>NC_054388.1:78343327-79765827 GCF_017654675.1 Xenopus laevis
CTCTAAACTTTCCTTCCTTCCTTTTTTATGTTGTTAATGTATGTTAAAGTATACGATTCATAAAAACACGTTTTTAAAGTTTTTCTTATTTATAAAGGATATATATATATATATATATATATATATATATATATATATATATATATATATATTCCTTCACCAGTATATGTGGAGTGTCTTTTATCTGCCTTAGATCTTACCTGCGTTCTAACCCTCACTATCTGTTTGTACAGTTCATCCACGAAGAAATACATATCTTTATATAGATTTAGCTACAGATATTTCCCTTTTTTTAACGGCAGACTTTATTATATGACCAGCTCTGCCTCCTCTTATGGCGACAGTGTAGTTAAATGTATACAAAACATCATTATGCAAATATACAAAGTGCTTGAAATATTTTCAGGAATCATGGAAACAAGAAGCATTATTATTATTAATAATAATATATAATAATATATTATTAATAATAATAATAATTGCATGCTGTTTTTGCAACTGTCTTGTCATTTTAAAACAAAGTAGCTGCAAAAAAAACTGATGCACAGCAGCTGGCATGAATAATGTTAATAACTGACTTACCTTTCCTCCTGCCCAAGAACACAGACAAATATAGCAAATTGCCAGAGACCCACAGGTATTGTTCGTGTCTGATTGGTTGTGTTCATTGCAAACTGTGATTGGGCAGAAATAGATAGATAGATAGATAGATAGATAGATAGATAGATAGATAGATAGATAGATCGATCGATCGATCGATCGATCGATCGATCGATCGATCGATAGATAGATAGATAGATACTGTTATTGTTACACTGTAGCATTTTTTGTAACTGTAAGTTTGTACTTTGCAGGGCCCATCTCCTCATTCTATCCAGGATTTCAATAACAGTTGACAGACACTTACTAACCAGATATTGGTTGGCTCCCATTTATTAATACTATTAAATATGACTTCAAGACTAGCCCCGATGTGTTAATTTGTTAATATTTCAGCGTGTGTAAATATTTAATAGCGCGTATAAGGGCCACTACTGATATTTAATTATTAATTCAAGCAGAGGTGTGTTTTTATAATGTATGCAATTAGACATGATTAATATGTATTTAGCTCATGGCATCCCTCACTGTATTTACAGCAAACATATGCAGACACTATTATTATATGTGAAAGTTATTGTACCGTTTCCTTTATTTGATGTGCATCTCAGCAAATAAATGTTTTACTAAACGATTGTTATTTTTTATGATAATTTGTAGCGAATGTGCCTAAACACAACACTGGAGTCACAGGGCGAACAAGGGAGACCGATAGATATTTGAACCGAATTGAAACTATTTTATGTATCTTTTCTTTCGAATGAAATGACACAGTGTCACTGCAAATTAATAAATATCAAAATTGCTTTATAATTAGGAGAAACAAAACTGTTACAGCAAAGAGCTAGTTACAATGGCCAATTTACTGATAAATTATCTAGATTTTTTTTTTTTTAATCCTATGTAACATTTCTAAAGCCTTCTTTTCAATCTAGTAAATGTGGGCGGCCTCCAGTCTGTAGATTTGTGGGCAGATAGAGACAAGTTTAATGGGTACATTTCATTCAGATCCTCTTGCAGCAATTCAAGGGCACATTTCAATCGTTCACCAATACATCGGTTTTAATGAGAATTTCCTATTCTGGTTCTGTTGCTGAAAACGTCAGTGGGTTAATTACACTCGAGTGGCAGTTTTTAAATCAGATCAGTTTTAATTCTGAAAATATTTCCAATAAAAAACATTTTATTCACCTGATATTTCTGTAAATTCTGGTGATATTACAAGGATGGATATAATTCATTAAATTATTACAAGTTATTATAATGTACAGGTTCCATTCAGATTATTTTATAATATTAATAGACACATTTCATTCAGAGGCTTCAGCGAGATGTTAATGGATAGACTCTATTCAGGTGCTGTTAGATGAAATGTGTTGTTCAAGAATATGTTTTATTAATTGGAATATTTCCTTCAAGTGGCTACTTGTAATTGATATAGGGAAGAATTAACTGAGGTGCTATTGAAGCGTGTTTTAACTGGGACTTTATTAATGATAATGATTAATAATTAATTTCATTCAGTTGTTATAATATGGAGTGTTTTAATATGGATATATATTTTACAAAGGTGTTATTACAGCGATTTATTAAAGGACAGGTTTATTAAACTGTCAGGTGTTTTTACGAGTTATTAAAAGAGAAATTGTATTCAGCCTGTGCAATAAATTAATAAAGAAAATGCATTTATATTTAAAATGTTAAATCAGTTCTCTGTCTACTATAAAAGGGCAGTTTGCATCAAGTTGCTTTCACAGATTTTCATTCAAGGAGCAGCACACAGAGTTCTAATACACCGGTGCCAGTAAAAGGGTCCTGTAGACATAAATATATGTAGATTGTGTGGCCATGGTAGGCGCTTTGGTGGATATAAGGAGCACCAAATATATGTATTAAAAGAGGGAGTGTTTAGAAATGAGTTTACATTTTTAAAAATCATTAATGGAGTATTTGTAAAGCAGGAATCTGGTCATTTCAATTTTAGGGCAGGAATCTAAGTATAAAAGAATTGTTTTCAGACAGCAATAAAATGTTTGTCGCCAAATAGTTGTTGGTTAAAGAGTAAACCCAAGTTCTCCCCACATTCATTGCTTTTAAATAATACTTTAACCTCTAGGAGACAAACATTGCCCAACGCACTGCTGCCTTCAGCTCCAGTATCCAGGGATTTAGGGAAATAATACAAGTCCCTTTATTCGTGCAGGTAATGCACAATTCATGGGCAATTCTTCTAAAACACATTTTTTTGAATTGATCCCTTCAATGAAGTGCCTTCACAATAAATTGATAACCTATGGGTTTTCCGAGGCAATTTTCCAAACTTGAAACAGACTTTTAGGGTAATATCCGATTTTCCTGATTTTAATTTTCACAGGTAAAACGAGTTGTAAGTAATATGAATTAATATACAACTAGCAAATACAAATAAAAGCCCTTGAACAAATACAGGGTATATGCTGCACAAAATGCAATATACGGATAAATAAGTAAATTTAAAAGAAAAACAAAACAAAAATAATATATATATATATATATATATATATATACACACACACACACACAATTATCCTATTTCCATATACACACCAAAGCTTCTTATGTGTGTGACGTAGATAATTGCTCAGTACTAAAATGTGCCTCCCTTCTTCATAAAAACTATTCCATGATAAATGAGATTTCCCTTTCTGAAAACTTTTTTCACGTTCTTTCTCACAAGTTTTCTACAGGGAATTGGAGTTTGACAACATGAAAATGCAAGAGTTGCTTCTGGCATATTTCATCCTTTATTTATGAAAGCAAGATTAATAGACTATCAACACATGCTGAGATACACTTAGAAAAAGGGGCATTTTCTCTTAAAATCCAGAACGATTTTGTAACAGTTTCGCCAATTATTGTAGTTTCGTGCAGATTTGTGTTTAAAAGCTGGTGAATAAAATATATATTGGAAGGGCAATCAGAGGTCTCAAAAGGCAACAGGACATTTCCCTTTTAGCAGGTATATTGTCAGGCTGAGTTATTAAGATTCGGTATACTGACACCTGCTGGTCACTAGTAAAACAGCAGGGTGCAATTTGGTTTCCAATGTGTCTATGCGCATTAAAGAGATCAATGCACATATATTGTGACATTATAATGAAATAATTGTACAGTCTGCTACAAAAATATTATTTAAAAAAATGATTAAAAAAAAAAGAAGCCATAATTATACACAAACACCCTGCAATTACTTCTATGTCATAAAAAAAGATTTTTACACATAGATTATCTTTTTTATTTGCAGTTTTAAACAACCGTGGAAGTAAATTAGGAGTCAGAATAGGATCAAATTGATGTGCTGTCATTGAAAAGTCTTTGTTAGTCGTGTGTTAGCTTAGAAATGTGTGTGCATGCACACGATTTAGAGAGGGAACATGGTGTAATATAAGACTTGTCACAGAAACAGTGTGTTACACTAGTAGTGGTACCCAGTGCCTGCAACATTACATTAAAGGAACAGTAACACCAAAAAATTAAAGTGTTTTCAAGTAATACAAATATCATGTACTGTTACCCTGCAGTGGTAAAACTGCTGTGTCTGCTTCAGAAACACTACTATAAGCAAGCTGCTGTGTAGCAATGGTGGAAATTTAAAAAATGCTATATGGCACAGGTTAAATAGTGGATAACAGATAACAGCATTATGTTCTACAGAGCTTATCTGCTGTGTAACCTGAGCCTTTTCTCCTTTGAATGGTTGCCCCCATTGCTACACAGCAGGTTATTTATGTAAACTATAGTGGTGTTTCTGAAGCAAACACAGCAGTTTTACCAGTGCAGGGCAACACTGCATTATATTTGTATTAATTTAAAACGCTTTAATTTTTTAATGTTACTGTTCCTTTAACAGCCCTACTAATATCCACACCCTGCTACGCTAACACCTTGTCTGTGCTACACTAGTGTCCCATTTCTCTTAAATTAACCCAAACAATGTATTATTTTATTATTGTTATTGTTATTTTATTATTTTAAATCTCTGTATCTGACACCCTATCACTGCCACCTAAGTCCCCGTCTATGCATATTTACAATTACAACACAATCATACTAACACCCTGTACCTTAGTGACACAAGCAACTTTGCTCTGATAGCTGAGATTCCTACTAGAAGAACACATTGACACTGGTGAAATTCTTGTAGAGCAAGTACATGTACATGGATTGATATACTGGTGCAAACTGGCACCTGAAGGCACATTAACTAAAACAGTGCTGCATGCAAAATGCATACACCCTGTGTAATTCACTGTGTTTTGTCCACAATGCAGTTTTATTTTTACCTAGCATTCCTGCATAATTGCATCTGTGCAAAAAAAAAAAAATAGTTTGAGATGCAACTTGCACTGGATTTTTCAATACAGGCCTCTCTCATCACATACTATACACTGCAGGTGAATGGGTTATACTTACTATAGGTGGCAGAAAGTTACATGTTGGTGCATTTATTTTATAAATAGAAAATGTGTTATCCTCACTGATCTTTTGCAATTTCTTCAGCCAGTGCATATTCTGCTTGTGTGTGGGTTTCCTCATTCCAGTTCCCCCCCACAAGCCAAAAACATCCAGCTAGCTTAATTGACTCCTGATAAAAGTGACTCTACTGTGTGTGAATGTGATTAGATTGTAAACTCCACTGGAGGCAGGAATTGATGTGTATAATCCCTGTGGAATATGTTAGAGCTACATAAATAAAGGTTAATAATGAATAAAGATATGTGCTTGCTATTATTTGGGCTGTAATATCTCTGTTCTTTCTCTTAATGAAAAGGTTTACAGACTAAATGCCATACCAGCCTCTTTGATTTCTCATTATTTACCCAGGCAAACTGTCAGCTTCCATCCAAAAGTGGGCAGTTTCTTTGCAATTGGTCACAGACATTCCCTGGTGCGCATAGCCATTCCTAAATGTATCCACAGCAACACTTGGAGGAGCAGCGTTCCATGTCTGATTCCTGGGAGTGAAAGGGTGAATGTCAGTGTTTGGCACAGGCAGAGGAAATCTGATTTTCCCGAACAGATCGAGCGACTGATAACCTTCTCTCTCAAGGTCAGGGCTTTGATTGGAGTCCAGTCGCACGGACTAGTCGCACAGACACTTTTGCCCATTTGAGTGCCCAGCTCCTGCCCTGCACATCCCATAAACCGCTGCTCCTTATAGGTCGCACACAAAGGAACATGGAAATAATAATCGTAATAATAACGATGTTGATAACAGTACTTTACATTAATGTTACTAGTGTTGTCATTTGTATCATTATTATAGTATAATTATTTTTTAAATGTCAACCTGTAAAAATGACATTAATGCATAATAAAGATCCATTGGTATCATTGTTATCACCCCTATTATTATAACCTAAAACGAAATAAAGTGCAACAAAGGACAGAATCTGAACTAAAAGTATCAGGTAAGGAAATCTTTATTAATGAGAAAATTTCAGGCAGGGACAGAACTTAATTTTGGACAATCATTTTGGCCTGATCTCGTGTGTAGAAATATCAGGGCCATTTACATTCTACATTTCCCAGTATTATTACATGGCATATTATTATCATATTAAAGTGTATTAATAACACGATATGCTCATATATATGTAACTATTATAATTACTGCATAACTATTGTATAGCATATGTATTTATATATGGAATGATAAGATACTGGTTACATAGAATTAGTTACAAGAAATTTCACCTTTCTGGATTATATTATAAAAATCACAAATTGACATATATATATATATATATATATATATATATATATATATATATATATATATATATATATATATATATATATATATATTTTTTTTTTTTTTTTTTTTTGGCATTACTAATAATTATTAGGCGACAGGTAGAGAGAGAGAGAGAGAGAGAGAGAGAGAGAGAGAGAGAGAGAGAGAATTCTTATATACGGCTCAAGTTCAAGGTGCCGATGTAAATCCTTTTTTCATTTATGAAGAATTTGCTCCTGATATTCGGCTTTATGGGGCTGTTGAGTTTGTATGTGAAATGTCATCAGATTTCCGAGAGAAAGAGTATTTTTTTTTTCAAATAAAAGATCTTCCGACAGTCGTCTTTATTGGAAGGGAGTGATAGGAATGGGTTTATTTAAGATTCTCTTTGTCAATTCGATTGCATTTGCACTTTATCCTTTTTTTATTATTTTTTGGAGAATACACATCATTTTATCAAACCATTATAAAACAGAAAATGTACATTTATATGGTGAATATATATATATATATATATATATATATATATATATATATATATATATATATATATATATATATATATATATATATATATATATATATATATGCACAGAAAAAATAGTTGAAACAAAAAGAATTGTATGAAATAAATAGTGGGTTCCCAAAATGATAACCAACCAAACCACATATAAAACAACCTGGTGCCTTGTGCAGTTGTGAAATATTATTTCAATTATAATTGTTTCCCTGTCTGTATTATAAATCTATTACGCATTATGCGTTTTTAGAGCAGCAAAAGCTTCGATTAAAATCTGCCTTTATACCTTCCCAGTGATGTATGTGTGATCTATTATTCACAAAACCCCTGCGCCGATAAAAGCTTGGGAGAAGGTGGTGCATTTGCTGCAGTGGGACATGGTGCAGAACAGAGCGGATCTGGCGTGGATAAAGGTGAGAGCTAAGAGCGCTACTTTGCGCACTGCAGTCTGGCTGGATTCAGAAGTTGCGCTGCGCGCTAAGAAAGAACAAGGAAGCCTCAAGCCAACCGATTGATTTATTTATTAATCGCAGACCCAGCAGCGCTTCTATAGTTGGATGGAGTCTTGCAATAAAATAATTTTTTTGTCAAGCTACGTTGCTTGCTCTTCAGAATAGACATTGAGGAATGACAGACATCAGACTGTGCCAAATACAGCATATTTACAGCATGCATGTACACTATCATACCCCCTTGTTCATATACATAGTATTTATATTTATACACAGACACATTATATAGATATATATATATATATACACACACACACACAAAAGCGCATGTAGGTTTGTCTTGCGCAAAATACCAAAGTACCTGCTGGAAACACAACTCTCTCTCACTCACTCTTCCTCTCTTTACATAAAGTTCATACAAACCTTTACTGCAATTTACTAAAAAAAAAATCAGTAATCACTAATGAAAAAAAGTTCCATCATTGGAGAGGAATCAAGGACAGTGCTAATAATGACCATTATTAACGATGGGTGAATAAATTCTCCAGATGCGAATCTGCGGCGAATTTCCGCATTGAAACTGCGGAGAAAATTCACAGCATCAAAAATATTTTTGCGTGCGTCAGAATAGTCGCGTTTCAAAATTATTTGGACACTGATTGACTTTAATGTATTTGGACACAATAAGCACACGTATAAAAATTGTCGTGGGCGTCGAAATTGACTTCAATGCGTTTGATTTTTCGCAATTTCATGAATTTTTCGGGGAATTCATGAATTTTTCGGCGACTGGAAACGGGGCAAATTCGTCCATCACTAATCATTATAAGATATTGTGACCCTGAGCAGGGCCGGGCCAGGACGGCTGGGTGCACATGCTCACTGACCAGCCGCGTCAACCCCTTCCAGTCGCTCTCCCCCTCCCTTCATGTGCATGTTGTGCACAAACAAGCGCAGAACTGCAGATGAGCGGAATTCACTCAGCCAGACTAGGGGTAGGCAGCAGTGAAAGGTATGTATCTGGCGCCCCCCAAGCTTTGCGCTCTATGTGCCTTACGTGCCTACTCTCCCTACCCCTAGTTCTGGCCCTGACCCTGAGTATGCTCCAATCAGGGCAGGGGGTTATTGTGTTGGTTGATTGATCAGGTGCAGTTGAATGAGGTAGATCTGAAAAACTGATCAATTCGGAGCTTGAATTCAAATGAACATGGAGTTTGTTCATAAAATATGATATACTTTTATGCATACAGTATGTTAGGCATAGTTGCAATCACACTCAAATATACACAAACAAATGCACTCATAAATTCACACACACTCAACATCACCAGTGATATTGCCCGTAGCAACCTAACTTGCAGTTGACTGTTCAAACCTAATTGCTGAGTGGTTGCTATGGACACCTTCAACAGTGATGTCTGTCTCCAATGTTTTACACTATTCACTTACAGAACTGAAAAATGAACTATTTTAAGGCTATACATATATATAAAATAAATACATTAGAAACTATCCACGAATTAGATTTCTTAAACATTCCTTTCACTGTGGGGACACAAAAAACAAAAACAGGGTTATAACCAAAATCACAAATGAATGTTGTGCTCTGCTAAACCAACTGCGACTGGTAAAGTGGTAAATCTGGTGCAGGAAGACCAAGTGAATGAGGCATAGCCATGGGCAGGGCTATTTGTCCTGTGTTGGTATTTTAATAGCACAAAATAATGAGGCTAGGTAGAAAGAGTATCCAATGCTACAATGGGATCACTGGGGTACCCACCAGTACAGGGACCAAGAGTGGACACAGATGTAGGAATCTACCTGAAATATCCATGGGACTGATTTATCTGAAGATAAAAACAATGTAAGTGGTCAAGAGAACAAGAGTAGCATAGGGGTGTCAATCTGGAGGCCTGTGGGTCAAATATGATTTTTTAAGGGACATTTATGGCCCCCAGCCTTCTCATGGTTACTGTACACTAGATTTTAATTTTATTATAATCATTCCATTCAACTTGTGGCATGTCATGTAATCAAGCTAACTGGTCCAACATATCAGCAGGCAACCCTTGGGTGTATACTAATATTTATAGAAACAGCGGTGCAATTTTCCCCAATAAAAAGCACTTTGCTGTCATAGTTACTGCCCTGGATTTGTCCTGCTTCTTAACACTATACTTGAACGTGTCATTTTGGGGTGTGGACACAGGACACCCCTGCAGGAGAATCCACATACAATTAGGGATGCCCAGAATCCAGGATTCGGTTCGGGATTCGGCCTTTTTCAGCAGGATTTGGATTCGGCCGAACCCTTCTGCCTGGCTGAACCGAATCCGCATCCTAATTTACATATGCAAATTAGGGGCGGGAGGGAAATCACATGACTTTTTGTCAGAAAACAAGGAAGTAAAAAATGTTTACCCCTTCCCACCCCTAATTTGCATATGCAAATGAGGGTTCGGTATTCGGCCAAATCTTTCACAAAGGATTCGGGGGTTTGGCCGAATCCAAAATAGTGTATTCGGTGCATCCCTACCTACAATTGATAAGGGTGAGCTACAGTATATTCCTATTTGCTCGTTTAGAAACAGTGGTTATGCTATAGTTCATTGTCTAGTACAACAGATGGGCATTCATCTGAAAGTAGTCTTCACCATGAACTGGGTTAGTTCGACTTTCACTTTAAAACCATTTCATATAAAGAATAGATACGTGGTATCTCAGCAGGTAATTCCATGGATTCTGGCACAAGGAAAACTACTAGATTTTTGGGTAAGCCAGTCTATCTATCTATCTATCTATCTATCTATCTATCTATCTATCTATCTATCTATCTATCTATCTATCTATCTATCTATCTATCTATGTGTAGCATGGCAGCAGGAGTCAACAGACAAGTACATAAAGGAGAGGTAACATGGCCAATTAGTAACAGGTAAGCACTGCAGTATGCACAAAAGGAGGAATAGGAATCCAGGATGGTACAAAATAAAACTACATCATGGAGCTGTCAGGGGCAATGAGCAACAAATATGGATTGTATAGTGAGGCAATATGTGAAATGCAACATTACTAGGAAGAGTATGTAATGTAGGTGGCACTTGAAGCAACAGTCATTCCTAAAGTTTGGTTTTCTTTTATGGCATTTCTTTACTTTTGTTTTAACCAACTGGGCTGCTTTCAGTCAGAAGTAGTATCTGGTGCATTTTTAATTTTTACTTCTTATCCTAGTGGAGAGCAGCACATAGGTTTAGTAATAATAAGAACATCTGATATTATTCAGCTATTTACAGTACATAAACATATGAAAATATGTAGATATATTTACAGTATTGGTAAGGGGATGCAACAGCTTCCTCTATTGAATGTATTTAATCAGTGTGTTTGTGTTATATGTAAATGCTATCTTGCATGCAGATGTGAGTCCTTCCAGATATATTTCCATGGGTGCCTTATAAAAAAATAATGTATTTCTGTGGATTGTTCTGTGCTCCCTCAAGGCTCAGTTGATTGTGTTCAGATAAGCAAAGTCCTAACTCATTGCAAGTATTTGGGACTGGGATGTTTATAGCTGTTTGAATTAAACCATTTATTTACCATGAACTCTCAGGCCCTAATCAATAGACAGAGCTTCAGAAAGTCAAACAGAATCAGACCTTCCATGTTTTTTATTACAATCACACACAGCCACTTAAATACCTAACAAACATAACAAGACTTGAAAGTAGCTGCCTAAACCTTGACAACTGAGTCATTAAGCTGGGATAGGTAATTATTATCCCTGTCTAGAAGGTGGACTTTGCTTTACAGTGACTTAAAGGCAAATAATGCTGTTGCAAATTGAAATTTTACTGAAGATGGTTTAAAAGCAAGCAGTAAAACGTATGTATTTTGCAGGGTTTCGAAACCCCATATACAGAAGTGCACCATATTCACTGCTACTGGTTTTTGCCCTCACAATAGATCGGTATCTAGACAGACAGAGACAGATGGATAGATAATAGCAAACTTATAATGCATAGACAGATAGATAGATGATAGATAGATGATGATAAATAGATAGATAGATAGACCATACTGGACAATCTGGTCTTAATCAGCGGCTTGGTTTAGAATAAAGCAATGGCACCATTACTGTGCAAGTCTCTAAATAATTCAGGGGCAGAACTACCGGGGGAGCAGGGGGTGCGAGCAGGCCAGGGCCCGCACCCCCCTCAGAGCCCCCCGGCAGTCCGCGCGCCGCATATTCCCGGCCAGTTCTGCGTGTACGGAGGGGGGCGGGGGGCCCGGCTGCGCGTCCTGCGCCAGGGCCCGCCCCCCTCTAGTTCCGTTTCTGAAATAATTAATGCAGGTTCCAGTCTGTGAGTCTGTCCTGCATATTGAATTCAACCAATTATCTATAGTGTGGATTGAATTCAACATTCCAATGTGAATTTAACAGAAGGGAACCCTCTGTTGGTCACATTATAATGTCATACAGTCATGTAACTAGACCATCTAGTAATGCAAGAGTTACATTTTAAGTTGCTGGGCTCTAGGACCCCCTAAACTTCATGAATAAAGTAATTTTAATAAAATTGCTTATCAGACAGTGCTCCATTTGACCCCACACCTCATGGCCTGTTATGACCTGTGACCTGTTATGGTGTTGCCATATGTTAAAAATTCAAGATAGGCAATATTTATGATCATTTCTACTGCATTGATGAAAATGGATGATATATGTATTCAGCATTGTGGAGACAAATTGAGGAAACACTTCCTCTTTTTCATAACTTGCCAAAAACAAGTTTCCTTAGCATTCCAATATTAAGATAAGATGTTTGAATTCACTGTTGTAGTAACTGGCAGGGGAATTTTCAGCTGTTTTGTCAATGCTGCCCCTTATCAACCACCACTTACCTCTCCCGGAGTGAAGGTGGGCAAGCCTGAGGAACTCTTCTAACTTATGGCAAAAACACCCCTTCTAACTACTATTTGGGGTTACCAAGAAAGCTTTATGGCATATTAATACATATGATTGTTTGAAGTCAGGTTATTTTACTTTTTAATGTAAAGTGGTTGTATAAGAGCAACTGTCCTTGATGTTATATTTCTTCCTTTTTGTGGGCAGATAGCAACTTTAAACTTTATAGAAAACTACAGATAAACTTTATAGAAGTTGGCAAAAAAGAGGTTAAAAAAATTTCCGCTCTTTCAATAATGCAAAAAGAACATAAAATATTGTTAACAGCTATTATTTCTAATTATTTTTTAGTAATGCATAATGACTGCAGTTTGACCTTCCTATAATGCACAAATACTTTTCAGTGGCAAAAAATAAAATGATTTCCAAGTGTACATCCCCCACCTCTCTAACCCTTGTTTTAGAAAACGGATTTCACCGTTGTGTAATCCAGAGCTGTTTGGGGACAATCAGACTCTTTTCTTCACAATGGTTTATTTAGAGGAGACAAAAGGAAATCTCCAGAGTTTTAAACATCGTAAACATTCCATCTCAGTCATGAAACTGTGAGTCTAGAGTGATATCTTCTCAATTTGCTCTGCTTAAATTGCTACATTTGAGACCTCAGACACTAGGTAAATTGGAAGAGGGATTTGCTGCACAACAGCATTTAATCGCTTAGTCAAGTTTCCAAATAGGGGCAATAGACACCTACATGGTTATCATTCTACCTTAGTATGTATCAAGAAGCTAGTTTTAAACAAGAGTTGTCCACTTTAGTCTCAGCTGTGCAACCAAAATAAGGGAAGGTCTTATAGTGCTGTGTAAGGGAAAGAAATAGTGATTTTTCTTAACAAAATATGGTAATTGCAAAAAAAAAAAAGGAAAACATGGACATACACGGAGGTGCAGAAGCTAGTGGCAGTATGGCATTTAGCTGCACCAGCACACAGTCCTCAAAATGATCTTAAAAAAATAACTGAGCAGTGAGCCTAGATTGTAAATTAGAGTGCATTTCTCAGTTTAACTGCTGCCCGGCTGCCTTGTAGGGGCTTTATATGACAAGTTCTGTTTGCAAAAAGTCCAAACACTGATTGCTGACTGCCGTAACAATGAGACTACCTTCAATTGGCTTTGGTTCTTGACCCAGTGTTTCCCCCAACAGGCCATAACTAAACTGTTGTTTGAAAAGTGGAAATATCCAAGCTGTTCAATCAGTACCAGAAGTGAGCATGATTGTCAGGCACTGCTGCATGATAGCAACTCAACGTGCCTGGCAGCATCCTTTGCAGTAACCCTTTGCTGCTACACAGAGCAAGTAGCAATAGTTTTTATATAAAACTATAAAGACTTACAATTTGCACAAGAAAAGAATCCAGGTACAGTTAAAGAGCTGCAGATAAGGCATATCAAAAAAACACAAAGTAAGTCTTGTTAAGGAAATTTAGAAGTCGTTGTGGGTGGATGTATGTTTAACATGGTCTTCTTTTTCACAGACTGCTGGATGTACACAAATGTCACCATGTCACTTCCTCCTGTCACTAACAATAGTTTTTTTAAAAATATATTCTGTTCACTGAATAAGCAGTTTTGTACAATAAGAATGGCACTTCAAGGATAATCCATACAATCCCAAGATATCTAGAACCAACACAATTTTCCCTGTCTGTGCTTTCTCTATAGTCTACACTAGGAGCAGTCTGTATGCAGCTCTGATTGGTTGGCAGTTGAGAATTCTTAAATGAAAGTGTTGCTTTAAGCTTTGCATTCAGAAAAATCAACATTTTTTGCTCAACCAACAGGGTAATGAACACAAGGAGCTGTAATTCCAGTAAAAATGAAATGAATCATTGAAATGGACATAGCCAATATTTTGTATTTTGAAAACAAAGCAAATACACTAAAATGTCGAAAAACAGATCTAGGCTAGAGCATTCAGATGCATAGAAATCTTTAGAAAATCTCGCTGTCAACTTGATGTGCTATTTCCTGCTGACATTTCAGAAAAAGTCCAGTGTCCTCACAGGGAATTAAAGGTGAGGGTCTGGGTGGTGATTTTAACTCAAACCAATTTATATTGTTGACTTACAAGACATTACCTGATGCCTGGGGATCCCATATACATGTTGTCATGCTAATATATCCATAAACATCTTAAAAAGCAGCTCACAATACATTTTTTAACACTTGTGTGTTGATTATATCCAGCCTGTATCTGAAAATGCTATGGATTATGTGGCTTTAGTGTTACTGATATTCTTATTTTCTAATGCATGTTGTTAATACCCTCTCCTATTCATCTTCTGTCTTCCAAACTGCTTCCAGGTTGCTTGGTAATTATATCCTAGCAACCAGATAGCAATTTACGTTTCAAGCCTGAGAGCTGAAGAATAAAACCACTTAAGTAATTCAAAAACCACAAAAAAATAAAGAATTAGGACTAATTGCAAATTGACTTAGAATACCACTGTTCTTAAGGCTTGTTTTAAGATGAGTAACCCCTTTAAGAAGGCAGGGAAAGTTCATTAGGAAGTAAGGAATATGGTGAGCACTGAAATAGGGCAACATACACAAATAAAATGTAATTGTTGGAATCATAGGGCTGGGCATTCTCTGAATCAAGGCACATAACCTGAAAATATATATAAAGTATAAAGTGCAGGTACAGCAAGGTACAATACAAAAAGGAAGGCTTTATTATACTTAGTAATAATTACCTAACATCATAATTAGTGAGTTAGTGGGCCTTGTGCTTCAACTGTCAATCATGTACTTGGAAGTTTATTTTGAATGGCCCCACTGAGTATCATGTGCTTAATATTTAACACAAACCAGACAAAATGATGAAAATGCAGATAAACTGGCCAAAGGAAAAATGATTAAAAAAACGCACCACTCCTGCACCGAAGAGCTTGCAGTCCGAATGGGAGGGATAATGTCCATTTACAAGGGAAGCCAGCCAGCCTGTGGCCGAAAATTATCAGAAACAGCTGTCTAATTCATCTGATGGAGAAAGAGATTAACCAGCCCTGCACATTTAAAGGAAACAGCATAGGGGAAAATATATGATCTTGCACCAGTCTGAAAACACAATCAATCTTAAGGCAATGTTTATTATAACATAGATATTAGTAACTGATATTTTTGTATGTACTAAACTTTGAAATTAAATTGACTGAAAAAGTTAATTTACATGTGACAAATGACACTTCTCATTATGAAAAAGCTATACATTTGTGTCCCTAAAAAATATATATACAGTATAATCAAACACACACACATATATATATTGGAAGGATGGAGATGAAGAGAAAACGAATGTGTTTGCATTCCAAATTCATGTACTAGCCCTAGTATTTTCGTCCTTTTCTGCAGCCTTTAAAGTTATCAGTCAAAACATGAAATTAATTTATGAACCCTTTAAATCTTTTTAGTATGTATGTATGTATGTGTACATAATGTATATATAAAATATATATATATATATATATATATATACTGTATATATATATATATATATATATATATATATATATATATATATATATATATATATAGACACTCAAATATACACAAATATAAAGATAGATAAATAAATAAACATATTGTACCTAATATAAAATGGTATATACTTAATTACATTTCAGAAAAATGTTCTCTTTTGAATCCACATGGGACAGCTGTTTAGTTTCCCCTATGACAGGACCTATTTGTCTCTCCCGGGCCAGGCCCTTTAAGTGAGGAAAAACCCCCTCTCTTTAAACTGTACCAGCTCATTAGCAGACCCACCACGTGTATATACATTTGCACTCAGTCATTATTGTCATCTATGAGTTTGTATAACACTGTACAGCCCTAGTTAATGTTACCCCTTATGAACACAGAATAATAAAAAAAAATAATATGAATTCATACTGGTCTAATAATAAACCTTTTGCTCAGTATGCCATTACATCAAATGGCAATCATCATAGCCTTGATGGCAATGCTTATAAATAATGCTTTAGGAATGATGTATGGCTCTCCAGAGTTGGTTATTAAAACAGTAGTGACCACCCATAAATGTCATATATTCCATTACAACAAGCTTAAGTGCTGTTTTATAATTAAAGTAAAGTATGTGGATAGGAAAGGCCTTTGCATCTATCAGATACTCCCGATTAGATGCCCTGTCTTTGTTTTTTATTAAATACTAGAATTTAAATAAATATATTGATGTGTCAAACACAGATTAGTCATTGCAAAATGAGGAATTGCATGTATTATTTTAAAGGCAGGAGAAGAGAGTCTGTCGATCCCATAGCCACAGTCCTACTCTATGTCAGCAAAGAATTTACAGGCAGCAGAAGGCCTTCCTGGGAGTGCTGTGACTCATGCTCTTCTCTTAAATTGGCGTGTGGAAAATAATCATGGAAACGTCCTCGTCATTATGGGCAATAAAAATAAACAAAAGCAAAAAGCAGGGGCGACTGTGGGAAGCATCCCACTCCAACATCACACTTTACTCTAACACATTAGCTTTATTGCTAACAATGATGATGGGAGAGGTGGAAGAGATTGCCATAAAGTCAACAAAAAATACCCTCATTTATACGTCTATTTTTATAGCGTTTTTCCAATAATGTATGTTTATTTATATATATATATATATATATATATATATATATAAAAAAATTCAAATTTCAAGCAAATTTTTGTGTACTTCGACTAGGGAATAGTCCAAATTTGATTTGAATTTGAAAAGAAGTCGAAAATTCGGATATCGTAATTTCTCATGTACTCTCAACTTCGATCATTCACCAACTAAAACCTGCCGAATTGCTGTTTTAGACAATGGGGGACCTCTAGAACCTAATTGTAGTCAATTAGTGGACTTTGAAAAACCGAAATTTGTTTTGGAAAAAACTTTGATTGTAATTTGATAGAATGCGGCATTACTTCGTTTCGTACGGTTCAAATTCGAACGAATACGGACTTTTCACCCGCTAAAAAAAACATTTTTTAATACATTTCGGCTGATCTTTTTTAATTTGAATTTTGAAGTAAATCTGCCCCTAAATGTCAGAACCACCAGGCAGAAGAGAATGGTTAAAAAATGGTTAAAATCTGCATTAACTCAAGAGAATATACAGAAAGTAGAAATGAATCTCAGAATCTTGGAATATCCCATGTTATTTTGAAATGCAATCAAACAGCAGATTGACCATCGTTAAACAATTACATTTTCTGCTAACATCCAGGTCTGGATTTGTTTATATTTGCAGTATTTATGAAGCCATACTCTGCCTCCTCCAACAGCACCTGTGTTATTGATGATGGAGCGAAAGACCCGAGACTCCTTATCTATGAACGGGATATTTTCTTCACTGTATTTCTTTTCTCATACACTTTGAGAGCTGACAGAACATTTCCACAGAACATATTCTCATTCAGTAATAACTAATGAAGGAGCTGCACTTGCTGATGTGAGTGTAAGACACTCTCAATGTACCATAAACATTAGCCCCTGGAGACTGAGCTCAGTTGCATAGTAACAAAGTAACAAAGTAACATAGTAACATAGTAAGTAAGGTTGAAAAAAGACACACGTCCATCAAGTTCAACCTTTTAACTCAATTTTAACCTGCTACTTGATCCAGAGGAAGGCAAAAAACCCCCATCATAAGCCTCTCCAATTTGCCTCAGAGGGGGAAAAAAATCCTTCCTGACTCCAAGATGGCAATCAGACTAGTCGCTGGATCAACTTATACTATGAGCTATCTTCCATAACCCTGTATTCCCTCACTTGCTCAAAAGCCATCCAACCCCTTCTTAAAGCTATCTAATGTATCAGCCTGTACAACTGATTCAGGGAGAGAATTCCACATCTTCATAGCTCTCACTGTAAAAAAAAAACACCTTCAGAATCCTCCTTTCTTCTAATCGGACTGGGTGACTTCCCATCAGCTGGAGGGGCAGAGGTGCCAGGATCGCCCCTGTTCATAGCTAAGAATTTCCATACATTTTACCAGCATAGTTGCCCTTCTCTGGACCCTCTCTAATACAATATTGTCCTGTTTGAGCACTGGCGACCAAAACTGTACGGCATATTATAGATGGGGCCTTACCAGTGCTCTATAAGTGGAAGAATGACCGGTTCCTACTGTGACTCTATGCCCCTTTTAATACAGCTCAAGACTTTATTTGCCCTTGATGCTGCTGACTGGCATTGCTTGCTACAGCCAAGTTTATCATCTACAAGGACTCCAAGGTCCTTAACCATTATGGATTTGCCTAGTGCAGTCCCATAAAGGGTATAAGTGGCTTGGATATTTTTACATCCCAGGTGCATGACTTTACATTTATCAACATTGAATCTCATTTGCCACTTAGCTGCCCAGGTTGCCAGTTTGTCAAGATCATGTTGCAAGGGTGCCACATCCTGGATGGAATTAATTGGGCTGGATAATTTTGTGTCATCTGCAAACACTAGTACATTACTTACAATACCCTCCCCTAGGTCATTAATGAACAAGTTAAACAAAAGTGGACCCAATACCGGTTACATACACTACATGGTTGCTATTGCTAAGCTGCACCCCATCTGGGGCCACTAGGCCATATTGCTTAAATTTGGTCCTTTTCAAACCAGCCAGGAAGTGTGGTTAATCTGTGATCTTTTATTTAGCACCTGTGCTGGTGAAGATTTTGATCAGATAAAACCAGATTTTTGTGGCAATATCAGACCACCTGAAAAAAAAAAAGATACTGGATCAGATCTGTGGACAGAACATTTTCAGAAAAGCACATTTTTGAATTGAACAATATATATATATAGATATATATCTAAGCATTCACAAAGTACCTGCACTCCTTCCTTGTTGCTCGAATATGGGTGCTTGGTCAATCAGCGTATACAATGTTCAAAGTGGACCAGCACACCGAAGTTTTCAAACAAAAGAGTTTTATTTCAACACATGACACATGAGTGATGTTGAAATAAAACTCTTTTGATTGAAAACTTCGGTGTGCTGGTCCACTTTGAACATTAGATATATATCTATATATATATTTATTTTTATTTTTACTAAAACAAACAAGTTACGCTATAAATACAATGTATAATGATAAATACGAAGTGAAGTTGCAATAAACTGTCAAGGAGACAAGAGGATGGAAGTCCCTGCCCTGTAAAGTTTAATATCTAAATGGCATTATTCCTTTACCCATTTTTTCTATCATTGTAACATGTACATGAACACACTGGTCATTTCGAACTACCGGGCTGATTTAAAAGAGAGCTAAACCCTAAAGAGAATATGGCAAGAAAGAGGGGTCCGTTTACTAAAGTGCGTTTAAAATATTCGCACAATATATAGACTTTTCACCAAATATGTTATTGCCAGTTTACTATCCTGCGAATTTTCTTGCGCAAGAATAATTGTTCGCCAGTTATCGCATTCGCTGAAAAATATTCTCAGCGATAACATGCGGAAACACAGGGGTCCGTTTACTAAAGTGCGGTATATCTGACTTTAAGTTTCCGCATGTTATCGCTGAGAATATTTTTCCGCCAGAATATTCGCAGCGACTAAGTTTACTAAACAGCGATGCGCTCAGAAGTCATTGCGATCACTTGCGGTAACTACATTAAGGAACCAGCTTACATTAGCGGTAATTTTAGCGAGTTGCGAATTTTCTGGCGAAAAATTAAGTTTTTGCGAATATTTATGCTATAAAATAGTCTTGTTTTATGGCGGTTATTATGGCAATTTTTACTGTGACATTTATGGCCAGAAATGCATCTTCAAAACTCATAAACTTTATTGACTGATGATTATACCATCCAACAACATCACCAGAGTAACACCAGAGTAACACCAATCAAACATGTCTGCATCATATAAACCCTTCTGCCAATAGAATCATAGGAACAAGAAATGATACCAGTCAATCTCTTTGCTTCATAGAAATGCACAGTTTAATGTAGCCAATCACAATGAAACCAAAAGTGTAGAGGCTGATGAATCCTTGGACTGTGATGCCGCTGCCAATAATACGACTCTGAGCTGAAACTGCTGCTGTTGCACCAGATAGAAGCAGAAGCCAAAACATCCTGTCAGCAATAGCTACAGATGTCTCTCCTGTCAGCAAAGAATGATGGGTAAAAAAAAAGTATTATGGGATATTTCCTGCCCCTTGAGAATTTTCTGGTGAAAAAAATACTTTTACGCCACTACATAGGTGGCGGTAAAAGTTTGCGAATATTCTGGCGTTAATTTTGTCTTTAGCACATTTTGCTGTTTAGTAAACCATGCGTTAATGTGTACGTATCGTTATTTTCAGCGAATGCGATAACTGGCGAACAATTATTCTTGCGCAAGAAAATTCGCAAATGTATATTTACCGCAGGTTAGTAAACTGGCGATAACATATTTGGCGAAAATTCTGTCTATATATTGTGCGAATATTTTTAACACACTTTAGTAAACGGACCCCTTAGTCAGATTTACCGCACTTTAGTAAACGGACCCCAGAGTCTACTAAACTGGTTCCATCCCAGAGACTCAGCAGCCCTGTCACAGTAATGATCCATTCCTTCTTAGTTGTCCACAGCATTTCCCCATCTACTGTTCTTGTGACACCATCTTTTGTGTGTCAGTGGGACATGCTCAGTGTGCTCTGGGTTTACGTTAAGAAGCTAAGATTAGGGCTGAAACAATAGAGATTATTGAGGTAACATCTGTCATAGAATTCAGAGCTACAGAGTTGAATATTACTCATTTCTGATGCCAAATGCAATGGTTTTTATACAGCAATTGCTAATTACTCTTGTATTGTGACTTTTCTACTGGATAGATACTGTATATTGTGATTTGGTCACCAAGGTAGGCAGCCTAGAACATAATTATCAGAAAACAAAACAGGGAGCTACAGAGGGTCTTCAGGGGAAGTGGCCTTCAGTGCTTACAGCTGCGGTGTCCTGAGTACAGAAGCCCAGAATGTAAGGTGCCAAATCTATATGCTAATTCTGTGTTTAGCTTCAGTTCTTCTTTAAATAAGTGTGCAGCTCAATGGACATTCCCAATACACATCAGATGACACTCATAAAAAAAAAGTCAAAACACATGCTGGATGACATTGCATGTAGGTGGTCTGTGCTTAGTGGCTCTGCTAATACTCATGTACTTCAGAAAAATCAAGACACCATTTTTATACTAAATCTGTTGTTGACATTTTGTCCAAGAAAATTCAATTCACTTAGGTGATTTCAAGCAGCACACAGGGATATACAGGTAAGGGATCCATATCTGGAAACCTGTTATCCAGAATGCTCCGAATTACGGAAAGGCCATCTCCCATAGACTCCATTATAATCAAATAATCCAAATTTTTAAAAATGATTTCCTTTTTTTCTGTAATAATAAAAAAGTATCTTGTACTTGATCCCAACTAAGATATAATTAATCCTTATTCAAAGCATAACCATCTTATTGGGTTGCCCCAGCAGCAACTGTCTCTATTGATACACTCCTGTCTAGCACTGAGCAAAAATTTCCCTAAAGCATGGATTCGCAGGGAAATTCTATTTATCAGCTAATTTTTTCACAAAACTGCAGCGAAATTTTGTTGAGAAAATTTTCAGCTTCAAAAAATGGGCAGCCATTGGCATAAATATATTTTGTACCGAAAAATACCCATCGACTTCAATGCATTTTGCACAAAAAGAAACACTGTGAAAAAAAAACTCTTGAAAATTGCTGCAGTTTCACAAAAAACTTTTTCGGCAAACCACGACAGATTAATTTGTCACTACTCCTGTTTTACACAGGCAGTGCAAATCTGGTGCTAATCTTAGTTCACCTTAGCTTTATTAGGCCTTTTTAAAAGGACAGCAAATTAATTTCTTTCGGATAAAATAATACCTAATCTAATATCAATACAAAAACCTAACATTTTTAAAGGGTTTAGAAACCATGTAAGTGATCTTAATAAAAACAGGTTAATATTTAAAGTAAGAATAGAAGTAGCCCCAAAAGGCTATACAGGTATGGGACCCGTTATCCGGAAACCCGTTATCCAGAAAGCTCCGAATTACGGAAAGGTTGTCTCCCATACACTCAATTTTATGGGGAAAAAAAACTAATTTCAAAAAACAATTCCTTTTTTTCTGTAGTAATAAAACAGTAGCTTGTACTTGATCCCAACTAAGATATAATTAATCCTTATTGGACTCCAGACCAGCCTATTGGGTTTATTTAATGTTCACATGGTTTTCTAGTAGGCTTTAGGTATGAAGATCCAAATTATGTAAAGATCCGTTATCTAGAAAACCCCAGGTCCCGAGCATTCTGGATAACAGATCCCAAACCTGTGTGTGTGTATGTGTATATATATATATATATATATATATATATATATATATATATATATCTACATATCTATATCTATATCTATATCTATATATATATATATATATATATATATATATATATATATAGATATAGATATATATATATTCTTTTTTTAGTAGGAGCTTGTAACCATAAATGCTAGACTCCATCGGGTCTGATTTGAGACTTATCAAGTCTGTGAAGGTAATCTGTTCCAAAGCATTGTACCTAGAATGATGTCTGGCGTCAATGGAGGAATGTCTCTTACTGAGGATTTAACTTTGTGCTCCACCTAGTGGGAATCTGTTAATAAATATTATTTAGCCTTGTTGGTTGGGTTAAATAAAATATAAATGGATAAAGGTAACTTTAGGTTGTTTAAAGAGAAATAAGCAGTGAGATACAGTAGCACAAGTGATAAAATCCCATTAAATTAAATACATAAAACACATTTGTTATACTCAGCAAGAACTTTGTGCCAAATTCACTAATTGGTTAATTGCTAAATTCTCTGCTATACCTGCTGATTATTCTGCTAATGTTTACGTTAACATTTACTGTATTATGTACGTTATAACATTTATTGAGGCTTTCTGTTTCCATGAAATAACATTATGCATTTTCTTGCGTTTTATGATATGTGTAAAAAATAGGATATATTGAATTTTTGAAGTTTACATCATCATCATCCATGATAGTTAGAATTTCTACGTTTATTTTGATGCTAATTGCTGAAGCTAATATGAATGCCTTTTTGCATACTGAGCCCAAATGAGATCAACATATTTTGTCATTTAATCAAATGAACCCCTACTTTCTGCTATTCTGTCTATTCTAAAAATGTTTACATCAAAAAGACCTTTTCGTTTAAACATTTGTGCCTTTTGTGATGTGCTATTTCCTATTTGCATATGGCATGTATCTTGTATAACCAGAGGAACAAAGTTTATTTCATTGGAGGGGTAAAAATATGATTATAATATTATAAAATAGATCTATCTTGTACTCTGCTGCCAAACGTGTTATTGTGGAGCAGTCATAGCACTTAAACTGCAAGGATTTGAGGTTTCACATTGCTGCAGTCATTTAGAAGTGATCTCTTTAAAACTACTGTGTCCGTTGCTGCAACATTTCGGAACACAATCAGGCATGTGCTGAACTGAAGTCTTTTTTTCTTTCTAATGTTTATCTGTGTATGTGTGTGGCTGTGGTTTGAAATAAAATCCATATGTGTGACTAAAATGAAAATATTAAAATCACAGGATCCCTCCCATGTTAGAGAAGCTAGAGTCTAATTTGTCCTGTCCCTGGAACACAAGCCCTTAGGGCATAACAGTCAAGAAAGCAAAAAGCAGCGAGGCTGTTGAATTTAGGGGGGATCTCTGCACTTTGTCATTATACTGAAACATTTGACAATCTCAATTATCTGTAAATACTCCTATGGTTTTGTATATGAAACACTTTCTTTCGCCTAAAGGTTTGAATCTGGTATGTTTCACCCATTGTAAACACAAGTGAAGTCTTTATTGTGGTGAGGGGGGATAACTCTTTCACTGTCAGAGGGATAAACAACTCTGAATTTCACTGTTTTTTGGGGGGAAATAAAGGGTTAGTCAGATGATATAGAGGGGCCACTAATTATCTTATCTGTTGTTCTTTTCCAAAAGTATTTGCAATACCTGATAACTGAATTGATGATTAAAAAAAAAACCTAAAAGTACTCATTTTATGCAGCACACAAAAACTCTACCAATGGAATTATTTTCAGGAGAATTCTTACAGTGATGGAAACCATTTTAGAAAACCTACTAAACCCTGTGTAAACTGTTTTATCCCTCCACTCAAAGGTGTATACCCGTCTGTATATATATATATATATCTATCTATCAAGGTACAAATATCAAAGGAAAAATGTAATACAAACTATAGCAAGTGTGCATTTCTGTAAAAAGATTACTAGCACTTCTTTATATTTTTTTCTTACGTGCAATTTAGTTTGCAAGCCGTTGAAAATAGGCACAGATCTATAACGAGACTTCAAATTTACTCTGGAAAATAATAATGTACAGTAAAACAACTCCAGCAAAGCAGCTCTGATTGGAAATAAAATGGTTTCTTCATTATATGTCATCAGATTTCTTTTAAATTCAGCAGACGTTCAATAGCCATTGCCCTTTAAGCAATTTGAGTTTCACTTATAGCCATGAAAGTTTCCATGTTTCAATTCATGCATGTACCATGGCTGTTAGTTAGTATGCAGGTTTGCCAAGTAAAAGCACACAGGCACTCAGGGTGAAGAATTGGGGTTATACTAAATACTAAAAAAAAAACAAAAACACAGCTAGTCTAGCAGAGTTTGCAGAGAAGTTAAGTATACTGTATATATATATATATATATATATATATATATATATATATATATATATATATATATATATATATATATATATTCCACCAGGGTGTCGGCACTCACGAAAAAGGATGTTAGTATGCCTGGGTGCAGAAACAATAACTTCATCCATAACGCTCCAAAGGAATCCGCACTCACAGGTCTTATATTAAATTAAAATTATTTATTTAGAACAAATGACTAACGTTTCGGCCTCTCCGAGGCCTTTCTCAAAGTATATGACCAAACACTAGCACCATTAATCCCCTTAGCGGCACACATAACATTGTGATACAACAGTAGACTACACATTTAAGTCATCATTTGCCCATGGCTAATAACTAAATGCATGCCTCTCAGAATAAATGAGAAATCAGATGTAAATGGTTCATCATACAATCTAGTTCCAAACCAGTACAATTTGTTCTATTGTAAAATGGAGACATAGCTTCCCTTAGCAGCCAATAATGGATGTGCCAAGAGCAGCAGGTACAAGAGCACTGGAGCCAGGACTTAATAGGAGTCTGTTAAGTCCAAAAAGTGGAAACATTTGGATATTTTTTTTTTTTAAAAGGTTTTTTATTTTTGCATTTTAAACACAAAAGAAAATCAAAAAACATAAACAGTAATAATAATCATCGTACTTGACATTTATAGAGTAGACCGGGTACAAGTGATATCAGAACACAGTGACTGTCACATCACAAACACATACTTGCAGTCAGAGTCTAGCAATCTGATAACGAAGCCTGGGGATTGACATCCAACCAAGGGGTCCATATTTTCCCAAATTTGTTAGGAGTTCCCCGAGCATTATAGGTCAGCTTGATTAGGGGAAGGGTGGCATTTATTAAATCAATCCACTGCTGGAGTGTGGGGGCATTAGGACTCATCCATTTCATAATAATTTGTTTTTTTGCATAAAATACTATGGAGGTAGAAATGTTCTAGTTTTTTGTAACGGTACCACTTCATCAATTATACCTAGTATAAAGACTTCAGGAGTACAGATTCCAGGGAGAGACAGGTGTTCATTGCTATATCGAGTCACCTCCCTCCAATATGTTATTACTTTGGGACAGTCCCAGATTAAGTGTAGGAAACCTGCCTCTACTGTACCGCATTTAGGACATTTAGCCCCTTCTATTCTACCCATAACCTTAAGTCTCTGGGGCGTGATATATATTTGGTGAAGCATCTTAAATTGGATCATTTTATCCCTAAAGGAGATTAGAAACGAGTAAAGGTTGTCTATAGTCTCCTCCCAATGTTCCTCATCTAGGGAGGGAAGTGTAACCAACCATTTCCTTTTGGCTTTGTCAAACGGCACAGGTTGGGAGGCCTGGATTATACTGTATAACTGTGATACCAGTTTGGATGGGGCTGGATCCCAAAGTCTGGCCTCCCACGCCTGCTGCGTTGGTGAAATCTGGTACGTTTGGAATTGGGCATAGAAAGCAGGTCGCAATTGAAAGTATCGGAATAGTTGTATGTCCTGCCGGTTAAATTTAGTTTTTAGCTGTTCCAGTGAGGGGAAGGAACCACCCACTAACAGGTCTTCCAAGTGTCTGATCCCTATAATTGGCCAATAATGAAAATCCGGCAGTTGTTGTAAGTGTGGCAGATTCGAATTTCTCCACAGTGGTGTTTTCTCTGATAATTTAGAATAAGAGACAGCGCTTTTAGCTTGTACCTTTGTTTTTAATAGGAGTGGCGAGTACTCCCGGCAGTGAATGACGGTCCCCCCCTCTTCTATACGGGGCATTACGAATAGCTTCCAGAGAACCCATAATTGTTGCATGCAAATTTGTTAGTGAGTTGCTGTCTTCTGGGTTAAACCAGTTATGAATATAAGATAGTTGGGACGCATAATAATAATTCTGCAAGTGTGGAAGGGCAAGTCCCCCTTTATCCCTAGATGCAGTAAGTGTGAGCCATGATAGTCTAATCGCTTTGTTGGCCCAAATAAATGAAAGTAATTCACTGTTAACTTTCTTAAAGAACGGGACAGTTATGTAAACCGGTGCGTTCCAGAGTGGGTAAAGAAACCGAGGTAGATATAGCATTTTAAAGAGATTAACTCTACCCAACATTTGGATATTTTAGATAGGCCAAGTCATCTACAGTCCTACAGATGTTGGGGTGCTGGAAATTGTAGTACAATAACATCTAGAGGGATGCTGGACATCCATCCAGAAGTATGACTACAGAGGAAGTAAACCCCCTGATTACTTTGGGGCCCAGGGGCTAAAGCACTGACTAATTTGAATTTCTGGGGACCCTACAATGATTTAATCAGGGGGCCTAGAAATCTCAAGTTAAAACACTGTGCCTATTCTTGATATCAAAGCCCAATAATATTCTTGCACTGGGACCCTCCAGCGCATCATTCTATTCTAATCTGTGATTTCTTGCTTGAATTAGACATACATGTAGATATCTTAACTTCAAACGATTGCAGTCTCTGTGGCTCCCAGGTGTTTCTGGAACCGAAGGTAGCTTCCTGCAATCAGCTCATTTTGCTTTAGGAAGTCACCACTAAATATGTAAACATTCGATCTATAAGAGAATTTCGGAGTAGAAGAGGGGATGAAGTAGCTACCATGAAACACAAGCTAGATTAAGTCATCTTCATAGTCATCTTGATTTATCATCTCTGAGTAATTCTAATTCATGTTTATACATCTTTTTCCCCTGCCCAGTTTTGTACTGTAGTAAAGGAGAACATTTTTGGAAAGTGCACATTGGAGAGCATTAGGTTAAATTTAAATCAATCGATTCAAGCCATCTGAAAGCAAGCAATTCAACTCTGAAACATTGCTGATAGGAAGATTTTGTTGGCCATGTGACTTATTCTGTATTTGCTACTACCACCTTAACACCCAACACACCTTCCTGTGCATCCTTGTGTCTCTTGGCTGCCATGTTACTTTTTATATACTCCATTACTTATATTACACAAACTTGAAGAGACTCTAAACATAACAGCAGCTGCGCAGTGATAAAGGGACCTGACAATTATATTTATAGTATTTTATATTATTATTTAATAGGATAGCACATCCAAATTTACTGTATTACTGTAAGTCAAAGAAATGGGGGAAATGTACAAATGTACAACAGACCCAGAAAACTGGAATAATTGGATGGAATGCTAAACTGTAATCTGAAACAAAATTCCTACTCAATAAAGGAACCAGTAATATAATATATTTTGCATATTTTATGGGTCAAGGAGAAGTCAAGAAGGGGAGAGGGTTAGTAAGAGAGGAAAGCAGAGAATCAAAGACGGAGAAAGAAGTACAGGGAGCTAATGGAGTTTAGATAAAAGAGATTCAGAGAGAGATAAATGAAAAAAAAAGCGAGGGGGGGGGGTGCGGAAGGACACCACCACATTCATGGAGAAGGGAGAGTGGATTGGAGGAAAGAGAAAGATGGAGATGTAAAACAGGGAGAGATGAAATGAAAGATGAAAGACAGCGAAAAAGGATTAGATATATTGATATAAGTAATAGTGTGGGTGTAATAACGTGAATGAGAGTAAGAGGGGTTTCGGAGGAAACAGTTGTGTAGATAATAGAACAGACACAGCTAATTTATCAACACTGGGCAGTAATCCATAAAACCTGAATAGTATTTTTAAATTCAGGTAGGACAGTGAAGGCAAATATTTCATTGGTTGCCATGGGTTACTACCCATGTTTAATTTTGCCCAGTGATGCTAAACAAGCCCCTACTGCAGGGGATCCCAACATTTTTTTTACCCATGAGCCACATTCAAATGTAAAAAGAGTTGGGGAGCAACAAGCATGAAAATAATTTCTGGGGGTGCCAAATAAAGAATATGTTTGGCTATTTGGTAGCCCTATGAGGACTGGCAGCCTAAAAAAGTCTCTGTTTGGCCACAAATCAGTTCTTTATGCTACCAAAACTTGCCTCCAAGCCAGGAATTAAAAAATAAGCTCCTGCTTTGAGAACTCTGGGAGCAACATCCAAGGGGTTGTTGAGCAACATTTTGCTAATGAGCCACTGGTTAGGGAACCCCTGATCTACAGAGCCTGGACATGGGAAGGGCAGCAGGATAAGTGGGTGGAGATGTTTTACATTATATAATATCCCTCCAGACTAAATACCTTGCACATAAGTCTGGGCTCTTCTATTCCTGCACCCATTGACCATTTATTGCATGACCCACAATGTCTGTATTGCTTAACCTTGAAAACATGGTACAATAAAGAGAGAAGGTGAAGGGCGGAGACAGAAATTAGTACCATTTTAATACCCAAAAACATTCTGCAGTTATGTATAAAGCCTTAAAAAACATTGGTTCTCACAGACGTGGTACAACTTTTTGCAAATCTTTCCAATGCTTCATGTTGCTCCTGTATTTTATCCTTCTCATTTCTTCAACCATCCTGACTCAGACAACCCCTTGTTACCAGGTCCAATTTAATAAATGGACCACGGGTTAGTGCGCACACCCGTTTTGACATGAACATTATTTTTTTAAAAATCTATGCATTTTGTCTTGAGCTAAACAGGACAAAGAGGAAAAATTAAGCTAATCCTTGGTTCTTGCATAATTTAATCACTGGTGCTCAGATAAACAGAAGTCCATTATGCAGGGATTATTGTAACATAATTGTATTATTTGTGTAATATATTATAACTATTTTACGTCATTTGCCTATCCTTTTATGTCATTGATCAGTCCCTTTATGTTATTTACCTCCCTTTATGTCATTGGCCCATCCCCTTTATGTCATGTGCCTGCCCTGTCATTATTCCACTTTTAAAAAGGTGGCAACCCTAAAGACAATGCAAGGAAAGTTTCTGTAAAAGCTTGACTTAGGAATGAGAGTTAGGCTTGGGGTTGTTAGTAGAGCAGCAGCATCAGAATGGCCTGAGGAGCAGAATTGCCCTGGTCTGGACCCACCAAGAGATGGTAATGTAGATGGTATATTACTCCAAAAGGAAGCATTCTGGACAAATACATTGGATTGTGCAGCCCCAAGGGTCTAAATTTATGTCTGCCATTGAATTGTCTTTTACCTGCTGATTAAATTCACAGAACTGGTTAACATATGTGTTCTAATGTATAGATGAATATGGTTTATGTGAAATAAAGTGTAATCAAATTTATACAGGTATAGTTATACAGGTATAAAATGATTGAAGAGGGGGATGTTTGTTAGGTTATAGCTAATGCTAATATGGTCACAGAACTCCTCTGTGACTCATAATATCCTTATATTTTATAATAGGGGGTACTTTATTCACTATATATACATCATTTTAAATGCACTGCAGTGGTTATAAATTATAATAATGGCTATAACTTCTTTTGCCCAGGTCACTTTCTTGCATAACAACAAGAGCGATGTTAAAGTTTTAAATACAGGACTTATCTTAAACAAATGTTTTAAATTGTTGCCGGCTGGTCACTTTAAGAAAGAACGCTATAATATTATTTTCTGGTATGGGTATCAGATATATATATTTTATTTAATTGTATTAAGGATGGGCAAAATGTCACTTTAGCTACATTTTTAATAAACAGTATTATAAATCCTGGTGCTGCTGGTATTTTTTGAAAATAGATTAGATATTAGTGATGTGCAATCTGGCCGGATTTCCAAAGGTCGTGGGTTCGGGTCAACCTCGATGTTCCTCTTGTTTGGGTTGAGCTCTTCTGCCTGCTCTCCCCTTCCGCGAACTTAGACTGCCGGCCATTGGCGTAACTAGATATTATTTTTCAGGCCCCCAAAATGTCAAGAGGTTGACCTGGTTTACCAATATTTATTGAAATTGTATATGAATTAGGGCCTCATGGGGCCCCTTTACCTCCTGGACCCCCTGGTCTGCCTCCTCTGTAGTTACATCTCTGCTGCCAGCTTCAGACTTTTGGCTTCCTGTTTTATAGACTCACGCTTGCCCTGCATTTTTTGTCATATCATCGGCGGGTCGGTGCAGGTCTATAAATTGAATGTGGAAGTCGGGTGCGGGCAGCACTTTTATGCTCGAGATCCAGTACTCCCATCTCTGCACACACATACAAATACACACATATCCACAAATTAATGCTTTCTGAGGGTCTGTTTATAGATGGGTTTACAAATATCATATATATACATAGTATAGTGCATTTTCTATAAACTTGCAACCATGTGCCATTCATCCACATCAAAATCATGCAGGGGTGCTGGACTTTCAACCCATTGTAGTCCTGGTCTCAATAACCAATCGAAAATCAAGTGTTAATTCATATCCACAGCTAGAAGTCTTTTATTACTCATTTTGGGTATCTGAAGCCTTTAAATAGTGAAATATTATTAGACAAAAAGGTCTTTTTCAGAAGTCCCAAGAGGCCGGGAAGCTAAGGTTCTTTAAAGGACAATGTATGCGGCAGCATTTAAGCTGAAGGTGGATTTAGGGGAAAATCAGATAGAATTCACCCCGCTTTTTTTTTGAAATCCTTAGGGAAATATCAGTTCCTATTTGGTGAGACAGGAACTAAAGTTTGTTGATAAATCAGCAAAATAGGAAATGTGGGTTAGAGAAACCTGGACTTAATTAGCGGTCAGTGTCACACAGTTCAAGCCCTTCAGATTTAAGTAACCTAAATATTTACTAGCAGTAAAAACAGGCACCGTAATCAGTGGCACAGCAAGACTTTTTAACTCTTTTATTATTATGAGACACTTTTTATACAGTTGGGGTGATTTAATAAGGGGTTCTTCATGCAAATTTAATTCTTTGCCAAAGCTTGCCCCTGATTTCCTAAGGAACCACTTCCTTATTTGAAAGGGTTGGTCACTTTTAAATGAACTTTTAGTATTATATAAAGAGTGATATTCTGAGCCAATTTGCAGCAGGTTTTAATTTTTTATTATTTGTGGTTTTTGAGTTATTTGGCTTTTTATTCAGCAGCGCTCTAGTTTTCAGATTTCATAAAGTGGTTGCCAGGGTCCCAATTACCTTAGCAACCATGCACTGATTCGACTAAACTCTGGAATATGAATAGGAGCGGGTCTGAATAGAAACATGAGTAATAAAAAAGTAATAACAATACATGTATTGCCTTACAGAGCATTTGATTTTTTTTTGATGGTGTCAGTGACCCCTATTTGAAAGCTGGAAAGAGTCAGAAGAAGAAGTCAAACAATTCAAAAATGTTAAAAAAGAAAAAATTAAAGCCAGTTGAAAAGGTATTAGAATTGCCCATTCTAGAACATACTAAGGGGGTTATTTACTAAACTCTGAATGCAAAAATCAGGAAAAATTTGTGATTTTTTTTATAAAATCAGACTTTTAAAAAATCACAAATTTTTGGAAATAATTAGAACCTGAGGATGGAAAAGTCAGAATCAGAAAATCCAACATCTCAGACCTGTCGAGGTTGCATATATGTCAATGGGAGAAGTCCCAATGATTTTTTGATGTGTGTTGGGTTTCGTGCAATACCCCGAAGTTGGTCGTGAAAACCGGATGAAAAAATCTGAAAAAATCATGAAAATCGGATGAAAAATCCGAAAAAAAACCATGAAAATCAGATTTTTGTCCTACAAAGCAAATTTTCGGGAAATTGTAATAAATGACTGTAAAAACAGTAAAATCATATTATAAGCAAATAGGGAGGGTTAATTGACATTTTCATTTGTGAGCAGGAGATTGGCTTTTACTGAAGGAGACAAAATCAGTTGACTCCCCAAAAAAACAACCTGTATGTGGAGGGGTGTAACATTTGCACCAAGGCTTAGCAAGTTACTGTACAAAGGTATTGCATGTATGTGTGGATTTATATATGTGTGCAGGTGTGTATATTTGTGTGTATATGTATGTACAATATATCTGTGGGTTTTATGTGCGTGTTTTTTTTAATATTCATACATGTATGTTATACATTTCTTCTCTATCTGTACTTGCCCCATTAATGTGGGTACTAGGTATAAAATAATAGAATAAATCAAAATACACATCTTTTAAAAAATAAACATTTAACTTTGCATGTGGGTTTTACCTGCTGCAACAACTAGTTACGCATTTTCCTATCAGTGGAGAAATCACCTAGTAGTACATGAGGCTGTTAAATCTCATGACTTTGTGAGATAATCAGTTTTTTTTTAAATGAGAAAATTCTTTTACATTTATTACTGAATTAGTGCACAATTAATGAAAACGAAAATCTACATCAATCAGTGGATTCTCAACATTATGACTGCTCATATGTAGTAATGTAAAATTTATATCACAGAGATAAACGTTAGATACCACTATGCATCTTCAGAATCAAAAGAAGTTGAAATCACTTAGGTATATCTATTTGATGTGTGTACCTTTTTATTCTCCTACCATTAAAGACTTTTCCTTTTGTTCAAATATGACCGCCAACTCTGCTGGCTTGATGCAGGCAAATCATCCTAACATGCCTGCTGAGTCGCTTTTAATTGTTGGCAAAAAAAGAACATTTAAGAAGAAGAACTTTCTCCATTTGGGTTAAATGGAAATAAAGATGGTCTTCTAAAATGCATCTGAAATTACCAAAAGAATGGTTCTTCAAATGAAACAAATGTACAGGTGTGCCTTAGAAAGAAGACAATGTGAGAAGTCTCACAGAATTGCAACTAATTTGCTCCTTTTTCACCCCTTATTAAAAAGGGGAAGACAAAGGCACTAGCAAATATCCAACTGTTGCATAAACACAGCCATTAGTGGTTTGTGTTTATATAGACAAAGAACCTTAAATTATGCAGAACATTCTGTACTGTGTTATACCAGCTATACAATGTAATACGAAAACCCCCAACACGGCGAGTAGAAAAAAAAGCAAAAACACAAAAAGGGAAAACAGACCCAGGAGCTGAATATACACTTCCAGGAAATTGTATGGCTGTATAAAAGTTAAGAAGACTACCTTTGCATGGCGTTATCAGTTTGGGTCCATTATATACATTGATATTAACAATAACTGGCAAACTTTAAGAAAAAACATGGACACCACTGCAGTAGATAATACTGCAGAATTTAATTTTTTATATTCAACAGTAATTCTATACAGTTGGTCATGAAAAATAATATAGGAAAATACATAGTAAAAGGAAATACTGTAATGGTTGAGAATGCAGATTAGTTAAATAAAGCTTATAGACAAAGAAAATAATGACATGTAGCATTCAAATTATTATATAATTATATATATTAATTATATAATTACATATTTATTGAAATAACATGGCGCAAATATTGCACCCCTCCAGCTCAGTGATTCGGGTGCAGACTCTCAACTGTTACAATTTGCAGCATTAGAAAGGGTTATTTAATAAACTCCCAATGCAAAAATCACAAATAATTTGTGATTTTATTTTTATAAAATCGGATTTTTATAAAATCACGTTTTTTTCGGAATTTATTAAACCCCGAGGATGGAGAAGTCTGAATCAGAAAATCCAGCATCTCAGACCTGTCGAGGTTGCATAAAAGTCAATGGGAGAAGCCCCAATGATTTTTTGATATGCGTTGGGTTTTCGGAGTTTTTGGGCAAAAGCATGAAAATCGGGTGAAAAATCTAAAAAAATTTTTTTAAATCTGATGAAAAATCGGGAAAAAATTTGAAAATCTGATAAAAAATCCGAAAAAATCTTGGAAATCTGATTTTTTTATCCGCAAAGCAAATTTTTGGGAAAATGTAGTAATAAAAAACCTGAATGGATTTGATTGTAGTTTGTATCAGAAAATATTGAGATAAATAACCCCCTTAGTTGATACATTTCTCAGCAGCATCGCTAGAGTATTAGAAACTATTGTTTCAATTCTAACAGCTACCTGTAATAAAACTCAGGGATTCTGCTCAGCAGGGACAAAAATCAGAAATGTATCAACTAAATGTATCAATTTAGAACAGTTTACAGGGTCGGCGACCCCCCACAGAGCTGCTTTAGAAGGTGAAACATGACACTTTACACTTCAATATTAGAAAAACGGTTACAAATTCAAAGTAGTTGGAAAACTTCGTTATTTCTGGTGAACAATCTGAAAACAGCTAGGTGCTTGAATGTGAACAACCCATTTAAGTGCATATATTAGATTTAAAGGATCCTGTCATCGGAAAACTTGTTTTTTTTTCAAAACGCATCAGTTAATAGTGCTACTCCAGCAGAATTCTGCACTGAAATCCATTTCTCAAAAGAGCAAACAGATTTTTTTATATTCAATTTTGAAATCTGACATGGGGCTAGACATTTTGTCAATTTCCCAGCTGCCCCTGGTCATGTGACTTGTGCCTGCACTTTAGGAGAGAAATGCTTTCTGGCAGGCTGCTGTTTTTCATTCTCAATGTAACTGAATGTGTCTCAGTGAGACATGTGTTTTAATATTGAGTGTTGTTCTTAGGTCTACCAGGCAGCTGTTATCTTGTGTTAGGGAGCTGTTATCTGGTTACCTTCCCATTCTTTTGTTTGGCTGCTGTGGGGGAAAAGGGAGGGGTGATATCACTCCAACTTGCAGTACAGCAGTAAAGAGTGATTGAAGTTCATCCCTTTAACCAGGCCATGACTTTTTTGTCTTCTCTGGCTCTTTTTTCTAAAATTGTTTTAATGGATTATTTGGAAATCCAAGGTAACTGCAGCTTTGATAAATTCAAAAATGAGGAGAGCGCTCAAAAGTAGCAAAACTATGCTGTGGTTACATTTATTCAAGGCCACTACACGACATGTTTCGGGTGCTTAAACCCTTTATCAAGTGTAACAAATAGAGAACAAATCAGGCTTTATAAGCCCTCCCATTGAGTGAATAATTAGCCTAAAGGCGTGCCATCAATTAAACATCACTTAATTGGTAACCCCATTAAATTTTCATCTGGGTGAAAAAATCCATAGTGTCAGCATAAACTGTACTTTAAAATCTTCAGTATTCAAAAAAGTGCTGTGGAATAATATATAAAATATATAAATATATATAAATACATAAATCTATTAAAGAAGTATCATTCATTTAAAAAAGAAAACCAATAGTTACAACTGATACTTTCATTTCCTATATTGCAACAATACAATGTATTACAGTCACATAATGTATCAAAGTTAGCTGCAACATAGTATTCAACATTTACTAGTCTACTATGGATCAAGGCATTTTGTGCATTTAACTGACATTACATTACATCAATATCAAGCAGACCTTACCCTAAACTTTTTTCATCCATGTTGATGTAAATTCACGGCCTGCAAGATCCAGAAAGAAAGAAGAACATACAATAAAGGATTATAATAACTGTTTCAGACTCCAACTCTCATTTAACCCATTCGGGGTTAGTGTTCATAGCTGTTGTAAACTCATTTAAAAATCTCAGCTGTCAATCAAATATTGGCTGCCCCTCCTCTATGCCTAAGGCATAGAGGCGGGGCAAGCAATTACTTTCACTTTCCATTCAGCACTTCCTAGATGGCACTGCTCTCCCCGCATTCCCCCAGTTCTTAACCATTTAATTGTGTAGCCAGGGCATGGGGATGGATATCGGGTCCCCCATTCTGGTGCACAAACAAGATTCTGAGATGATACAAGGCTTGCCTTAATAACAGTGTCCACAAAATGGCTCCTGCCTACTTGCTATAATTATGAGTTCCCAGACTGATGGAAACAGGATTCAAATAATTTAATGTAATTACAGTTAATTTTGTTTGACTAGCATGATAAAAAAGGATTTGGAATAATTTTTTGGGTGACGGTCCCCTTTAAACCAGTTAGTGAGGTCATAGTTGTAACTGGTTTATCCTATGAAACTGTTTAATGTACCTACAGTATGTTACACTTCCATAACTATAAATCACATATAATGGTATCTACATCTATATGTCACATGCTGTACAATGGTACTTATATACAGTAGTACTTAAGTATTACTTTGTTCTTATTGAATGAATATGTTACTCTTTTAATACATTTGTAAGAATAGGACCAGGGCATCCAGAAGGGCATCCAGCAGCCATTGGGGCACCTTGTAGTACCGAGGCCCATGTGGGTTTAAATCAAGCACATTTGCAACCACTTTGGGTACAAGCCCTTTCTCAAGGGCTTGCATACAAAACATGTAGTGTTTACACTGCTAATAAAAAGAACAAATGCAGTTTGAAAATACTGCCTGGAAGCTGTTTATTCCTGTTACCATTGATTTTGACTACTTTGGGAGTGCTACACAGACTCCTTGGAGTCAACAGCAGTACCTTATGTGAATAGACATGCTGGAACCAGCAACCTTTTTGCTTTTTGCAACCACTTTCACTAGTAACTGTCTAGATTAGAAGGATGTAGGCATCATAAAAGAAAGGAAAATACTTTTTTAGGAGGGACATGGAATTGCAAAAACATGACTATTTTTAACAAGCAGCCATATAGCAAAATGTGATGGCAAATGATGTCTTCATCAGGAGAAAAAAGTGCCAGGAGGAAAAACTAAGAAGGTGAGAGATCTAGCCAATTAAAAAAAAAACTAAAACATGTTAATACTTATAAAAAATAAAATACATACATTATTTAGAGTTAAGATTGAGGTTGACATTATTGTCTCTTTTTCTTCTTGATTATCAGTGTGTTGTCCAAAATGTAAACTACTGAAGACCATTGCTTTAGTCCTGTGGAGTTGGAGACACATGAACAGCTATTGAAAGAAAATTGAAAGACTATTTACTGATTCTAAAAGAGCTCTGGGCTTGTTGCAATGCCCTGTGCAGTGTGCAATTATTTGCAGTCCAATATTACATATAGTTACATACATGCTACTAGGAGTTATACTTCTGATCCTTGTACACAAAGAGAAAGAGAAAATTTGCCAGTGTACGGTTTTCCAAAATAAATGAGGTATTAGTACCAAAGTTTGGCAAAAATATGTCATATCACGTGCCACGTCAAGGCCCCTCATTGTACGTGAGTCCTACACTGTTTGTGAGCATTATAAGTTTGTAGTGCATTTAGAATGAAGTCCCCCAGCAACCAATGTGACTGAGTAGTAAGACCATTGTGCACTTACCCTTAGCTCAGGAGCTCTAGTGGGAAACCAGGGAGCTTTAAGCCTCAGCCAACAAAATACACCTGTGAATAATGACCTTTCTACACTGTCTATTAGCAGTTTAGGTTTGTAGTGCATTTAAAATTATGTCCCCCAGTAGTAAGATTATGGTGCACTTTCCCCTAACTCAGGGGCTATAGTGAAAAAGCAAGGAGCTTTTTAGCCCCAGCCAATTAACATACATCTATAAGTAATTCCTTATTTTAAAGGTTGAATGGCAGCCATAGGTAATATTTGGCTAAAATTTGTACACGAAACACAGAAAGAAATCATCAGTGCTCGGTCTAACTCACACTTTGGCATTGACAGTTGCCGTAGACATCATTTTCTCTTTCTCTTTGTGTACAAATATTGGCTTTTTATCATTTACACCAGCTGGTCAACTCCAGATTGTGGGTTAGACTGAGCACTGGGACAATAGTGTCTACGGCAACTGGTCAACGCCACAGCGTGAGTTAAACCGAGCACTGACGAGTTCTTTCTATACTCTGATCCTGTCTGGTTTTCTGAAAGGTATTAGATCAATTACCTACAACCTGTTATTTAGTTGACTAAGATGCATACAATATTAAAGAACCTTTTTTTTTTTAAAATAAAAAAGGCCAAAAAGCAAAAACGCCAAAAAAGCAAAAGGAAAAGACATTTACTCAATAATTATGAAAAAGTATTTTTAATGATACGACAATGAATATACAGTATGCAGGGCACATACTACTTACTCTTTGTGATATTTAAATATTGTAAAAACAGATCTATTGCTGTTTTACACCATGGATATTTTAAGGAATACCTTTCTCCCTAGCTAGGAACCAAATTCCCTCCAAACTTGTAGATGAAAGGAGCTCTTCTGTCTGGAAATATATTAGAGGAAAGTCTTGAGAAGAATGGTAGTTATTTGAGAGAAGTAATAATGTCTGGCTCTGGAACAGTGAATCCAGTGTTAAGAAAAAGCGAGAGTGGGCAGGCCTAAGTGGAAAGAACACAAATTGTACATGAAGAAACTTTTTGAAGCATATCTTGTTATTTTATGTTTTAGGCACCTAAAAGAACAGTCCAGTCTTGGTATTTGGTATCAGTTTTGAAATCATACTTTCATAGTGCTGCAATTAAGCTAACAATATAAAAAGCACACTGGTAAGACGAGTGACCTATTCAATGTGCAAAATAAGAAAATCCCATGTATGTAGGTGTGTAAAAGGGCAAATTCTCAAGCAGCAGGTGATAAACCAACATCATACACAGTTACAGTTAACACACAAAGGCAATCACATCTGTGCAACAGGTGAAACGCCTATAAAACCAAACAAATAATCGCCGTCCATTTGTGGAGTTTCTCAAACAAATAATCACACAACAAAACTGCTTTGTAATGTTCTGCTAGTTAATAAAACGAGAGCTAATTTTACTTAAAAGAAACTGGTGACCAACCAAACCAGTTCTTGTATTATGTAAATGGTAGATACACATGTACTATACTGCACAATGCAGAACAGAAGTTATTGTGCAGAGGCTAATTTCCTGGTCTTCTAAAGGATGATTATGTGTTTCTTTAATACAACAATATGTTGGGAACCCAGGCAGCTGCTTATTAAAATGTACAGTTTATGATATAATGACTCTCTCAGCCCTGCTATGCCAGTAACCTGTCTTGCTTATTAAAGACCACATCATATAGTACCTTTCACTGCGATAGCTGGGGGTGGGGAGTCTGGGGCAGTGACAAGATAAAATGCCCATTTATACCGGTAGACTTGAGAGCCAACCCAGCCAAACCTCTCCCCTTGCCTCCTTGTTTTACAGTCTATGTACTATAGATACTTATTGGGCCATTCAAATTTTTGCCCTGTTATGGCACAACTGAAAACTAGCACTATGCTAGGGAAGCCCAGATGAAGAAATCATCTAGCATTAATCTCTTTATGCTTGTCTAAAATATCTTAGACACAGTATTGGAATTGTGCTTATTGGCTAATTTATAGATGTTTATTTATATCTGCAACCTTGCCTAAGGAGGCATACAGTATATGTAAAACCACCCCTAATATTCTAGGCAATAATGAATTATATATAGTGCTGGTTTCACTTTGGTCTAAAAGTAGCTCCCTATAGATCTGCTACAGTCCCTGTCCATGTTTCAAATGAGGGGTGGGCCTGTCCCTGCCAGATGCACAGTAGGAGGGGACAGCCAACCACAGGCCTGCAGTCACACAAGCAAAGACAGACTTCAGTTCCCTATCAGGTCAGCCTAGCGTCTGATTGATTCCTACAGTGCAGTGTGCTGAGTGCTGCTGGCTCCCCTGCACAGCATAGGAAAGGAGGCAGCAGGAAGTGGAACAGATGGGCAGGACTAGGGTTGCTGCAGAATTTTTCAATAAATCAGCCCCAAACTTTTTTTCAGTACTTTCTTTCTATAATGCACTGGCACAGTGTCGTTTTAAACATAATAATGTGTCTCCTTCAAGGGAGTCAAATGTAGGGCCGCAAAGGAGGGCGTAAACCAAATACGTCAGCTGCTGTAGCATAAATAAAATGACATTACTTCCTGTTAACCATTTACTGGATATTTGAGTCATGCTTCTTTTTTGCATTTATTATGTTATTGCAAAACACCATTTTTAGTCTAAAGGGAATACACGGGCATAATATTATATGCCCTTAGGCAATGCATCTTTTATTGATGTAGAGGCAACAGATAGCAGGGAGGTACATTATATACTGTAAGCTATAAGTATTTTCCTTATAGCTGTTTAAATCCAGCTTCTGTAAGGTCAGCAGTGATTCTGGGGCTGCTGTTGCCCCCTCTTTCCCGCTCCAACACTTCTGCTCCATGCTTACAACTTTAGCATCAGAGCAGGTCAAGAGGGAATGGAAATGGAAATTTGTCTCTTAATGTTACCAGATTCATCTAACTATCCCTATAATTTCTTCTTGTGTTCCTCCAAGTATTCTGCACCTCCGACGCACGCTTGTTTACAGATGCAGGAGGAATTTGCAGCTGCACCAACACAATGTTATCATGCAAGTGCTGTATAAACATGGATGTTTGGGCCATTTAACTAATACCATTCACATATTTTCCACTCTCACTTGAATGAACTGCAGGACACTGCTCAGGAAGGTGAGTAACTTAAGGTACACACACAGCATAAAGAAATATACAATATCTGTGTGTTTCAATCTAGCAGAGAAATATATATTTACAGCCCAATATATTTGATTTGGTATTTCCAGGGTGTTATTCTTCAACATCAGTAACATTTTCTTAAGTATCAACCAGGCTTAAAAGGGGTCAAAACAGTTTTTTCCATAATAAAAGAAAATATTATTCTGAGCAAGTCTCCAATATAAATTTATTACACATTTCCAGTGGTTTGAAAGGTATTTGTAAATGTAATTGCAATTCAAAGCAGTGCTTTGTGGGTTTTTTAAAATCTCTTTCCATTCTGTGGTTCTGTGTGGTTAACCAGCTGGCTTCTGCTACATCTTTCAGAAGTCAGAACCAGTAGTGCAAAAATATAAACAATAAGACAGATACTGATGCAAAAATTACTTTGACAAACATCTGAACTGTTTTTAATAAAGGTGTATTGGAAAATTGCTTAGAACTGCATTTAATTCCATGACATTTGTATTTCTTTGCATTTTGTATATTTGTTTCTATACTCATGACATGACAGAAGAGATACAGTACATACATTTGTAGAGTGCAGAAACCCACATTTGCCTTATAAATGCAACACTGCCTCCATACGAGTGCAATGAGATTATAAGGGGCAGGTGAGGGTAGGCATCAGTGGCATTACTTTGGGGCCTCAGGCCCCCCTCACAAAAATATTTTTCCAGGTTCAACCCACGTAGGTGACCCACAATTTCATGTGCGTTATGGGTCAACTGCAGGCACTCTATACTAAACCACCTGCTTACTGTTTGCCCTATGGCAGATGTTAAGAACAAGTCTTGCACCCTTTGCACTCTGCACCAAATTTGCAATCCCCACGCCAGATACAAAGCACAGCTAGACTTTAGGAGCAAATGAGTACGTCCATGAGTGCGGTTGCATTTGCATCTGTGGTCAAATAACCCCTAATATATTTTAAAAAATATATGTGGGTGTGAAAGTTTTGTACTGCTTTTACCACTTACAGGGGCAAATTTCCTTACCGCCGACATTGCGCCAGTGACGGGTTTGCTGACATCACAACACTTCGCCAGGACAACGGTAATTCCCGAAAATCCAAAGTTTTGTCCGGGGCGCCGAACACTTGCGAAGTTGCGCTAGCGTTACTGCGGCAAGCAAAGCAAAGTTGCACTAGCGTTGGCTAATTTGCATACGGCGGGAAGTTAAAGTTGAATGGACGTATATGTTGCAGCCAATAAATTACGCCACACAAGCCCAGGGAACCTTAATAAAATAAAGTAGAGTTGTTATATTGCCCTACACATGAGCCCAGTGTATAGTTAATGTGCCATATGTTAGGAAATGAAGGGGGGAAGCCGGGTACCCCCCAAAAACTTACGATATTTTGCAGCCTATCACCCTGTAAAAAGTAAAACATTTCAACTATTTTTTGACCAAGTCCTATCTACTCTATTGCACTTCGCCTGGGCTGAGGTGGCAAAGGCAAGTCTGGTGCAAGAGGTAATGTTCAGTCAAATCTCAATCTTAGTGAATTAGCGTAGTTACGTTTGTTCGTCAGAGCAAAACTTCGCCTGGCGTTAGGGTGTGAAGTACCGCTAGAGCAGGGATCCCCAACCTTTAGAACCCGTGAGCAACATTCAGAAGTAAAAGGAGTTGGGGAGCAACACAAGCATGAAAAATGTTCCTGGGTGCCAAATAAGGGCTGTGATTGGTCATTTTGTAGCCCCTATGTGGATTGTCAACATACATTGAGGTTCTGTTTGGCAGTTCACCTGGTTTTAATGCAGCCAAAACTTGCCTCCAAGCCTGCAATTCAAAAATAAGCACCTTCTTTGAGGCCACTGGGAGCAACATGCAAGGGATCGGAGAGCAACATGTTGCTCACAAGCTACTGGTTGGGGATCACTGCACTAGAGTCTATCTCCTTCACTAGCGAAGTTACGCCAGTATCCGTTAGTAAATCGGCCAAGTTCCAAAATGATGTCACACTGACGAATTTTCACCAGCGTTAGTCACTTCGCCTTTGCCTTTCCCCCACAGAGTCTCAGCACTGACTCTCCCTTGCTTTGGAGTGAAATAGCAATGAAGAGCAAATTGTTAGGTATTGCAGAACTGTATTGTCTCTCCGTTCATTTAAATTTATATGTATGAACCCAAAATTGGTTCTGTTTTTTAGTTCACGTCATAAAGAGACAGGTAAATAACTACAGAAGAAACTTAAGATTAGACATCAAGTTACTATGTAGTGTAATATGCTGGAACTGTGCTTTCCAAAGCTCTTTACATGTTTCCCAGAAAGGGGGCCTAAAAATAGTCATTCTTCCATGGTTTACATGATGCAAAATTAGAGAGCGTTCATTGAATAACATCAGAAAGATCTCCTCTTACAAGAAACAGATGACTTAATATATGTTTCCTCTTGCTATTTGCTTCCTATTTGATGATCACTATTTTAATCTAGGCCTGATATAATAAAAAGAAGGGTTCAAGTTGTAGTTCTGCAATATTTCATACCTTCCACAGAGTGGTCTTGTCTCTGTATTATATCTTGGGGTTTTTTTTGTATTGCTGTCTGTAATATTTTTTTTAAGCTTGAATCTTGCAGGATCTTCTGAGAAGTCTTACACACAACATATCTCTGCCATAGCAGCAGCAGCAGCAGCAAATAGCAAGCGGGTGGAAATAATAGGTCTTTACACAATCATCATTATATGTACATTATGTCCTGCCTGCTACATTGTTAACAGCCCTTTATTTTTGAGTTCAATTCATCTGTTCGCCATTATTGAAGAAGATGAGAAACCTTAGGAGATGGAAGAGTGACAGAGGGTAATTATACACTTTACAGAGAGGTATTTTTCATCATGGAATTAGAGCAGCATCTAGATAACAGCTATTCAAAAAGAAACAGTGTTTATTACTAAGCTATTTGCAAAAAAAAAAAACTCCAATAAATTTATCACTTTGCTTACTTGGTATGGAACAGCCAGTGCACCCATATATATAACATAATATATACAGTATGTTAGGATTTGCAATATATGAAATCAAAGTTACACTTCTTCATTTTTTTCAATCTACAAGAAACTATACACTGCTCACTGTTTGTTTTTTGTTGCATCTTCAAAAATCATGCACAGTTGGAAGGCATAAAAGTGATTGCTCATTCCCCACCTGCTAAATGCCCATAATGACACACGGGTACAATTTATAAACATGCTAGCGTGGATAGCAGCGGGTTTTTGTGGCAACTTGCAGTGGGCACAAAGAATTGGAAAAATGCTACATGGGGAGACTTACTGCTCTGATTTTTATACATAATAAATAAGGTCCTTGGGGGCTAATTTACTAAAGGACAAAGTGACTAACACTGTGAAGGAGGTATTTCGCTCCAGAACGCCTAGCGAAATTTGCACTCTGTCGAATGGATATAACTACACAAATTCACTAAAATGCTGATTTTACTGTAGTTACCTCTTGCACCCAAAAAATGCTGGCGTCTTTTCCTTTTTTCAGGGTGATTGGCTGCAAAAGAGAGCAAATTTTTTTTGGGTGAACTGGCTTCCCCCTACATTTCCTAACATATGGCACCTAAACTATACACTGGGCTCATGTGTAGGGCAATATAACAACTGTATTTTATTTTATTAAGGTTTCCCAGGCTTGTGTAGTGTAATGTATTTGATGCAACATATACGTCCATTGAACTTTAACTTCCGGCCATATGCAAATTAGGCAATGCTAGCGCAACTTTGCTTTGCTTGGCACAGTAACGCTACCGCAACTTCGCCAGGGTTCGGTGCCCTGGATGCAACTTCAGATTTTAGTGAATTAGCGTTGTCCTGACGAATCTACTCCTGGCGAAGTGTTGCGCTGTGAGCGACGCTGTCACTGGCGAATTTTCAGAGGTTAGTAAATTTGCCCCATAGTGTTTGTCCAGAAAGACATGGACCAAGATAGCGGAGGAGACTAGAATATATATATATATATATATATATATATGTACTAAATATTAATTCCTACAATACATAAGTGAATTACTAAATCAATTCATTCAGAAAATTAATTAAATAAACAAAGAATTGGTTAGATAAAGAAAATTGCATAGAAAAGATTACATAGGAAAAATCATAAAAGCCAATCAAGCTTTTCTAGTCTCCTCCGCTATCTTAGTCCATGTATTCTTATATTAATTAAGATCTTTGGTCAGTATTGAACTAACTGATGAGTTATATATACCATCAAGTATTTATATTTATGCTTATATATATTATTATATAGATAAGTCAGTGACATAAGCCTTTTATTCCTTATGCATTTATGTGCCCTTTTAGTGGAATATATGTGTTCAGTATTGCAAGGGTTAATGTTTTTAGGAGGTGTGTCTTCTAGTCTTTTAAATGCTCATGTGGACAGAAGTACATCATGCTTTTGAGGAAGTGGCTTGGACCACTAACCTTTTGTGCGTTCCATGTTTTTAAATAATTTTCAATAAAGCATCGATTTTAGTCCCGCTAGTGCTCCGTGTCCAAGAAATTTATTCAATCTAAGGTCCCTATCACATTCACACAATAGTACCAGTTTTTGTCATGGACCAATTAATTTGCCTGTATGTTTTTGCCTGGAATTGAACATCAACTTTATTATGCGGGACTTCTCTAATAGAATATTTAAACCTATCTGATACATATCTGTTCAAATCCTGACCAGATATCAGTCATTTTTGACAAACGCGTGAGTCAATTAGTTGGAAACTTGAGTGGCTAATGTAGGCATTTGCAGATGGATACATTGGATACAGTGTTCTGCATATCAAAATAAGATAGAGAGATCAGATAAGAAGAGAGATCATTTTATACCTCCTATTGCGAAATTTAGGTATAAGTCTACAGTGAGTTATAGGACCATATAAAAGCACAAGTTTGAGATTTGAGTGCTTTTACACCGGTCATTGAACTCCAAAGTGACTTCTAAGATATGTAACACAATTTACTTTACTAATTATAACTGATGGCATTACTAAGCACCATTTATGTGCATATATTTGTGGCTTCAGAGCTGCGAATCCAGTGCATGTACTGGGCAATGCAAATAATATATTCATCAGTAATGATGGGCGAATCTGCTGCTTTTTGATTCGCAGAATAATTTCCGCATTTCTGAAGAAACTCATGAAAGGCGAAAAATTCACAAAACTAGTTTCGATTTTGGGGTTTTTTTGGGGGGGATTTTTTGTTTTTGAATTCTTTTAATTTAAATTTTTTGTTGCATGTTGTTTTTGACGCTCGCGTTGTTTTTTGACGCGCACGTCAGGTTTCTTTGAATCAGGTTTCTTTGACGCGCGCATTGTTTGTTGACATGCGTCTTTTTTTTACACACGCCAAAGCGTGTCGCGTGCTGAATTTTTGGCCTGGTTTCGCTGACAAATTCACAGTTTCGACTCAAATTCAACCATTTTTTTTGCAACAAAGTATTTAACAAAACTCCAACGCTGTTTGCTTAGTGATAATGAGCGAATTATTTTACATTGCGAACAGCACTAAACATTCGCAAAAATGCCATTTTAAATAGCGCTTGGGATTTTTAAATATATTCCACCTAAAGTGTCTGTGGGATTATTGCAAAGCATTTTAAAGGGGTTGTTCAACTTCCAACGCTTTTTGCAGTTCAGTTGTTTTCAGATTATTCACCAGAAATAAAGATTTTTTTTTCAATTATTTTCTATTTGTGACCATTTTTGTAATATTGAATTATAAAGTTTCTTTTTTCACCTTCTTATATTTGTGAAGCAGCTCTGGGAAGGGAGGGGGTCACTGTTCTACATTTAGCTGATACATTTCTTATATTTGGCCCTACTGAGCAGAATCCCTGAGTTTCATTAAAGGCAGCTGTTAGAATTGATACAATAGTTGCTAATATTGCACAGCTGCTGTCGAGAAATGTATCAACTAAAGGACCAATTTATTAAACTTCACATTTTTCTGGTTGAGGTTTTAAAGGGGAAAAACTCAAATTTTTAGAGGGAAAAAAACTTGAATATTTTCAAGAATTATTATACTCTAGAGCTGCTCAAATCTGAAAATATTCCAGCTAAACCCTTCTGAAATCATGTAAGAGTCAACGATAGGTGTCCCTTTAACAATTTGAAGTTGTTTCTTGCCTTTCTGATCTTCGAGGGTTGTGGGCTGATTTTCGTTTGATAATGGTTTTCGGGCATCAACAGAATTCTCATTATGAATTGAGAAAGCCAGTTGATTTGACTTATTTCTACAGATACTACCCATACTACTTTATCTCCATAGAACTATGGCTGAACGTCAAGGTCCCATGGTTCTAAAACATTGCACATGACTAATAGAAGGTGTTTCTAATATTTTTTGCTGGCTATGCGCATGTAATATATTCATTGCATTCACTCTAAGATCTAGTGCAATATATTGAACAATGCAAGCTATTTGAAAAATAAATATAATCCAACAAACCTCTTTTACCTGCTGCTTTTGTGGCTGTCATGCAATGTGCTCTTCTCCTCCACATAGCAAATGGTCACTATTGGTATAGGCCTTAAAGGTCACAATTAATAATCCCATTTTTAAAGCACTGTTTTTTTTAAATTTTAGAATTAAAAGATGTTAGTTTTTCCTTGCCTAGTCTTGAGAGGACATTAGGGATTCTTTTCAGACAAAAAATACATGTCATTTGCTTGGAGAATGCCATTCTTTATTACCATTTATGCTGCCATGTGTTGAACTATTGGGCAATTCAAGAACTCATTTTATGCCTTGCCATACATGGGACTGAAGAGCATGACTCATAGCCAAGTATCGTGGTGACATTATAGAGTTGTGTGTGGCTTTTGATGTGCTAAAAAAGTTTCCTTTTTGTGCAGGTGCAATGATGGCAATGGTTCCAAGATCTAGACTCTGATCGCTTTTTTTTTTAGAAATTATTTTGATGAAGGACATTGTCTCCTTCCTCTAAAGAGACTCAGTGGGTCACCATTGTTAGATGCTGTCAACTAAAAATATTTAGGAAACAAGAAATAGGAATAGTAAACAAGGAGCAGGGAAAGCAATAGCAGATGAATCCAAAAAATAAAGTTTTTGTTTTCCTGAATTACAATACAACTGACGGGCAATGATGAAGCAGTCTTAATTTTTTGAATAGGAAGAGACCCACTATTAGCAAAGCAGTAGCCCAAGTAATTATAAAATTAAAAAATCTTCATTAGTCCTAATAAAGATTTTTTAATTTTATAATTACTTGGGCTACTGTTTTACTAGTAGTGGGTCTCTTCCTATTTAAATTTTTCTTACACTTCTTAAAATGATTAGTAACCCTTGGACTGGGGGTTCCCGAGGATGAGACTACTATATAACTTTTCTCTGTTTATTTGATTTATGATTTTTTCTCAAAGAACAGAGCCACACACCATTGTTTATTTATTTAGTCTTAATTTTCTGCCCTCATATGTGGTTCTCCAAATTAGAAAATTTCTGCTGGAAAGCCATGTCTTGTAGCAAATGTACTTTACTGCTATGCAGATGACTACAATCTGTAAAACAATCCAGGGAGAATGAAAAATATTGCCTTGTCAGTGGCTTAGAGGCATTGTATGGATGATTTGAGCTTGCCAAAGAGGCACTCGATGACATTGTATATGTTCCAGTGAACCTTTTGTACTTACAATCACTTTGAACCTTCCAATACCTTACTGATGTCATCAACCACAACAAACTCCAATATCCTTAATTCTGCACAAAAATGACAGCTTGTAATTCTTCCTCTCTGACCCTGGCCAACTGCAGCATATTGAGACATGTATTATGATATATTCTGAGTTGAAAATGTATACTTACCCAGAAACCCATCAGATCAGTCTGCAGCATCCTACTCATCAGGTAACAGAAAGCAAGATGCTTCTGATTCAGGTCACAGTTGCTGTATTCTTTGTGGCTGTGGATTCAGGTGTCTGTGTTACACCCTTGGTAATCGATAAGGCATAAAGGTCACTTGAAAAAGGGCACTGCCCGAAACATGTAGTGCGTAAACACTGCTAATAAATATTTTGCAGTTTAAAACTACTGCTTGGAGCTGTGATTGATTCACCTTTATGCCTTATCGACTCATCAGGTAACCTCACTGTGCATAAGAAAAGTCTGATTTATTAACACTTGGGAGGGCAGATATAAAATATATATATATATATATATATATATATATATATATATATATATATAGTGCAGAAATGACCAGCAACACCAGGATTGCACATATGAATACATTGTTTTTTCACTAAAATCCTTGTGTTGCTGGTCATTTCTGCACTATATATTACCTTACTGAGCACCCAGGTATGAAAATAGTGTTCCACCCTACTGATTGTGTGTGTATATATATATATATATATAGTCCATGAAAGGAGTGTTTAAAAAGTGTTTATTATGGGCAAACAACTGACGTTTCGGCTGTGACACCAGCCTTTCTCAAAGTGATTTAACAGTGCAAAAAAAAGATTCATATACAGGAAATGTCAGCAAGCAGGGAGTGAGTGACGTGGGGCCGCATGTTTGACGCCCAAGCCCCACCCCTGATCCCGCCCACTCCACATCACAATTAAAAGACCACACAGACATCAGCGCTAAAAAGTAACCCCCACACACATATTGATGGTCAGGGCCCCCTTATAAGGTAAAAAAAAACATTGGTGCCAGGGCCCCCCATAAAAGTTTTAAAAAAAAAAAAAAAGCATTGGTGCCAGGGCCCCACTTACAATTTAAAAAAAAAATTGGGGCCCCAAAACTGATTTTTTTTTTTAAAAAAAAAAAACATTGGCGCCAGGGCCCCCCTTACAGCCCCCCTTACAAGTTAAATAAAATTGGGGCCCCAAAAATTATTTAAATAAAAAAAACCTTTGCGCCAGGGCCCAGCTTGCAAGTTAAAAAAATTGGGGCCCCCAAAAATTATTTTTTAAAAAAACCTTTGCGCCAGGGCCCCAGGATGGCAGGGGCCTATAGATTATTAAAATAAACATTGGTGGCCAGGGGATTAAAAAAAAACCCACATTGGTGTCAGTAGAATTGAACTTGTGACTTCAGGACTTCAATTATAACTGTTTTCATGACTTCTGGTCTTTTCGCCGCTTCAGAACTTCAGTTTTGGCTCCTTTTGTGACTTCGTTTCTTTTCGCCACTTCAGGACTTCAGTGTCGGCTCCTTCCGTGACTTCGGGTTTTTCTGCCGCTTAGGACTTCGTATGTTCGGCACTTCCGTATTCTGGCTCTTCGGGACTTCGCAAGCAGAGGCACGGCTGCGGAGCGGTCAAGGGGGGCCCGACTCTTAGAAAAGTGCAGCACTGCCAGGCCCCCCTTCAGCCCTGGGCCACTTGTCCCCCCTCTCCCCCCTCATGGCGGCCCTGCATGTTGTTACAGCTTTCCTTTACAATTCATTTTAGGCACAGCACCCGGAAGTGGACATTAATGGGCACATTTACTAAGGGTCGAATTTCGAAGTTAAAAAACTTCAAAATTCAACCATCAAATTTCTTCAAAATTCAACCATCAAATTTGATACTTCGATAGTCGAAGTATTTTTTCCATCGAAAACCACTGTTTTCGAGTGAAGTCAAAATCGTTCAATCGAACGATTCGAAGGATCGTGCAAAAAAAACCTTCGACTTCTAAAAACTTAGCCAAAGACTCAGAGAGGTTCTAGGAGGTCCCCTATAGGCTAAACAGCAATTCGGCAGATTTAAGGTGGAAAAGTGTCGAAGTTGAAGTTTTTTAAAGAAACAGTACTTTGATTTTCGAATGGTCCAATTTGTGACGTTTTTTTCAATCGATATTGGATTTTGGCCTATTCGATGGTCGATGTAACCAAAAGTTACTTCGAAATTGACTTCGACCCTTAGTAAATGGGCCCCTAAATGTATACCGTGTGTGGACGCCGAAGGTATAGTGTATATATATATATATATATATATATATATATATATATATATATATATATATATATATATATATATATATATATATATATATATATATATATATATATATATATATATATATATATATATATATATATATATATATATAATTTTAAACTCATAGCTGCCAGTTGAATCAGAACAAAACAATTCTAAGGGCAGAGACACACGGTCAGATTCGGAGAGATTAGTCGTCCGGCGACAAATCTCCTCTTCTTCGGGGCAACTAATTTCCCCGAACTGCGCTTCGTTATGCCATCCGAGTGCCATCCCGATGGCAATTTACATTCTAGCCGGCAGGAAGGCACAGGTGCGCTCCGCCAATGAGGCGAGCTGAGGTGCTCGCCTCAGGCAGCAGCGCCAGATAAGTTTCCAGGGGTGGCAAAAAGTCACTCCTGTCACTTTAAAGAGCCCAATTTCCATTTTTAAAACCGGAAATTCGGCTTTACTAGTGCGAGAGAGCGCAGTTGCGCTCTCTGCTCTAGTGTTCCTGCGAGGGGAGGGGCGGCATTTAAGGAGCTGCCTCAGGCGGCGTCTTCATTAGAATCGGTGCTGGGATGTTTGGGGAGATTAGTTGCCCGAAGAAGAGGAGATTTGTTGCCGGGCGACTAATCCCCCCCCCCGTGTCTCTGTGGAGCTATTAAATGCTTGAGACATAAAAAAGGCAAAAAGGCAAGGTGTGTCCTAAAATGGAACTGTTATAAGAAACATATTTGAGTGGCTGTCGAGATTTCCCCATACCCTGCACTGTCCTTCTTTTTAAAGATGTTCCATTCTGAAGTTTAATGAAGTTAACAACTTTGTATATAAAACAATGGGATTTTGATCCTTAATTTAGTCCATAACTGACAAGACTCTTGTGTGCCTCTGTGAACAATTACATTTACATCTTTTATTCCAAAATTCTATTCTACAGTGATGAGCTGTTCTAATAGCTAAACCACAATTGAACAAAGAAGGCAGAATTGCACTTGTCATAGCTTAGTATCAAGCATATTGGGTTTCCACAAAAAAAGAGAAAAGCAAATTGAACGAACATTTTTCTCAATGCCAAAGATATTAAACAGTTATTGAACAAATTATATGTTCAGATCAAATCCTTACTCACATAATTCCCATATTGTTAGTAGTAAATCTTGAGAAAGGAATTAAAACCCATCTGAAATAGTTTTTAATTGAGGCAGGATTGGAAAGAATTTCCATCCTAACTAAAAAATTCCAGCTAGACCTGTACCTTAATCAACATAACATAATATACATTAATAATATTAACCTTGTAATTGTCAATTCCCTAAAAAAAAGCATCTAGTGCTTTCTTGAAACTTTCCACAGTGTCTGCCAGTATGACCTCAACAGGGTACATTACATGTGGAATAAATGCTTTCCACAGCTAACAATGAAGTCTTCTCTTTGTTGGGTTCACGCAGCCTCTTAAGATATCTCTGAACTAGATTGTTATTATTATAAACACTTATTTTCCCCAGCTCTGTAAACGAAGTGGTTTGTAGAGGTTTACTTTCCCCATCATCAGCCTATCAGTGCATTCTAAAGATGCGATGGAAGATGGCAGTTTCTTTGCCAATATATTTCCGCCAGTGGAGAAAACTCATGTGCCACTAACCTTACATTTTCTGGCAATTTTGTTTAATTTCAGAGAATTTCTAATAGGCTTAATTTTTTAAAAATACAGAGTTATAAATGAGTCCTCTAACCTTTGCAGGGGGAGTGAATTTGGGGACCATCATCACTGTCAGTCTCTGTGATCACACTGCTATTTGAGCATGATCCTTCAGCTTGGATGCAAAGTAGGGTTTAAAGGCATAGCTACCAAATTCGAATATCTAGATGTGAATTAAGACAAGGTAGTTTAAACAAAACTGGCATTCAAATTCCATATAGTCTTGATGGAGAAGCATAATCACAAACCAATTTGTTAGAGACCACCTGTAATTATATTCTGTAACTTCAAACCCCGGGCTTGTGCTCCTCTTTGATGAAAAATTTTCCAGCCTGGGTACTGGCCTAGTGATCACCACCATCTTCATTTTTCCCTGGAATCATTGATGTTGTGCAAGCTCTATATAGCTTTTCTCATAGTGCAGCTGCCAACCACAAGGGCTCCCTGGGAGAGTCAAGTAGATATTCAAGAAGAGCGCATTCAGTAAAGTAGGGCACTGGCCCGGGGTCTGAAATTAGTTATAATCATTTGGAGGTCCCTGCACAGATTGAAAATCCAAAGGATTATGCCTTTACTTCTCCATTAAAGGTGCACTTTAAGCAACAAATCTGATACAAGAGGAAGTTTCAGTATCATGTTGTAGACAGGGGTGATCTAAATAAATCTATAGATGCTCCTCATTATTATGTGCTGTGTTCTTAAGTTACTTAACTAAACTCTGTCCAGAGACTGTATAGACCAGTGGTAACTGCTCTGCCAAATGGGTGATTGTTTAGTATGAAAGACTGTAGGATGAACACGCAGACCCTAAAAAGAAATATAACCAATAAAACATAATAAGAACAGTATAAATGTAATAACTGATTGCCAGGTCATCAAACCCATTAACTAAAAGCTGCTTCCATTACAGGTCATAGAGAGCGAGAGGCAGAAAATAATAATAAATATGTTTTTTCACATTTTTTGCGATCTAACGTCTACCCTAAAAAAAACTGAACTGAAGGTGTTAAAAGAATTTAGTCAATAACAAACAAATACAGGCGCTGTTATGTAACTGTACAATAGATGTCTTATCATCAGAGATATATAGCTGTTAAATATATTACAGATGTCTGCAATAATGGAGGTAAAAGTTTCAAAAGATTGAAACTGCTGGACATTTTAGAAACATCAGCTCCTATTAATTAGGTACAGTAGGTCACTGAAAATATGAGAAATTGTTTCTTTCCCCTAAAATATATCTGAGCATCCCTCCAGAGAAACAGCTGGCAACCACTCTTTATCTTGATGTTTGGACTTATGTTTGGGAAGGAATTCCTACACTGGGTTATTTCTACAGACCCCGTAAATAATCAATTTAGAAAACTAAACAAGTGAGAAAACAAGCTAAATAAATACCAGACAAAATCTACCATTAAATCCTGCTTATTTGTTCAGCATTAATAGGAGGTAATCATTCAGGTACTTTATACATAAAAGTGCACCTATGTTCAACATGAGTGGCACAGTGGTTTAGATATAATAACTCTCAAAAGGCTCATTTCCAAACACAGTTCAATGTGCAAAGTGCACAGTTCATATGCAAAGCACCATATTTTATCCACAATGCAGTGTTTTACCCAGAATTCCAGCATAATTGTGCCCACTGCAACTTGAATGCACCGATACAAAGGCAAATTAGGATCTATTTTTGTAAATTGTGTGTAAGTTGTAGTGCATGGTTTGTTTCTTATATGTATATGCATGTACAGGTATGTGTTTAAATGTAATTTCCAGGGAACTGCATTAATAACAGCTGATAGTAAGGGTTCCCTTGCACCAGTGCTTGCACTTGCACACAATTAATCAAAGCAGGCTGAAATTATGCATTTTCTGCACTAGTATGCTAGTACTAGGACGCACTAGTTACAAGGAAGCATGCACCGCATGAACACAATTTACCTTTCTGAATAGCACACTCAATTTTGCATCTATTTATGTGCTTAGCCAGTTGCTCTTGCCTCCATAAGTGAGCTCTTTTACTAAAACGTTAGTCCAGAGGCTGGTTTAATTTCTCTTTCGTGTCAAATTAGAACACCCTAGGCAAATTGAAGAGAGCCTGAGAAGGATTATTTTGTTTTCTCTGGATAAGATAGAAGTTAGGCAGAATTTACTTGGACAAAGTTCTGCATAGAGGGGTTCATAAAACCTGTGTAATCATTATAAAATCCTCTGTACCACCCTATGAATGAAATATAATGGGTCCCAGATTTCTAGATAATAAAATATATTGGGGTGTGGAAGGAAAGAGGTAATGAGTGTCCTTAAATAAAATTTACTATCATATCCAGTTTCAAAACCACAGATAACCCTGGTATTATAATATAAAAGGTACATATTGAATTATCATAAATAAATATGCACGAAGTAGGAAGTATTTGTAGTTTTTATTTATAGGTTTTTACTTCAAGGCTTTAAATATTTTTAGCACAGATTAAATCACAATTAGACTGGAACTGGTTCTACTGAACTTTTCTGTAAATGCTGTCCAACAATGGCTCTCTCCAAGATGATCAAGTTACTGCAGTTCACTTGTGTAGACATAATGGTAGATTCATTTTTTTGCAGAGCAGGTCAAGGATATGCCATTCCTAGTGGCTCAATGTGGGGACTTGTTTGTGGGTTTTGTGGGCTTTATTTGCATGAGTGCCTATGTAGGCAGGAATAATATTGTTCCATTTACTACTGTACAGTTCTTTAACAAATCATATATATATATTTAGCCTTTTTAGTCTTCTAGGAGCAACAGGCTCCAAAATCAGTTAGGATAAGGCATTAAAGATACAACATTAGCAATAGTTGATTCTGAGACAAGTAAGATTGATTGTAGGGTTGAGGAGCAACCCCCATCTCCTTGGTCATATAAACCCATAGGATCGGTGGCCATTTGATGCAGCTCTTGGCTGGGAAGCATAGACCATGAACACATTGTGCAGAACTGTATTAATCCCAGTGTAGCCAAGAGGCATCTCATTTTCCCTCTCACTAGTGAAGTGCAGCCCTTTAGTAAGAACTGGCAGTTCTAGTAAAAATTAATAAATACCTTGTGTGCTTTTCCATGGTAACTTGTACATTGGCATTCGTTTTGTACAGCTTCTGCAATTGCAATTATAAGCTGTGTGATTGCCATCAATCATGTTTGCCATCGTTGCATGAATGCCATCAGAAAGTTGAGAACAACTTTTCCTCCTAGAAAATGATATATTTATTCATTGTCCCCCTCTTAGGGTCTTTTATACAACAGTAAATATTTTGGTCTTGTTGGTCAAACATAAGCCTCATTTTGATGATGAGGGTTCAGTTTCCTCGAATCCTTGGCTACTCATCTCTGTTCTTACAATTTTCTTGCTATCTGAAAAGGCTTTAAACCCAGCATTTAAGCCCAGGCTGTATCTAACTGATGAATTTATTTAAGAGCAACTCACAAATATATGAGTACTGATTTTGGGCTTGGCTTTTTGAAAGCCTCTTTGTATTAATGGCATGAATCAGACAGTTTGTGCAAGCAACTGCACTGTGACACCAGAGAAGGAGTGCGATGTGGCAGTGGATTACATTTAATAACTTGCGGTTACCTGTCATGAACACTTAATTTGATGCTGAACATTTCTACTTACAAACGTGCATTTCTAGGTGTTAAGGTAGCTTGTGCATTGCTGAGCATATTTCATTATTGTGCCCTGTATTCTGAGATACCAAGAGATAGTGGGGGTCATTTATCAACACTGGGCAAATTTGCCCATGGGCAGTTACCCATGGCAACCAATCAAATTGCTGCATTCATTGTTCTACTTGCAGCTGGCTTTAAAAAGCTGATCACTGATTGGTTTCTATAGTTAACAGCCCATGGGCAAATTTGCCCAGTGTTGATAAATGAGCCCCACAATGTTTCTATATTATAGAACACTATGGGGCACATTTACTAAGCTCGAGTGAACGAATCGAAGAACAAAAACTTTGAATTTCAAAGTATTTTTTTGGGTACTTTGACCATCGAATAGGCTACTACGACCTTCGACTACGACTTCGATTTGAACGGTTCGAACTAAAAATCGTTTGACTATTCGACCATTCGATAGTGGAAGTACTGTCTCTTTAAAAAAAGATTCGACTACATACTTCGGCAGTTTAAACCTGCCGAGGTACAATGTTAGCCTATGGGGATCTTCCCCATCGCTTTTCTAAGGTTTTTTTGATCAAACGAAAATCCTTCGATCGATCGATTAAAATCCTTCGATTTTTCCTTCCTTTTTTTGCGGTAAATCCTTCGAATTATATATATATATATATATATATATATATATATATATATATATATATATATATATATATATATATATTGCACCACAGTTTTCAAATGCAGATGCCCAGTTGGTTTTGACTAGGTCATTGTAGGATATTTACCATTATGTTCTCCAACGTTGCTTTGGTGTTACATTTTGTATAATTGTCCTGCTGAAGATTAATTTATTCCAAAATTCCGATTTTTTTTTTTTTTAGCACATTGAAACATGTCCTCTTGTAGTATCTGAATCTTGGGGAAAGGTCAATCTTTCAGCAGATGGTAATAAAAAAACATGAAGCCAAGTAACACTGGAGTGGCTCTAGAAAGTAGGAAAATTCAATTTTAATAATAATAAGAGGTGGGACATGATTAGTAACTAACCTGTCCTTCTATGACTCCTCCTGACTTTAAAGGGATACTGTCATGGGGAAAAATTTTTTTCAAAATGAATCAGTTAATAGTGCTGCTCCAGCAGAATTCTGCACTGAAATCCATTTCTCAAGAGCAAACAGATTTTTTTATATTCAATTTTGAAATCTGACATGGGGCTAGACATATTGTCAATTTCCCAGCTGCCCCAAGTCATGTGACTTGTGTTCTGATAAACTTCAATCACTCTTTACTGCTGTACTGCAAGTTAGAGTGATATCACCCCCCTCCCTTTTCCCCCCCAGCAGCCAAACAAAAGAACAATGGGAAGGTAACCAGATAACAGCTCCCTAACACAAGATAACAGCTGCCTGGTAGATCTAAGAACAACACTCAATAGTAAAAACCCATGTCCCGCTGAGACACCTTCAGTTACATTGAGAAGGAAAAACAGCAGCCTGCCAGAAAGCATTTCTCTCCTAAAGTGCAGGCACAAGTCACATGACCAGGGGCAGCTGGGAAATTGACAAAATGTCTAGCCCCATGTCAGATTTCAAAATTGAATATTAAAAATCTGTTTGCTCTTTTGAGAAATGGATTTCAGTGCAGAATTCTGCTGGAGAAGCACTATTAACTGATGCGTTTTGAAAAAACATGTTTTCCGATGACAGGATCCCTTTAAGCAGTTGTCAGAAAACGCTTATTTGGCAAGGGCTACTAAATTGGAAAGGCTGTCGAAAGGTAAACTTCGCATTTAAAGAGTATGTTCTAAAAATTACATTTATTTACACCCTTTCATTCTTTCACATGAGTAGTGAGAGCATTATGAATCCATTTAGAATCCTAGAAAAAAGATATAATAATAGTGAAGGAATGGTGATGTAATTGAAATTTCTTTCAACATGTGTCCATTTCTTACATACAGTATATTGCCAGTATCAATATCAGTGACAACTCTCCCATTTCTGCCTTGGCTTATACATTTCTCAACTTCTAATAATTTATATCATATTTAAATGCCTATTTACTTCAGTAGTAAATTCTTGGAATTCTCTAATCTGCCAGTAGATTGGAAAGACATCCAATGCTCAATCATTTTCATACTTTTGTGCTCTAAAACGAAACCCCTCTGATCAGTTAAGATTATACCAAAGCTGGGTAAATGGAGAACATATAAAGCTTGTATTAGGGCTCTTAAACATGGTCATTCTACTCTGTGATCCCCTGCAGTATATCTAACCTGCATTCTACTGCAGGGGCATACAGGAGATCACTCGGTGCTCACTCTGACACATGCAAGCAAAGAATGCTGGTGGAATGCAACTTGGTAGCAAACCATTTTTGCCCATTTTGCCCTTAATCCAGAAATTAAATCTGCAGTTGCCGTGGAGAGCAATAACTTTTGGCTCAACTCCTGCCCCCTCAGAAAGGGCTTTGTCAATAATTATGAGTAGATTACAAAGAAAATAATGTAGTATATATACCCTGTACTTATTTTAATTTGCTTAATTATGAGTTTTACCTTTGTACTCTGGCAACAAACATAATATATTCAAATATTTTTTGAGGCATGTATATGAAAGTTATTGAAACTAAAAGTCATTAATGAAATATGATGGTTGTCCAAAGAGATAAATTAAATCTTAAAATAATGCTTTCAAGGATACAGATACTCAGAACATATGAATTAAGGCTGTTGGAACTATCACAAATACATGTGATGTATCCAGTGTTTAGATTTTATGGGGTATATTAATGCAGTGCACAGAATGCTGCCAATTTCAATTTGCTGTGTTCCAGTAAAAAGATGAGATGCATCATAGAGAGTATTATTCCTCCTACCTGCTGATATGCATTCATGAGCGGTGCACCAGAGATCTGTGGTTTAATGTCTAGTAAATATGTTAACACTGCAGGGATTCATGGAAAGGTTCAAATGTTCCTTTTGCAGACTGCAAACAACAACATCTAAAGTTTCATCAAAATCACTCTAGTGCTCCAAGGTCATTTGGAAACTAATAGGAATAGCATAAGCCATAACATCCCAACCAAAGCTTCACAGCCCAAACCACAGTGTAAATCATGCTCAGAAACCAAACTTGTGAATGTCTTCCACCCCACATGTGTCAGCAAACCAAGCTTTTCCTCATATTTAATGTACTGCTTTATAATAGATCCTCTGATGCCCCATGGAACACAAACACAATAATGTAAGAATACAGAAGACTTTGTTTTAATCACAGTTAACAGCAGTAAATACTTTACATTTTCCCCATGTTATGATTTAAAGGAAAACTATACCCCCCAAACAATGTAGGTCTCTATTAAAAGATACTGAGTAAAACAGCTCATGTGTAAAACCCTGCTTCATGTAAATGAACCATTATCATAATAATATACTTTTTTAGTATTATGTGCCATTGGGTAATCATAAATAGAAAAATGCCATTTTAAAAAATAAGGGGCGCCCCCTGAGATCGTACGATTCACTGTGCACACATACAAACCACATGTAAGGTCACATGAGCCAATTAACAGACAGAGTTCTGCCTGTGTTGTAGTATTTCTGGTCAGGTGATCTCTGAGGCAGCACAGATAGAGTCACGAAATGGTGGTTCAAGGCAAAAGATGTAAAAGGGCAATATTTATGTAAATATATATTCCAGTTTGGTAAGATTCTTTAATATGTCATTCAATTTGATATAAACTATCTGTTGCTTAAGTATTCATTTGGGGGGTATAGTTTTCCTTTAAGAATGTATCTGAATGTGCTGCAAAACAACAAAATAAGACTGACATGACTCAAGTTGTGAAAACCATGTTTAGGCTTCAGCAGAAGCCCTTAAGATGAACATATAAAGCACTGCGTATCTTGACAGCGCTATATAAATAAATGATGATAATGATATAGAGGTCAAATCTGCAATGTACAAGAGTCTCCAATGCAGGTATGCTCCAAAGACATTCATAGAAGCTAGGGTGAAATAAAAGGAAAAAAAAATATTTAGAAGTTTTTATTTAAATATTACAGTTTAATACAATGAGAAAATGTAAAGTAATATGCCAATAGCTCTTCTATAAGACAGATGTTGGTAAGCAGATAAAAATGTCTTGTTGATTAGAAGTTCACCATTCTATATTCTCGGCTGACAATACAGCACCACATTTGATGTCTCTTTAGGCACATTTATAAAAAATATAGTGCAAAAATTAAAATGGATTTTAAGACAGGAGCTGGCAGCTAAAAACATGGTGCGTGAGAAACCAGATTTATGTAAATACGAGTTTGTTGACAGTAATTTACTGTTCATTCACACTGGCATGGTTTTTAGTTTAACTTAGAAAATTTAATTGGTCATGAATGTCAAACTCTTCATTATACGTTGGACTGTTTTATTGATTAGAATTCAGATTGGGTAAAAATCAGATAAAACATTAATGACCTTACCTTTCAACTGCATCAGTGTTCAGACAAATGTACAGTTAAATGTTTGATTTTGCATCTAAACTGCTAAATTAATTGTGACAGTCTTTTGAAGTCCCTAAGTAAAAGTGACTGCAGGTGTGCCCTGTAGAACATTTATAAACAGGAATTGCATGATAAAGCTGACAAATATGCTACACATCCGCTTCTTAACTCAGCAGAGAGTACAGGTACTCTTAAAGTAGCAGTGGCCATAAGAGCCTCTAAAAAGGGAATGTGATATACAGTAGAAGCTTTAGCATGTTCAGATGATGCCTTTAGCACTGTAGATTACAGATTGTAGGAAGGGACTGTGGCCGCAGGTACAGTAGAGTGAGATGGTGCCTGTAGCAGTGAGAATAACAGCCTCTGGGATAGGACTTTGGTAATGGGATATAGGGTGCCTGTAGAAGTGGAATTAAAAACCCATGGCAAGAGACAGCTAGTGTAGTAGGGTGAGGTTGCGAGAAGAACAGTTGGTCAACCTAAACACTAGTTATTGTTCATTCTTCAACATCCAAAGAACCTGAAAGGCCATAAGGGCAAATTTACTGACCTTCGTAGTTGCTCCAGCGTTGGCTTCACCACACTTCGCCAGGCATAGATTCGCCAGGGCTGCGCAAATTCATGAAGATCCGAAGTTGCACACAAGTTACCAATCATTTGCGAAGTTGTGCTAGCGATATTACAATCAGCAGTTTGAATTAACGTTAGCGATCGGAAATTTGCATATGACATGCAGTTAAAGTACAATGGCCGTATATGCAGCAGAAAACACATTACACTACACAAGGCCAGGGAACCTTAATAAATGTTTTCTAATGCCCTACTCATGTGCCCACAGTATAGTTTAGGTGCCATATGTTATCAAATGTAGTGGGGAAGGAGGGTACCCTAAAAAAAATTTGCTCTTTTCCAGCCTATCACCCTTACAAAAGTAAAAGACACCAGCGTTTTTTGGGACTTAGTGAATTAGTAGTTACGTCCCTTTGCCAGAGCGCAACTTCGCCTGGCGTAAGGGTGCGAAGTATCACTAGAGAAGGTCCACTACACTAGTGAATTTACGCCAGCACCCGTTAGTAAATCGGCAAAATGATGTCACGCTGACCAATTTTCGCTAGCATTAGCCACTTCGCCCGTTAGTAAATTTGCCCCATAGTTGGGACAGTCTTACTGTATATCTTACTCTATAAATAATAGGCCCTCAAAATCTGTTTTGCTTCAAGCGCAATCACTACAAAGATCAAATCAGCCAGCGACCAGATGAACGTGGGAGCTGCAGCTGAACCATAGCTTGACAACTGTGAGTGTGACATCTGTGCTATAGGAAAGCTATATAAAGAATACAATAGTAATTTTGTAACAAATCTTCCTCTGAGCCGATTTGGAAAGATTCCTAGTACGGGTGGTCATTTGAGAGCATCACAAAAAATTAGGCAAGCTTGTTGGAAAATAGTTCTGTGCATTTAGTGAGGTTTTGCAAAAGATGCCAAAGACTGTAGGTTCCTAATGATCTCAGCCCCTTGCAGCCAGCCACAGAATTATAAGAGAAAGCAGATCATTTTGCTTTATGAAATCCAGAGGCAAGGTCATGTGACAGAAGATCCATGCTCTAGGAGTGAAGAATGGATTATCTGCTAACATCTGTGCACATGAGTTTGGAAGATCATTTGCTGGTTATTGGGGGGGTATAAGTAGGATTCAGTCTGGCTTTGAAGTAGCAGTCTTTAAAAGAGGGAGCACATTGCATATTGGGACCTTCTGTAATGTAGCATGTTGTAAAATTCAGAGTTATAGATGTACCTAGAACATTTATGGAGTTATTTTGCTACACTGGGCCTCACATACTAACACAAGTGCAAACACAAGGCAAAAACATTGTACAAAGCTGCATACATTAAGGCTTTTTTTTTGCATATGGTGTCAATACACTGCTTGCACCTAGTAATGTTAATGAGGCACTAGCATAAGGGAGCCCGGTATTTAAGGCATGCCAACTTCCAGGTGTGAAGTACAGAGCTTTGTCTCTGCATGCCACCCATGTGCTGTTTTTTGTGCTCCCCAAACTGCACACTATGATAACACCCACAATTGAGCAACAGTACTGTAACTGTTGTATATATACAACTTTGCACACATTTTTGGTGTTTGGGTATTTTTTGGAAAAAATTGGATTGTTTGAAAAAAAATTTATTTAAAGGAAAAAATTAACTCTTAAAATAAATTAAATAAATGCTCAGCCACACAAAGTGTTAATCAATTATAAAGAATTTTTTTTTTCTTTATGTTTGAAAAAAATATGAATTGAACTGAATTGTCCACCTTTGCATCCAGCACCTTTCAACAGTTTCATTCATTTTTATTGCCTGTAGTGTTATACTATAGACTGTATAATGTGATTTCCAAAATTACAACCTACAAATTGGATGTTTTATCCCTTACTTACTATATGCATGAGAAGTCCTCCTCCATCCTCCCTATATCTCCTCCCTATATCTCCCTACAGCTTAGATGAGACCATACACTGAAGTCGTTCCTTCCCCTACCCCCTTTGCATGTCAGGTGGAAGAACTAAAATAAAAACAATGAGACTTGCCCTGTGCCTCAATCTCCACCATTGGAATGGAGACCTTCCAAAACAAACCACCCCAACGTTTGCCCTCAAAATATTTATAATACACAAATAACATGTAATATAAAATACTTTCTAAAGACTAAAGTCATCTCATTGAATGCAGAACTTGCCTTTATATAGCTACTTTAAAGGGCCCATTTTACTAAGGGCCGAAGTGAATTTTCGAATTCAAAAACTTTGAATTTCGAAGTAATTTTTGGGTACTTCGACCATCGAATAGGCCAAAATTAGATTCGAATTGAAAATACTTCACAAATTCGACCATTCAAAAAATGAAGTAATGTCTCTTTAAAAAACTTTGCTGCCGAATTGCTGTTTAGCCTATGGGGGAACCTCCTATAACCTATATGAGCCGTTGGCTAAGCTTTGAGAAGACAAAGGTTTTTTTGTAAAATCGTATGATTGTACATTAAATGGTACAAATCAAACGATTCGAAGAATTTCATCGTGCGATCGAACAATTTTAATTTAGCGCAAAAAAACCTTCGACTTCGACTATCGTACTACACCTATTCGATGGTCGAATTTTGTCGTTTTTTCACTTTGAAATTTGACCCTTGACAAATCTGCCCCTAAGACTCCTCTTTTGCATGCCCTGTAAATATCTCCAGAACTATGCTGTATATTTTCCTGTCATGCTTTTTGTTTTTCATTGTTTTGAGATTTAAGAAATCTGCATGGTTAAACTGTAAGCTGTTAAGGTTGGTGACTGATTTTATTTGTAGAATACTATAAAGGATTACTAAGGGTACGGCTGCCTGCGGACTTGGAAAGTTGGAAAGGAGAACCGAAAAGAGTGTCCCACTGTGGAAGGCTCCTGACACTAACACTGTGATTTGCCTTTTCCCTGGGAAACTTCAAGGCTCACTAGCAGATGACTGCACTTAGTGGCAGAAGTAAACATATTAGAAGTGAAGTTTAGTTTCCCATACAGCTAAATCACTGCCTGGTGAAGATGAAATACTTTATTGTGCATACTCTTTAACCCTGTTAGTCAAACATGTTGCCTGAGCTAGAAAAAAAAAAAAGCAAAAAGTGCTTTCACATGGAACATCAAATGCTGTCAACTGCTGTGTACCATATGGCTTAATTTCGCAGGTGTTCTCTTCCAAATGTAAAGTTCTCTGGTACAGAGCGTTGCCTTCAAAGGCTTGGCTAGAAGACTGGCTCATTAATTAACACTAAACATTAGATCATCTACACTATGTAACATGTACGCTGAATTAAAAGGTGTTCTAACGCTTTCTACTTTTGCCAGTTGTACACAAATGTGAGAGTCCACAGGGTCAAAGAATATCAGCCAGTTCAGACACCTTCTACTTCAATAGACAAAGCTATTCTGTATTTAATTTTGCATAAAGCTCTGAATGTTAATGGGAAATTTTAAATACTGAAAGCCTAAAGGATAGTGTGTGTGTATGTGTAACATCAAAACCTGATTTTATTATTTGTATTGAACACCTACAAAGAGTTATGCATGTCATTTGACCCCTCCCCTGTTTATTTTTCAGTGTACGAATGAAACCCATTGCATCCTCTAGTCTAGAGCTTGTTTATGGTAGTGTTTTTGAAGCAAGCACACACATTTTTACCAGTGCAGAGCAGCAATGTATTTTAAATATAAATGCATAAATAACACATTTTACTGGCCCTTTAACAGAGCAGAAACATATTTCAAGATAAAAAACACTGATAAAAATGACTGACTACCGAAGCAGAACTGATGCAAGTGTATGAACTAGGTTTGTTTTACTTTTCTATTGAACACCAATATTACATAGAGAACATCTGTATTTTTGCTGCTGGGCTAACCATTTTTCCTTATTATGCTGCACTGTCTAGTTATAGAGCTATAGGCTGGGACATTCTTTTATTAGTTGGAAGCTGCCATACAAATGCAGAGAATTGCAGCAGGTTCTGTTCACATTGACTAAGATTATCCATGGGCTACTTTGTTGCTGTAAAACACAGTTTTGCCCAGATGTTCGTAAATAAACAATGAGTGGCGACTATTTTCATTCTGATCATTTGGAAGCAACTTAAGGTGATACCCAATATTCTACTTGCCATTGCTCAAAAATGTCAAGTCACCAAGAAATCCCCACTTACTCCCTTAGGCCTCCTACTTATGCACATCCACATGCAAAATTAATCTGCTGAAATCCTGCCCAATCCAATCCAACTTCCATTTTGCCCAAACACCATTCTCTGCTCATGCAAACTGTTTAAATATGCTACGGTAAGCACTTTTAGGCTAGTTGTGTTCTGGAGCGCAGGGGTGTGACAATAGAAACTGCAGAACCAGCAGCTGCTGGAGATTCAGTGAGACGCCTGACAATATTAATATATGGGTGCAAAATAGATAATCTTTCCTGTGATTTTGGGAAATGGGAAGCTTAAATGGTTTTCATTATTGACCTCAATATATTCTAAATCTGCCAACACTTCACTTCATTAAATCGTAAAACATAACCAACTGCAGCACCTTCAACCCCAACTGGCCCTACTGCCACTGTATTAGTACTGCAACTGAGTTAGGACAGGCAGTTTTTGCTGCGTTTTTTAAGGCATATAAACGTGTTTTTCTTCTGTTCCAAACGCTCTGTTTTATTGATAGCTGAAAAACATCAAGCACAAGAAAATTAAACATGGTGCATCTAAACAAACCCACTGGGACACAAATGGAGTAAAATGGAACTCCCAACGCTCATGAGTACAACTAGGCAGAACTCAATGGGAGCAATGAGAGAATATGTTTATTTGTGCTCTAATCTGCATTCAAATGCAGAAAAAAATGCCTGTGTGTAAGAGCCCTTATAGTTTCACCTGTCTCTTAGAATGTCTTTTATTTTAGATAATATTTACAAATAAAAAAAAAGGACTGCAGCTATACCCTTCAAAATAACAATTAAAACAGTTTTGATGGTTAATCCTAGTTTAGTGTGTGATTACTGGATAAATGTGAATTGTGGGCATTATGTCTCCATTGCTTGCCAGTCTTACAGCAGCCCTCTCAGCTGAACCAAACAACACTGAGAAAACTAGAGAAAACTAAAGGAGAACAAACCAAGACACAGACCCTCAGAAATGCAGGAAAACAACAAATTCTTACGATTCCAATGTAAAAATTTGAAATAAACAAACTGTGCAGCGGTATGCTGCGTGTTTATATAAATTATTAAGAGATCAAGACATTTTCTTGGCAGCTGTTTGTGCTTGTAATCAGTCTGCCTGCTATTGGTAAAGCAGATCTGGATTTCTCATGATCAGAGATTTGTATTAATCGACAAAAAATTGTTCTTAGCATGCCACAGCTGAAGCCTTAGGGAAAAACATCTTTATATACTTTTTTTAAGAAAGAGAGAAGGGCAGTCGCTTTCAAGATATTAACCATATCCTGGCAAAAAGGAACAATTATAGGACTTAATACACTTGACAGAAATAACTCTTTAGCTAAAAAATAGTTATTCTATTGGGCTAGATTTAGTTCCCATGCTTCCAATAGGTTGGCATGAGGGGGTCCGAAAATAAAGTCAGATATACAAACAGCAGGCACTACATTTCAGCTTGCTGGCAGTCAACAAAATAGTACAAATTACAAGGTAAATGAGACCTGGGTATGAGGCATATGATCCAGTGCTTGAGTACTAGGCTTGCAAGCACAGTACAACCCCCAAACAGGCTGTCAGTAATTTATAATTGGTCTTCATTTCTTATGTTTTTCATTTTTTATTTTGTTTTCTGCTTAGCAAATCTCCAGACTGGAATTTCAGCAGCTATCTGGTTGCTAGGGTCCAAATTACCCTTGCAACCAAGCAGTGGTGTGAGAGGGACATTGGAATATGAATAGGAAATAGTTTTTTTTTTTTGGTAAACGCTTGAATTCTCCTTTAAGAACTAATAACTGTAAAAAATATCAGCCGGTTGACCTGCACAAACTCATGAAAGAGAATAGTGCAAAAAAAGTCAGTTTGTGCCAAATTTGTTCAGCATTTACAGAAGAATTAACCCCTAAAATTGAATATGGCTACAAATGCCATATTTTATATACTGTAGAAATCCAATATACTGCAGCACACTATAACTTGTGTAAAATTTGAAGGTGTACTTTATTTGGCTCAAATGTGAGCAGACATGTGGCCACATGTCTGCTCACATTTGAGCCAAATAAAGTACACCTTCAAATTTTACAGTACAGTACAGTATATTGGATTTCTATAATTGAAGTTTGGATCCGTGGCAGGTGTGATCGAATACTGCTAAAAGCACCTGATCCGAAAGGAGATATTATCTGAGGTGAGCACTCCAATTTTGTGTGGAATATTTTATATACTGAACTTATTGTACCAGCCTAATGTTTCAGCTTCTCAATAGCAGCAATGATCCAGGACTTCAAACTTGTCACAGGGGGACATCTTGAGATGTGTAAGGTAACTAGGGTCGGACTGGGCCAGTGGGACACCGGGAAAAAACACGGTGGGCCGACAGGTCGTGGAAAAAAAGCAGTGTGAGTACGCGTGCTGACACATGTGTCGGTGGGGTTGCCGGACTGGAGGTCCTGAGGCAACAGCCCCCAGGGTCCGGAGAGGGGCCTGGGGCCCTGAGGCAGAATCCCACAGACCCTGAAGGTAACCTCTGGTTTCTACAGCCATGGAGGACATTTAAAACTCACTGGGCAAATCTGCACCTGGGCTGTTACCCATGGTAATGGATGTTGGCTAATGGGACTTAATATTAGCCAAACCAACTAAACGAAAAAAGATTTCAACTAAAGGGATTTTGAGCAAAAAACAGCACCCACATGGCCAAAAAATATTTCTAAATAATCTGCTGTCAACGTTACATAGGAACTTGGTAAATATTTCTACTCTCATAGAAATATGTATGATAAGTAACATATACTATTTCTTATGATAATACTAATGAGAAAAGCTTCCCACATCCACCAACAGGAGCGGGCATTGCAAGAACCATACAGAACCAAGGAGGCCCCATAATTATATATATTGGTCTGAAGCCAAATAACATTTCAATGTGCCAGGGAGAAGACATACAGGTATACACAAATGTGATTAACAAACTGGTGTTTATTGGGACGAAAGGATTACCAAATTGGTGTTTATTGGGAAGACATTTTGGGCATAATAAGGACATTTTTATAAGATATGGCCTTATGACTGTAAGGTTACCATATTGTTTGAAAATAAAAGCTTTTAAATTAAGTGGTGCAGAAAAACAAAAATGAATAAATTAAGAATAAGAAAAAGTCTATGATAAACAAGATGTATTTGCTATTTTGCAGTCCTTATTTGGAATGTACAGAGATATACAACCATAGGCTGAGGATTGAAACACAGCTCTCTCATCCACCTGGCTCAGTGCATAAAAATCTTCTGTGGCCCTGAAAGGGATCAGTGCTAAACAATTAGAACAAAACCTCCAAGCGCTACATTCCGTATTGTACTCTAACAGTTGGGTATCTCCATTTTCATGTTACATTGAAAATCATACCATGGGAGGACCCTTTCTTTAACTATTACATGTAAAGATATCTTAAGAGCTTGTGGGTGGTAAATTGCAATGCATTTAAAATCCTTTTCGAGAGCAGATAATTGTTAGGTCAGCAACAGGTCCTGGTGCTGAAAAGATACTATCCGGAATCATCAAATTGCACCCTTAAATGGGCTGAGCGTGTGGCTTAGTGAAATTAAGTGAGTAATTTGAATATTCCCTTCGAGCTAACTAAGTGGGGATTTAATTTCTCCAGTTGGGGCTCATAATTAACTCCTTTGCTGCTTCAAAGACCGGCTATTACACTAGGTTGCATGGGGAGCGGATAATAGACATAATAGCTATTTCTTTTTCTGTTGCTATGAAGTGTGTATTGCGGAAACTTCTACAGATACACTGAGAACCAGGCAACTCTTTACGTGCGGCATCGCAGACACTGATTTATAGGATAATTTTCATCCCTTCAAAAAAGTTTGAATTTCTCAGTCTATTTAGGTTTGTAAGTTCTTTGAAGTAAAGTCTTTGACATCTATGCAAATTTACATCTGGTGTTTGTATTTTTATATTATTGGGGTTTTTTGCATTAATGCCTTCTGGTTGCTTCTTGGGTCTGCCACAAGGCTGGCTGTGCAGCTAGAATTGTGTTATTATTTTCTACAGCAGCCTGGTCACTATGGTCATTGAACCTAGCAACCAGAGAGCATATTCAAGTCCAAGCTGACAAGCAGCAAACATTTTTGTTAATAATACTGCCAACTACAAGGCACACGGCTATTTATGTGTGTATCACTATGTCTATCTGCGTATAAAATACAGAATGTATAAACAGTAAAAGAAATTCTCATATCCTTACCTGGATAACAGGTCAAATACCTATATTAGAAAAAATATATATATACCAGGGACATATCACTATCATTAAAAGTATATAATAAAGTTAATGTATTAACAAAATAAACTCCCGCTTTATTTTACTATAGATCCTGTTTAAACTTTTATACTGAACAGAGATCCAGTTCCAAAATATTCTAAGCTGTGTTATTATTACAACTACAGGTGCACGGGCATACTGAGGCAATGGCATTTTAAAATGCATGAAATATGTTTTCTCCCATTTCAGCCTAAAATGGACTCAATGGATATAAGGGTACAGATTTTTTTCTTTGTAGCTCATGCTCACATTTAATGGTTCCTATGACAGAAATATACAATGATAATGAACATGCTATTTACAAACAGGGAACAACAGGTTGCACATTAGACACACTGAGGGGAATGTAATAGAAGTCGTAGTATGAAAAAATACACACACTGCAAAAAATTATTCTTTTGTATGAATACGTTTTACCTTTGCATGAATTGAATGACTTTTACAAACCTAGAAAGTACTTAGCGACCCCATGCTCTAGCAGTAGAACAGATGAGAATCTTACAGTTTGCAGCAGTGTATGTAATAAAAGTCACTGAATTTTATTTTTGTGTCAAAATATGCCACAGGTAAGCAAACACAATTATAATAACAATAAAATAACTGCAACTATTGAAAATATTGAGTGAGAGAGAGAGAGAGAGATTATCGGCACTCACCATTCACATAGTCATTTGCTGGGTGCTAACCAATAAATAGTTATAGCAGTCCACGAAAGCACTCACAGCAGTCGCCATCCAGCGTATATCAACAAATCATTTATTGGTGCATGGAGTATCAGGGCGTTTCGGCTTTCGGTCCTGACAAAACGCGTTGATACACCAGGCACCAATAAATGATTTGTTGACATACGCTGGATGGCAACTGCTGTGCGAGCTTTCATGGACTGCTAAGATATATAGATATAGATATATATATATATTATATATATATATAAATATATATATAGTACACACAGATGAGCTGCACTCTCAGGACTTAAAAAGTTATAAAAATAAATTTATTTAAGATTGATGACCAACGTTTCGGCCTAACCTAAGGCCTTTCTCAAGGTACAGAAAAAAGTAAATTGTGTGCTTTATATCTGTTAACTGGCAGGAAAATAACAGCCCAGCCCCTAATGAAGTGTGGTCCTCGTCATAACATCCGCAACTACCTTTCACGTCAATCAAAATAACCTATTACTACATACATTTCTCATAATATATATTATTACATTGTAAATAATACAATATAAAATATTTCAGTGCCTAGTTCCATAAGTAATCATCGACTGGCACGTCATAAAGAGTGTTAAAAACAAATCAAATTGTAACACATATGTTCCACCAAATAGTTACTTTAAAAGTGTTACTAATGTGTCTAAAAATGAGGAAGTCCTTGGGTCTAAATGTGGGATATATGCCCCCCTGTCAGCATACAAACTGTCACAAATGTAGTGTTACCTGCCACGTATGGTATGGCTGCTCATAATTCACTCTCCCTTAGAGGTTATACTCATTATCTTTTTGTTAGCAGGGATATACTCAGGACCCTGTTTATATGTTCCTATGTCAATATAATAATTAATGAAATCACTTGACCCACCTCTGAGACCCACCCGTCTGTTTCTATGCTCAAAGCTTATTAGCCAAAACAATTAACCCTTTAACTCATAAGTGTGTCCATATTGACCTAAGTGTGTGCCATCCATGTACGTTTTCCAAATAGACTAAAAAAGTGTCAAAAACCCAATATGTGTAACATCTATATAAACTTAGATCTAAAAACGTATACTTTATACAGCGCTCAGTCAGTAATGATGTGTAGAAAATACTATATAAAAAATAATATAAAAATAATGTGAAAATAAAATATGTAAAAAATGCATAAACATAAATAAATCACCAAAAAGTACGCCCATATATCGAAAATTAGGGATGCACCAAAGACACTATTTTGGATTCGGCCAAACCCCCGAATCCTTCAAAAAAGATTCGGCCGAATACCGAACTGAATCCGAACCCTAATATGCATATGCAAATTAGGGGTGGGAAGGGGAAAACATTTTTTACTTCCTTGCAATTTCCCTCCCATATGCAAATTAGGATTCGGATTCAGTTCGGCCGGACAGAAGGATTCGCCGAATCCGAATCCTGCTTAAAAAGGCAGAATCCTGGCCGAATCCCGAACCAAATCCTGGATTCGGTGCATCCCTATCGAAAATGCATAAAAATGAATAAAACACCAAAAAGTACACCCTGCTGGGGTTAAAGTAAACCACCACCCACCGGGCATGTGTAAATTATTAAATATTTATATGAAATTGCCCCCACAGAGGTAATGCTATGAAACATGTTAAAGGCAGATGAGTCCCTAATTCTTCGTATATATATATATCTATATCTATATATATATATATATATATATATATATATATATATATATATATATATATATATATATATATATATATATATATATATAGATATACAGTATATAACATACAGTAAGCACATCACATCCATAAACTTTCCTCCATATCCAGTCAATAGTTTTATGTCATGCGATGGCACAACTCACCGACTCCTCGGGCTGTTGAATAACCTTGTTAAAGATCCCAACATCTTGGGAATAGTATTATAATGGTTACTTGATAACTTTTACAAGTACTCCTCTACTTTTAGTGATGGAACGTGCAGAGGATATTCATGATTTAAAAGAATAATTCTTGATGAGAAGCCTCATTTACTAGCATACTACACACTCATTCTTGTTCCTGGTCTCCTATTGTAAATCTATTATATGTACAGTTAAGCATAATTCTGAGAGTTCATAAAGCTCCCAGTAAAAAAATCTATTTAAGTTGATTGTCACTGGGCCACTGTCAGTCAAACGTGCTCACAAATGTAAAATATTTGCATAGACTTGACAAAAATAGTTTAAAAATTAGAGTTTTTCTGTATATTCTTCAGCTATTTTATTTATTAAAAGATAATACTGATTTCTGCAAGAATATAATTTCATATTTTCCTCCTGATTATTAGTTTATGGTATTTCAAATTGATTGTAAGCTCTTGTGGCCCCACCACTGAAACACTATACACTTCTTATGTTATATGCCTGAGCAGATCCGGACTGAGAAATAAAATAGGCCCTGGCATTTCAGGTAAACAGAGGCCCAATCAGCCCACATAGAGGCCCAAACAGCCCCCACCAGCCCACTAAACACTGACTTTCTATGGGGCCTTATAGTAGCCCCTCTGGCATTTGCCAGAACTCACAGATTGCCAGTCCGGGCCTGCGCCTGAGTTCCTGAATCACTTTTTATATTTAATTTAATTTAATGGTGCAGAAAAGAACGGAGGCAAGATCTATAATATATCATTTTACTTTCACTGGCAGGCAGAAATGCTGCTGGAGACTGGAATGTGTGCTCTCACCTTTAAATGTTTCTATAGCAGCTCTGGACACAATTGCAATTGTATTTAGACAATTATTGATCCTGAGTTATTAAACTAAAAGCCAAGGCAGCATGTTATTCTAACAAGGCATCTGGCAGTATTTTAATATTTTGTCTTCAGCAAACCAACAGCAATCAATTGGCAGATCTTAATTCAGAACATAGGATAGCAGTTGTTCTCTTTGCATATTTATATGCTTTAAAACAAAACACACATTTACTTTCATGCAGCCAGTTAGGGTCATCCTTAGGAAAAGTGCCAATCTAAGTGAAATATTGTGGATACTCACATTTATAATAGCATTATTATAATTCCATACAGGGGCATTTATTAATACTGAAGCCTGTAGTTTACTCAGTTTCATACATACAAAATTTGGTGGTTCATCTAAGCACCTCTTATATAAGGTACCGCGTCCAAAAAAAAACGTTTTTTGTAACATAAGTTGGATTTTATTCTCATCTGCCTTGAGTGCAATTTGGATATTGGACAGTTTTTATCATAATTACAGTATGAAATGGTGGAGGAATCCATTATATGGAAACCTGTTATCCAGAAGGCTCCGAATTACAGGAAGGCCATCTCCCATATACGCCCTTTTAATCAAATAATTCACATTTTTAAAAATGACTTCCTTTTTCTTTGTAATAATGAAATAGTAACTAACTAGAATATAGTGAATCGTCATTGGAGGCAAATCAATCCTATTGAGTTGAATTAATGTTTAAATTATTTCTATGTAGACTTAACTTATGGAGATCCAAATTACAGAAAGATCCCTTACCTGGAAAATCCTAGGTCTAAAGCATTCTGGATAACGGGTCCTATACCTGTACCTGTATATACAAAGCTGTGGTTCACCTTTAAGTAGCATTTTATTATGCTATAGAATGGCTATTTCTAAGCAACTTCTCAATTTGCCTAGATTTTTCTTTTTCATACTTTTTGAGTTATTTGCCTTCTTCTTCTGACTCTTTCCAGCTTTCAAATAGCGCTCATTGACCCCCCCCCCATCTAGAATCAAAATCGCTGTATGGCTACAAATGTATTATTATTATTACTAAATTGTATTACTTCTCTCTCTATTCAGACCCTCTTCATATTCATATTCCATCCTTTCATTCAAATAAATTCATGGTTGCTAGGGTAATTTGGACTCTAGAAACCAGACTGCTGTAACTGCAAACTGGAGACCGGCTGAATAAAAAGGGAAATAACTCAAAAACCACAAAAAATTTAATTCAATAGCAAATTGTGTCAGAATATCACTGTCTACATCATACTGAAAGTTAATTTAAAGGTGAACAACCCCTTTAAATTAAATAATATGCAGAATATTAAATTACAAATGATAAATGACAGTGTATTTTATTGATTAAAACTGCTAGACAAATATGCTTAAAAAAGCCAAGCATAGTCACCAGTTAAACTGGACGATTCAGTCAGGCAGGTGGAACTTAGGGGTCCTGTAATGGTACAATTACAGAAAAAGTTTGAAGCAATTTGAAATATAAAAATTTAGAATTTGGAGCTCTGGTTTAAAGGTTTAGGTTGTGTCTTCTCTTTGGTTTATTAATTTATTACTTTAAACTTGCTGAGAAAATTCAACACCACTGCAGTACTGTTTGCTATATTCTTCTAACTAGTGGTCAAAAATGGTGCCCATTTCCATGCATTGATGCAGTGTTCCACTATCTTACCTAAATTGTGCAACCTTAGATTTATCCTCTGGGAAAGTTAATAGTAGTTACCAGAATTCAGTAAAAGTACAGTTATGAAGTTAGGGAACAAATATGCAAGTAAAGATGGCCATACACGGCATACTTTTATTGTTCTGCGATGAACGATCATATCATTAAATGATTATTTTACCATACGATATGCCATCCACGGAGAACGATTAAATGAACAGATATAACCGTATTGTTTGCTTCGTGTATGGACGAACGCTGTTCAACAAACGAGGAGTGGTGCCAGCATTGTGTCACTGTCTGTAGTATATAGTCAGCTTCTCCTTCCCTGCTCCATGCAGACATATGGATTTAGGTCTTGCTATGGCATAATAAACTTCTTTCACATATGAGGTGATAGGGTGATATTCCTGCAGTCAGCACCAATTTATTTCTTTACATAGTTTATAAAGTTACAAATGAAGCTTTCAGCAAAGAACGTTAAGGGCCCTTCTGTATATGTTCGTTGGCTTGTGCTACAATCCGGACATGCGCAAAGAAGGATTTTATCCCTGAATGACTAAAATTTTTAAACTCATCCTATCAATTTTGAAAACGATAATGTTGGTACGATCGTTCGATCGACGATCGTTCGTCCGCCATCAACCTTCCGATAGGTTATCGATATTATCAGAACAATCTGGAATGAGTCATTTGGAAGTAAAAAATCTGCCTGTGTATGGCCACATTTACTCTCCTAAATACTCTATAAGGACTGTAATTGCTTAATGAATTTAAATTGGGGTTGTTATTCACTAGCCATCCGTGGAGCCATACTCAGTGCCTAGAAAAGCCAGTCACATACTTTGTACATCCAGTTGTTAAGACAAGGTTTTAGTCTTGTTAAATATTCCGGTGTGTAAGAGGGTGAAGCCTGTATCAGTGAACATATAGACACAAATACTGACTTGTTGAATCCTTAAGGATTTCCACTAGGTTGTTATTCACACCATTCAATACTTGTTGACCATCCATTCCAGAATGCTGCAATTCTACTGTAAAATGAGAATGATCATCACATTAGGATTTTTCTCACTTAAAAATAGGGTATTTCAATGCATTGCATAATATGGTAACTTTTTTTCTTAATATTTTCTTAATATTATTTATTAGTATTATTAATAATATAATATTATTAGTATTTCCTGTACACTGACACACCCTTGTGATTCGGGTGCAAATAAAAGAGTATTAAAAAAGTATGTACTAAATAGCAAAGAATAATTAACAGATAGTTCATAACACCTAAGAGGCTTATTTATTAAAGGTCGGATTTTAGTGGTTTTAGAGGTTTTTGAAACCATCACTAAAGTTACAAACTATAAAACTATGAAAGTCATCGAATTTAATAATAGATCCGAATATAAAAAGTGCATATAAAAAAAAGGGCTGAACGATGTGCTTAGAAATACAAATACCTTGAAAACTTCTAAAAATTTGATTTTTTTGGACAATTTCTAGCAAAAAAAATTGAAAGTTTGAAATGATTAAAATTGGTCCAATACGATCAGTCCACCTCTAATTGACTTCTATAGGACCTCAACAACTTTTATTTGAAGTTTTGCATTAGAGATTTTTAGTGGTTTGTACACTTAATAAATCTCGAATTTTTACAGCTTTTTAAGAAATATAGGAAAACCATACATTTTTTAAAGATTTGTGGAAAAAAATCACGATGCGATTGTTAGCGAATGTGCCTCTTGGGGGAAAATTTACTTATGGTCGAATATAGAGGGTTAATTAACCCTCGATATTCGACTGTCGAAGTTAAATCCTTCGACTTCGAATATTGAAGTCGAAGGATTTACCACAATTCGTTTGATCGAACTAAAAATCGTTAGATTGAACGATTAAATCCTTTGAATCGTTCGATTAGAAGGATTTTAATCCATCGATCGAACGATTTTTCTTCAACCAAAAAAAGATTGCAAAGCCTATGGGGACCTTCCCCATAGCCTAACATTGACTTCGGTAGGTTTTAGGTGGCAAACTAGGGGGTCGAAGTTTTTTTTTAAAGAGACAGTACTTCGACTATCGAATGGTTAAATAGTCAAACGATTTTTAGTTCGAATCGTTCGATTCGAAGTCGAAGTAGCCCATTTGATGGTCGAAGTAGACAAAAAAAACATTTGAAATTCGAAGTTTTTTTTATTCTATTCCTTCACTCGAGCTAAGTAAATGGGCCCCTAAGTGTATGAATATCTAAAAAGTTCAAAAGGAGCCACACTCTGGTGAAGATGGCTACTTACAAACCCAGAATACACAGTATTTATGCCATTTAAATATATCCCTGTAACAAATTTCCTGGAATATTATCACTCTTATGAGGATGAGTATTTACAAACCTATATATATGTAACCCTTATATTTCTCTGTAGCAGCACTTTCTGTTTAATGTCTTTTGATCTTAAAATGTATCGCTAAAAAAAGCAGGAGCAGCACTCAATAGTCTTATAATATAGACAATTGTTGCAATGACTTGGTATAAAAAAGATACAGTATGTGCATTTAAAGTGCATAAGTTCCAGTGTAAGTTCAATGGAAGGGAAAAATAGTTAGCCAGCGTTTCTTTACATCTGTCTGTATAGTATACTAAGCAATGGCTTGATCAAGGCCCAGAGGCAAAGCACAAATCAAAGGGACTATTATTATACTGTGTAATAATATGACTCATTTTTTATCAAATATTTAAAGTTTTACTCTGTAATAATAAAACAGTGTATTGTACTTGTTCCTAACTAAGATAGTATTAATCCTTATTGGAGGCAAAACAATCCTATTGGGGTTAATTAATGCTTAAATGATTTTTAGTACACTTAGGGGCAGATTTACTAAGGGTCGAATTTCGAGAGTTAGAAAACCCTCGAATTCGACCCTCGAAGTAAAATCCTTCAATTCGAATTCAAAGGATTTAGCGCAAAAGCTCGAACAAAAAGATCAAATAAAAATTGTTCGATCGAACGATAAAATCCTTCGAATCGAACGATTCAAACAATTTAAGCGATCGATCTAAGGATTTTTTTTAGATCAAAAAAAACTTAGAAAAGTGCTGGGGAAGGTCCCCATAGGCTAACATTGCACCTCTGGCATAGGTTTAAAGTGGCAAAGTATGAAGTCAATGTATTTTTTAAAGAGACAGTACTTCGATTATTGAATGGTTGAATAGTCGAACGATTTTTACTTTGAATCATTCAAATCATTTGATTCGGTCGAATTTGACCAATTCAATGGTCAAAGTACCCAAAAAAATACTTCGAAATTCGAATATTTTTTTATTCGAACTATTCACTCGAGCTTAGTAAATCTGCCCCTTAAAGTGATACTGACACTAAAAACGACTTTCAAAATATTAATATACATTAAAGGGCAGATTTATAAAAGGTCAAGGTGAATTTTCAAATTGAAAAAAATAGAATTTCGAGTTTTTTTTGGTGTACCCCAACTAGGGAATAGTCCAAATTTGATTTGAATTTGCATAAAATTCGAAATTTATCATTTACTGTCTCTTTAAAGATTTTAATTCGACCATTTGCCATCTAAATTGCTGTTTTAGCCTATGGGGGACCTCCTAGAACCCATTTGGAGTCAATTGGTGAACTTTGAAAAGTCAAAGTTTTTTTTTGGGAAAAACTTTGAATCAATCGAATGCGCTATTCCTTCGTACAATCCGAATACAGACCTATTCGACCAAAAAAAACTTCGACTTACTTTCGGTTGGTCTTTTTTAATTCAAATTTCGAAGTTTTTTTCAATTCGAAATTCGACCCTTGATAAATATGCCCCTAAAAGTTACCTATTGGTCATGTTGATCATTATTTGCTGATTTCTGCTTTTGGAAGTAATTGTTACTTGAAGTTCCTAAACCTGATGGTTTTGTCAACCTGACTGTCCCTTCTCAACTGGTCAGTTAGAGATTCTAATGCTAATGTAGTACTGCTGCACAAATATGGCAGCCCCCTCATAGAGGAACACAGGGATCCGATATTCTATTAATATAAAAGCATTGGGCAAATAGTTTATGGCAAAATTATAAATAGGAGACAAAGACAATGTCCTGAAAGAGATCAAAATCACAGAAAGACCCCTCCAGAACAACCCAGGTCCTGAGCATTCGGAATAACAGGTCCCAAACCTGTATGTACAATATTAACCAGTAGAAATTTGCAAATTCTATTAGTTGACTTTCTTTAAAGAAAACTTTTAGCCTAAAGAACTACATATCTGATGTTGGAAGCCAAACTGGAACAAAGAACAGTAAATGAGGAATTCATAGAAACCTATGTACATCATCTAGTAAAATCCAACCTTGAGTGATATTCACAGTAGTGATATAGCTGTTTGGCCTCATTAACAGCTATTTACTGTACGTGAGCTTCATTTTATTAGATTATTGAGGAATTGAATCACTAACATTGTAATAAACTTTTATCACCCCTTCCTTTTAAGAGACAGGATGCTGCTGCTGCCTAATACAGCACGCATAGGTGGGGCCATAAGTAGGTGTAGCTTGAAATACTGACTATAAAGTCAATGTTGCATCATTGTGCTAACAAAAAACATGTTTTTATGAGTTAATACGTGCGATGGCTAATGTCTGAGGGACTTAAAAAAAAAATTCCACAGAAAAAAAATATTAGATTTTACCAGCACAAGACGCCAGCCACAAAAGAGAAATGTGCAAATATGATAACTAAGTAAACGCGCACTTTTTATCATTTATGAATAAATATATAAAGTTTAAGGCTGATGCAAACTTTTTTTCTTGAAATCACAGGTGTTAAAAAGAGATTACTTTTTTTAAAACACTAAGGGGCATATTTATCAAGGGTCGGATTTCGAATTGAAAAAAATCGAAATTAAGTTGAAGTTTTTTTATGGTCGAATAGGTCAGTTTTTGATCGAATAGGTCCGTATTCGGCTGAATTTGAATTGTACGAATTGACAGAATAGCGCAATCGATCAAATTCGAATTCAAAAGAATTCGATTCGAAGTTTTTCTCCAAAAAAACTTAGATTTTTCAAAGTCCACCAATTGACTCCAAATAGGTTTTAGGAGGTCCCCCATAGGCTAAAACAGCAATTCTGCAGGTTTTAGATGGTGAATGGTCAAAGTCGAATTTTTAAAGAGACAGTACATGATAAATTCTGATATTCAAATTTTTTAATTTTTTTCAAATTCAAATTGAAAATTCGATTTTTTTTTTCATTCGAAAAATTCACCTCGACCTTTGATAAATCTGCCCCTAGGATACAAATTCAAATTTTGAGAAAAGTTTTGCTCAGGGTCCTTCTGGATTGGGCAACACCAGTCTCTTGTCTGAACAAGCAGTTTCTAGCTGTGCTTGGTCATTCTCTGTACTGCTGGTTGTGACTACAATTGACAGACACCCCAGTGAAGATTCCAATTCCCACAACAACTTGCAAGTTCCATGATTATAAGGGTTGTGAATAACAAGAATGGGTGTGCAAAACATTAAAAAATGGAGTCTTGGCTGCAGGGTGATATAAATACTGCAATATTGTTTCAATTGTTAAATTTTGGAAACACTATGAAACTGGATCAAGTTTTTCTGTAGTCAAGTTCCTTTTTCTTATTTGCTAGCAATTTGCAAAAACCTCCATTGAGTTTAAGGGGTTGTTCACGTTTAGTATGATGTAGAGAGTGATATTCTGAGACAATTTGCAATTGGTTTTCATTTTTATATGTGGGGTTTGAACTATTTAGCTTTTTATTCAGCAGCTCTCCAGTTTGCAATTTCAACAACTTGGTAGCTAGGGTCCATATTACCCTAGTAACCCTGCATTGACTTGAATAAGAGACTGGAATATGAATAGGAGAGGGCCTAAATAGAAAGATGAGTAATAAAAAGTAACAATAACAATACATTTGTAGTCTTACAGAGCATTTGTTTTAGATGGGGTCAGTGGCCCTCATTTAACAGCTGGAAAGGGTCAGAAGGCCAATTGAAAAGTTGCTTAGAATTGGCCCTTCAATAACATTATAAAAGTTAATTTTGAATCTGTATAGGCTGTATTCGTTTTCCACTCAAAGTTTCAAGACTTTTTAATTCCCTTCTTTTTAGACTAGGTCAACAGACAAGGCTCTGGCAGGATCAACAGACAAGGCTCTGGCAGGAGAATTACTGATTATTATACAGGTATGGGGCCTGTTATCCAGAATGCTCGGGACCTGGGGTTTTCCGGATAACGGATCTTTCCGTAATTTGGGTGCTACCACCGTTAATGCGGATATGATCTTAAAAGTTCTTGTGGTAACATGGGTGTGGTTTACAGTGGGTGTGGTTTAAAAGGGGGAGTGGTCAACACTGACTTCTATTAACGGCCCTTCACCACATAGGCCCGTAAAATTTTGGCACCACAGAAGTTGGACAGCACTGACATAGAATATACATGATCTACTAATATAATCTACTGTATATTAACATTTAGGGGGTTATTTCTTAAAGTCCGAGAGCTTAAAACTTAAACATTTTTAGTTTTTTTACTATAAAATCCGAATTTGTAGTCTAGACATCTTTATCTGGAAATGGTACTCTATATGAAACCATAATAGACATTGTAATCCAAGTTGGTAAACTAGAGGGTTCAGATAAAGTAATTGTGTCTCTGCATGTTAAAACTGAACCCAGCTGCTGTGAATACTGAAGGAACATAGTTTACTGAGGTGTATAGAGCACACATTACACATGGCATGCCATTCATCTGAGCTTGTCACACTCTGAACTTGAGCGAAGTTGGCCTCATGGTAATAAGTATGTTAAATGAGGCACAGAAGGCCAGAAAGCAGGGGGAAAAAGTAGCAGCAGCATTTTATGCCTCATCTTCTGTGTGAGGCCTGTGACAGCTCTCACAAACAAAAACCCAGAAGTAAAGCCATGTTTTATTGCCTCACCCTTGACAATTTTGTAACTGAGGCAATGGAAGGTGCAGCATTGCTATAGGTTACTTTTGTGATGTAAGAATTAGTTGACCTAATAGAAAAAAGAAATAGCGAAAGTTGCTGGGTTTTCATTTGGAGGGGTTGAACTTGATGAACTTTATTTTTTTTTCAACCCGATTTAACTATGTAAATGCTCATTAGCATTAAATACCTTTCCACAGGACAGCCTTTCTGTGGAAAGTGAGCTCCAATATGCAAACTGGACCACTGGAATTGATTATCTGGCTCACTTGTTCCTTCCAGAACTCTAAAGCTTCCAGGGCCAGACAACAAAATTCTTTAAACAGAGAAATCATTCTCTGTTTCGTCACATCTTCCTTGCAGCTTACATCTTCCACTATGGAGAAATGAAAAGCGAAAAATAATAGATAGTATGGTTATATGCTGTCTTAGAGCGAGCAACACACTTGGGTCCAAAGGCACAAAGCAATTATGCACGTTTGTTTCACTTTAGGCATTTACTTGTGCAAATTCAACCAACTTAAAACAATTATGTAGTAAATAAATTCATTATTTATATACCACATGGCAGTGTCTTATCTGTACCTCCAAACCTCATTTAAGCCAAACCATCCTGACGTGTTTCGCAGCATTGGGTGCTTCATCAGAGGAGATGAAGCACCCAATGGTGCAAAACGCATCAGGAGGGTGTAAAACTATAGCAGGATATGAATCATAGTGACTGATTAGGATCTTTTTTGAATATGTGAAGTACAGACAGGTGTCTGCTATATTATCCTCACATAGTCAGCTATGTTCTGATTGATCAACACAGACAGGATCATTTGGCTTCATATGTATACAAATCCTTATGTATATGGTCTTGTGCTTATTGAGGAATACTGTTGATATCTATTACAAAATTCCATTTCATTTGCGCCCCCTGGTTTTTTTTTTGTTGTTTTTTTGATTGTGTAAGTTAACATGCATTAATCTTTCTTCCAATGTCATAGCAGCGACCCACATGGGAAAAACAGTCCTGAGTAACCTGCGTTCTACACGTTAATAACATTATACACAAATAATAAACAATTTAATAAACCTGCTAAAATAACAAAACACAATGCATTTCTGTAACAATACAGCTAACATAATATTTACAATATCTTATTTGGCACCCTCACAGGTACCTTTGGGAATTGGTAAATACTCAAGAGTCCCTTTTAATGATTTCCACTTTTCTGGGGCCTGTCTACCAAGGCTCTGGATATCCATTCACCTCTACGATGGTCATCCAAGACCTTTACTCCATTACTCTCATTAAGGCAGTATTCAAAGATGAACTCTGGTAGGGATGCCAAGTTTACCACATGCTTATCACAAGGCCCATGATGACTATAAACCTGATTTTACCACAGTACAGAGCTTTTAGGTAAGCTGCATGTTGGTTTTCACACTAGAAATAAATGGAGGTTAAGGGAGCACTAACAATCACCCTCGAGAAACAATGAGATGGTGTGCAGGGTTAAATTGTATATAGTATTGAAAGGAGAAAAAGGAAAAGAAAACCCTAAAGGTTGCACCTCCCCATCATTAAATCCGTTGACTCAAAGAACCAATTAAAACTTAACGTTTATTATTATTATTAAAATTAAAAACAAAGCGTCCAGAAACAATTAATTACAATGAATGTTAAGATCAGGGGGATAAACGGACTGTAATTGAATTGCGTGATATACAGTATATATATATATATATATATGTATATATCGCGCAATTCAATTACAGTTTTAATTTTGTTTTAATTGGTTCTTTGAGTCATCGGATCTAACGATGGGGAGGTGCAACCTTTAGGGTTTTCTTTTCCTTTTTCTCCTTTCAATGGTTTTCACACTAAATGATTTATGTGAAGAAAAATCTGTAATACCGTAGCCTGATACTGCACAGAACTGGGCTTTGTTAGTCTCACAAGGTATGGCTAAAGGGGGGTTTCCGCCGTCATTTTTTTCCTGAGAGTGCAGGCAAGGTCACATGTCCATTCTCATGGAAGCATAAAGCAGAGAGCAGTTACCATTAACTGAAGTGTTTAGCAGAGAATAAAAGGGTAAGCTGGAGGTGCAAGAACATATTCACTTTGCACAAACCTAGTAAACAAATTCTTCATGGTCTTCAAAGACCTAAATCTGAAGTTTTACTGCTTTCCCTTGATACTGCATCTCTGCCGACTCTTAGGGGCTTATCCACTAAAATCCGAAAATGTGTTACTATTTTCTTAAAACCACTTTAACTAAACTCCTGTGCACATTTTTACCATATTTATTAAAATTGTGAAAAAATCCGAATTGTACGATTTTTTTCGGATTTGACGCACGACAACCCAAATTGCGCCATAACCCGAATTTAGGAAATGCTGTCTGACCCACAAAATGAATAAGGAAAGAATAAGGGCATGGATGAGTGTTCAAGTCTAAAATTGTGCCTTTTCGAAACTACATGGGATTCATAAATGTATACTTTAAATAACATTTATAGATTGTTTGAAACCTTAGACAAATCTAAAAACCTATTCATACCTCCCAGGAACACTATAGGCTTTTACAGCAAGGTTCTACATTAACTATAATAAATGAACCTGTTTTTGCTAGAAGCTCCATGAACATTAAAGACTTGCTGTCTTTCTGCTGAAGAGTTAAATGGTCTTAATTACCTCTAACAAATGGGATCTGGCCTCCACACACGTACCAGGATTCAAGCCACGTTGCAATGATTACCTCACTTTAAGGAAGGAGTGTTTTTCTTTCCACTTTCCAGAAAATTGTCCAGACTCAAACACTTCTTGTAGAAAATACTTTAGCTAGAAAAAAGAACCATCCTTTCAGGAAAATGGTAAGTAAGTCGTATTGTTCGAGTTTGTGCCGTTGACAGCATAAGGCAACCTATAACTAAATGTGTTTAGTTGACAGATCTTGGGCAGATTCACTAGGAGTCTAATAGCTCTGCAATGACAAGATTTGTTGCAATTTGTAGCACTGTCAATTAGGTTGGTAATTCATTTTCTTAAGTGGATACATTGTCTCTGTAGTATGAATTACTTGAGTGTGTGTATTCTGTGTTTCTCCTATGCTGAGGTGTGTAGAGAGACACTATGGCAGGATTGGAGCAAGATAAGAATTGCAGATTATAACTCATCAGAACAGGAACTAGCCGGAATTGGTAAATGTAAGGAGGTGGCAGGAATATTGTAGACAGATTTGGGAAACACAGAGAAGCAATAAGGTTACAGGAATGGACCACAGTGTGCCTTGTGGCAGGCAGGTGTTCAGGAATCAAGGCCCAGGCTCAGTTGGGTTTAGATGCAAAGCAATCTGTAGCTTACCTTATTTCCCTTCCTAATTCTAAGGGGGTAATGTAATAATTGTTTTACAGTTTGCACCAGGTCTAGTAACCGTTAGCAACCAAACAGATGCTTGTTTTTAAACAGGCGACCAGTAGTTTCAATTTAATTATTATTATTTTGATTATTATTATACTGTATTATATGGGATACTAGACCTGGTGCAAGACTTTACTACATTGCCCTGTTCCTAATCCTATGCCTAACTGCCAATCCCTTTGGAAAAAACCCCAACCAATGTCCCCTAGACCAATTGGGATGTAACTACATAAGACTACAACAAATATACTGTTTGCTGGGTATGTATTGATCTTTTTAACTGGGATAAATGATCAGCACTCAAGTTTATCACATCCAAATATAAGTCTCACCTGCACACAGTTTAATTTATTCCAGCGTGTGTAGGATATATTACTCTTAAATTACTATGCCTTGTTCAAGAAAGACATTTTGCAAAAAAATTGCATGATTGTGAAATTATTTCTATCTAGTAATTTACATTGTAATTACATTGTAGAGAGGAAGAAAGAGAGGAAGATAAAGACAGAAATAAAGGGTGCTAGAATGGAATGTAAAAGGCTTTGAGAGGGGAGGGAAGACAGAGTCAAGACAAACAGCACATATAGGTGGGAGGAGCTTGGGACACCTATAGGATGCCAGGCAACAATGCCAAGTAAGTAAAAAGTAAAAGATTCTATAAAATGTTCCCTCCAAATTCTTTGAGGCTGTTTGCACAAATATCATTTGTGGGTCGGGAGTCCTTATGATTGTTTGCGTAAATCTCTTAACTAGGCCAAAGGGACCCGCCCCAGTTCCAAAGGCAATCAAAATGCAACATTTTTATATCAAGAAAGATAAATGTCCCAAGGCTTCTTAAAGTAAAAACAAGTCATTTAATAATCACATTTAAAAAAATTTCGGTACATACTAACCCCACATAGCCCACCTTACGCGTTTCGCACCCTCCGACGCTTAGTCATAGGACTATGACTAAGTGCCGGAGGGTGCAAAACAAGGAGGGTGATTCAGCCTTTACGGTAGGTGGGTTAGGTGCCCAAGAGAGGCCCAATAGCACAAAGAAAATCCAGAGAATTAAGTTGGCATTGGAGACAGAGCTCAATACAATAATACAACATAAATACATTCAATATATAATTACAGTCAAGAGTTAAAGGGGCAAGCCAAAGGTGGTCCCTATTCCACAGAGCTTACAATCTAAGTGGGTAGTCAATGATATATTATGTCAGTGTCTAAGGAATGTAATGTGTCACATCATAGGAAATTAGGGTATCAAAGGAAAGGCAATGAAATATTTGTATTTGTTTTGCTTACCCTTGCTGTAAGAAACATAGTTGCCCAGAAAGCCCTTAGTTAGCATGCTGAGAGTTTACTTCACTACCACAGGGGGAAATGGGGTAATAAGGGGTTAATGCCTTTTTTATTGTTGTTTTGCCATTAAATATCTTAGTGTGTATTTTATACACATTTCAATGAACCCTTTCCTAATTCCCGTCTTCTCTCCTTTCCAGAATCATACAGTAAATTGGTCAGAATCTTACAGGAAGCCAATCTACCTTGAATAACGCCAAAGATCACGACAAGCTGAGCTTGAAAGGGAAAGCCAAGCAGATTTCACATTGCTGAACTTGGCAAAATGCAGATCTGTAGCCTGTTGTTGGAGAAAAAATAATCTTGTCAGTTTCACTAAAAATTTGTATTGTTTTTTCACATTTCATTTGAAATTTGCAATCAATAGCGACTATTTTTTTGTGCTGCACGACACACGTTAGATTTGATTGGCTGAGAAAACCCACACAGGCAAAGCAATTCATTACTGTTTTCTTGAAAACTAGAAGCACATAATGTTTATTAATAAAGGGCTAGGTTTACACGGATTTTATTATTATTGAGCATAAAATGGTTTATAGTACAAGCAAGGGTGAAATTACCAGCTAATTAGGCTGCGAAGATCAGGTTTAATGGAATATAAATCTGGATTCTTCACAAACCTTAAGGGCCTCATTCATTAAACATTTATACATACAGCGTTTCTGCTAAAGTAGGGGGGTTTGTACATACAGATGGTGATCCAAGGTCAAACAACTCATTTCAAAATGCAAATGACTTGCAGAGATATTAAAGATTCTCTAAGCACAAAAGGAGGGAATTCAAAATCTTCACACATGAAATTCTGGCTATTAATGTCTTTTTATTCTGCCAATTGTTTTTTAACATGTATCCCTTTTTTTAGACTTATACAACACAATAACAACATAATATTAAGAATAAGGCATATTAGTGAAAAGTCCTTATAGAAAAAAAAACCCTTCTTTTTTTCCACTTATATCCCCTTAATACTTTTCTCTTATAGATGTATTAACAAAGAAGATCTGACTGCAGAAATCAGAGTATTCTAGTGATATTCTATGGCAGGTACTATCAGAGTAGCTAGAAAAGAGAAAATGAGAACATCTTTTTAGGGCCTACCCAGCTCTCTGAAACATGATAACATGTATCCATTAGTGATGGGCAAATAAATTCTCTAAGCGCGAATTTGCGGCTAATTTTGTTTCGCCATCGGCAAGTACATTTGCGAAAATTCACCAGTGAAAAATCTAGCCGTGGTAATAATAAACTTAATGTTTCTGCTCATTGTTTTAATTAGAAAATATGTACTGTAAGTTTTTGTTAATTCTTGCACCAAACAGGATGAAATCTGAAACTGAAAGAGAACTCACATTCCAATTCATGTTCTTATAAGAACAATCAAAACAAACCACCAGTCCATTGAGAAGCCCTCTACATAAACAAACCCATCCTTTTCTTAAGCTTGGATTGGTTTTTAAACAAAGAGCAGCTCATTATACAGAGGCAGCAGGGTAATAAATAAAAACATGGATATTGCATAATTCCTCATTTGAACTAATGTTGAAAAAGATATATTATGCACAAGGGCCATGAATATCTTGTAATTTATATCCTCATAAACAGATGGTGCTTAGTGATGTCATCAGTTACAGTGATGTAATTTGTCACATGACTCACTAAAATCTGTTTAATAAATTGTTTAAACCCTGTTGTAAAATACATTTAGACTTTACAATTAGATCTAGATGGGAGGTCTGCTGGGAAGAAACCTTTGCTTTCTAGAAAGAACATCAGGGCAAGAAGAATGAGGTTTGCCCATGAACACCTAGACAAAGACCCATACTTTTAAAACAGTTTCTGCAACCAACTATAAAGTAAGGCGGTTATGGAAATGCAATTTTTGGCTTGGGACTGTTTTGTTGCATCAAAGTGGTCTTTGCAACATGACAATGATATGCCAGCAAATTCCAGAAGGAATGGCTGAAAATAGAAAAGGAGTGTTCTGGAATGGCAAAGGCAAAGGCCAGATTAAAATCCCAAGGTTCTGTGGGGGGATTTGAAACAGGCTGTGCATTCAATAAAATATAAAAAATCACACTGTTGAAAAACACTGTGCATGGAAGAGTGGGACATAACTCCTCTCAGCTGATGTTAGAGATGAGTAGACAGCTATAAGGAATTCCTTCTTAAGGTTTTTATTGCCAAAGGGGACTATACCAAGTATTAGAGGCAAAGGTGTACTTATTTTCTACAGAAGGAACTGGCAAATCGGCTAATTTTTTAAATACCGGTAAGTCAATTTCCCTTCCTTTTTATTCAGTTACATCACCTTTATCTTTATATACAGTATGAATAAAGATCAAATATTGATATGTCCACACATGTTTAAAAAAAAAAACAACAACTTTACAAGCGGTGTGAAATAACATATCAATGTATATTATATTCCACAAGTGCCATGATGTGATACCACACTGAGTAGCAGCCTCCTGAAAGTAGGATATGGGATACTGTATATTGTAAAATATTTGTAGATGGTGATATTAACACTATAGTAAACATGTGATATAATTGACTATATAGGGTTCCTGGCTGGACAGTCCTTTAATTAAAGAATTGTGCCTTTACAAATGCTACTTGTCCCAGCACCTTTAAATCCAACCCTGTTTTATGTCGTTTTTCACCACTGTATTATTTTGTCGCTGGATAATTCCACTCAAATCTCCAGCTGCATCAACCATTACAAACCATTACAAAGTCTGTATGGAAAAAGAAAAAGATTTTCCAATTTTATTTTGCCTGCACAATACACAGCAGAAGCAGTTATGGGATTTAGAAAATAAGTACAACCTGCAGGCAACTGAGCTTCCAAAATTCAGTGCAGGGAGACTGGTTTATGTGAAATTATAGATGTCTGATTGTCCAGACCAACATTTCTAAATTTGCTTGGGGTCAAGTAATTATGATCATCATGTTCCGCACTTCAAGCTGGGTGAGGGAAAATGGTATCATGAAAATGTTAGCTTTAGATTGGCAGCATGCGTTGGCATGAAGGACACAGGAAAAGATTTGAGTTAATTTCATGTCTCTAGATTTCACACTTCCCTTGTGATTCGGAAGAAGCTTAGCTCTCTGGCTCTCTGGCCAGTAATGGTTACGTAGAAACAGCTGTTTGAAGAAAATAGTTACCCTCTTATGGAAAATGTAGGTTTAGAACTTGAAAATCCTTTCATTTAAAGGGGAACTTAAATGCAGGCAAGGGGATCATGTTAAAATCCCTAAGTGCTTTACAGCAAATGTTTCAACTCAAGTTAATTGTGTAGCGTTATTTAAATTGAGTGCACCTTACTCTACTATAAGCTCCACTCCCAATAAATGTGCTCCAGATGAGACCTTAAAATCTTAGGGAGTGAGCCCTCGCAGCGATGTGGAAGCAGGGTGTAGTGCAACTGTAACTGTATTCAGGGTGCAGATAATTGGGTGCCAGTGGTTCTTATAACTTAACTATAGAACATATTTATTGGACATATACAATCCTCAGTGGAGTGTACATAAAAGAGAACATGCAGGATCATACATCAACATTGGATTGGCAATACTCACAGCACCTTTGGTCAATATATGTTCCCTCATGAACGAGAACAATACATGCAGCTTTGAGGAGGTACACCCAGCTTTCAGCCTTTTCCCTAAGTGGAACCTGAGGGGAAAACTCTACCCTAGGTCTGTACACTTAGTCCCTACTTCTGGGCAATTAGTACCCGGGATCTTAATCCCACTCCTAGAGTGACCTATGAAGGTGAGTAGCCTATCCTTGCTAGACTTGACCTATCTAGGTTCCACTCGGGCTTTGCCTGCCTGCTCAGGCTAGGGCCAGCACAAGATGGACCCTGAAAGCATGGCTTCAGAGGTTTTATACTTTAGCACGGTGCCATCTACTGGTCACTGTGAGAAACAACAAGGGGCATAGCCTAAAGCAGGAATAGGAAACAGTTCCCCCTCCTAACTGTATTTTAGGACCCAGTTAGGTGTCTATAACACTAGGGGACTACCTGCTAAATAATACTGGGGAACTAATCTACAAGTCCTCTACATTTGCAAGACAGTTTACTGCATGCAAGAGTCTGTATGTCCCATGTGAGGATGTATGGATCAGAAGGAAACAAAGAATGACAATGCAAGCTGATGTAACTAGATCAGCTGTCCCATAACCCTTCTTATCCTACAAAAAGGCCAAAGCTGGGGCAAGTAACTAACAAGAGCATGCTTAGGTTATGGAGCAGAGATCAGGGTAAACATCAGATAAGGAACATACTGAGGAGAGCAAGCATTGGCTAAACTGGAATTGCAGACAGCAACCAATACCCTAAACAGATTTTATCCAGGGGCCCTAGGACCTAGAAACACAGTACAGCAGTCCAGGCTTCACTTTCATTATTTTAACTGCACCTGGCCAGAAAACACTAACTGCTAATTAAATGCTATGAACCAATGAACCAGGGCAAAACTTTCTGTGCATTAACATTTTTATATATTGACTAAATGGCATTCTGCACCCACAAATCAGCAGCAGATGTTGGGTTACTAATGCTTATGTGGCACTGTTAGCACCTAGCAGAGCAGTTTTATGGCTCTTACACACGGGCATTTTTTTCTGCGCTCCACGTTCAGCCACAGGGGAACGCACGAGTAGACGCACTCAATTATTGTCAAGGGGGCTGTACTCACACAGACGCATGTATGCGCCGAACGCAGGTGCATTGCAACATGCTGCGTCCCACCTGTGTTTGCCACTTACGTGCGTCTGTGTTAGTACAGCCCTCTTGACAATGATTGAGTGTGTCTACTCCTGTGATCCCCTGCGGCTGAATGGAAGAAAGCGCAACGCTTGGGAGCGCAGAAAAAATGGTCAAGTGGATGATAAGATATCAGACAAAAGATGAGCGGGGGTCAGGCATCTGAGCTGGAGCAATATTTTGAGATGCCCATCCAACCACCCACCAGGCAGGAACCACAGGGATTTGCTATAAGAGATTGAAATCAATAAAGCTCTGATATATATGATTTTAGCATATTCTAGTGCTTTTATGTAGCATTCACTTATTCCCTTCCCCACAACCCAATGCATTAACTTATTCTTGCTGAACAGGGCTCAGTGCAAACTTCTCGGACAGCTAATGAGTTAACAGGGCCAATCAAAAGCAGCCTTGTTTATTAAAACATCATTGGGATGAAGGGTTACATTACATGACACGGCGCTGCCCCTGTAATCCTAGATGCTATGTGGCTGCCTTTTCAAGTTCAGGGTTGTACATTTTTTTTAAGTATGTGATATACCAAAACCTGGATTGCCATTTTATAAACTGTATGCTTGGAACAAAGATCTACCGTGCATCAAATAAAGGGCCTCATGATGGTCTGTGCTTAACAATATACATTTATATGCTTTAAATATATATTAAACTGTCATCTATTATTGTGAATATATATATATTGTTCAGAAGAAGCCTTTATATACCATTTATTTCTGTTAATTATGAAGCATTCAGTGTCTGTAGGTAAACTTCAGAAGAAATAATAACACTTGTCAGTAGATTCATTGAAGAAGCTTTATCTATGAACCCCAAAAAGCTGCTTTGAAATATTGAATCCCATAGTAGGCAATGTTTTATTTCCATTATGTCATTTAATTGTTTTTTTACTGTGTATTGACTCAACATTGATATTGATCAGTATGGGCTTTTTTTTCCATTCCTTATGAATCTAATTGGATCAGATTTATCCGTTTGCTAATCTCAAAATTGCTGTGCATTGATTGGATATTTTGATTTATCTTTAATGTCCTTCTGCTTATGCAGTACTAACACGTTTTTATTTTGGGAACTAACAAAACTGTATTTCTCAGTTGAGCACCTACAACATAGAACTGTGACCAAAGTACCAGATATTTTCTTCAAATAAAAGCACAAGCTGTACTACGCACCTTATAAACCTGGGGGTTGGAGGTATTATAAATTGTATCCCTAAGAGAAACTGTTGCATTATGCTATAAATGAAAATCTGTTTGGCCAATTGTCAGAATGGCTTGGAATGATAGCTAAGGCCAATGCTGTTAGAGCTCATCAACGCACAGAAGGGTTTTAATAAATGACATGTGAGTGGGAAAACTGACATTCTACATTAATTCCAACCTATTTTCCATTTCCCCTTTTTCCACTTTGCAATTGCAATTAATGAAACTAGGCTGTAAATAGGTACAAGTCAGGGGCGGAACTACCGGGGGAGCAGGGGGTGCCCCCCCAGCAGTCCGCGCGCCCCGCATATCCCGGCCAGGTCCGGGTTTACGGAGGGGGGCAGGGGGCCCGGCTGTGTATGTATTAAAGGCTATTGTGATACTAAACTCTATAGTTAATATAGGTATGGGTATATAGAATTTTAATTAAAAGTAGGGAGGGGTGTGTGTATGGATGCTGGGTTTTCATTTGGAGGGGTTGAACTTGATGGACTTTGTCTTTTTTCAACCCAATTTAACTATGTAACTATGTAACTATGTATCCTGAGCCAGGGCCCGCCCCCCTCTAGTTCCGTTTCTGGTACAAGTATAGGACTTTTATTGAATGGTGGGCCCCTGAGTTTTTTCAGATAAAGGGTCTGGCTTAGTGTAATCTGGTTCACTTCTGCCTGAAGTCTAATAAAAATCATTTGAACATTAATTGAACCCGATAGGATTGTTTTGCCGCCAATGTGGATTCATGCAGCTTAATTAGTACAAGCTACTGTTTTATTATTACAGAGAGAAAAGGAATCATTTATAAAAATAAGAATTATTAGCTTAAAAGGAACGCTATGGGAGATGGCCTTTCCATAATTCGTTGCATTCTGGACAAGGTTTTCAGGTTTCTGGATAAGGGATCTGATACTTGTACTACTGTGCATGTTATATCTATGTTTATTGCTTATAAGCTTTAAATAAAAAGAATTAAAAATGCATCAGATATCTAAAATGCAACATTCGTTAATATGCACACTGATTTGCATATACCACTATACATGATGTACAAGAATCATCATTGAGCAGGCATTTTCTGAACAAGAAAAGTATATTTCCTGTTATCAGTATAAAATATCTCTATATACTGGCATTCATCAGGACTTGATTACCTGTACTTCTAAACCGCATTTGGGTGGGGCTATCGCATTTTTATAAAAATGGAAAATGAGATATAAAGCATAACATTCCTTTCCAGTTCTACTGCATGCATTAAAATTACTTTTCTTTTATAGCCTGTTCCCACCATTTCATTTATTCTTCAGTGGTATTCCCTTGTCTTTACCAACAAAGTTTCAGCAGGCACTAACATATCCCATGATAAGGCATTGTAATGGAGAAGGAATCTTTATTTTGGACAAATATGACACACCGTAGCCTTATGCATTTCATGCACACATCACTCATACAGAAGGACAATAATTACTAGCATAGATCTAACCTAGTATCCGAGTGGTGAATAAAACTAGCTTTTCTCTTTATCAAATAGTTACGTGTATTTCATTCTAGTTCTGCTAGCAGTCACTGCACGAATTATACAAAGAAATCATTTGTTTTACTATTCAAAACCTGTTTATAAAGAGCTGGCCAAGTAGAGAGAAAGGAAAGAAACTGAAGTTGCTAGTTTGCCAGTCTTCTTATTCAATCAGCGATATGTTTACATAGAGACTGGTATGACTATGTGCCGCTATGGCAAATCAGGTGCAGCAGGAGAAATGGTTATGGATGATTGATGAGGCCACTCGGATCAAGATTCATACACACGCTTGGTAGTGTTTCAGCCACAATAGAATAGCAAAATGATGTTTCTTGGGAATGATTGCAAAACAAACAGAGGAACCCTAGGTTGTTTTTTTTAACAGGGCAAATGAAGAACTGTACCTTCAAGCATCTTCTAAATTTAGAATAAAGGCAAATGCAAGTCATCTTTCTGCACTTCTCTCTTTAACTGTTGGTACCCTTTCTTCACTGACTAGTGTCTACAACCTGCTTCATCAAGAACTGTGTCCAGTGTTGGACTGGCCTGGCGGGACACAGGGAAAAAACATGGTGGACCCCAACCCTCATTGGCCCCTTCTGGGCCAGACCCCCTCTCCTGATATTCGGGATTGTACAAAAAAAATTTGGCTCCATGTAGCACCGCCTGCGCACCAAGCAGCGCAGTTCGTGCATGCGCACATTGTTCAATGCGTGCCGAGCGGCGCATCACAGTAGGGGGGCCGGAAGGTGGCCCTGGACAGCAGTCCCGGTGGGCCCAGGGTCCCCCAGTCTGACCCTGCTCTGATCTACCCATACCTCCCAACATTTTGGAAATAAAAAGAGGGACATAAAAATTTGCTGTGCGCAAATTGTTTTGACCACGCCCATTTTGGTGGGTTTGGCAGGTTATTAAAGTTTGAACATATTTCTGTGTTTTTTTTTTCAATTATTACAGTTTTGCTAATGAAGGTGAATTGCCCTTTAAAGGGCACCTGTTGGCTAAAAATGTTATCCCCAACCAAAGGTGCGGGCTAATAGCTCCCAGTGCGGGTAGTGTAGCAATGGCGGGGGCATTTTTTTTAAAAAAAAAAACCTACTGTTATTCCCAGGCTCTATTAGCCCGCACCTTTAGTTGGGGATAAAATTTTTACCCAACAGGTGCCCTTTTAGCTGTGAGTCTAACTTATCTAAATTGTTACAATTACTTATTTGCTTATCTCAAATTTGTTACAAAGTATCTTAGTTGATCCTGGTGGCTGTTCTGGGCTCTCTGCCAAAAGCCAATTAAGTTAGAAACTTTGTATATTTTCTGGCTGTTCAATGCAGAGAAAGTTGGGACTTTTGAGTACAAACACGGGACTGCGAGTTGAGCTAACTGTCCCGCTGAAAGGGGAGAGTTGGGAGGTATGTCTATCACTAAAAATAATGGCATATTTGTTGGTCCCTTATTGTTTCATGTAACAGAATGCAGGACTTTTAAATACAGGCATCAAGGAGACTCATTATATGATTCTGGTGAAAAAAGTGTCACTTCTTTCCAGGGCTGGATTAACATAAAGGGTACCACTAGGCCCACTGCCATTTATCCCCCTTGTCCCCTCCCCTTTATTCACACAAATTTTCATCATCGGGACCAGAGCAATGGGGATTGTCTTACTGGAGATTAAAAAACTATTGTATCTCCTGTACATCCCCAGTGTTTCTGAACCAATGTGGGTGTGGTTGGGGAGCATGCCGCCCCTAAAATACAACAAAGTCATTAACTGTTGAAAGTGAAAGCCCTTAATAATTCAAAAATCCGGTATCTTTATCCCTTGCTCCCATCCAAAGCATATAATCTAAAAAAAAATGTATAACGGAATAGATGCCACAAGGCGCAGAGTTTCTGCTGCAAAAGTGCCTTTATTCACCACCACAACATGTTTCTTTTAGGTTACACTCGAAAAAGAGTGTGCAGCTGGAAACATGTCGTGGTGGTGAATAAAGGCACTTTTGCAGCAGAAACTCTGCGCCTTGTGGTATCTGTTCCCTTATAAAAAAAATTCAGCCCCCTAAAATCCTGCCATCCTAAGTCCGGGCCTTGGTGGCCTTTTCACAAATCCGGACCTGCTTCTTTCTGCAAAATGCTTAAAGTGGTAGTTCACCTTAGTATAATAAATACAGTGATATTCTGTTTCCTATTTGCAATAGGTCTTTGAATTTAAGCAACTATATACACTGTACTTTGTGGTTGTAGTCCAAGTTACCTTAGCAACCAGACAATAGTTTGAAAGGCAGGCTAGCAGATCAACGGAGGAGAGCCGGACTATATAAATAAGCAATAATAACGACACACTGTAGCTTCATAAAGCAATAGTTTTATAGCTACTATGGTCAGTGCCCCCAACAACCTAAAAGCATTTCATGCTCAAATCTGGACAACAGACTGAAGAGGAAGTCAAATAATTCAAAAGCTAAGAAAAAAATTAAGACCAACTGAAAAGCGGCTAAGAAAAGGACACTTTCTAAGTTAATTTAAATGTGAGTGTTTCTTCATACGTTACCTTGCGGTGAATTAATATGTTAATAGCTCTTTGCTATGTGTTTGTACTGCATGGAAGTGTGGCAGGTTTGGTTGGGAAAAAAAAATGGTGCTGCACTGTCGGCCAGTCCAGGTTGTAGGCGACATGTCAGATAACCAGGGGAGCAAACATACACACATATTTGTACAGGAGAATGCAAAATCTGTAAAGCATTTGTGAGTTACAGTCCAACAGCAGGCTGTGTTTCAGACATACATGGATAGGGGCAAATTCACTATGCGCCAAAGCGCCTAACGCTAGCGTCAATTCGCTAGCGTTGGGCATTTTCGTTACTTCGTAAATTCACTAACGGACACTGGCGTAACTTCGCTAGTGTAACTTCGCACCCTTACGCCTGGCGAATTTGCGCAACGGACGTAACTACGCAAATTCACTAACGTGCGCATTGTTCTGAACACTACCTTTTACGCTAGACTTTCTTCGCCACCTCAGACCAGGCGAAGCGCAATAGAGTAGATAGGGATTGCTTCAAAAAAAAGTTAAAAAATCTGGCTGGCGTTTTTTCTATATTATGGGTGATAGGCTGAAAAAGATTGAAAAATTTTTTGGGGCTCCCCTCCTTCCCCCCTACATTTCCTAACAACAACTTATCTATACAGTGGGCACATGTGTAGGGCAAAATAAAAATTTTATTTGATGTTTTGAAGGTTTCCCAGGCATTTGTAGTGCTGCTACATATTCCTCCATTGAAATTTGAATTTGGTGTCGTATGCAAATTAACCATCACTAGCGTAACTTCGCTTAGCGAATCAACGCTAGCGCAACTTCGCTACCTTACGCTACCTCTGAGCGCAACTTCGAAATTTAGTGAATTTGCGGAGCGCTGACGAAACTACGCCTGGCGAAGTTACGCCTGGCACAACTACGAATCTTAGTGAATGTCCCACTAAGAACTCTGATGCATGTAAAATGTGTGTTAGATTCCTGTGGATATATGGTTTTATTGTTTTTTATTTTTTTGTAAGGAACATGGTGGCAGATTTGCTAAGGGGTGAAGTGACTAACGCTGGCGAAAATTCGCCAGGGTGATGTCATTCAGGCACTTCGCAGATTTACTAACGTGCGCAGGCGTAACTTTGCTAGCGAAAGAGACAATATCGATAATTTACACTCTATCGCCAGGTGAATTTTTGCTCTGGCGAATGGACATAACTCCGCAAATTCATTAAGATGCGGATTTTACTGAACGTTACCTCTTTCACCAGACTTGCCTTCGCCAGCTCAGACCAGGCGAAGTGCAAAGTGCATAGGACTTCCTCAATTTTTAGTGAAAACATCTTCCCTAAAAGTCCCTAAAAACGCTGGTGTCTTTTCCTTTTTTCAGAGTGACAGCCTGCAAAAAAAAAAAGCCTTAAAACATTTTTTTGGGTAACCGGGTTCCCTCATACATTTCCTAACAAATAGAACATAAACTATACAGTGGGCTCATGTGTAGGGCATTATAACAAGTCTATTTTCTTTATTAAGGGTCTCTGGACTTGTGTAATGTAATGTATTTGCTGCAACATATACGTCCATTCAACTTTATCACTTCCCACCATATGCAAATCAGCCAATGCTAGCGCATCTTCGCTTTGATTGCCGAAGTAACACTAGCGAAAGTTCGGCACCTTGGACGCAACTTTGCATTTTAGTGAATTAGTGGTGTCCTAGCGAATTTACGCCTGTTGAAGTGCTGCGATTCATGCGGAGCCTTCACTGGCGAATTTTCGGCGGTAAGTGAATCTGCCCAATGATCAGACAAGTTGTTTATAGATTGTCCAGCAGCACAGGTTGTGAAATGAGCCATTGCCTCTGCCTGACAGCCTTCCTACATCTGCCATCAACTCAACGTTATTCATTGTGATCTGTAGATTAACAGCACCCTCTACTGGATCTTCTCAAAACACAAGCAGTAACAACTTTAAGGTTTATATATTTTTTTAATTTATTTCTTTGCACTGAACACCATGAGCACAACTTCATCAGACATTAATTCGCAGTGCATACACTTATTCATGAAAATACGAAGTTACATCTCGGCAGACGAATGCTTGCAGTGCTAGCATTTCATAACGAACTTTCGTTAGCGTTAAATTCTGCCTAGCGAAACTTTGTCAATACAATTACGCTTATGTAAATTTGAATAGGGCAGTTACATATAGGTCATATATGTCTTTATTAGTGATGTTGGGGAAATTGCTTGAAGTGGCCACTTGTTATTAAAAATGTCCAAGGAAGATGATGAAGGTGATGAAGCTTCGCCAGTTATAACCTGGCGAAGCAGACTCTGGAGAAAAGTGTAACGTAGTAGAAAATTTGCACTTAGATGAATTTGTGGAGTAACGATCATTTGCCTGAGTGAAAATTCACCTGGCGTAAGGACGCAAAACATAGTTAGCAATGTACTCTTTCACTAGCGAATTGTTCTCTGCACCTGTTAGTAAAATGGCAATGTCCCTGCGAAGTGCAGTTTTGGTGAATTTTCACTAGCGACACACACTTCACCCTTTAGTAAATTTGCCCCCGTGTTGTGCAGTTCCAACCCCTCAGACATTTGGGGTGCATAAATTAAAGTTAGCACATTCTTCCTGTGTGGCCCCCCCCTCTATATTCAGTTCCCAGTAACCCCTAATTGTACAACTGAATGACATTTCTGTTTCCTGATTCCAGTATTTTGGTCATGCTTGAAAGACTTTTCAGAAACAGACAAATGATCAGATATATGAGCCCAGCTACGAGATTGCCTGTAATTTAAGGGGGCAACATGGGCAGAAATTATCATCATCATCTGTCACCAGTGCCTTGTAGAAATTATAATCTATCAGTTTATGACAAAACTGTGTGTGCTGCTGGACTTCCTCTGGTCCCTGCACTCACTCAGGCCTGCACTATAAAAGCACACCGCTTTACAGAGTACACAGTTTACATGCTATTGACGTATAGCATATGGAATATGTTGAACTAAATTCCTGGCATGTCTTCAGATATATGCTGTCATTAAGTGAAGTATTTCCTGATATTTCTGGTTTTGCCTGAATATTCTTCATTGATTGAATGATTCTTTGTTTATATTTAGTGTCTGCTATGAGGTTAAAGAGAAAATGTGTGCCTGAACGTAACCCCATTGAAACAGAGACACAAGCAGACATTTACATCACTGTTAAAGGGGCCTTACTCAGGGGCTGTTCTCTGTTCCAACGCAGTAATGTAGGAGTTAACTGACCCATCTTCAATATGGGGACTGTACCCACAACTGTGTACTGCAACACCAGAAGCTAATAAAACGAGGCATGCCATTAAGGGAGGAACTCCACTGGCGATTTCGGTGTGATCCAATGGGATGCGCAAAAACGCAGGCGTCAAAACGGATGCGAGGCAAATGAGGTAAGCAATAGCAATTTTGGATGGTGTCACAGCGTTCGTCCAACTCGACACAACTGTTGGATGCAGACGCTGCACACTGTGTCTGCATTTAACAGTCGTGTCGTATGAACGCTGCGACTTCATCCGATATTTCCATCTCTTAGGGAGGAATGCCACCAGTGATTTCGGCGCGATGCTCAAAAACACAGACGTCAAGTCGGATGCAACGGAAATAAGATAAGAGATGGAAATGTCTGATGAAGTCGCAGCGTTCATTCGACGCAACATGACTGTCGGATGCAGACGCAGCGTCTGCATTTTTGCACCGGATCTCCAAAATCACCAGTGGAGTTCCTCCCTAAGAGATGGAAATGTTGGATGAAGTCGCAGCATTCATCCGACGTGAATGCTGCATCCAACTTGATGCGTGCGGTTTTGCGCAGCGCGTCGGATCGAGCCAAAATCGTCTGTGGAGTTCCTCCCTTACTTTATTATCTGTTGCATCCAACTTGACGCCTGCGTTTTTGCGCAGCGAGTCGGATCACGCCGAAATCACCCGTGGAGTTCCTACTCCTGCATTCTTTTTATACATCCAGGTACAGGGAGCATATCACCTCTCTCACACACTCACCTCCGTGCTGCACGTAATTTCCGTCCCCCTTCAGATCAAATCCATAGACAAAAAAGCAACTTACGGAGCACCAGAAGTGGTGTATTAAAAATGTATAAACTTTTCGCCATTGCTAAACAGCAGCTTGTTTATATGAACTATAGTAGCATTTCTGAATGAAGCAGATCAGTTTTACCAGTGCAGCACAACGGACCATGATATTTTCATTACTTTAAAACACTAATTTTTTGGTGTTACTGTTCCTTTAATTCCTGCCGCCCTAAGCCTGGGCCTTTGTGGCTTTCCCAGGTCTGATTAAAACAGAGAGATAGATGTTGAAATAAATGCATAAAAACACAGTAATTGCATGCATTTCAATAGACGCCTGGGTGTAAGAGCTAAGACTAATGGGCTTAATTGTCAAAAATGTAATTTTCAACGAATAAACTCACAATTCAAAAAATCTCAAGTTTTATTTATTTATAAAAATTTACAAGCTCAAAAAACTCAAATTTGTGAGTATGCAAGCTGAAAAAAATGTGAAAACCTCGAATTAAAAAAATGGCTTCAATGTGGCCTCGGATAACTTCCATTAACTTCGATAGATAGTTCACCAAAAATAAAGACTTAATTCAATTACTTTCTATTTGTGACAGTTTTTCTAATGTTAAAGTTTAAAGTTTTATATTTCACCTTCACCTACTATGTAACTGTTCTAAATTAATACATTAGTTGATACATTTCTTATCTTTGTCCCTGCTGAGCAGAATCCCAGAGTTTCCCTGAGGCAGCTCTTAGAATTGATACAATAGTTGCTGATATTCCACAGATGCTGCTGAGAAATGTATCAACTAATTTAGAAAAATGTAACAGTTCAGAGCTTGCGCTGGGATTTCTGAACTAAACTTCCATTTTGAAATAACAGCACAAAATAAAACACGAAAAGCAATTGAAAGTCTTTGTTTCTTGTGAACTGAAAACAACTGAACTGAAAAAAGTGTTTGCAAGGTAAGACATAACTAAAAAAAGGGGTGGAAATAGGGTAACTATTTGAGCACAGGTATAGTATCCTTTATCCAGGAACCCTTTATCCAGAAAGTTATGAATTACGGAAAGGCCATCTTCCATAGACTACATTTTAGTCAAATAATTCAAAATGTAAAAATATATTTCCTTTTTATCTGTAGTAATAAAACAGTACCTTACTGGGTCCTAACAAAGATATAACGAATCCTTATTGGAGGCAAAACCAGACTGTTGGGTTTATTTACAGGCTTATTTATTAAATGTCAAATTTTAGTGGTTTTAGAAAGCAAGACTAAACTCACACAACTCTAAAAACTCTAAAACCACAACTGTGATTGAATGTATTAAATGTTCCAATTAAAGAGAGAAAGAACAAAAGCCTCTAAAAGTACAATTTGATTGAAAAAAAATCCAATAGGATCAGCACAGCTCACTGACTTCTATAGCACCTTGACAACTTTTACTTGGCAAACTATTGCCTTGGAGGTTTTTGTGGTTTTTACACTTAATAAATCTCAAAGTTTTAGAGTTATTTAGAAATAGAGGAAAACCACAATTTTTTGGAGATTCGTGGGGAAAAAAATTATTTGATTGTTAGTAAATGGGTCCGTTAATGTTTAAATTATATTTTTAGTTGACCTAAAATATAGAGATCCAAACCCCCAGGTCCCATACCTGTACTAGATTCACATTTTATATTTAAGTAAAATTGTCCCTATTTATTTATGAATAAAATTGTGGAAACAAAACTTGAATACCTTGAATTTATGAGTTTACAAGCTCAAAAAACATTTGAAAAACTTGAATTGAAAAATTTTTGCAACTCCCACTGACTTCTACATGAACTTCTACATTTGGCTCCGCTAGTGCAGAGAGCGATGCTGCCCCCCTTTGACCTTCTCCGAATCTGATTTTTAAGCATGGAGCGAGGGGCTTCATCTGGGCAGCCCCAGAATTGCCCCTGAAACTAAGGGGATGATTTATCAACTCTTGATTCCAATTTTTGCCACAACTCAATTTATTTTTTGCATTAACACTCAGAAATTTGAGTTAGAGTTTCAAAAATCTCAAATTTTAAATATTTATTAAAAACTAGAAAAGTCAAATTTAAAAATGTTGACACTGGCAGCATTTAGATGCTGAGTTAATTAAATTAGACTTTTCTAATTTTTAATAAATATTTAAAATTCAAGGTTTTTGAAACTCTAACTCGAATTTCTGAGTGTTAAAACACTTGAGTTGCGGCAAAAATTGGAATCAAGCGTTGATAAATCATCCCCTTAATTTCAGGGGTGATTCTGGGGCTGCCCAGATGACGCCCCCGCTCAAATTTGGGGCCAGTCAAAAGAGGGCAGTATCACTCTCAGCATCACTAGTGGAGCCAAATTTCCGGCTCAAAGAGGCAACTTTTTTCCGCCCGAGGCAAGGTTCTCAACATGCATAATGGAAGGAGCAGCCCTGTTTAGTTCCCTCGAGCAAGAGATCAGTTGCTAAATATATTTACATCTATGCTAGTAAAAAAATGGTTCTATTAGTTTATCACAAGATCATTATAAGGGATTATATTCAAATCATCTCCAGCAACAATAGTGCTACATTTACAAATAAAAGTTAAAGCAGGGGCAGTGGTTTATTATTTTAAATGAATTGTATTTGCAGCAATTTATTGTCTAAAGGCAGTATATGCATGAAGCTCTCTCTGGCATTAAAGGGTTAAAGCGCTTTTCGATGGCAGCTCAGTACAAAACCAGACCTTTCCACTTGTGCTGAATTACAGACCACACAAAAATCCCTAATAGAAGCCAGCTGGTATCAGGCCTGTGTCACCAAAGGAATCCAGTGTCTTGCTGATGTCTGTTTCTGTTGCAGGTCAGACTTACCAAACCCACTCAGACACAGCGCGCAGTGCCCGTATAGCCTTTCTTTTTAACCTGTTAGAGCTCATTATATGGCTAATAGGAAGTTACCATTGTTATCCTTTCCATATTTCTTCCCTGCATGTGGCCATTATCACTATGCCTTGCATTTCTGAGACCCAAATCTGCAAGGAATTGTGATGGTGACCAGGTATAAGGAAGGCTGTCTGGGGTATCCCCAAAATACCCAGTTAGTGAAGCCTTTTCCACCTCCCTCCCTGGCCCACAGCATGCCCGCAAGAGGAAGGACTGGAAGGGGCTTTGCGTCTGAGCCCCCCTGCCCCTAAGTCCAACGCTGCTAACATACATCCACCCACTGATGACTGACACATTGTTTCTTGCACCATTTAAATCAGCTCTCTCACCCAGCTCTGGCAGCTACAGCTCCCAGAATTCTCAGCCAGCCAAAATGTTTGCAGCTGTTATTTAAATATGCAAGTTTTCCAAAGCTTCATATAAATAGACAGTCCAGCTTATAAATTCATGAACTTTAAGGGGCCTATATATTGAACCTCAAATTTTTCTGGTCAAGGGGAAAAGTCAAAAAAAATTTTTAGTCATATATTTTTTTTAATTTCTCTAAATCTATTATACTCGAAACCTGCTAAAAATCAGAATCTGAAAGTACTCCAGCTAAACCCTGTCATAGTCATGTAGAATTAAATAACTTTTTTTTGTCTTCATGATTGTCAAGAGTTTCGGGTTATTTGATGCTGGTTTACGTTCGATAACCCAAAAAATGTTACTTTTTGGGCAACAATTGGAAAAAGTTGCACAATTAAAATCCTCCCACGATTTTGTGGAGACGTTTCGATCAGAATTTTTAGTAAATTAAACAAGCTCTTGGTTGGAAGTTTTATTTCTAATAAAATGGGAAAAATTACAGTTTTAATAAATAGCTCCCCAAGTGTACATCAGGTAAGTGAGACCCTGTGGCCCTTCAGTTAGGGCATTGCCTGGTATTGTAAGGTGGTAGCAACTCACAGGAACAACGCAACGTGGAAGTTGACATTATCTCCACCCAAGCTTCTCAGCATAACCAGACTGTAACGGCTGATACAAGCACAGAAGTATTTTGGGATATTATGAATAAAACTGGCAATGCATGGAATTATAATGGATGAAATTGGCACTACGTCTATTCTGCCAACTGTACAGGGGTTATTATTTCCTTATTTGAATTATTTTATTAAAATTGAGTCTATGGGAGATGGCCATCCTATTTTGGGGAGCTTTCTGGATAACAGGTTTCTGAATAATAAATCCCATACCTGTATTTCTGTGTATAAAGAACAATTGCCCCTACCCCCCTATATAGTATATTCTAACTGATTGAGAAGAGGAAGTGTTTTGTGTTATCTAAAGTAATAAATCTGGTCGTATTCATACCATATAAATAAAACAAGATGTTAATGCTATTTTCAGCTGTGCACTAAAACAACAGACGGTAACATTTTGCAGCATCATATACACATAAATAATGAGGAAAAAGATGTATTTAGTATCTATTTTCTACAAACCCATCATTCAGAAGAGTTTTACCATAGTAATCTATTTAAACAGAAAATGCTTCATTTTTGACTGAGCAGCTTGTTCTTTATTATAACAAGGCAGCACTTGGTACCTGACTTTAAGCAACAATAAAACCAAAGCATTCTAAATAATAGATCTGTCGTTTTAATATTACAAAGGCACATTTAAAAAAAAAAAAAAAAAAGCATTTTCCAAGAAAGGCTATATATCACATGATATGAATATGAATAAAATAACATATGCAAAACCTAATGGACATTATTATTAATTTATTATGAGACAGTACAAGTAAAAGTGGCTACTATACATTTTATAATTCTCATGCTTCCATATATAATAAAAGGCATTATGTTTGCAACAGGGGCACTAACCCATGAGATTCAATAAAATGCTTGCTTTTAAATAGGTGACCAGTAAATGCTAGCCCTTTGGGTTACTAAACCTAGGCAACATATTACATAACCACAATAGTAGAGTAACAACTACAATAATGCGTATAGTTCAAGCAATTACTAAACTCATTCAGTTGATCATATATTAGTGTTGTATTATGCAGGGGAATATGTAAGGGATGTACAGTACCAAATCAATATAGAATGTGCCCAAGTGCAGGAGCAACTCCAGGGCTGCAAGGTGAATTCTAAGGTAAAAACCTGGAACGTTGCACCTATACACTTTTCACATATACCAAATTATCCACAAAAGATTTCCATGCAGTGGCTTAAGTGAAGAGGAAGCAGGTCTCATGACCATGGGGGAGCTGCTTCTTCTATACAGGGTGCCAATGAGTATGGATTATGGGTAATGCAATTTCATATGTGAATTTTTTTAAGGTAGAAATATTTGGTTAAAATGGAATCTATGGGAGATGGCCTTGACTGACCTAATGGTTTCTGAATCCCATACCTGCATTTGATAATCTTCTTGCTTTATTATACCATGACTCAATTATTAGAAAAAATGATAAGTGATGGTAACATAATGTTACCATATTTTTAAAGTGAAATCCAGGAACACATCACCCAAATTGTTTGTAATCACTTTACTTTCTTCCCCAGTGGTCATAAATGAGGCTTTAGCTCTGAAGTACAGGTATTGGATCCATTATTTGGAAACCAGTTATCCAGAAAGCTCTGAATTACGGAATGGCGGTCTCCTATAGACTCTGTTATAATCAAATAATCCAAATTATTTCCTTTTTCCCTGTAATAATAAAACAGTATCTTGTACTTGATCCAAACTAAGATATAATTAATCCTTATTGGAAGCAAAACCAGCCTATTGGGTTTATTTAATGTTTACATGATTTTCTATTAGGCTTAAGGTATGAAGATCCAAATTACAGAAAGATCCATTATCCGGAAATTCCCAGGTTCCCGAGCATTCTGGATAACAGGTCCCATATCTGTAGTAAATCAGACATGTCATTTCCACAATGGGCGACACTTGCGATGAACAAGAGATTCATACACATACAGTATATGCTAACCTGAACAAGTGCAGTTGCCAATAGCAATCAGTTAGCAATTATCTTACATTTTCTACTACAAGTTGGAAAATGAACACAAGACATGATCGGTTGATACGCCACCCTCAGTGGCGCAACTCCTGGTGGAGCAGGGGATGCGATTAGACCAGGGCTCGCACCCCCGCAGGGCCCCCCGGCAGATCGCGCCCCGCTGCAGCCGGCTGCAGCCGTGAAGAAAATCGACACGGAAGGGGGTGGGGGGCTGGCGTACAGGATATTGCCACAACTCCAGTACATCACATTCAACTGTCTATGTAATGTGCCACCAGCACTTTACACCGTTATTGAATATTAAAGGAAAACTAAAGCTCCAAAAAATAGGGTAAAAATGCTATACCTTATGGGGCAGATTTACTATAGGGCGAAGTAACACTGGCGACGATTCGCCAGCGTTACCGCTTTCAGGCACTTCGCCAACTAACGGGCGCAGGCGTAACTTCGTTAGCGGTCATTTGCACTCTGGCGAATGGATGTTACTTTTTAGATTTTACTGAATGTTACCTTTCGCCAGTCTCGAAAAGACCAGGTGAAGTGCACTGGAATCTTCTGTTACTTACATCATATTTTTAGTGGGGAAAGTTTTTAAGTGCCAATGAACGCTGGCGTCTTTTCCTTTTTTCAGAATGATAGCCTGCAAAAGTCCTTGAAATTTTTTTTGTGTAACCGGGTTCCCCCATACATTTTCTAAAATATGGAACATAAACTATACAGTGGGCTCATGTGTAGGGCATTATAACAACTCTATTTTCTTTATTAAGGTTCCCTGGACTTGTGTAATGTAATGTATTTGCTGCAAAATATACGTTCAGTCAACCATATAATTCCACGCCGTATGCAAATTAGCCTGAGCGAAGACCCATGACTAGGCATAATCTGACTAGGCATAATTGCACATAATAGCGCATCTTCGCTTTGATTGCCAAAGTAAAATTTGCCAGCGTTCAACACTCTGGACGCAACTTTGCATTTTAGTAAAACAGTGTTGTCTGAGCGACTTTTCGCATGGCGAATTTTCACTGCTTAGTAAATTGAACCCTTAGTCTTAAGTTTCTCTACCAGCTCAAATCCACTACAACCATTTAGAAATGAAGATCTGAGCTTCTAAAGATGCTTCCAGTAGCTAATGATTTCCTACTCCTATGCGTAGGGGCATATTTATCATGCTGTGTAAAAAGTGGAGTGAATCATGTGACACCAAGAGCAACCAATTAGCAATTTCAACAGTTAGATAACATAAGCAAAGATTTGATTAGTTGCTATGAGCAACATACACTTTTTACACAGCATGATAAATATACCCCTTAGTTTCTCAAGAGCTGCTAAAAGCAAACTGAGCATGTGCAGTGACATTGACACACTATAAATAGATTGCCTTACGGGACAAGATGAGGAGCTGTTATGTACATCTTTGAAGGTATTGACCATGACTTTATATAATAATGCCAAACCTCTTGACTGGAACAGTAAAAAAAGCAGATTCTGCGCATTAATGATCTTGCAACTAGAAAACAAAAAAATGCTTTTCATACTTTAGTTGGCTTGTTTTAAAAACCAGGGACAGAAAACATTCTTTGGACATAGAATCCGGAAGCTGTCCAGGAAATTAGGTTGCGTTGTCAGCTTCACGTTTTCAACAGAGATTGTTTTTAAAGATGCACAAACCTATCATAGAAATTCCTACAAGAATTTGTCCTAGCAGCTTTCTTTCTGGAATCTAGGCTGATAACAATGGGCTGAAATTTGTGGTCAGCAGTTAAGTCTAAAAGTTGAGTCTAAAAGCATTTAATATTTGTGGTTATTGTGTGAGCAAGAAGAAAACCATCTTGTGGCTCCATATTCTAATTCCAGATGGAAAACTTCTACTTAAAATAGAAGCGAAAGACCAAACATAAATTAGATTTGGTAGGAAAAAAAAACTATGGAAGAAGAAATGGCCTTTTATTTACCTAATGTTTCCATCCTATGCTTGAAATATAGTTACCTCTTATTTAACCCCTTTGCTCTTGGCTCTTCAATGCAGAATTTGTTTGCAGTAAAATAGCGTGAATATGCCACTATGCTAGAATCAAGATTATTTATAATAATTCTGCCTAAAGTTCCAGCAGTCCACATTTGGCTTTTTGATAGACAGTGAATCTCAATGACATTGCCCATAGGTTCACAGATCATTGACACAATGGTGAAATTCCGCCACTCTTCATTCATGTCTATGGGATTTTTAAAAGCGTATTTATCAATGGGTGAAAGTGAAAGTTCATCCTTTGATAAATACGCCTTTCAAAACTCCATAGGAATTAATGGAGAGTGGCGGAATTTCACTCTAGAGGACTGTGGTGACCTCTAACTTCACTCTTTGATAAATATACCCCAATGACTATTTGAATTTTTAGACATACATTTGGGAGATGACATATCATAAGGAAGCCTCCAAGGGTTTCAGGATACTGTATCTATAGAATTTAAGGGAGCCTATTTATTTGTATATAAAGACATCTACAGTGAGGTTTACAATAAGACAGCTCCTGTTGATAAGCATAAGCAATTCTCAGTTATAGTACTATTTACACCTAGCACTTTATTGACCTCGTGGGGAAAATAAGTAGAATATGTATTATTTGGTTACATGTATCTGCATACCTTCCAGTCTAACATCTAATTCCCAAACCACAGCATTCTAATTCATCCTACAGGTGTTTATTGGGTTGCAGTCAGAGCTATGTGCAGGCCATTGAAGTTCTGCTCCCACCATAGCAAACCCATTCTGTAGGGACCTCACTCTGTGCATTGAACATTATTGTGCCGAAACAGCAGGGTCTTCCCCAAACCCTTGTGACAAATGAGGAAGCATGGAATACCATCCTCCCTATGGATAGTTCTTGTGCTAATATTGATTCCAGAGAGAGCAAATATTTTACATAATAAATATCAAGTCTAAGGGCAATAGTGGCACATGGGGCTTTTTTGAGCAATTACGTGATTTGAATGTTGTAGCAGAGACCATGCTCAGTATTGTCTAGCTTGGTATTTACTGGCGCTTTGTAGCTGCAATAAATAGCACTGTGTATCAATGCCCTAAGAGAACATATAGGGTAGATTAATTTATGAAGGTGTCATATAAGAAACATTCAGGAACATCATACTGAAACTCACACTGAGAGTTAGGAAGAAGATACAGGATACTATAATGACTGAGCCAACAAATTGAATCCTCTCATATTTCTCTTGAGTGGCCCCCTATATATGGTATTATCTGTTTGCTGGTGTTTTCTAAAGTTTATACTTAATATTTCCATATTATTAGACATGCCATTAGACAGTGCCAGTTCCAGGAATCTGTGTATGTGCATAGGACTTGCAGATGGATCAAGCTCAAATAAAGACTCATCAGTATCATACACACTTGTAAAAACTTCACTTTCTGCAATTGCCGTTCAAGTAAAGGCCCCTAAATGGAGCACAGCAGACCTTCATGTAGAAATGTAACAATCCCAGCTAGTTATATGAAAATGTGTACAAATTCCACTTCTGTGTGTATCATAAATACACAAAGAAAAAAATTCCTGTTTTTCTAATGGACTCACATAGTGTAAGAACTAAACAAATTTAATGATCTTGTTGTTTCTTCCATCAATTAAATATTATTATCCAGCGCTTACACGATATTAGCATTATAAAGGTACAGCAAAGGCTGTACAATTAATGACAATCTGTCACCTTATTAAAACAGACATTGTTATTTGTTCTTAAGGGCTCTTACTAACGAGTAGGGATGTCGCGGACTGTTCGCCCGCGAACTAATTCGCGCGAACATCGGCTGTTTGCGTCCGCCGAATGTTCGCGAACGTCGCGCGACGTTCGCCACTTTGGGTTCGCCTTAGCTGGCGCTTATTTTTGACCTCTCACCCCAGACCAGCAGATACATGGCAGCCAATCAGGAAGCTCTCCCTCCTGGACCACCCCCACACCCCCTGGACCACTCCCCTTCCATATATAAACTGAAGCCCTGCAGCGTTTTTTCATTCTGCCTGTGTGTGCTTGGAAGAGCTAGTGTAGGGAGAGAGCTGTTTAGTGATTTGAGGGACAGTTGATAGTAACTTTGCTGGCTAGTAATCTACTTGATACTGCTCTGTATTGTAGGGACAGAACTCTGCAGGGATTTGAGGGACAGTGAGTTTAGGTTAGTTAGCTTTGCTGACTAGTAATCTACCTTCTACTGCAGTGCTCTGTATGTAGCTGCTGTGGGCACTGATCTCTTCTGATCTCTCATCTGCTGACTGCTGCCTGTAACCCAATAGTCCTTGTAAGGACTGCTTTTATTTTCTTTTTTGTTTTTTTTACTTTGCTACTGTAAGAGCCCAGTGCTATTAGTCTAGCTGTGTTGGGGAGTGGGACTGGTGTGCTGCTCCTCCTAGTAGTTCACCACTACCAGCACCAACCAGAGTCAAAATTGTTACAAAGTATCTTATTTGCACCTGTTAGCTGTTCTGAGCTCTCTGCCAAAAGCTAATTAAGTTAGAAACTGTTTTTTTTTCTGGCTGTTCAGTGCAGAGAAAAGAGGGACTGGTGTGCTGCTCCTCCTAGTAGTTCACCACTACCAGCACCAACCAGAGTCAAAATTGTTACAAAGTATCTTATTTGCACCTGTTAGCTGTTCTGAGCTCTCTGCCAAAAGCTAATTAAGTTAGAAACTGGTTTTTTTTCTGGCTGTTCAGTGCAGAGAAAAGAGGGACTTTCCAGTACAAAAGAGGGACAGGGGGTTGAGTGGTCAAAAGAGGGACAGTTGGGAGGTATGCAAGTGCCACCTAGCTGTGTGAGCTTTTTCACATTCCGTGTCCAGAAACATCACCTGAGTGACGTAGTGTGATTTCTGCCCTTTACAGCACAAAACGCAGCGCTGTGTCAACAATGTATTTTTCAGATACATTTTTGCCCTTGATCCCCCTCTGGCAAGCCACTGTCCAGGTCATTGCACCCTTTAAACAACTTTAAAATAATTTTTCTGGCCAGAAATGTCTTTTCTAGCTTTTAAAATTCGCTTTCCCATTGAAGTCTATGGGGTTCGCGACGTTCGCGAACCGTTTCGCATTTTTGGACGCAAGTTCGCAAATATGTTCGAACATTTTTTCTGCCGTTCGCTACATCCCTACTAACGAGTGGTTGAAGCTGCGTTCCGTTTTTCTGCGTTCAGCCGCAGGGGGCGCAGGAATAGACGCATTTAGCTTTTTTCAGTGAGTTTGTACTCACACAGGCGCGTGTAGGTGCCGAACGCAGGAAAAATGCAGCGCCTGTGTGAGTACAGCCCCATTGAAAAAAGCTAAATGCGTCTATTCCTGCGCTCCCCTGCGGCTGAACGCAGAAAAACAGAACGCAGGGGGGCGCAGCTTCAACCGCTCGTAAGTAAGAGCCCTAAGAGCTATGTAGGATAGCACAACCTTGTAAATATGATAAGCCAAGCCACTGGAACTAATAAGTATGCAGTCATTGAGGCTTAATGAAGCTGTTGGACCATAAATGAATTTTTGACGTGTAAAATAATAAAGCACATATCACAGACAACATCATAGGAAGACAGGCCTGTGAGTACTAATGGAATGCGGTTAAGTCTCAGAATTTGCTCTAGGGTGAACTAAATGTTAAAAATAAAGGAAAGAAACATGCTAATATAATGAATAATTAAGCGACACAACAGCCACTACAACAAAACCGCATTAACAAATAACAAGTTTTCTTGCTTATGGAGAGCAGCAGGTCATTTCTAATTAAGTGCCCCATGTGTCTATAAAAACAATTACATCTTTAACATAACCTTATTAGCTTTCTTTGGGAGTAAAATCTTGAGTACAAGCAAGTACATTTCTGCTGGTGAATGAACAGAGAAAATGGAATTCTTTAAATGCCAAAGGGTCTTAATTATATGAGTAAACAATCAAACATATGCATTAGATAGGCAATGCCAGCAAGGAATCTGTAAGCTATAGGGTAAAAGCGCATATGGGTTACAAAAGGCATTTCTAGCCCAGACTTCATTAACCTCATATGAGCCTCGAATCTATCACCTTGCTTCACTAAAAGGTTTAGGGGCATATTTTTACATACAATAACCACATATATTCTATTGCAGTACTGTTTGTACAAATATACCTTGCGTTCTGCAACGTGTACACAACATAAGAATTTCGACAAGACTGCCACCCACAGAGCAGAGCCAAGGCAACATAACTAACACTGATTTTACAGTATTGCAAAGCAAGTCAAATGCTAATTGTACATGGGTGTTGTTTTGTGATCGGAAAACTATTTCCCAGATTCAACGGCCAATACGATACAGTGTTTAATGCATGGGTAGATAATGTAATCATATGTTTGCATTCTGGATATGTATGGAAAAACTATTTAGAATCGAATAAAAGTTGAGAGTAACAACAAATAACTTGACCCAATTATTTTGTTACATGTAGCCAGCATTAATGAAGTGGTTCCAAGTTATTATATGGCATTTGGCTGCTATTCAACTTATCACAGCCAACAGCCCTATGCATGGTAAGAGTCTCTGTTTAACCAGAACCTACCTTCCATGAGCTATTGACTTGACCTGCCTCCTTATTCCTACTCCTTCCCTTTTTTGGACCCTACTGCATGCTCACTGAGCCCCGGAGTGTTCAAGGTACTGGTGCACAAGCGGGTGGCTACAGAGAGAGTTTAATGTGAGATTTCATATTAAAAGCGTCTCTTTGCATGCACATGGGGCTGACCCACCCTAAAACGTTGGGTTCTTCACCCTTTTGTACAATAGTCTCAGGAAGGGATACAGCAAACGTTCTAAAGCATGGGATGCCAGCAGCATGGGATGCCACCAAATTAATATAAATTAGCCACAAACAAAATATAGAACTTGACAGATGCCAGAGTCAGCAGCAAGTAACTGTGTTTATCCTATGAGTCATTTGGTCCTATCTGGGTGTTTGTACAGAAATATTTGCTAAGAAATATGTGTCATTTACGTCACTGCCATGCAAACTGTAGCACACAAGACAATGGAAAATCAATCAGAACATTAGTGGAGAATTTGGCAGCATTAAGCATTCTCTAAGTAAAAATTTGGTTGTACTTGAAAAAGTGTCAGTGGTTTTTATTCCTCCACACCCCCACACCCCCACCCCCTTTTAGGGCTCTTACAGACGAGCGTTTGAAGCTGCGCTCCCCTGCATTCCGTTTTTATGCGTTCAGCCGCAGGGGAGCGCAGGAGTAGACGCATTCAGTTTTTTTCAATGGGGCTGTACTCACACAGGCGCATGTAGGCCATCCATTAGGGATTTCCATTGGAAGCAGCAGACTTTGCATAAATGGTGCACTTACAGGTGTGCTGAAATCATCAGAGTAAGTAAATAATCCATGTACATCCCAAACATGCTTTGGTTACCAAAGGTCCCCTTTTATTTGGCTCAGATAGGTCAGGGAAATCATTACAGTGTCTAAGCAAAGCAAGCTGCCTAGTTTCATTATACTTCTGTAATGTGGTGAGGTTACGAAGAGCTGTGTTCTGTTGTTCACAATGCATTGCTCAAGATGGTAGCATTTACAGAAGCCTGCCTATAAATGAATGCATACCCTTGAGGCTCTGCTCATTCGATAATGGGGCTGCCTTGAGCTGTGGCTCTGTAATTGATACTGATAGTCCTACCATAGAGTTACTTGTGCTGCATACAACACTCATCATTTACTGTAGACTAGGCACAGTAATTCATGAGAATATATTATCAGATAGGAAAGGTATCTATTTAGATCTCTCACCCTTTAAACAAAACAGGGATTGTTTGTCCATATATTGCAATATATTTAAGCTGGCCAACTAAGTCCAAGTCATCCCTGGTATGGCTAGTCCTACACTCAACTTGAATCTGATTCATTGAGAATTATATTGCTTCGGTATACATTTTACACAGGAGCTAAGTTTTACCTGCAACTTACCTGCTGCTTTCAAAGTTAAAACTCCCAAACATGGTTGCCCTTTTATTGGGCCACCAGTGGGATCACCTGACTATAGCTGGAAAGGGTGGGAGCTACAACATGGAGTTGGTCACTGCTCCTGTATAAACCATAACAAACTTGTGCTCACCACTAATTTTTAAAAAAACATTATGCGGGGGTGCAATGAGGCTGGCCATACCAAGGATGACTTTGGCGTAGTTGGCCAGCTTAAATATATAACAAGGGGAGTTGTGCTCACCACTAATTTTTAAAACCATTAGGCAGGGGTGCAATGAGGCTGTGACCACAAAATACTTATAGACAAATACAAGATTCCTCTGCACTCAACCCATTATCAATATATTTAAGACAGAGACATTTTGTGCATACTGCTACTGAAAAATGCCTTACCCTTTAAACAACACAGGGATTGTTTGTCCATATATTGCAATATATTTAAGCTGGCCAACTACGTCAAAGTCATCCCATATCTGGCCAGTCCTATGCTCAATTTTCATCTGATTCATTAAGAATTCTATTGCTTCATTATACATGTTACAGATTTAAAAAGATGGAAATGGAAATATACAAACATAACTGCAAGAGAAACAATCCAGGTTTACACATAGGCACCAAAAAAAAGCTGCAAAAAAAGTAAAAATTATTTTACATAAAGCTGAATTGAGAAATGTTCACATATAGCGGCCCTTTAAAAAAACAGCCCCTTCCCTTTTGCGTTATGGGAACCCTTGCAATTATCCACATAATTTGTCCCTACTTTTTATATACGGTTGCTATTGTTAAATATGTACACACTTTACAAATATCAATACCAGAACACAAGATATTTGCAGTAGAAATTGCTTAGCTGTATTTTACCACAGAGGCTCCTGCTACAATAAATTGGACAATGTGTGATGTGGTGAGAACATGTGCAGAGACAGACAATTATACATGTGCAGCTCATTTGCTGACATGTGAGTGGCATGTTTCAGCATTAACTGTTTCTCACTTTTTTTAGATAGAAAACACTTGCCAGCATAGCACTGCTTGAAATGCTTGACATATTGGAAACATGCTTGGCTTTAGACAATTTACATGGTGGTTATTATAATGGTCTCTTGAGATTGCCATCAAAACGGTTACTGAGAGTACTGCTGTGGATAGCTCCATCAATTGAAAGACTCTAGAAATCAAGTCAAATTATTGTAGCAATGGTGTAGGAAGCCTTGTTTTCAAGTCAAATTATTGTAGCAATGGTGTAGGAAGCCTTGTTTTCCCTTACTGGCCCAGACCACAGAATCTAAAAAAAAGTTCATTGGGAAAGAAGCATTGTAAGTGTAGAGCTGAGCAGAGGAGGCACAGTATTGATAATGTAGTGGGGCATGACACATATTGTCCAGATTACTACCAATGGGCATTCCTTAAAAATATTATACATAAAATGAACACAACACACATTATAAGTATGACTATACAACTGGACATTTAGGGGCAGATTTATCAAAGGTCGAGGTGAATTTTCGAATGAAAAAAACTTGTACTTCGACTAGGAAATAGTCCGAATTCGATTCGAATTTGAAAAAAATTAGAATATTTTTTACATGAGTAATTAGTGAGAGCAAATAGCTTGCCTATATTACTATATACTCTCTGGTGTACTGCTGTGTTCCCATTATAATATGGGGTGTTGGTGGGGGCCATAAGGGCAAATCTGTTGCAACACTGTGTACTCTGTATTTTAACTACATAGCCACTGCAATCAGCTGTTCTCTTCCCCATGCCCTGTCCCCAATTGAAGCACCATTGCCTTTATTCTATTTTCCAGAAGTATTGAATAAAACATTTTGGAACATTGTGGCTACACTACAATTTCTAAAATACACTACAAATTATTCTGTTTTGGTTCTCAAAAACTCCTTGAAGCCCCAGAAATTGGCACTACACAAAATAGGCTATTGTTTTTTTCACAAATAAACATAGACCTATAACAATAAATATTTGCTATACATCCTAAGATTGAATGATATTGATTATTCTTGAAAAGTTTTTGTGATAAAATGGCTAAAATTGTATATAATCCTTAAAAGTTGAGTGAGAATTTCAGGCGTCAAATTCGAGAAATTTGTACCTATATCAAGTCTTTTCCTGCACCAGATTTTTCGAGTCATTTTATTGATATACAGGTATGGGATCCATTATCCAGAAACCTGTTATCCAGAAAGCTCCGAATTACGGAAAGGCCATCTACCATAGACTTCATTATAAGAAAATTCCAATTTTTTACAATTATTTTCTTTTTCTCTGTAATAATAAAACAGTACCTTGTACTTGATCCAAACTAATATATATTAATCCTTATTGGAAGCAAAACCAGCCTATTGAGTTTATTTAATGTTTACATTATTTTATTGTAGACTTAAGGTATGGAGATCCAAAATACTGAAAGATCCCTTACCCGGAAAACCCCACGTCCCGAGCATTCTGGATAAGCAGTCCCATACCTGTATAAGGCAAAATTGTAGCTGGCACTACACAAAATAGGCTATTGTTTTTTTCACAAATAAACATAGACCTATAACAATAAATATTTGCTATACATCCTAAGATTGAATGATATTGATTATTCTTGAAAAGTTTTTGTGATAAAATGGCTAAAATTGTATATAATCCTTAAAAGTTGAGTGAGAATTTCAGGCGTCAAATTCGAGAAATTTGTACCTATATCAAGTCTTTTCCTGCACCAGATTTTTCGAGTCATTTTATTGATATACAGGTATGGGATCCATTATCCAGAAACCTGTTATCCAGAAAGCTCCGAATTACGGAAAGGCCATCTACCATAGACTTCATTATAAGAAAATTCCAATTTTTTACAATTATTTTCTTTTTCTCTGTAATAATAAAACAGTACCTTGTACTTGATCCAAACTAATATATATTAATCCTTATTGGAAGCAAAACCAGCCTATTGAGTTTATTTAATGTTTACATTATTTTATTGTAGACTTAAGGTATGGAGATCCAAAATACTGAAAGATCCCTTACCCGGAAAACCCCACGTCCCGAGCATTCTGGATAAGCAGTCCCATACCTGTATAAGGCAAAATTGTAGCTGGGAGTTTGGAAAAATAATGAGAACATTTTGAGTTTTAGTAAATTACTCCTCTAATAAGTGCAAAAAAAAGTTCATGTAGAAGTCAAAATCCTAGGCAAAACTGAAGAATTTTTTTTAAAGTTTTTCAGGTTTTTCTAATTATTTTTGAGAGTATATAGACTCATTCAAAATGATGAATAGAATGTGAATTTGCAACATTCAAGGTTTTTTTCTCATTTTCAATTGATCAAGTTTTTTTTCAAGTTTTTTAATAAATAAGCATACATTCCAGTTTGATAAGTTTCTCAAGTATTTTCAAATCACAGAATTCAAATTTTGATGAACAGGCCTAACCATATTGCTCTAATCGTATAATCCAAAACTGGTGGTATAATTAGGGTAATGGTATTATTAAGGGAATAGTTATGCTAAAAATTGTGTGGGTTTGAAAAGTGAATATTCCTGGCTGTAAGTTAATAGCTGGTAAATTTATAGTGGTGCTTTGTTTTCATTTATGTACCCTTCTTTTGCACACACTAAAACCTTTATTTCTGTGTGAGTTTTTTTTTTAGAAAAGCAATTTGGAAACCTTTCTGGAAAACGTTTGGTAATATATTATATCTGGAAAAGAAACCAGAACATTGTAATCTTAGTTTCACTAATCACATTTTATGCTACAAGTATATTACATTACCCTCAACATTTACAAGACAATATCCCTAACACATGACAACATAGGTAAGAATTATATCTTTGTGTACAGGATACAGAGAACACTTAAGAAAGATGAAGTTTAGTTAAAAAAAATATAATCAATTTTCTTTTGTTTCTCCGATTCGGTGCTATCTTATAGAACAGGGGTCAGCAACCTTTACTATCAAAAGAGCCATTTTGCCCCACTCCCACTGAAGAAAAATAGTCTGGAGCCGCAAAACATACACAGCTTATACACTTTTTTAACCTTTTTTTAATTTTAACTGTTACAACAACAGAATACAACAAACAGAAGTGCATTGTGTATATGCAGCTCTACTTTGAAATAAATTAAACACTGAATAGCCCTATTAAATGCTAGTGTTCTCATCTGTTTAATGTGACTTCTGTTTCTGAAGCTCCATGCTGATCGTCTCTCTCTTGTCTTGAGTGTGTAACTGCGGTAAGGACCATGATGAATCATCTTGCTGTGGCTCAGTGTTGCCTGTCACTCCTGGGATTTCTATACAGCCCTCACACCTGCTGGCGACTTCTTGCATGTGCTTACCGGGGTCGCACACTCAAGAAGCCACCAGCAGGTGCGAGGGTTGTAAATACGACCTGACAGACAAAGCCACAAGACTGAGCCGCAGCAAGCAGGATGAAGAGCCGCATGAGGCTCTGGAGCTGCAGGTTCCCTACCCCTTATAGAACAACAAAACCTGCCCATGTAGTGTTAAGGTCAACAGGCAAAACACTCATATTGGGTTTTATTAATCTTTATATCATATTTTAATTGATTTATGTGGTAATCCAAATTACAGAAATATCCCTTATCTGTAAACCCACAGGTCCCAAGCATTCTGGATAACAAGTCTTATGCCTGTAGTATCATGGCTGCATTAGTATTTGTCAAATAGCTGCACATACAGTGGGGTATATGCTCTTCCAATGGCCACATCCTGAGTGCAGAGAGTCACATTGCAGTACATCACATAAGGACTTGCACCGACACCTACAAAAACACGTCTAATTTTACACAAGTGCCACTTAATCATTAAAAAAAAAAAGTTTACACTCACACTCAAGTCAAGTTTTATTGTCAAACTTTGATCAACCTTCTACTTGGGAAGGTTGATCAAAGCTTGATTTCTTTATACCAATTTTGAATTTATTACCTTTTACAATTGGAAAGTTCTTCAGGAAATTATGATTTGAAGAGGCCTATTTATTAAATTAAAATTTGGGAGTTTTAGCATTTTTTCTACTTCGAATAAGCCCATATTGTAAAATACCTGGCACGGAGGTAACACAAAATAAATACATACACATGCTAAATGGAGAATTTGTTTTAAATATTTAATTACTGTACATATATACATTAATATGGTAAATAGAAATACACAATTGGAATATGATCGACACCCTTACAAAAGTAAACATGTGTTAAGGTCTATTTCACATTGCTACTACCAATATTAATAATAATAATAATGCATATATATAAAGTGCAAACATATTCCACAGCGCTGTGCAATCCCTGCTATGTAAAATGGATATACACAAGGGGGGTTGTGGGAGCACCCGCATTGCTAAGTAAAAATATATAGAAGTATAAGGGAAGTGCTACTGGCATATCCAAATGGGTCAGTGCACATTCCCTGGGCCCCTGTCTAAGTAATTCAGTAGATATGCAAATGCATGTGTTAACAAAGACGGGGGTTTTTAGTTGCAAAGTTATGATCATAAAGTTGAAAAGCCACCATACCACGTCAAGGTAAACCCCATATGGCGGTCCCTAACTTGTTTACCTACCAGTCATAGTATTGAGGATCCTGTGTCTCTCTGCATAATAGCATTAGTAAAGTAAAAAGTAAAAGTCTGCTGAACCTTGGTTTCTGGAGGCCTAAATCCTCCCCCGCTGCTGAATTGTAGCTTTTAAGAGAGAGTGATTGCCCAAACCAACGCCCATTTTTGACAAAAAAGTATAAATATGGTGCAGTTAAAAGCATAGGGCCACTATTAATTAATAGGGGTGGGGGTGGGTATGGGGGGTGCTACAAGCCACAAGAAGCTTAGCCAAAGCTACAGGCTGTAAAAGCAAATACACAAGGGGGGTTGTGGGAGCACCCGCATTGCTAAGTAAAAATATATAGAAGTATAAGGGAAGTGCTACTGGCATATCCAAATGGGTCAGTGCACATTCCCTGGGCCCCTGTCTAAGTAATTTAGTAGATATGCAAATGCATGTGTTAACAAAGACAGGGGTTTTTAGTTGCAGAGTTATGATCATAAAGTTGAAAAGCCACCATACCACGTCAAGGTAAACCCCATATGGCGGTCCCTAACTTGTTTACCTACCAGTCATAGTATTGAGGATCCTGTGTCTCTCTGCATAATAGCATTAGTAAAGTAAAAAGTAAAAGTCTGCTGAACCTTGGTTTCTGGAGGGCTAAATCCTCCTTCTTGTGGCACCCCCCCATACCCACCCCTATTAATTAATAGTGGCCCTATGCTTTTTAACTGCACCATATTTATACATTTTTGTCAAAAATGGGCGTTGGTTTGGGCAATCACTCTCTCTTAAAAACTGCAATTCAGCAGCGGGGGAAGATTTAGCCCTCCAGAAACCAAGGTTCAGCAGACTTTTACTTTTTACTTTACTATTATGCAGAGAGACACAGGATCCTCAATACTATGACTGGTAGGTAAACAAGTTAGGGACCGCCATATGGGGTTTACCTTGACGTGGTATGGTGGCTTTTCAACTTTATGATCATAACTTTGCAACTAAAAACCCCTGTCTTTGTTAACACATGCATTTGCATATCTACTGAATTACTTAGACAGGGGCCCAGGGAATGTGCACTGACCGATTTGGATATGCCAGTAGCACTTTCCCTTATACTTATATATATTTTTACTTAGCAATGCGAGTGCTCCCACAACCCCCCTTGTGTATTTGCTTTATGTAAAATGGATGGCAGAAACCAACCATATACATAAACAGAAAATGCACTGTTTTTTTTCTTGAAATTAATTATTAGATACACCAAGCCTACTGATATCTTAATTAGTGCCATTGGATGAGACATATTATATTGTTACATAGTTACATAGTTAAATCGGTTTGAAAAAAGACAAAGTCCATCAAGTTCATCCCCTCCAAATGAAAACCCAGAATCATTACACCCCACCCTACTCTCAGATAAATTCTATATACCCATATCTATCCTAACTATAGAATTTAGTATCACAATAGCCTTTGATATTATGTCTATCTATGGGGACCTTCCCCATAGGCTAACATTGCACCTCAGTAGGTTTTACTTGCCGAAGTAGGGGGTCAAAGTTTTTTTTAAAGAGAGTCGAAGTTTTTTTTAAAGAGACAGTACTTTGACTATCGAATCGTCGAAGGTCAAAGTAGCCAATTCGATGGTCGAAGTAGCCAAAAAAATCATTCGAAATTCGAAGTTTTTTTATTCTATTCCTTCACTCTGTAAATGTGCCCCTTATTGTATAACTTGCATTTATATTATTTTTGCCAAAGTGCATAACCTAGTGCATTTATCAACATTGAACCTCATTTTCCAGTTTGCTGCCCAGTTTTCCAATTTAGACAAATCACTCTGCAAAGTGGCAGCATCCTGCATGGAACCTATAGTTCTGCACAATTTAGTATCATCTGCAAAAATAGAAACAGTACTTTCAATGCCCACCTCCAGATCATTAATAAACAAGTTGAAAAGTTGAAATATGTATTATATGCATTTTACACAGTGCAGTTTTTGTCCCAATGTAAGCACATTTTAATTAAGCAAATAATGTTTTTGAATTAATTATTATATCATACCCAGAATGTTCTATTATTTGTGTTCTGAAGAAAAGTATGAAGTCTGCCTTAAGAAAGCTAGAACATATATGGCAAGGATGTTTGCGGTAGCATTATTATTAAATCCATACACACAAGCAAAACGTAGACAAAACAGTGGAGAGGAACTCTATAAAAACAGGGGAGTGGGGTGAAGCACACAGACAAAGGGATATGCTATTTTTATTGTTCCCTCATAACATGTTCTCCCAGAAATCAAAATCATTTATTTAGAGTGAATAGAATAAGCCAGATCTTATTCATGATAAGTGTATTGGATTGGCTGCACATAAGTCTGGCATTTCAGTAAAATAGGAAGGATATGGCTATTTTGGAGTAATTGGAATACACCCATCACAAGGTTTGTTTGATTGCCTCCAAATGTTTTTGTATTATGATTTGAATACCTATGTAATTATTAATATAGCAATAATAATACATAATTTAATACTTTTCTTCCAAGTAAGGTGTAATACAACTGTCAAGGCAGCTATTTTTGTTTGCATTAGGATGCTAGGCCACTAGGATACACATTCATGTATTTAAAGCCCTAAGAAGTATTGGGACTTATTTCCACTCATAAATTATCAATTTATATAAATTTTACTTTTTTTGGGTTTTATCCCAAAATCTGTCTTTTTGGGATGATATTTGCCATCTGTTACAGGAATGCAAATCCCGCCCCAAAATACCACCATTCTTTCCAAATGAATTGCTGCACAGAATGAATACAATTAGTTTGATAAATTACTGTACAATATCTTGACATGTCTTGACATACTCCAGAACTGGCGGTAGCTAAATGGCCGCCTAAGGTTTAGGTGCAGGCATGAACCAAAACAGCGTTGTGCATATCTCAATATTGTGTCACGCTATTTTTATGGCTTTGAATATCAGCCTTTAGTTTGTTGAAATCAATTTCTGTTTTGTTCGTAAAGTAGAAGGATAGGCTTGGTGCGCTTGGGGTGCTAGGTACCCCCAAGTGATTGTATTGACTTACCTGAAACCCCGCGGGTGCTCCTATCAGCGATCTTCTTCCGTCTTCCTCTTTCTTCGTGCCGCTGCTCATGCACAGTAGAACAAAAAGCTGAACTTTAAAAACTCAGCTATTCCGTTCAACTATGCATGCGTTTGTCCCGGGAAATTTGAAGAAAGAAGAAGACGGAAGAAGATCTCTCCGTGGTGCTCACTGGTATAACCCCGGACTGGTGCATTTTTCTGCTGATAGAAGCACCGGCCCGGGGTTTCGGGTAAGTCAATACAATCACTTGGGGTGCCTAACATTTGGCACCCCCAAGTGCACCAAGCCTTTAATTCTCCTTTAAAGGAAAACTATACCCCAAAATGAACACTTAAGCAACAGATTTCATTTTTTTCATTTCATATTAAGTGGCATATTAAAGAATCTTACCAAACTGGAATATATATTTAAGTAAATTTTGCCCTTTTACATCTCTTGCCTTGATCCCCCATTTCGTGATGGTCTCTGTGCTGCCTCAGAGATCACCTGACCAGAAATACTACAACTCTAACTGTAACAGGAAGAAGTGTGGAAGCAAGACACAACTCTGTCTGTTAATTGGCTCATGTGACCTAACATGTATGGTTTGTTGGTATGTTTGGGAGTACAGTGAATCCTACGATCCCAGGGGGCGGCCCTTATTTTTTAAAATGGCAATTTTCTATTTATGATTACCCATTGGCACATACTACTAGAAAAGTATATTATTATGAAAATGGTTTATTTACATGAAGCAGGATTTTACATATGAGCTGTTTTATGCAATATCTTTTTATAGAGACCTACATTGTTTGGGGGGTATAGTTTTCCTTTAAACCAACCCAAATCTCTTCTTTTGTGCACTAGGCTTTTCTGTTCTTGCAAATCAGCATACCCAAAGAGAAAGATACTGCATCCTGGAATTGCAGTGACCATCCCTTCAGCAATGTCTGGAAACACTGTATGAGATACAGTATATATTTGAGACATGGCAGAGACAAACACCAGAACATTCATGGAATATATATATATATATACATACTAAAGTCCTAATTAAGCTAACAGAACTCAGTCTCAGTCAACTGGGAGTCATTTTGATTGGTCACAATCAGCTTTGATGCAATGAAATGCACAACCACCTTCTTGGTTAATGTCAATAAAGAGGTTCTAAGTACTTACCACTCATGTCAATTTCTGAAAAAAGACATGTAGAGTGCCTATAATAGTTTATTCTCTATGTAATCATTGTAAAAAAAAGGTTAGAAGGCAAATGGTATCTAATGGCTTAGAAGAGATACAATAGTGACATCTAGTGGCTTCAAGACTATACAAATCCTATGAATAATTATATAATATACTCCCTAAAAGAACATACAATAATTTTAAAGGCAATACCCCATTGAGATAGTTTTAATTAATGATGTCTGCTTTTTTTAGTATTTCATAAGTGTACTCATTTTACTACATTGCTTTATTAAAAATGATTTACAAACTCACCCCTGGGCACTTCTGCATATTTTTCCAATGTTATGTTTGACAGTGGATAAATAGGTACAAGATCTACAGCTCCAAGACAGAGATGCATTCCATCATGCTCAATTAGGTCAATGGAAGCAAAGCCTTCAATGCATGCAGACACCACTGACTCCCCTATATACCAAGGCATTAAAACAGTTTTTGAATACATACAGTATAATTGTGAAGTCAGAAAAGGTACAACAATGGATGAAGTATGTTGGAAATGACATGAGGAGGAAAAAAGCACATTATACCTGTGTATTGTAGACAGACATGCAAGTTTACTAGCTGGCAGGATAAGCCCAGACAGGGTTCTGAATTGCAGACTAGATAGTTAGCTAGAGAGATAAGGGAAGTATATCTTATAGATTATTAGGAAAACACTTTTTTAATCAAGAGGTTAGGAAGTTCATACAAATGGATAATCATAGTTTGCCTGCCTTGGAATCTTGTAGTTTGTGTACTACAATATTTATACCTTTACTAAGTATACTTTTGGCCAAGAGGGTCTGGTCTTTGCAGCCTACCCTAACAATGGCCCTGTTTCAGAGAGAGCATCTATCTATCTATCTATCTATATTTCATTTAGGTGTCAGACCAGCTAACTACATCACTAAGAAGAGTTAAACAAGAACGCATGAGAAGGAAATGAAGTGTTAGTGTCTTCATAAAGAGTTAAACATTTTATGAGCATCTCATTTCTTGAGCAAATGAAGTAATTTAATTAACATCTTTTTTTAATTCCCTTGGGACCTGTTTTTCACTTGCTCAGCTAAAATAATGTTTACACATGTTCTTCTGAGCTCTTAAAGTAACAGCAAGCTTATTTATTAAGTAATAAGGCCTTTTATAGTCCATTAATTATATCCACTGACTAACTGCATATCATTGCCTAGCAACCGAGGGTTTCGTCAAACTCTTGACTACAAAATAACACAAATTTTAACACAAAACACATCATTTGACAGTGGTTAATGCAGCATATATTTTCCTGTGCATCTTGGAAAATGTGATTGCCACTATATCATGCATCGCAATATTAAACCCTGTCGAAATACTCCCAGATGGATCATTTCACCGCACAATTGCACAATGTGGCTTACAAGACTTAAGAAGTCAATTTTAAAATAATCTAGTGTTTAAGGGATACCGTCATTAAAAAGTCAGCGGGCCTGAAAACAATATGTGATATTGAGTAGAATAATGCTGTATAATAGTTTGCTTAAAATGCATTTAAAATGTCTTTAAATAACTGAATATACGTTACACAGTTACTCTTTGATCTATGGTGTGGCGAAGCAAGGCCGAACACACCCAAAACTTAAATGATTATGCAAGGAAAATAAGGGATATTATCACTTTTTAATTAAGCTGCAACTCACGGTTATTAATGGCGAATAATCATTATAATATTTAAAAAAAAAAATAAAAATATATATATATATATATATATATATATATATATATATATATATATATATATATATATATATATATATATATATATATATATAGCACCATGTCAACTACTAAAATCATCTAGGCAAATTAATGTAAAATTGATGAGAGTCCAGGTATGGGATGCGTTATCTGGAAACCCATTATACTAAAAGCTCCAAATTATAGAAAGGCCGTCTCCCATAGACTCCATCATAATCAAATAATCCAAATTCTTAAAAATGATTTCCTTTTTCTCTGTAATAATAAAACAGTAGCTTGTACTTGACCCAAACTAAGATATAATAAATCCGTATTGGAAGCAGAACCCGCCTATAGCGTTTATTTAACCTTTACGTGATTTTCTAGTAGACTTGAGGTATGAAGATCAAAATTATGAAAAGATCCATTATCCAGAAAGCCCCAGGTCCCAAGCATTCTGCATAACAGGTACCATACCTGTACTATTCTATGCACTTTTGCAATTTACATGCATTTTTTTTAATTCCAAGATATTAAGGGATAGTGTACATGTATTGACTTATTTATCAAAAAAAATCAAATTTGTAAGGTTTAGAGATTTTTTTCTACTTCAATTAGACACAAAATTAAAAAACCTCAAATGTTTGCCTATTTATTAAAAATCGGAATATAAAAAACTTGATTGAATACAATTATGGAAAAAAAACTCAAATACATCGAATTTGTGAGTTTGCTAGTTCAAAAAATCTCAAAAACCTCAGATTTAAAAAATGGCCTAAATTTTGCCTAGGACAACTACCACTGACTTCTACGTGAATTCGCAAATTTTTAGATGCCGAAGTTTTACTTTGAGTTTTTCGAATTGTTTGTGGTTATTAAATATAACAGTAAATTTTCTGCATGACTTCTAAGTGAATTCGAAAGTTTTTAGATGCTAAAGTTTTACTTTGAATTTTTCGAGTTGTTTGTGCTTAATAAACATAACAGTCAAGTTTTTGAATACGTAATTCAGATTTGTGAGTTTTTGTGCCAAACAATTTGAATTATGACAAAAATTTTAATTGAACATTGATAAATCAATCCTGTACTATTACTATAATTGAATTTTGTTTCAACAGCACCACCTGGCAGGAGGAGGGGGTCATTCTTCTATTATACAGAGCGCTGATAAGGCCCCATCTAGGATACACAGTACAGTTTTGGTCTCTAGTGCTCTAGGACATTATTGAATATGAGGGAAGCTATGAGGAAATACTGGCCAAATTGGGGTTGTTCACACTGAAGAAGAGGAGCTTGAGGGGCGATATTATAACTATGTATGAATATATAAGGGGATCATATACTATCTCTGATGCTTTATCTACCAGTAGGTCCTTCCAGCTGACACGTAGTCACCCATTCCGATTAGAAGAAAGAAGGTTTTGGCTAAATATTCGGAAGTGAGAGCCGTGGAATTCTCTCCCTGAATTCTCAGCTGATACATTGGATAGCCTTATGAAGGGATTGGATGGCTTTTTAGCAAGGGAGGGAATATAGGGTTATGGAAAATAGCTAAAGTTGATCCAGCCAGGGACTGGTCCAATAGCCACCTTGGAGTCAGGAAGGAATTTTTTCCCCTTCTGAGGCAAATTGGAGAGGCTTCAAACGGGAGTTTTTGCCTTTCGCTGGATCAACTAGCAGTTATACAGGTTATATATAGACTTAAAAGACCAGTAACATAAAAAAAAAATAGAAAAAAAAAATGTGTTTCTTTGTAACGAAAAAAAACTTTTAACTTTTAAATCGTAAAGCTTTTATTAAGAAATTATTACCAATTCTCTGTGTGCGCTCCTCTTTAGAAACGGCGACAGGGCTATGATCCATCGCGCTGCGCTTGATTTCTCCTTCCTGGCTATCTCCTATAGAAGGCAGGGAGGAGAAATCGAGCGGCACACAATGGATCATCGCCCTGTCACCATTTCCGAAAAGGAGCGCATGCAGAGAACCGGTAAGTGATTTCTTAATAAAAGCTTTGCGATTTAAAAGTTAAAACTGTCTCGGTGGGTTTTTTTTGTTACAAAGAAAACATTTTTAAAAAACATTTTTTATGTGACTGGTCCTTTAAATGGTTGAACTTGATGGACGTGTTGTCTTTTTTCAACCTAACTTATGTTACCGGCTGGTCTGATTTTCTTATGGTTAGGAAAGATGTGAGAAAACTACCTAGTGGTCAGAATGGTGGACATCTGACCAGTAGGTGGCACTGTTACACAAAATGCATTCATTAAATCGTAGATGTATCCCTTAATATCTTGGAATTTAAAAAAACAACAAAAAAATGATTGTAAATTGCAAAAGTGCTTAGAGTAACGCTCTCATTAATTTTACATTTACTTATTTTAAAGGTTTACTTATGATTTATGCACAAGATTTCCTTGAGCCTGTCAGAGTTTCACTCGGTGCCTTAAGTTTACTAAAAATAAGCCCAATAAGTTGTTTTGCCTCCCATAATCATTAATAATTTTTCAGTGTTGATCAAGTACAAGGTACTGTTTTATTATTATTTCTTAACACATAATACTACTAGAATGTCTGTGTTTTGTGCATGGGGGTGCAGTAAAGTATGGTGGGGGCTCCATGCACCCACTTGGCCACACCATATTCTATCCAGTCCAACTGCTGACAAGCCCAAACCTCACCCCTTTAATGTAAGCCCAGGCTCCCCATTTTTGACTAGGCCCTGTTGCTACCTCCCAGCCCTGGGTTATTGTATGGCCCATAGAACTACTGCACTTGTATCATGGGAGAACAATGTTATCTAAATGCTGGATGTTCAGAAGTGTTGTATTTGGATGCACTTTACCTGCAATTACAATACAAATTCTATTTCCTGAGAGGTGAATAATACTGATAAAGAAAAAGGTATAATTAAATCAATTTTGTTAGTGAGTAAGGGCTCCCTGAGTCAACTTGAATGTATACTAATATACATTATAACTATTTATACTAATATAACTATTTTACTGCTACACATTCCAAACAACACATTAACAGACGATGAACAAAACAATAAAAAGGACATAATTAATAAAATCTATACAATTACATTCAAAATTACGTGCTCAATGTTAATAGAAACAGAAGAGCTTACCATACAATTGTGTTTGTAACACAGACACAGATTTAAGGGTTTTAAGTGATGGCATTCCAAAGGTTAAGGCATTGGCCCATAAGTCAAAAATGATAGCCGCTCCAGACTCACCCCTTGTGGGTTTTCTTACTCCACTCAGTTCCACTCCAGTACCAGGTGCTCAGCCACCAACGCCCCAGCTGTGCCTTATTGATATAAAAACAAATAGGCGGCACTCCGGATAAAATTAATAAGGAGAATTTATTCCAACAGTAGATGGATCCACATGGCCATTTCTCCCTATTCCTTTTATCCGGAGTGCCGCCTATCTGTTTTTATATCTATTGGCCCATAAGTGCCAAGATTAAATCTTATGCAGTGCTAGTACTCTAAGAGGCAGGTTTTCAGGTTCAATTTGAAGAGGCCCATGGATGGTTCTTTTAACAGGATTCAAGGCGGGAATTCTATAAGTAAGGGGTATTAAGGAAGTCAAGCTGTTGGTGAGAGGACAGCACCAGAGACAGGTACCTTGAAGTAATGTATCTCTCTCCCTCTTGCAGGAGTTGAAGCTATAAAATCAAGCAATTTGAGGGACAATGGCTTAAGGATAAGCACTGACAGGTAAGCATAATGTAGGCAATAAACAGGAGCAAATCTAGTCATATGACTGCTAAGTTCAGTCAATAAGCAATTTTCCTGGGCATTAGACTAGTGATATGTGTTTTGTGAGTTGTAGAGCACCAGAATGACTGCTTTATATTTGGTTATAGCAAACAAAGCTGATGCCATGAGAAACACTTTTCTTAATGTTGGTAGAAATGATGGCTAAATATCTAGAGGGGACATATTTATTGCCCAAACACAAATCAAAGGAGGTAGTAATGTACCAAAAGTAAGAGGTGTTGATAACCCCGGCATACCACCAAGTAACCCAAAACTAAATATCGCATATAATGGGTTTGCACACTCTAAATAATATACAAGCAAAAGGTGGTAAAGTAAATTTCTTTTTATATATAGATAGATTCTATCCCCTTGACAAAGGCTAGTGGGCCAAACGTTGGGGTATTCTCATCCTTTAGCAAAGTATATCCGTCCATTGTGGTTTGTTTTTTTTCTTTAGCTTTGAAATTGGTGGTACAGGTATCGGACCTGTTATCCAGAATGCTCGGGACCAGGGGTATTCTGGTTAAGGGATCTTTCTGTAATTTGGATCTTCATACCTTTTAGTCTTCAAGAAAATAATAAAACAATAAATAAACCCAATGGGCTGGTTTTGCCTCCAATAAGGATTCATTATATATTAGTTGGGATCAAGTACAAGGTCTAGTCATAGAGGCGGGGCAGGCAATTACTTTCACTTACCATTCAGCACTTTCTAGATGTCACTGCACTCTTCACAGTCCCCTCTTTTTTTACCATTTAATTGTGTAGAAAGTGCATGGGGATGGACATTAGGTCCACCATTCTGGTGCACAAACAAGATTCTGACATGATGTCCACAAAAAGGCCTGCTTGCTATAATTATGAATTCCCAGACCGAAGGAATCACTATTCAAATAATTTATATAGTGCAATTAAAGTTTATTTTGCTTGACCAACGTGATAAAATAGGATTTGTAATAATTTTTTCAGATGACAGGTCCCCGTTAAATCTCCTTGTGTGCCATTGCCCTAATAGTAAAAGTTAAAGGAGTTTGTTTGCTTAGCAGTATTCCTGTGTTGCTATTTGAGTGTGCACCAGGGCCAGCCTGTAAGGTGTCTGATCTGAGCTGCTCTGTTACAATATATAGAAGACTGCATTGGACTGACCATCTTTCATCAACAAAATAAAAATTGCTCCAGGACACGCAATGTTGCCCACTGAACTATTCTGTGGCACTTTAGTGTCATGGTCCCACTGAAAAAAACTGAATTTAATAAAAATTTCAGTCCATCAGCAAACAATGCAGTCACTTTAGTGTGGTGGCCCCACTGAAAAACTGAATTAAATGATACTTTCCCCAAGTGCATCACCAAACACTTGTGGCTAAATCTGTCATGCAGAACTGAGGGGGATGGGGTTACCCATCTCTTCCATGATCGGCACTTGTGAATTCCAATCTGGAGCCATTTACCCTACGGCTGGCCCTGATAGGAGTTTATTCTTGCCCATGTGGATTTAATAGCATTGTGTGGAAGAAAATTGACCATGATACTGTATGATTTCTTACTTTACTGTACCTGCTGTAAACAGAAGCACAGATTAAGAGTTTAGGTCCAATGGATAAAGATTTCTCTTCCCTTAGCATGTACAAGTCTAGAGAAAAATCCATGCCGAGAAAAGTAGGGAGAGATAAAACAGTGTTGAAGGTCAGTGTGAACCCACACACCACTCCTTAGTTGACAGGGTAAGTAGCACAGGTTATTAATATATCGATATATCTAACTTCTGCTCAAAAATTAGTCTGCCTTACCTATATGCCCCAGTGAAGGAACTCCATTGCCTATCACTTACTTCTGTTGGGGTGGACACAGGACCTTTGCCTCATACTTACTAGACAATCTCAGATGTTTTGGATTTAAGTCTCATTGTCATCCAAAAGTTGCCTTCCAGGCCATAGTGGGCTTCAGGTGTACCAGCAATGAGGCACATGGACTCTGGGTGCCATAACAAGAAATCTGGCTCTGAAAAAGGTAGAGGTACTTTGGATCTTAAAATAATTTTATTATCAATTTAAGAGTTGGTCTCTTACAACAGACTATGGAATATTATTCTTAAAACAATATATTTGTGACAAATGTTATTTACTTAAAACACATAGTTAAGAAACAAATATCTAATTTTTTCAAGAAATGTTTACATATGCCCACAGCTTTCTATTATTTTAAACTGCTATATATCTAACAGCAATTTTGAAAACTAAGTAGAAACAGAGAATATCGTTAATAGACTTCGATATACAAGTATGTTGTTGCACCACCACAGACAAATAAGCTGCTTATACATAGTGAATGGGAATTAGTACAATTAAAAAAATTGGTAAAAAACTAAAAATGAAGAGCCTAAGGCATTTTCTAGCAAATATTCTTTATATTGTTTCTTTATGTGCTAAATGAGAGTATCCCATTTGTGAGTGATGAGGCAATGATTCTGTCAATCTGGCTCCTATAAAAACTTATGGGCAATACAAAAGTTCAAGACAATAGCTCTTTCAAAACACTGAGGAAGCAAATCATTATTTCCTAGTCAGCATGGTTTAAAAGAAGGGGATGGGGGGGATAATGGGTTAGAGACAAAGAGACAAGTTTTTAATACATTTCAGTATTATAAGCATGCCACAAAAACATAATACAGACAAACATTGTTGGGGCTAAAACTAAGATAAGCACTAATACGCTCATAGTTTCTGTGGTTTTGGAAATATCTGCAAAAGACCCAAGAAAATAATTTGTGGAGTCTACTAGGCATGTTAACATTCCATTTAGGTTTCACAGTCCAAACCAGTTTCATAATCCAAATTTCATGACAACTGACAAAAGAACTGTCCAATTCAGATCTATCAAGTACAAAGATTATTTTTGCTTGTTTTTTTATAGTTCTACATAGTGTGGGTAGAAATTAACACACACTATCAAAACAGTATCATTAAACTAAAAAGGGATTATTCTCGCTAGAAAACCGAAAAGGATACATACATTTTTTTCTTTTTGCCCGAGGCACTTGATTTCCTCTCCTCTTGTACAGCAGGATGCAATATGGAACATGAATTACAAGAAACCATGGACACTTCATCTTAAAGAGTGTAAGTTAAACAGTAGAGATAAACTATATCACCAAAACAGACAGAATATAAGTAAAACAAAAGCATCCAGAGATCCAGAATGTACAGTGTTTAGCTGTCAAAAGATCTGTAACAGAACAGTAAAATGTTGGAGACTTGTTTGGTGCTTTTTACAATAAACTGAAAGTCTCCCACAAATCCTAATTTCAGTGGGTTTCCTACATCCTACATGACCAACATTACATTTCAACAAATGTATGTTGCTTCCTGTTGCCAACAACTAATATAACACACAGGGATGTACAACTCCTTCTGTTGTTTTGTTGTTTCATGGTAATTATATAGTGCTGACACATTTTTGCAGCACTTAACAGAGATTTTACATCATTCACATCAATAGGCATCATACAGTGGTTAAACCAGTAGAGTTCATTTATGATGCAAGTGCAAACTGAAAAATTCAAGCACAAATAATTAAAAAAAAAAAAATCAAAATACAACCTTTTCCCTAAATTTCCAGTGTAATATTAGGAACATGTGAAGTTTTGCATATTAAAACTTGTGTGTGATGCACCAATATGGAAGCAAAGCAACATCCATTTTCGTAATTTGCCTGGAAGTTGGGCACTCAGAATTTCCACAATATTTGTGATAATGTTGCATGCAGGAAGTGGCACAATTCTAACACTGGCATTAGAATCCAAATCATCTTGCCACAAGTCAGTTGTGGTTGTGACAAAACTGCTTAGGCAACCTGGAATTACTTGCAAGTTTAAGTTGATGGTAATCAACTGTTCCCATGCATCAGTGGGTGCATTAATGCATAATACATCAGAGAATACAGGATTGTCTGTAGACACTAGAGAAGTTGATATGGGAGGTCAAGAGGAATTGACGACTTTGAAAATCATGAGAAGGATTTTGAAAGAGTTCAACTGCAAAAAGGAATTGAGAGTATACAACAGACTGAAGAAGGGTGAGAGGTTTGGGAAGGCCAGATAAAGTACTTAATAAGCTATAGGATGAGATGGTCCTTGAAACAAGGTGAACATTGTGTAGAAAAAAAATAACAGGTTTTAACTGTGACGTCAAATATTTCTAGGTTAATGAGCATACAATTAACAATAATAAATGGTCTGTATATATTTAGATGTTAGCTTAAATGAAAGGATAAATTTACTGTAAAAAAATGCAAAACAGCAAGCAGGCACAAAAAAATAATAAAACGAAAACGTAGGATGAGCAGAAGATTATTCTTTCAATGTCTCATTAGTGAACTACAGTGACATCTAGAGTTGCCATTTGAGCATTACCGAACATTGGTTGTACATGCACTTCGCATGGAAAAGGTATATATGGTAAGATAATGTTTCCAACACAGGAATTTTTTGATAAATTGTATAATAGAAATGCTGGGAAGCCTTCGGGACTCCTCAGATTGAGCCTTAATATAACAGTTGCTAACTATACTTAAAATTAACTTACCATTTTTGTCATACAATGCAGGTCTTGCAATTTTCTCTACAACATTCCTTTTCCTGGCCTCTGAAATGTTTAAAAGAGAAGCGGCAACGCAGACCGAACTTGCTGGATGCCATTGCACTTTGTTAAACAGACAAGTATATTATTTTTAATTGCTTAATATTATGATTAGAAAATATTTTATGGAGAGAATCACCTGAATCTGCACACTTGGTAACTTTGACTTAAAGGGGTGGTTCACATTTGAGATAACTTAGTATGATGTAGAGAGTGATATTCTGAGACAATTGCTAGGGTGCAAATTCCCCTAGCAACCATGCACTGATTTGAATAAGAGACTGGACTATGAATAGGAGAGGAGCTGAATAGAAAGATCAGGAATATCAAGTAGCAATAGCAATACATTTGTAGCCTTACAGAGCATTTGCTTTTTAGAAGGGAGTCAGCGACGCCCATTTGAAAGCTGCAAAGAGTCAGAAGAAAAAGGCAAATAACTATAAAACTTTAAAAAATAAATAATGAAAACAAATTGAAAAGTTGCTTAGCATTGGCCGTTCTATAATATACTAAAAGTTGCCTTACAGGTGACCCACCTCTTATAGAGCTTTCTCATTGCCTGATTAGGCTTTCACTATGGATAATGGCATATAGGGCCATTCCAACTGTTATATCCTCACAGTGATTAATAGCTCTGTGGCCTATAAATCACCCCCATTCATGGCAATTTCCTACAAGCAGCACTTGCAGGGAATGAGATTTTGCTGGAAAATGTGCCAATCAGTTTCACAGTTGCAAGGGCTGCAAAACCTCATGCAGGAAATCCCATACAAAAGAATGGTGGGAGGTTAAACATTCTAATGCAACAATAATTCATGTATAACTTGACAACAACCCCGGCATCTGCTGGCAGGCGTCTAAGCAAGATGGGCTACAATTACTGCAATAATGACGTATACATTGTCTTGATGCAAAATGTTGCTGTGCAGAATACTGCCCCCCTGCGCTTCTTATCCCACAAGGCCCCCAAGAATCCTTTCATCACGTGAATCAGTCTCTCTTCCCCTGCCGACTGACAGACTGGCTCACGTGACTCTCCCCTACGTCTGACATTGCTCAGTCACAACACTGGCACGCGCCGACCCTGTACTCGCCTCTGTTTCCGGTCTTCTCTTTTTCCCACTTCCAGACCCAGGGAATTGCCCACGTGGGGCGGTGATGTCACGTGATTGACAGGGGAAAGTCCATTTTGCAAGGCATAGGAACTGGGCACTAGCTTTGGCCCCATGCACCAAGTGCCTCGAGCGTTGCGATCTGGCCGCAAGCTGCTGCGTCAAACAGTGGCCGGGGTCATTATCATGTGCGCTGGATTTTCCTCAGTGCCCAGCTCTTCAGCCATCTACAGGTTGTCCGCCGTGCCCGGGTGCGAGGCTACCAAGTGCAATGACGTTGTGCTGTGCCGGGCTCGGGAGAGCTGCCAGAAACCCCAGCATGTGCTTTATTTCCCAGGGGACGTGCAGGTGAGGTGGAGACTGGTGTGTAGTGTAGTTACAGAGCTTTGCTCTGCAAGGGGGTGTTCAAACCTGTAGTTCAGCAACTGGGAGAGTGCATGCTGAATGGGGGATTCTGGGAACTGTAGTTCAGCAACAGATCTGCAAGTGTTTCAAAAGGCTGGGCACCTTATCTACCACCAGGCAGGAACCTGCAACCTAAGCTAAATGCCTTACACTCCCTCTGGCTATATTGTCCAGTCTGAGCTGGAAAGTGTGGCCAAGCTAGATCTGGATTAGAATTCAAACCAGGCCCTGCCATGTCAAGTACACAGAGGCTCAAACAGCACCTTGGCCTTCAATACCAGCCACTAGTGATGTGCGGACAGGCCCAATACCCCTGGGTTCGGACCGACCTAGAAATCTAGGTTTTCAAATGCCGGTTTTCCGACTTCCTGGTTTGTCTTTTATAGACGCTGCACCTGCTTGCCCTGCCCCTTTTGTGATGTCATCAGCGGGTCTATGAAAGCAACCTGTAATTCAGATGCGGGCTAAGGTAGGGTCGGGAAAATCTCGACATGCACATCACTACCAGCCACATATTGATTCCAAATCCTGCATGGCTAATTAGCAGTTAATATAGATGCATGCTGCAGACAAACAGGCCCCAATTTGTGGAGAGGCCACCAACGCCCGGGCCTAGGGCGGCAGGATTTTAGGGGGCGGCATACTGCCCAACCACACCCATATTGGTTCAAAAACACTGGGGATCCGCAGGGGATACAATAGTTTTTTACATTTCCTGTGCTCCAATTACCATTGCGCACAGGAATGAAAATTTGAGCGAATAAAAGGGAGGAGAGGGGGTGACGAACGACAGCAGGTTTAGGGGTGTCCGCTATGTAAATCCGGCTCTGCAGACAAAACTGATGATATGCAGCATGCATATAAGATAATTGGTAATTACTAGCCATGCATGGTGTGAATTCAATATGTGGCTGGTATCAAAGGGCTAAGGTGGCAATCCTACCCAAAAGGCCAAATACATAGTGACTGTCTATGGTATCTTACTGGAGGCATTTGCCAGAATCTACAGATTGCCAGTCTGGACCTGGGTCATAGTAGAATGATAATTTGGGTGTCCAATCCAAGCAATGGAACAATACACAAGTGGCCATACACCTGTAATGCCTGTTGTCTTCACTTTGTTAGGGGAACATATTACAGTGGCATCTTTGAAATCGTAATCATTACAAATAATGCTCTTCTTTTGTGCCTAGCACACATCCACGCATCCCATAATGATTATACCTCTACCTGTGTGGTAGTTTTGTCAATAAAACTTTTATATTTTTGTCCCCTTTCATACCCTCCGGCAGAAACAATGAAGCATAATCTAACAAGCTGCCAATGTATTTTGCTTTCAGAATTATCGTGATGTGATGGCAAGCCATTCAGAAAATTTCCGATGGAAACGGTGGAGTCTAGAAGATGTTGCTGACATGCTTTCCCAGCGCTTTCCCAATAGTTACATCTGGATCATTAAATCATCACGAATGCACTTGCACAAATTCAGCTGCTATGACAACTTTGTGGAGAGCAACATGTTTGGAGCTCCGAAGCACAGCACTGAGCTGGGAGCATTTAAGCAACTTCAGGCACTGCTAACAAATGCTTTTAGTGCAGCACAGAAGATTCTAGTATCACATAATAACAAATACAGTGTAGACAGAGACTATGATCTGTCTAAATTTGATATATGTACTACATACACTACAAATGGTTGTCCTTCCAAAAAAGACAATTTAATTCATCCTACAATGAATCTAGGTATTCCTTCCTTAAAGGATTCATTGTCCATTACAGTGATTGGATTCAGTAAAGGGTGTGTTGTATTAAATCAACTACTTTATGAACTGCAAGAAGCCATCAAAGATAAGGATATTCAGTCTTTTATTGCTAACATCAAGGCCATGTACTGGCTTGATGGGGGCCATTCTGGTGGCTGTGACACTTGGATTACATATCCTGATCTCCTAAAAACCTTTGCCCAGACAGGCATTGCAGTGCACACACATGTAACGCCGTACCAAGTTAGGGATGTTATGCGTTCCTGGATTGGGGAGGAGCACAGAAAATTTGTGCAGCTCTTGAAGCAATATAATGTAAAGCTTGATAACCGGCTGCATTTTTCTTATGAAATGCCTTCCCTAGATAATCATTTTCGAGTTCATGAAGTGTTCTGAAGTTATCACACACCTGCCTGTGGCACTAACTACAGTGAACTAGTGGCTCACATCACATGAGATAAAGGACAATACATCATTTTCTATGCAAATTTCATTTCAAGCAACAAGAGCCTCATTCCTTGCATTAGTATGATCATAAAGCTAGGCTGACCCTGCATGCAGTATTAGCAGTTTCTTCCATCAGTTTGCTGCATTGTAATATTTACACTTTATTAATATACTTGGTTAATAAGCTATGCATCAATTTGTGTCCAGAAGACTTGGTTTTGTAGTGAATTCTGTTCACATTCTGTGGTTAATGTAGCAGGTTTTGGGAACATGTTAGTGTTTATTCTGTGGACCTTGTCCTATGTGTTTTGTTTTCAATGTTAATAACTACATGCGTTCCTTAAATTAATTCTGTAGTCACACAATTCTGTTAGTGTTATCACAATTCATAACAAAAATAATTATTTTTTTATCTTGATCATTCCAGAGTGTACATCTTAAGTCTTAGCGGGGCAGATGGTGGCTGTTATACAGGGCTGCCATCAGAAATCATGGTGCCCTGCAGAACAAATTTTTCTGTCCCTGCCCCAGACTCCACACACCCCAAACCACAGTAAAACATGCAAAAAAAAAAACAATTAGTTATCAGCGCCCCCATAAAACTTTAAAAAAAAATAAAAAAAATCTTCAATTGTGGCCAGGGCCCCCCTTACAATTTCAAAAACAATTAGTGGTCAGGGTCCCCCCCTCATAAAACTTAAAAAAAAAAAAAGCTTCATTGGTGGCCAGGACCCTCCTACAAGTTAAAAAACCATTGGTGGCCAGGGTCCCCCTTACAAGTTCAAAAACAATTAGTGGTCATGGCCCCCCCCTCAAAAAACTTGAAAAAAAAAAAAGCTTCAATGGTGGCCAGGGCCCCCCTACAAGTTGAAAAACCCATTGGTGGCCAGGGTCCCCCTTATAAGTTCAAAAAACAATTAACGGTCAGCCCCCCCCCCATAATGCTTAAAAAAAAGCTTCACTGGTGGCCAGGGCCCCCTACGAGTTAAGAAAAAAAACCATAAGTGGCCAGCTACCCTTCAAGTTAAAAAAAAAAGAAACATTGGTGGCTAATACCCTCCCTTACAAGTTTAAAAAAACATAGGTGGTCAGGGGCCCCATAGAAAATTGGTGGCCAAGTCCCCCCCCCTTACAAGCTATGGCTAGGGTCCATTGGTGGCCAGGGGTTTAATTAAAAAAAAAAACCATTGGTGTTCAGTGGAACTTACCTAAGGTTCTTCCTTGTCCTCATGATGGCAAATTCTTCGGTTTTGTTCTTCAGCATTCAGCTCCTTTCAGGGTTTGGGTCTTTCTGCGACTTTGGGTATTTCTGCCGCTTCAGGCCTTTGCACACTAGTAAGTGGGGCCCAGCTTTATCTGAGAGTGCAGCACAGCCAGGCCCCCCTTTCACCTTCGATTTTGCCAAGCCCGGGACAACTGCCCCCAATGTGCCCCCCTGATGGCGGCCCTGCTGTCATATATACTATACATTCTCATACAGTCTGTAGATGTGGGCACAACTGTAATACAGCTTGAATTAAATTTAGTCTTTGTAACTAGTTTGGTTACATTTACAAGGCAATGTCAGCAAAATAACACTTGTATTTATGCCTGAAACCAGTTTATAATCTTTCATTAGGGATGTTTATTTTAATTTTACCACTTTCATAACTAAAAAAATTCCACTGAATGGAATGTAATCTTTTTGACCCAGTTAGTACATTAGACTCCCCTATGGTATACTGCCAGGATTGTTCACCAGTGCTTTTTTTTTTTTTTTTTACAGCAGACTAATCCAGATTAGGATTACACACCTAATTGTAAATATTAAACAGTTGCACCCCACCAACCTGATCTGACAAGCAGCAGCACAACTGTGCCCAAGTGTATACAAGTATATACTATGTGTGAGGCCTTAATTAGATTCTCAAAATCTGTCATGTCTAGAAAGTTCATTTGTAATGTTTGTGTGAAGCTTTACCAGCAGGGCTGGAAAGTTTGTATGATTTTTAAAAAATCCCTATGATAAAAATAAAATATTACTTTGTTGTAGGGATGCACTGAATCCAGGATTCGGTTCGGCCTTTTTCAGCAAGATTCGGAAGAATCCTTCTGCCCGGCCAAACCTAATCATAATTTGCATATGCAAATTAGGGGCAGGGAGGGAAATTGTGTTACTTTTTGTCACAAAACACGGAAGAAAGAAATGTTTTCCCCTTCCCACCCCTCATTTGCACGTTCGGTATTCAGCCAAATCTTTTGTGAAGGGTTCAGCCGAATCTTGCGTGAAGGATTCAGGGGTTCGATGGAATCCAAAATAGTGAATTCGGTGCATCCCTACTTTGTTGAATGTACTTCCTCTGTTATAAGAACGACATGTACCCACCCACTCTCTTGAGCACTGTATACATACTTCCCTGCTCAGGTTTATCACTCATGTCACTATTAAAGATACATCTGAGCAGAGAAGGCTTCACAGGTTGCCTCTTGCATGCTGGTTTGTTGGCTGCTGCCCCAGGAAGCACAGGGAATATCTCCCTGTTATAAAACAAAAACTGCAGCTATAATGATATTTAAAAATAAATTAAAAAGCAGTGCAGTTTCATATAGTTTTATGGGTGGGTATATGTCCCCTTTTAAGGTGGAAATCTACAACTGATACCTTACTGCCATCTAACATGCTTTCACTTTGGTAGCTATATTTCAGTAACACTTAAAAAAGGTATAGGTTGTAGATGCCCAACAACAAAATGATGCACTAATGATAAAATACTGACATAGTCTTGTATGGATTTGGATACTGTAACATTTAGATCAAGGTAACAGTCCGAATAAAATAAATGATAAAATCAGGGTTGTATTGTATTGCCTTTTATCAAAAATAGATCTTTTTTGTAGATCTCTTTCAGTTGATTACAAAATGCAGTTACCTTTATTGCTCTACTGTCAACCGATTACATTGTTAAATGTAATATTACCTAATATGGAGTTGGGCCATTCTAGTTTGCTTGTCTTGGACTATGCTTATGAGCAGGTACATACACTCCTTTCCATGCAGCAGCAGCAGCCTTCATATAGAAGTGGCCTTACAAAGATAAAAAATTATGAAATGTGTTATTGGATTGGGGTGGCAATATTTTGGCCATGTCTCTGCAGTGACTAAAAAAACACTTATTTTATCACCTCATTTTTTAGTATTGATTTGGAAAAGAATGTATGGCTACAAGGGTTTCCAAATGATTGAGGCATTTAGTTATTCCAGCAGAAAGGAGTAGCTATGGGAATAGGAGCTGTAAGTAACATATTCCAAGTGAAAACTACATTAAAGTCCAATGAAATTTGAGGAACCTAAGTTTATATGGTTCATGGAAGATATAAATTTGATAATAGCAGATTAGTAGTCAGCACAACTGCAACTCACTTCTTTGGCTGGGTGCACGTCCTCCAGTGGCCACCTTCCACTGGCAATATTAGCGAAGAAAATTAGTCCAGCACCCACTGTTTCATGAATAAAACGGCCTTTATTGGACCAAGGGCATTACAGCAACGTTTCAGACCAACTGGTCTTTTATCAAGCTAACCAACATGTGATTCAATAGTGCTATTTATACACTCACACACCATCTAGTGGTCATTAGTGACAATTAATATATAGAGAAAATGGACTAATCATTAAATCATCATTTTGCATATAACAATATGTCATTATAGCAGTATACAAAATCAGTGCCAAATATAAATAAGAAGACGACCAAATGTGAAAAATATCTGTAAGACATAAAAGATAATACAAAAAATATAAACAACAGTATTAAAACAGATAAAAGTATCAATAAAATCATCGGAAGATAGGACTCAGATCATACTCTTTGTTTAGGCCCCCAGGTTCCAGAGTTTCCAATTTTCTGATCCAATAGGCCTCTTTATACAACAGCTCCTTTAGCCTATCTCCTCCCCGACGCTTAGGTTCAATAGTTTCCATAATCTGAAATTTTAACTGATTAACTCTATGAGCATGCTCAATAAAGTGACCAGCCACTGCTTGATCTTTCTTCCCCGTCCTAATTGCAGATTTATGCTCACGTATCCGTTCACGGACCGTTCTCTTGGTTTGTCCCACGTATGCTAGTCCGCATGGACATTTAATAACATATACTGCATACGTGGAGCTGCAAGAATAACGACCTCTTATTTTTATGGGGTTACCCCTTCTGGGGTGAAAAACATTTTCCCCTGTTTGCACATTTGAGCAACAATTGCAGTTAAGGCAGGGATAAGAACCAACTTTCCCCCTAATTTCCATATTTTTATGTTTACTATTACTTCCAATATCTGAATGTACTAGCATTGAGCCAAGTGACCTCCCTTTCTTATACGCTATAACTGGGGGTCTGTCAAATGCCGTTACTTGGGGTAAGTTATCTTTGACTAGTGGCCAGTGTCGTCTTAGAATATTTGCAACCTGTTTACTCAGGGTGTTATATTCTGTTACAAATGTGACATGATTTTCCCTGTGCTTCTCTTTCCCTTTTAGCATCTCTGTTCTTTCCTGATTCTTTATTTCTTCTAGTTGACTATTTAGAAGGCTATCTGGATATTCCCTCTCACGAAATTTGTTACACATTTCCGACAATCTTTTCTCTGCTTTCTCACTAGAGGTTACTATTCGCTTTACTCTACTTAATTGAGATTTAGGCAGTGCTCTCTTAAGTTGTGGTGGGTGGAAGGACCGATAGTGTAGTAACAAATTTCGATCCGTGGGTTTAACATATAAATCCGTCATTAAGCACCCATCTTGTTTGTACACCCTAGTGTCCAAAAATGGGATCTCCTCCAGATGAGCATTTAGGGAAAATTTTATGAAGGGTAGGGAACTGTTTATTTCCTGAACAAACCTCTCAAGGGTCCAATATGGCCCCGCCCACAGCGCAAACACGTCATCTATATAGCGTATCCATTTTTTACAGTGTGTTTTAAACAGTTCGTTATCATATATAAATTTTATTTCAAATTGATTCATGAAAATGTTTGCGTATGCGGGGGCCACATTGGACCCCATTGCCGTGCCCCTTATTTGCATATAGAAGTCATTCTCAAATTGGAAATAATTATTGTGCAAGAGTAATTCCAAACATTGTAGAGCAAATTTTTTTTGGGAACCATCCATGGAGTCATCTTTTAGCAGCTCAGATGCGACAGCCTCCACACCCCCATCGTGTGGGATGGAGGTGTAGAGGCTCTCCACATCAAGAGTCACCAACCAGACCCCTTCGATATCCTGTGAAACGCTTGTTAGTATAATCAAAAAATCACTGGTATCTCTAATGTATGACTGATGAGCCACTACATATGGTCTGATGACTTTGTCAACAAAAATTGCAATAGGGGAGAGAATTGAATCCACACAGGATACAATAGGTCTACCTGGGGGATGTTCTAAGTTTTTGTGAATCTTGGGGAGGACATAGAATACTGGAGTGAGAGGACTATGTTGCTGTAGGAACGCTGCCAATTTCCCATCAATTATTTTTATTTCCAACGCTTCACTGAGCAATACTTTGATTTTTTGTTCGATTTCAGTTGTAGGATTTTTATTTAATTTGCGATACGTTGTATCGTCACTAAGTTGGCGTAGTACCTCAGCAACATAGTCCTCCCTGTCCAGCAACACCAGTGCCCCTCCCTTATCAGCCGCCTTAATCACGATTTCCGGTGAATCTACTAGATTTATCAGTGCCCGGTATTCATCTTTATTCAGGTTATTCGGTAATAGGTGAATATCCCCCTTCCGATACTTTTCCTCCAGTTGATGCACTTCCCTGGAAACATGCTTGATATACATTTCTACAAAAATGTTATCACTCTTGGGCATAAATGTACTGGGGGGTTTAAGATCTAAAGAATCCCCACAGAAAGTATTAACAGGATTCAATAACTCCCCACTCTTGACATTGCTGAACTGCACCTTTAAACGTAATGTTCTATATAACCTGAAAAGTTCAAGATCTAATTTGAAAAAATCGGGTTTGTTAACAAGACAGTATGATAGTCCCTTGTGTAGTACCTGTATTTCAGTCTCAGTCAGTATCTTGTGGGACAAATTCACCACCGCATCCGCCGGCGTTTGTTGGCCCCCTGCTGTTTTTTTCTTGTGATGTTTTCTCCCTCCTCGTTTGTATCTGCGCGGTCTGGCGTGATTGAGCCCTGCGATCCACCTAAAAAAGAAAGAGAAGTGTCCTGCGGGTCAGACGCTTCCGTAGAGGCGCGTACCCGTCTGGTCTCTCCTGTTCTCTTAGCGGCGTTCTGTGGCCTTCTGTTTGCTGCGGGATATTCGTTCCGGTATGGCACCCATTTGTACACCACTCCGTCCTCATAGTCCATCGCATCACGTTGAAATTTATTGCGCTTGCGGGTCTGTACTTCCATCCGAAAGCTCTGAAGATGGTCCGTCAGCTTTTTCTTCCCCTCTGCAACCACCGCTGGACTAGCATGGTTCCGCAACTTGGTTTCAACCTCATCGCTACTTTGTATCACACGAGGTAATTCTTTATGGATCTCTTCAATTATCGCCACCATCAGGTCTAGGGAGCATTTGTTCAATATAGCTTCCCATTTTTGACAAAATTGTGCATTATTAGAGAACATGGTGGGTCTCAGGTGGGAGCGCAAGCCACGTGGGATCCGCTTACATTTCACATATTCCCCCAATGTTTGGGCATGTAATTCAAATGCAATTTGTTTTCTTTTGATTTTTTCCAGCTCTTTAAAATCAATAGAGACATCTGGCTTGTTCAGAAAATTTTCTGATTGTCCGATCATGCCAGTTATACGTGTAATGTCCGCATCAGTATATACAAAAGTCATGGTGAGATTAGTCGTGCACGACTTACGTGGAACAGACAATAGCAGATTAGTAGTCAGCACAACTGCAACTCACTTCTTTGGCTGGGTGCACGTCCTCCAGTGGCCACCTTCCACTGGCAATATTAGCGAAGAAAATTAGTCCAGCACCCACTGTTTCATGAATAAAACGGCCTTTATTGGACCAAGGGCATTACAGCAACGTTTCAGACCAACTGGTCTTTTATCAAGCTAACCAACATGTGATTCACATGTTGGTTAGCTTGATAAAAGACCAGTTGGTCTGAAACGTTGCTGTAATGCCCTTGGTCCAATAAAGGCCGTTTTATTCATGAAACAGTGGGTGCTGGACTAATTTTTTTTTTTGAGGAACCTAAGTTTATATGGTTCATGGAAGATATAAATTTGATGTCTGGAACAGGTACATGGTGAGCAGTGACTGATGCTTTGTATACCGTACGGTGATGTTGATGTTTTGGAGTTATTATAATAGTACAGATAGAATGGGAGACCAAAGGGGTCATTCAACTTCCAAACATTGTTTTACTTATATTGTTTACTAATAGTTAATCAGAAAGAATTAGTTTATTTTTTAAATTTTATTTTGACAGTTTATTATTCAGCACTACTAAGCATAATTTGAGCAGTTATTGTTGATACAATAGTTACCAGTTCAGAATCTGCACCTTATTTATGACGCTACCAAACTGAAACACCAGAGAAAGGAACATTAACGTTTCAACTCTAATTTTAGAAAAACTGTCAAAAAATAGAACAGAAAGCAACTGAATACAGTTTCCATTTCTGGTGTACTATCTGAAAACAACTGAAAAAAATGTTTAGAAGGTGAACAACCCCTTTCAGAATGAAAATATCCAGAAATGTTTAGGTCAGGAATAGGAACCACCCAGGTTGCTAATGACACAGAAAAGTTAATTCAGTGACAAATTGGAAGATAAATAGAAGAATGTCTGAATAGAACAGAATGACTATTATGAATATGAATGTCTGAATATTACAAAGTAACAACATTTTGCTCACAGAACAAAATATTTTTTGGCTGCCAGGGTCAAACTAAGAAATAAAAGTAAATGAAAGGACTTTATATAAGTTATACTGTACTAATAACATATTAAAATTAACTTAAGGCTAATGACCCAAGGGGTATTCTTAAGCCAGTTTAACCTAAAGCACCGACACCTTTGCTTGCAACATTTCCATTCAAGTGAAAGGGAGTTCCAATAGTTTATTACAGATGCTTTTCAGCCTAGAGGAAGACTTTTAAAAATTTCTTTTTTATTCATCTGCTGTGGAGTGCATCCAATCCTGGCTTACTTTGAGACCCAAATGTTACTCATTCATCAGGTGTCCTTGTGTTAATTAAGAGCATAACAGAGGCAGTATACCTACCAGCTGAGGGGGGGATTTAGAATTCTGATTTTTTTTTTTGTCCAGGAATCTTGAAAAATGCATGGGTTTTCTATATTTCATAAATGCTCTAAACATTTGAAATGCATTAAGTGTAAAAACCATGAAAACCTCTTAAAGGAATTGTTCAGTGTAAAAATAAAAAGTGGGTAAATAGATAGGCTGTGCAAAATAAAAAATGTTTCTAATATAGTTAGTTAGCCAAAAATGTAATGTATAAAGGCTGGAGTGATTTGATGTATAACAAGTCAGTCACAACACTACTTTTCAGCTCTCTTGGTTTACACTGACTGGTTACCCTGGCTACCAGGCAGTAACCAATCACAGACTTGAGGGGGGGCCACATGGGTCATATCTGTTGCTTTTGAATCTGAGCTGAATGCTGAGGATCAATTACAAACTCACTGAACAGAAATGTACCATGTGGCCCCCCTTCAAGTCGCTGACTAATTTAGAGTTAGAGAGCTGAAAAGCAGGAAGTTGGATTCTGGCTGTTTTATTAGACATCTGTTCACTCCAGCCTTTATACATTACATTTTTGGCTAACTAACTATATTAGAAACATTTTTTATTTTGCACGGCCTATCTATTTACCCAGTTTTTATTTTCACACTGAACTATTCCTTTAATGCAAAGCATTGACAAGAAAGAGTTGTTGAGGTCCTATAGAAGTCAATGGGAGCTGCGCTGATCTCATTGGACTGCTTTAAATCAAGACATTTAGAGGTTTTCAGAATTAATATTTGCTAGGAATTGTCAGAAAAACACTGTTTTATAGGTATTCGTAATTTCTGAGCCCTTTTTCTTGTAATTTTTATTTTTGGATCTTTGAATAAATTCCATGACATTCCTGGTTTTAGAGAATGTCAGTTTAGTTGTAGTTTCAAATACCTCTAAAAACCAACCTGTAGCTTCTAGTTACACCATTGAATCTCCATTTGGGTAATGTTGCTCAGCTACAGAAGGTGGCATAATGGTTAATAGGGAGAAGAAAATTGTGGTCTTAAATGTAATATACTGAGTACTACATTAGTGGAATCCACTAATAAAAATGTTTCAACAGTTATCATAGCTGACTACATGTATTGAGTTTTTTGAGAGGTTGACAACAATTACATAACTCCTACTGAACACTGATCCCTTTGGAAGTTGAAAAAGCCATGCTCTTACTGGCTCATTACAGATCTTTATAACTGGCTCTCTAAATAGCTATGTGGTAACAGGTTCTCATTTTACATCTTGCCAAAGACAGACGCCAGAAATTCACGAACACTTACATAATACGCTGAACTAACTCCAGAAAGGAACACATGCTTGCTTAGTAAGGCTCTGGGTCTGTGGGATATACAAAAAACGGTAGAAACTCCAAAGCTACAAGGGACATATGGAGGAACATATATTTCTGCAGTGTATATATATATATATATATATATATATATATATATATATATATATATATATATATATATAGATCAAGACTGTGCAATGCCGGCACAACTCGTATAAAATAGTACAGTGCTTGGGTGCAAAGCTATGAAAATAGTATGCAGGCTCAATGGCAGCTCGCACACACAGGACTTATGGAGAAAAAAAGGTGTTTATTGAACAAAAAAAGAACTGACGTTTCGGCTAGATCCGTAGCCTTTCTCAAAGTGCTGAAGTGTGAAAGCAGCAACCAATTTAAAACACAAGTGTCGGGAAGGGAGCAAAGGTGACGTGACACAAACATTATTGACGTGGAGGCTAATTACAAAACGTATAAATAACCATAAAAACAACGATAAAGGCAAAATATACAGAAGTCACTGATAAAGAGAGTATCCATAGCTCATTGGAAACAGTCAGAAAAAGTGTATATACAATGTTGCAATAAGTGCTGATAAACTGATTGTATCAGTAGAACATTAGTAATCCGAAGAACCGTGCTACAGATATATAAGTCATGTGCCCTTGAAAACAGTCTTAGATCATGCTGTTCTGTAATGTTCTACGATACTTTAAACAGAAATAAGCAATACATATATCGTAGCTGTCAGCTTTAACAATCTATAGTGACATGTTAGTATAGCGTGAGAAACATTTAGCTAAAAGAGAAATAAAGAAAGAGTGTAATAAAACATATTCAATTTTATCTTGTAATAGAAAACATAACAGAACATACCCGTAGTTAGTTAACTGTATTCAGATTAACGTGGTCATATGAGTATAGAGGTGGGGGAAGTGCTGTGTCATTTTCCGGGTGATCTGGAGGACTTCTTGCATATGTCTATGTGAATTTTGTGGTCACATTATTAGTGGTAAGCACATTACTTGTATGTATATATATATAGAGAGAGAGAGAGAGAGAGAGAGAGAATTTCTCCATTCATCCAGCTGAATGGTATATTGGAAAACAACTGAACTGAATAAGTGTTTGAATATGAACAACCCCTTGACGACTTTACTTGTATTTAGATAGATATGACAAAAATAAAAATCACCATTCACACCAGTGTTACTTGTATTTAGATATGACCAAAGAAAAATGACCATTCACACCAGTGTTACTTATATTTAGATATAAAATCAAAAAAATAAAGACAAATAAAGATAAAAGACCAAAAAAAATGACCATTCAAACTAGTGTTAGGTAGGTCACTCACTCACTGAAACAACACAATGGAGCTAGAGAAAGCATGTTTTATTCCAATTCATAATTCTATTCTTTTTACAATATATTTAATATTCTACTGTATGGTTTATAATTGCATTTAGCGATGTTCAGATTTCTTACAAAGCTCAAAGCAATGCTTAGCTACATTACAATATTTTCTGTAATTACATTAGACCTTAGATGAACAGGTTAAAAAACAAAATCCAAAAGAGAGTTTCCATAGCACTGGCAATTTTATATCCATGCTGCATTAGCTGCCACCCTCAAATATTCTCTGGGAACAATCTGAGCACCTGTGAAAACCAGTAAACCAGCACTTAAACTAATGTAACTAATGAACCTACCGGTAGTTGTTTTCTATAGAAGGCAGTGACTTGCCATTCTCGTGAGTATTTCCTATTGAGTCCCAATATTCACAAGGAAATTAAATGTATTTGGCAGTTTGAATAGGTATAATCAATAAAAACTCAAGAATATGACACGATACATTTCTTCAGCCTCCAGGCTCAGGTCTTTCTAATCTAAGAGTTTTGAGTGCTCAATACGAGTGATGATCCAGTCTGGTTTAACTCCCTGAGTGAATTCCCTGCGAAACCTAAAAAGACAAACACCATAGAAAAAAACAATGATTTCACCAAATTGTGAAAATACCAGGCTTTTGTAGTAATATAATGCTAAAGTGACTCATACAAATCAACCAGATTATCAATTTAATTATTATAACGGAAAAAAACTACCTGGCTGACTGGGTAACTGTAATGGGGCAAATTTGCACCATGTTATTATTTAAGACTACACAACTCATGAGAACCTAAGGTATCGCCAAGCTGACATCAGCATTGGGGAGAGAAATTCTAGGTTTTTATTTTCCCGAGGTATGTAATAAAGTATTTTTTTACTCCTATGGCATTGCTTTTGCATTCCCATCCACTCCCACGTTTTTCATCTTTCCATTTATTGGTTTGCTTGGCACTTCCTTTTTATAGCACTGCAAAGTTTCACTGAACATGCATACTCAAATATTTTTAAAATGACGGAAAATATAAACCTATTAATGTGTTTGTTTTTTTAAACTACCAAAAACTTATAAGGTCTTAAAGGGGTTGTTCACCTTCCAAACACTTTTTTCAGTTGAGTTGTTTTAGATTGTTCACCATAAACAAATATTTTTTTCAATTGCTTTATTTTTTACAGTTTTTAAGTTGAATGTTTGTGTCTCTGGTGTTTCCATCGGGCAGCTCAGTGATCCAGGAGTAGATTCTGAACTGTTACAATTTGCTGCATTTAGTTGATACATTTCTCAGCAGCATCTGTGGAATATCAGCAACTATTGTATCAATTCTAACAGGTGCCTTTAATGAAACTCAGGGATTCTGCTCAGCAGGGTCAAAGATAACAAATGTATTTAGAACAGTTAAAGAGTCAGCGACCCCCCCCAAGCTTCTTTAGACGGTAAAAAATGAAACTTTACACTTCATTATTAGAAAAACGGTCACAAATAAAAAGTGATTGGAAAAAGTCTTAATTTCTGGTTAACAATCTGAAACCAACTGAACTGAAAAAAGTGTTTCAAGGAAAACAACCATTTTAAAAGGCAAAGATCAGTTATGAAATACTATGCAGAGCATCAGTCCATTGGCCTAGTGACAAGTAAACCTAATCCCACCCAAATGATAGGCCAAGGGTGCTATGCATTCTCTGTGCTCCACGAGTCACTTTGCATATAAGAATCCTAAATTCAAGAATTTGCATATTTGAGTATAACTATATCAAGGGCTGCCATCAGAAATCACAGGGCCCTGTACAAGAAAATTATCAGCCCCCCTCCCTTGAGCCTAGTGGTTAAAAACCAAAAACACACATTGGAGGCCAGGGTTCTTAATGGTCCCAGTTTCTCCATTAAAATAAGAAAGGTATTTCTAATATACATTTATTTAAAAATCGGTAACATTTTTATATAAAATGTGTTCTGATTACTAACTGCAAAAATGCTTAGATAGCCGCTGGCTGCATTACTTCTAAATAATGTTCTGCAACTCCCACTCTCTCAAAATTTAAGGGGAGCCTTTACTCTGTGCACATCTCAGACACATTAATATATGTAGCAGTAAAGTAAAGCTTAGAAAGACACTAGCATTCATTCTTTCTTCATAGAGCTGAAGTAGTTATCTCTGATTTAGTTGATGTGCAATGAAGGTCTTACAAGTGCTACCTTTGTTTGATTCCCATTAACAGAATGCTCTTCCCCTTAAAATAATGTGCTAAATTCCAACTGTCACTTAAGGAGGGACCGGTTTTTGAAACTACGAATAAACGCATTTCCAGGAATGTCAGTCATTTATCAAAAAACTCCAAACTGAAAAGGCACAGAAGGAAAAAAGTCACAGAAAAGTTGTAAAAACCTTGACTCTTTCAACTTTTTTTTCAACTTTTTCTTATTGTTGCACAAAAGCCAGCATCAAAACACCCGACAATCTCAAAAACCACTTAAAAAAAAGTTGTGTTTTTGTTGCATAATAAATACTGGAAAAGTCATGATTTCCCTGTAACCTTTGCAGGTTTTTAGCGACAAAAGGCCCAACCGAAAAAGTCACGGTTTAATAAATCAGCCCCTTAGTATCCGAATTTAAAATCGGCCCTGCAGCATCAGTTTATATGACAGGCAAACCTAATTTTTTGCTTGTTCATTTGTGACTACTTCTAAGCTTAGCTTCTCAACAGCTGCTCAAAGCTCACTGAGTATGTATGTGTCACAGACACTCCTATCAAAATCCAAGATGAGAAACTCCTGTGACATCTTTGAAAACCTGGATCATTACTACTATAGAGATGCTGAACCTTTAGGCTGGTCAATATATAGTAAATAAAATATTGCATTTCTAGCCATATTTATATTTAGAGTTTAGATCTCCTTTAGAGCTAATGTTTCACAGTGTATTTTCTAAATGAAATGCAGGACAGTGACAGATGATTGCAATAAGTAAACATCTGCCTGCAGTATAGATCTATGTGAATTTATTAAATTACTTTACAGCTCCCCTAATTGTTGTTGTTAATGTATTTTATTACCAATTGTGTCCTTACTCATAGTTTGCAGTGAGAAGGCGTTTTGTGTTCTTCGTCGTCTCATCTCCCATGATAAACTGAAAAACTTTTGTTCCTTCCAAGCTTTCATCTGGGAGCTCAGCACAAGTCAGGTACCAAAAGCGCATCAGGATGCTAACAAACTTTTTTCCTAGAAAAGAAAAGGAAAAATATATTTATTCATTTTGGTTCAGGTTTTAGTACATTTAAGCAAAATGATCAAACTGAACAGTATTTAAAAATATGGCTCCCTCCAAATATGAATGAATAACATAAGGATTGCAGTAGAGAGTTTGAGATAGAGGCATACTGTAGATAGATTGCACACAAGTATATTTTCAAATTTTATAAAATTATACAGATTGATGCAGGGGGAAAGAGCTGTCATATTGTTTAAGGGTGATGGCACACAGGGTGCTTTGTCTTCCATGGGGAAATCTCCGCTCCCTTGATTGACAATACATGGAAGTTAATGTAAATCACTTTGATTAATGCACCCCTTGTGCCATTACCTGCAGTGTTGCTTTGAATACCATACAACCTTCTATTTTTGTCTTCTTTGGTATGATCAGGATACTAACGCAGGAGTCAGAAGAATTGCATTTTCAAATGACTTTAATAAGGTGAAGGTGTTTCTGTAAACTATAGGTATACTCCCTAGTCTGGTAGGGATCTACTCACATCACACATACCATTATTATCATAATAAATAGCAACGTCGCCTGTGGTTGTATACATGATTTCATCTGAATGTGCTGCCAAAGCATTTCTGTGGTTGTCAGAAAGTGAAGAACATTTTTCCTTGATATCTTGTAGGAGCTAAAACAACAGGACAAACAGAAAAAAACAAGTTATCAACATTTCATCAGCTAACCTATTTGTGTGAAGAGTCTAGAAAACACTACATATGTATTACTACTGATAAAGTATTCGTGGACAGTGAATAGTGCAGATGTGCTTATATGAAGGACTCCCTGTCACCTAAATAATTGGGAAAAGTCATTTTAGAAAAATATATGCAAATGGAAAGCAATTGGAGAAATTATTTAATTAATGGCATGTGTTTATAAAGCGATTTAGAGAAATTGTTCACCATTCACATCAGTCCCTGTCCAGAGGAATTTACACTCACATGGTCAATCTTATCAATTGCTTGTATATTTAATCACTATTTAAAGGAGCCTTGTGATTATGCAGGTACCCACAGAATAAAGAAACACTGTGGAAACGACAGCTCCATTGTTATATGGTCGTCAAAGAAAAGACACTGTGCCTAACACCAGGATAGATGTATACATGAATTATGTGACTTTCTTAACCAATACAAAAAGGGGACTCCTATGTCACAATTTGAGAACTAAAATCTACAAAATTGAAAAGTGCTAGAAATGTTGTATTATACAAGATGAACTGTACTGACCTAGAGGTTTAGCAGCTCCATGTATGAATTTTATATATGTATATATTAAAGGAATTGTTCACTATAAAATTTTTTAAAAAAATGGGTAAATATATAGGCTGTGCAAAATAAAAACATGTTTCTAATATAGTAAGTGAGCCAAAAATGTAATGTATAAAGGCTGGAGTGACTGGATATGTAACATAATAGCCAGAACACTACTTCCTGCTTTGCAGATCTCTTGGTTGCCACTGATTGGTTACCAGGCAGTAACCAACCAGATACTTGAGGGGGGTGCACATGGGTCATAACAGTTACTTTTGAATCTGAGCTGAATGCAAACTCACTAAACAGTTATGTCCCATGTGGCCTACCTTATAGTCACTGACTAACTCAGAGAAAAAAGCAGGTAGTGTTCTGGCTATTATATTAGACATCCAGTCACTCCAGCCTTTATAAATTTCATGTTTTGCCTAACTAACTATATTAGAAACATTTTTTTATTTTGCACAGCCTATCGATTTACCCAGTTTTATTTTTGCACTGAACTGTTCCTTTAAAGCTTAGGTAGCGAACAGTATATACTGTAAAACAGCACAAATAAAGATGGAGAGCTACTGGCAGCATATATGTTTGGAGACACAAAACGCCATTACTAAATCACTGTGGTGGTCTAGGTCTGGTACAGAAGCTATAATATAAGGTGTAGCATTTCTAACCTAATTTTTTGTTGTACCTTAGTTCATTAAATTAGAGTTTTCTTTCAACAGTTTATAGCATTCTAACCACAAGATGCAGAACCACATTCCACATTCTGGAATCAGAACAGGAACATAGGATTAAAAAACAAATATTCTGGAATACAACATTCAGAGTACAGGTATGGGACCTGTTATCCAGAATGCTCAGGACCTGGGGTTTTCTAGATAACAGACCTTTCCATATGTGGATCTTCATACCTTAAAGGGGTTGTTCACCTTTAAATTCACTTTTAGTATGATGTAGAGAGTTATATTCTGAGACAATTTGCAATTGGTTTTCATTTTTTATTATTTGTGTTTTTTGAGTAATTTAGCTTTTTATTCAGCAGCTCTACAGTTTGCAATGTCAGCAGTCTGGTTGGTAGGGTACAAACTACCCTAGCAACCATGCACTGACTTTCCTAAGATACAGGAATATGAATAGGAGAGGGTCTGAATAGAAAGAGGAGTAATAGAAAGTAGCAATAACAATAAATGTGTAGCCTTACAGAGCATTTGTTTTTTAGATGGGGTCAGTAACCCCCATTTGAAATTTGGAAAGGGTCAGAAGAAGAAGGCAAATAATTCAAAAACTATAACAAATAAAAAATGAAGACCAATTGAAAAATTGCTTAGAATTTGTCATTCTATAACATACTACAAGTCAACGTAAAGGTGAACCACCCCTTTAAGTCTACTAAAACATCATATAAATATTAAATAACCCCAATAAGCTGGTTTTGCTTCCAATAAGGATTAATTATATCTTAGTTTGGATCAAGTACAAGGTACTGTTTTATTATCGCAGAGAAAAGGGAAGTCATTTGTTAAAAAATTGATTATTTTATTATAATGGAGTCTATTTGAAATAGACTTTCTGTAATTTGTAACTTTCTCGATAACGGGTTTCTGGATAATGGATACCATACCTGTACTCTGAATCATACAGATAACCTGACCAATAAACAATACAAAATCTAACTAAACAAGTTAATAAGTAGTGTAATAATTTATATTGTACATTTTAGTTATACTTCAGCCTACTCATTGTGGCTGAGGACAGCCCCCCTGATAGCAAACAAAACTGCATCTGCCACATATAATGTAATCCCCATCTCTGCTCTACAATGAAGCAGAACAGCAATGTGCCAATGAAAGAATGTACAATATCTAGGGAGTGTGCATAACCAACCTATTCCGACACAATGCCTTACCAAAAACAGAACTGTCTAAAGCAGTGATCCCCAACCAGTGGCTCACTAATAACATGTTGCTTACCAACCCCTTGGATGCTGCAGGTGCTTATTTTTCAATTTCAGGCTTGGAGGCATGTTTGCATATAAACTAGGTGTACTGTCAGAGAGCCTCCTTTAGACTGTCTGTCCATAAGATTTAGGCAAGGAAGAGCCTGAGAGGCAGAACAACTGCTCAAGTGAATTTATTTATGTTTCACACTACATGTTTCGAACACTCCAAATGTAAGAGAGTTTCTCACAACGGAGTATCCACGGACGCCTGTACTATACCTTCTTCCCAAAATCCACAAAGCACTGGTTAACCCTCCGTGTAGACCAATAGTGTCAGGAATAGGATCGGTTTTAGAACCATTGTCGAAGTTTGTGGATAAGTATTTACAACCGCTTGTAAGTGAAATACCTACTTGTTTAAAAGATACCACAGACTTACTATGCAAATTGAATGGAATTAATATCGAACCAGATACCATACTATGTAGCATAGACATACAAAGTCTGTATACATCCATTCCACAGGAAGAAGGTATTAGTATAGTGGAAGAAGTGCTCCTGGATACTAATCTCTCACATCACTTAATTTACTTTATTGTAGATTGTTTGGCTATGGTCCTACATAAAAACTATTTCAGGTTTGGGAATGACCATTATTGGCAACGCCAGGGGACCTCGATGGGTGCTGCGGTCGCACCGTCCCTCGCCAACTTGTTTGTTTACAACCTGGAGAAAAAATTGTTCCTAGAAAGTAAATTTAAGTCATACATACAGGGATATTTCCGCTATGTAGATGATATCCTGGTGTTATGGAAAGGCCCATTACAAATGTTTGAAGAAATGATATCAAATGCAAATGAGGCCCATAAGACCATTAAATTCACAACAGAAGTTGGACTAGACACACTTAACTTTTTAGATGTCCAACTTAAAATCATAGGAGGGCAAATCCATACCAGTTTATACCGTAAACAAACTGATAGGAATAATATCCTTCATGCTACTAGCTATCATGCCCCAAATGTCATCAAAGCTATACCTAAAGGGCAGTTTCTGAGAGCTCGGAGGATCTCATCAGACAGCAGCCAGTATATAGAAGCAGCTGATAACTTAAAAAACAGATTTGCCAATAGAGGTTATAGTCAAAAATCCATCAAAAAACATGCTCAAGAAGTGTTACAAATAGACAGGGAGAGTTTGCTCACCCATAAAAAGAAAGGAAAAACAACATTAACCCCGTTGGTCTCGACATACGGTGCACAAAGTAGAGGCATAGAACAAATCATCCGTAGATACTGGCCAATAGTCTTACAAGACAAAATCTATAGTAAAATACTCCCAGAGTCAGTAACGTTCAGCTACAAGAAAGGGAAAAGCATTAGAGACACCTTATGTCCAGCTGAAATTGAACCCATCAAAAAGGATACACAGAGATTCCTTGGTAAACCAAAAAAAGGCACATTCCCGTGCCTAAATTGCATTTGTTGTCCATCAATTATAAAAGGGGATAAAATTAATCATCCTACCAGAGGTACCCCACTACAAATCAATAGCTATGCTACTTGTGAGTCACGCAATGTAATATATCTTTTGAAATGTCCATGTGGCATGGTCTATGTTGGACAAACCACAAGGGCTGTAAAAGCTAGAATAAAGGAGCATCGGGGCAACATTCGTAATTATAAGAAAGATACTTATACTGATACTTCAGTGTCTAGACACTTCACTGAAAAGAAACACAATGTATCACAATTAAAATGGCTGGTACTGGAAGTGATTAGAGCGCCATCTAGGGGTGGAAACTTACTCCAAAGAATCCAACAAAGAGAAATGTATTGGATTAAGAAACTAGATACGGTTACACCTAAGGGTCTAAATGAAAATTGGAGTGTTAAATGCTTTCTATAATATTAATTGCTGTTTATCCCCTTTCGCAGGCCTTGAAATTTTGCCCATTCAGAAATATTTGAGTACTTCTAATGGTAAAGTATGGGTTATTTTTCCGCTAAAATTTGAAAAATTTGAAATATTTATTGAAGATTTTAGATAGCTATTTGTGCAAGGAAAACTGATTATGAGTAAGTGGTAGGTTAATAGTTTGGTAACAGTACCATGTAAATCTTACTTATATAATGCTTTTAACTGGTTTTAATAATTTTTACTTCCAGCACTTTTCACAGGGTTCTTAATTGGACTACACCTTTTGCACAATGGACTATTTACATGGACTTTATGGACACTGTTATTCGATTTAATGCTCACCTTTAGGGGGAGGGTGATAATTGGTAATGAAGATCACATTGAGGTCATTTCCTGTTTGTATGCTTTAAAAGTTTCATTGAGCATTCTGTGTATTACACTTGACAAAGAGCCAGGAGGCTCGAAACATGTAGTGTGAAACATAAATAAATTCACTTGAGCAGTTGTTCTGCCTCTCAGGCTCTTCCTTGCCTAAATCTTATTGTTCCAGTTTGAAGTGTACCCAGGTGGAGGTACTTAACAAGGATTGAAGCCGACGAATTGTATGCAGTAGGGTCACAGGTAACAGTCACCAGACTGATTTGACTGTCTGTCCATATAGGGGCTACTAAAAATCCAATTATTTAGGACCCCCCAGGAATTTTTCTTCTTACAATTGATTGTGGCTCATGGGTAAAAAGGGTTCTGGTCACTGCTCACTTTGTCACTTTTGTCTTTTCTTAAATTAAATTTTCTATGCACCAAAAGTGACATTTTATGTCAAAGAGCCATGTGTTGGTGGGTAACACATAATACACTCTGTGTATAGAGACACAATTTTCACAATCTGTCATTTAAACTATCTTGTCATTATAAAAAAAAAATTATTTACCTCACTGCTTATGAGATTCTGCAAGGCGTCAAATTTACATTGAGACAGCAACTTGGAAACCAATGTAAAAGCCTTAAAAAAAAAACAATCTCAGTATTAGTAAGTATACAGTAGAACAACAGACATTATAAGACCATGATTTATCAAGGTTTGGATTTGGGTTTTTCCCAACCATTACATTTTTTGCACAAAACGCTGGAATCCAAATGATGTTTAAAAGCAACAGAAAAAAACTTATTTTTGGCATCTAAACTCTGTTGACTTCATGTAGAATTAAATGAGAGCAGTCTATGGCAAATTTAAGGTGGTTTTTTATTTTAAAATTTTCAGCCCCTGGAAAATGAAAAATAGATAAAAAATCTGAGGCTAAAGCCTAGGGGCCCAGTGTAATGAGGAGCCCATCTAGCTTTTTTCAGTTATTATTTCTTTAATATGTATTTTAATTCACTTATCCTCCACTGGTAAGTATACTACCTTGTTCAATATGATTTCAGTGAACAGAACTGGGTTTCAGCAAAATCCCAAACTGAATCCTGGATTTGGTGCATCCTCAGATTAGGAATCATTAAGGGATACAACCCTGCACCAGTTAAAGGAGACATATAGGATAATGAAAATCCCCTAATTTTGTAGGCAATAATATAGGTTGCTGGTTTTACTTTTGACAGTAAATTTATATTGTCTTCAAAAATGGCCCCTTTATTTGAGCTTCCCATAGATGTTCTCTGGTCCCTGTCTTATTGCTAATGAGGGGTGTATATGTCAGACAATCCATGCCAGAAGCACAGTAGGAGCAGGATAGCCAATCACAGCCCTGCAGTCACACAAGCAAACACATGCTTCAGTTCCCTATTAGGACAGTGTAGTTGTGATTGTTTCTTATCCTACAGTGCAGTGTGCTGAGTGCCGCAGGCTCCCCTGCACAGCCCAGTGTTGCCAAGTTGGCGTTTTTTTCCACCAAATTGAGCTACTAATTACAAGCCCAGGCGGGTTTCCAAAGTACAAACTAGCCAAGGTACGGATTTGGGCTAGTTTTTGGAGCCTTGGCGGGTTTGTACTTTGAAAACTACAATACCAAAAAAGCAATGGGAGTAGAATGGTGTAGAAAGCCTCCCTTTTCTATTTGCTGCAGTTCTATCCTATCAGTCCCAACCTGTCTGTACTACAGCCTGCAGCCCGCTGTATCTGGTATGTGATAATCACATGTGCCACACAAATACTGTAGACTTTTAGTTAGCTGTTTCTATATGCTGTTGTCATATTGATTGTTGAGTGTACACATTGGGCTTTTTTTAGAATGGCTTTTGGCTACTTTGTCGCTAGTTTTTTGATAGTCTTTGGCTGGTTTTGAAATGTAAATCTGGAAACCCTGACAATTCAGCAGGCAGAAAGTGGAAGAGATGAGCAGGACTAGTAGGGTTTTTGAAGATATTTTCAATAAAGTAACCAGAAACACAACTTTTTAAAATAACATTTCTTGTCTAAAAGAGTTTAATGCACTGGTACATTCTTGTACGCTGCATGCTCCCCACTCATCAAAATGGAATAGAATGATGCTTCATACTGGGCCTTTGTGTATTTGCTATGCCAGGGACTATTTTGGATCTGGTTGCAGACATGTTTACTATCACCCTAATGGCACGTGGGTATAGGATACATCTGATATCAGTGATGTCATAGCAAAGGGACAATTCGGTCAGTAGGATACTGTGAGTGTGTTCCGGGATTAAAGGTGTGTCGTCTTTATTTCTGCAGGGCAGAGACACACATGGAGATTCGGGGACATTAGACATCACCTCTTCTTCGGGCAACTAATCTCCCTGCAATACAACTTTTTAAAAGAACATTTCTTGTCTAAAAGAGTTTAGTGCACTGGTACATTCTTGTACGCTGCATGCTCCCCACTCATCAAAATGGAATAGAATGATGCTTTATACTGGGCCTTTGTGTATTTGCTATGCCAGGGACTATTTTGGATCTGGTTGCAGACATGTTTACTATCACCCTAATGGCACGTGGGTATAGGATACAGCTGATATCAGCGATGTCATAGCAAAAGGGACAATTCGGTCAGTAGGATACTGTGAGTGCGTTCCGGGATTAAAGGTGTGACGTTTTTATTTCTGCAGAGCAGAGACACACATGGAGATTCGGGGACATTAGACATCACCTCTTCTTCGGGCAACTAATCGCCCTGCAATGCCTTCCCGCCGTCTAGAATCTAAATCGCCAGCGGGATGGCACTCAGAGTGGTTTGTTTTCTGAAGTCGCCCGGAGTTTCCTCGTGAGGCAACTTCGGAAAAGGAACAGCTCCGAGTGCCATTCCGCCGGTGATTTAGATTGTAGCCGGCGGGAAGGCAGTCCGGGGATAGAAGAGCGATTCGTAGCCGTGCGACTAAATCCTCCCGAATCTCCATGTGTGTCACTGCCCTATGAAGTACAATAATCAAAGATGAAACCTTACGGGCTCGTTGGCAGGAAAGGGGCATACAGGGAACATCAGGGACACCACTTGGGGGACAACAAAGGAGACACACTGATAAAAAAACATAATCTTGACCCCCTCTGCATGGATCTCATTCCCCACCTGCTTGGCCCCATCCGTGAACTCCTCAATGTTAAACTCCCGGTCGAAGTAGGCTCTGATAAGGAAGAAATAGATCCTGCTCCGAACCCAGATCACCGGGTTAGGCAGCCCAACTACTACCACTTTCCGACTCTCGGTGCCGCTGTTGCTGCTGTACCCCCGGTTTGGGCTTGGGAGACCTGGGGGGCGGGGGAGTTGCGACGGTGACACAAGAGGAGCTCCCCATTGGGGCCACAGAGATCTCCGGGTATATAACCGGGACAAAAGGAGCACAGAGCGCTGCATCCTGTGCACCAGAAAATTCGGTCCCGCCCGGAAACCCTCTACAACGGGTTCCAGCCTGGTAAAGTAGGAAGACAATCGTTTGGCTTTTCAGCTGCTGTAGAACGACATGTTCCAGACTCCAGTTACCCTTTCCTAAAGACTTTAGCTGGCAGGTGGCGCTACTGAAGACGAGCTTTGTAACTAAAATAATACAGTGTGTAACAAATATGCGTGGAGATATTATAAATGTGACTACAAATGTGGCTTACGTTTGTACATTTTGTGTTACAGTTACATAGAGACTTATGTCTGATGCCCAAAGGTAGCAATGTTGTTCTGTGGTTCTTAGGATTCTGGTTTTTCTAACGGAACAAATGTGCTTTGGAGATTTTACTACGGGAAATATAGCTGAGCGGACAATTGAGACGCTTCCGGTACACAGATCTGAAGCATGCAGATAAACCAATGTGGACAGGATGGTGTCTGAATCTACTACCAACAGTGTTATAGTGGATGGGACGTGACCTATAGTGTTATAATGGTGGGACCTGAGCTAATGGGAGGCACATCAGTTAATCTAAATTACAGTTGTCCCCATAATAAAGATCAGAGCAGAAGCTTCATGGGGTTATAGATGTTAAACAGCCCAGCATTTATTTGTGTTTGGGGGATCTCATCATTTTATACACTGCTTTCTCAACTTGTACTGAAATTAAACATAGGAGGTGGGCCCTTAGGGTGGTACACAGCAGATTATAAAGCAGTGAGGTTTGTTCTTTATCATAGCAACTAATCAATCTATAGAAATTTCTATTCCACTGGTTGAAAGCAAGCACCTGATTAGTTGCCATCGGTTACTAGATGGGGCGCAAAAAAAAAAGTGTTTTTTCCCCCCAATTGCCTACTCATATTTTTTTGCCCCGTAAAATCAAACAAATCATTCCCCATTATGATATATGTCTCTCTCATACCTGCCTTGCACATCAGTCAGTTTTTATCTTTTTATGATTAGATCTGCTATTAATCATATGCACACCTGAACCCTTTGGGCTCTGCAGCATTAGGTTCACTAATCCAGCAAGGGATGCCCCCCCCATCATGGGATGCCCCCCCCCCATCATGGCTTAGTTTTTTGTATTTTTTTAAATAATATTTTTGTAGCAGACTACAATTATTTAATTATAATGTTACAATATATGTGCACTGATCACTGAAACCAAATTGCACCATGCTGTTTAAATAGTACCCAGCAGGTGTCAGTATACCGAATCGTAATAACTCAGCCTGACAATATACCTGCTAAAAGGGAAATGTCCTGTTGCCTTTTGACACCTCTGATTGCCCTTCCAATATATATTTTATTCATCAGCTTTTAAACACAGTTCTGCACGAAATTACAGTAATTGGTAAAACTGTTACAAAATCTTTCTGGATTTTAACAGAAAATGCCCCTTTTTCTACGTTTATCTCAGCATATGTTGATAGTCTACTAATTTTGCTTTCATAAATAAAGGATGAAATATACCAGAAGCAACTCTTGCATTTTCATGTTGTCAAACTCCAATTCCCTGTAGAAAACTTGTGGGTGGGAGAAAGGGCATAAAACAACTTTCAGAAATGGAAATCTCATTTATCATAGAATATTTTTTATGAAGAAGGGAGGCAAATTATTGTACTGAACAATTATCTATGTCACACACATAAGAACCTTTTAAAAGCTTTGGTGTGTATATGGCAATAGGATAAAAAACAGACATGAGTAGGTAGCAATTGCTTTTAATCTCACAGCAATGGAGTGTTCCTTTAAAGAAGACATATAGAACACTCCCTAATTTTTTAGGCAATCATGTATAATAATAGGTCCATAAATCTTTGGACAGAGACAACTTTTTTCTAATTTTGGTTCAGTACATTACCACAATGAATTTTAAATGAAACAACAGTTGAACTGCAGACTTTCAGCTTTAATTCAGTTGGTTAAACAAAAATATTGCATAAAAATGTAAGGAACTAAAGCCTTTTTTAACAATTCATTTCAGGGGCTCAAAAGCAATTGGACAAATTAAAGAACTGAAAATAAAATGTTAATTTCTAATACTTGGTGGAAAAGCCTTTGCTGGCAATGACAGCCTGAAGTCTTGAACTCATGGACATCACCACATTCTGGGTTTCCTCCTACTTAATGCTCTGCCAGGCCTTTACTGCAGCCGCTTTCAGTTTGTTTGTCGGCCTTTCTGTGCGAAGTTTAGTTTTTAACAGGTGACATGCATGCTCAATGGGGTTCAAATCAGGTGACATTGCACCCCCTGCCCCCCAATGGTTTAAAAATAGTGGTAAGCACAACTTTCCCCTTTTTTAAAAGAGTATGTTTGCTTGTTTATGCGAGTTATATGTGTTTGTGTGGGTTGGTAACAGGCCCTGACACGGGCAACCTGTAAACTGATAAATATCAGAGGAGCTGCTGTAAGATGCAACAGACAGTTACTATTTATTGGCCTTGTTTGGGCCTCTGTGTACCTGAAATGCAAAGGACTGTTTCAATTCTCAGTCTGGACATTGTGGGTAATATATAGTTTGCTAAAAAGGTCACACCCAAAGGATTTTTTTGTGGCGAACATGTTATATAAGATCCTGTAAATGTCCTTGATAGTCTTTATACTGATTTATGTTAATAATGATAATTAAAATATTCCTTTCACACCATTCAATAGGATGGTGTATATGTGAAACCTACAGATTACATAAAAAATATTGACAGACTGGGCCAGGCCAAGCTGACCGGGCACCCTAGTTAACCCAGTTGGCTAACTCTGCCCCCCCTGGTGCGTGCGTACAAAGGGGAAGCGGAAGGGAAGGATGGAGGGGAAAGCGACAGAGGCGGTAAGTGAGAGCTGCAGAGGGGAGCGAATCTGGACTGGGGCAGGCAGAAGAATCTGCCTACCTCTAGTTCCAACCCTGCTGACAGTGATGCAGGGAACGGGCTCACTAGAGAATACACCCATATACCTTGTAATAAATATATGTATATTAATTAAAAATGACTTCTACTCTCCCATTCCTCAAAAATCAATCACGGCTCTATACAAAGTGCTTTAGATTTTCCAGAAAAGCCTGTATTTTCACTGGTTTTAAAGTCATTTGCAAATGTAATTGCAACTGAATGTGGTATCTGTCTGGTCTTTTCTGCTCTGCTGGTTCTGTCTCTTGCAACAGGTGGTTCTCTCACTAAAAACAATGTCGCAGAAGTCAGACATGCATTCGTTTAAACTTATCTGCTACACTGTTTGAAAAGTCAAAACCAACAGGGAGGAGAAAAGGATTTTGCCAGTTCTTAGCTGGATTAAAAATATAAATTATATTTTGGTTGTATTAGTGACAGGATTGTTTATAAACAGGGCCAGCAAAATAACTGGTGCAGTAAAGGTGCCCCTTTACTAAAGTGTATAACAAAGCATTAATGTCTTGTGGCAAAATTGCAAGTCAGTTCTCTATTTCCAAACTTTTTGCCACAGAAATGTCTCGCTTATATCTGTGCGACATAACTCGTTCTATAGATGTACAAATGCTCAGTGTTAAAATTTGTGCCGAATTTGCATTAGTGACTAGAAAGTGCCATTATATAATTTTTAATGCAATTTAATGTAAACATCTAACATCTGTGAGACCTGTGTATCAATATCTCGTTTCTTTAACTTGAAACAATAACACACCTGGGGACACATTTACTTAGCTTGAGTGAAGGATTAGAATGAAAAATACTTTGAATTCCGAAGTATTTTTTTCGCTACTTTGACCATCGAATTGGCTACTTTGAACGATTCAACTAAAAATCGTTTGACCATTCGATAGTCGAAGTACTGTCTCTTTAAAAAAAAAAAAACTTTGACCCCCTACTTCGCCACCTAAAACCTACCAAGCACCAATGTTAGCCTATGGCGACCTTCCCCATAAGCTTTCTAAGCAATTTCTGATAGAAGGAAAATCGTTCGATCGATGGATTAAAATCCTTCAAATCGTTCGATCGAAGTAATTGCAGTAAATCCTTTGACTTATTATTCGTAGTTGAAGGATTTTACTTCGATGGTCGAATATCGAGGGTTAATTAACCCTCGATATTCGACCAATAGTAAATGTGCCCAACAGTGTAAATATAATTGCTCAACCAAAATAAACTTGGATTCTTGTGCTGCAGATGATGTACCATCTAATACATATAGGGTCTGACCCTCCCTGGGTGCTACAACCCTACCATCCCCTTGAGCTCTATTCTGCCGCAACATGATAAAATAAGGTACACATGGGGGGGGCAGGGACTAAGGGAGGCTACGGCAAGGGGTGGGGCCCCAGGACTAGGGGGCGTGAGCCCTCCAGTCCGATGCTGAATACATATATTATACACAATAGGGAGTGCATTATTACCTATATAATGCACTAAAGATTTTTTATGGGGTTAATTGCCCATTGTCTATAGACCTTGCGTTTGCCTTATTTTCACTAAAACACATTGGCATAGCTCATTCCCTAGGCAGGAGTCTGGTGTATGTGTATCTTTAATTACTCATCTATAGTTTGAGGGAGTAATTAATTATCTGACTTTTGTTGTGTATTTTTCTTATGAGAGATTCAGGCAAAATGGTAAGGCATGTTTAAGCCATTTGCAAAGCTGTGTGATACTCACATGTCCAGTGCTCAGTCACAAGTAACTGTTATTCCAGGGTTAAGAGTTCAGTAATTCCTAGCAGGGTTACAGGAAAGGTATTTTTATTACCAAAGATCCAATTATCCTGCATTACTGTGTTCTTTCTGATGTTAGATATACAGTATACATTTCCCATTATAAGCAAAAAACATTCATTCATACATAAATAATACATAAATAATACAGTAAAAGATATTGTTTGTGCCCCATAGACAGTATTTACACACAATTCAGAGCACAGGAATTTAAACGTCTGCTGCTCCTGCATATTAACTATAGAGGAATCAAACCCTGTAACTGTTAGGATATTAATTTAAATAATTTTTTTTTTTTACTGTAAACAAAGCAAAAAGTATCTCATACATTGCACTTAGTAGTTATAACTTCAGAATTAAATCACCTTTATTACTTGAGATCCCTCCTCCAATTCCTTTATGCTGAATCCTCAATTCCTCAAAAACTGTATAAGTCAATTGCACATCAAATATTTCATAAATTATCAAGTGAAAAAAACTGCATTAATGAATAATTGCATTATCCCATCGCTGTATAAATAATTGAATTATCAAATACTTTAAAAATCTAGTTGACTAAATGGCATCATCATATTACAGTTTATTATTAGTAGTCCAATTAATTAGTTCCAGTCCAAATAAATTATGTAAACTGTTAATATCAAGGTGGCTGTGTGTGGACCCACTTAATTTGTCTTGTAAGGCTGTTGTGTATTAAACCACATTGTATCTTATTCCAGAGACAGAGAACCTATCACTGGGAGCACAATAGTCTTTTAGTCCAGTGCCCCTAAATCATTCTCCAATGATGCTGTGATTAGTAAACAGGTTTTGGCCCTAGAGAGATGTAGATTATGTATTGCGCTTTGGGCAGGAGGAAAAATGGATGGAGTGCTGCATGGCGTATCAGTACTTCCGTTTTTCCAATGGAACCGTCAAAGAGTGCCTTATACGTTACTGCTCCACTTTATCACATAAACGCCCATGGAGATAGCAACTATCCACGCTGTCGCATTCTCTGTTGATCCTTCCTGACCCTTTATAAGCCTTACCGATAAACCACCACAGGTCCTTCTTTTTAACAATTGTCTCCTCATGTCAACGTGGGCTTCACTGTGACTTGTAGGGTATTTCAGGAATTCTAGGTACACCCAAATTACAGAAAACCCCAGGTCCAGAGCATTCTGGATAACCGGTCCCATACCTGAATTTAGAATGGTGTATTATGCATGACACAAACATTTATTTCAAATTAGGCGTATGAATGAATATGTATTGGCCAAATCAGTAGCACTTCCATTGTATTTAAACACATTTTAACTTAGCCTTGAAATGCACCCACAACCCCCTTTTTTCTTTCTTATATGAATGTATCCTAAAACATAATCTGATTTTTCAGTAGATGAAAAAAAGCTAGTTAAACAAATAAAACAAAAATTCCTATTTGGTCATGTATTTATTGAAAAAAAATTATACAATAACATATCTGTGTGTGGCAAAAGTATAGGATTATCATATAATTTAAAGGGGAATTCAGAGTCTGGTGTTTTCAGTCACTGGTATGACAATCCGGTGTGAGTGAGAGATCCTGTTTTATTTAAAGAGCAGGGATCCAGCAAAGCCTGATCACATACAAAAAACATTTGTGGATGTGTATCATGGCTCGAACAAAGGAGGTGTTTGATAACCTCAGAAAGCTGTTTGTGCCTATAAAGCTGGAAATGGTTATCTCTTAAAACAGTTTTGATTCCACCAATCAACAGTCAGATTATGTACAAATAGAGGAAATTCAAGACCGTTGTTACCGGACCCAGAAGTGGTCGACCATCAAAGATAAGTCCAACTGCAAGGCGTCTAATAGTCCAAGAGGTTACAAAAGAACCCAGAGTAACTGAAGGCCTGTCTTATGAAGAAAGTTGATTTTAAATGAGTCCGCCATCAGGAGAACACTGAACAGTAATGGTGTGTATGGCAGGGTAGTAAGAACTACAAAAATATTGCTGGCTGTCTGCAGTTTGCTATAAATCATGTGGAAAAAACAGAAGGATACTGGAAGAATATTTTTGGATGGATAAAGCCTAAATAGAACTTTTTGGCTTAAATGATGAGTGAATACATTTGAAGAAAGAAAAACACAGCATTCCAGTATAAGAACCATATCCCGTCTGTGAAAAATGGTTGGGCCTGTTTTGCTGAGCTGCACCTGGATGGCTTGTCATCATTGATGGAACAATGAATTCTTAACTATGCCAGAAAATCTTAAAGGGAAATGTCCAGACATCTGTCTATGAACTGAATCTCAAGAGACAGTGGGTCATGCAGCAAGATGACAATCCTAAAGACACAAGTCATTCTCCCAAATAATAGTTAAAGAAGAATAAAGAGAATGTTCTGGATTGGACAACTCAAAGTCCTGACCTTAAAGGGGTTGTTCGCCTTCCAAACACTTATTTCAGTTGAGTTGTTTTCAGATTGTTCACCATAAACAAACATTTTTTTCAATTGCTTTTCATCCTTTATGTTTTTCCATTTCTCCAAAATGTAAGTTTAATGTTTGTGTCTCTGCTGTCTCAGTCTGGCAGTATAGTTATCCAGGTGCAGATTCTGTTACATTTTGCTACATTTAGTTGATACACTTCTCAGCAGTATCTGTGGAATATCAGTAACTATTGTATCATTTCTAACAGCTGCATTTAATGTAACTCAGGGATTCTGCTCTGCAGGGCCAAAAATAACAAACGTTAAACTGTTAAAAATTCGGCGACCCCCCCCCAGAGCTGCTTTAGAAGGTGAGAAATAAAACTTTACACTTCAATATTACAAAACCGTCACAAGTAAAAAAAAAAAAGTAATTGAGAAAAGTATTTTTATTTCTGCCGAATTATCTGAAACCAACTGAACAACAAAAAGTGTTGAAGGTGAATAGCCCCTTTAATCCAATTGAAATGTTGTAAGACCTAAAGTGAGTGATTCATGTGAGGAAACCACCAACATCCAAGCGTTGAAGCTGTTCTGTATGTAGGAATGGGCTAAAATTCCTCTGAGTTTATGTGCAGGGCTGATCAACAATTACCGCTGAAACTTACGTTTGCCGCATGCAGATATGTTATTAGATAAAAAAAATTTCAATAAATAACATGACCAAATACAAGGATTGTTGTTTCATTTGTTTAACTAGATTTCCTTCATCTACTTTTTGGACTTGTTTGAAAATCAGATGATGTTTTAGGTCACATTCATATTAAAACATAAAACATTTTAAAGGGTTCACAAATTTTCACGCACATAATATATATGCCACTGTCCATTAGAGCCCATAAAACAGCCCTCTTTTGGGTATTTAACCCTGTGAACTGAAAGCCCATTTTTTTTTTCATATGCCAAAACTAGTTCTTTACTTTGCAACCTTAGTATTTTCTAGGAATAATTGCCTGCAGTCTCTGGTATTGTGTATAGTTTCCAAAGGTGTGCTGTAAATGACCTGAGCTGTGATAATTGCCCAATCACAACTCCCCTATAATCACTAAATCAGTGATGTTATCTAGCACAGCAAGATAGGAGGAATGTAATTAAAGGTGGAAACATAAATTAGAAACGTGCATTTTGCAATGTAATATTCTGCAAGTTTTAATTACACATTGCACACTTCTACAGTGCTTGAAGGTAGTGTATTTTTGTGCAAAAATAACTTGTTCCAGAGCTGCTCAACAAAAACAATTCAATGCCACAAACTAATTTAAGAAAACTTTAAATTCTCATCAATGCTAAAGTTTATTTACATCATTTCAATGAGGCTTTGTATAGTACATTACTACTCACTCCCTACTTCTCTAGTTCGATCATCTACAATTGTGCCTACACTTAGAAACAAAGATGAATGGTGAATGTCCAGTAATATATGGTTTTCCTATTGGAGAATATTATAATTCTATATTAATTAATGATATATAATTATATATTTAATATATATTTATGATGTGTTCTTTATTGCTGAGCTCTGGGTATTTGGACTTGCTTACATTTCCCAGTAGACAATCTTGTGACACACACAGGGCAGGCAGTAAAGGAATATGACTTTACTTATCGTTGGCTTGTGATGTCACCTCTGGCAGCTCTGATGGCGGTCACATGGTGGTAGGTGATTATGTCTTTATAAGTATACAATTTATCAACCTTATGAAGATCCCTGTGAGGAAGAAAATATTGGTATTATGGTGATATTGTTTGTTTTTATAAATTATTGGCACTTCAGGCAGACGATTCTGATTCATTATATACTACTAGGGTTACCAGCCTCTGGGTATTTTTGTGGTCCAACCCGTAAAGGTAATACCATACAGCAGAAATAGGATAAGTATTTTTTTCCAGTAAAGTAATATTTCCCATTCAATAAAATCATATTATTAGTAGAATTTCAGGATTAATCTTTGAATCTGCAGACAAAGCTTTGTGTAACCACAGCCCAGGGAACCAGTTGCAAAAGTCTAACGAGGATAGGACCATTAGGGCTGATAATTTCAGCCCTATCATGTGATAAATGTTTTCACTTCAAATAACTCACAATTAAACCACTGTACAGAAGCCGTGTGGAAATGTTGAACCTTATATAAGCAAAGATTTGACTTTTTTTTTTTTTCTTTTCATTCAGTATATTGACTTACATAATAGGTTCTCTATACCACATACAGTATGTATACATTTTCCACACAGCCTAAAGGAGTGCAAGAGTTTTTTTTTAATGAAGATGTACAGGTTTCCAGAGTTTTCCAGAATATGGTGTTTCTTTTGTGTTAATCACACTCAGATTTTATATACTGATAAGATTATACATTCTAAATATATTTATAGAATCGATTATCTGGAATACTTTGGATTTGTGATTTTCTGGGTAAGGGATCTTTCTTTATATTTGGATCAACATACCTTAAAGGAGAAGGAAAGTGTTGTTCCATAAAGCATCATGGAGTGATACTCTTCCTGCTTCTTCTGTCTTTTCGCAGCTGCGCATGCATAGTAGCGCAAAAAGCTGTACTTTAACAAAAAAGGCTGGCTATTTCGTTCTACTGCAAATGTGTCTGCCCTGGGAAATTTGAAGTGAAGAAGATAATTGCTCCATGGTGCTTACTGGGAGAACCCCTGGTTGGTGCAGGTTTCTGCTGATAGGAGCACTGGCCCCTGGGTGTTGTGTATGTACAATCACTTGGGTGTGCCTAACTTTTGACACCCACTAGTGTAAATGACCTTCCTTCTCCTTTAAGTCTGCTTTAAAAAACCTTTTACATATTAAAACAATCAATAGGATTGTTTTACCACCAATATGTTCCTAAGAGCTTAATTAGGATCAAGTACAAGATACTGTTTATTATTACAAAAATAGGAAATCCATCTTAACTATTATAATTGGTTGCTTCTCATGATTTGAGCTGTCCAGATAAGGGATCCCATGAGCATACCAGCAACATGGCAGGCTATCCAGTTGCATAATCTCTTATGATTTACATTTATGCACAAACTGAACAATATATTTTTTTTTAATCAAAAATCATCTGTTTTCTGGTTCATGGAACATATATGCCTTTGTTAGATATGCAAGACAACAAATGGCAAAGTTCTTCCCGGAATGCACTGTCATGCAGAGCAACTTCAGGTGAAGCGAGTAGTCGGATTTGATAATCGTTACTACAGTGCAGGTGTCTAGACTGATTTATTCTCAGAACAAGTGTGCATGTAAGTGCAATAGATCACTCCGATGCGTGTGAGCTGAAAAATACAATTCCAAGGTATTGTGAACTTGCAGTATATATTGTGTGCATGGGTTTTGCCTATGATTTTCATATAGTGCCACAGAAACATTTGTTTTGTTTTATAGGAAATCTATACCCCTCAAAAAATGTAGGTCTATATATAAAAAGATAATGTATAAAACAGCTCATATGTAAAACCTTGCTTCACGTAAATAAACCATTTTCATAATAATATACTTTTTTAATAGTATGTGCCATTGAGTAATCATAGGAAAACTGCAAATTTAAAAGATAAGGACAGCCCCCTGGGATCTTATGATTCGTGGTGCACACAAACATACCAAACAAACTATACCTTTTAGGTCACAGACAGAGTTCTGTCTTTTGCTTCCAAACTTCTTCCTGTTACAGTTAGAGTTGTAGTATTTCTGGTCAGGTGATCTCTGAGGCAGCACAGAGACCATCATAAAATGGTTGTTCAAGGCAAGCGATGTAAAGGGCAATATTTACTTAAATATATATTGCAGTTTGGTAAGATTCTTTTATATGCCACTTAATTTGATATAAACTGTCTGTTGCTCAAGTATTAATTTTGGGGTATAGTTTTACTGTTTTTCCATGGTTAGAAAACGTGCTGTCCAATGTTTTGCATGTAGTAGTCCAATTACAGCATGCTAGAGGGCTATACTAAATTAATATATCTATGTCACATAGTAAAGTCCATAGAGCCTCTGAGCAGACTGGGGGCATACAAATCCTTTGGAGCAGAGGTCCCCAACCTTTTTTACCCGTGAGCCACATTCAAATGTAAAAAGAGTTGGGGAGCAACACAAGCATGAAAAAGTCCCTTTCGGTGCCAAGGACTGTGTGATTACAGTTTAATAGAGACCTTAAACTGTAAGCTTCACTGGGGCAGGGAATGAAGTATTATCTCTGAAAAGCACTGTGGAATCAAAGGCATTTCTTCTGCCCAGACCCTCATCTATGATTATTAATCTACTCATTACTCACATTGCATTTGCCATAAAACAGCAGCCTCCTTGTAAAGAAGAATGGGAGGCAGAAGTGCTTTTAACTCAAGTGTTTCTCAGTAACCATATGTTGCAAGATAAAATTACATGATGTTACCTTCTACCATTCATGTTACTTTCATAAACTAATGATAGAAAACTGATAATTCTGTCAATTGATATGCCAGCTCTTCCAATTACATGCCCTTCTTCCCCAGACAGATGTGTGGGAGTGTTTTGATTGTCACTGTTTTCTGCCCTTGTGTGGCACTACCCTTACAGGGCATGTAAAGGCAAAAAAATTAAATCCAATTTTTACTTTCTTTAATGAAAAAGAAACCTATCTCCAATATACTTTTTGAAATTCTCCCTTCATTTACTGCCGTGGATAGGAATTGTCAGATGGTCCCTGACTGCTCTGCGGGGAAACAATCATACATATGAACAGGGGGAGCCCCCGCCTTACTTCCCAGCCATGCAAAACTCAAGCAGCTTTGTTTGTTTCCCTGTAGAGCAGTTGGCGACTGTTTAGAGATTTGTATTGGATTTTATTTTGGCTTTACATCCCCTTTACTGTTTCCAACTCCAGCTGCAGGGACAAAGATTTAAACAGATAAACTGATAAACTGGGATTCTATTTGGAGGATTATTTTGCTGCAGCCACTGGTTCTGCAGAGTTGGAGAAAGTTTGTATCAAACAATGCAAAAACTATAAAATCCACATTAGATTACATGACAACACAGGACCCAGTGCAGTCTGCCTATTCTGATTATTAATCAGTCTTGTTGTATTGGCTTCTGGCAGATATTATTTGATCTGTGCTGTTTTATAATTTATGACGATCACTAAGAAGCCCAGACCACACTGAGCATGTGCACAGGCTTGGTCTTCAAAGATGTTTAAAAAAGTTACAAGATGGTGACCCCCTGTGGCCAACTTTGAAAGCATAAATCATTTGTTTGATTAGGCTTGTGGTGCAGTAAGTTCATGTTTATGTTTAGTATACAAAATACAGCATTTCAAGCCTTATTCTATTTTAGACTTTACTTCCCCTTTAATACATGCAAATTTCAAGAGGTTTTGTTCTCAGCACGGCACCCACAAATAATGGCCCTGCTGCAGCTCATCAGTATTTCAAATCAATGTGGGGAAAGTACTGATATTGAAGTATATGGAATAAAGAATCAACTTTGTAAATAAACCTATTGGAGAGGAATGAATATAATTTTTTACAGAAATCTAGACCTTTGTGTGAGGCTTCTGTACAGAACCTTTGTGTGTTATTTTAAACCAGGAGAACATATTTTATGAACACTGCTCCTTCTTTACAGTCAGCTGCTTACCCCTGGGCACTCAAATTTTTCCCAAACATTAATGGCCCAATTGTACTTAACCTATTTTGCATGTTGCAAAGCTCACTTACCCCCAGAGCTGTGATCATATAAAACTGAACCTACACATGCAACAAACATCTTTGCTTGAATTTTCAGTATCTTGAATCTTCCACTGGGGAATAATTTACTTTAATGTGACTGGATTTCCATAATTGTGGTAAGTGTCAGGTTTTCATGAGAATATTCCTGGATTTATGTCTGAAATCAATGGGTGGCATCTACAGTACAGTAGTGATGGGCGAATAAATTCGGCAGACACTAATTCACAGTAAATAAAAATTGGTGTGCGTAAAAATTATTCGAATGCTCATTGACTTTAATGCATTTGGACCAAATAGTTGTGCGTATAAAAATTGTCGCTCGTGTCAAAATTATTTCACAAAAAACAGCCCATCATTAATCTACAGCCCTGCAGATTTAGTTAAACTACAACTCTACCTTCCAGGGTGTAGTTCAACTAACAAACAGAGGGCAGCTGCCTTTAGTGCAGTGTAACTAAGTCTGGCTTATTTTTTTGCTAGTGTCTGATAACTCTGTACATCAGAAATAATTAGAATGTCTGTAGCTAAAGCGGGAAGGAGCTAACAATAACTAGCTTAAATTAATACTGACGAGTATGTATAGGAGCTGTTTCATGATGGTTATTAAACCTGTGTTTTGCAGAACTAACCTTAGAATTTTTAACATTTAAGTGACATATTATCATTTGAATGTTTAACTTTTGTAGCTGATTGTCATTAATTCACAGCATGTTGTATATCTCACTGCTTCAAGCCACAATTTCTTGTTTTTTTTTACACTATATCTGTATATTTATATGTATATTTGTTTTTTTATCATTCTATAGAACTACAGTAAATATTCTTCATGGTAAATGGCATGTTATTCCTTCAGTACATTGAGCTGCTTTCCCTTATACAGGTACATTGGCTTGATCTCCTCTTTGCCTAGCATACTTATCCATTAACCGATTCTCCTGCTTGTCTACATTGTCCATTACTGTCACTCTACTCATTGGCAGTTTGTAGTGAATGCAAAAACTGGTACATTTACCGTAGTAGAGGGGCCAAACACTGCACACAGACTTGCCAACTGGCTGGTATTTTACTAGAATATCAAGTAATGATTATACTTGAAGGCTACCATAAATAAGGAGACCAGGGTGTATGTTAGCTAGTACAAGCAAGGGCCAATTATTGTTACTTGTATTACATAACTTTTTTTTCTGGTCATCTCCTGCTCACTTCCAGTCTCTCATTCAAACCTCTTCCTGGTTGCTTGTGTAACTTTTATGCTAGAAACTAGATAGCTGCAGAAATTCTGTTGATCACAAAAAGCTAAACGAATACAGAAACTAAAACAAAGTCTGGATGCAAGATGTCTAAGGGCAGTTGCATGTGGGAAGACTAGTCGCCCGCAATTTTTTAAAAGAGCATTTTGGCAACAAGTCTTTCCTCTTTTTGATGCGATTTCTGCTTCCCATAGTGCCACATGCTTATTTTTCCACCCACAAGGGACAAAACAGTACAAAATGACATCATTACATGAGATTTGCATACTATGGCGGCTACTAAACTAAGCTTTCCCACCGGCAATGATGTGACTCGCTGTAGGTAAAACCTACGTGTCGCTTCAGTCTCAAAATCACTTGAAGTTGCCTCAGAGGAGAATTCATGCAATTTTAGGAGACTAAAGTGACACTTTTTTTGTTTTAGCCACCAGAGATTCCCATTGTTGCCGGTGGGAACGTTTTTACAGGAGATTAGTCACCAGCAAAAGCAGAGATTTATCGCTGGAAAATGAATCTCCTGATGTGCCATTGCTCTTACTGCCCTTAGAATATCACTGTCTACACCACAGTTGTAGTTAATCTAATGTAAGGTGAACTACTCCTTTAATGAATACTTTGTGGTTTCTTAGATCACACACGTCAGCTGATGTCACAGGTTTAACATTGATATGAATGGGAAGCAGCAGTGGCTGGGTGAGGTGATTCACATTTGCCATAGCCCTTACTGTCAGTTTATCACTCACTAAAACAAGGAATTGTAAATGCAGGTGGGGGAGGGGCACATTCAAACAAATATTCTGCTGGATGATAAAATTTGATTCATACATTCATTGCTGCATTTAAGGTAACTACTGCAGTAATAACCAAAAATAGCAATACTTATGTAACATTCCTTTCATAATGGATTTTTTTTATCCAGGGTTGGCCATGTGCCAAAGCATGAGTTTTTTAGAGTTTAGCACCAATGTTTAACTGTGTTTATCTTTTAAATGCTCTCTCTCTCATGTGGATACACCTACACCAATAGATGAAACTGCTTCCACCAGACAGCTAGTATCCTTGAAACATGCCTACAGCAAAAATGTAACCTGTACCATTAAACACCATGGTTCCTTGCCTTCACACATTTTGCACTTTTAAGCCTCATTTTCAAATTCCATTTAATTGAAGAGAATGGGACCAAGAATGCATTAAATTTAGCCTACCCTATACCATATATATTATACTCCAAAACTTGACCTGCATATGGTGCAATTTGCGTTTACCGAAGAACCAGTAGCAAAAGCACACATAAGCTAAAAGTATGCATTTGTGGGGAAAAAAGTAATATTTAAGGGGATCTATCGAGAAAATTAAAATTTACTATATCCTCTTGCTGAAATAAGAAACTTTCTAAATATAATAAATTAAAAATTCTACCATTTAGAAAATAATCAAGCTACTCTTCACTCGCCCCCTCTGAACAACCTGTCTCTCTTCATTCTGTCTTTATGCAGTAGGTGCAGTCATTTAGTGATTGACAATTAGGTCTAATACATCCTTTGGGGGGGGGTTGGGCCCTTAACCCAGGTGCTCACTCTGATGGAAATCCTGTTTTTCTGCGTGCAGGGTGTTTGCCAGAGTCTGTAATTTTGTTACCTTTTGTTGGTGCTGGAGTTGGTTATTTGAGTTATTCTGCTAAGAGAGCTAAAAGATGTATTAGACCTACCTGTAGATCAAAATATGACCCAGACCTCGGCATGAAGAGTGACAGGTTGTGGCGAGTGAGATACTGAGCAGTAACTTGGTTATTTCTTAAACGGTACAGAATTTTAAATTTTCAGAAAGTGTCTTGTTTCAGTGAGTTGAAGCTTATATTAATTTTTAATTTTCGTGATAGTTCCCCTTTAAGTAAAACAGATTACTTTCTGTCAGTATTCAGTCAGCCAGGGGGTGTAAGTTTCTATCAGAAGCCAATTGTTTACACCATTAGAAGATACAGAACTGAATCAAAGGCCAGGTGCTTGGGTAAGGGAGGTGCTAGTAACAACATAAATTTGATACATTAACAAAAAAATTGTGAATTGCCTTAGAATATCACTATATACATCAACTTTTCAGTTGGTCTTCATTATTTGTTAGTTTTTAATTATTTACTTTTTTCTTCTGACTCTTTTCAGATTTCAAATGGGGGTCCCTGCCCCATCTAAATACCAAATGCTCTGTAAAGCTGCTTTTTATTACTCATCTTTATATTCAGGGCCTCTCCAGTTTATATTCCAGTCACTTATGCAAATCAATGCGTGGTTGCAAGGGTAATTTGACCCTGGCAACTAGACTGCTGAAATTGCAAACAGGAGAGCTGCTGGATAAAAAGCTAAATAACTTAAAAAGCACAAATAATTAAAAAAAAACAATTAAACCAAATGCAAATTGTCTCAGAATATCACCCCTCTACATCATACTAAAAGTTAACTCAAAGGTGAACAAACCCTTTAAGGCTAAATGTAAGTAAACTAATCCATAATCCCTATTTCTATTTTATAATTGCATTTTCTTACATATGCTGAAATTGCATGCGACTACAAAGGTTTAAATATTGTGTGTGAGTGTAATGTGTATAAGGAATCTTTATATCTTGGCATGTTGCTCTCTACACTGTGTATACTAGGGTATAAAGACTAAAGCACTTTCTGTGTGGTTTTTTAATATATTTACACTAGTGATGGGCGAATAAATTTGGCAGGTGCGAATTCGCAGGAGAAAATCCGCCGACGAAAAATCCGCTGCATCAAAAAAATTTGAGCACGTGTCAGAATAATATATATATATATATATATATATATATATATATATATATATATATATATATATATATATATTTTCCAAATAGTTCAGCACTCCACTACTCCACATGAGTGACCCAGGTGCTACCATCCAATGCTTCATCCAAAATCCAAAAAAAGTGAGGTGCACACTGGGAACTTTTGTTTAGTTTAAAAAGTTCATTTTATTAAATATAAGTTAAAAATAGGTCAACATTTCGGTCTGTTCCTGAGACCTTTATCAAGACCATTCTTGATATATATATAATATATATATTGTCGCGGGCGGCAAAATTGACGCGCGTAATAATTTTGACGTCCATTGACTTCAATGCATTTAGCAAATTTTGCGGCGTTTCACTGGAAACTTGCAAATTTTTCAACAAATTGAAAACGGGACAAATTCGCCCATCGCTAATTTACACAATATCTCAACTGAATTTAAATCTAAGCTTTCAGTTGGTCATTTTAAAACACACAATTTCTTTTTTTTTCAGCCATACCTTGGTGGATTTTCTGTAATGTTTAGGGTAATTTTGTAAGGTCCACTTTTAGCCAAAAACCATAGTATTTTCACCACTAGTGAAATGTCTTTGCTGTTTGCCAAACACATTTTCTGCTACAGTTGCCAAATAACGCTATCCTTCCTTTGTGTTCCAGAAGACCTCATCTTAGGTGGGCAAATGTTAGTCTTGACCTTGTTTTTTTTTCTGGACAGCTGTTTCCTACTGTAACATCTCCTGTGTAGATCTAATTTCTGCAACCTCTAAACTCGTACACCTTGACATCAATAGTGGTGAGAATTACCTAGAAGTCCCATGATTGTCCTTCCACGCTAAACTTGCTGGGACAGCCTGACCTGAGAAAAGTTGCCAGTTGTCTGAATCCTCTCAGCTTGCAGGTGATCTTCCAGTGCAATGATTGATGTCCAATTATTTTGCAGTCTGTAAAAATGTCTTCCCAGACTCACACACGTCTATAACCTTCTGCTCTTTCAGTTCAGGCATGGTGCTACCTCACACTTTTGCAGCAAAGAGCAAACCAACCTAAATGCCTGAGGTTTAAGGGCTCTTACCCATGAGGATTTCCTCATGTATTACTTGCTATGGTTTTTGTATCTGTTCCACCGCAAAGGAACACGAGTTGATGGAGCTCATTCTTTCCACAGTGATATGTACTCACTATAAACAAAGTTACACTGCAAGGCTCTCTCTCAGCTGGGTCTTTGTGGTGTTTTGTGGAGGAAGGGATAATGCAAAGATCAGTCAGCTTGGGCATCAATGGCTCTTAATCAGCAATATATCATGTAGTACAAAGTCTGAAGTGAAGTGCAGTGAGATTCATAAGCAGCGAATTCAGAGTAGAAAGACATATTTCACCATTTTGGATTCAAGAGATTGTGTACTTTCCAAAAATGTCGCTTTCTTGGATAAACAACAAGTCCAATTTGTTACTAATGAGGTAGCTGAAATCACAGCAATAGTAATATGTGCTATTTTTATTGTGTGGCTTCTACATTGACACAAAATGTGGTAACCCTATGCACAGAGGGCATCAAACTGTTCAATGAACGCCTGGCATTCATATTTCATGTTGGTACCTAATGACCTGTTGGTGGTTTTGTGGAGTAGGAAGACATGTTTACCAATTTTGGATTTGTCAGAAAGTGTTTTTTCTAAAAATGTATGGTCTCCTGGGGTAAACTTACTGTTTTGGAATTGTTGGCCAATGAAAACGAATTTCTTAAGATTTTGACACTTAGGTTGCAGTGAAGAAAATGATATATTGTTTTTCTAATAAACAAAATGCTCCTAATATGAAATAGTACAACATGTTCAAAAACTGTCTGGAAAGAAGTGCAATTGTAATGTGAAATTCTTCTGGCAGTAAAAGGGTTAAATGTTATGAAGACAGTTCATTGTTTACTACAGTCAGCAGTTTACCCGTAGGTATTTCTTCTTTTAAAGTCAAAAGGCTGACTTATATTTCATTGACAGTGTTTCATCAGTCTACAAACCAGAACTAATTTGTCTGGAAATGAAAAGGAGCTCAGTCACAAGACAGTGTGGTTACTTAAGAGAAAGGATAGGAGCTGTAGAAAGAAATAATCCCTGTTTCATAATGGTTATCATCCAGTGCCTTTTTAGTAGGAATGCACCAAATCCAGGATTCGGCCTTTTTCAGCAGGATTCAGATTCGGCCGAATCTTTCTGCCCGGCCGAACCGGATCCGAATATTAATTTGCATATGCAAATTAGAGGTGGGAGGGAAATCTCCTGACTTTTTATCACAAAACAAAGTAAAAAAATGTTCTCCCCTTCACACCCCTAATTTGCATATGCAAATTAGGATTAGGTTCGGTATTTGGCCGAATCTTTCAACAAGGATTCGGGGGTTCGGCCAATTCCGAAACAGTGGATTCGGTGCATCCCTACTTTTTAGAACTAAGAAATTCGGATTTTTAGGAATAGTTGGGCTTTGTTCATATTAATTCTTAAACCGTATTGTATATGTTACTGCTTCTGGTGCCTTTAGAAGTCAGCAATTTCTATTTTATTATTCTAATTCATTCTATAAAAATATGTTTTCATAATAGAGGGACTTTCCTCTACTACACTGGGATGTTCTTTACTTTCCTATGTATAGAGCACAACGTAATACCTTGCCTTGATCTCTTCCTTGTCAAAAGTGTTTGTCCAATCACTGGCACCATACTCCTGGCCAGTTTTTGGTGCGTGCATGCATATATGTATATTTTTTTTGTAAAGCGCTCCTTAAAGGCAAATCACTGTACAGCAAAACAATACAACCAGGGTGTCATTGCAACAGTAAATACAAATAAGTACAAAAATACAGTACGCATTATAAAGTGCAGTTAAAATACAAATTAAGTGCTTGGTGTCACGAAGACAAAAGGATGGAGGTCCTTGCCCCGTACAGTCTAAATGGAAAGGTAACTTACAGACACAAATCGGGAAAATATTAAGTGCTGTAGGTTGCAGTGGGTGACACTGCCATATACAGTAAGTGCCAGTCTAAGTGTTATAAAAGTGCTCCAAGAGGTAGTCTTTGAGCTTTGCTCTAAGACATTGAGAGAGAATTCTCTCCAGAGAAATTCAGGAATGGCATTCCAAATATGAGAAGCAAGACAGAAGTGATTGATGTTGGAACCAGCATTAACAGTGGGGGGGGGGGGTGTGCAACCAATTGGTTGCTTTAAAAGGAGCAGAGGATTTGGCCTGGAACTTACAGTATAGCGAGATAAGAGATGAGATATAGTTGTAGTTAGGTGCTGAGGAATGAAGGCTTGTATGCAGCATTAGTACTTCCACCACTGGTTAATCTCTGAGTATGTTGGAAGGGGACCAGGAAAATGTGGCAGATTTATCAAAATGCAAAGTTTACCTTTTTCAAATTAAAAAAAAAACTCAAACCCGAAAGGCTATTAAATTTAAAATTTATTTCAAAAACCAGATTTGAATTTAAAAAAGATACAGCTCCCATTTACTTTTTAGATGCCAATTATTTTGCGGTTTTGTCACTTAATAAATCTAGAAAATCCAGAAACTCAAATATGTGATTCTTGTTGCAAAAAAAAAAGATAGATGGTTAGTACTGGTAGTATTTTGGCAACAGCAACTAGTACTTTATAAATGTGGTAGAGGTTTCCTTCATTTTCTATGTTTTTGCTGCTCACCTTGTGCTTCACTAATTGATTCCATTATATTCTGCCTGGTTGTGATCCTGAGCGTTGTGAGTTGTGTTTTATTCCATTCGTATTTCAGTGCTTTTGTTTAGATACAGCATGTTACATTTTCTTGCACTTGATGCACGTCCAGCTATCGAAAGAATAGAGGGTTGCATTTGGAATAGAAAAAAACATACTTAGTTAAATGCACTTAATAATTAAAGGTGGCCATAGACGTGCAGGTTTACCTGCAATATCGGACAAACAAACGGACATCCACATCTCCCAATCTGCCACTAGCCTTCAGATTAAATAAAGTAGTAAAAGAACAGATCAGACGATGCTTTGCCCTGAAGCAATCGTACGACAGTTTATGTCCGACAAAAGCTTGTGACAGTCTCCCACTGAAAATCGTCAGCCAACAGAAATTTCCTAACCTGTCCGATCGACTGAACGACCGTTCGAATTGGCACGAAAAATGTCGGGACACTCCACATATTAATCCTCGATTCGTACAATTATATCTGTACATCTATGGCCAGCTTAAGCCATAAATGAATCAGCAGGTTGGCAGTAGGAAGAAGCTACAGGAAGCAAGTATAGGCTCAAGCAGCTTTGTAAACTGCAATTTTGTGTTTTTTACTTCTGTTTGTAAATTGCATGCGTTTCCATTTGTGCCTAAAGAACCAAGGTTACAATATTCATCAACTTTTGTATGAGGCGGAACACATGAAATCAAGTTAAGCATAAGTCAAGGGATATACTGTAATTCCTGGGTGTACATGGTGTCAACAAGACTGCCCTTGCATATAAAATTGAGACGGTCCAGTGGCTGCATTCATTTTTATTTTACGACTGACTTGTACCTTTGATCCATTTACAGCACCTTTGTTTTGTTTAAAGTTCTGAAGCAAATTAATCCAATCACTTCATGCGGCTGGGCTATAGTACAGGGACAGCGATAAGAAGATTATAAAGTCATAAGATTATACATGTGATTAAGATCATTACTTGTGGCTGCTTTTACAGCAACTTGAGTTAACAACTGAGATGTCATTCTCAGCTCCATTTTTGCCTCCCATTAACATTCCATTCTCTCTGCAGTTAACTCTGATACTAACTTTTAATTCAAGCGTGCAAGTAGTAAGGACAGAAGCCCTAAATCCCTAAATGTTTTTTGTTAAAGGGTCACAAAGTATAAATACAGTGTTGGACATATTGCCTTTTTTAAATATCTGCAATATGTATAAATAGTAGGTGATTCAGTGTTATTGCATTGCAGGGGCCTCATATTCTATTGTGACCAACGCTCCATACCAACATAGATTTAATAAGGCCACCTCATGTTTTCAAGAAGTTAAAATTGGGTGTGAAAGCATGGGAACGCGAAGGATATTATAATCAGCACAATTCATTTAAAATGTTGTTGGGGTGTATTGTGTACAGGGTCTAGTTATTTTTACTTCATTCATTATATTCTAAAATTACACTCCAATTGTAAAAAATAAATAAAAGTATACTTCTACCGCTGAACACACAACAAAAATAATGTGAACATACAACAATCTTATTAAATGATGTTTAAAATAAAGTTTTCTCGTTTAATTGAATGCTTATAACCGGAACCAGCAATATAAAAATTTAGTACAGTGGGTTATCCTTTCCTTTTAAGTTCAATAGTATTTGTCCATGATCTTTGCAAGTTTATAAGAGAACAGTTATTTATATACTAGCTCTGTGTGTAATAAGAACAATATACAGTGGTACAATTTTATAAAAGTGGTTATATTATAGCATGTAGTAGTTGGGAGTAATAGAATTCCCCTTTCAGTTAACTTTTACAGGGCAATCCTTAAATAGGATTGAAATAAAAAAAATAACAAAAGTGGTATCAAGGTGATACATTTATTGGCTTACTAATATAATCATAGCAAGCTTTCAGAACATTTTAGTTCCTTTTTCATGCTGATTACAATGAAGCTGTGGTGTTCTCTGGTATATATACAACAATCAGCTCATAGGTCAAATGACCAACAAAAAGGAATATCAATCTGTGTGTAAAGCTGGCCATAGATGATTTTTAAAAGATCAGATCCTGATCGTGAGACCACGATCTTCTCAGAACGATCGTACGATCGTACGAATCTACCATCAACTAAAAAGACCAATTTACCAGGAAAACAAAGGGGAGCTGCCTGCTTGGCCCTGCAAACATAGAGAGATTGCACTGGGACCGACAAAGATTTTTTGACCTGGCCGATCAATTTCCCGACAGATGTCGGCCGAAAAATCGTAAGATATACGATCGTTCGAATACCACTAACTGCACGATAATTTCGAAGGATTGGTCGGGCTTCCCTAAAATCGGTCGTTCGGCAAGAAGAATCGTCGCGTCTATGGGGACCTTTAGGTGCAAAGTCATTTACGAGGGGATCTGCAAGAGACAAGCAGATCTGATTCAAAGGCTATTGTGATACTAAGCTCTACAGTTAGTATAAAGATGGGTATATAGAATCTATTTGAAGGTATGGAGGGGTGTGTGTATGAATGCTGGGTTTTTATTTGGAGGGGTGGAACTTGATGGACTTTGTATTTTTTCAAACCGATTTAACTATGTAACTATGAATGTAACTAGACCTTAAATACTGTAAACAGTAGGAACACCCCACTTTTCCATCCGACAGACTTTTTCTTTGTGTGCAAGAACTAGGGGTAGGTACAGTAGGTTTTAAATGTAAAAGAGACACAAAAAAAATGATACTGCGCATTAAACGTGCACAAACTGACATCACATACCACTATGCATGCACAAGGGCAACCAGGAACTGCCACGGTGGTAAGAGGACACAGTTTACTTCCCAAATTCTTTTTGTCAGTCACTGTTTTTTTTTTTTAGTAAATAGGTCTGGTTTCTTCCATATATCTGGCCCTTTTTTGCACATAAAACACTGGGACCATCTAATGTCAGATTAAAAAAAAAAGATTGCTTATTTCATCTGGTCCTATTTTGCTCACTTTTTCTTTTTGAGCAAATTAGGAGCAGAGGCACTGGTTGCAGCGGGTATTGTTCCCTGATCAGAGCTCTAAAGGAAAAAAAAATGAACTGTACTCTTGATCAAATACTGAGAATGGATGAGCTGCCAGCAGCAGGTATAGCCCTAGCCTTCACAAAAAACAGCGGAATGCAATATATCTTTGACAGTCTGTTTACGACTTGTCAAGGCCGGTACTTCGAATTTACAGGAATTTGTAATTCCTCTGGCCTACCCAATATTTCCCTTTCTGTTCCCCTGATTTCTCTCTCTATAATCTGCCCTTGATTTATACATTCCACCATTTTTCTGCCCCCTTATGTCATAAACCAACACTTTGGCCCATGGTTCTTCTCCCTTTGTATCTTGTAAAAAGTAACACCTGGCACACAGAAATCTCTTATCATCTGGTGTTTATTGGGTGGGATGTGCAAGGTCCTGACAACAATTTTTTTTCAGTTGCCATTAAGGTACTCAGGATAGATTAAAATTCATTTTATTTCATGTCATGCAGAGTGACAGCCTTTGACTTTGAGAAACGGGTACTGTGGTTGTATTTAATTTGAGTCTGTATCAGTTTGCAAAATATGGAATAAAGGAGGAGTTTTAATATATAGAGTGCCTTGGAGTCCTCTGATAAGATAGTTTTTCCCCTTTGTCACAGACCACCCCTTTCATTACTGCCCAACTCTTACAAAACAGAATTTTAAAAAGGTGAGAACTTTAAGCACCGGTCTTTGTCAACACCCCTACAGTCAAAGATATATACATTTTGTGGATGATGTGATCCTTGGTCATCAAGTATACGAGGCTCATTTTCAGAATAAGACACCGCCAGACCTTCCAAACTTTCACAAATTGTAGATATCACTCTGGAGATCCAAAACCCCTACAGTCAACTTTTTCTGCCATTGGCATTCAGGAGATATGCGGTACGTGGCAGTGTGGTGCGAAAGTTTTTCTGGGTTGTGACATCAGCAATAGTTACATCACAAGTATGTGCAGAACCTCTCCGGAAACCACCTAAACCATGCTGCACATACCAGATTTGTGCCTGGAAATCAGCGGTGATCGTTAAAAATCATGGGAATGCATCTGAGTGACGGGAGACATAATGGAAAATCTGGTAAATCCCGGGAAAATCTGGGGGTGTTGACAGCTCTGAGTCAGACAGGGAACCTGCACACTTCTCAGGTAGGGTTGCCACCTGGCCAGTATTTAAATTCATATTTGATCCCAATGTTATTAATATGGAAGAAACATAAATACATTTTTTTTTTCCAAAAAAGATGGTAACCATATACTCAGGACTAGAGTAAATAAATAAGAGTAAATAAATTTTAAAATCTTACATATTACAATTTTACCCAGTCGACTCCTATATTGGATCAGATCTAACCCTTGTTTGCACAAAAAGCACTGGCAAAAAATGAATTAACTTTAAAGGGATACTGTCATGGGGAAAAAAAAATTTCAACATCAATCAGTTAATAGTGCTGCTCCAGCAGAATTCTGCAAAAGAACAAACAGATTTTTTTATATTCAATTTTGAAATCTGACATGGGGCTAGACATATTGTCAATTTCCCAGCTGCCCCAAGTCATGTGACTTGTGCTCTGATAAACTTCAATTACTCTTTACTGCTGTACTGCAAGTTGGAGTGATATAACCCCGCTCCCTTTCCCCTCCCCTCCCCCAGCAGCCAAACAAAAGAACAATGGGAAGGTAACCAGATAACAGCTCCCTAACACAAGATAACAGCTGCCTGGTTGATCTAAGAACAACACTCAATAGTAAACACCCATGTCTCACTGAGACACATTTAGTTACATTGAGAAGGAAAAACAGCAGCCTGCCAGAAAGCATTTCTCTCCTAAAGTGCAGGCACAAGTCACATGACCAGGGGCATCTGGGAAATTGACAAAATGTCTAGCCCCATGTCAGATTTCAAAATTGAATTAAAAAAAATCTGTTCTTTTGAGAAATGGATTTCAGTGCAGAAGTCTGCTGGAGTAGCACTATTAACTATTATTGTTTTGAAAAAAAACAACAAGTTTTCAGATGACAGGATCCCTTTAAAATAAATATCAGAAGTGGAGACTGGGGGTGGTAGGTAGGTACTACTGGTGGTATGTAATTGGAATCAAAACTGTTTTCATCCCTGCTACAGATAGTGATCTGGCCAGAGCTGGGAGCAGATAAAATACATTCCTTCTCATGAACTAGTGGGAGACTCTCTCTGTGTTGGAAATAATTGAGCAATTGCCAGCATCCACCAAAATGTTTGCTACAAGTATAGGCTCCACCAAGCCGACACTCCAAAGAATTCCTTGGCCAAACATAGGAGTGTAGGTTCCGGCTGCAGAGGGTAAAGCACAAACGAAAAAAACAATCTGTTTTCATTTTCTCATTGTCAAATGTAATTAACTATGCGTTAGCGATAAGAACTGAGAGGATAAACACAGGCTGCCCTGCCCCACAGCCTACCACGTGTTCCTAACACATTGTCACACTACTGATTTATTCCTTCCTCTTTCATCATCGCGTCACGTGTAGCGTCACCGAGTTTTTAGCCGTGACGTCACAGTCCCGCGATATGCGACTGGTGACGCCTGGATGAGTGGCCGGCAAGAGCTGAGTCGTTGGACATTCAAATGGCGTTGCGGGACATTTAAACAGCGATCCGGGAGTGCGAGTTGTGTTGAGAAAAGCGGCAGTGTTGGTCGGTATGTTATGTTACTGTTATTCTGTATTTATTGAGTGTCACGCGGTTATTACCCCGTGATTGACAGAGATGCGCCATTATCATCAGCCTGTGCCTCAGTGGAGCTTACAGTGTGAGTCTCTGTTTGTCTAAACACCCCGGCATTATGTTGTGTGTATTTTGTGTGTATGTTGTGTGTATGTTGTGTGTATGTTGTGTGTATGGTGTGTGGGGTGAGAGTGGAGTGAGTGACTCCAGACCTGCACAAAGCCCATTTATTCCCAAACATTTCTCTCTAGTAACTGATCACAGGTTTCTTTCCCTGGGGAACACAGGGGCATTGGAAACCTCTTTGAGGATGAGATCTGGCCCATGACTCAACATTTAGACAGTGAATATAGTGATTTTCTGACATCATTAAGTGCTCTTATCTAGTATCTTGTGTTTTATTCCTGTCCAGGGCTAATAATAAAGTAGATAATCCATTACTGGGCTATTAGAGGTCAATTTATTGTCATATTTTAAAACAAGGGCACTCATTGATGGGGTGAAATTTCCCCTGTTCTTCTTGGATTTAAATAGGGTTGGTGATTTTGTGTTTAAATCTAATATTCATGATCTAATGAGCGGAAAGGCCTGCCATATGCACACTTTATCGTTATGAGTTATAGTCCAATCTTTTAACTAGAATGAGTCTGGCACTTTAAAAGTGGGTTATATGTTAAACTGCGATGATTATACGCGTGATGTAATAATTGACTCTTTACACTGATTGGCTGCCAGGGGTATTTGAATGTGTGTTTAACTTCCTGAATTTATCCTGATGACGATCCGCTGTCGATCGAAACGCGTTGATAAAATTATGCAGTAATAAAGACTTGTTAATTGGTCACTTGAACCTAACTGCTGTGAGTGCTTTCTACAGTTGGTGTGTGTGTGTCAAGTTTTTACTGTAAATCAGCAAATCTACATGTTTCGGTCACATCCCGATGACAATCCCCGGTGGACTGAAACGTAGATGTCCGAACTAGCTGATTTACAGTAAAAACTTGCTTTAACTTAACAGTTGCCATAGGTGCTTTCATTCTCCACTGGATATATACATTTTTGGTTAGCACCGGCCATCAAAACAGAGCAGAGCTGAGTGCCGGTTCTCAGCATTGATTTATATTGATATGCATGGTTTTCTACACTGTAGCCAGGCTGAATGAATGAACTAATGGACAGGGATGGAGCCTGAAAGCCAGATTACCTATATAAAGGGGCATATTTATCAAGGGTCAAATTTTGGTTTGAAAAAACTTTGAATTCAAAAAGACGAACCAAAATTTAAGTTGAAGATTTTAGGTCAGTTTTCAGTCGAATAGGTCCGTATTCGGCCCAATTCGAATCATATGAATTGAAGGAATAGCGCATTTGATCGAATTCGATTCAACGTCTTTGCCAATTCCCACCAATTGACTCCAAATGGGTTGTAGGAGGTCCCCCATAGGCTAAAACAGCAACTCGGTGGGTTTTCGATGGCGAATGGTCGAAGTCGAATTTTTAAAGAGACCATACATGATAAATTTCGATTTTTTAATTTTTTTCAAATTCGAATCGAATTTGGACTATTCCCTAGTCGAAGTATACATAAAATAGCTCGAAATTCCTTTTTTTTCATTTGGAAATTCACCTGGACCTTTGAATCTGCCCCAAAGTGTCAGCAAATGCTGTTTATTGGTGTTATACATCAATTGTAAAAGTTTCTACACACAGTGTACTTTCTCTTTAACTCCTGTATCAATCTAAAATTTAAAGTCAGTGTAGTTCTTTGCTGTAGGCAAATGCCTCTTTAATATAGTCAAAGCAGAAACATTACGTTTTGGCAAGTCTATAAAAATCTATTGCGCTGTCTGAGATAGTGGGTCTCATTTATCAACACTGGGCAAATTTGCACCAGAGCAGTAGCCCACGGCAACCTGTCCCATTTTTGTTTTCACTGTTGTAGCTGGCTGACAAAAACAAACCCGGCGTTGGTTGCCATTGGTTGGTAGCAGCGGGCTGCAAATGTCCCCAAAATAGATAAATGAGCAACAGTTTGTCTTATTATGGATGATTTTGCCACTGGTTTTGGACCTGTAGTCTGGTCTGTACATCACAGAACTTATTTTCCATTTATAGTTATACAATTTGATCAGTTTTGTGCTGCACTGGGATGGTAAATTACAGAAACCTTTTTAGAATGTCAGAAATATTGTGCACAAACAGGCTGATGAATGGTCTAATGCATAACTGTTTTAGTTCAGTCAATCAGTTTGTTTTTTCTTGTGAAAATCTTTTCTGAAAAATTAAAGGAACAGTAACATCAAAAATTTAAAGTGCATTAAAGCAATGAAAATATAATGTACTGATTGCGCTGCACTTTTACAACTGGTGTGTTTGCTTCAGAAACCATTCAAACCTAAAAAAGAAGAAAAAGCACAGGATAGACAACAGATAAGTCTGTAGTATACAATGTGATTATTGATCATTTATCTGTGATCTATTGTGTATCCTGTACTTAAATGGCTGCCCCCATTGCTACACAGCAGCTTGTTTATATAAAATACAGTAGTTTTTCTGAAGCAAACATCAGTTTTGTTGGTGCAGGGCAGTTTATTAAACTGTAATTTTTTTGAAACACTTACATTTTTTGTTATTGTTAACTAAGATTACAGTTTGATCACCTTTTATTAAAGTCGATTATGAGAGTATTTTACAATCTAATGAAATCTTTTAATATTTCTGCTAGGTGAAGTAGAAATGAAGGTACATATGCACACAAAATTCTGCCTCATTTGTTTATTGACATTCATATTTCATCACTGCAACCGTTGCCATGAAGATGTGAACGATCACATTTCTGATCAAAGCCACGTTCATAGCCACAGCGACTACCAGATCTCGGAGCAGCCGTATCTTAAAAATGGCGAGCTAGAGTTGTCGGCTGACAAGTTCACAGCACCAGATGCTGAGCATGAACAAAAGTACTACATTGAAAAACTTTTCTTTCATTATGGGAACAACGGAAGGCTGTCTTTTACAGGGCTGGAGAAGCTCTTGGACAATTTAGGTCTCGGAGAGGTTAAAGTTGTTGAAATCGTTCATGAAGATATTGGCCATGATCATGTGTCCCATCTGGATGCTTTAGATTTACAAGAAGGAAAGCATACTCACTTGCATAATCACAATGAAGCCGATAATGAAACCAAGAGTACAGATTCCATTAAAGATGCTCATACATGTGAAGAAAAAAAGGCAGAGTCACGTATACATAAGAAATCACACAGTACCTCAGATCACCATCATCACCATCATAAGCATAATGGGACGCACCATTCTCATAACAGTTCCAATTCTCACAACCATTCAGTAAGTGGTTTAGAATATGAAGGACACAATCAAGACCTGCTAATTGGTTTAAACTCCACTCATAACAGTCCTGAAGCAAAGGCACACAAACACAAGGACAAACGGAAAAGAAAAAAAAATAGTGACACAACTGCAGGTTCTGCATCCGAGGTTTTAGTTCATCATGTGCACCATGAAACACATGAGCATAACCATGTTCACAAATCAGATACTACCCAGGGTTCCTCTCCTCTCCATGAACATGCCAATAATGATATTGGGGACCATGAATCTGATGAATATCATCTAGGGGCTGAAAACAGGACAAGAAACAACAAGAAAAGGGAAGCCCCGCATGACAATCACAGCTTGAAAAAACATGATATTGTTTTAACTCAGAATCATAAGGAGCACGGAGAGAACCTTCATGAACATGATGAGGTGAGTGAAAGCAGCTTGATTTTCAAGTATACATGTATTCTAATGGCACACACTACTTTTCAGCTAGCTCAGAAGAACAGCAATGCCTCCTATGGCCACTCATACCACTCAATGGGAAATGATTGGAAAGCAGCTTTACATGTGTCATCAGCCTTACTTTTATGTATCAATGTGTATTTCTGTCATGTAGAATGAATATGCCTTGGCGACCAACCACTTGATTCTTGTTAAGTAGGACTGGAAATGTGCTAACCAAACAGGTAAAGGGGTTGTTCACCTTCAAACACTTTTTTTTTCAGTTCAGTTGGTTACAGATAGATCACCAGAAATAAAGACTTTTTCCAATTACTTGTATTTTCTATCCGTGACTGTTTTTCTAATATTAATGTGCAAAATTCTGGGAGGGAGGGTCTCTAACTTCTTAACTTTTAAATTCAAACATTTGGTTGATACTTTTGTTATCTTTGGCCCTGATGAGCATAATGCCTGAGTTTTATTAAAGGCAGCCGTTTCCTATTTGTATAATAGTTGCTAAAATTCCACAGATGCTGCTGAGAAGTGTATCAATTAAATGTATCAACTACATAAATGTAGCACGATTACTGAGCTGCCAGACTGAAACACCAGAGACAGGAACATTAAACTTTAACCTTAAATTTTGGGAAAACGATAAAAAATAAAAGATGAAAAGCACTTGAAAAAAATATTTGTTTATGGAGAACAATCTGAAAACAACTCATCTGAAAAAAGTGTTGGAAGGTGGACAAGCCCATTAACGATACAAAATAAAAGTTATTTTCTGGGTGAATTTCCTATAACTCTTAATAATGGGGTTATGTTGAACTCCTATCTGTTTTATGGTTTTCCAGCAGTTGCATAGTTTGCTGTATCCACCCATAAACTTCTTTTAAAAAACATAAACAGGTATAGAACCTGTTATCCAGAATGCTCAGGACCTGGTGTTTTCCTGGATAAACGGATCTTTTCATTATTTGGATCTTCATACCTTAAGTCTACTAGAAAATCATTTAAACCTTAAAGGGAAAACTATACCCCCAAAATGAATACTTAAGCAACAGTTTATATCATATTAAGCGGCATATTTAAGAATGTTACCAAATATATATTTAAGTAAATATTGCCCTTTTACATCTCTTGCCTTGAACCCCCATTTCGTGATGGTCTGTGTGTTGCCTCAGAGATCACCTGACCAGAAATACTACAACTCTAACTGTAACAGGAAGAAGTGTGGAAGCAAAAGACAGAACTCTGTTAATTGGCTCATGTGACCTAAGAAGTATAGTTTGATTTGTTTGTGTGCACAGTGAATCATACAATCCCAGAGGGTGGCCCTTATTTTTTAAAATGGCAATTTTCTATTTATGATTACCCAATGGCACATACTACTAGACAAGTATATTATGAGAGATGGGGCGGGCAATATTTGATTGACAGCTGAGAATTATAAATGAGTTTAAAACATTTATGAATGCTTTAATAATAAAAAAAAGAATATGGATTTCATGTGTAAATTAAAAAGGACTTTTATTATACAGCTTTTTATGTCTAGGTGACAGGTCCCCTTTAATTCCTGTGTGCTAGGGAAACCATAACCTTGTATGTCTCTTGCCAAATATAGGCAGTGTGGTGCCAGTTGTTCATTGGCAGCACAGTTTGTGGAAAAGCCAGACCCTCTGACTCTTTTACTGCCAGAAGCAATGATATTTTGGCAGTTTTGTCTCTCCTACCCATTGTCCGCACCAGGGACATGCATTGGTGTAGCCAACTCAATGATACTACAGAGGACCTAGTACTCTGTATGGTTCTCTATTTAGACTAGTGATAGGCTGACAAAATACATAATATTGATTATACAATTACCTGTTTTATTGAAAGCAGAGTATTGTGTGTGTGTGTGTGTATACATCTAACACAACTCTTTATTTTCCAGTGCTTGAACATCACTCAGCTGCTTCATTATTATGGCCTGAATGACAATTCTCCAATTTCTCCAGATCAGTTTGCATATATCTGCCCAGCTCTGGTATATCAGATTGATAGAAGGCTTTGCATTAAACATTTTTCAGATTTGCAAGTGGAGAATGTGGAGAAGAGTAAAGGCGGAGCTTCCGGTGAGCATGCTGCTATTCTACTGGCATTTTTCTGTTTTTTGGAAATTGCATCACCACAATGATCAATTAAATTTATAATAACCAAAACCTCCTGGAAGGGGGGGGGCAATAGCTTCCCACTTGTGTTTCATTCATAATTATGCAAAGCAACTTAGCTGCAGTTTTTGTTTTAGGGACACCCTGTTTGGTGTTTCCCAAATATAGGAACAGTGTTAACTTGGTTTAAGTTGTAAAGTAAGAAACATTTTATTGTTTCTTTAATATATGACCAGATAAGGTTGCAAGTGCTTTTATACAGGTCTTGGAACTCCTTTGTGAAAGATTCAGTGTTCGGCCCAATCCTGAAAAAGTGGATTTGGTACATCCCTATATGTTTGTGACCGATAAAGCCATCATTTTATTTGCATTACTTTATTTTGTTTACAGCCTGGATTTGCGGCTTTATCTCAATCACTGTCATTAGCTTGCTCTCGTTACTGGGCGTTATCTTGATTCCCTTCATTAACCAAGGCTGCTTCAAGTTTCTTCTCAACTTTCTGGTTGCTGTAGCTGTGGGAACACTCAGTGGAGATGCCCTGCTTCATCTGCTACCTCATGTAAGTATTGCTCTTTCTTTCTTGTTTATCATCTCACACACACTCTCGCACACACTCTCGCACACACTCTCGCACACACTCTCGCACACACTCTCGCACACACGCACACACACACTCTCGCACACACACACTCTCGCACACACACACTCTCGCACACACACACTCTCGCACACACACACTCTCGCACACACACACACTCTCGCACACACACACACTCTCGCACACACACACACTCTCGCACACACACACACTCTCGCACACACACACTCTCGCACACACACACTCTCGCACACACACACTCTCACACACACACACTCTCACACACACACACTCTCACACACACACACTCTCACACACACACACTCTCACACACACACACTCTCACACACACACACTCTCACACACACACACTCTCACACACACACACTCTCACACACACACACACTCACACACACTCTCACACACACACACTCTCACACACTCTCACACACTCTCACACACACTCACACACTCTCACACACACTCACACACTCACACACACTCACACACTCTCACACACACTCACACACACTCACACACACTCACACACTCTCACACACTCTCACACACACTCACACACTCACACACTCACACACTCACACACACTCACACACACTCTCACACACTCTCACACACTCTCACACACTCTCACACACTCTCACACACTCTCACACACACTCTCACTCTCACACACACTCTCACACACACTCTCACACACTCTCACACACACACACACTCTCACACACACTCACACACACTCTTTCTAAGATGTATAACGAAATCTGATTGTTTGATTTCATCTTATTGCTTGTGGCTGATTTGTGACTAGCAATGCTCCTATCTACCTTCTGGGTTCCACCATTGTGGCCCCTTTTACAGATGCAGGGTTTAGAATAACAAAGAAGGAAGGCTGCACTTGTGGACCTGGGAAAATGTGCTAAGCTGCATGCAAGGAGTGGTACTCTATGTGCTATAAGGCTGTAACTGATAGAGGCTACAAAAGTAAAATAGCAAACCTTTATTTGGGGCTTAAGTTAGTTTTACTTTACAGCTTTTATTTGTAAATGTATTTGCTGATGAAAATAGTCCTTCTTAATATAGGTCTCTACTACATAATTTCACCCAATCAAACCTAATCCCCTCCATTGGGCCTTGGTGTTTCTGTAAAAGTGTCCTCTTCTGACCTAGAGCACTTCTGGACTCTGCTGAAGTACCTCTATTCCCAAACCTTAGGTTCTGAATGGGGGTGGAGGTAGGTCTGCAGGGGTGCTTTTAGAGCATTATTGACAGCCCCTCTTTGTAGGACCAAGTTCTTCCCAAACCTCAGCTAACACGGCATAGAGGAGATTTTTTTTTTAACTCATAAAATTGACATTGGCCTTTACTTTACATTGCATTTTGTAGATTAGGCATTTGCAAGTCCCAGCCAAAGCTGCAATTCCAGTGCTGCTGAAGGATTTTTTCTTAAATGGGCAGTATATCCCTCTTGACCAACATAAGTGCAATGAATAGGGCTGGTGCTGATACTCTTTGGCTACTGTTTTTATCACAAAAAACTTTAATCGTGATAAAACTACGGTTTTGATATTTTTTGAGCTAAGCAGGAAAACAGAGACTAAAGGGAGTATCTGCAGGTAGACAATTTGATTCCTAGTGCAAAGATACCCCCTCCTGTATAATGGCCTACAAAATAGTAGCAACAAAGGGTGAGACTGTATATTTGTAATCTACTTTGCAAAGACCATGGCAAAAAACACAAGCCCTTTTTATTGCACTTTTGCTACACAAAGGGACAAAGCGCTACTTTGACTAGATAGAAGCAAGCTAGACCATCTGGTTTGCACCAAAGACAGTTGCTGTAACCGTGTCCATGCCTATTTCCCATGTATTCTTTCTTTTCACAGAGACCCACTATTATAAGGAAGTAATACTTTGTCTCTTGTATTTCATGACAGTCACAAGGGGGTCATGATCATGGCACAGAAGCCCCTAATCACGGTCATGAGCACAATCAAGAATCTCTGCATTCTGAAGGGCAGCCTTTTTTAAGCGAGTATGATGGTGTTATGAAGGGTCTTGTTGCTTTGGGTGGAATTTATCTGCTGTTTATTGTGGAGCACTGCCTGTGGATGTTTAAACATTACAAGGAAAGAATGGTATGTACAAAATATCTAATATTTGCTATGTTGCTCTTAAAGGAATTGTTCAGTGTTAAAATAAATACTGGGTAAATAGATAGGCTGTGCAAAATAAAAAATGTTTCTTATATAGTTAGTGAGCCAAAAATGTAATGTATAAAGGCTGGAGTGATTTGATGTATAACATGTCAGTCAGAGCACTACTTCCTGCTTTTCAGCTGTCTTGGTTTACACTGACTGGTTACACTGGCTACCAGGCATTAACCAATCAGAGACTTGAGGGGTGGGGGCACATGGGTCATATCTGTTGCTTTTGAATCTGAGCTGAATGCTGAGGATCAATTACAAACTCATTGAACAGAAATGTACCATGTGGTCCCCCTTCAATTCGCTGACTAGCTCAGAGTTATAGAGCTGAAAAGCAGGAAGTTGGATTCTGGCTGTTTCACTCCAGCCTTTATATATTACATTTTTGGCTAACTAACTATATTAGAAACATTTTTTATTTTGCACAGCCTATCCATTTACCCAGTTTTTATTTTCACACTGAACTATTCCTTTAAATATTTAACTTGTGTGCTTTATCAAGTGAGAGTTACTTTTGCATTTGACATTGATGACCACCAAAACTACATGGCAAATCATCTAGTAGCATCTGCTTTAACAATGTTACTTGGAGACTGAGCCAGTCTATGAAAAATCCTCATCCACAATCCAATCCACAAGCTTTTGTATAGGTCCCATTTTTTCTCTATAAAAGGCCCTTCTTTGAAAAAAAAATGTTTGCTTTTAGTTCAGCAGTTCTCTGCTTGGGAATTTCAGCCACTTGATATTTTTTTTATTAATTTCCTATTAATAAGAGGATAAGTAAACTCGCCCCATCTAGATATTCTAGAAATATGTTTAGAACCCTACTGTAACTCCTGTGCATAAAAGTACACTGCACTGGATGGCAATTACCCTCCCCACAAGACTGACTTGGATCCAGTTAACCAACAAATCCATTCCTCTGATAAAACCGACTGCAGAAGCCAGAAGAACAATAATAAAGTTCCACAAAATATGGGACCCTTATTGGGACAGTTATTGCTTCATTATCATGACCTGGTTATTCAACAAAGTACAAAAAGCTGTATGTTATGTTTTTGTTCACAGTTAAAACAAAAACAATCTTCCAAAAAATAAGAGGATAATTAATAAGTAACACTAACAATGAAATCATATCATCACAGAGAATTTTCTTGGCTGCCCAGGTGAGTGTCCCCCTCCCATTTGAAAGCTTGAAAGAGGCAGAAGAATAGGGTTAGAACAATTGTAATGTTGCTTAGAATAGAACAGTCTGTAACATACCGAAAGTTAATGTAAAGGTTAACTAGCCCTTTAAGTTTGAAATAACAGCAGGAATAAAAGAAATAAGCAAATTATACTTGGACTAGTTTTAAATTCATACTTGGTTTTATGTGGTTGTTGGGCAAGTCACCATGTGGCTGGCTCTATAATATCCCCCTGCTATTCTTACACTGTAATAAAAAATGTCACAAAACATTTGAAACAACAGAAGTTTTGTTGAAACATTCATGTATTTTACTTTGTAAGGACACATTGGCATTATTTGAATTCAAATGATATAGTGAATGGGCACTTTTTTCCAGGGGAAGCGGAAGTGGCTGAAGAGAAAACAGAAAGTAGATGAGCCTGCAGTTGGCAGAAAATTATCTGATCACGGCTCAAATCGGAGGTCAGATGCTGAATGGCTTCAGCTAAAACCTTTAGAAGGTAAAATAATCCAGTCATTTTTAAATGGGGGTGCTTCTTAAATGGCACCCACATTCCTTGCCTGTTGGAGGTTTATTTATTTATTTATTTATTTATTTTGCTTCCCTGTAGATTTGTTGGCTCCTGATGAATTTGTTTGTAGTGTGTGTGAATGTGATAAGGACCTTGGATTGTAAACTCCACTGTGGCAGGGACTGATGTGAATGATGTATAATCTCTGTTAATTTCTGTGGAATGTATTGGCACTATATAAATGAAGGCTAAAGCCGATGACAAAGGACCAGATCAACTGCCCATGACAAATCTCCTCTTCATGTGGGCAACTTATCTACTTCAAATGCTTTCCCTCTGATGATAAAGTGAATTGCTGCTGTTAAAACACATGTGGCGCTTTGTTTTTCTAAAGTTGCCCGAAGTTGAAGAAATTTAGTTTCCTCAAGATGCAGTCTTTTTGTCCTCAGCAGTGTTGCAAGCTCTTTTGGGAAGGACCCTGTTTACCTCTTGTATTGGTTGTTTTTGTATATAGTATATATAGTATTAGGGATGCACCGAATCCACTATTTTGATTTGGCCGAATACCGAACCAAATTAGGCGTGGGAAGGGGGAAATTTTTTTACTTCCTTGTTTTGTGACAAAAAGTCGCGCGATGTCCCTCCCCACATCTGCATATGCAAATTAGGATTCGGGTTCGACCGGGCAGAAGGATTCGGTTGAATCCTGCTGAAAAAGGCCGAATCCCAAACCGAATCCTGGATTCAGTACATCCCTATATAGTATGTTTAGTGTATTCTATTATAACGCTGTGGAATATGTTGGTGCTTTGTTAATAATATAGGATGTTTCTTAACATGCTAATCCTATAATAATATTCTACTCACTATACATGAAATGAACACACAGACACCTGGCATGTGACCATGGAATACAAGATATGAAATGGTCTAATAAAGGGATTTCAGAGTAAAGATCTCCACACACTGGGCGATTCACTGTTATTTATTATATATTCAAATATTATTAGTAACCACTGATATGATATTGTTCATCACACACCTTAGGGGATTTACATTTGTTTTTTTTTCTAAATGCAGGGATGCAAGATTCTATTGCTTCTGACCAACAACTGAATCAGACGGAAATGACATATGTAGAAAATGTTCTGCAGTCCCCTGTGAAAGTTTTTATTCCAGCGGATGAAAGAACGGCACATGTCAACAATGACGGCTCCCATTATGATGAGGACCATAGCCTGCAAGATGGGCAGTATGAGAATAATCATGAAAAGATGGAGGTGCCAAAGCAACACAACCATAACAAACATTCCCATCACTCCCATGGTCATTGCCATTCTGGCAAAGATATGAAGGACACTGGCATTGCTAGTATAGCTTGGATGGTTATTATGGGAGATGGCATGCATAATTTCAGTGATGGCTTAGCCATAGGTAAGTGGAAATGAGTAGACCCAGTAATGGCTGAGCTATGACAAATGCTGTGCAAAGTAGTGTTTGGAGTAGCAGTGGTCTATTAGAGGTTACTCAAAGTTATGCCTAGTTATTTTAGCTCCTGCATATGCACCATACACACACCTTGTGCTAAACCATCAATGGCTGAAGGAGTCTCTTGAATCACGTATTAATACGATGTGTTAATTGATTTTCATAAAGTGATTTGCACTTCAGAGAGTCAATTTCTTGTGCTAGTGCTTTGTAACCATAGAAGGGCCACTAGACAATTTATTGCAGAATGTTGATCTAGAATACGCAGTGTTACCCTTCCCACTGGCTGAAGTTGCTTATTTATAGTCATTCATCCTAAAAATGTTTTTGAATACCATATTTACTGTGGAGAGACCCAGAGAACAATATTCCTCACAGTTTTAAAGAGCAAGAAAACCACAACTTGTGCTCCCCACTGAATTTCATTTCTCCATTTGTTTTTTTTGTTTTTGTTTTTTTCCTGTGGCAGGTGCTTCTTTAGGATAAAAATGCCCTTTATTGTGGATTTTTCTGCATTAAGAACATCTGGGCAAAGTAAGAAAAATAGCGTTGCTCTGTTCCAGTACCCCCCCCCCCCCCAAGACCAGTGTGTTTTTGATTTGTTTTCTTTTCCTAAGGGGTGCATAACATATTGTTTAATGCTTGTAAATATGAATGGATTTTAATCAACCATACTTTTTGATTGTAAAATAGTCCTATTTGTTTTTAAAGGAAATCTAAAGCCAAAACCCATGCGGGTGTTGAGTTGTACAGTGTTTCCTTGTCTTATGCACCTCTTTGTTGAAAAGCATCCATACGTAGCATCCATAGGACTTTACAGTCCCAAGGAGGGTCCCAGTTTGTGTGAGAAAAGTGGTAGTGGTGTTTTTATAAAGATGTGCAGAGGCCTAGGGGAAAAAGCTAATCCTTTTTAGTCACTGGTGGGTGCTGAGGAAATTGGCCCCATTATTGATTTTTTACTTTAGTTATCTTTTTAGCTCTCTGTTAGACAACAAATTAATAGTAGATTGACCTCAGTCCTTTGTTATGAGGCATATGGTCTAAATATTGATGTCTTGTATTTCTGTTTGTTTATGTTTATACTGGTATGGGATCGGTTATCTGGAAACCCTTTATCCAGAAAGCTCCATATTGTGGAAAGACTCCCATAGACTCAATTATCATCAAATAATCCAAATGTTTAAAAACCTTTTGCTCTATATTAATAAAATAGTACCTTGTACTTGATCCCAACTAAGATATAATTAATCCTTATTGGAAGCAAAACCAGCCTATTGGGTTTATTTAATGTTTTCATGATTTTCTAGTAGACTTAAGGTATGAAGATCCAAATTACGGAAAGATACGTTATCCGGAATAATCCCAGGTCCCAAGCATTCTGGATAACAGGTCCAATAACTGTACCTATTTTGCAGTATGGTCTGTAAATTCAAAATATTTTCCATCTATGCTTTGTGTTGGGTAAGTGTGAAATCCGGTACATTACAAACACTGAAAATGTTGGCGAACATTTATTGGTCTGTGTGCCTGTAGTCTGTGTAAGTGTCTGTGAAGCTTTTCTGTGAATGTGTTTGCAGCTTTTATACCTATAGAGATCCACTAAGGACTTGGTACTTCTGGGCAGTGATAACCTGTCATCCCTTTTCTTCAGGTGCTGCATTCAGTGCTGGGATAACAGGAGGTATAAGTACATCAGTAGCTGTATTCTGTCATGAGCTGCCTCATGAATTAGGTAAGGAAATCTCCAAGTATTCTGATGGACTTAGGGCAAAATAAATTTCATATCAACCATCAATAATAATATATTGCTTCATATATAGCTACATTTTTTAAGAGCCAGACTTAACCCTAACTGGATGTTTGTTTATAGGGGTGAAGAGTCTCATAGTTTAGCTTCTTTGAGAAAAACTGATGTAATGTTTTACCTATTAAGGTCCATTAAGTATGAAGCCAACACCCCTATCAAAAAGACAGCACCCCTGTCAAAAACACCATAAATTTTTCTTTAGGACATGGAATCACTCCCTCCATGCCAGTGCTACTGTGTTATTGTGAAAAATACAGAAAGGAGCCCTTTTGTGCAATAACCCAGAGATGTGGTTATTCATATGTTATTCAATGGGAAGGCATTTTCAGGCAGCAGGAAATGAAAAGTAACCACAGCTGCTACTCACTGCCTCCTCTCTCATCATCATGTTCTTACCAACATGTTACATTTCATAAAGTGTCATACACCGGAAACAAAAGTGTCCTAAAGGACAGATTCCACTCTTGTTCTCTTGATAATCCGGCATGAAAAATGAGTAAGTGGAGGACAAACACAGAGGCATTGCTGAAATGCAAATTGATTGCAACCCACACAGTCCTCATAAACACAGTTCAGTGTGTGGCTTTGTAATCAATTTGTACTTTCAGTAACTTTTCTGTGTTTGTCCCCCAGTTCCTCATTGTTTATTCTTTTCAACATGGAATATTGGCAGAAGGGCAAGACTAATTTGTGAATCTAATGGATACACAGCTGGACCCCGATTTTATGTCCCCAGATTTTAAAGGAAAACTATACCCCCAAAATGAACACTTAAGCAACAGATAGTTCATATCATATTAAGTGACATATTAAAGAATCTCACCAAACTGGAATATATATTTAAGTAAATATTGCCCTTTTACATCTCATGCCTTGAGCCACCATTTCGTGACTCTATCTGTGCTGCCTCAGAGATCACCTGACCAGAAATACTACAACACTAACTGTAACAGGAAGAAGTGTGGAAGCAAAAGACACAACTCTGTCTGTTAATTGGCTCATGTGACCTAACATGTATAGTTTGTTGGTATGTTTGTGAGTACAGTGAATCCTACGATCCCAGGGGGCGGCCCTTATTTTTTAAAATGGCAATTTTCTATTTATGATTACCCAATGGCACATACTACTAGAAAAGTATATTTTTATGAAAATGGTTTATTTACATGAAGCAGGGTTTTACATATGAGCTGTTTTATGCAATATCTTTTTATAGAGACCTACATTGTTTGGGGGGTATAGTTTTCCTTTAAGTTTTCCCAGAATTGACGCTGTTTTCCTGGTCTCATGGAAAATGGGACTGTCTGGATTTTACCATTAGTCTCACACAGCGAGTAATTACAAACAGGGTTAATTTGCTTTTCAAAGTTAAGGATATGTATACTAAACATAGGATATTAACCGTTTGTCTTTAAAGGGATACTGTCATAGGAAAAACATTTTTTTTCAAAATGAATCAGTTAATAGTGCTGCTCCAGCAGAATTCTGCACTGAAATCCATTTCTCAAAAGAGCAAACAGATTTTTTTATATTCAATTTTGAAATCTGACATGGGGCTAGACATATTGTCAATTTCCCAGCTGCCCCAAGTCATGTGACTTGTGCTCTGATAAACTTCAATCACTCTTTACTGCTGTACTGCAAGTCGGAGTGATATCCCCCCCTCCCTTCCCCCCCCCAGCAGCCAAACAAAAGAACAATGGGAAGATAACCAGATAACAGCTTCCTAACACAAGATAACAGCTGCCTGGTAGATCTAAGAACAACACTCAATAGTAAAAACCCATGTCCCACTGAGACACATTCAGTTACATTGAGGAGGAAAAACAGCAGCCTGCCAGAAAGCATTTCTCTCCTGAAGTGCAGGCACAAGTCACATGACCAGGGGCAGCTGGGAATTGACAAAATGTCTAGCCCCATGTCAGATTTCAAAATTCAATATAAAAAAATCTGTTTGCTCTTTTGAGAAATGGATTTCAGTGCAGAATTCTGCTGGAGCAGCACTTTTAACTGATTCATTTTGAAAAAAAAATTTTTTCCCATGACAGTATCCCTTTAAGTGTGTAGGTGTTTTATAATGTGGTTCTATATGTAGATTTATTAAACTGTTAATGCATTGTTTTGTTGAATCTGAATTTACATCTTGGAAATTCATATGTAAATTTTTTTTGTTTTACCTTAGGGGATTTTGCTGTCCTCCTGAAAGCTGGCATGACTGTAAAACAAGCAATTGTGTACAATCTTCTGTCTGCAATGATGGCTTACGTAGGGATGTTGATTGGTACAGCAGTTGGACAGTATGCCAATAATATCACCCATTGGATTTTTGCCATTACAGCAGGCATGTTTCTATACGTAGCTCTAGTAGACATGGTAAGAGCAGTCATTTGTTACTTGTACCTTTTGGAGCTGTAGATGATATCTGCATAGTCCTTACCAGCTTCAGGCTCTTCACTTTCTTTCCTGCCCCATGTGTTAGATAGAGAGATGATGACTGTGCCCTGACTAAAAACATCATGCAACTTTTTTTTATTTTATTTTTTTAAAAGCTGCAGTGAAAGTTATTACCTTATAGTTGCCTATTGTGTAAACTTCAGTCTTTGCATGTGGGGTTGTTGTCTAGAGCAGTGTTGTGTGACATTTTACAATAAGGGGGTTATTTATCAAAATTCGGAAATATCTCATTTTCTGAAAGTTACGCTAACCAATTCTGCACTGGTTTTTCCCCCTTATTTATAAATACATTTTCCCGAAAATTTCTTGTTCAGGAAAAAAACTCAATAAAATTCTGAAAAAATCAGAATACCGCAATTTTTTTCAACGGACTTGTCGTTGAAAACTACGACTTTTTCATATTTGATGGTCAGGTCCTCCTACAAGTAAAAAAAAAAAAAAAATAAAAAAAAATTTTGCCAGGCCAGGGCCCCTACAAAGTTATTAAAAAAAGGAAAAGTGCACTTACCTTAGCCAGGGAGCTCAGGTGCCAGTATCTTCAGTTTCCTGTGCTCTCATTTGCCAGTGAAATGTAAGTCCTGGTTAAGCTGCATGGCGATTTGAATAAAGTAGAGGGGAGGTTCAAAATGCACCCATACAATCCCCATGCGACTTTATCGGGACTTACACTTCATGGCGAATCAGAGTGCAAAAAGCAAGAAACAGCCATTGAAACTCCACCCAGCCCTCCCTTCCGAAGTCTGCAGTGGCCTGGCAATGCAAGTAAAGGTCCCCATAGACGCAAAGATTTCTCTTGCCGAACGACCGATATTAGCGAAGTCCGACCAATCCTTCGAAATTATTGTGCGGTTAGTGGGATTCGAACGATCAAACATCTTACGATTTTTCGTCCAACATTTGTCAGAAAATTGATCCGCCAGGTTAAAAAATCTTTATCGGTCCCAGTGCAATCTATCTATGTTTGCAGGGACAAGCAGGCAGCTCCCCTTTGTTTTCCTGGCAATATCGCCTGAAATGGTCTTCTTAGTTGATGGACACATCGTACATGTAAACAATCGTTTGAGATAATCGTGGTCTCACGATGTCGATCGGATCTTTTAAAAATCTTTAGATCTATGGCCAGCTTAAGTACAGCACGGCCGGGCCCCCCCTTAACTCCCCAAATCATCCGGGCCCCGAACAGTAGTCTCTCCCCCCCCCCCGATGGCGGCCATGTCAGGCCCCATTAGTATTCTAACAAAGTTACATTGATCTAAAACAATCTGCAAAAATTCTCACTCTCCTCCTGACTTTCAGGTTGTGCTTTTTTGAGTATTTGAAAAAAGCAACTCTCTAATCACACCTCCATTGACCATCAGCCTGGGGCAGGTCCCTGCTCTACATATTCTACATATTCTCCACAGAAATGCAGTGTTTGCTTAAAATGGGTAATTGCTAATGAGAGATACTAGTAGAAGAAAGATGGGCAGTTGGCTTCTTACATGTATGTGTTTATTCTGCATTAGCATTATGGAGTCCTTATCAATATTGTGTATTCTCAGCTTCCAGAAATGCTCCACGGAGATGGGGAACATGAAGAAAACGGACATTGCGCAGTTGGACAGTTTATCTTGAAAAACTTGGGACTCCTCCTTGGTTTTACCATCATGCTGCTAATTGCCCTGTATGAAGATAAAATAGTGCTAGACATTCAGTTCTGATTCTTCATCTTGCCTTCTGTGACTCATTTATTGGCTGCTTGCTATATACAGACATTGTCCAGCCACTGGTCCCAGTACCTGTGTGCAGCATTCACATGTGACTAGTATCCAGAAGGTACAGCTACACATGCCACTTGTAAGGGTTCACTCTTGCACAAGGTTAAAGGTCAAGTATGATTTCCTTAAGTACAGCTTTAATTCCCATGCCTTTTAGCTGCAATGGACAAAAAGCCCATGAGGATACAACTTATTGTGTGCACAGAATGTTCCTAGTGTGCATGTTTGCATTAGTGGTAGCTGTTATATTGGTTCATTGCAGTCTACCGTCTCGTAATCTGGAGAGAAGCAGTGACATTATAACGTAGACTCTAATAGAAAGTAAATGAAAGAAGATAGAAGTATAGTTTGCCTTGAATATAATGCCATCAAAGTGTTTTTTCTTGACAATATTTGCAAATGTACTCTACTCATTGAAACATGTTGCAACATATGGGGTAAGTGCTACAAAAATGGGATGGGTTACATTTGTCACAGTGAGGGACAGTGCCAGTGGATTCATTTTGCTATATAGTATGGGTAGAGTGTGACTTTAAAAAAGGCTCAACCATGGATTGTTCTGTCTGGCTGGAGACACGTGTGTGTATAGAAATATATGAATTTCAGTTCATTGGGATGGCTTACATCTGTTGAAAGCTTGGTTCCTCTGGGGATCAAATAGTTATGGGCCATAACTTTGGCCGTATTTTCATTAAGTTTATGCTCTTTGTAATGGCACTGTGCAAATGAAGGGCCTCTTCTTACCTATGGGCACAACAGATACATATTGTCACACCATATGGCCCTTAAACCTGTTTAATATAAATGTTCCCAGTACACGGAAACAGATGTCCGGAGATACTTTAGATATTTGTTACTTTCCTGCATACTTTGCATTGCTTTTCTAACCTTAAAATATGATACAAGACTGTTCCCTTGTCTTTCTGAAAGTTTATTTTAACCTCTGGGCATTAATAGGTTAGGGCTTATTACTTTGATTTGCAGTGTTGAAGGGTAAGTAAAGTCACATTTGCACTATATCTGCATGATATATTGGCAGTTGATAGTCAATGACTGCTTGCCACCAAACCATTCACTTTCAGATTAGAAAGCAGCAGGGTGGCATTTTGGATTTTTGATATAGAATCAAACGTATGCAAACTGCACATGCTGCTAAATTTACATACAGGGCACATGCTAGAGATTTCATTATAAGGCTTACTGGCCTTTTGAAAACTCATTATTGTGTACAATATTAACATTTTGTTTCATTCTGACCACTTTATAAACAAGTATCCTTGGCACTGGCACAAAGTCCTGTTCATTTTTCATGTTAAGAATGTCCATGGAATCTGCAGTGTGCTTAAATTTAGGAGAAGGAAAGTAGTTTATTGTCAATAGACTAGCCACAACAGTGCAAACTAGAACACTATTTATTCTGTAGAATGCTTTATCATACCCAAGTAAACAGCTCTAGAAGCTCTCTGTTTGTTTAGGATAGCAGCTGCCATATTCACTTGGTGTGACATCACATCCGGCCTGAGGTTTCCCTGCTCACTCATAGCTCTGGGCTCCGATTACAGCAGGGAGGGGAGGAGGAGCAAACTGAGCATGCTCAAGCTCTAGCCCTGGAGGTTTATGCTGAAAACAGGAAGCCTGATACAGAAGCCCATGTGTACACAATAAAAGGAAAGAAATGCTGTGTTTCTTTTGACAGAGGACTCGGAGCAGCATTACTTTGAGGGTTTACTGGTGTATTTATATAGACCTTTCTTATAAACTTACTTAATTTTAGCCTTTCCTTCTCCTTTAAATTCTGTGTCATCCCATTCTATTATAGGTTCCACAAAGCCCCTCCCTGGGGGGTGCAAATGTGGGAGCTACTGTGTATGCCTTGGTCTTCTAAATTTGGGGGAAATGCAAAGGGGGAAGAAATGATTGGCTTAAGGTTCAAATTACATAATATACAGAGTTGGTGAAAACAAGAAAAACTTGAATGGGATTTGACACACGTTCTTTCCATCTCGTAGGTGTAATAATGTTGAGTCAGAAGTAACGGTTATGTGGCACTGCATTCAGCCAGATTTTATCTGTAGCTTGAACAAATGACAATTTACAGATCTTTTTGCATTGAATTTGTTTTTTAACACGGTGTGCCATCATTTTTAATGATTGTTTATCTGGGGGTGTTAAAGCTGAAACCTCCACAAACCATAGCAAGGAATGGCATTCACTCCATTTCATTACAAAAAATTCCTGTCAGTCAGGAAAGGGTTAATAGTGATAAAATTCCAGTTGCGAGCAGGTGTGCTACAACTGCAATCTGGTTAATCGATCCTATTCTTGTAAAGTGGGTTTCTGGATAATAGATGTTATACGCGTAAGCATTGTCACTTGCATGCAGTACTGGATCTAATCAAGATGCCGTTTACACAATTATGAGCTGAATGAGATTAAACCAATAGGGTTATTAGTATTTCAGTCACTTCCTCAAACAGGACATTGAATCCATGCTAAATGGCCAATCAACAGCTGCCATTCTTGTGTATGTAAAGCAAAAGAATACAGAGTGGGGCACCTGTCTTGCTCCTGGATCTGCCATTTTGGATTTATGATTTTTGTATAGTTTAGCATAGATTGTTTTTTGTTTTTACAGCTTTTACAATTCAGATAGACCAAGTTCAGCTTGTTCAGCCTTTTTATTGGCTAAACAGGTGCTATTGTATGGATTTGGTACCAGGACATTTGCACTATTCTGCCGGCTCAGTTCTGACCTTGTGCAAAGTTGTATTGCGATTTCTACGCTCTATGAACATCAGCCGTTGTCTCTATGCATCATCAGTGGCTCCACAACAGGCTCTAGGTCAGTTTCCATTGTACTGGGCTCTATTCATTGGCTAACCAGTAATTTAACGCTGGGCACACACTCAGTGAGGCTGGCTTATGATTCCATGCTTCTAATCTTTCCACTGAAATGGCTATTTGCCTAGGGCCTTTCACATGTAGGGTGCACTTGCTCAGAAAATGTCTGTTACACATTGGAATAATGCCATTTGCCCTTTTTAGTGTATTTTTATTTTAGTTTGCTTGCCATCATACATTTCTTTTGCTTTCCTGCATTCCTTGTATTTTAAAGTGATTTTACACAACCAAAGCTCAATTTTGTCTTATAATTTGATGTGATTTTTGTACATTTATTCTACTTTCACTGTATCATTGCATTTGTATTGGCTAGCACAGCATGCTTGGTTGCATAACAAGCCTAAAGTGGTGATTTTTGGGTTTGGTTCATGTTTCAGTGCTGGTTGTGTCTGACAAGAAACCTGTGGTAAATTCCTGTGTGTGAGCTTTACGGTCACCCAAAGCCCCTCTGTAATTAACATAATTTTATAGTGTCTGGCCAGTGGAGTCTATATGCTTATATTGGAAATATGCCTGCATTTTCATCCCTATAAAAGCAGTTACATTTTCCCAGGCGCAGCAACCAGGAAGTTGGTTGCTTTTAAACAGGTGACCACCTGGGCAAACTTTAGTGTCTGGTTTTACTGAACCCTCTTTAGTCCTACTGAAACTTTTTTTATTATCTAAAAGAGACACTGTTTGTACAACTTTGTTCCATGCTACACACCATTCTGTACATTATGTGCTGTATCAGTGTTTGAGATAAAAGTGTGTGCAGCTTGTAATGGAGCAAGTTTGATTCTGGTGCAGTGAGCACATTGCATAGAGCCTCTGTATACTGGAAACTGTACCACAGCCTTCTGCTAAGACAAAATTCTTTTCTTTTCATTGGCCTAAAAGATGTAAATACAGTGCCTTGCAAAAGGATTCAGGCCCTTGGGTGGATGTCATTGAACTCCAAAATAAACACTTATGGTCAGGCCACACAAACAGATTCGGGGAGATTAGTCGCTCTAGTATCTCTTCTGTAAAGTGTATAAGCAACAAGATGTGCAAAAACCAATTTTAATAAGGAGGTGCACCCAAAATGACCTGCCATTTTCTTCCTACCAGGAGTCCTAATTGGCCGCGTTTGCTTCTTTGATTAACTTTTATTTAAGGGAGGAATGAATTCCTTTCAAATAGTAGTCCACAAATAGTGATTTTCTTCAGTCACTTTCTGTTCTTTTTTTTCTATTCAATAATTCATTTTCTTCATCTTTTTTTTCTGTTTTCTTCACACTCTCTCAGTAAAGCTAATGACAGACAGGGCTGAAAATCATCCTGCTGAAATACACAGGCCGAGAACCAGGCCTTACGTTGGCATTGGCATCCTGTCCTGCCTGCTCACGAAACAATGTTTTCAGCCCAGGTGCAGCTATACATGGTGGATTTTGGTGCCAAAACACACGTTTTTGCATTCTCATGAAAATCCACTATGTATGCCTGCACCTGGGCTGAAAACATTGTTTCGCGAGCAGGCAGTACAGGATGGCAATGCCAGCGTAAGGCCTGGTTCTCGGCCTGTATATTTCAGCAGGATGATTTTCAGCTCTGTCTGGCATTAGCCTAAGCCAGGTGGCCTTTTTGCTACAGTTGTTGATTAATTTCTTCACATCAGAGCAATGGCAGCAACTAATGTATCAACTGTAATAGATATATTTTTTAAATCTACAGTTGGTACAGAGTCCTGACACATTGACTGAGATGCTAACCCAACAGCCCAGTATTAGCAGCCTAAAACTGCAGAAATCTCAAGCCAAGTTGTTTAAGAAAAATAAAACAAATCTTATTGGGAAAGATGCTCCATTATTCAGTGCTAGGGAATGTTCCTTCTTCCTAATGAATGGTTTGTTGGCCACTTCACACTGTGGACAATTAAGGGTTAACACATTTGGTTGCCAGAACTTTGACAGTATTGCTGTATGCTTGATAACATACCAATTGAATCAAATATCTGCTGCTACACGGCAGCAACTAATGCATCAACTGTAATATAAATATTTAGTATATATATTTAGTAAATCTCTAGTCTGTACAGAGCCCTTTAGGGTCTCTGACACATTGACCGAGATACTAACCCAAAAGCCCAGTATTAGCCTAAAACTGCAGAGATCTCTAACCAAAAAAATCTTATTGGAAAAGTGCTCAGAGAGGCACCCCTTTTTAATGTTAGCAATATTTTGTGTATTATGCACTTCTATATATGTGCTCTTAAAGTATCTTGCTTACAGCAGGAGATTGTTGCAGTTGGGCTAAAAATCAAGCAGGGTTTTTAATACAACATGTGATGTTACTATTTGTTTAGATGCCAATCTTGCACTTGTTACAGAGAAGTTATAAATTCTAAGGGCTATGGCACCCAGAGCTACGTGGACACCTTAAGCACTGTGATATTTAGTAGCTCATGAATGCAGCCCTCCTTTGATTTGAATGTAAATCCCTATATGGGCTGTGGTTGTGGCGCCTCCGAAGATGGAAAGCCTGCAGATAAGTGACCTATCCTATAAAATCTCCTTTCATATCTGATGCCTCTTTACAAAGCACACAAGACTTGAAAAATATCTGTTAATGTTGTTCAATGGTCATGTCAATTTCATGTTAACCATTTTATGAGATAATGGAAATCATTAAAGGGCTTCTCTGCAGAAAAATAAAAATGTATAGGCATGAAGACTCCACTGTGAACTCGTATTGCTCTTATTATTATCTCTTTCTGTATGTTATCCGCTGCCAGTCCCACACACATCATTTTTCTGTGACTATATCACACGATATCTAATTGAATCAGAAAGATCAGACTCCACTCGCTGGGAGCAACACTTTATATAAAATACTAGGTGGTACAGTGAAGGATATACTTTACATTAGTTCTATTTTGAGAGAAATGGTAAAAAGGCCGGTACAAATCATTACCTTCTATAGTATTTGTGGAATTTGAGACCATACATCATTGCTAAGGAACTTTACTTCTTAATGAATGATTTACTGCCCGCTTCACACTGTGGACACTTAAGGGTTAACACAGTTGGTTGCCAGAAGTTTAACAGTATCGCTGGTGAAATACTGTTTACAACTGTATGCTTGATAAAATATCAATTCACTTAAATATCTGCTGCTAAAATACATTCATCAATGTTCATGCCCCCTTGTTAAGGATATTCCTAGGGGAGGAAGCAACCTGTCTTTGCTTTTATTGTGTGTATGTAAATGTATGGCTCTGACATTCCCTGAAATAAGGGGAGCCTTATATTGAGGCCATTCATGCTTTATAAAATTTGTGACATCAGGCAAATTCATTCAATCCAATTGTAACTATGCCTGGGTGTACTGTGAATTACTGTTCCCATTACAAGTGTGTCTGTACATGTGCCCATGATCTGCTTATTATGGGGGGATTCTAAACTATGTAAAACCAATCATTTGTCACAATGTTGAAATGTTATTCAGGTACTCTGTTTAATGTTACCATTGCTCTCTTTCTCATCTGTTGTACACTGTCAATTATAAACTTGAGAATAAATATCCAATCATTTCCCAGAGTGCATTGTCATTATGCGTTCAGTTGGCATAAAAGTGCAACCCCTTTCCCAATCCAGTGCTCCTGTGGCTTATCTGATGGAACTGTCATTGCAATGACAGTTAGTGGAGTGACCACTACAGTGTCGGACTGGGACACCAGGGGCCCACCCAAAAACCCTTAGACCAGGGGCCCACCCAAAAACCTTTAGACCAGGGGCCTGCTCAAAGTATTATTTTTCTTCCTTTCCTCACTCAACCTCCTATTCTCCTAGTCTCTTTTCTTTACATACTATAACCTATTCTTCCATCTATTTAGCCTCTTTATTCTCATAGAAATAGGGAATGGCCTTGAAATAAGCCAAATGTTTAGAAGCAGGAGGGCCCACTGATACCTTGGCCCACCGGGAGTTTTCCCTGGTATCCCGGTGGGCCAGTCCCGACACTGGACCAGTAGTTGATAAAGTTCCTCTTCTCTCACTTGTCCTCTTGCAAGGCTTCAGCCACATCTGCAAAATAGTCATGTTTTACACCACAAAAAAACATTTCTTGGCTTCCCTTTCCCAAGAATGCAACTTCCATGGAAGTAGACAGCTGTGCCAAATGAAAAGGGATACATACGATGGTTATATGGTACATAGCAGCTGCTAGGTAAAAAACTTACAAAAGTGCCCTTGGGCAATATTGTCTGTCTGTCCCAGACCTAACCTGACATCATATATGATATATTTAGCAGACTGAAAACATATGCAGCACTTTTTTTTTCCAACGTTGAATGGCAACGAAACTTCGGAAAAACCTATTTATGTCATTGCAAGTAGGAAATAATTTGAAGGAGATTAGTTGCCTGCTGTAGAGAATCTTTTCGTACCTGTAAATGCCCAGAAAGACTTTAGCTGTGACTGCACCTGCAACCATGTGAACATTTTGGGGGGAATTCACAAAAGTGTCGGTAAAATAAGTAAACCAGAAGTGGCGGTCGACAAATTTGTAAAATGTCGTATGAACGGCAAATTCACAAAGGCAGATGTTACCATCTCTGAATGTCTCGTAAGTCTGTCAATTTTCTAAAATGTCGTATATCTTTTCATCGTACAAACGACATTTACCAAGACTTTTCAAAAGACAATTTGACAGACATTTTCGTTTTGGAGAGCCTAAAGTGTCTGAAAAATTGTCGGTAAAAAAAATGAGTTTACAAGTAATTCTTAAAAATGTCGGGAAAAGTGGCGCCGAAAAAACCACGCCCACTTTTAACGACACTAATTCAAAAGTGTCATACATGTCGGAAAATTGGCGGAGAAATGCTCTGTGAATTTGTCGGCTGTTGCTACGACACTTTCTACGACATTTTAAAGACATTTTTTCGTTCCCGACACTTTTGTGAATTCCCCCCTTTGAGTCACCATATGGATACCAAGATATAGTAAGCCTCTTGTATTCTTACTAACAAGCCTTTAAAATAAAATCCTTTTAAAGGGGGACATATACCCACCCATTTCACATTTATGATATATAAAAACTGCTCATTATGAAATCAACATAAAAAATGAATATTGCAATTTGACATTGTTATATGGTGGGGTATATGTACCCTTTAACTGCAAGCTGTATTAACATTTTAAATGTATTTAAAAAGGAAATGGTACAAACCACTGGCACTGTTCACTGTCATTAAAGGTCTTGTGGAATGATTCTCCTAATTGTTTAGTTTTTCTGTTCTAGCGGGCTCCATCTAGAAATAGCCCATGTATATGAACACCTACGAAGGAGAAGGGAAAAAGTGGCTGTTAACCTTTTATATCTGAAATATCTGCAACAGTCAATTGGAAGGAGAAAGACTGATACAGCCCAAAGTTTTGAACAACCTTTGCCAACTCATGTCTATAAAATTGCCACTATGCATCGTTTCCTAATGGCCACAAACTTACAGAATGCCAGGCTATACAACTGGTTGAACATTGGCATCATGCATAGCCAAACTGTGCTCCAGGTAGACTTAATCAAATGAAAGTGTGAACCCCATCTTATTTTGTTTGGCAACACCATTCATGTGCCAATTCTCCCTACACTTAGGCCAATAAGACACTTTGGTCACATGCATAAGTTATATTTCCTGTACTTCACATGGCAGTGGGTACTAATGGGTTAATACCTGGTCATGGGACACAGAAAATTACATAGCAGTCAATAAATTTGAATTCCAGCCCCACCAATCGATCCTTATCCATCCATGTCCTCCTGCGAATCTCTCCAGCTGCTAGCTACCATTGCCATATCTCGGGGAGATTAGTCGCCCCAATGAAGAGGCGATTAAATCTCCAGGTGTGACATTACCCTAATAGATTTGCCTACAATATGCAAGATAATGCACATCTCATTAACAGAGGATACCTTAACTGAAACATAGGTCTATATTGTCTGATCCTCTTCCAGTTGATTCATCTTGGATTTGACTGCAGTTTGCAAGGTGTGTATAACCACAACATATGATGTATGCAGACTACGGGTATGAATACCTTTTTTCCAGGGCTAGGCATTTGTCTTTGGTGGACTAGCACTTGCATGTTTTATTCCTGCAGTATACCAAGGCTAAGCACCTGTGCCAAGGCTAAAGGATTGTGAGTTGGAGGCCTGTTTGCATCTCCATATTTATATTACCATATGTAAATTTAAATATGTTAATATTGTTTATATCAACAGTTTATCTGTAGGGAGATGTTAAATCAACTCAACACAGTAGCACCTCATGCTTGCGGTCACTGTTGCAATCTGTATATATGTGATAACTGTTCATTTGGTAGATTGAGTTGGCCAGGCTCATTTATCTAAATAGAGCTGTGTTTAAGTAGACAGGAGTGCCCACTATGGCAAAATGTAGCAACTAATTGTTTTGTACTGGACTCACTACTACCATGTTACAAATCATCAATAAATAATACTGCACATTTGTAGTCATCGTATTATAGTGTTGCAACCTACTTAGCATATTAATACTGTGTGTGCTGTAGTTCATTATACTTACAGGATGCAAGCAACTATTCAGTAAATACAATGTAATAGCTTCTCAGTAAGTTTATACTATGCAATCCAGGTCCGGACTGAGAATTAAAATAGGTCCTGGCATTTCAGGTACACAGAGGCCCAAACAGCCCCCACCAGCCCACTAAATACTGACTTTCTATGGCACCTTATAGCAGCCCCTCTGGCATTTGCCAGAACCCACAGATTGCCAGTCCGGGCCTGATGCAATCTGTAGTCTGCAACGACTCAGTATATTATCTGTGCAACTACTTGGTATATATATGTATACGGTGATCATTATTATTGTGGTGTTTATTATGGCATGATTTATGGCCAGATATGTATCTTCAAAACTGCTAAACTTTATAGCTATTAACAACACTGTAAACAGATTTCACCCAATCAAACATGTATGCATCATATAAATCCACATTTCAATACATTCATTCACAAGACTTGCCCTCTGCCAATATAATCATATAAAAAAATCATGAACAAGTTTTACCAATAAATCTGTGTGCATCATATAAATGTAGTTTTTTCTAGGCTGACGAAGCCTTTGGTCCCTCCTAGCCATAATAAATCGTCTTTCAGCTGAAAAAAAGAATAATCCAAAACATCTTTGATTATCCTGTCACTTCTCTCTTCTCCTGTCAGGAATGGCAACAGGAACAATAAATGATGGGTAAAACAACGTGTTATGGAATATTTCCTGTCCCCTTAAATTTTCTGGCGAAAAAATAATTTACCGTCACTATATAGATGGCGGTAAAATTTTGTGAATATTCTGGCGTTGATTTTGTCTTTCGTACATTTCGCGATTTAGTTAATCAGGCATTAATGTGTACGTAGCGTTATTTTCAGAGAATGCGGTAACTGGTGAAAACATATTCTTGCACAAGAAAATTAGCAAATTTATATTTACCGCGCTTTAGTAAATGGACCCCATAGAACATACTAATGACAAACTATTTGGTATCCCAGCTTGTCAGAGATGGCGGAAGTACATGGCTAGGCTGTAGCGCACTATATCAGTGAGTTTGTGTATCACAAGCACGTAGGTACTTAGGCAGCAAATTTAGCAACCTCTGAAAATTCGCCAGTGACGGCTTCAATCACATCACAACACTTCACGAGGCGCAAATTTGCCAGGACAGCGCTAATTTCACTAAAATGAGAAGTTGCCTTCAGGGCGCCGAATGATGGCGAAGTTTCGCTAGCGTTAATTCGGCTAGCAAAGTTGTGCTAGCGTTGGCTAATTTGCATACGGCGGGAAGTTACATCTTAATGGACGTATATGTTGCAGCCAATACATTACACTATACAAGACCAGGGAAGCTTAATAAAAGAAAATAGTTGTTATATTGCCCTACATATGAGCCCAGTGTATAGTTTATGTGCCATATGTAAGGAAATGTAGGGGGAAGCCGGGTACCCCAGAAAAAATGTACTCTTTTGCAGCCTATCACTCTGAAAAATGAAGTCACTAGCGTTTTTTGGGACTTTTTTTTTTGAGGAACTCCTATATCCTCTATTACACTGAGAATTAAAATAGGCCCTGGCATTTCAGGTACACAGAGGCCTAATCAGCCCACTCAGAGGCCCAAACAGCTCCCACCAGCCCACTAAACACTGACTTTCTATGGGACATTATAGCAGCCCCTCTGGCATTTGCCAGAACCCACAGATTGCCAGTCTGGCCCTGCACTTCGCCCTTTAGTAAATTTGCCCCTTAGTAAGTACGCCCTCTGCTGGGCACCACTGCATCACACACACTTCATACAGGCAGCTTATTGCGAACTCTCCATTCGGAATCTCCTCAGATGTCTATGGCATATATTTCCATCCCCCAAGTGCTAACCCTCTACTGTTGACAAAGAGTCCTTGGAGACTCGAAACATGTTGTGTTGAACAATAAACACCTAATTGAGCAGTTAATCCTGCAGTCTGGATCGTTCCTTGGAAAACTTTATTTTGTGAACCCTCTACTGTTTTGTAAGTCTCTGCATTCCCGAAGCGCTTCTCTTACTTCACTACAGTGCGGCTTTAATTCCCGACGTAATAGTGGCTACATGGAGAGATCGATGCGTTCGGAGTGCAGGATTTCTCCTTGCAGACACGTGGTTGGCCGGTAGCGCTATCTTGCTGCGTTGTGTGAGTTAGCTACAGTCCGCTTCCTACTAGTGTGTTTCCCCGGCTCCGGCTGCTTAAGAGACGGTTTGGCCATGGCACAGATCCAGGCGCGCTTCTTTACCGAGAATGGAAAGTGAGTATGAAGCCGATATCCATTAATCACATGCTGGGAAGACTGAACGCTCATTCTCTTTAATTGACGTTGCTATGGAAGCGCTCACATCTACAAAACGCGTATTCTAGTGAATCGAGCTAAAGGAAAACACATTCTTTTAACCAAAAATTCCAGGGCCGTCCCCCAAACTGCTCAGCTTATGTAGAGATGCTGCGAATTGTCGTTCTGCAACATCTGTCTGCGCAGTTCACTGTGTGAAAAGTGTATTAGTTCAAGTCTGCTGTAATTATTCTTTCTTTGCTCTCTGACATAGGATAAACGACTTCACTCAGTCCCAATGAGGCCTGGGATAGATGTGAATTCTAATGGAAATAATGACCATGTCAGTATCTGCTGTGTTCACTCAGAATTCCTTTGGTATCATACACAGAACTAAATCAATGATGTTGTGCATTGACCATCATGTGTAATAAATATATCAAGGATGAGAAAGGTCCTAACAGGGACCGAAACGTTGGATAATGGTACAATGGAATAAATGATTGAGAATTTTTACATGGGAGTGCCGGTTTTCTTGAATTGAATGTTAAAATATATTTTAACGGTGCACCCCAGCTATATAGGCTGCAATAGAGTTTGCCTTGGAGTGCAGATACTCACTGGACTGTGATATATATAATATTTTCATTTAAAGCTAAAAAGGCAGGGTCTAAACTCCGTTATCTACGAGGACTGCGTAAATTCTGCTTAGGCGGTGTCTATTTAAAAAGAAAAAAAATATCAAACATCAAATGCTTAAATGTGCAATAAGAGCAGTTTTAGGTATTTTGAAACACAAAAACCAAACGGTATTTTGACCCGATTAAAGTCAAATTTTAAAACATTCCTTAACTTTTTCATTATATGCCAAATTAGTTACTTCAATACCTGTATGAAAAATGAAATGATGAATACAGACTTGTTCTGATCCTTCAAATCTTATCAATGTAGGATATGGGGCAGTGGATTATGTGGTCAAGAACCTTAGGCTGATGGCACACAGGTCATTTTCTGTACTAGCATATATGCACTAGCAGACAAAAGCTGATCCACTCACTTCAGCACCCTGTGTGTATGTGTGTGCAATGACTGACAGCAGGGCTGGAACTAGGGTTGCCAAGGCCGGGGCCGGTATTACAAATTTACCGGCAATGTAGCTGCCGGTAAATTTGTAATACCCTTAAAAAGACCCCTTGGCCCCCCCCATCCCCCCCATCCCCCCCCATCCCCCCCCATCCCCTGTAAACTTAGCTTGTCCTTCGGTTTTTGTCCTGGCCGCGCCGTGGCCCCGCCCCTTTGACGTCACACCACACCCTTTTTTGTACCCGCCCCCCACCAGCTGGAAAAATTTGCAAAAGGTGGCAACCCTAGCTGGAACTAGGGTTAGGCAAAAGAGACCCCAGCATATGGTGCAATGATAAACGGCGCAATGATAGGGGGAACTACTATCAGTCCATCCGCTCCCACACAGAGAAGTTTTTTGTTTGAGTTCATTAATGAGCTGATCCCATGCCTGTCAGCGCACACACATAAAGGGGGTTGAAGGCAGTGGATCAACTTTCTCCTCTAGCATATATATATGTCAGCAGGGTAAACAACCCATGTGCCATAAGCCTTATAGTTTAGTTTTTTATGACTTCTGAACATGCCTGAATACAACTTCACTGTTTTACTGCAATAATTCTGTTTTATCATACATGCATTATTCACAATAACTCATATCTTGATTTTTTTTAACAATATTAATATTTGGCCCCCTTTTCAATTTTAGGTACAAGATTGATGATTTTCCATTTTCCATTCCGGCTGCCTCAGAAATTATAGACCTTAGTAATCTTATTAACAAACTGCTTGAAACAAAGAATGGTAAGAAGATACTTTTTTTTCAAAATATAAAATATAAAAATTATATTTTAATAGTAAAGCAGAGTATAATTTCCATATTGTTTAATTTTCTTCTTTACTGCCTGATAAGATTTTAGAGGTGCAATGGTAGGTGCAAGTTGTTCAGAATGTCCTGTCCCACCTCTAGCTGCTTTTTATTATTTGTGCATTTTTCCATGTTTATGACCATTACATTTCCTTATAGCTGTGCTATAGTGTGTGGTTAGCTCAACCTATGTTGGCCTCCATTAGTAGTATCCCAATGTACAGTAACATGTATATCTTGCATAAGGATGCCCCTGATCTGGGTGACTTCCATTCTGCACCTTTTGCCTCGTGCTGCAGTTCCTATCACAAATTAAAAACAAACCTATGTAACACATTGTGTTTTTGGTGCTATAAAAGCCTAGGTCATCTACTTTTATTTTTAGTAGACACTGAAGTGAGTTGGTAAACTTTGCTTAAAGGGGTTAACTTTTACTAGGAAATAGAATGGCCAATTCTAAGCAATGTTTCAATTGGTTTTAATTATTCTTTGGAGTTTTTGAATTGTTTGCCTTCTTCTGACTCTTTCCAGCTTTCAAATGGGGTCACTGACCCCATCTAAAAGACAAATGCTTTGCAAAGCTACAGATATATTTTTATTGCTACTTTTTATCACTCATCTCTCTATTCAGGCCTCTCCTATTCATATTCCAGTCTCTTGGTTGCTAGGGTAAATCGTATTCTAGCAACTTGTGCTGAAATTACAAACTGGAGAGCTGCTGGGAAAAAAACTCAAAAAACCACATATAATAAAAAATTAAAACCAACTGCAGATTGCCTTAGAATATCACTCTCTACATCATGCTAAACATTAATTTAAAGGTGAACAACCCCTTTAATAGGTTTTCTTCATCAGTGGGATCTCACTTCAGCCAAGGTACATCTGGGACTCGCTATCCTGTATGTAAAAGATGTACACTAAAAAAGGAAAGTTTGTGCAAGGGGTAGTTGAGCAAATAAATGTTGTGTGGTGTAAGCATGTTGTGTTTAAATGTTTATATTTTTTACATCATTCAGATGATCACAAACCTGTGGAATTTGATTTCCTTGTCAAGAGTCAGTTCCTGCGGATGCCACTTATCAAGCATATGGAGGCAGAAGGAATTTCCACAGTAAGTGATCTAGTATTGCCAAATCAAGCATTGCCTGTAGAACATATAATATATTATTAGACTACGTCATCTGTGATCTCTTAAAATTCCTTGTACAAAAGACATGAATCACTGAATATTCTTAATTAGATGTGCAGACAGAATTGGCTGTTTGGTACATTTTTTTTTTGCTTTATAATTGCTATATATATATTTGTGAAAGAAAAAGGCTAAGTGGTGGGGCCACCTCTGTTCCAACATTCTTGGTTGTGAGTAGAGATCACAAAACTTATATTGGGAGCCCCTTTCAAAAGTTTGGGCTATGATTGAATCCAGTGACCAATTTCACTATAATTGCAAGGGCATGCTGATCAGGAAATAAATATTCCTTTCAGCCGGTCACCGGAAGAGATTAAGCAACTGAAAAAAAGTGTTTAGCCAGTCTGTTGGCAGGAGGTGCTGTGACATGGTATGCACCATATGACTAAACATGATCATTGATATTGGTTATCATTTTGTAAGTCCCTTCCCTTGTGGATATTCTAATGTAAGGTTCATAATATATGCATACAAAATGGGCATCATTTACTGAAGTCTCAGGGCATTAGCTGTCTGGCATCAAATCAGGTGGTTTCATCCACCATGGACACACTGCTTCAAGGATCCACGTTAACCCAGAAATAATTACACAGACAATGTTTATCCAGTTGGCAAGCAGGTATTTGTTTTAGTCAGCATGGTGATATTTCAGGAAGGACAACCCATTAATTTGCATAATGGCTGCTGATTTGTACCCTTATTGCTTCTTAGGAAGTGGTAGTTGAAATAGAGTATGTTGAAAAGATCACAGCCCCTCAGCCTGAAGAGTGTATGATGCATGATGACTGGGTGAGCTCTATTGCAGGCACTGAAGAATGGTAAGTGTTTCTCCTGTTAATATTTGATACTACACCCCCATCCTTTTTTTCAAGGATGGTAAAAAAGTATAGATCGAAGCATAATGCAGATTGTACACAAACAAGAAATAGTCCCATACTAGATAAGCTGACAGAGACTCACAACTTTTTGGACTAGAATTAACTTGTGCATGAGTATTATAAAATGCATCAGACCAGCAGAGTGGTGGACTAGCAAGCTGTGGTCATTATATTCACAAGGGTTCATATACCAACTCGGGAGCAAAGCACTGAAACCTACCCACACTTTAACAAATGTATTCGCATTTAGACACACCCTGTAGAATCTTGTGGCAAATGTCAATACACCAATTCAACCAATTCTGATGAATAGTGTGCACTATGGATGCAATTGAACCCTAGAATTAACAGCCTTGATGTGCTGGTAATTCCAGGGTTTATTTTTTAGGAGTTAAACCAGTGAACTAGACTCCAGTTACAAAAATATGCTGTGTGCAACTTGTGCACAATCCTCTAAAGCAGACATTATGTGATGGTTGACCTTTACGTTAACTTTTAGTATGTTATAGAATGCCCAATTTGTTTTTTTTTTATATAGTTTTTGAATTATAAGTAATGGGAGCTGTGATCCAGAATGCTTGGTTTTTCCAGATAATGGATCTCTCTATAATTTGGATCTTCATACGTTAAGTCTACTAGAAAATCATGTAAACATTATATCAGCCAAATAGGCTGGTTTTTGCTTCCAGTTACAATGAATTATATCTTAGTTGGGATCAAATACAAGGTACTGTTTTATTATTACAGAGAAAAAGGGAATCATTTGTTAAAATGTGGATATTTGTATAAATTAAGGTCTATGGGAGATGGCGTTTCCATAATTCGGATCTTTCTAGATAAGGAGTTTCCAGATAACAGATCCCATACCTGTATTTGTCTTCCTCTTTTCGGCTTTCAAATGGGGGTTACTGACCCAATCTAAAAAACAAATGTTATACAAGGCTACAAATAAATTGTTATTGCTACTTTTTATTACTCATCTTTTGTATGTGGGCCTCTCCTATTCATACTTCAGTCGCTTATTCAAATCAATGCATGGTTGCTAGGGTAATTTGCACCCTATTAACCAGATTGCTGAAACTGCAAACTTGAGAGCTGTTGAATAAAAAGCCAAATAACTCAACCACAAATATTAAAGCCAGTTCAAACCAACTGCAAATTGTTTCATAATATCACTCTACATCACAGATTTTTTTCTATTTTTTTCCATGAAAGTTTTTTTCTATATCTCTTAAAAACCCAAATAATTTGAGATTTATTAACCATTAGAATCTCTAATGTAAATGTTGTTGAGGTACAATTACTTATCAGGTTTCTGCTAGCTGCAGGTTGTGTTCCATGTACCGGTCAGATTTAAATTTCCCTTATGTTCTTAGGATTCTTACAGGTTCTTATGATAAAACCTGTAGAATTTGGTCTTTGGAAGGGAAGACCATTATGACAATCGCAGGACATACAGAAGCAGTAAAGGATGTGGCATGGGTGAAAAAAGGTAATTTGATATGGAACTCAAGCAAAAGAGAAAGATTAACATATAGCTATGGCATTTTGATGTTATGGCTGAAAAGCATTATCTTCAAATTACAAACTGGTAACAGAGTAGAAGGAAATGAAAAGTCTAAATCTGAAGTAGCACCGGTTATGGATCAGGTCAGGTGTGCGATTATAATCACTGTGTGGTCCCTAACATTTTAGCTCTCCCCAGTGACTTTAGGTCTCTCTTATGCTGGCATATAGAAGACACATCACATCAGCACTCTAGAATGGTGGAAGCACTGGTTTAGAGACATACCATATTTTTGGAAGCAGGCAGTCTGGTTGCAGTGGCATGTCTAGAAATGTATGAATAAAATGTTTCCCATAGACTGGAATTTTGTGGGCAAACAAACAGTACTTTCTAGGCTATATCCATCATTTTACATTTGAACAATTTAATTTCTCAAACATGGGCAGAAAAGGATTCTGGCAGGTGGGCACTTAATATCAGATCTTCTGGTGGGCCCTTGGTGTCCCAGTCTGACACTGGCTATACAGATAAGGAAATCACAATAAAACCTTAACTGCAGACTCAGACCAGTTACTTTGTTTATCAATTTGGCAACAATTTGGGTCTGTTCTATACCCAAGGACCTTGAAAATGTATTGTCTTTCCCATTTCTGCACAAAATCTGAAGTGGGTATGTGTCTTTAATTACTGGGGGGTGGTAGTCACTCTGCCCTAGACCAATACATATATCATTTGAACCCGGTAATTAAAAAATTTTTTATGGACCTAGTACATTGGTCTAAACTTCCTTGAACACTATAGGGGAATACTAACATTTTTTGACAAATTATACACCAACCATATTTTTCTTTCACATTTCTGTTTCACATTTCTCCAGCTCTCATTCCAAAATCTTTTTTAAAAGAAATATCCTGTTACCGTTATATGTAAATTTAATGTATGTATATATGGAACAACAAATCTCGTAGAAAGGCTTGGAGCAAAATAACAGCATCATACAGTATGAGAAAAAGAGGGCTAACACCTACAAATCTGAATTTTTGCTACTTGGCGTCACAGTGGTATTATTTGTATTTGTGCTTTCTCCTAAATCTCCAATTCTTATTTAGTCCTCCAAGCCGGATACCAATAGAGGGCTTATTCAGATTCCCATATTATCACTTGGATATAGCAAATCACGCTCTACTCTGACTCTCTATAGGGCATTTCAAGCCCCATTCTACAAGTTCCAACCACCAATTCAGTCTCCCCGACTTCTTCTCTGTGGTTCTTGTTTCCCTCATCTCGGGTACCTACAGGACTCTGTCCCCCCCCCCCAACAAGTTATCAAATACCTGCTAGATCTCAAATCAAGCTCATTCTTATCCTATTGTTCCCAGAATACAAGTCTCTAGCCCACCCTGTATATATGCACACAATTAAGGCATACCCTTAACGAAATATAGAACTGCAATATTTCTCCTTTGATTAAATTGTAACTGAAAATCATGACCATATCCCTTCAAGCCTGTATAACAAATGTAATTGGTGTTATTTAAAATGAATTGATTTGCATCAGTACAACTGGGAGATTGAAGGGGCACCTGAATAAAGTATGATTCATTCCACACGCACACACTTTTCTACAGTTGACATATTATCTGTTGGTCATTTGGCCAAATTCTTTCTTGCAGACAATCTGTCTTGCCTACTTCTGAGTGCTTCCATTGACCAGACAATTCAGCTGTGGGAGTGGAATACAGAGCACAATAAAATGAAGGCCCTTCATTGCTGTCGGGGTCACGCTGGCAGTGTTGATTCCATAGCTGTTGATGCATCAGGAACTAAAGTAAGTCAAATGGTGGTAATGTTGGTATATCAATAAGGCTCGCTACATACAAATGCTTTCTCTTTTGTGGGAAATATATTAATATTTTGCTGCTCTGCTTCTTTGAACTTAAAGGAGAAGGAAACCCCCTGGGCGCAAAAACCCTCCCCTGTGTTGCTTCCCCTCCCTCCTCCCCCCTGGCCTACCTGTCCCGCTGGGCAAATGCCCCTAACTTGTTACTTACCCCTCTGCGCAGGTCCAGTCCACGGAATTCACAGACGCCATCTTCTTCCACGCAATCTTCTTCCTGCTTTGACAGGCGCATGCGCAGTAGGAGCATTTCGCCGGTCCGGTTCTACTGCGCATGCGCCAAAAGTCACAAAGTTTTCCGATTTCACTTCGTGACTTTTGGTGCATGCGCAGTAGATCCGGCGGAATGCTCCTACTGCGCATGCGCCGGTCAAAGCAGGAAGAAGATTGCGTGGAAGAAGATGGCGTCTGTGAACTCCGTGGACTGGACCTGCGCAGAGGGGTAAGTAACAAGTTAGGGGCATTTGCCCAGCGGGACAGGGAGGCCAGGGGAGGGGGGAGGTTTTTTGCGCCCAGGGGGTTTCCTTCTCCTTTAAAGGATAGTGACGTAGCGACAATTTTGTCTTGGTGACTTTTTTGTCTCAGCATTTTTCTTTGTCCAAATGCATTGAAGTCAATGGGGGTTTTTCTTATGGAGACTTTTTTGTCTCGGCAACAACTTATTTTTTGTCGTGGCAAAATATTTCACACCAGTTTTTTTGGCACAGTTTTGCATAAAAAAAAAATTGCAGATGGCAAAGTGCGGAATTTAGCCATGAATCCATGTCTGGCAAAAACGTTCGCTCAACAACTAGGTATGACACGTGTTACACCAGCAGTTTAACCCATGCCACAATGGTAGGATTGAAATATTGCACTGAAATAAATTACCTTTCTGCCTTGTACTTTATCAAATGAGCAGGAGATTTTTTCTGCATTTTGTGGTCGTGGCTTTTAACCAGTCCTATCCTCTTTAAGTGACAAATATGCCTCTGTGCTATACACCTTCTTTGCTATTCACTTATTTTTTCACTTCTGCTTTTCCCATGGGAAAGATAAAATGACTGATAAAATATAGCTTCTGCTAAGGTGTTAGCCAAGTGGATATATAGTCAGGCAATTTGTTGACTGATTTCATTAATAATATTATTTTTTTTTTTATTCTGTGGCAATGCATAACCAATATTGTTGGGTGTCATTATGTGACTGGTATTTGGTCACACTCCTCAAAGCTTATGTGGCATGAGTAACTAGAGCTAAAGAGTGTTTTTCTTGTTGAAATCTGCATATTCCACATATGTCATAGTCATGTTTCTCTGCTTTTTAGTTTTGCAGTGGATCATGGGATAAGATGCTGAAGATATGGTCAGCAGGTTAGTACATTTACTCATGTGATATGAATTTCATCAGGTTTACGTTTAAAAAGGGGGCTTTTCATAAAATAAACCCAGTTGGCAAGACTTCCTTAATTACAGTATAAACCCTTAATTGTACACCCTCAATTAGTCTTAGTTGCTTTTCTTTGGATATCTGTATTTCATTAATATGCTTTTCAACAATTGGAGACCAAAACTGGCATATTGTAGATGGGGCCTTAAAGGAGAAGTCAACCCCTTCGGCGCTAAAATCCCTCCCCCTCCCTCCTCCCCCGGCCTACCTCCCCCGGGGGTTTAGTTCTCCTTTAATAGTTCTTTGTAAGGTGCAAGAATGACCCTCTCCTTCCCTGAGTCTGTCAGGAAAATACCTTGCTGGTGGTTTCTGCTGCTGACTTGTAATATTTGATATAGTTCACATATATTATTCAGAAATAACTGAGGTCCTTCTCCATCAACACTGAATGGCATCTGCCCCTTACCCACCCCGTCTACCAGCTTGTCCAGATTCCCCTGCAATAATGTCAAATACATTGCTTCCCATAGTTCCCAAAGAACTGATTAAAGGGGTTGTTTACCTTTGAGTTAACTTTAACTTGATGTAGATTAGGGATCCCCAACCTTTTTACCGTTGAGCAACATTCAAATGTAAAAAGAGTTGGGGAACAACACAAACATGACAAAAGTCCCTGGGGATGCCTGATGATGGCTATTTGATGTCCCCTATGATTATCAGGCTCTATTTGGCAATACACCTGGTTTTTATTCAACCAAAACTTGCCTCCAAGCCTGGATTTCAAAAATAAACACCTGCTTTAAAGGAATAGTTCAGTGTGAAAATAAAAACTGGGTAAATAGGCTGTGCAAAATAAAAAATGTTTCTAATATAGTTAGTTAGCCAAAAATGTAAAATATAAAAGCTGGAGTGACTGGATGTCTAATAAAACAGCCAGAATCCAACTTCCTGCTTTTCAGCTCTATAACTCTGAGTTAGTCAGCGACTTGAAGGGGGGCCACATGGTACATTTCTGTTCAGTGAGTTTGTAATTGATCCTCAGCATTCAGCTCAGATTCAAAAGCAACAGATATGACCCATGTGGCCCCCCCTCAAGTCTCTGATTGGTTACTGCCTGGTAACCAGGGTAACCAGTCAGTGTAAACCAAGAGAGCTGAAAAGCAGGAAGTAGCGTTCTGACTGACAAGTTATACATCAAATCACTCCAGCCTTTATACATTACATTTTTGGCTAACTATATTAGAAACATTTTTTATTTTGCACAGCCTATCTATTTACCCAGTTTTTATTTTTACACTGAACAATTCCTTTAAGGCCACTGTGAGCAAAATCTCAGGACTTGGTGAGCAACATGTTGCCTATGAGCCACTGGTTGGGGATCACTGATGTTGAAAGTTATATTCTGAGATAATTTGCAATTTGTTTTAATTCTTTATTAGTTGTGTTTTTTGAGTAATACAGCTTTTTATTTAGCAGCTCTGCAACAATTTCAGCAATTTGATTGCTAGAGTCAAAGATTAATAATACAAAGTTGAAATAACCATAAATGTGCAGCCTTACAGAGCATTTTTCTTTAGATGGGGTCAGTGTCTCTCATTTGAAAGATGGAAAGAGTATTGTGTAACCAAAATCAGCAACCTCACATATCTGGTGTATTTGGGCCTTACTCCTTTATCATAGATCATGGATTGTATCATATAAATACACATAAAACACTTCACTAGATTATATTCACTGTATGTTCAGGGCAACCTCTCGTGGTCTCTAATAGAGAAGTGCAGTTTAGACTTAGCACTTTCTAGCACCATCTGGTGTTTCAGGAGGAATAAGAGAATTTAAATTTTGCACATTTTGTAAATGAGCCCTTGTATGGTGTTATTTTTGTTTTCATCTGTAGAAATAGGCCATAAATGGGCTGAAGAGATTGAATTAGAAAGACACAACTTCTTTGAATGACTCTTATTACTAGCCTTGCCTGTGTTGTCTCTTTTCAGTCCCATCTGAAGAAGAAGATGAATGTGCAGATACATCTGACCGTCCTAGAAAAAAACAGAAAACGGAAAAGTTGGGACTAACAAGGGTACGTATGCTGGATATCTATAATTACTGTTTTAAAGGATTTGCCTTTATTAGTTGTTGGCATCTTACAGATGGACCTTACATTATAGTAAAAGATCATTTTAAGGTGTACTCCATTAGAGGAGAACTAAAGTCTAAATATAATAATGCTAGAAATGCTGTATAATGAACTTGAACTTACTGCCCCAGAAGCCTAATTAAACAAATGATTTATGTCTTCAAAGTTGGCCGCAGAGGGTCACCATCTTGTAACTTTGCTAAACATGTTTGCAAGACCATGCACATGCTCAGTGGGGTCTCCGCTTCAGTTGGGAGGTTAAGCTTAGGGATCGTCCTAAATGAACAAACCGCACAAGTCAAAGCATAGAAGCTGATACAGCAAGACTGATTAATAACAAGACTGGGTCTGCGGATACAAATCTCTACACAGTCTCCGGCTGCTTTATAGGGAAACAAAAAAGGCTGCTTGAGATCAGGGAAATAAGATGGGGGCCATTTGAAAGTATGATTGTTTCCCTGCAGAGCAATTAGGGACCGTCTGTTTCCTATTGGGGCAAGTAAAACAAAAGGAGGAATTTCACTGCATACAGTCAGGTTTATTATAAAATACGGTACATACTTTTTAATTTTGGTATATTGGCGATAGATTTCTTTTTCATTAAAGAAAGTAAAAATGTGATTTTATTTTTTTGCCTTTACAACCCGTTACAAGCCCATTGTCTGAAGCCACTTTTGTTTATTTAAGGCCAAGATCTAGTTACTGTAGGTGATGTACAGTATATACTGTAGGAAGCATCTTACATAATATTCATATTTGAATACACATAAATGTAGTTAAAATATTAGAATTATTTTTTCCCATTGTAACTATACTGTAATTCAGGTGGTTCATTGTACATATTTAGTAGAAATGCTTTGCAACAGTCCACACTGGACGTTTTGGGGAGATTTGGTCACCTGGTGACTAATTGTTTCTTCTTTGCGGAGACCAATCTTCCCAAATGCCTTCCCTGACTCTGCGCCGGCTAAAATGAAATCACACGCGGCGGTTCATTGTCCGAAGTTGCCTCAGGAAACTTCGGCGACTTTGGAAAACGAATCGCCACGTGTGATTAGCGCCAGCGTTTTGTTTTTTTTTCATTTTAGCCAGCACAGAGTCAGGGAAGGTGTTTGGGGAGATTGGTCGCTGCCAAAACGAGGAGATTAGTCGCCAGGCGACCAAATCTCCCCAAAACGCCCAGTGTGGCCTGACCCTTAACAAGCAAAACCCCCTGAGAATTTCTGAATATTGGTGCAACTTCTGCAGCATTTTTTCTTTCCTAGATTCCTATTGTCACACTCTCTGGGCATAGCGAGGCTGTATCATCTGTACTGTGGTCTGACGTAAATGAGATTTGTAGCTCTTCATGGGATCACAACATCAAAATCTGGGATGTTGAAACTGGAATTGTTAAAAGCAGTTTGGTAAGATTCTTGGTGCTGATGGAGTGATAACCCTGTTATCTGCTGTTCGGTTTTGATATGCACAGCTGTAAGTCATATGGTTCTGTAATCAATTTGATCCCCTGTCAAATTCTACCCGACTGTCTATATTATGTCAACCCAAAAGTGTGCAGTGTGACCTAATAAACTCAGGGGATTATACAGTTTATTTGAACTGCATAATTGGTTGGTGCTGAATCCCCCCCCCATATAATTGAAATTGATTGTGCCTGTGAGAAATTGGGGCTCATTTTATAAACAGCGGGATAATTTGCCCCAGGCATCCATGCATGGTAAATTTCTGTACGCGAGTACCTCCCTATTTCAACAGTGTTGGCTTAATTCTCTGTGGCCTACCAAGACAAAAATCCAAAAACATTTACACTTTAGGTTCTTCCTTTTGTAGTGTTGCGTCTGAAAGCCGCATACACATTATTTTGCCGCTGTCTCCATGAGAATACTGTGCTGATCATGAAATATCGTTAATAATATACTCTCATTCCTCAGGTAGGAAATAAGGTTTTTAACTGTATCTCCTACTCGCCGCTATCCCGACGTCTTGCATCAGGAAGCACTGATAGACACATCCGTCTTTGGGATCCACGTTCTAAAGGTTAGCGGGAGCACTGACTTTATAAAGTGTATTCTGTAAGCTTGAGGTCTGGTACAACATACCCTGGGGCAGCCAAGAAACGTCATATGCAATATGTTTATTATTGTGGTCTCATACATGCCACATTGTGCCAGGTATTGAGCTATTCAGAAGTTCTGTGAAATTCATATTTTTGCTTTGTGTTTGTACCCACATTTTTATATATGTGGACTTATAAAGACAATGGCACACTGGGAGATCCAGGCATTTTAAATCACCAGTCACTGTAAAAAAACAGATGCTTCTACTGAAGTATTTGAGAACAACAAAACCACCAGAAAATCCCAAGGCTTTAAATGAGCATGAGTTCAATGAATGGGGCTTGCAGTGAATTTGCTGCCTTTAAACAAGGGCCATAATTGACACCAGTTTTTTCTAGGGATGCACCGAATCCGCTATTTTGGATTTGGCTGACCCCCTGGCCAAATACAGAACCGAATCCTAATTTGCATATGCTAATTAGAGGTGGGAAGGGAACAACATTTATTTTACTAGTTTTGTGACAAATAGTCTCGCGATTTCCCTCCCTGCCCTAATTTGCATATGGAAATTAGGATTCCGTTCAGCCAGGCAGAAGGATTGAATTGGAATCTTGCTGAAAAAGGCCGAATACTGGATTCGGTGCATCCTAGTTTTTTCACAGAATGAATGACCTCACTAATTAAACTTCACACTGCTTTTATTATTTTGAACACTGCTATTATTTGGAACAAGCCTCAATTAATAATTCAATTACACAGAATCAGCAGCATGCATGTCATGACTGTTGGTTTTCTATTACTCTACTACACCTACTAGTAAATTATTTGCCATGTAGAAATAGAATTCTACCAAAAACAGTGATTGATCAGGTTAGTGATGTCAGACTGCTATTATTCTGAACACAACTGTATGGTCAGTTAACTCTTAGGGGGACAGTTCAAGGTAGCCTGCAATAAAAACCTGTTGGTTTGTCTCACAATTTTAAAACGTTGCTCTCTTTTTACTGCTTTGCAGATGGATCCCTAGTTCTTCTCTCTCTGACATCACATACAGGTTGGGTGACATCTGTGAAATGGTCTCCCACTCATGAGCAGCAGATCGTCTCTGGATCTCTTGACAAACTTGTCAAACTGTGGGACACTAGGAGGTATGTGGCATTGTGGAATATACCTTGTCAATGTGAAATGAAATCACTTATTTTATGCAGATCTTTCTAGAACAGATTCATAGGTTTATATAGACTTAAACGGTGTAGGTAGAACAATGAAAGCAACAATTTGATTGATTGTCATGGGTTACTGGCCATGGGCAGATATGGCCGTTGTTGATAAATCTGTAATGAAGGGACACTAATGACGCTGCTTTAGAATGTAATATATACCTTCCATTAATAAAGCGCACTTTCCTTTACGCATTGTACTGAACTGTTATATGGGAGGCCTGTGTGTTGTACTCACCTTTTATTATGCCATTCTTTTTATTGTCTCGTCTAACAGCTGTAAGGCACCACTTTATGACCTTGCTGCTCACGGAGATAAGGTGCTAAGTGTTGATTGGACAGATGCAGGGGTAAGAATTCCCAATGAACTCATCGTTTTTATACTTAAATACATCAAATACATTTTATTCACTTTACTTGTATTGAAGAGCCCACTCTTACTTATAGGTCAAGTCTCATAAAATAAATGGTTTTAATACTATAGAAGACGTTTAATCCACACTTGTAACCTGTAAACCGGTCTTTCGAGTACACGGAGACCCCCTATTTAAAGGCTTTCTACCACATATGATATATAGTTGAGGATATATTTTCATTGTTGTACATCCAGATGCTTCCAATTGTCCCATATTTGCAAGCAGAGGAATAGCAGGCTGCTTTGCTGAAGCACAACCATGTTAAAGGGGTTGTTCACCTTTTGATTTCACTTTAGTATGACGTGGAGAGTGATATTCTGAGACAATTTGCAATTGGTTTTCATTTTTTATGTGTGGTTTCTGAGTTATTTAGGTTTTTATTCAGCAGCTTTCCAGTTTATGTAATCTGGTTGCTAGGGTTCAGATTACCCTAGCAACCATGCGCTGATTTGAATAAGAGACTGGAATATGAATAGGAGAGGCCTCAATAGAAAGAGGAGTAATAAAAAGTAGCAATAATAATACATTTGTAGCCTTACAGAGCATTTGTTTTTAGATGGGGTCAGTGACTCCCATTTGAAAGCTGGAAAGATTCAGAAGACGACAAATAATTCAAAAACGATAAAAAATAATGACCAGTTGCAATGTTGCTTAGAATTGGCCATTCTATAACATACTAAAAGATAACTTAAAGGAGAAACAACCCCTTAATAAAAAATAAAAAAAAACCCTACCCTACATAGACCCCCCCCCAGGGCAAATGCCCCTAACTCTTTACTTACCCCTCAATGGAGTTCATGGGCACCATCTGCAGCCGCTTCAGTAATCTTCAGAATGAGACCAGCACTTCGACAATTTTCAGGAGTTTAGGCGCATGCACAGTTGTCGCAAAACAGAAAATTGCTCCAACTGCGCATGTGCCGCTATGCCGGTCTCATTCTGAAGATTACCGAAGCGGCTGACGATGGCGCCTGTGAACTCCGCTAGACAGAATCTGCATGGAGGGGGTAAGTAAAGAGTTAGGGGCATTTGCCGAGGGGGGGGGTGTATGGGGGGGTCGCTGTAGGGTAGGGTTTTTTTTTTTATTGAGTTGGTTTCTCCTTTAATGGTGAACCACCCCTTTAACTGCTTCGGTGCACGTTTTGTTCTATAGGTGCTTGTAATGAGTTTCCTTAAAGGGGTTGTTCATCTTCAAACAACTAGTTGTTATCAGATAGATCACCAGAAATAACAACTTTTTCCAATTACTTTCTATTTTCTATGTGTGACCGATTTTCTAATTTTGAAGTGTAAAGTGTCATTTTCACCTTCTAAAGCAGCTCTGGGAGAGGGGGTCGCCGACCCTGTAAACTGTTCTAAATTGATACATTTAGTTGATACATTTTCAGAATCTGAGTTTCATTACAGGCAGCTGTTAGAACTGATACAATAGTTGCTAATACTCCAGAAATGCTGCTGAGAAATGTATCAACTAAATGTTGCAAAATTGTAACAGTTCAGAGTCTGCACCTGAATTACTGAGCTGCCAGAGACACAAACATTCAACTTTGGAAAAACAGTAAAAATTAAATAATGGAAAGTAATTGAAAAAAAGTCTTTCTGGGGAACAATGTAACTGAATTGAAAAAAAGTGAACATGTCGGTATCAGTGAAAAGAAGCTGCACTCTAAATCTAAACAGCTAAAAGCTCCCAAAAGCCGCCCCCGGCCCGGTGAACCTTAGTAACGGCGACTCTCCAACACCATTAAATCATCTTCCTGAGTTCTTCAATCACGCTGGGGGGCGGTGTGATCCCTCTATAGGCTGGAATCCTGTTTTCATTTGTCATTAGCCTATGACTAATTTTTGGTTGCTAGGGCCCACATTCCCCTAGCAACCATGCATTGATTTGCATAAGAGACTGGAATATGAATAGGAGAGGCCTGAATGGAAAGAGTAGTAAAAAGTAGCAATAACAATAGTTATAGCTTTTCCGAGCATTCGTTTTTAAGCAGGGGTCAGTGACTCCTATTCAAAAGCTGGAAAGAGTCAGAAGGCAGAAAATAATCCAAAAGTAAAAATGGAAACAGTTTGAAATGTTGCTTAGAATTAGCAATTAAACATAGGTGAACCACCTCTTTAAAGTAATATGCAATAGAAAAGGAACACTGCAAACTGAACTGCTAGCCCTCAGCCTACACAACTGTCTTGCACTTCTCTTTACCTCTGGTTCTATCAATGGACTGGCTTGTAAATGATACTTACAACCTCTGCTTTAGAGGCAGAGACACTGCCCATTAACTCTGTACATTGGGGGAATGTTGGAGCTACAGAGTTGGTGAGAGCTCCTGCATTCTCCTGTGTCAATAAAAGCAACATTGCTCAATTTAGTACAATAATGGCTGTGAGCACAACTACAGTATATGGCAGTGCAAAGAATGCATCTAACACAATGGGGGTTTATGTGCAATGGACTGCTGGGAAGTTTGCTCTGGAGCCCACATTTTTAGAACTGCATGATAATGTTTAGCAGAATTCCTAAAAAATGTTAGTATTCTATACAATTTGTCTACTTAGTGGGTTGGCATTAGTTCCCCTTTAAAGGAATTGTTCAGTGTACAAATAAAAACTGGGTAAATAGATAGGCTGTGCAAAATAAAAAATGTTTCTTATATAGTTAGTGAGCCAAAAATGTAATGCATAAAGGCTGGAGTGATTTGATGTATAACAAGTCAGTCAGAACACTACTTCCTGCTTTTCAGCTCTCTTGGTTTACAGAGACTGGTTACCCTGGTTACCCTGGTTACCAGGCAGTAACCAATCAGAGACTTGAGGGGGGGGGGCCACATGGGTCATGTGTTGCTTTTGAATCTGAGCTGAATGCTGAGGATCAATTGCAAACTCACTGAACAGAAATGTACCATGTGGCCCCCCTTCAAGTTGCTGACTAGCTCAGAGTTATAGAGCTGAAAAGCAGGAAGTTGGATTCTGGCTGTTTTTAGACATCTGTTCACTCCAGCCTTTATATATTACATTTTTGGCTAACTAACTATATTAGAAACATTTTTTATTTTGCGCAGCCTATCTATTTACACAGTTTTTATTTTCACACTGAACTATTCCTTTAAGGACGAATATGTGTGGCTGTTGTGAGGGTATGAAATAAATGAATTAACAACTGTTTTAATTCTTTCTCCAGCTGATACTGAGCGGCGGATCAGACAACAAGCTTTACTCGTACAAATACACAGCGTCCCTGTCGGATGTAGGAGCATGAACATTATATAGAAGAACCATTAATAATGCAGATCTTCAATGGTGGAACTTGAGATGTTGCAGTTCTGTTGATCCTGCAGCACTTTGCCTATTTCAGGAATATAACTTATGTTTTGTTGGAATGGCTCAAGTTAAAAAAAGTTAGTCTTTAATGGGTCTCATGTTCAACATTTAAATGTAAATGTTTTATGTATATTTTCCCTGAAAATTCATGTTCTAATATAAAAAAAGATCATACTTTTTGTATATATTTAGTACACCAAGTAAAGGATTGTTCCTTGCACCCTTTATGCGCTAAAACCTACTTGGATATTCCTTTGCATCTACCCAGATTTATGAAAGGTTCTGCAAAATAGAAGTGTTATGGTTTATATCTTGTTTTGTATTAGTGCTATAAAAATAAGTTATTTCTCTAGTTACTCTTCCTTTGTCACTTTCTTACATATTCTTGAATTCCACTAAACAATACAACAACTGAACAGTTGTTTAGAAGACATCCATCTGTATGTTGCTATTGATTAGTCTTTAATGAACACAATAACACTAGTATATAGTTATTACATGTAACTCATTGGGGCATAAAGTTTCATAGTGAAGTCACCCTTCAATTTGGGTATGTTCACACACTGACTCACACTCTGACTCACACTCTCTCTCTATATGGGGCAAATTCACTAACCTCCGAAAATTCACCAGCAACGGCTTTGCTCACTCCGCCAGACGTAGGTTCGCCAGGACGCTAATTCACTAAAATCCGAAGTTGCATCCAGGGCACCGAACGCTGGCGAAGTTGCACTAGCATTACTGCAGCAAGCGAAGCAAAGTTACGCTAGCGTTGGCTAACTTGCATACGGCGGGAAGTTAAAGTTGAATGGACATATGTTGCAGCAAATACATTACATTACACAAGACCAGGGAAACCTTAAAGTGGACCTGTCACCCAGACACACAAATCTGTATAATAAAAGTCCTTTTCAAATTAAACATGAAATCCAATTTCTATTTTTTTATTAAAGCATTCATAGCAGTTGTAAGCTCATTTAAAATCTCAGCTGTCAATCAAATATTGTCTGCCCCTCCTCTATGCCCTGGGCATAGAGGCAGGGCAGACAATTACTTTCACTTTCCATTCAGCACTTCCTACATGTCACTGCTCTCCCCACATTCCCCCAGTTCTCTCAACTATTTAATTGTGTAGCCAGGGCATGGGGATGAACATCAGGTCCCCCATTCTGGTGCACAAACAAGATTCTGAGATGATGCAAGGCTTGCCTTAAAAATAGTGTCCACAAAATGGCTTCTGCCTGCCTGCTTGCTATCATTTTGAATTCCCAGACTGAAGGAAACAAGATTCAAATAATTTATACAGTGTAATTAAAGTTCATTTTGCTTGACTAATGTGATAAAATAGGATTTTGGGTGACGGGTCCCCTTTAATAAAATAAAGTTGTTATATTGCCCTACACATGAGCCCAGTGTATAGTTTATGTGCCATATGTTAGGAAATGTAGGGGGGAAGCTGGTTACCCCCAAAAAAATACACTTTTGCAGCCTATCACCCTGAAAAAGGAAAAATGCCAGCGTTTTTTTGGGACTTAGAAAAATGTTTAACTATTTTTTGAAGAAGTCCGATCTACTCTATTGCACTTCGCCTGGTCGGAGGTGGTGAAAGCAAGTCTGGCGCAACGTTCAGTAAAATCCGCATTTTAGTGAATTTACGTAGTTACGTCCATTCCTCTGAGCACAAATTCGCCAGGCATTAGGGAGCAAAGTACCGCTAGAGTATCTCCTTCACTAGCGAAGTTACACCAGAGACCACTCATAAATTGGCGAAGTACCGAAATGACATCACGCTGGCAAATTTTCGTTCGTGTTAGACACTTCACTCCTTGTGTAAATTTGCCCCTCTCTCTCTGCAGCCAATCAAATTTGCTTTTCAGAGATATGAGCACAAATGCCAGTGCATAACATCAATAAACAGTAAAACATTCTTTCCTATTAAAAACATTTTATTAACTTAATTCCCACATTTACATTATACCATTTGTAGGTCCATTTCACACACATCTGTTGGTTGCATTCTGGGTTTGCACTGTACAAACATTTCCACTTCCTTTAAATAAGGCTGATGAAACAATACACTCCAGTCAGAGTTATTGCTATAGAAAAGAATTATTAGAAGCGTCTCATCAGAAAGGTAAGGCTTTTATGTAACCTACCTTGAGAAACCAAAATATTCCAGATAATACAAGCAGCTTGAATCATGATTATGTTGGAGTAAAACAGAATTTATTGGTATAGGAGACACTTTCTGGTAAAACGTGTCAACAGCTTTATAGCAGCAATCTTTGGGATCGGATTACTTGGAAATGTGTGCAATACACAAAAGACATTAACAGTACTCTGCTCTGAGGTGGAACATAGGGATGCTACAGGTAGAGCTATCCTATAGAACAGAGATAACAGTACCAGCCATAGTTTTCCTTTACCCTGAAAAATCCAGAGGCTTTTAGGTAATAAATAAGGGTTTTTGCACAGATAGAAGCTCTGGTGCTGCCCATCTAATGGCACAATTCAGCAAGTGAAGTATAGCAGCAGCTGTGTGACATTATTAGCAGTTGTGTTCTACTCGTATTTAGATTCACACAAGAGCTGACACGGCTACAGGTAAATCTTAGGACCCTGATTCCGTTTATGGGGCACCATTCTGCTAACCTGCAGTCCAAGAAGCCTTTATCCCTTTAAAGACAGTAGCACTAAGCTACAAAAACTCCCACATTCTAATTATTTACACAAAAGTATGTATATTTCCATATATAGCCAAAATGACAGTATCTGATGCAGTAAGCCCCCCCCCCCTTATGACCAGATATATTCAGCTGTTGAAGCTCACAGTCTCCCATCAACGAACGCAGTTAGTTAAAGGACACTTTCAGGCTGGGACAACATGGCTTATATGTTATATGATATTACCATAATACAGCATTCCCCCAGCAACAGAATGTGTCCGGATTCTCTAGCACTTGTCTCCATCTATTACCTCCATTTTGTCTGGCCTGGTATCATACAGATTCTCTGGGAGTAAAAACAGTTACAAGTCTGACCTTAATTATAATTCTAGTAGCCATAAAGTAGGAAAAACCCCATTTATCAGATTTTAACTAGCCAAATGTATACATTTTGAGGCAGATTTATTAAGGGTCAAAGTGGAAATTAGAATTTTCGATTTTTTTTTCTCAAATTCGAATTGTGAATTATCCAAAATCGATTCAAGTTTTAATTCGAATTTTGAGATCTATCATACTCTGGTCCTTTAGAGTACAACTACATGGACTATTTCCCCGCGATTGTGCCGGATGCGACACACTGCGCCAAAATGCAGGAGTCAAGCCGGATGCGACCGAAAACAAGTTAAGCAACAGCAACGGTGGATGGTGTTGCAGCGTTCGTCAGACATGACACGATTGTCGGATGCAGACCATGCATGCTGCATATGCATCACACAGTCGTGTCGCATTAGATGAACTCTGTGACACCATCCGACATTTGTATTGCTTACCTTGTTTTCCATTGCATCAAACTTGACGCCTGTGTTTTGGCGCAGCGTGTCGGATCCGGCACAATCGCGGGGAAATCGTCCGTGTAGTTGTACCCTTAAGAACTTGAATTCGACTATTCACCACCTTAAACTTGCCGAATTGCTGTATAAGTCAATGGAAAAGGTCCAGGGATCAATTTGGTGATGTTTGCAGCCTTCCTGACATTTGAGGTTTTTTTAGAGGAAAAAAAACTCGAATCAAGTTTTTTTAATTTGATTTGAGATTTTCTAATTCAAATCGAATCTGATTTGAGTTTTCGGGTCAATTATATTCGTCCGAGCTGAGAAGATGCGATTTTATTTCGATTGGTCGCAATTCAAATTTATGGGAGTTTAAAAAAAAAAAAACATGAATTCGAAATTCGACCCTTGATAAATGTGCCTCTTTGTGTTACTGTGTCTACAAATTAAATGAATGTATCTTATCTATAATTTAGATAATTATCATGTTTAGTACAGTTGATGAATACCAGAAAAGCTCTGAATCTCAGCAATTCACTGCCATGCTATCGATAAAACTCAGAGGGAGTCTGATTTAAATTAACACTGATTCTAAAAACACCTTTTCAGCAACTATGGGGGAAAAAAAAAACTATAAACTCCAGTAGCCAATAAAGGAATGAAACGGTGGTGAATGAAGGCATTGGATAGCCTGTGCTTTATATTATAGACTAAATTGTTGAGTAGTAGTCTAATAAATACATTGGAAGTTTCATTGCGAGTTTGGGAAGAAAGACATAAAACTATGATATATGAAACGTTTGGGATGGTAGGAAAAAGTAGCAAAGTTTAAGCTGGGACCCTCTTGCAATGTTTAAAGGGGAACTCCGGCTACCAAACCAAAATTTGATAAAGAGGCCCGCATAAAGGTGGCCATAGACACACAGATCCGATCGTACGGATCGAGGATTCGTACGACTTTCGGATAGTGTGTGGCGTGTGCCGACATCTTTCGTCCGGCGGAGATCGGTCGTTTGGTCGATCGGTCAGGTTTGATTTTGACCCGACCGATCCCGCCGGAGCTCATGGCACATCGTAATCTGATCGTTCGTCCATACGGCCGAACAATCAGATTACCCCCTGATATAGCCATACCTGTTAATGGCATATCGGGGAAATATCCACTGGTTTGGCAACGTCGCAAAACGAGCGGATCTTTGCATCTATGGCCAGCTTTACACAGAAACCCCTAATATACCCATCACAGTTATCTGTTTCTTCTGTGCAGGGAATTGTGGGGTTTGAAGAATACAGGCTGAGGACAGGTGGCTGCTGAAATGGTAATGGTAGTCAGTCAGCTCAGCAAAGTAGCCAGACAGATCAGCAGGAGAGCAGGGGGCTAGGCTTAGGTCAGAAACCATTAAAATCATGAAAAAAGTCTGCATATTTTTTTAATTGATGTATATTGCAAAGTTGCTTGAAATTACGTTTTTCCAAAAGCTTAAGTTATGTTTGTGTGGAGTTCCCCTTGAATATCGGCTAAAGAAGTAGGATACATATTCCACAATGTGGTCAAGTACAATAAGATTAAGACGTAGGAAGTACATCTAATTCCATGTAACACATACCACATAACCACCAATCTGCTATTCATTTTCACTTTCAACCTTCTATTTACACGTTTACATATATTCTCTTAACATGACGGATCTCATGGGAGAGACAATTTGTCTTGTTCTGCGCATGAAACTTGGCATCACAGTGAGTAGTGGCCAAAAAGCAAGGAGAACAGAGTCTTTTCTGATACAATGCTGGTGCAGCATTTACATCAGTTCATTAAAAATTTGCAGATAGAGGCACCAGATTGTATTATTAGACAAGATTTATGTTAATACAAGAATTAGTGCTTTGCAGATCTTGACAAATATATGTATCCATCTGCATGCTGCCCAGTTTGCTTAAAGAGAATATGGTCAATATTATTTAAGAGCTTATGAAAATACTGCATTTGAGTCACTTGTGTTACCAGAGCAGCGCAGACCCTCTAACAAGGAACAGCCAGTGTGGTGTTTAGTCTTCTTCTTCATCAATTTGGCCTGATGGGTGTAGCAGAGACAATGGGGGAGCAAAGGTATTTGTCCCTCGAGAATTACGTTCCTGTTCTAGGTTTCCTGATATGGATGTCATGCTGAAGTTTTGGATCAGTGAAGATGGTATCCCAGAAGGCACTGTAAGAGTATGGTTGGAGCCTTTGAATGTTATTTCCTGATTGGGTAGAAGGGGCTTGAGTATGCTGACCAGACAAAAAGCAGAGCCACTCTTTGGAATGAAATTCACTTTGTTCTTATCTGGACAGTAAAATGGTGGAATTTCATGCAGAGGCTTAGGCCTGAGGAAACAAAGCACAACTATTATTACATAAATAGGACTTCCTAAATCAATTGTGCCCAACTGACTTTTACTATTTTTTAATGGGTAACAAAAACAAGTTCCAGTTTTCTATATAAAAGAGACAGACTTGAGGAAAACCCTTAAAGGAGAAGGAATGGCTTGCACACTTGGGGTTTCCAAATGTTAGGCAGCCCCAGTGATTGTATTCACTTATAAACCCTGGGCCGGTGCTCCTATCAATAGAAAACTGTAGCGGCCCGGGGTTATACCAGTGAGCACCACGGAACAATCCTCTTCCGGCTTCTTCTTTCTTCAAATTTCCCGGGGCAGACGCATGCACAGTGAATGAAATAGCCGACTTTTTAGTTAAAATTCTGCTTTTCGCTCTACTGCGCATGCACAGCCGCACAAAGAAATTAGAAGCCGGAAGAGGATCGCTCTGTGGTGCTCACTGGTATAACCCCAGGCCGGTGCAGTTTTCTGCTGATAGGAGCACTGGCCCGGGGTTTCAAGTAAATAAATAAATTCACTTGGGGGTGCCTAACATTTGGCACCCCAAGTGCTGCAAGCCTTTCCTTCTCCTTTAAAGTAACTTTTAACTGCATCCCACCCTAATGACCCAGTCATACAACAACGTTCTTAATAGCAGTAGTCTTTTGATAATCCATTGCCAGTGCATCTATTTTTTTGGAACATCCTAATATTCCCTTTTCTTCACTTTCTGAAACAGAACAAATTAGATCTTCATGTTTTTATTTGATATAGAATGTATAGTGTTCCCAATGCATTTGATGGATGGAAATAAAATCTCTTATGATGATTTTGAGCTTTAACAACTTTTTTTTTTAAAAAAAAAACCACACTGCTATTATTTTGAAGCACAGTAGGAAAAACAGACTTTTCTGGCCTTAGGATCAGTTGGTGGGGAATGCGCAGTAATGTTTGACAAGTGGGGAAGGAAAAGATCATTCACCCACTAAAACGAATCCCTGACAAGTCGGCAGCTTATTGGCCCGTGTATGGGGCCCTCCGATGGGCTTCACGATCGATATCTGGCCAGATGCCAGATTAGACGGGACTAAAAATCCAGTCGGATCGTGGCCGCATCTGTTACCCATCATTAGGATCCGATCGTTGGGCCCTAGGACCTCAAGGTGGGCATATCGGGGAGAGATCTGCTCATTTGGAGACACTGCCAAACGAGCGGATCTCTCCGTGTATGGCCACCTTTAGTGGCAGGCTTTATCAGGATTCTATTTCAAGTCACAAGGAATGTGACAGAACTACCTGGACCCAACATTGCATTATTTCTTATGGATGTCGTGTAGATATGTGCTATCATTTGCTGTTCACGTCGACTGTGTCAGAAACTATGAAAACCGTTTATAGCCTGCTCCAATAACCTAGGTTCTAGATTGGGGTGAGGCACAGCTTAGAGTACAAGATGACATTTTTACTGATGGAGAACTGAAAATCCGTTAATTGCTTTCATAATGAAAGAGCAAATCAATGTGCAGGGCTTTCCATTTCATTCTTCAGAAAAATGTGAGAACTCACAGCAGTCTGTTGGATGTCTCCAACTAATGCTATTTATTCATGCAATATGATAATTGTGTATGTCAGTTTAACTATCTTAGATATGGAGTGACGCAGTTCAGAGAGCAACATGGAAACGCTCTTTGTATATTGCTGCCAGTCAGGTCCCTGAGAGAGAAGTAGAAGTTCAGTCTGCGCACTGTAGTGTATAATTGAATCAGATACAACTCTTAACTACATGTCATTTTCATAGAATATATACAGCTTTGTATAATAGAGACAACATTTTTAAAGGAATAGTTCAGTGTGAAAATAAAAACTGTGTAAATGTATAGGCTGTGCAAAATAAGAAATGTTTCTAATATGGTTACTTAGCCAAAAATGTAATGTATAAAGGCTGGAGTGACTGGATGTCTAATAAAACAGCCAGAATCCAACTTCCTGCTTTTCAGCTCTATAACTCTGAGTTAGTCAGTGACTTGAAGGGGGGCCACATGGTACATTTCTGTTCAGTGAGTTTGTAATTGATCCTCAGCATTCAGCTCAGATTCAAAAGCAACAGATATGACCCATGTGCCCCCCCTCAAGTCTCTGATTGGTTACTGCCTGGTAGCCAGTCAGTGTAAACCAAGAGAGCTGAAAAGCAGGAAGTAGTGTTCTGACTGACTTATTATACATCAAATCACTCCAGCCTTTATACATTACATTTTTGGCTAACTAACTATATTAGAAACATTTTTTATTTTTCACAGCCTATCTATTTACCCAGTTTTTATTTTTACACTGAACAATTTCTTTAAGGCTTATGGCACAGTAGATGTTTGCTCCACAGGTAGGCAACCTGAACTGTATTTCTGTCATTATAGTGCAAAGCAAACACGTGTTACCAGCAGTCACAGGCAGAATTTGGGTAGGAAAACAGAATGTTTTCTGGCCACAGGAAAAGAGTAAGAATTTATAAGGCAGGCCAAGTAGTAACAGGCAGTTCTTTGCCAGTGGATCATATGTCAGGTGACTCCATGAGCCTAAATAAATGGTAGGAGTGTGGCTTCAACAAGCAGATGTAGCTCCTTCTCATATATCAGTTATTTTGTTGCCTATTCAAAAGTATTTTAAGTTACTACAAAACTTAGCATAATGTGATACATACTGTTTACACATTTTTTTTCAAAACGCATCAGTTAATAGTGCTACTCCAGCAGACTTCTGCACTGAAATCCATTTTTCAAAAGAGCAAACCGATTTTTCTATATTAAATTTTGAAATCTGACATGGGGCTAGGCATACCATCAGTTTCCCAGGTGCCCTCAGTCATGTGCTCTGATAAACGTCAGTCACTCTTTACTGCTGCACGGCAAGTTGGAGTGACATCAACTCCCCCCTGCCCCCCCCCCCCCAGAAGCCCATTAGTAAAATAATGGGAAGGTAGCCACTTATGGAAGTGGTGAACTTACTACACTGTTTGAGGAGCAAGATCAACATACATATGAAGCGTTTCAAAGTCACGGATTGCCGAACATTATTCCTTTGCAACAGGTTTAACCTCCATTTGCAGATGTCTGCCTATATGAGCCCAATGCCGTTTGCAAAATAAAAAAACAGAGGCCCATTGTTCTGTGACTCATCCCCCTTTAACAGGAAAATGCATAAAAGCCAGTTTCCTATCTGAGACCCCTGCAAAAAGCTGAACCACCTTCAACATTATATTATAGATATACAATTCACCCTATTGAGGTGGTGATTATTTCAGATGGTTTCCATCACCCTGCTGCCATTTCTTGTGTTATAGAAGAATCACAGCACACACAAAGCTAAGGACAGAAAACAACAACGTGTTCAGTAAAATTTACTTACGTGCTTTCCTCAACTACTTTTACCCTTTCACAACCCTCAGGTGGTTCTCGCTTGAACATGTAACTGTTGTTTGGTTTTGGAGAAGTAGCATACTTGGGAAGAGGGGAATGATTTCCATTCTCTGCAGGCCAAAACAAACACCCTATGTTAAAAATTAATTATAAATTAATACTAATACGAATTATAGCGTTACCTTAAAAAGTCTTGCCATTTACAAATTATATATATATATATATATATATATATATATATATATATATATATATATATATATATATATATATATATATATATATATATATAAAAAAAACAAAAAAAAAAAACAATTATATATATTTACACCAGTATGAAGACCTGTGTAAGGTGTGTCAAAAATTCCTCCCAGTTCAGAGGAAACCCAGGAACTAGAGCAGATACAAGTGTTTCCTTAGTTCTCTGTAGTCTGTTCCAAGGCTGGGAAGTATTTTTATCTAGATACTGTAACGTTACTTTGCAACGTTACTCTGCTACTTTCAGGCTTAGAATTCTTACAGTTCTTGTTGCTAGAGATTACCCCAGCAACCAAAAATTACTCTGGAAATTAGAATGGAAGATGAACAGGGGCGATCCTGGCCCCTCCGCCGCCTGAGGCTGAAGATGAATAAGAAAGGGCCAAGCTGAGTAACAGTAAAACTTAACATTCACAGTCTGTTTTTCATTGCTGGGGACAGTGATCCTGGCAACCAGACATCTTTTCAGCTGCTTGCTGGAAATAGGCAAGCTAATAATTAAAATAAACAATATACAAAACAAATAAAACAGCTGTAAAGTTGGCTAGGATAGGATGCTCTCTAACATACTAAAATGTAATGGCAAACTTTCCCTTTAACTGAACTGCTGCTGAAGGTCAGCGATCACAATGTGATCATTTTGCTCCCTCAGAGAGCAACACAACACTGTGACACCTTATATATATATGTATGTACAAGTGGTATTTTAAAATGCAGTAACATATAAAACAAACATTCTGCAGAAAGAGCAGATCCTTCAATCAGATTCTGGTATTGTGAAAAAAGTAACATCCTCTTTAACAGGGGTGTTCACTTTCAAACACTTTTTTCAGTTCAGTTCAGTTGGTTTCAGAAATAAGGACTTTTTCCATTACTTTCTATTTGTGACTGTTTTTCTAATATTCAAGTGTAAGGTTTCATTCTTTTAACAGCAGCTCTGGGAGAGGGGGTCGCCAACTCTTTAACTGTTCTAAATTGACAATTTAGTGGATACATATTTTATTTTTGTCCCTGCTGAGCAGAATCCCTGAGTTTCATTAAAGGCAGTTGTTAGAACTGATACAATAGTTGCTAATATTTCACAGACACTGCTGAGAAATGCATCAACTAATTGTAACAACTAAATGTAGCAAATTGGAACAGTTTGGAATGCTCTTGGATCCCTGAACTGCCAGATTGAAACACTAGAGACACGAACATTAGACTTTAAACTTCAACTTCGGGAAAACAGTGATGGAAAGCAATTGAAAAAAGTCTTTGTTTATGGAGAACAATCTGAAAACAACTGAAATAAAGTTTTGGCAGATGAACAACCCCTTTAAGAGACTATAGGCTATTATACCTTTGTCTCGAGGATCAGCAATATTGTCATCAACTGGACAAGGGCTTTCCTCGTTGCACTCATTAGAAATTGTAATGAAAGCGGCTGGTGACACAGATTGTGGGCGGCTGCTATTGTTGCTTCTGCGGTCAACCCCTCCAGGTGTCTGAGTATCTACACTGCGCAGAGCTAGAGGTGGGGGAGCACGATGTCCATCTGGGATATCTTGGGGCTATTAAAAGAAATAAAACAAACCAGAAACTTCAAAACACCTTTTACCTGCAGTTTAGTTAACATGCATGTTTGTGACCAATGGTTCTCCTGCAAATTCTGAAATGAGCAAGATGCATGGTGAAATAAATGTTGCTCATGTTCCAGAACCCTTGCTGAAAATGAACATGCTACATTATTTTGGGTAGCATCAGTCTCTGTTTTATAGGACTGTTAGCAACAATGCACAGCTATACTTTTTAGGAGACTGTTTAAATTATGGCAAACACAGAAAATGGTTGCGTAATTATAGTTACCGTATTTAATCTGCTGCCAGAAGCAGGCACTTAAGCCAGACAGAGTTAATGCTTTATAATATTTCAGACACAGCAAAGCAGATACTGCATTCTACACACTTACATAGACATTATCAAATGTGAATACAAGATAACTTGTATATAAAAATTTCTAAATATATTGCACTCCACAGCAAACATTTTACATAGCAGTTTGGACAATTTGAAAGAGCAAATACTAGTAATTTTATAATTAACAGTACGGGGGCCTGAAATGTTTTATCTTCTTAGGACTTGTGCATATCCAAGGAGGATACACTATGAATAGGTAAAAGCAAGCATGTTCATTTTCATGTGAAAAACTAAAAATAAAATAAAAGTTTATAACAAAGTTAGAACAGACAAGAAAAAAAACAAAAAAACAAAAAACAACCTACAAACACAACACAATGTTTGGAACAGTAAAGAAGTTAGTCCTATTCTGAGAAGAGAGAGGAAAAAAAACAGGTCACAGCCTTAGAGGCAGGCAGTGTTTGATGGGCAATATAACATTTTCAATACCATACAGCACTTTGTGCTCCAAGCTAATAACTTACCTTTGGGAGCAGGTGCAGAAAACCAATTGAAGTGTTCCCATTGACATCAAGAAGGCCTGAACAGTCTCCATGCTGGGAAACCACAAGGATATATGCTTCAAGATGAATAGTGGTGTATCCCACCCTCTTAAGTAAGCCCACAACATGGAGGGTGATATTTAAAAAAAAAAATATTTATGCTTCTTGATTCCATGTACAGCGGATAAAGGTGAATGTGAAACAGAGATGCTTTCCCCATGGTAAGTCAAAGTAATCTGGGAATGGTTGCAGAGTTTGAAGGAAATTTTCACTTACCAAGAGTTGCTCTTCCTTCTCCCCATTTTCCTTTGTGATTATTTCAATTTCTTGGTTCAGCCCCTCTACACTGTTGCGAAATCGAGACCCAGAGGATTTTGTAATGGGAATAGTCACTGGGGTAAGTACGTTTTTGGACATAGAACTCTGAGAATAAAATATTTATTAAATTTAAACAGAGAATTTCTTTGATTGTAAAAGGGTGGGATGGCAATAGGACAAACATAGTTTCTATGTATAGTATAACATATTGTGTATGTACATAACTTACCTATGGATTGTACAATACCATACAGTAAATATAGACTGTAATGGTTTGTCAAACCTCGATGGCACAAGAGATTATTGGCGTAGATAGATATAATTTATTGCCCCCTTTGTCTCATCACACTCACAAAGATGCCCTTTGACTACCAAGCCTTTACAGTCCTTCAAACACAATAGGAGTAGCAAGGAGCATGTTGCAGGCTATCAATGAGACCACAGTTAATTAATCAAGGGGAAAACTGCAGGCTGAGACAGTAACACAAGTTTATAGGAGAGTTTATATTACTTACTAAATACAATAGGTTGCTTTGTTTCATATTAAAAAATCATCTCTACTGAATGACTAAAAGGTTAGCATCCCACAAGGGCATTTGTTGATATTACTACATACCCAATATGCTTACATCATCTTGCTTTAGTAGCATAAATACCATGGCCACCACTATATAGATATATCTATATCTATCTATCTATATATATATATCCAGATCTTCTTTATAAAGCAACATGAAAGGATTACTTAATGCCTTTCGGTTCCAGCCCTAAGTATACATATATGTTCCACAAGTTGCTCTACAACAAATTGTTACTTTTCTAGCAACTCTCACTCCTGAAACAATTCACTTGCTTTCAACATTAAAGGAACAGTTCAGTGTGAAAATAAAAACTGGGTAAATAGGCTGGGCAAAATAAAAAATGTTTCTAATAGAGTTATTTAGCCAAAAATGTAATGTATAAAGGCTGGAGTGACTGGATGTCTAACATAATAGCCAGAACACTACTTCCTGCTTTTCAGCTCTATAACTCTGAGCTAGTCAGCGACTTGAAGGGGGGCCACATGTTACATAACTGTTCAGTGAGTTTGCAATTGATTGGTTACTGCCTGGTAACCAGTCAGTGTAAACCAAGAGAGCTGAAAAGCAGGAAGTAGTGTTCTGGCTATTATATTACACACACACAGTCACTCCAGCCTTTAAACATTACATTTTTGGCTAACTAAAGCTGGCCATAGACTCAAAGATCTGTTCATTTGGCGACATCGCCAAATGAGCGGATCTTTCCCTGATATGCCACTAACAGCATGGCTATATCGGGGGTAATTCGAACGTTTGGCCATATGGCCGAACGATCGAATTACGATACACCAAGGGGCTCCGATGGGTCAGTCGGTTAAAAATCAGACCTTCATCGATATCGTGGCCAGATATCGAGACGACACCTTCGGAAGCCCCCATACACGGGCAGATAAGCTGTCAAATTGGTCCAAACGACCAATATCGGCAGCTTTATCTGCCCGTGTATGGCCACCTTAACTATATTAGAAACATTTTTTATTTTGCACAACCTATTTACCCAGTTTTTATTTTTATACTGAACAATTCCTTTAAAAGACTTGGAGGAAAATGGATTCATGTTAAATCTGAAATCACCTTGCACTTCAAGATACTACACAACAAACATGTTTAGCCATAGCCCTTAACCAACCAGCTGTACCCACAAGTCCTTTCTCCCACACTGCACTGCCATAAAAGTACTTTATGGCTGCAATGAATTATGGGACTTGCAGACCTGCATCAGCCTAGAAACAGCTGCCGAACAGTGAATGTGTCACTCCCTTCTCCTCCTCCCAGGAATCCTTGACTGAAAAATTTTCCACGGATATATACAAAGCAATAGGGTGTGTGTCTTTTACCACTTGCTTCTATAACTTACATAAACGTTCTCCCTCAGTCTTTCTTCCCACTCTCTCCCAATGCCCGAAAGCATATAAAATCAGTCTGCTGCCAAAGAGGTAGGGAAGCAATTATAGGTGTACACAGACATTGCATGTAGCAACTCTGACAAGATTAGGTAAACATGCCTAGGCTGATACTGGGGTTGCAAATTCCATCATTTATTGTGAATTGTTGAAAAAGGCTCAGAGTGCTCTGAATAATTCAGTTTTTTTGTGAGGATTGATGGTGTGAGGGGATAATTTAAGGCTCTGTGGTGTCATTATATGAAAAAATGTGACAAAAAAAAATGTGACAAGCCAAATGTTGGCAAACAATCTCATGTGCCATTACATTACAAGTGCTTACAGGGCAGTGCTGCTTACCTGGTTAATTGCAGAGTGGTTGCCATGGAATGGAGACTGCCTGTCTTTTTCCCGATGATGTCTGCTGCTGTGTTTACTTCTCTGAAGTTGTTGACGTAATTTTGCAATCTAAAAATAGAAAAGGATTTTAGACTTCTTTCTCCCAGTATTTAGCAGTAGCTATACTAAAATATATAAACCACTGCTTTCTATCTAGAGAAACTTTGCAGGATTTATTTATCAACATCTTATTTAGCTGTTAATTTGAAGCTCATGACAAGAATAGCCTCAAAAGCTACAAATTCTCAACATATATACATAGAATATACTCCTATCATCAGTCACTTTCCAGTTGGAACTGCAAATGATATCCTTACACATAGAAACTGTTTATGTCACAATGCATACTTTGTAGCTTCAAAGGAAAACTAAATCCTAAAAATGAATAAAAATGCCATATTTTATATACAGAACTTATTGCACCAGTGTTAAGTTTCAGCTTGTCAATAGCAGTAATGATCCAGGACATCAAGCCTGTCACAGGGGGTCACTATCTTGGAAAGTGTCTGCAAAACTCACATGCTCAGTGGGCTCTGAGCAGCTGTTGAAAAGATATGCTTAGGGGTCGTCGCAAATTATCAAGTAGAAAATGATGTTGGCCTGTAATATAAGATGATGCTACAAGGCTGATTATTAAATTCTGATGCTAGTTCCACTGGTTTCTATGCTGCCATGTAGTAATTATCCATATTAATTACTAATCAGCCTTATATTGTGACATTTATATTCTATGTGTACTGTATATTGTGAGTGGGTCCCTAAACTCAGTAAGTGACAGCAGCACAGAGCAATGCAGTGAATCAGCAGAACAGAAGATGTGGAGCTACTGGGGCATCTTTGGAGATACAGCTCTTCACTGCTAAAGGGCTGTGGTTGCCTGGGGCTGGTACATAAGTTAGGCTTTAGTTCTCCTTTAAAGTGAACGACTCACAGCACTGCTATGCTTACCTACATAACATGGACTAATAAGACACTCAGAGCTGTATTGTAGGTGACTTATTCGTGTGAAACAGAGAGGACGCACAGCAACTAGCTCAAACCGACAATGGTATAAACCCCCCTTGTGGAATCTAAAATAAAAATTGGCACTCTGAGCCACTGTGCTGGGACCTAATAAGGTGGAAATTAGTAGGCACAAATATAAAATTATGGGGTCATTGTCAGATCATAGACAGGACCTATGGAAAGAGGTCAGGGGATTAAGAGAATTGTTTGTGAAGTTTACAGAAGGAAGCTGCTTTATAGAACCAACTAAACACTTAAGCACAATACAAAATTTAGGCATAGAGACTTCTGCCTAGAAAAAAGGCCCACGAGCATGAGAAATAATTATTCTAATACATGAAGAAATAGTAGCTATACCTTTTAAGAATTGCAGTTAATCTTTTTTTAACAAACACTATTCTCTGTCATTGAATATCGCACAATGAAAGAGTGTATTGAAAGCAATATGTCTGTTTGCTGATGGCTCTAAATTATGTACCTCATGCAGGGCCAGACCTGGGGGCAGGCAGAAGAAGCACATTCTTAGGAGGGTGCAATACTGGGTACATACCTCATTTGCCAGCCTTCCCCTAGTACAGATTCAGCATGTTATATGGTACCTTGGCAGCCCCAACCCAAGGCCTGGCAATAAAAATATTATTGACTGCAGCCTGCCCAAGTATTCTTCTACCTCTATATATTATTTCTATTATGTATTCTATTCATTTCTGGTAAAACCTGGCTCCTGATAAAATAGCACAGTGCATTACCATCCCTCTACAAAAACAAAAAATTTAAATAGCACAATCCCTTTTGAGCAGGTCATCCTTGCAGAAGGTTCAGAGACATTTGGTAAAATGGTTACATGAATGTAAATCAAGTCACATGATTCAGAGTAAATCAAGTTAAGAGTTATGCGATCTCTCAAAGCAAATAATATATGCATGTTACTATAATTAGAAGTGTTCACGGGATGTTCTCCAACCTTATTGTCTTCAATAAATGTGACCACACTAAAAGTGTTAGACATCACTGCAGTTCATTATTCACCACACAGCAGCTGTCTAACCTCTTTTAGCTGCTCGTTGCTTCCCCAGGATGCAGAGCGCTTATGAGACCCTTTCTTCTTCTCTGCATATTCTTCAGCCCAAGCACTCTCCGTCTATTTTGAAAGAAAGAGAGAGAGATATGTTATAAGGTCTTTAAGCAGTAAGCAATTATATATGGGCAAGCCTCAATTTGCACAGCTTGACATTATGGAATACTCAGAACAAGAACACAAGCAGATATCTTAATTATGATTATTATTATGTACAGGTATGGGATCCAGGGCATGAAGATCCAAATTACGGAAAGATCAGTTATCTGGAAAACTTTAGGTTCCAAGCATTCTGGATAATAGGTCCCATACCTGTATTATTATTATTAACGTATTTTTATAGCGCCAACATATTTCGCAGCACTGCAAAATGTGTTTATACAAAGAACATACAGAAATACATACACAGAACATACAGAATAACATACATGGCGACCAGTAACCGATACAAAAGGTGAAGGCTCTGTGCAAAAGAGCTTACAATCAAAAAGGGGAAGGCGTTAAGACACAAGTTGTGGGAGTGGGCAAGATCAGAAAGAAGCAAGGGGAGAGATGTAGCATAAGGTACTGCATTCGGTAGCTGTACATAGTGAAGGTAGGCTTCTCTAAAATAATGTTTTAAGAGATCTTTTGAAAGCAGAAAGGTTGGGAGAAAGTTGGACAGACTGTGGGAGAGAATTCCAGAGGAGAGGTGCAGCCCTTGCAAAGTCTTGAATGCGAGCATCATTTACTGTTGCCCTGCACTGGTAAAACAGATGTGCTTGCTTCAGAAACACTACTATAGTTCATATAAACAAGCTGTGGTGTAGCAGTGGTGGAAATTGAAAAAAGGCTACACGGCATAGGATAAATAGTGGATAACAGATACCACCATTATGTTCTACAGAGACTATCTGCTATCTGATGTGTAACCTGAGCCTTTGAATGGCTGCCCTCATTGCTACACAACAGCTTATTTATATAAACTATAGTAGTGTTTCTGAAGCAAACGCATCAGCTTTACCAGTGCAGGGCAAAACTGAATTATATTTTTATTACTTAAGAACACTTTCATTTTTTTGATGTTACTGTTCTTTAAGACGGTGGCGTTTTGTGCTCAAGTTTAGACATTCTTGGGCAGGGTAAGTTTTGCTGAATTTCAAGTGTTGCTTTTCAAAAGCCCCCCCATCACTTACTCTTTCCTACTTTTGGAGGTACAAAACCCCACTACCATCTTTGCAGGACGGGTACTCTGAGACCCACAACCTGATGTGCCAACTGCTGTGGGTTAGAAGATGCAATGCTAGCAAAATATTATTTAATATATAGTGATGTCTTTACCTCACTTTTAAAAACTTTTAAAACTATTTTATTATTATGTAGACTACTGATATGGTGGGTCAAATATCCCCAAGTCAACATTTTTAAGTTCCAAATTGTTATAAAACAATGATGTCTTACAATTAGGTCTAGGGAGGTCTGAGTCATAAAAATAACATCTAGGGCCACATCTAGTTTCTAGGCCATCAGCTGGACAGCCCTGGTAAAGATGGTGAGAAATTGAGCAAATTGGATTCCTTTGCATTTATATTTGTTGTGGCTTATCATCTATTTGCTTCCTACTTTACTTTTTTCTTTTTATTGGTTTTAGAATTTGATGTCAGCAATTTGTGTCCTAGACCTTTACTACAATATTTGGTCTCCATGGGATACATATAAGAAAGATCAACAGATACCTACAGATTGACTTGACTTAATTGTGAAATTAGAAATGAGAAATGATAGCTCTCACTGCACTACCCCATACAAATGCTAATATTGTCGCTAGAGGACTGAACTCAATTTATATTTACGTGATTATGCCATTTTAGGCTACCTGTATAATGATACATTATGATTATTATTTTTTTAAATTTTTTTCTGGTTATTGTATTTTATTCCTGTAAGTACGTAAATAATTAAAAAAAAAAAAAAAAAGTTATGTAATGAACGCTACTAACCAATCAGCATTAATGTTTTATTGGTCTAATAAAAATCACACAGAATGCAAATAAATAGTTGGTTGGGCTGGGTAAATTTTAGCCCATTTTACAAAATGATCATCCCAAGTATTTTTTTTGCAGTTATAATCCATTTATCTGAGGCTACTCTGGGTTTACATACCAGATTATTGTATTTTTCTGTGTTGCAACATAGAGAGTACGAACTGTAGGACTCCTCAAAATTCACCTACCTGGGTGGACTGGTCTTTCATACAAGGAGCTGCCTGTACTTGATTATCACGAGGCCAATGACCTGATAGATAAGGAGCAGCAAGTGTATCAAGTGAAGATGTGCGCCGGATTAAACTTGATGGACTTAATGAAGGAGGCTGTGTTTTATCCCCTGCACAAAAGAAAACAGGCAATCAATATTAAGTTCTAATGATAAAATAGCAATTTCATGAGCATTTGTTAGAACAATGAATGTTCAAATGCAGAAGCAAACTGAAAAATTGCATAGTTCCATAGTCCTAATAAAGGATGAAAGCTACCTTAGGCTAGATACAATAGCACACTGAAAACTCTGAGTGACATATTCCTTAAAGGAATAGTAGCACCAAAAAAAAATCAAAGTGTTTTAAAGTAATGGAAATATAATGTAGTGTATCCTGTGCTTGAATAGCTGCCCCCATGGCTACACAGCAGCATGTTAACTATAGTTGTGTTTCTAAAGCAAACACACCAATTTTACCAGTGCAAAGCAACAGTATATTGTCATTCCTTTTAAAACTCCTTTTTGGTGTTACTGTTCCTTTAAAGTGCCCATATAAATGATGTATAAATTATGCAAAGTCTAAAAAGTATGTAAAAACAACTACTGGTATGGATTCCCTTATCTGGAAACCCATTATCCAGAAAGCTTAGTATTAAAGCAAGGTCAACTCCCATAGAATCCACTTAACCAAATAATTCAAATTACAAAAATATATACGGTATTCATTTTTCTCTGTAGTAATAAAACAGTACCTTGTACTTTACCCAAACTAATACAGTTAATCCTTATTGGAGGAAAAATAATCCTATTGGGTTAATTGAATGTTTAAATGGTTCATGATAAAAATGATCCCTTATCCGGATAACCCCAAGTCCTGAAACTTCTAGATAAAAGATCCCATACCTGTACTTAAGCTCATACAGGTCCAACCAGCTATGAGAACTCAACTTTGATACCTATAGTATAATTTGTTGATCTTCAGGGGCGTAACTATAGAGGAAGCAGATCCTGTGGCTGCAGGGGGGGCCAGGAGGTATGGGGCCCCACAAGGCCCTAATTCATATACAGTCTCAATAAATATTGATAAAACAAGTCAACCTCTAAACATTTTGGGGACCGAGTAATATCTAGTAACGCCATTGTTGACCTTCTGTATAAAACAGGCATGTCCAAAGTCAGGCCTGGGGGCCAATTGCGGCCCGTTTCAATTTTACAGCGGCCCTCAGCCTCCTTCATGAAATTAATAATAATGTGGCCCCCCTAGCACAGTGCGAACAGGAATCAGGTAGCCGTAGAAGTAATATTTGGGCACATTAGTGAAATGATCTGCCACTTGGTCTATACGGTGTGCTGAAGGTGTTAGCAATTGACACAAATATGTGCCTCTCCTGCCCTACAGGAACAGTTCTTACAAAACCCAATAGGAGTGTGTGCTTCTGTGAATACAGGCTACCTGCTTCTGCAAAACAATTTGTAATTGGCACACAATGTTGGGGCCAGAATGGACCTGGGCGGCGGGAAAAAACGGCCAGGAGATAAACCCGGCAAAAAAAAGGGTTGGGGAGAACGCTGAACATTACCAAACATATAACAAGTAATAGAAAAGAATGGACTGGAGTTACATGTATTATGTTTTGTACTATAATTAGTCTACTGTAGAGAATGACATGAAAAACACACAAAATAAATAGGATGTCAAAATAAAGTCATAATTGAATTACAGAAATTGCCTCCTATATGCACATATTGCTGCTGGAACCATAATTGCAAAAAAGAAATGTACAAATATATAACATTTTGCTTATCCCCAATCAATGAAAGTGGTTTAGTTACAACAATGTAAATCACTGCAGGTAAAACATTATCAATAATGTAATTGCACAAAATTGCATTTGAAAATTTGCTTTTAGGAACTTTGTTACTTGCAAATCTCCCTATGTTTCAAAAGCCTAAAGCGATAATGGCCATTAGAAAAATTACCACTTTTGCATATGATTTAAAGAAAAACGATGCCCCTAAAATGAATACTTAAACAACCGATAATTTGATATAAACTAAGTGGCATATTAAAGCATCGTATCAAACTGTTATATATATTTAAGTAAATATTGCCCTTTTACATCTATTCCCTTGAGCCGCCATTTTATGATATTCTCTATGCTGCCTCAGAGATCAATATTATTAATACAGTAACACATAGAAAATAAAGTTATTGACAAATGTTGTTATTCCTGGTGATCTATCTAAAAACAACTTGTTTGAAGGAAGAAGAGAAGAAACAAACAGAGTACGGCCATATTATCTCCCAGACGGCCCTTGACCTTTAAAGAAGGAGCCACAGGCTCTGGCCCAACAATAAGGCCTTGTAGAATAGAATGAAGACTTACTTGGATACTTACCATATTAGACACCCTGCAAGGGTGTAGAACACTGAGGAAATCTAGTGTGGGCAATAAATAATTTTACAGCAGCTGGAAGGTCTTAAGAGGTTAACATATGCGCTGCAAACAGTAACACCAACAAATGAAAGTGTATAAAAATTAATCACTATATAACGCACCGTTGGCCTGCACTTGTAAAACTGGGTTGTTTGCTTCAAAAACTCTACTATAGTTTACATAAACAAGCTACTGGGTAGCTGTGGAGGAAGCCATTCAAAGCTTAAAGGACCAGTAACATAAAAACATTTTTTTTTTTAAAAATGTGTTTCTTTGTAACGAAAAAAAAAAACACCAAGACAGTTTTAACTTTTAAATCGCAAAGCTTTTATTAAGAAATTACGGTACTTACCGATTCTCTGCATGCGCTCCTCTTCAGAAACGGCGACAATCCATTGTGCAGGGCTCCATTTCTCCTCCCTGGCTATCTCCTATATAAGGCAGGGAGGAGAAATTGAGCTCCGCACAATGGATGGTCGCCCTGTTGCCGTTTCTGAAGAGGAGCACATGCAGAGAATCGGTAAGTAATTTCTTAATAAAAGCTTTGTGATTTAAAAGTTAAAACTGCCTTGGTGTTTTTTTTTTCGTTACAAAGAAAAGAATTTAAAAAAAAAATAAAATAAATTATGTTACAGGTCCTTTAAAAAGGAGAAAAGGCACAGGTTACACAGCTGATAAAAGAGAAGCCCTGTAGTATAAAATGAGATTATACACCGCTTATCTATCTACTGTTTTTCTTGTGCTTAAATGGCTGCCCCCATGGCAACACAGCTTGTTTATATAAAATTAATATTTTTTTCTGAAGCAAACCCCACATTTTACCAGTGAAGGGCAACACTACATTATTTATTCATTACAATTTCATTTTATGATGTTACCGTTCCTTTAATTTAGTTTTTTTAAAAGACCTTCTATATTAAGGTCTTTAAATGCTGTCCATAACCTTCTTTTATTATGGCTGTTTATGATGACTGATTATGAGGACATTCATGTCCACGTTTAGTAGTAATTTGACCAGTAGTGCTGCTCAAACATCTGGACATGTAGGCCAGGTCAAGAAGCATTTCCCACTGATTTATGGTGATCCTGTCAGATTGCAGATGACCAGCCATGTACTGAAAATTTCATCTGCTGATGCACCAAATGCCTTGGTCCACTGTCAGATAAGTAAGTAGGCAAAATCCACGGTCTGCTTGACACTGCAAACGACATAGTGTAGTGGAGAGACGATCCACGGTAAGATAAGCAAGTGCCACAGCTTCTTTAAACTCATTGTGGTTCTGATCATTCATGACATTGGTCAAAATAAAAGGTAGGTGCTGGCTATACACAAGTGGCTATACTGTCACTTGTACCATATTCGTTTGCAGATATAAAGTACTGCCCAATGTATGGCCACTTTAAAAGTTATATCACAACAGATGGGAAACTCAATATCACATTGGCGGGAGTCTTTAACTTTTGATATGTTAATCAAATATAAGAAGGGCAAAATTTGAAGGCAGCACTATTCCCAGAGTAGCGATTAGACATGCTACCAGACAAGCACCCCTAGGGTTACCATCACACTCCTTTGAGACAGCCTTGTGATGGGAGTACACTGAAAAAGTTGTACAATGGGGGGGAGGGGTAGGATTACCATCTTATTCTTTTAAAGTAGGACACTTATTGAATAAACATGCTGCAAGTTGGATGCGTGGCTCAAGGATGTGTCTCCTACTTGTAACATGTGTATTCAATAAGTGTCCTACTTTTAAGGGGTGAGATAATAACCCCAACTGCCCCCATTGAATAACTTTATCGGTATACGTTGATCACAAAGCAAGGTTAGTCTTTGCAATGTCTACCTGGTTTGTGTGATCATGTTTTGGCGCACTCCGGAGGTACACAGAGAACACCAGTCCATGTGTACACATTTGGAGATTTAGAGCTCTTACTGATGAGCGGTTGAAGCTGCGCTCCCCTGCGAACGCAGGTTGAGACGCAACATGCTGCATTTTTACTGCGTTTGGCGCCTACACGCGCCTGTGTGAGTACAGCCCCATTGAAAAAAAGCTAAATGTGTCTATTCCTGCGCTGCCCTGCGGCCGAACGCAGAAAAACGGAACGCAGCTTCAACCGCTCGTCAGTAAGAGCCCTAACATTATTATAGAGAACATCCTATAATGGACAAATGACAAGTATATAAAGCAACAAAGGCCTGGTGAGCAGGGTCAGTCATCTCAAGACATTTGAATTGCTCTTCATGCCACTCTGGGCTTCACTTTTCCAAAGTATACATAAACCACAGCAATTGTTTTCTTAGTTACCTTTTGGGGAGCTGGGGCTCTTCCTCTCTGGTGAGGCCCTTTGCTGCCAGCCAGGTCTGCCTACAGATGAGAGACCCACAGGGGAGGGAGAAGAGGATGAGGAGGCTGGTGGGATTCCTGCAATGGAGGGGTCAGCAGGACTGGTAATGACTGGGGGAGAGGAGGCAGGAGAGCCGACCCCATGCTGGTGAGGATGCTGGTTGTTATTGTGGTGGTGATGGTGATGATGAAGGTGGTGATGGTGGGAGTGGTGATGATGATGCCCACGCGTGGGCGACGCCCCTGTTTGCGTGGACACCGTAGGGCTCCCTCGATTGCTGGTCACTGTCGGGGGTGATTCCAGGCCATCTCCTCCTCCTGCCCGTGTGGGGCTGCCGGTTCGGGGAGGGGTTCGCTGGGCAGCCCCATTGTTATTATTGCAGCCCCGAGTAGGGCTCCCGTGCTGTTTCAGCTGGAAAGGTACGGTGGCCCTCATGGGCTGCAGCCGACTCCCTGGGGCAGCACCTGGCACCGGGGTCGGTGGCGGCGTGGGAGAGCCATTCCTTCTTACACGTTGCTGGGACATCTTTCTTCTTGCCTTTACCCAATAGGCTATTACCTACAGTGGTACAAAATGGCGGAAGAATAGTCCCGCATCGGAAAGCAAAAACAATAGGCAATTCCTTGTGAGTTACCGGGTCAGTACGCCCGAATGTACCACAGCAGGGTCGGCGGGTGTCACAGCAGCTGCACCTGCGGCACGCGCCGAAAATGTGTCCCGAGACAACACAACAGCCAGTGTCCCAAGGAAACACCCACCGCCGCACTCCCGCTTTCTGACTGGCTGATGGTCACAGGCCAATAGGCGCACTGGCAGCGGGAGCGGATTGGTTACACGGCATCTCGTAGCTGTTTCTTGGCCAATGACAAACGGTGTTTCCTAGTGCCAAGCAAAAAAAGAGGAGCTGAGGAAAGAAGGCGGGAAGTAGCGCTGCTCTCTGGTCATGGGCAACACAGCAGCATCCAGTCACCTGCTAGAGATTGTCAATATTAGGGTATGTGGGCTGGACCAGACAGGCAGCTTTGTAATCGTCACGGCTGTGGTAACAGGAGAATGCCTTTGGCATCTGTAAGTAAGGGGGAGGGTGGTGGCTGCTACAATATCGGTGTCAATGGACATATACATACAGACTGTTATATTACATCATCCATGTGAAAAACAAGATATAGATTCGTGGATCTTATTCTGAATTACAGCAATAACTCCTGATTTATATGGGATTGAAGGGGATTTATAGTGAGAAGCAAAATGTTTGGACTAATACATTATACACCTTTAAAACAAAAGGCAAGCTCATTGGATACAGTTTTACTGTGCGAAAGTCCTCCAAACCAGCTCTGCAAAGGCAGAAGGACATAATTGTGCTTGGAAGCCCAGGAAAAGAGGCGGTGCTTCACACAGTGTCGAACCACACCCACTATTTAAAAATACCAAGCCCTTTAAGAACCTTCCATCTTTAAAGGGGTGGTTCACCTTTCTGTTTTTAGCATGTTATAGAATGGCCCATTCCGAGTAACTTTTCAATTGGTCGCCATTTCTTAATTTTTATCGCTTTTTAATTACTTGTCTTTTTCTTCTGACTCTTTCCAGCTTTCAAATGGGGTCACTGACCCCATCTAAAAACAAATGCTCCGTAAGGCTACAAATTGAATGTTATTGCTACTTTTTATTACTTGTCTTTCTATTCAAGCCACCTCCTATTCATTATTTTAGTCTCTTATTCAAATCAGTGCATGGTTGCTAGGATCATTTGCACCCTGACAACCAGATGGCTGAAAATGCAAACTGGAGAGCTGCTGGATAAAAATTGAACCTTTCACTTTAAAGGAACAGTAACAGCAAAAAAAAGAATAACAATATAATATACTGTTGCCCTGCACTTATGTTTGCTTCAGAAACATAAGTATAGTTTAAATAAACAAGCTGATGTGTAGCCATGGGGTCAGCCATTCAAGCACAGGACACACAGTAGATAACAGATTAATTCTGAAGAATTCCATCAGTGCTGTAACTTGATGTCATTGGGCCCCTAACATATCCAGAGGTTGTGCTGTTTTACCAATATATATTGAAATTGCTCTTTATTTGGGCCTCATGGGGCCCCTATACCTTCTGGGCCCACCTACAGCTGCAGGGTCTGCTTGCTCTGTAGTTACGCCCCTGAATTCTATTGTATAGTACAATGCTTATCTGTTATCTCCTTTGTGTCCTTTGCCTTTTCTCGTTTTCAGGATTGAATGGCTGCCCCCATGGCTAAACAGCAGCTTGTATATATAAACTATTGTACAGTTTCTGAAGCAAACACACCAGTTTTACCAGTGCAGCACAACAGTACATTATATTCTCATTATTTTAAGACACTTTCATTTTTTGGTGTTACTGTTCCTTTAAAGCTCTGTCCAGATTACCTTATTCGGAAATCCAGACAGGCAGTTTTTACCCCGACAGCCCTCTTGAAACCCGGGTTGTCCAGGTGAAAACCGGATAGGTGGCATCCCTACTCCTTCTGTAGACCATGCTGGGGAGCAGGTGGAACCTAGGCTGACCTGATAGAGAACTGACACCTGTCTTTTCTTGTGTGTCTGCAGGGCTGTGATTGGTTCTTCATAATCCCCCTCATACTGTGCTTCTAGCAGGGATCATTAGAACACCCCCATCCCCACATTTAAAACTTGGGGAGCGGATCTATAGGGAGCTCCAATAAAGGGCATTAAAGATAATATTTCTAGCCCAAAGCAAAACCAGTATCATATATTAATCATAGTTACCTACAAGACAAGCTATTTAATACATCTCATTTAAGACTATTCTGAACCCAGCAGACCAAAAGTGTGTAGGTTGCAATGTATGGGTTATTGGGCAAGGAGCAAAGTCTTTTATCAATGGAGCAATCTGCATTGCCAACCTTGAGTCCTGAAACATGAATGGATGGAATGTGAACGTTGTATATCAGAGTATACAGAGTAAATTCAGCTAAATTCGTTTTAGTCACTATTTGGAGATAGTCAGGGTTAATGTTAAAGTGCTTGCTGTGTATATATTCTCTGCATCCTTTGGCTCATCTAGCAATTAGGCAGGTTTCATTTAGACAAAAGGTTGATTCTGATGGACATTCATATTTATGCAGTTCTGTGTTACTGTATATATCGTGCTTAAGGTGTCTGTATCCTCAGCTTTTCATTTTATATGATGAGCTTGGGGTGCAGAACCCACTACTTTCCCTATATCACGCTATTAGTTCTGTTATGATGTAACGTCATGGAGATGACCAAGTACTCTAGCTGTCTGCCTGTCAACGAGTGATACCAGAGCAGGAATACAGCAATTTTATTGCCAATTTTGAAGGTATTTTGGAAATACTCTCTGAATTTATTTGAAATCAATAACGGTAGTTGGGAAATTTGCAATAATGTCTTTAGCCTCTCCAAAAAAAAAAAAATCACCCTCCGTCTATATTATTAACCCAAGAGCATTGTAAACAGTTAGAACTGAACAGCACTCTATTACTTGTATATAGGGTCATAATTATGAAAGGGTAAATACAAAGTTCAGCCTTTGATAAATGTGTCCCTAAAAATCTTCAGCTGATGGAGTTTCACGGGTTGAAAATGTGAGCAAAGCTCGTTTGACCATGAGTGGGTGTAATTTAAATACAATTTATTATTGTATTGCCTTCTATTTAACTGCATCTTTCTGTGTGCCGCATCATTCTCTCCCCCCAAAAAAACATAAAAAATGTGGAGTAAAGCATTTTTAATTCCATCAACGCTCATTAATTCAAAAGTGATGCACAACCCTAAAGCTGTAAATATATATTTGGTATGCTATTCAGACTTCTGTTATGTCATAATACTGAGCAGTTGCAATGATAAAGAAAATCCTTATTGAGTGCAGCACTGATGAGGAAACACTAGAAGGTTACATCTTGAGTAACTTTATGCTATATTTAATAGGATACTCCAGTTAAAAAAACAGTTAATTTTGCATAATTAAATAATGCGGTTTTAAAAGACATTACACTATACAAACATTAATGGCACTAAAGGAGAGCTAAAGCTTAACAAAAAAGAAACTGCTGCACATTATGTTTTTGAAGGCAACCACAGCCCTTTATCAGTAAACAACTGTGATTCTGGTGATGCCCCAGTAGCTTCCCATGTTTATTCGGCTGATTCACTGCACATGCTCTGTGCTGCTGTCACTCAGCTTAGGGACCCACTCAAATATACAGTATATATACAACCTAAATTATTATTTCACCACAAATTAACTATTTTCAATGATTTTCTATTGGTGAAGTTTCACTTTCACCTTTTTATTCTGAGCTCTGGATGGAGGGTCGGTAAACTGTTCTAAATGAAAGGCAGCTGTTAGAATCGATTGAATAATTGCTAATTTTCCACAGATGCTTCTGAAAAATGTATCAACTATTGTAGCAAATTGTAACAGTTTTACAATCTGCACCTGGAGGATCACTGAACTTCCAGACTGAAACACCGGAGACAGGAACATTTAAACTTCCATTTTGGAAAAAAAAGTAAAGCAATGGAAAAAAAAGTCTTTAAATGTGGTGACCTATCTGAGAACAAGTGAATTGAAAAAAAAAAATTATATGAATGCTGAACCTCTAAGCTGGTGTGTAAGTTCGGTATATAAAATTTGGCATTTGTAGTCATGTTTGTTCTTAGGGTTTTGTTCTCCTTTAAAGTTATTTAGAAATGGAACTATTTTTAAAGCAATATCTCCTGCCTCATTTTCATACAGACTGCCAGAAGTGATACAGTCCAGTCCAAGTTGAAGAACAAGTACATAAATTCAGTCCGCAGATCTGTCCGACGCATCTCTACATCAGGGATGCAATAATGCTATTGGGGTAAAAAAACATGGTGATTGCATCTGAAATTGCACTTTGCACATTGCAGTTGTGGTGAGTAAATGTCCCCTTTAGTGTCTTCTAAAGAGAAACTTTATATCAAACCATAAATTCAAAATTTCAACTTGTTCCTCAGTGAACATAGCAACCAGAAAACATAGTTGGCTTTCTATTGATATTATTGTTTAATTATTTATCTTATTATTCAAGCACTCTAGTAGCAATTATTTTTGTTCTGAATAAGACACAGGGGCTGGTTTACAAAAAGCCCTACATTGTATCAGTGTAGTTACCTACAACAACCAGAACATGGCTTATTTCTAGAAACAAATTGTGATTGGTTGCTATGGGTGACTGAACTGGTAGTTTTACTAGAAAATCAGTCCAACATTGTTAAAGCAATAAATTGTGGCTATAACCAGTTTCATATCATTTTGAATTGTGTATTAGATATCCTGCTTGTTGCAACGTTATTGTTGTCATGTGGCAGTTATAAGCATAAATGCCTCTAATGATGCATTAAAACAGTTTTTAGGCAGTTTATAGGTGGCTGACATCTTTGATGAGCTCATCTTCTCCTGCTCCTTTTCACTAAAAAGTGATAGAAGACTGAAGACCATTCAAAGCATACCATCATTTTCAAAGCTCAGTAATGTGTTGAATGGTTGAAAATGTTTTGAAGGCAGAATAAGGGCTGTGTCTTAAGGAAAGATTCCTATCTGTGGCCTGCTATAATAAACATTTACAAGTTGCTGATGTCGTTTAGCCCTTTGGTTACAGTTAACATTTAGGATGACTATTCTTACAACACATTTTTCAGTTGGCCTACAAATTATAGTTTTTGAGTTATTTACCTGCTTCTTCTTTTCATCTTATATTTTAAAGGGATTTTTGGTAGATACTGACCCTGGTATTTAAAAATAATATTTCTTTGTGAGGCTTCAATCTAACGGGCAGATTTATCAAGGGTCTAATTGAAATTTCGAATTTGAATGTTTACGTTTTTTATGGCAAAAACTGTCAAATTCGTCTAGGAAATTTTTAAAATTTGATTCAAATTGATTTTATCATACTCTGGCCCTTAAGAACTTTAATTTGACTATTCGCCATCTAAAACCTGCCGAATGGCTGTTTTAGTCAATGGGAGATGTCCTGGGATCAATTTGGAGTTGTTTGCAGCCTTCCTGACATTCGAGTTTTTTTCAGAAAAAAAATTGAATCGAGTTTTTAAAACTCAAATCGAGTTTTTAAAACTCAAATCGAGTTTTTAAAACTCAAATCGAGTTTTTAAAACTCTCATCGTGGTTTTTAAAACTAACATCAAATTCTTTTTGAATTTGATTAAAGTTTTTGGGTCGATCCTATTCACCCAAGTTTTGAAAATTCGATTTTTTTAAAATAAATTTTGAATTTCGAGTCCATGGGAATTTAAAAAAAAACTCCCATGAATTCGAAATTCGCCCCTTGATAAATCTACCCCTTATTGTAATGCAACATAGGGAGGCCCATTTATTAAAGGTCGAATTTCGAATTCATGTGAGTTTTTTAAATTTGAATATACCTATGATTAAGGGATTGAGTCCCAAAACGCATAGGGCTTGAGATCCCTGTGGAGTCTGTCCTAAACCTGCCTTATCCTTGAATGGAGTGCCGTCATTCTTTTGGTTTGGTGTGTGACAAGCGGTGGGGACGCTGCAGAAAAAGCACCCAGCAAGGAATACAAGGAGTAGCGCAGGAGAGGTAAGCTGGGAGCGGTCTAGTTGGTGTATTCGTTGTTTAATTTGAATATACTCACAATTCGACTGGGAGGTTATTTAAGAAAAAATTAGAATGTTTAATATTCGATCGAATGCTTCCGACCTAAAAATTTGAATCGTATTAGATTCGTATTCGTATTTTTTCCCGAAAAAGAAACTTGAATGTCAGGAAGGCTATTAACATCTCCAGATGGCTCAACGGACCTCTGCCATTGACTTGTACATGAACTTGGCAGGCTTTAGGTGGCGAATATTCGAATTAGGACTGTTTCCATGGTCAAGATGCATAAATCTCACTTTCTAATTTGCATTAGAATATAGGGATTAAAATTTGAATGTGTGAATTTTGAAACTTGAAAATTCTAATATAATATTCGACCCTTGATAAATCTATAAAATTGACAGAATGCAAGCACCACTCATAAAACCCAGGTCTTGGCACTACACTGCGGGTGACAAATCCTATCATGGATTGGTAAAGATCTAATGAGGCTTAAAACATTGCCTCACAAACTGCCAGGCATAGACCTGGTGTCAATGTGGCAATTTAGCAGTGTGCTGATTCATAAACCTACACCATTCTCCAACCTACACTCAGAGCAAGAGGAATAAACTTTGGTAAGAAGGCAGCATAACAACATAGACTATGGGTTAATAATGTTACAAGTCTGGTTAGAAGAAGATAAATCTCTATGTGACATGGTTTTAACAGTAATATTGGCTATTTCCATACAGCACCATCTCTTCAAAAGAAGAACAGGCTCTCTTTATTGTTTTTTTTTCAACCTGTTTTCGGCATACATTTATTCTGCATATATTAAAAATACAAACTTAAAGCATATTTCACAGGACAAAACCAACAACAGAATAGCTGCTTATAGTTAGAGCAGCTGGCGGGGGGAGAGAAAGTTCATAGTAAATATTTAAGGTAAGTGAATAGAAAAAAAAACTATTCAGAAACATGGCAGACAATGCTGTAGTGTTAGTGAAATGTATTTTCCAGCAAAACAAGGAGCACATTTTTGACCATTGCACATTTGAAACCAAGTACAAGAAAAGCCAAGGAATAATGCACTCAGTTTAACTAGTGTTCACTCTTCCACAGATAGGCTAGAATATCACTTGTATAAGCTCTTTTCATGTTACATTCACTTATCTTGTATATATATATTTTATATAATCTGAATCTATTTCATTCTTAACCAAAAAACTTTGCCGTGGAGTTTATTATTAGAGGTATTGCCACTGATTCTTCTCTTTCCAAATTTCATGCCTCAATATCTCTGTTGAAAATACAAATCAGACTGGTGAAAGCTTAAGAGTTAACATCCACCAACTCAACCTTTAAAGGCCAAATATACATTTTGTATTAACCCTCTTTTTATGCCAAAGACTTTGAAATCTATGCGACTGACATGGAATAACCAAAGTCAATTTACATAGACTTTACGTTACAGCTTAACTCATGGGGGAAATACATCTGTGGCGGATACACAAAGGGTTAAGTGCTGTGATCTTGGATATACCTGTGGTTAAATAGTATGATTGCATACCTTATATTGTATACAGAACATTCCGTTATGTATTGGTTGTCATAGCTATGAATACTCCAAATGCAAAAATAACAAAAGCACCTTATATTTACTGAAACGGTGGGTGCTGCTGTTGCTATTTATTGAAACTGTGGGTGCTGTTGTTGCTGTTTATTGAAATTGTGGGTGCTGCTGTTAATGCAGTCTGTGGAGAACCTAAGCTGAGGCAGCTTCTTCAAAGGGCTTATCTATATAGGCTATGGTCCCACTAAAGTCAGACTAACTGTAATATGAAATTAGATGCAAAAACTCATGATGTGGACTGGGCCCAGAGTCCTTTTGGAATTTTGTCATAATTAACTGGTGTGAGTGTCAATGTACCAACCCAAATACTTACATCCAATTACTATTGCAGGCAGTCAGTCCATCTGCAAGTGGACCAGAATATAGATGGGTAGAGAAGAAATATTTTTTAACAAAACATCACACTGTGCCATACAAGGATGAGAAGCCCCACATACAAAACCATTATATTTTCCCTTGCAGTGAAATTCTCTAGCCCTGTCGTTCATTGGCTGGTATGATTTTAACTCCATTTAAATAAGCATACAGTTTTCAAGCTATGGAGGGCAGGGGTCAAAAACATAGAATGAGAATTGAGGCAGCAATCATAAGTGTGTCTTGCAGTGCTTTAAACTAAAAGTGCAAAGACATATATATATATATATATATATATATATATATATATATATATATATATATATATATATATATTTATCTACTAAAAGAAAAGGCAAGAATTAAGCATGTTTTTTTTTTTTAAGAAGGTTTTTTCTCTCTCCTTACACAAGTGCAGCTTTAACACACCAACATATTAACAGGACACCTGGCAAATAGAATTCCGTGCACAAGATTTTGCTGAAGTTTATCCTGTCTGACAGCTTCTGGAGCATTTTAGAGACCAAACTGGTCAGCAATATCTTTTCATTTCAAACATCCAATTAGTGTCTCTTTTTTCGTTTTGCTTATCATTATGACATTACATATACATACACACTCACACAAATATGCGTGCGTTTTAGAGGTTTAACATTTGCTCAGTAATAAGTCGCAGGGCACAGAATTTTTTCAAAAATGAACCTGCATTGTAAATGATGAAGAAAAAAAAACATGGAAGCATAAGCTTTTTTTTGTGTTTACTCTGCATAGCTGAAATCTATGTAACTTTTTAGCTCTAGAGGTGCCGACAAGGTATTGCCAGCGATTCCAGAACCACAAGATTTGAAGCAAGTCCTTTACAAAGAATTGATGATACAAACTCCTTTTTTTCTACATGTTTTCTGCTCATCCGATGATGCAAGAAAATAAAACATCAAGTTTTGGAGGCTTTCAAGCAACCACAGAAAATCCAATGTGCTGAAGCATTTACAAGCAGCTCATATTGGCTTCTTTAGAAAGTGTAGAGGTGGAAGTACCCCCATCTATAAGGTAAACAGCTGTGCTGGACTTTGAATGACTGAATGTTTCACTGCTTCCATTATTGTTGACCTCACAGTCTTGGCGTTCAGTTGGAATAGCCCAAGTTGAAGGGCGCCACCGTTTAAGGGAGTATGGAGTCTTCACCCTCTTCTTAATCTTGTCTCCTGAGCCAGATCGACTGTCTGAGAGGGTTTCACCTAAACAAAACAACACAACATGGATAAGATAAATAGATCAGAGTAGCGACAAGCATCACCGAGACTCAATGACATACCATTATTCTCGTACAAGAATGAAATCCAAGCTGACTTGCTTCTACATTATTTTCTAACACTCCTTGCATTCTCTTAATATTTTCTTTCTGACCTACGACAAATAGCAGTTTACACAATGTAAAATAACTCACCTGATAACATTTCAAACAGAAGGTGACCTCCACCCAACATTTTAAACAGAAGGGTCACTTCCACCCCAAAAAACAGTTTTTTAATTCATAATAAAGCAAAGTGACAAACTGACAAAGGTTGTAAAGTTATTTATAATTGCAATTTAAAACAGCATTTGCTTATTCCTTTTTGTTCTATCTCTGGTTCTGACCCTTGAAACAATGTAGCTAAATAAAAATAAGGACCATGGGTATTAACTTTTAATTATACTTTTACAAAGAGAAAGCTATAAGAGGTTTACATATTATAATTAGGGATGCACCGAATCCAGGATTTGGTTCGGGATTCGGCCTTTTTCAGCAGGATTCGGATTCGGCCGAATCCTTCTGCCCGGCCGAACCGAATCCTAATTTGCATATGTAAATTAGGGGCGGGGAGGGAAATCACGTGACTTTTTGTCACAAAACAAGGAAGTAAAAAATGTTTTCCCTCACCTAATTTGCATATGCAAATTAGGGTTTGGTTCGGTATTCAGCCGAATCTTTTGCAAAGGATTCGGGGGTTCGGCCGAATCCGAAAAAGTGGATTCGGTGCATCCCTAATTATAATATATTATAATTTATTATATTATAATTATGCATTATTTCTAAAGAATAGAAATAAGACTCAAACAAAACATCATATAAAACCATAGCCTTTTGCATAACATACTCAAGGGAATTCCGAATTCTTCTCAATATTTTCTGCTATAAACTCCGATCAAATCCGCTCGGGTTTTTTAAGCTTATTTATTATTACATTTTCCTGGAAATTTGCCTTGCGGGAAAAAATCAGATTTTTATGATTTTTTATCAGATTTTCACCCGAAAACTCAGAAAACTTCGGGGTATTGCACGAAACCCATTGCACATCGAAAAATCATTGGGACTTCTCCCATTGACTTATATGCAACCTCGACTTGTCTGAGATGTCAGATTTTCTGATTCGGACTTTTCCATCCTCTGGGTTTAATAAATTCCGAAAAATTTGTGATTTTTTTTAAAAGTCCAATTTTAAAAAAATCACGAATTTTAGCTTTTGCTAGCTGTTATAGTCACTGAAACTGCACTTTTAACTGCAGATATGGGAAGCTACTGATTTCAGTGCATCTGCTTCTCTCCACATCATTAATAGTCAGGTGTAGAGAAGCGTTAAATATGCTAGTCTGCCCTTGCCCTTAATTAAGGATAACGTCACAGATTTATGTGAAATGACTGCAGTCACCTAACAATCCTTTCAGAGTGACAAAATGTCTAAGCAACACAAAAAGTGACATTGTATTAAAGCAGGCAGGTACTTTAGTGAATTGGTGGGCAATAGGGAATGAAACTTACACTGTGTGCTGCAGTTATCCATAATACTTGAGCTGGATAAATCCAGGGAGTTTGGTCTCTGAGCTCTCCTTGTCTGACGCTGCCTCGTCTCTACAGGAGCACTTTGTGAAGCTGTGTCTTGTAGTACACACTGGCTGCTATTGTTGTTGTTATTAGAGTTCACACGACTATTTTCTGCAGGATGTTCCCTCCTATCCACCAGCCGATCTAAGACTGATTCATCTTGGCCAGCTTGTTGCTCCCGCCTAAGCAGAGGCTCATTTTCATCTGGACTAGAGTTAATATTTAGTCGGCTGTCTTCCCCTCTGAACTGGTTCTCTAGCATCTCCTGTGCCCTGTGGGCCCTTGAATTACTGCTTTGCACAGCAGATGTGCTAGAAAACTGGGCTGCAGGGCCCTGAGAGTTTACATAGCCCGTCCTACCACTCGCTGAGGCTGTGGTCACCGTCACCACATGAGGTTCTGCAGCAGTCACTGTGTTCATTTTGGCTACTCCTGTCTCAACATGCTTTAAGTTTGATTTGTGCTTGCTACTAAATTTCAGCCTGGATTCTTTGCCAGAGTTTTTAGTGTTTAGTGGGAGGCTGGTAGGTCTTTTGGGAAGGTTCTGCTGCTTGGGAAGAGGATACAGCTGTGCAGCATGAACATCCTGGACAATGCAAGCTTGTCCATTGGCTGCTTGATTAAAATCTTGTTGGCCAGTGGATTCAACTGCTAGTTTTATAAGGGGATAAAACAGGTTTGAGCTTGTGCTGCTTAAAGGGTCAGGTCCACTAAACTGTTTGAGGGAATGCTCCATAAGATTTTCATCTGAGCTCTCCTTCAGGTTCTTATCTACTTCCTTTGGATCAAGCTTATTAGTCTCTAGGTCTTCCTCTGTCAGCTGCAAACACACAGGAGTGGGGCCAATATTTTGCACACTGTGCATGGTGTCATCTGAGTACTGGACTTCTGATATGGTGGTCATTCCAGTGCTTGGTGTGAGCCCGGCGGTCGTTGACAAGCTGGTGACACTGGTTTCAGGACTGGGTAGGCGAGCCTGAGCTTGCTGTCTCTCGTAGTTAATGGAGTTTCGGTTCTTCTCACCAGTTGTTAAGGGGGTGCTAGACATTGAAGTCTCAGATGAGATGTTCTTCACAATGTTGTCAGTATTGTGCACAGAATCTTCTATGTAGGATGAAGAGGAGAAATCTGGGTATGGCCCAATCTTTGGGACCCGCCGATTTTGTGACAAGTTACTTTAAAGACATAAAAAGGAAGAGGCAAAATTTAGTCCAAATAAACATCAACACTATCATTCTAAAGTATGAAGATATAGACTATAAGGCTAAAGACACAAAGGGCATCTTCTGCACCAGTGTTTTAGCTGGTGTAAAAGTGCCTGAAACTGTGGTCTCCAACTGTAATGCATCCATCTAAAAAGACCAGTGCTGATGGTTCTGGGTCTAACATGAAGACTCTATTATATTTTCTTCATATAAAGGTCATTGTACATGTACTTCTTTGAGCTGGCTGCACTTTGTGAAAGATCAAAACTGAGACTACTAGGGGCCTCCCTTACCTAATGAGCCATTGCATTGTTTTTTCTCTTGCAAGCAAAATTCAATACAAAGAACCCGTCTCGAAGCCCTGCGTTATCTATTACAGTAATGTCTCCTGCAGTGATTTTTTGTTGAGCAACTGTTCTCTGGAAAGTCTCAGAGACAAAATGTGAATAGTTGTTGACCATTTCCCAATGTAGTAAGTGGGAAATTACCTGCAATTGAGGCATAAGTAAGCATGTATTATTGGATGAAATTGTTTGTGGTAAACATACTGCTTGTTTTCTCCTCTTGTCCAAACATGGTATGGACCATGATAATGTTTCGGATTAAAAACCAATTTCACTTCTAAACATTGACTAAAAGGTCCTGAGCAAACATTACAAATATCCTTAACAGTAAAATCTGCAAAATAAGCAGGCTTTTGCTAAGGTAGATATTCCATTCAAAACATCTGAATCTTGCCACAATCAAAATGAGAGACTTGCGACACACTTTAACTTGATTTAATACTCAATATAATATTATATTGAGTAACATGGCTGCATTTACTCTGCCCTAACTTTATAAACCTTTAAATCAATGTACTAGTTTGGCAGCTGGAGTCAACTTTTTTGACTAAAATCCGAAAATTTCTCAGTATTCTCTTAAAACCACTTTGACCAAACTCTCGCTAACATTTTTACCGTATTTATCGATAATTTACTTGACAAAAATCTGGTGTGGGAAAAGACTCGTAAAATCATTAAAAAAAAATCTGATTTATACGATTTCTTGGGATTATTGCCCAAAAACCCAGAATTCTTCGGATTATTGTACGAAACCCAGTAAATGGGACATCTGCCATTGACTTCTACATGACCTCGCCAGGTTTGAGATGGAGTACTTTTTTATTTGGACTTTTAGCAGCATCAGGGTTTAATGAATCACGAAAAATGTAATTTTTCTTTTCCTCGGGGGAAAAAAATGTGTTTTCTCGCAAAAAAAATCAGGCTTTAATAAATAAACCCCTATATAAACAAAGGCACTAAACAGGGCCTACTATGCCTTCAATAGGCTCTGGACCCACTCATTTGAAATGTGTGGTTTCAGATAATCATGGCCTTTGTCCCCTTCTCTTGTACATACCGCTCATTCTGCACTGTTGTAGATGTTGGGTTGATAGTTGGGCTCACAGATTTGTTCCGTTCCCAAATCATCATGAGTTCAGCCATCCTCTCTTCTGCACACTGTGCAGTTAGTCTGGCTTCTGCATCTTGATCCCAGCAATCATCAATCGTCTCTTTCAATGACCTCACAGCCTGTGGGCAATTATTTATGTTATGGAATCAGAATACAAGTGATTATCCTCATTTTGAAGCACATTTTCATGTAATTCAAATTAGTAATTACTACATGGGAAGTCTCAAACATTTCAATAAATAATTGTGTTAATTATCAATTTTTTGATAATTAACACAAACTAGTGACACCGCACTGATACAATACTCGGGTACAAAAAAATGTAATTCAATAAATCCTTCTTTTTGCCAACCTTACCAGACTGTTCTCTTTCCAGGCCTCTGGGAATTTGGGTCTCTGTTTCTCTCTGGACACCAGTACCTGCATATCTTCAAATGTAGGGTGGTTGCCAGCCTCTGTCTGAAATACCATCTGATATTCTGGCACAGATTCCCCTACAGATACACACACATCAGCACGTTGTTACAGACATAAAAGGAGTTTAATTATCTATCAGATAGCACCTCATATATCATAGATTAGAATAAACCAAGCAAAGTATGCTATGTACAGTATATGGCACAAGGCAAGTAAATACCGTCTGTTTTCAGAAGGCTTTACACTTTCTGTACCATATAAATAGGTGATTTTTAGGCACTAGGTGGCAGTAATGCAATATTCATCACAAGTGCTAAAACAAAGTGTGAATGTGTGTTTAAGCACACTGCAGTGTGCATTGACTGCACTGGGGTGGGGAATAGAGTACCCCACACATGAAAGCAGGCTGCAACAATCATATGTGTTTGATATAGGTGCAGAATTTTGCCTGCACCTAAGCTATGTTTCCAATTATAGGACCAATAGTGTTATTGTTATTCACGGTGTGCGCAAACAAACACGCTTTGGGCACATAATACAAACCCAAATAAACACATAGTAAGTGTCATTTTTTTGTCGGAAATTTCATGACTTTTTTCCCCAAAATAAGGAAGTATTAAATGTTTTCCCCTTCCCACCCCTAATTTGCTTATGCAAATTAGGATTCGGTTCAGTATTTGGCCAAATGTTTTGTGAAGGATTCGGGGGTTCACCTAATCCAAAATAGTGGATTCGGTGCATCCCTAATACATACATACTTTGAATTCCACAAGCAAGTTCTTGAATTATCTAAAGGGACCATACATAAGCAGATGTTAGCAGCAGAATCTTATTTGCCTGTGTATGGGGCACTCCGACCAGCTTACTTGACCGATATCTACAGCCAGCAGCGTAACAACTCCGGGCCAGCCCTGACCCCCCCCCCCCGAGATGTCACCTCAAGGTTAGCAAAGATGTGCTTGTTTGAAAACCTCTACGCAACTTCTAGCTACCTCCATTATATGATGCTTTCTTCCATTCAACGCTAACAAAGTGTACGTACAGTACTATGGAGTGCAGAGAATACAATGTGCATTAAACCTTACGCCTTAATACTAATCAAACAAGAGGATTTTTTAAGCATTTCCAGTTGGCCTTTAAAAAAATGCATTTGAACTGAATGGTAAGAGACAGAACCTAATCTGTGAACTAAGCAGACAGCAACAAAACTCATTTAAGCCAGGCCTAAAAAGTCACTTGTAGATTTGGAGCACTACTACTTTCCCTCCATACTTGCCTGGGAAGAGGTCAGTGCATCTCATAAATATCTCCCAGTAGATGAGACCCAGAGAGTACATGTCCACTTGCTTCAATGCAGACTCACAATCCCTCAGATTAACAGCTCCTTCCAAGACTTCAGGGGCCATATATCGTATCGTGCCAACCTGCAGATACAATGTTACTGGATACTATACATTCAATTATCTAGTAGAGTTAAATCTAAAGCAACTGGACTTTCTGCATTTAAAAAACGTTTCACCACTCGTCCGAGTGGATTCTTCAGTATTTATATAAAGCCAGTTCTTCTCCTGTGGCTGGCCCCACAGAAGCAGTGTTTGGACTCCACAAGAGGGCCAATCAGGGTAAGATTAGAAGAGAATGCCTATTTTACCTACTATTTACTTCTGGAAGCTTGGGCATAGAGTGGTATATTTTTATATATATATATATATATATATATATATATATATATATATATATATATATATATAGTCTATATATTGTTTAAACTATTGCTGAATTGCTGAAACAGTTATTTTTTCACATACAGGTATCTATCGTCTGAAATATGAGTGTCATCTCCTGCAGTGTCCTGTTTATGCAATATATTCTTATTTATAAAGTGATTTTTTTCCTCTGTTGTAAAAAAACTGTACCTTTTATTTAATCTAAACTAGAATCAATTAATCTTAGTAACATAAAAACCCATGTATTATTTTTTTTTTATATCACACATTTTAGTAGTGCACCAGATGACAGAAAGACGCTGTATCTTGAAAACCCCAGATCCAAAGTATTCCAGAAAACAGATCCCATACCTGTAACTTTGTTATGAGCCAACTGAGGCCCTCACCAAAGGTTCAAACCCCAAAATGAGCTAAAAAAGAAAAACGTACAACAGCCACTGTCTTACCCTAAATTAGGAGTAACTAAGACAGCTAAAATTTGTAGTTAGTGATACAAAAGATGAATAGGTCTGACATATATCAGATCTAGTGAGTGCTCTGTCCTCTTAAAGGAACAGTAACATCAACAAATCAAAGTTTTTTAAAGTAATAAAAATATAATGCAGTGTTGCCCTGCACAGTTAAAACTGCTGTGTTTGCTTCAGAAACACTACTTTTGTTTTTATAAATAAGGCTCAAGGAGAAAAGGCTCAGGTTACACAGCAGACAGCAGATAAGCTCTGTAGAACATAATATTGTTATCTGTATCCACTATTTAACCTGTGCCATTTAGCCTTTTTTTTTCAGTTTCCACCGTTGCTACACAGCAGCTTGTTTATAACAACTATAGTAGTGTTTCTGAAGCAAACAGATTCGTTTTACCAGTGCCGGGCAACAGTACATGATAGTTTTATTACTTTAAAACACTTTCATTTTTGGTGTAACTGTTCCTTTATGGCCATGTGCAGCTATACTGGTTTGCAAACGCACGAGAGAAATAAGAGTGACCTGTCATGACCTTCTGCATCGGAAGTATTTTGGAGAACTGAGACTGAAAATGAGGACTTATTTTAAAATATAAGTAATAAGGTATACAATATTTACCATAATATTTATTACATAAAAAATTCTTGCATGTGGGGAAAAACAATGTTTGCCATATCTCCTCACCTCACTGATGGCGGCATTATCTTCATCACCCGGTCTCACCAGCCTGTTTCCTGTAAGCCGCATAGACAGACCGAAGTCGCTGATCACACAAGTGCCATCACTCTTAACTAGCACATTACGGCTGTTCAGGTCTCGGTGAGATATCGCTGACTTGTACTGATCTTTAACAAAAATAGTAAGTCATCTGTCAGTTCCCTAACAAAATACTGCATAAAAAAAGCCTGTGCATATGTTTTCATATCTTGTACAACTGGCTGTGATTAGAAAAAAGTTGCCATTTTCCTTTACATAATATAATTTGAACATAGATGTGAATACTGTATGTGTCTACTAGATGCATATACAGGCCTATAAGTATATGATCATGCGCCACATATATTTCACTTTAATAAAAGGTAAAATTGATCTTATGGTTTGTACAAGGAAACGGGTATGGACACATAACTAAGGAGATACAATTCAAATACAGATAATAAAATCAAATATAGGTGTGATCAGTTTACATTTTAATACAAAGGAGATTTGACACCCAAGGCAAGGGTAGAAATCTGTATGGAGAGGACAAGGAATGATTATTGATAATTAATTGGACTTTGGCAATAAAATTCCTATGCTGCCAACCTCTATTTACAGCCTTGGCTTTTCCTGCAATTTAAGAGCAGAGACACACGGTCAGATTCGGGGAGATTAGTCGCCCAGCGAAAAATCTCCTCTTTTTCGTGGTGACTAATCCCCGAACTGCCTTCACGTCGGCTAGAATGAAAATCGCCAGTGGGATGGCACTCGGAGCTCTTTGTTTTCCGAAGTTGCCTCACAAGGAAACTCCCAGGGACTTTGGAAAACGAAGCGTTCCGAGTGCCATCCCGCCAGCAGTTCGGGGAGGTTAATCGCCCTGAAGAAGGGGAGATTTGTCGCCCTGAATCTGACCGTGTGTCTCTGCCCTAAAGGTTTGTGTTGTTGCCCCCTCCAGTTTTCCATGTGGCTACCTAGTTTCCTAAATAAGCTGCATAAATCCATATTGGTGACAAAACAATCCTATTGGGTATATTTAATGTTTAATGTTTTTTAGTAGACTTACGGAGAAGGAAATGTGAAATAACTGGGAGATGCCCAGGAAGTACCCCCCACCTAGTCCCTGGCCGTTATCAAGTAGTTGTACAGATCATCTTACCTCCCCGCAGTAATTCTGTGTGCATATATGCCAATCCTTTAGTTACGGAATGTGCCAAGCGACAGGAGTTAAGCCAATCATTGCTGTGAACATTTAAATATTTGCATAGTGATCCCTGCAATCACAAAAAAAACATATATCTGGTAAGCACTGTTATATTGCACAATAATATGTCCATACATTAAAAATCACTTAATACTTATAAATGAAAATCAAATTTATAATAGTATTGCATCTTCCTTATTCATGTTTACCCTCAACCATGTGTTAAGGCACATTGTTCCTTGGCATATTCATTGTGGCAAACGATCTGATGTGCCTTACAATTAATAGGCCAAGGCGTCTGTCTAGTACATGTAAGGCCTTGGCAGGACAGGAAAAACTCCTTCCCAGAACTATTCACTTTCATATTAACCCAGAGAATGGATCAGAGATATTTAACCATTTGTGTAAATGGCCAGAGCAGACAATATCTAGCCATTTGGTCCCTGGCCTTTTCATTATACACATTTCCCATGTAAGTTCAATCTTTGTGAGGACATGGCACTATCACTAAGGGTAAATGACAGATGTCTTACACCATCTGTGAAATTAAAATCATAAATGGCCCATGCCAAAGATAATACTGTGGCGTGAGTCATATTTTGTTGCAACATACAAACTCAAACCAAAAAAATGTATGGGAGAATAGAGCCTCTAATAAAAAATAATTTCTACTATACTTGCTATTTATGATCTACAAGAGGGTTGTTTTAACTGCTTAAATGACCTGTGTGTGTGCCAATATAATTAGCCAGTGAAATAAGATATGTAGGTATATTTAGAGTTTGGAAGTTGCCCTTACTAGAGAAAAACAACATACCAATATCAATGTATGAATATTCGTTCTTGTTTATTATCTGAATATACTGCTGAGTTGCAGCATAAATATATAGCACCCAAAAAATACCCAGTTTCAAATCCAAAAATATTCAGCACACAGTGATACAACTTCTGTGTGGGTAAGTTTATGTACAGAAATTTCTTCAGGATTCTTTACCATGTAAGCATAAGGGAATATGCACCATACTACGTCGGACATGGCTTCACCATACTACGTTGGACATGGCGTCATGAAACCGGCTTCAAAATGTGCTGCATTAATACTCAACGTCAGCGTGTGACGCCATGCACATTTTTGTGTGAAAATCTGCCTTTAAAAGGACACCAGAGACCTACAGACATTGCCCGATAATAGGTTCAACTTATTGTGTTCCTGGGTGTGTTATACTTCTTCTGACCTTGATTCCTATTATTGACCTTGGCCTGTTATATTGAAGAAACCTTGCTGCCTGATCTTACCTTTATTAACCCCCTTGGATATCGTGAACTGTGTTCGGTACCTGCTGCTTCCTCCTTGATCCGCAACTCCTAAGCAGAGCCTTCGGGTCATGCAATTACTACCACTGTACAAAATCTCTTACTTCACAACTTTCATTTTATTTTCGGGTGAAACTTGGCACTGTTCAGCTACCACCTGCCTTATGTCTAAGTAGATGTCAATGCAGCAGAAACTACTGCCATGAAAACTATAAGGCCACAAGTTATTCACATAAAAATAATAAAAACTATTTCTGATACATGTATGATCGCCTGCTCATTCCAACCAATATTTATGTACAGCATGAATATCGGTTGGTTATGCAGTTGGGCAGATTTTGATCTGTTGATGAAGAACCACTTTGGTCAGGTCATGGTGCATCAGCTGATGAGGAAGTAAAGAGGAAGCCCAATATGCATGATCCATTTGAAACAACTGTGAAGGACATACCTGCTGATCCCCTTTATGGCCACTATAAGGACCCAACATACCTCCCAACATTTTGGAAACAGAAAGAGGGACAAAAAGATTTGCAGAGCGAAAATGTTTTGACCACGCTTTTCTCTCTGGGTGCACATGCAGAGTAAAGTGAAAAGCCAACATTTAAGCAAAACACTGGTCTGTTGTGCATGCACAGCCAGGGGCAACAGAAGAATAAATAAGGGGAAGAGGAAAATCACTATGTGGTTCTCTTATAGAAATACCCCAGGCCTGAGCAGTTTTAAGCAAACATGAGTAATGGCCTGGGCTATTAGGTGCAGGATATAAGCCACAAAAGAAAAGAAGAAGTTAATTCCTAAGTGTAATAGTTTAAAAATACATTATCACTTTGTCAAATATGTGAAATTGGCTAAGTTTGTAAATACATGGGGTAAAGTGACATGCTGGCTAACTACTCTAGTGATTACTATAGAACAATGAAACTCAATTAGAAGACTACAAAAAAAATTTTCTGTACTAGTAAAAAAGTACCTTGTACTTGATACAAATAAAGATATAAATAATCCTTATTGAAAGCAAAACCAGCCTGTTGAGTTTATTTTACGTTACGGAAAGATCCATATCTGAAAAACCCCAGGTCCCAAGCTATAACTATAAAAGTATAAAAAAAGTATCACTTGACTTGCCCAAATTACATCAAACACACTTGAAAAAAATGATTATGTTTTACAGGCATGGGACCTGTTATCCAGAATGCTTGGGACCTGGGGTTTTTCAGATATGGATCTTTTCGTACCATAAATCTACTAGAAAATCATGTAAACATGAAATAAACCCAATTGGCTGGTTTTGCTTTCAATAAGGATTAATTATATCTTTATTTGTATCAAGTACAAGGTACTTTTTTATTAGTACAGAGAAAAAGGGAATCATTTTTTCAAAAATGTGGATTATTTGGAGCTTTCTGCATAATCGGTTTATGGATAATGGATCCCATACCTGTACCAGCATTTTGTTCCTTGCAAGTGCATACCTTATCAAGATTTTAAAAAATGCTCTTAATATTAGGTTTTTATAAACCACCAACATATATACACACTGTACAATAAATGGGTGTATACACTGAACATGCAGATTTACACACATAAACCAAAAACTGAAACAAGAGAACCCTGCCCAAAAGAGAGTTAAATCTGAAAGATATTTTCTAAGACATATCTCTGACAAAACACTTCGCTAGGGCTTAAACATCAATCAATTTATTTTTGTGTGAGTTTGAAGCTCAGTTAAAAGCTATCCAGTAGTTAAACACTTCCAGCATTCACAGAAGATTCTGTGAGTGACACAACACATGTTTAAGGCACAACCCTTTATCAAACTACACTCACATTTGCGTAGTACTCCATAACCAACAGGTATTCCAGACGCCCATCTGAGGTTACCCGCTCATCTGCCGCAATGAAATGAGCTATGTTATCATGCTCCAACAGTGGGGTGCGGTAGATACTCCTCTCGTTGACGAAATTTTGCCGGTTGTTGAAGGAGAAGACTTTTACAGCCACAGGGCGCTCTTCCAGGGACCCTTTGTAAACTGAGCCATAGCGACCCCTTCCTATTAACTACAAACAAAAACGTTCAGTATATAAGGTATGAAGACAGGGAATTATAACACATTGTTAGCCTTAAACATATTGCAGAATTAAATAGATAAAGACTCTCATCTGAAAGCATGCTGGTATAATTTTTTGTATTTTTTCCACTTTACATAAGAAGCAATGAGGGATAATTATAAGTGATTTGGGGTATTTTAAAGCTGAATTTTTAGTGACTAAAAATAAACTACTGATGCCACTTCTTGTGCCATTAGCCAAGGACTCAGACAAAAATAAAACAGAATGGCAGTTCATATAATGAAACAATTAAACTCATCCCATCTCATCAGTTTTCCTGTTTGCCCATAAAAGTTGTGGAATGTGTAGTCCTAATAACAATTATACTACTTTCAGCACTACAAGACATGTGGTCCCTTACAGCCCTCTCTACCATAAATGTTAAATTGTATTGGCAGGCCTGTGAAGGGAATAACTAAAACAATATTAGCTGTTAATTGGTTTGCATAGTTTACTGAGCATATGGAAAACTGTAAGATCTTACCCTGAGCTGCACTCCCGAGTATTACAAACCAGTGCCACAGGCAACAGAAATTTGGCCCACTCCATATCAGAGCACCAGCATCTGCTTAACATGTCCCTGGGACTTTTGAATAGCAGCATGAAAGAAGGGCATGGCATCCTTGTAGTCTATTCTTATTGCTATTCGTATGCTGTTCTGGTAGTCTCCAGCCCCCTAAGTGCTTCAACATTTGGCAATATTTACATGCTTATTAAAATCTACCCTGTGCTGCCTGTGTATTGTGAGGCTTACAGTGGCCATACACTGTCAGATAAAAGCTGCCAATTCATTATTCAGCATCTTACTGGCCCATGCATGGGGCGCTCCAACAACCAATGGACCAAATATTGATTGGACAGGCATCAGCTTGTTGAAATGATTCTTGTCCCGATGGTCTGCATTTACCATTGTTGTGATCTGATTGTTTGGCCATCCACCCAGTCTATTGTTTTCAGTAGAGCTTTAGATACTGTATATTCGTAGCCTGCCCTCCATAAAAAATACTATTGAAATTTTTACACTTTTTTTAAATTAAGAAATCATGACTTCTAGAAGTAGTGCTGCACTTTCAAAAGCACAGGCTAAGGAGCATACTTACTGTATGAAAAGGCGAACAGAATTAAGCAAAATATGCCAATAAAATAACAGCAATATATCAGCAGGCAGAATTAAATGGTCCCCGGTTTAAAAGCAAACATCTTCTTGGTTGCTATCGGTTAAGGTGGCCATACATGATAAGACACGCTCGTTTAGCGAAGTCTCCAAACGATCAGATCTTTCCCCAATATGCCCACCAATGGCAGGGCATTATCAGGTTAATCTGTATGTTCGGCCCTAGGGCCAAACGATCGGATTATACAAAGGAAATGGCTGCCAATGGACCGCATCAACTATCCTCGATCTCAGGAAAAATCAAACTTGCCTGATCGATATCAGCCCGATTTTTGGCCAGATATCGATTTGGGAGACCCATCAGACGTGCCACACACAAGCAGATAAGATGAAAAAAATCTGCTAAAGGCTTATAACAGCAGCTTTAATTAGCCCATGTATGGCCACCTTTACTGCTTCTGGGCAAGTTTAGTGCCTTATATTTAATATGGTGAATAGAGTTATCTTTTGTCAATTTTGGATGACTTGTCTATTTACCCCTAGGCTCCATGCACATTTTCATGATGAACCCCATGTGCACAGGAGGAAAGAAACAAATCCGCTTTTCCTTCCTTTGAATTTTAAGGCTGGTGCAAAGCTACCATGTGTGACAAATGCTTTTTTTTAATATATTTTTTCCTTCAGAATTATACTCGGGCAGTTTAATAACATAAAAAGCAGTAAGAGCTAATAAAGAAAGTTTGTGGTCAGTTAAGCTGAAACAATGACATCTTCGTCAAGACTTAAAGGACTCATTTCTTAATATTTCAGACAAATACAAAAAAAAATAAAACATTCAATTGTCAGAAGGTACAGTGAACAGTAGTAGCAGCAACGCAATAAGTAGTATTATGTGACTTGGCAATGTAACAAGTGATTTTTTAAAGATGCACCGCTTATACCAACAGTTCACACACTGATTTCCATACCTCTAATAACTTAAGGTTGTCTAAGTCCAGGGATGGTTCTGATGTGGCAGCCTCCAGCACATTCATACTGTGAAGACCTTGCTTACGGTCTCCTAGAAGGAAGTTAGGGTTTAAGTAAAAAATAAAAAATGAATAATTATTCGTAAAACCACACAACACCCTAACGGCTAATGAAAAAGCAAATGCTGAAACATACATATACAACTGCAAACTACCAGCTACCATTATTCTTTTGACAGTGCTCACACAGGAAAATGTGGCTTCTTCTATAATGCTATTTAAGAGCTACTCAATAATACTTCAATACATTCCCTAGTAGAAAATTGTGGCTTCCATAACGGAGGTCAATTGTTGTGCCTAGAAATAGAAGGCATTGCAAAAGCAAAAAGCCCACTATGGGAAAAACATGAAGATTTGCACCTTTTTTGTATGTTGCACCTGGGCCCCCTTTGTAAATGATAGCTAATTAGAGTCAGCTCAAGTTAACCCTCAATTGTAAATGAGCCCTAAATTACCTAGCGAATGCAATGAAACAGCTTTACATACTTTAAATATAGCTTACATACTATTTTGGGTGTTGTCATTAAAATAAGGTTTCACACAAAGCACAACATACCTCCAAATATCCTGTATCCAAAGAAGAAGACAACTATTAACACTGCCAGCACAGAGACAGATGCCAGGGCAATGATTATGGTCATCTCTCGATGGAGCCAGCCAGTGGGACCTACAAATTAAAAAAAGACTGTAAAAACACCATATTTTATGCTTCCATGGAAGAGTTACTGTCAGTGTTGTATTTGTAGATCAGCAATCCTGAGACGGTGATTGGGTGGCAATACACAAAGCTGTTGTAGAGTAATAAAACCAATAAAAGCAGCTGAACACATATGGATTAATTGATAAACCTTACAGCTTTAATAAATGTCTTCAAAGATAAAAGAGTTGCATATCCTTTCTGGATTCCCCAGATATATACAATTATTTTGTCCTTTGCACATTAACTGAATTGATTTGTCTGAATTTCATGGCTGGCCCCTTACGTACTGTTGAGACCATTTTTTATACAGGAAGCAGACAAAGCCACAGTGTCTATGGAGAGTCCATCAGCAGTCTAGCAATGGAATGAAGGAAGGGGACCACCCTGTCCAGCATTGTGCAAGATTGAACTTTTGGAAAACCTGTTATACATTGGCCTGCGTATTAGATCTTTCCTTAAAGTAACAGTTCAGTGTAAAAATTAAAACTAGGTAAATAGATCGGGTGTGCAAAATAATAAATGTTTCCAATATAGTTAGTTAGCCAAAAGTGTAAAATATAAAGGCTGGAGTGACTGGATGTCTAACATAACACTACTTGTTTTTTCAGCTCTTTAACTTTGAGTTAGTCAGCGACTTGAAGGGGACTTAACTGTTCAGTGAGTTTGCAATTGATCCTCAGCATGCAGCTCAGATTCAAAAGTAACTGTTATGACCCAAAATGTGCCCCCTCCCCTCAAGTCTCTGACTGGTTAATGCCTGGTAACCAATCAGTGGAAACCAAGAGAACTGCATAGTGTTCTAGATATTATGTTAGACATCCAGTCACTCCAGCCTTTAAACATTACATTTTTGCCTAACTAACTATATTACATTTTTTTTTATTTCGCACAGCCTATCTATTTTTATTTTTACACTGAACAATTGCTTTAACATATAACAATGACTAACAATGTATTATGTAGGTATGCCAGCAAACGAAATAGAAAACAGATGTAAATACTAACAAATACATATGGAAAATCATGCAAGGGCTGATATTAAAGATCTTTCACAAGTAATAAATGATCATTGTATAAAATGTCAATTATTATTGTATTACCTGCTCTGCTGTTCTTAACTACATGAACCGTTGGAACGATGGTTCTCCACACAAAAATCAATGTTCCACAATGATTGCACACCTCTATGATTCTTCTTCACTGGTCTGTTAATCATCATGGAAATTGGAATTTTGGCTGGAGGAGAGCTGACTTTGATTCTCTACATTGTTTCTATAGTAAATATTTTCAGGATGCTCAGTGCAGAGACATGTAGGACACTGCTTTCGGCAGCAACTAGATTTACAATAATTTTAAAATCATTGACAATTGTTAATGTACAGGTATAGGATCTGTTATCCGGAAACTCATTATCAAAAAAGCTCCAAATTACGGAAAGGCTATCTTCCATAGACTCCATTATAATCAAATAATTCCATTTTTTTTTTAAATGATTTCCTTTCTCAATGTAATAATAAATCAATACTTTGTACTTGATTCCAATTAAGATATAATTAATCCTTATTAGAAGCAAAACCGACTCATTGAGTTTACTTTAATGTTTTTGGTAGATTTAAGGTATCTGGAAAACCCCAGGTCCTGAGCATACATTATGGGTGATAGGCTGAAAAAGATCGAATTTTTTTTTGGGGCTCCCCTCCTTCCCCCCTACATTTCCTGACTCATGGCAACTTACCTAGACAGTGGGCACATGTGTATGGCAAAATAAAATTTTTATTTGATGATTTGAAGGTTTTCTAGGCATTTGTAGTGCTGATACGTATTCCTCCATTGAAATTTGAATTTCGCGCCGTATGCAAATTAGCCTTCGCTAGCGTAACTTCGCTTCACTTAGCGAATCAACGCTAGCGCAACTTCGCAACCTTACGCTACCCCTGTGCGCAACGTAGGATTTTAGTGAATTTGCGGAGCGCTGGCGAAACTATGCCTGGCGAAGTGCGGCGAAGTTGCGCCTGGCGCAACTTTGAATCTTAGTGAATTTGCCCCTATGATTCTTTTACCTTTTCTTATAGGAGAAGAAAGTCTTCTAGCACTTGGGGGTGCCAAATGTTAGGCACCCCCAAGTGATTGTATTTACTTATCTGAAACCCCGGGCCGGTGCTCCTATCAGCAGAAAACTGCACCGGCCTGGGGTTATTCCAGCGAGCACCACAGAGCGATCCTCTTCCGGCTTCTTCTTTCTTCTAAAAACAAAACTAAAAACTTTTTAGTTAAAGTTCAGCTTTTCGTTCTGCTGTGCATGTGCATCCGCGCAAACAAAGAGGTATCCGGAAGAGGAAAACTCTGTGGTGCTCGCTGGAAGAACCCCGGGCCTGTGCAGTTTTCTGCTGATAGGAGCACCGGCCTGGGTTTCAGTTAAGTAAATACAATCACTTGGGGGTGCCTTACATTTGGCACCCCCAAGTGCAAGAAGACTTTCCTTCTCCTTTAAGTCCTGCCATTGCCTACCTGCCATTACCTTACCTGTCCTCCTTCTGTGTTGGCATATCACAATGCAACTGGGGGCAAAACCACCAGAACTGTCATGGAAATGTATATCTATATTACTCAGACAACTCCCTTAGTTTTCTAACAGAGAGGTACAATCATTCCAGTAAATAATTAAATGCAGCAAGAAACCATGCAGTTTAAAAGGAATCCTTTTTTAGTGGTAATAATTCCCTTTACAGTAGACAGGGTTCAGAATACCTGACTGATCTCCTCACTGGCCAATCAAAAGGACATTAGTCCAACTGGCCATATATAACTAACTAACTCCTCGGCCAACAAAGCAGATCACTCAAAGGTGCTAAGTTCCCAAGTCCCAAGAATCTCGAGACCAATTAGCTAAAATGCGGCAAATCACATAATTGGTTAGCCTAGTTTAACCCCACAGTTAACTTTGATGGCACTGGAAGTGAGAAGATCATGCTGCTCATTGTGCTACCTTCCCACGATCCCCACAGAGAGAGAAGTCACAGATGGCAGGGAATAGACAGTAGCTGGCTGATCTCATCAACTCAAATTCATTTATGAAAGACAAACATTATTGCTGTTGACCCCTAGGGACATGTAACCAAACTTGCAAGCAAAGAGGCTCAGAAATGTATTCAGACTTTCCTTAATTAATATAGCACCAACATATTATACAGTACAAGTTCAAGGGAACTTAATCATTCACATCCATCTCTCCCCCCAGTGCAGCTTACAAATTAATTTCCATATTGCAAGCACACACACATGTACAGTCAACATCAGAGAGCCTACTAGTATGTGTTTTAGCTAGAAGAAGCCAATGAAAATGCGTGGAAAATATGCTAATTGCTTATATTTTGCACTGGCAAGCATCAAACCCCAAGGATTCGAATGAAAAAAACTTTGACTTTCGAAGTATTTTTTTTGGGTACTTCGACCATCGAATAGGCTACTACACGCTTTGAACTGTCGTTGAAAATTGTTAAAAAATGACAATAGAGCATAATGAGCCAAATAGCTCCATAGCTTTGACGCGTTTCGTGGACAAACCACTTCCTCAAAAAGCTAAATTGTAACTACCTCTGGTAACATTTAAAACCACCAGAACCACACCCCTTGTAAAAACATTAACCCCATCATGGATAAACCACATGATGGACTGTCAGAACAAAAGGAAGTGTGCCACTATCGTGTATAATACATAAAATAATGCAATAATTATACAAATAATGCCATTGATCAATGTTACATGTTGATATCTTGAATTACATATATATGGCTTACAGAATATCAAACATATCAAAAAATATATATAACAATCTATTGAAATCTAAATAAATTCATAATATCTATAGTTAATTAAATAGTTAATTAAATAAACGGGACAAAACACTAAAGAAGAAAATCTAGAAAATCAGGGAAAGAATCCTCAAAAAGCGAAAAAATGTTTTCAAAATATTTTTCAAAAGGTCCAAAAAATTCAAAAAAATCAAAAAATTCAAAAAATCAAATATATTAATTAATCATAACGGACATACATTCATGAATAACGCCCATAATTTATATATAGATTAAATCAATAATAATTCATAGAAATATATAAAGTACAAACAATAATTCAATAGAAGCAAGTCAATTCCCAATCCTGATTAAGTCCTCCATTAGTATTTATTGTCTTTAATTCAAAAATCCAATAGGCCTCTAACCTTAACAAAGCCTTATCCTTGTCTCCTCCTCTGATATTAGTTTTGGGACTGTCAATAATCTGAAATGTAAAGTGTGATACCCCTTCATGACATTCTATGGCATGTTTAGAGATGGCAGATTTTCTATCACCTCTGACCTTTGACTTTGACTTCGATAGTCGAAGTACTGTCTCTTAAAAAAATACTTCGACTACATACTTCAGCAGTTTAAACCTACCGAGGTACAATGTTAGCCTATGGGGGCCTTCCCCAGCACTTTCCTAACCTTTTTTTGATCTAAGAATAATCCTTCGATCGATCGCTATAAATCATTCGAATCGTTCGATTCGAAGGATTTTATCGCTCGATCGAACGATTTTTACTTCGATCGATCGATCAAAGGATTTACGCTAAATCCTTCGAATTCGAAGGATTTAAATTTGAGGTTCGATTTCGAGGGTTTATTAACCCTCGATATTCGACACTTGATAAATGTGCCCCCAAGTGTCAGACCTGCAGGGGCAGCTTTAATAACCACTGTTCACGACCTATTGGTGATGAGTGATACTAGCTAGGCATTGTATACCACAAAAGTGTTCCACAAACATTGCTGTGTACACAATACCATTTTTATACAACTACCAACGTCACCGTGCTTCCTGGTATCTGCAGTTAAAAAAACAACTCTGCCAGTTTGTTAAAGGTGTATATATTGGGATCTATACAGTTGGGCCTGGCTCTTGGATTTTGCTGAATTGGAATCTTGCTAAAAATAGCTAAATCTGAAATCTGGGATTCAGTGCATCCTGTATATTTACTAATATGCAATTATTCTTCATGTCTAAGTGGTTTAAAGTTCACCTCAGTATGGTGCTAGAGAATGTATGCCATAAAGAATTGTATACCTCCCAACTGTCCCATTTTTAGAGGGACAGTCCCTCTTTTGACAGCTGCTTAACCCACAGTCCCTCACTTGTACTGGAGTTTTTCTCTGCATTAAACAGCCAAAAAAAGAAAAAAGTTTCTAACTGAATTGGCTTTTGGCAGAGAGCAGAGAACAGCCACAGCAGCAGATAAGATACTTTTGTAACAATTTTGAGATCAGCAAATAAGAAATTGTGACAATATAAGATGACAGGTCCCTTGGGAAAAGTTAGACAAACAGCTTAAAGGGCAATTCACCTTCATTAGCAAAACTGTAACAAATGAAAAACACCACAGAAATATATTCAAACTTTCATAACCTGCTAAATTTTGTAAAATGGACAAGGTAACTAGGGGGTGTGACCACAAAAAATGGGCGTTATACGTGGCCCAACTTTTTTGTCCCTCTTTTTATTTACAAAATGTTGGGAGGTATGGAATTGTATGTGAGAATGTCTAGTGCTGGAGTCGATGACATGGGGGAGGTCTGAGAGAGGTGGACAAAGGATTTAGTTAGGACCCTATTAGGACACGTGGATGGCAGTGCAGATCACAAATTTGTTAGGAGGCAAGGTTGAAGAGGTAATGGTTGGGATTAAGGGGGAGCAGGGAGGCAGGTTTGGAGTGGATTAGAGGCAGAATAAGTAAGGTTTACAAATTTAAAAGCAAATAGATTGCCAATAGATTTGTAATGCCAGCCCAGATCCTGGCTGCTAATTTACCACCTAGGCTGAACCTTGTGCTGTTGATAACTTGGTGCATAGTGGAAGCTTTACAGAGGCACATTTTAACCTGGCCAAAACCTGCAAATACGAAGCGATACACCACAACTTGTCTTTCTCGCATTTTAGTAAATTGACAATGTTGTAGCGATTTTTTATTTTTGGAGAAAATACTACAAATTTTACCTTTTGCCTTTTAGCGAATATGCAAATGAGTCTTTATGTTTGCTGGCATGTAATGAGTTAAAGGATGAGAGAACTATTCAGTGGTAAAATGTGTGCATTTTAGCTTTGGGGAAAAAATTGCTGCCACTTTAAAATACATTTAAAGGGATTAGAAGAGCTACCTTGCATGCTGTGGTGCTGAGATTCTAACCTGACGCTATCTGCAAGTGGCCGGGGTTTCCTCACATGTTCCAAAAATATAGTTAGGGGTACCTGAAGAAAATGCCCCCAGCATGTATAGTATGTTGTAAGAATGTGATAGGGGAATTAGCAGGAATGCAAAACATTGGTACTACAACTCCCATCATTCACAGCCAGAAACCAAAACAAGAGTGAAATGCCAAATTACAAACTGAGTCAGAAGAAAAGAAAGAGAGCCCTGGAGACAAGCGTAGCATAGGGGGAAGGGCGGCATGACCAGGCCAGCCTACTAAGCGGGGATTGGTTAGGCAGAATAGACTGGGCAAAGGAATGGGGGGGGAGTTATAGTGGGCATAGGTTTGGGCGCCAAAAGGAAAGTCAGTCAGCGGCCATTTTACAGGAGAAGTGACTGGTCCCCACCCACCCTCCCTAGTTAAAGAAAAGAAGGAAGGTTAAGGTTAAGAAATATTATAAGAAGTAATTACAAGTCACAGCTCGAAGGGCGGGTCCTTGTCAGTCCGCTAGGGCGATACTCATGGTATGGGATGGTATAAAAGGTATGGTTGACCCCTGAGGTGGGTAACCATGGTAACAACTGGAATATTTAACACAAGCTTGGAAGGGGATAAGTTATATACTTGGAAAAGTACAGCAGATTGGTGATAACTGGACTGTGTTCTGCAGGTCTGCTGAGCTAGGAATTGCGGCCAGCTGACAAGGCATTGAGGAACGGCAGACTGACAGGGAACCCAGGGTTTTTCATTTAAGGCTATATATGAATATATACTGTTATGTGATGTTATGATAATTGTTGTTATTCCATGTTGAAGCCATATAAGGGCTGATATGTTTAATTGACATGCATTTGTTATGTATACAACTGTTGGGAAGTGATTAAATAAAAGCTGTGGCCAATATCATTCCAAATAAGCAGATTGTCACGCGTGGTTAATTGGAGGAAAGAAGCAAAGTTAGGCCGTGCATGTGTCATGTTGCTTTTTACAAAAGGCCTTTAAGAAAAGCATTTCCTCTCAGACATTCTAACACATATTCATACACGAGGTGTGTTTTATACTTGTGGTTTTTTGACCCTATACAGGGATGTCCAAACTTTTTCAACAAGGGTCAGATTTGGTGAGTTGAAAATGTGTGTCGGCCGACCATTCAGCCTGACATTCTTTGAACCATTAACATTAAAAGCAAATGAACTATTTTATGAAACTTTTATTGCAAATGGCATACTTTTCATTTCTTCACGCAGAACACAAGTAAATCTAAACAAGTTTTTACCAAAATCACTCTGCCTTTCATATTTGAAGACCACATAGTCATAAAATGAAGAAAAAGTCTGTCTGGAAAAAAAAACTTTGCATTACATATTATTAACTACTAAATGCTCACTGTAAACTTCTAAATTCAAGACATGTTAACAGGAAAATAACACTATGGGGCCCATTTACTTAGCTCAAGTGAAGGAAAAGAATAAAAAAAACTTCGAATTTTTTTTTTGGCTACTTTGACCATCGAATGAGCTACTTCGACCTTCGACTACGACTTTGAATCGAACAATTCAAACTAAAAATCGTTCGACCATTCAATAGTCGAAGTACTGTCTCTTTAAAAAAAAAACTTCGACCCCCTAGTTCGCCACCTAAAACCTACTGAAGTCAATGTATATAATCATTCGATCGAACGAATTGCGGTAAATCCTTCGACTCGATTCGAAGACAAAGGATTTAACTTCGACAGCCGAATATCGAGGGTTAGTTAACCCTCGATATTCGACCATAATTAAATTTGCCCCTATCAGTTATCTTATTCAGAAGTAATAAACATTGAGGAACATATGAATCCGTGTATCCCTAATTACATGTGTATTCACTGAGATTTTAGAATTTATTCACCCCAGAATACTCAGGATCATTCACTAGAGATGGACACTTACACAGCGTTTAGGAAGTGGAGAAGTGGAGTCTGTTTCCATTTAAGCAAGGAATCGCGTAGCCGTAGCAGTAATATTTGGGCACGTTAGTGAAATGATCTGCCACTTGGTCTATACTGTTGCCTGTGTGCTGAAGTTGTTAGCAATAGACACGTACTGGCACGTAGTGAGGCGCCACTGAAGGTGTTAGCAATAGACACATACTCGTAGGTAGTGACGCTCCGCTCTCACATACTTCTTTAGGGCTGAAGGTGTCAATAGACGTAGTGACGTGCCAGTACAGTAAACTAAAGAAGTATGTGAGAGTGGCGCGTCACTATATGCCAGGACGTGTCTATTGGTAACACAGCACACAGGCAGCAGTATAGACGATCATTTCACTAATGTGCCCAAATATTACTGCTACGTGATTCCTTGTTTAAATGAGAATAAGTCAGAAAAGATTCCACCTCTCCACTTCCTAAATGCCGTTTACGCACTGTGCTGGTGGGGCACATTACTATTAATTTCATAACGGAGGCTGGGGTCTGGTTTAAATTTGAAAACGGGCTGCATTTGGCCCGCGGATCAGACTTTGGACATGCCTGTCCTATGATCAGACAGCCCATAGAGTTAGCAATCCAGTTTCTTTTCCACTTCTCAGGACTTAATATTTTAAGAACAATATGGGTGTCCAATTACAGTACAAGTAAAGGTGGCCATACACCAGGTCCAGACTGAGAATTAAAATAGGCCCTGGCATTTCAGGTACACAGAGGCCCAAAAAGCCCCCACCAGCCCATTAAATAGTAACGTTCTATGGCACCTTATAGCAGCCCCTCTGGCATTTGCCAGAACCCATAGATTGCCAGTCCGGGACTGCCATACACCATAACATCCGCTTGTTTGGCGACCTCAACAATGAGCAGATCTTTCCCTATATGCCCAACCACCGCAGGGCCATATCGGGTAGCCAAACGATCAGATTAAAACAAAGAGATTTTTGGCCTGATCAGGGAGACCCGTCGGAATCCCCCACACACGGGCAGATAAGCTGCCAAATCGGTCTAAAATCGGTCTAAAAACCTTTAGTTTTACTAAAGAATTTGTACAGTCCCTTTCTTTATATATTTTATGTAAAGTATATTATTTTAATCACAAAACAGCAAGTTTTTCTTTATCCATGGGCACTCAGAGAAGGGATATTCAGCATCAAAGATCCAATTTCAGTATAATGGCATGTATATTAACAAAAATAGCAAAAACATGTGCTCTATTTTTAATGTAACTGAAGGGGTCTGTTGGGACTGACCCATTTCTGTATTTACTGTTTAACAATTTAGTTGCATGCCTTGCTTCTGGCCATGAAGGCAGCGTTAGGGTTAAAACCAAGTGTATTATGACTAAAAAGAAACAAAAAACCCTTATTGCCAGTTCTGGTTGGTCTCCGGTACACTCTGTTTCCACAGTCTGTGGCTTTTGAGATAAATTCCTGAGCTAAAAAAAAAAAATCTTTTATCTGTCATCACTTCTATCAGAGGAGAGGAGACTTCATGCAGAAGAGATGAATGCTCTGCAGCAGACCATGAAGAAAAGAAAGGAATTGAACTTTTTGGCACATTCATATACAAATATTGTTTCAGTAGAGAAAACCAACAGGTCTTTCATAGCTCAGGATTCATGTTGAAATTATGAAGATTAGTTTCTAAAGTGACAGGATCACTGTGAGACTTTATAAAGCAATGACACTGAATTCCCCATTACATTGTTTCTGAGATTGGAAGAGTCTTTTTTCTTTTTCACGGAACCCACATTGGTTCCCAGAATTATCTTGGTAACACAGAGATTGGTTTAGAAGCAGATAGGTTACTCATTTTAATTACCGTTTCTTTTTGTAGAAAAAATAAGGGTGATTTGGAATAGCCGCAGGTAAAACATTTGTATTGTGTGAAATTGCAAATGAGGGCATTGTACCCCCATCATGGGGTCTTCATTCTTTTTTTTATAGTTTTTTTGAATTTATTTGCCTTCACCTTCTAACTCTTTTCAGCTTCAAATAAGGGTCACTGACCCCATCTATTAAACAAATGCTCTGTAAGGCTACTAATTTTGTATTAGTATTGTTATTGCCATAGAGGGACAAAAAAGTTGGCACTCATAGTGCAGCAATTTTTTTATGGCCACCCCCCCCCCCCAATTAGCATGTTCATTTTACAAAATTTGGCAGGTTATGAAAGTTTGAACACATTTCTGTGTATTTTTTCAGTTATTACAGTTTTGCTAAGGAAGGTGAATTGCCCTTTAAGCTGTGAATCTAACTTCTCCCAAGAGACCTGTTATCGTATATTGTTTTAATTATTTATTTAGCTTATTTCAAAATTGTTACAGAAGTATCTTATCTGCAGATGTGGCTGTTCTGGTCTCTCTGCCAAAAGCAAATTAAGTCAGTAACTTTGTTTCTTTTTCTGGCGGTTCAGTGCAGAGAAAATCGGGACTTTCCAGTACAAACGAGGGACTGCGGGTTGAGCTGTCAAAAGAGGGACTGTCCCTCTAAAAATGGGACAGTTGGGAGGTATGTATGTTTTGAGCATTATTGAGCACCTGAGGATATTAGCAGTGGCATCAGAGGGGCAGCCTACCCTATAAACCAGGGGTCCCCAACCTTTTTTACTCATGAGCCACATTTAAATGTAAAAAAGAGTTGGAGAGCAACACAAGCATGAAAAAGTCCATGGGGATGTCAAATAAGGGATGTAATTGGCTGTTTGGTAGCCCCTATATGGACTGGTAGCCTACAGGAGAATCTGTTTGGCAGTACATCTGGTTTGTATGCAACCAAAACTTGCCTCTAAGCCAGGAATTCAAAAATTAACACCTGCTTTGAGGCCACTGGGAGCAACATCCAAGGGATTGGTGAGCAACATGTTGCTTGCGAGCTACTGGTTGGGGACCACTGTATAAACCATGCACCATAGCAAAGTACTGCACTGACTCTAATGCAGCTTTATACTTCACTATACATTAATTCAGTAAAATATGCTTTCAGTCTCACAAAAACTCCTTTACTGCATTTACATTAAACTAATTATCCAGACTCGCACCAGATCAGTGTCAAATCAATGAGTACTATGATTAATGTTCTGCCTCAAGGGCAGTGGCACACGCTGCTACTGGGGGAGATTAGTCTCCCAGCGACTATATATATATATATATATACAGTATATATATATATATATATATATATATATGAAGTCCCACAGTGCCCGCACACAAACCAAAAAGTAAAGCCAGTGGTGCTCGATCCAAGATAAGATAAGATGTGATTTTTGACAAATAAATCAACACGAATTCACCAAAACTACAGTGAGTGCTGATCTTCTTTCCATATATATATATATATATATATATATATATATATATATATATATATATATATATATATATATATATATATATATATATATATATATATATACACACTATATATATATAAACATAAGACATTTCTTTCTGGACTTTTCTTCCTGATTAAATGATACTCCCAACACTGAGTGGTGCTTTGTTCCAACGTTTAGGACATTTTGTCCATGAGAGGTCACTGATTCATTTCAGTCTGTGATTGCGGTTACCTCTAGTCATATAAACAAACACAGACATGAATATTAAAGGAATCCCCCTGTGTAGAATAATCTGTCGGTGTGTTGTAAGTGCAATGGCACACAGGACATTTACTGCTCGCTGTAAATCTGCACGTCTCCCAGCAACAAAACACCCCTAGTTTTTTCCCACCAACAGGAACTACATCCACCTGTCAGTGCTTACACTGGGCATATTTCAGACTAAAAAATGCACAGTTGTTGTTGTGTGATTTTTGGCCAAGATTCGCACTGACAGGTGGATGCAGTTACTGTTAATGCTCATACAACACAGGGCAGATCAGGGCAAATGTGTGTTTTTTCTGCCAGCAGTAACACCATGCTTGGCATTAGCTTGTGCATAAAATGTCATGCAGAGCATCTAGGTGAGGGGGTTCAGGCAAAGTACACTTTCACAACCATACAGCTTACAGAGAGTAATGTTTTCTTACTAACACTGCACAAGGAATATCAGGTACTTGTAACAGGTACAACCCACAAACTCATACATAGAGGCTACTTTGGATTTGTGTTGTTTGGGTCTGATGAGAAACTCCTCACACTTAGGGGCAGATTTATTAAGGGTCGTATTGTAACTTCAAACTCACAAATTCGAGTTAGGAATAATCCAAACTCGAATTCGAGATTTATCATACCTGTACCCTGGGAACAACTCAAATTCGACTATTCGCCACCTAAAAACCTATTGAGTTCATGTAAAAGTCAATGGCAGAGGTCCAGTGACCCATTTAAAGATGTGAATAGCCTGCAAAAAAAACTTGATTTGAGTTTAGTGGAATTCGATTCTAGTTTTCGGGTCGTTTTAGTCGTTTGAGTTTTTTCTTAAATAACCTCCCATTCAAGTTCGAATTTATTATATTAAAAAAAATTCACAGAAGCTCAAAATTCTACCGTTCATAAATCTGCCCCTTAAAGTGCCTTAGTTTGTTAAGAGGGTTTATATGCCTTTCTTAAAGTGATACTGACACCAAAAAACTACTTATTAAAATATGGACATTAAAGTCATATTGATCGTGTTTTGCTGAGAGGTTTGTTTTTGAAAGTAATTGTTAGTTAAAGTTCCTAAATCTGACTGGACTATACCATCTCAACCTGTCAGTTAAAGTTTCTAATGCTAACGGACTCTTGCTGCATAAATATGGCAGCCCCCTCATAGATGAACACAGGGAGTCAGACAGGTAATGGAAAAGCATCAGGCTAATACTTTTTAGCAAAATTATAGTAGCATGCAAAGCCAATATTATGATAAATGCAAAAAGGTTTCATTTCTCTTTAATGTAAAAGCACAAAGGGCCATGGCAATGCAGCATTTAAAGCATCTAAATGAATGCTGTCATTACCGTAAAGATATAATAATAAAACAGGATTACATATTTTTAAATGTAAAATTTACCGAATACTCTTCCTTTTTATGACAGTTACAAGATCAGAAAGGAAAGATGCAATCCGAAACGTTATAGTGGCAAAAAAAAATAGCATGCTTGTTTCTCAAGCATAAAAGCTTTTTTTACACTGGGAACAGTGGTTAACCAAACATGCAGCACCCTCCAGTCATGCAGTGGTTGTATCCCTATTTATATATCTGGTTCAATAAAACTCTGTCTGTGAACATATAATTCTCTCTAGCTGCAAGACTTGCCTTTATTTAAATCGTCACCAGCACAGTAAGTGCTTGTGTTTTTCCAGATTCCTGGAACTGCTTTTTCAGCCCCAACCAGATGTTAAAATAAGCAATTGTTTTATGAGACTGCACCCCCTCCCCTTTGAAAAAAAAGGTATGGAATGAGCAGATAGTTAACAATTTACAAGTATAAACATTGTTATCCCTGTTTAGTGTAGTGCTCAGACTTTTATATGTTAAACCTTAGTTGCGCAAAGGGACAGAAACATATGACTTTTTAAGAGAAGGGGTTAACTGAATTTTATTTCTCCTCCTTCTGAAGTAGAAGCAGACAGAGTTAGGGAGGCAGCAGACAGCCTGCCTCCAGGCTGGGCCATATCCAGGCTCCAGCATTCATAAACATCTCAGGCTCCAATCAGCCAAGCAGAGATACCCCCCTCCAAACACTTAGGCTCTTTCCTCTTCATTCCAAAGTTTCATTTTTTCAACTGCCTGCTTTGTTACAGAAGCCCACCAGTCTATAACCTTTAACACAGGCACAACAACCTAAACCAACCTGTGGAAAAAATAGGCGTAAAGTGAATTACTCCACTGTGAATACTTATAATATGTAAAGTATTGTTTTATACTTTTACAAGTATACTACATTCACATAATTTTGTTTTATGGAAAAGCAATATTCACTAAGGTTTGAATGGTAAATTGGAATCTTTTTTTGGGCAAAACTTTTGACTTTGAAATCATCAACACGAATTTGAATATGAATGTGAGATTTATCACACCTCGACCCCTGAAACAGTTCTAATTGGATACTTCACTACCAAAAACCTGCCGAGTTCATGTAGAAGTCAATGGCAGAGAAGATGTTAATTGCCTTCCTGACATTCAAGTTTTTTTTCGGAGGAATACTCAATTCAAATTCGGTTTGAATTTTTGGGTCGTTCCTATTCAATCAAATGTTAGACGTTCGAGTTTTTATATAAATAATCTCCCATTCGAGTTGTGAGTTGTGGGTACATTCCAATTTATTTGAGTTTTAATGCAAAGTGAAGCCTTCTGAAATCAGAAGGTATTTACTTGTCTTATGCCATACACACAGTACTGCATAGCTACCAAAAATGAGAGTTTTAATCCTCCCATAAGTCACAAATCACTCCTTTATGTCCCTTTGGCCAACTATGCATCCAGAACCGTTGGTTTATAGCACAGAGATACAGCCTAAGGGTTCCGAGCCATATATCCAAACTTGCAGACAGCCTCTTGTTAGATCTCATCAGTGCAAGACATTGGTAAATGGCTTCTGATGGGGTAGGACTTAGGAGAGTAGCAAAATGGAAAACTGAACCTGGTTCTCCACCCATGATGCCTTATGGGAGAATTAAAACTCTCTTTTTGGTAGCTAGGCAGTGCTGTGTGTATGGCATGAGACACGTAAATACCTTGTGATTTCAGAAGGCTTCACTTTGCATGTAATTGCTTGTGAAGGGTTTTTTTGGCTCCTTCTCATCCAAACCAGGTTTAGTTTTCCATTAGAGTTTTAAAAAATTCACTTTTGATAAATAACCCCCTTAATGTGTTGCACATTTATGAATTCCCAAGAGCACACTGGACTTTAAAGAAATGTAAATCAAATTGATAAACTTTTGCACTGCTTTCTGATTCTCTCATGAAACTGTAACTATACACTATACATCCCATGCAGGACAATATAGCAATATGGACTTGAACTTGGAATTGGCAAACAGCACCCATGTGCACTGCCACATCAGTAAAACAAATTGCTCTTCCTCGAAAGACCAGTATAAATGTAAACATTTATGTGACTCTGCAAGCCAGTGAATGTAGCACGCTGGCCATTTTCTTTTTTTTCTCAGGGTTTTAAAAGCCTATTGCTCAGGCACAGTTTCATCGAAGCTTTGGCCCTATATAATATGGAAATTAAAATTATTATTAAAAAGCATTGCAAGGGTCTGAGGCATGAATTACTCTCTAATTTTCCCAGCATGCTGAAACAATATATATCAATATTTGTCACTGTAGGACTTTTGTGAATAACTGGGTTAGCAATGTGAAAGCATGTGCCATATTATGCAGACTGCAAGCCTCTGCACCTGTTGTGTTCATTGGCAAGTATAGCGCATTTCTGCTATGCAGCTAAAGGTTCATACTAATAATGTGCTGGGTGGGTTCAGGTTGAGATTTGGCCGACCATTTCGATTTAGGGTTGGGTGCAGGTCAGACTAGGGTGCACAGAAGTAGCATACAGAGCGAAAAAAGGCACCTGTGATTTGGGTGTGGGTTCTACAATGGCAACATTTTCTGGTTAAGGTTTTGTAGGTTAGGATTGGGTTTTGCTTAAAGTTTTGTGGGTTAGGATCAGGAGTGGGTTGAGTTTTTTCTGACCCACACAAACCGTAAAAATAAATATGGCTATAAATGCCATATTTTATATACTGAACCATCCTAAAGGTTCAACATCTATATAGTAGTAATGATCCAGACCTTCAAAGCTGTCATAGAAGTTACCCATCTTGGATTTCGTTAGGAGTATCTGCAGCATGCACATTGTGTTCTGGGCAGCTGTTGAGAAGCAAAGCTTAGGGGGTCTTCGCAAAACTTAAAGCAGAAAATTAGGTTTGCCCGTCATACAAGTTGATGCTACAGGGATGATTATTAAATTCTGATGCTAATTGTGCTGGTTTCTGAGGTATTCACCATGTGCCAATAATCTGAATTATTTACTAATCTGCTTTATATTGCGACATTCATATGATATATATTCATTATCTTGTGCGTTGATCCCTAAGCTCAGTAACTGACAGTAGTGCAAAGCATGTGCAGTGAATCAGCAGAAAATACTTTAATACTATGGGGCTGATTTAAGAACACATGTTTTAAACTGTGCCCGTGCAGGTTTGCTTTAATTTTCTAATTTGTATAAGAGTGTGCAAAGCTTATGCTCGTTGGTTGCTAGTGGCAACTGCACTTGTGCATTTCAACCTGTTTGTGTGTGACTCTGCTACGTAAAGTTGTACTCAGTCTTATACCTAACCCTTTTGTTTCCAGACTGCATATAAACAGTTATTTGAAGGGCCTTCCGCTAAAGAAAATGTTCTGCAGTTGTATGACGCATGTATAAAAAAAGCTGTAATTCTTTGGAGCCATGTCACTAATTTCCCTAAGCACTCATACACACACACTATGCATTTCCTGCCCATTACTAAAACTGTGAGAAGCGCTGGATTCTGGGAATGTGACTTTATTTAATACAGCTGGGGAGAAAAGCTCCATAACCCTTGTGTTTTTCATTATGCAGCCCAAATGTGAACATGAGGTAGTGATTTAACTGAACAGTCTTCGGAAATTCAACATACACAAAATAGGCCCTTGCAGGGAAGATATGTGAGACTCACGTACGTGCTTAAAGGGGTTGCTCACCTTCCATACAATTTTTTTCAGTTCTTTTCAGATTGTTCCCCATAAAGACTTTTTTCCAGCTACTTTCTATTAGTGATCATCATTTTTCTATTATTGAAGAGTAAGGGCTCTTACACATGAGCGTTCTGACCTGCGCTCCCCTGCATTCCGTTTCCGAGCGCAGGAATAGACGCAAGTCATTATTTGAAATGGGGCTGTACTTACTCAGGCGCGTGTAGGCGCCGAACGCAGGAAAAATGCAGCATGTTGCGTCTGAACCTGCGTTCGGCGCCTACACGCGCCTGAGTGAGTACAGCCCCATTTCAAATAATGACTTGCGTCTATTCCTGCGCTCCCCTGCGGCTGAACGCCAAAAAACGGAACGCAGGGGAGCGCAGGTCAGAACGCTCATGTGTAAGAGCCCTAAAGCAGCTCTGGGAGGGGGGGGGTCGCCGACTCTTTACCTGTTCTAAATTGATACATTTAGTTGATACACTTGTTATCTTTAGCCCTGCTGAGCAGATTCCCTGAGTTTCAGTAAAGGCAGCTGTTAGAATTGATACAATAGTTGCTAATATTCCACAGATGCTGCTGAGAAATGTCAATCAACTAATTGTATCAATTAAATGTAGCAAATTGTAAGAGTTAAGAATGATCCTGGATCACTGAGCTGCCAGACTGAAACACTAGAGATAGAAACATTAAACTGTACACTTAAATTTTGGTAAAACAGTAAAAAAGATAAAAAAGATGGAAAGCAACTGAAAAAAGTATTTGTTTAGGGCTAACAATCTGAAATCAACTCAACTGAAAAAAAGTGTTTGGAAGGTGAACAACCCCTTTAAAGCAGTGAGTATGCCTGAAAAACTATAATACAGTGAAACCTCGATTTTAAGTACCCTGATTTTAAGTTTCCCCGCATTTTACATTTTTTATTTGTGGTCCCACCAGTTTATAATGCATTTCAATTTGTGCATATCCCTGATTTTAAGTAATGTTTTCCCGGATTTTACATCAAAATGTTGTCCTGATGTACCCAAAAACTGCTTTTTTTCCTCTATGAATGTTATTATTTGTGAACTAAATAGGCTTAAAATACTAACCAGATGTATATTTTGCCATGGTTCTGCCTGTAAATGGTCAATTCCAATTAGTCTGCCCCTTAGGCTCTTACTCATGGGCGTTTTTACCTGCGCTCCCCTGCGTTACGTTTTTCGGCGTTCAGCCGCAGGGGAGCGCAGGAATAGACGCATTTCATTTTTTCAAATGGGGCCGTACTCTCACAGGCGCATGTAGGCGCCGAACGCAGGAAAAATGCAGCATGTTGCGTCTCAACCTGCGTTCGGCGCCTACATGCGCCTGTGTGAGTACAGCCCCATTTGAAAAAATGAAATGTGTCTATTCCTGCGCTCCCCTGCGGCGGAACGCCGAAAAAACGGAACGCAGGGGACTGCAGGTAAAAACGCTCATGAGTAAGAGCCCTTATACAGTCCTGCACCAATCACTTATTGCTTTAGGTTGTGTATGTGACTGACAGATAAGCCTTGCACATGCCCCCCATGGTGTAACATTAACGCTGCAATGTTTAACCCTTGTTATTAACACAATAAATATTGTATCTCAAAGTAAAACTAACTCCTGTGCTTATATCCTTTCAGTACTTGAAGAAAAAGTAACGTTACCACATTTCCCTGATTTTACATTTTCGTAGATTTTACATGATTTTTTCATGGGCCCCTGAAAAACGTAAAATGGGGGTTCTACTGTAAGGGTAATAAAAAAATGTAAAGGTTAAAAGCAAGAAATCAAATTAGATATATAGGAACAAACTGTGTAACTGAAAGCACAAATAATAATTATAACGCATAGTAGTGGAACCAGGCACGTTTCAGGGGCTGCTGCCGCCTGAGGCAGCAGCCCCAATGCCGCCCCTCCTCCTGCTCCGCTCTTCTAACTACCAGCGTCGGAGCGGGTGGAGGAGGGGCCGCATCGCTAGTGCAGTGAGCGCTATTGCGCTCGCTGCGCTAGAAGAGCCGAATTTCCGTTTTAAAAAACGGAAATTCGGCTCTTAAAGTTACCAGAGGCGGCTTTTTGCCGCCCCTGGTAACTGGCCGCTCCGTGCCGCCTGAGGCAAGATTCTCACCTTGCCTCATGGCCGGAGCGGCCCTGAGTGGAACACCTATTCAAATGGATTTATTTAAAATAAAAATGGGTGCATAAACACAATCTGAACTTCCCAAATATGCACTCAACAGGCTCAGTTCAGAAAACACTGATTTTAATAAACAAACAAGTAGAATTCCAGTGTTTCAGTCATAACATTGTGATCTTCCTCAGGGAAAAATTAAGATCACAATGTTGTGATCAAAACGTTGTATATAATTATATGTTTCCCTATATAAAGAGTTTTCTCTTACTGGTGGAGCAGTTGGGGAGGGAGGCCAATGCAGGCTTTACATCTCCTTTAAAGGTGGGTTTGAAATGGATGACAATTTAAATAAAACGTTTTATAAATATGTGGAAGGTTACATCCAAATAGTACAGAGTTTGCTACGCTGGAAGTTAATGGGTTAATTGTGAAATACAATGTGGATATTTGGCTTTGCTGAAGTAACACAGTTATCTTGTATACTCTGAGTGTGACGAGGGTATCAAGGTTATACCGCCCTTAATGGAATGCTGAACTGATTAATGATGTCCATTCTGAAAACAAATGGAAGAATTTTTTCACCATGATGTGTCTGGACACAAGATATATCAGCGGGAATTTAGCTCATTTGAGTATGCAAATTAGGGTTCGGATTCAGTTCCAAATTCTGTTCTGGTGAATAATGTATTGCAGAATCCCAAAACTGTGGATTTGATGCACTCCTAGTTTTTCTTTTTTTTATATGTAATGATTTATTGATTTTATACAGAAAACAAAAAACTAAATAAGCAAACAAAAGCAAATAACAAAAAACAGATGTCTATTACACAGGGAACTGCATAGGACATTTGAATTCTTAAGTATTTTTGGGATTAAATATCTAAGTTCATGTCAGGGAGCTTTGTCCACCTGCATCCCTAGTTTTTACATATTAAAAGTTGTGTCACGAACGGCTCCCTAAGTTCAAAACAAGTGCTAGGCTAAATCACCTGCCTTTAGCAACAGCCTTTGGCTTTGGGAGGAGCCCTCAGCAAGTGTTCTGGACAAGCGAAGGGGCACAATCATTACCAAGTATTTAGGAAGAAAGGCAACACCAACTTCCAAGAGTATAATCAGAAATAGCATGGTCAGGCAGGCCAGGGTCAGTTCGGGCAAAGTTCAAGCAGGGTCAGACAGGCCGGGGTCGGTACAGGTGGAGTTCAAGATTAGTCAAAAGAAGAAATACTGACCAACTGCTGCAGTCTATAAGGCCTGTCAAAAAGGTCCAAAGCGCTGGAATATAGCCTATATATGCCTATGAATAAGTACCAGTTGGGTATGAAACGCGTAACGTGGAGCGTCAATTGGTCTGTATGCCTACTTTTTAATATTTGATGTGAAATAAAAACTAATTTTTTAACTTTTATAGAATACCCTGGAATATATTTTTTTGATATTGTTCAAGATTAGTCAGGCAGGCAGGGATCTATATAAGCAAAGTTCAGCAAAGTCAGACAGGCAGGGATTAAAACCAGAGAATATTCAGACAAAAGCGCACCCAGGAACTAATCAAATTAGACCTTACAACGGGCAATGAGTTTTGGCCAAAGCCCCCTCAAAATATTCAATAATATTCATGACGTCATGCGCACGGCACATAAAATCTGCTGCACGCGCTATAGGGGAATCTGGCGCTGGAAGGGAAAGATCGACACGTGGGAGTCCCTGCCGGCCCTCTAGATCACCAGGGTCTTAACAAATTGATTATATAAATGCACACATCTGTATATGTATGTAAGAAAATGTACATATTTGCATTGTCAAATTACATAAACAAGCATGCACTATTACTACGTACATAATGTTCTTAGGGCAGCTATTTTTGTTCAGTCTCCTTCCTGTACAACAGGACAAAGCTACTCAATCACAATCTCCATTTTTCACTGGGAGGTTACAAAGTTTTAACCATGATGAAAGAATCACTGGCACCAATTCAGCTAAAGTCACAGTTACCAAAAGTTATTTGTTTTTACTTCTCAAACAATATTGTTGCTATAGGCTTTGTTGCAGTGAATTGCTCTTATTTGTACTTTGGAACCTCCTCAATTATAATGTAGCCAATAACTTACTGTATGGTGAAGCGCTAGTAGGATCTGAAGGTGTAAAATTCTCTGTAAAGTTGACATTGCACATGTCTTTGATGCAGCAACAGAAACGGTATGTTCCATTCTGGATGACTGGTGGGGGGGTAGTCACCACACATTCGTCATTGTAACAATCATGGGGGTCACCTACATGGGACCAGCAGCCTGAGAAAAGAAAACAAATAACACTGCTATATTAAATATATTTTGACCAGATTCAGATTTATTGTCTAAGTCTTTAAATTCTAATATTCTTCACACTCACTATTAAATGGGACATATTCTATGAAGCCGTTCGCACTGGACCCTCCCAACTGAGAATTTCTGATGGAGCAACATTGTTACAACTGTCATAGGTCAAAACACATATTCACTATTTATGATGATTATTTTTCTAAGCAAATTTCTAAGGTACATCCATTTCAAAATTTCACTTGTTAAAAACTGAATGCAAACATATTCATTCTTTATGTAAAAAAAGAGTTTTTGAGTGGAGGATTCTAGACAGGCAGACATGTCTCATGGTCGGCACAAGCCTTATTCACTGAACTCATGTAGCATTTTCACCTCTCACTGTAATGGCATTTGGGGTGTTATGTTGCTTGCAAACAGGTGACCCACCCATACAGGGTCGGACTGGCCTGCCCCCTAGGATGTTGCTCATAATAATTTGGCAAGATCTTGATAATAAATGCTGTATCAGCCAGTCCGTCGGGGCCCCACGATGTTCAGAAGAGCACTGAACTGGTCAGTGCTTAGGAAGGGGCCCACTGCTGTCCTCACGGTGCACACCCCTGGGGCCCGCAGGAGATGCAACGCAGGGGAATCTGCAAGGAGTATTGTGAGGTACAGCAGAGTGCCAGTGCACAAGGAAGACAAGCGGTAGATAAAGCAAGGCCTAACCTTGCCCCCATAACGGAAATTCATAGCTGCTGCCATACGGAACGCATTTTAGGACATCTGCAGCAAAATACCCTTTCTTCCTGCGATGTCCTATGCCTTCTGAATGGCGCATCGGGTGCTTTTACCGTTTTACCTCCTTTCTCAGCCGTCAGTCATGCTAACTCTGCCCTCAGGCTTCAGCCCTCAGCCCTCAGATCTCTCTTTTCAGCCGACAGTCATATCCATAACTTTCTAAAGTGGTGAGCGAGAGCGGAAGGAAGAGGACTGAAGGAAGAGGACTGAGGGCGGAAGGCAGAGGAATGAGGGCGGAAGGCAAAGGAATGAGGGCGGAAGGCAGATAACTGAAGGAGGAGGATGGAGGGCTGAGGGCGGAGTTCGTATGACTGACGGCTGAGAAGGGAGGGTAGAGGACGGAAGTTTGACTGCAGATTTGGACGATGAGTGACGGTAAAAGCACCCGATGCACCATTCAGAAGGCATAGGACATCGCAGGAAGGGAGGGTATTTTGCCGCAGGATGTCCTAAAATGCATTCCGTACTGCCATATGATCTCTTGCCTCAGCCTTCTGTAACTGCAGCCCGTAATAGTGAGTAACATGTGGGAAGATTGGATTGCCTGAGCCCCTGTAGTTACGGAATGCATTTTAGGACATCCTGCGGCAAAATACCCTCCCTTCCTGCGATGTCCTATGCCTTCTGAATGGTGCATCGGGTGCTTTTACCGTCACTCATCGTCCAAATCTGCAGTCAAACTTCCGTCCTCTACCCTCCCTTCTCAGCCGTCAGTCATACGAACTCCGCCCTCAGCCCTCCATCCTCCTCCTTCAGTTATCTGCCTTCCGCCCTCATTCCTCTGCCTTCCGCCCTCAGTCCTCTTCCTTCAGTCCTCTTCCTTCCGCCCTCGCTCACCACTTTAGAAAGTTATGGATATGACTGTCGGCTGAAAAGAGAGATCTGAGGGCTGAGGGCTGAAGCCTGAGGGCAGAGTTAGCATGACTGACGGCTGAGAAAGGAGGTAAAACGGTAAAAGCACCCGATGCGCCATTCAGAAGGCATAGGACATCGCAGGAAGAAAGGGTATTTTGCTGCAGATGTCCTAAAATGCGTTCCGTATGTAGTTCTTATCTCATGTGTAAGCTGTACTGCTGGAAGTGTGCGCTCTTGCTTGCTGCTGCTTGGGGCTGTGGTAAGAGATCTTATTGTTGCTGTCTATGAATTTATGTTACCAGGGGCAAGGTTAGCTTTCTTTTGCAGTAATTTATTAGCATTCCACTTAAAAACATACATATGTGAAGAGGCCAGGGTATGAAAAAAAATGCAAAGCTTTGCCAAAACATTCAGGCAGGAGGAGCTGTATTCTGAAGAAAAAGGGTATAGTGCGAGATACACACATAGAACAATATGTAAAAATATACAATATGTAAAAATAGAAAGAAATGCTAGAAAAAAAGATAACAAAAGAGTAGAGAAAGACACAGATGTGTAAGACAATAGATAGAAAAGCAGAACAGGGAACAAACATATAAGGTTAGTAGTATGTTGCTTTTACAAATGTTATATTTCTATATACAGGTATGGGTCCCATTATCCGGAAACCCATTATCCAGAAAGCTCCTAATTATGGAAAGGCCTTCTCCCATAAACTCAATTTTATCCAAATATTCCAAATTTTTAAAAATGATTTCCTTTTTCTCTGTAATAATAAAACAGAACCTTGTACTTGATCCTAACTAAGATATAATTAATCCTTCTTGGAGGCAAAACCAGCCTATTGGGTTTATTTAATGTTTACATGACTTTTTAGTAGACTTAAGGTATGAAGATTTAAATTATGGAAATATCCGCTATCTAGAAAACTCCAGGTCCCGAACATTCCGGATAACAGGACCCATATCTGTACACCTATAAGTATAATGTGGGCCTTTGCCCCGGGTAACATGTTCACAGCAATGTGCTTGGTTGTCCATGTTGGTGGAACTGCATCTTAAGTCCCTAGTGATTGGCAGGAGATCCATATAGTGTCAGCTGAATACAGTATGTTGTCTTATGGTTGCAGCCACAGTTCAGGTCTCCTTGCTGGTTAGACAGCAGCCACTGTATAGTTTCTTGTATCTTGGTTCTCATGTATATAATATATGTCATATATCTTATGAATATAACGCATGCCTCTTTATAATGTACTATTAGGTGCCAGTATCCACTGCCTCTCACTATGCACAATTTGCTTGGGGTGCCAGTACCTACTGAATCTAATTTTATATAATGCTTTATATAATGTGCTTAGGTGTGATTATTCTGTCTTTCTAACTGTGTATAATATACTTGGGGTGCCAGTTGCTACCTACAGTATTACTGCCTACTGTGTGTCATGTGTTTCTGACATGTCTGGGGACTGAGGTTAATGCCTCTATATATTTACTGCAGTGATTTCTGGGATGTCTGGGATTATTGCTGATCATCTATTTTCTAAGGTGATTATTGGCATTTCTGGGGTTAATCACTTATCCATTTTTACAGTGACAACTAGCATTTGATTTAATTGTTACATTGTTACAACTGTCATAGGTCAAAACACATATTCACTATTTATGATGATTATTTTTCTAAGCAAATTTCTAAGGTACATCCATTTCAAAATTTCACTTGTTAAAAACTGAATGCAAACATATTCATTCTTTATGCAAAAAAAGAGTTTTTGAGTGGAGGATTCTAGACAGGCAGACATGTCTCATGGTCGGCACAAGCCTTATTCACTGAACTCATGTAGCATTTTCACCTCTCACTGTAATGGCATTTGGGGTGTTATGTTGCTTGCAAATAGGTGACCCACCCATACAGGGTCGGACTGGCCTGCCCCCTAGGATGTTGCTCATAATAATTTGGCAAGATCTTGATAATAAATGCTGTATCAGCCAGTCCGTCGGGGCCCCACGATGTTCAGAAGAGCACTGAACTGGTCAGTGCTTAGGAAGGGGCCCACTGCTGTCCTCACGGTGCACACCCCTGGGGCCCGCAGGAGATGCAACGCAGGGGAATCTGCAAGGAGTATTGCCCCGGGTAACATGTTCGCAGCAATGTGCTTGGTTGTCCATGTTGGTGGAACTGCATCTTAAGTCCCTAGTGATTGGCAGGAGATCCATATAGTGACAACTAGCATTTGATTTAATTATTTTTAATTTGATTTAATTACATTTGTTGCCCACATTACTGCCCATTCATTCCAAAAATCCTGACTAAAATAATTTGGTGACTGCTGATATTAAAAAATAGATGCTTTAGTTGCAGATCATCCTTTTGTTTTGTGCTGGAATCTAGTTTAACAAGCCACTCTTCCATTTTATGGTCCAGAACTTTCCCAATCATCTGATACCAGTGTGTGTGTGTGTGTGGGGGTGGGGGGGTTGGTGCGGGCCCTTGACATGAGGTCTCCTGGTGGGCCCAAGCCACCCCAGTCTGACACCCACAAATACCCGTATATAGGCTATGCTGTAAAATACTCTGTAGTTGCTAAAAGAATCGCTTTAAAATATTAAAGTGAGCTTTGTCTGACCCATGATTCCACTTAGCAGGGTCATAATTACAAGTATAGAGTACGCAAATGTATTTACTGTAACCATTTTTATTGGCCTTTTAAACAACAATATTAGTAGTGTGACCAAATCCTCATATAATGCAGTGTCACGTTTTGCTATTTAGATTCTGTTATCCTAATGATACAGTGGTGTGAAAAACTATTTGCCCCCTTCCTGATTTCTTATTCTTTTGCACGTTTGTCACACTTAAATGTTTCTGCTCATCAAACACATTTAACTATTAGTCAAAGATAACATAATTGAACACAAAATGCAGTTTTTAAATGAAGGTTTACGTTATTAAGGGAGAAAAAAAACTCCAAATCTACATGGGCCTGTGTGAAAAAGTGATTGCCCCCCTTGTTAAAAAATAACTGAACTGTGGTTTATCACACCTGAGTTCAATTTCAAAGGTTATAAAGCCATTTCTAAAGCTTTGGGACTCCAGCGAACCACAGTGAGAGCCATTATCCACAAATGGCAAAAACATGGAACAGTGGTGAACCTTCCCAGGAGTGGCCGGCCGACCAAAATGACCCCAAGAGCGCAGAGACAACTCATCCGAGAGGCCACAAAAGACCCCAGGACAACATCTAAAGAACTGCAGGCCTCACTTGCCTCAATTAAGGTCAGTGTTCACGACTCCACCATAAGAAAGAGACTGGGCAAAAACGGCCTGCATGGCACATTTCCAAGGCGCAAACCACTTTTAAGCAAAAAGAACATTAAGGCTCATCTCAATTTTGCTAAAAAACATCTCAATGATTGCCAAGACTTTTGGGAAAATACCTTGTGGACCGACGAGACAAAAGTTGAACTTTTTGGAAGGTGCGCGTCCCGTTACATCTGGCGTAAAAGTAACACAGCATTTCAGAAAAAGAACATCATACCAACAGTAAAATATGGTGGTGGTAGTGTGATGGTCTGGGCTTGTTTTGCTGCTTCAGGACCTGGAAGACTTGCTGTGATAGATGGAACCATGAATTCTACTGTCTACCAAAAAATCCTGAAGGAGAATGTCCGGCCATCTGTTCGTCAACTCAAGCTGAAGCGATCTTGGTGCTGCAGCAGGACAATGACCCAAAACACACCAGCAAATCCACCTCTGAATGGCTGAAGAAAAACAAAATGAAGACTTTGGAGTGGCCTAGTCAAAGTCCTGACCTGAATCCTATTGAGATGTTGTGGCATGACCTTAAAAAGGCGGTTCATGCTAGAAAACCCTCAAATAAAGCTGAATTACAACAATTCTGCAAAGATGAGTGGGCCAAAATTCCTCCAGAGCGATGTAAAAGACTCGTTGCAAGTTATCGCAAACGCTTGATTGCAGTTATTGCTGCTAAGGGTGGCCCAACCAGTTATTAGGTTCAGGGGGCAATTACTTTTTCACACAGGTTTGGATTTCTTTTCTCCCTAAATAATAAAAAGCCTCATTTAAAAACTGCATTTTGTGTTTACTTGTGTTATCTTTGACTAATAGTTAAATGTGTTTGATGATCAGAAACATTTTGTGTGACAAACATGCAAAAGAATAAGAAATCAGGAAGGGGGCAAATAGTTTTTCACACCACTGTATTTGTTCCGCTAATCTGTGATAAAATGCTTATTATAAGACAACATATTAAACATAGATTTAAACTGCCAACACTTATTTAGTATAACATTGTACCAATATGATATTATGTATCTTGCACTGTGCAGCCAAAAAGTTGCAGGTGGCACAAACAGTGCAGCAAAATCGAAGTCTCAAAGTTTATTTATCTTTTGGTTGCTTGGATCAGTGACCCTGATTGCTTAGAACAGGGGTAGGCAACCCGCAGCTCTGGAGCCTCATGCGGCTCTTCAACCTGCTTGCTGCTTGCTGCTTTGACTGTCACGTCATCTATACAACCCTCGCACCTGCATCAGCAGTGTAAAATATTTACAAGTGTAAACTGGCAAGTATCATAATGTAATCTAGTGCTCACATAACTGATGTATAGAGCCAGGAATAGGATATAGGCCAGAAATAAATATCACTCGTTTACAGACAAAGGTCCCTCAAGTCAAACCTACAGTGGGGGTCATAAGTCACTTTCCCTCATCATACAGGGCATTTTAATTGTTTCACTTTTTTCCTAACAACCATCAAATGCATGTATTAACTGCTTTAGTATATAGTAAATAAAATAAAGTTGTGTTACTCTTACCTTGTCTGACAAGATTGATTTCACCCTCTCTTGTTTTCTCCCATAATCCAAAGCAGATATTGCCCTTGGTACACTTTACAGTGCCATTTTCCAGCGATACCTGACTTTCACTGACTCCCTGGTCCTGGTAATTAGGATCCTTATAGGCACATAGGCGTTCCTCGCTTTGAGCAGCTGAAGAGAATAAAATATTAAAAAATAAAAGCGATGAAGATATTTCATTTACATTTATTATCCTGAACTGTGTAGGATTCCACTTAATACAAATGCCATATTACTCAATGTGGGAAGATAAATGCTAAACCTTCTGTATCTTTGTCAACTGATAAATGCTTGAAAATTCTAATCGTGCTGCCCCTCAGTTAATTTAGAACAGCAGCAGCTTCTTGCATGAGCAATGAATGTAGTAATGGCTACTATGCTAAGATAAAATATGTGACAACATCACATATTAAAAAAAAAGTGATCTTTCTTTGAATATATATCTCCCAACTTTCATCTAAGGACAAATTATTTAATTATGTTTAATTTGATTTAAAATGCTGAAAAAAGGACAGCCATGCAACTAAATACCACATACCAAAACAAAACTGTCTAGTCTATGAAATATTCTTCAACTTTTTCATGTGTACAAAAGCCTTTTTTTTTTTTTTTTTAGCCAATCTTGCCCCAGGCTGCCATCCTCATCTACTAGCACCTAACTAGATAACTCACAGGTGCACATTTTTAAACAGTAGTGGAAGTGCATTTAAGCAAACAGTCAGCCTAATTTAAGTGTATGCGAAGAATTACCCTCCAGAAGAAAGACGTCACCCTATTGAAGAATCACTAGTAGTAGAACAGGTTCTGCAGTGCAAAAGCCCTGCTGTAAGGTCAAATCACCTACCATGGTGTTCTTGCGTAAATCATAAGATTACCTTCAATAAGTGTTCAGACCACAGTTTTAAGTTATTTAACCTAACCAACAAACCAAAACAGATAATCCTGATCTAGAACATTTTCTATTGTATAAGAATAGACTGTTTGCTTAGGATACTCATATACTGAGGAAACAATGAATGTTCAAACAAGCCCTGTACAACAAATATACGAAAGGATGTTCAATGCAGCTTTACCATGAACAGACTTTTGCCTAAGTATTCCTTTTCTACCTCTCTTATGCCACTCTCACTTGTTGCACCTATTTTATTTCCCTTTTCCTGGGAAACAAAAATGAAACCGAGTAACTTATTGGGCAGTGTATGGGGCCCTCCGACGGACTTTCACCAATCAAAATCTGCCTGAAAATCAGACAGATGTTGATCAGCCAGGTTTAACAATCCTGTTGGATCGAAGACCAGATCAGTTCATTGATGTGGTCCTCGTTCTGACAGCCTGTATTCATGCCATTGTGATCTGATCGTTGGGCCCTAGAGCTCACGATTGGATCAGCCCAATGTCGCCCACCTCAAAGGTGCATGTATGGCCTGCTTTACACAGAGAGTGAGACACACACAATACTTCTGTGCAGGGGTGGCCACATTTTAGCAATGTGGACTATCAATTATCTCATCAGGGTCTTCCATCCCAAGGGTTGCACATCAGTGGAAACTGTAACTTCATTTCATTAAGTTAAAAGAAAAGACAGGTACAGATTCTGGAATGCTTGAGACTCGGGGCTTTCCAGAAAAGGGATATTTCCATAATTTGGATCAACCTACCTTAAAGGGGTTGTTCACCTTTAAATTAACTTTTAGTATGGTGTAGAGCAGGGGTCCCCAACCTTTTTTTTTAACCGTGAGCCACATTCAAATGTAAAAAGAGTTGGGGAGCAACACAAGCATAAAAAAGTCCCTTGGGGTGCCAAATAAGGGCTATTGAGCCCCTATGTGCACTGGCAGCCTACAAGAGGCTCTGTGTGGCACTATACTAAGGGCTTTAGCACACGGGCAGGTTCAGGAAGATTTAGTCGCCTGGCGGCAACTTCGGGCGTCTTTGGAAATCAAAGCACCGCGAGTGCATTGCCGCAGGCGGTTTTTCATTTTAGCAGGCGAAAAGCAGGAGGAAGACAGTTTGGGAGTTTGTCGCAGAACAAAAGCCAGCCATGCTAAGGTTGGCCCTGTATTTGGTTTATAAATCATGACCCCTTACATATATATTAAGTTGGTAAGACATATAGCTGTTTGCCTTGAGTCGCACATAGACATTTAATTCTTGGTAACAGATGCATGTACTGGAATGTTCAGCTGTCAAACCCACCATTGCTTTGAGTATGGAAGGAAAAATGCAAACGCTTAAACACGTGCAGAGACTTTCAGGCTTTCTTCATGACTGGAAAAGCAAAAACGCTTATTGGGCTACAACAAAAGATAGTAAATGACAAAAGTTATTTGCACAAGTCTTTGCACAGATGTGAAATAGATCTAAATCAGCCATAATGCTTGACAATGTCTGTGTGTTTGTGTATATGACTTCTCTCACCCCTTGTCTGTCCCTTACAAGGTTGTCCTAATGGTGGTAAAAATGGTGCTTCACCTAAAGGCAACTTTCACAGATACATACTGTATATACACCAGATGCTGGGAAACATCCAGTCACATACAGGAACCGACAATTTGAACTCAGTAGAACAAGTCAAGAGAAGTTTGGCCCCAAACCTGTCTTATCTATCACAATATGAATAGTCTGGATGTAGCCCAACTATTGATTTTTTAAGGATTTCTTTGCTTCATTCTAATCTGGCCACAAACATGTAACATCATAAATAACTGGCCTACTACATGTAGTGCCCTTGCTGTATTGCTGCTTGTATTAGTATTTAATCCAAAGACTATTTTGTAGTCGCTTTTGCAGCTTTGCACATAGTTTAGGAGTGATTTTGGTTCCATTTTCCCACAGCTATTCACCAGGTTGCTCATTTAGGCTAATTTTAATTTTTCTTCAGATTTTTTTTAATATAAAAAATTGGTTTTAATTGCTCAGTACAATATTTCAGAGCAGGAGCCTGTCAGTGAATAGCCAGGGAGGAGAAATCGATTGCTACAGTATGGATGGTCTCCTTTTCGCCATTTCTGAAGAGGACAGGAAGTGGACTTTCTGTAAGTTATTTCTTAATAAAGGCTTTGCTATTTAAAAGTTACATTTGTCTTGGTGTTTATTTTTCGTTGTGCACTAACGAATTTGTAAACATTTTTTTTTTTATGTTACTGGTCCTTTAAATTAAAGGAACGGGCCACGAAGCTGAATATTTTTGCAAAGGGCGCAGTAAATGCTAGAAAAGCCCATGAACTCAGAATGTGAGCCTGTGCTCTTCTGGTTATCTGTGTTCTAAATAAACAGAACATCCACCCCTGGAATGCTAATGTTCAGTTTGCTACAACATCAGTTTCCCCAAGCTTATGCAAAGGTGAAAATTCCTGCATTTATTGATCAATCTTGTTCTTTGATCACAATATGTTCCCCTGGTTTAACTTTACAAAAGTACTGCAGCATAATTTTTATATTGCAATTCTTACACCCTGTGCAAGGGTATTGCTGCAGCTGTACACACGCAAAAAAAGATTTTTGATGCTAGCACTTAAATGGTTAAATCAAAACACCTAGAAACACAAGCATATCTCCCAATTGTCCCTCTTTTGGCAGCTCAACCAGCAGTCCCTCGTTTGTTTTTCTCTGCACTGAACAGCCAGAAAAAGAAACAAAGTTTCTAACTTAATTGGCTTTTGGTAGAGAGCCCAGAACAGCCACAGCAGCAGATAAGATACTTTTGTAACAATTTCGAGATAAGTAATTGTAACAATATAAGATAACAGGTCCCTTGGGAAATGTTAGACTCACAGCTTAAAGGGCAATTCACCTTCATTAACAAAACTGTATTAACTGGAAAAAAAACAGAAATATGTTCAAACTTTCATAACCTGCCAAATTTTGTAACATGGTAAATAGGGGGTGTGACCACAAAAATGGGCGTGGTCAAAAATTCTTCCGCGCTACATCCGGCAACTTTTTTGTCCCTCTTTTTATTTTCAAAATGTTGGGAGGTATGCACAAGTGATGTTGAACATAGTTGTATCCATACCCTTTTTTTTAGGCATTTTAGGTTATATGAAAGATCTTGTATGCATCATACTTCGATAAATATTTTCATGGACAGCCAATAATAAGCAAGAGGGGTCATATATGAAGTCCACGGCAGGGTACAAAGTGAAAAAATGGAGACAAAGTTTTATACTTGACTTTATACTTTTATACTTGAAATTTTATTTACCCTGTCCTGCACTTAACTTTTATACCCTTTACTGCCTCCTACATTTCTTGCCATTTAAAGGTACAAGTTAGGGAAATGCGAACTAAGTTTGCCACCTAAGTTTGTGATGGAGCTATTCCCTATGGCAGGCAGTAATGACTGGTATGTCTTGCAATGCTGAGGATGTTTTAGCACCATGTGCAAATTATTAATCCAAGAGGTGCAGAGCTGAAATGCGTGTAACGAATACGAACTAAGGGGAAAATAAACCTCTCGCCATAAACCTCTCGCAATATGTCTGTACATAAGCTTTATACTACTATGATACAAAAACACACATATTTAAGCATACATAATACCATATGTGAGTGAGCCAGTCTATTTCCCATTATCATCCTGATAATTAAACATTTGCATTCGGGACTGGCAAGTTGTATACATACAGCAATGGACTATTGCAAAGTGTCTTTCAGAGAACATGGCTGTTACTTCAGTGCCTTATGGTTCCTGTAAGAAATAAGTGAAAACGTGCTGCTCATCCCAAACAGCTGAATCCTGCTCCAAGCCCAAGGCTTTCTTCTGCAGTTTTGCTTCACAATATCCTTTCGCTCTCTATATTTACATTCCTGTTATTGCTAAAGGAATTAGAAAACTGTACAGCGATTTTAGCTGCACACAATAATGCATGTGTGGTGGACACAGCTTTGGAAATGCCACTGCAGCATTTTTTCCCTCAGACATGTGCTTGACTCTTTCATCTTCAGAGCTGTGTCTGCTTTACAATCTCGCACAGCGCTTATACGTAATGCTACGGTTAATGCAGCATACCGCAGGGAAAGCTCATGAAAAATGCATGGCTCCGCCAAGCTTCTTAACTTCCTCCAGACGCATCACAATGACAGCTGCAATATCTCCAGGTACACTGCAAGAGCATAATGAAAGAATTGCTTCCAACAGGAGGATGGAGATTTTTATCCGCGTGCATGAAAACATTCTAAAGGGACAGTAGCAGCCAACATTGCACAAATACTGCACATATTAAAAGGGAACTGTAACAAAAATGTAAATGTAATATTAGCTTCCTTATACTGAAATAAGAAACTTTCTAAATACAAACAATTAAATATTCTGCATTGTTTCTGAAATAATGAAGTTTATATTCATATTTCCTCTCTCAGCATCTGTTTCGCTTCATTCTGTCTTCTTGCAGCAGCTGGGTGTCAGATGAATGATCCAATATATCTTATGGGGGGGGGCTCCTTTTCCTAGCAGATGTATTAGAGCTCACTCAAATAACTGATTCCAGTACAGGTATGGAATCTGTTATCCGGAAACCCATTATCGAGAATGCTCCGAATTACGGAAAGGCTGTCTCCCATAGACTCCATTATGATCAATCTGAATTTTAAAAAATGATTCCCTTTTTCTTTGTTATAATAAAACATAACCTTGTACTTACAAACTAAAATAGAATTAATCCTTATTGGAAGCAAGGTCAGCTTATTGGGTTTATTTAATGTTTACATGATTTTCTAGTAGAGTTAAGGTATGAAGATCCAAATTACGAAAAGATCCATTATCCGGAAAACCCCAGGTCCTGAGCATTCTGGATAACAGGTCCCAGGGTCGGACTGGGGGGCAGGGCCGGAACTAGGGGTAGGCAGAGTAGGCACGTGCCTAGGGCGCAAAGCTGGGGGGGCGCCAGGCACGTACCTGCTCTGTCGCCTACCAGGGGCTAATGCCCCAGGGCCCCCCTGCCGCGCCGGCGTGTGCGCGTGCCTCTCTGATAAAGGGGGTCGAGCCATTAAGAGGCAGCTATGGGTACGGACCTGGACCAGCGGGGCCCACCGTGTTTTTTCCTGGTGTCCCGCCCGCCCAGTCCGACACTGACAGGTCCCATACCTATACAAACAAAATCTAACAAAATAACTGCCTCTTTCACAAATTCTGCATGTAGAGAGACAGGATTTCTGGTGATTTTAATAGAGTGAGCTCTAATACATATTCTATGCAAAATGATCCCACCTATAAGATATATTGGATCTAACTGTCAATGACTATCTGACAACCAACCTTATTTCAGTATGATGAAGCTTATATTAAATTTCCTTTTTTTTTTTTGCAATAGTTCCCCTTTAACTATTTATATATGTATATTAATTAATATTTTTATGAGCTCTGCTGCATTTATGCCCTGTCTCTGCTTATGCATGATATTCATAATATGAATAATATTGATTCTGTTCAGAGAAATAGTTGTTGCTGGCCAATAAAAATTACCCCTGCCTCCGCACATTACAGGTGTCAGATTTACTGAGGAATCTATTCCTAGGCAGTACAATTTAACATTTGGCAACACCAGGGAAATTTACTGCAAAGTTAAACAATAGAGGAGAAGCCATTCCCCCACATTCCTGACAAGCTGGCTCAACAAGACAGCAAGTGCCAGAATCGCTTCAGACAACAGTCATTTTTGTGAGTGTGACATGGCCCAGAGTCATAATGTCTGGCAGTGCAAAGTCTGAGAATAATTCTGCTAACAATTATGAAAGATGCAGTTCACCATTAGCTGGCATCCACAGTCTTATGGGGGAATGAAATACAAGTTGCAAATAAAAAACACAGTTTGCACAAATAAGAATAAAAATGTGCATTTTGTTATGTTTATAAACTCAATAAAAATAATCTTTCAAAAAAAATTAGCATTTTGCAGTGTAATATTCTATATATATTATTTCGCTTTGTGAATATTTTTACCATTACTGACTTTTATTGCTTTATCCCGTTAGTATCCTGTTATGACAACAGGCAAAAACCAAATGAAGAATTAAACTACAGAGTTTCTTAGGATGGATAGGGGGTGGTTTAAAAAATTCTTTTTTAAATTTAATTTTGAAATCTGACATGGGGCTAGACATATTGTCAGCTTCCCAGCTGCCCCCAGTCATGTGACTTGTGCTTTGATAACCGTCAGCCATTCTTTACTGATGTACTGCAAGTTGGAGTGATATCCCCCCCCTCCCTTTCCCCCAGCAGCCTAACAACAGAACAATGGGAAGGTAACCAGATAACAGCTCTCTTACACAAGATAACAGTTGCCTGGTAGATCTAAGAACAACACTCAATAGTAAAATCCAGGTCCCACTGCAACACATTCAGTTACATTGAGTAGGAGAAACAACAGCCTGCCAGAAAGCAGTTCCATCCTAAAGTGCTGGCTCTTTCTGAAAGCACATGAGATGGCTGCCTACACACCAATATTACAACTTGCTGGTTCAGGGATGAAAGTTTATATTGTAGAGTAAATTATTTGCAGTGTAAGCAGTGTAATTTAGAAATAAAAACTATATCATAAAAATCATGGCAGAATCCCTTTAAGCAAATTAGAAATATTTCTGCCTCATGGCTCAGTTTCCAGGCACAGACTCTGAACTGTTACATTTTGCTACATTACCAATGCTAGCAATTATTGTATACATTCTAACATAACCTGTTCAACAGGGCCAAAGACTAGAAATGTACCAACTAAAGTATCAATTTATCACTGTTTACAGAGTTAGTGACCCCCAATCACCACCAAGCTGCTCCAAGGAGAAATGAGGTAAAAAACAAAGAAGAAAGTTCCCAAATTAAATACTAAATAAATAAATTTATTGGGAGTATATAGGGTTGCCACCTGGCCGGTATTTTACCAGCCTACCCGGTAAAAATGATGGCTGATCCCAATGTTATTAATAGGGAAAAAAGAATAATATATAGGAAGGCCGGTATTTTTTTCCAGAAAAGGTGGCAACCCTAGGAGTATACAAATCAATATAAACAATATTTCATACCATAATAAATGACATAGATATCTTAAGGTGGCCATACACGGGCAGATTGAAGCTGTCGATTTGGGTCCTTTAGACTGATTCATCAGCTTATCTGCCAGTGTATGGGACCTTTCAACTGGCCTCCCAGAAAAATATCTGGCCAAAAATTGGGCAGATCTCGATCGGGCAGGTTTGATTTTCCTGCCCGATTGAGGACTGCATCAGCTAGTTGATGTGGTCCTCGTCCCGTCAGCTGGTTTGCCCTTCATTGTAATCTGTTTTTTGGCTGTAGGGCTAAATGATTGCATTAGGCCGATGGTGTGCATATTGGCGCAAGATCCTTTTGCATCTGATTTTGCATCCTTGGCGAAAAAGTCCCGAAGCGGCGAAAGACCCAAAGCCACGAAAATAGCCAAAGCCGAAGTCCCGAATCAGCGAAAAGACCCGAAGTCATGAAAACAGCTAAAATTTGAAGTCCTGAAGCGGTGAAAAGACCTGAAGTCACAAAAACAACTGAAATTGAAGTCCTAAAAGGCGAAAAGACCCAAAGTCACGAAAGGAGGAGAAGTTAAAGTCCTGAAGCCTCGAGTTCAAGTCCTCTGAACACCAATGTGTGTTTTTTAATCCCCTGGCCACCAATGTATTATTTTAATACTCTATAGGCCCCTGGCACCAATGTTTTTTTTAAAAATATTCTTTGGGGCCCCAATTTTTTTTTAACTTGTAAGGGGGGCCCTGGCACCAATGCTTTTTTAAAAAAACTTTTATGGGGGGTCCTGGAGCCAATATTTTTTTTTAACTTATAGGGGGCCATGGTCCCGAATAGCTTTTTATTTTTATATATTGTGTGTGTGTGGGGGGGTTACGTTTTTTAACGCTGATGTCTGTGTGTTTTTTTAACTGTGATGTGAGTGGGCGGGATCTGGGCGGGGCTTGGGGCTGAGTGGGCAGGGTCCAGGGGGCTCCAAACATTTTGTTGTACGGGGCCCTGTGATTTCTAACGGCGGCCCTGATTGCACCCAATGAATGTTTTATGCCTGGCACTGAGACTTTTGGTATTCTATGGCATCAATGAAGAAAAGTCTACAGGACAAAATCACCACATATGGGTGTGCATTGACAGGAGGTAAATATAACTGCACACATGGGACAGATTTCAATGCTGTCAATGTGAATATATGCATGGAGGGTTTGGACTGTACCTGTTTTTTCTCCACTAGCAGAGAAAACACTTAACCCGAGGCTCCAACAAAGTTATCTGTTGCCCTTGAAGATACAGTCTGTTACTCCAGAAGCCCGTTGTATCAAGTAGCAGTGGAAGGAGGAGGACCCCTCTTATCTCATGTAGGGTGCCACAGTTCATGGGCTCTGTTGTATGTGTTTTGTTTTCAGACTCTTTCTTTATCAAGAATGGTTTGCTCCCCTAAAGACAAGAAAATCTGAGCACAAAGATAAATATCCCTGAACTGGATCACTCAGCTATACTATATTTTAAATACTCGCAGCTTCTGGCTTAATTGTGGTAAATTGACTCACTTTGCATTTTCCTTTGATTAAAGGGGTTGTTCACCTTTAAATTTACTTTTAGTATGATGTAGAGAGTGTTATCTGAGAAGCTTTGCAATAGGTTTTAATTTTTTATTATTTGTAGCTTTTGAGTTATTTAGCATTTTTTTTTTTTTTTTTTAATTAAGGTAGCAATTTCGCCAAACGAGTGCATCGCTCCCCGATGTGGGCTACCGACTCTGTATATCGACAACTTTTATCGGCCCGTGTATGGTCAGCCTTAGGTTGCTAGGATCCAAATTACCCTAGCAACCATGCATTGATTTGAATAAGAGACAGGAATATGAATAGGAGAGAAAGATGAGTAATGAAAAGTAGCAGTAACAATATATTTGTAGCCTTTCAGAGCATTTGCTTTTAAATGGGGTCAGTGGCCCCCATTTGAAAGCTGAAGAGATTCAGAAGATTAAGGAAATTCATTAAAAAACGATAAAAAATAAATAATGAAGACCAATTGAAAAGTTGCTTAGAGTTGGCCATTCTATATTAAAATACTAAAACTATACTATACATACTAAAAGTTAACTTGAAGGTGAACCATCCCTTTAAGCCAGATTGTTATATTATTATTATTATTATTATTATTATGAATTCATAACGCATAAGTTGATGTATACATTGAACATACACATTTACATTTAAAAACAACCAATAAGCGGTAAGCGGCTTTACTGGGGCAGTGACTTACTGTATATGAAAGGAAAGACCTGGAGCTATAAGCGCAGGGGCTGTATGACAAGGGATCTGAATGTCTAGGTCAGAGATGAGCGGAATCACATTTAGCTGTGTTTAGGTGAGAAGGAATAAGTTAAGGCAGGAGATGGCCAGGCCCAGGGGTGGAGTAAGAGAGGGACGTGATGTCAGGGGAAGAAACAGTTCACTTCTCTCATGTTGGCGGCAGAGCATAGTAGCGATCTCTTGTTAAATTATGGCTTAAGAACAGGGCCGGGCCGCGCCGCACAGGCGCCCAAGGCAAGCCGGCGGATGCGTCGCCGGCTTAGCCCAAGTGCGCATGCGCAAGGTGGCGCTCGCGTGTGCATGCGCAAGAAAGCGGTAGTTTTTACTTCTTTTGCGCAAATTGCCGACAAATACATTCGGGCGCAGGAGCGCAAGAAGAAGTAAAGACCACAAAGAGTCCGGCACCGGACTGGAGGTAGGCGACAGAGGATGTGTGTGCCTGGCGCCCCCCCAGCTTTGCGCCCTAGGCACGTGCCTACTCTGCCTACCCCTATTTCCGACCCTGCTTTAGAATATTGCCTTGGGTTAAGCTGGCATGGTCCTATTTATTAAATAAAATGTAAATAAATGCTGTGGCCATTTTACACCCATCTCTGTCTCCTGGTTTCATTAAGGAATGTAACAATGGGGTCCAGTGGGACAGCTCAAGGCGAAGGGTCAAATTGAGGAGTCCCCTTGTCATGATGTATAAATCTGTAAAGCGCTGAAAAATGTGTCAGTTGTAAATACTTGAAAATAATAGAAACATAACTATTGATCTGCATTTACATATCATATAAGGTTATTTTCTGAAAACTATTATTTAGGAAATGTTGTATTATTTAGGAAATGTTGAATTTTGTCTTATAAATCTATAGAACTATACATATTCAAGTTTCACTTTGTGCTGTAGCCTAAAAAAAATTATTAAAACAAAATGTGCAAGCCTGCAAGACTCTAATGGGGGAATGTTTATATGTGTCAGCGCAAAAAAACATTCGCAGACATCTTTGCGAATGTTAGCGACAATGTTTGTGTCTTTTTTGACCGATTACAGACCTTTGCAAAGTTTGAAGCAAATGGTTGTTGCTAACATTTGTAGTGTAAGGGCTCTTACTCATGAGCGTTTTTACCTGCGCTCCCCTAGGCGCCGAACGCAGGAAAAATGCAGCATGTTGTGTCTCAACCTGCGTTCGGCGCCTACACGCGCCTGTGTGAGTACAGCCCCATTTGAAAAATGAAATGCGTCTATTCCTGCGCTCCCCTGCGGCTGAACACCGAAAAACGGAACGCAGGGGAGCGCAGGTAAAAACGCTCATGAGTAAGAGCCCTAAGTAATAAAAAAAAATTCGCAATCACAAAGCATTTTTTTGGACAAAATAATTAACTAAACTCCAGAGCAGCTGTTAATGCTAACCGTTGCTTAGCGATAATGTGCAATGTAATATTCACCAGCGAATGTTTTTTCACTCCGAGCAGAACTAAACATTTGCAAAAACACAATTGTAAGTAATGCTTGTAATTTTAATTATATTCCCCCTAGGTCAGTGATGCTTAAAGGAGAAGGAAAGGTTAAAACTAAGTAAGCCTTATCAGAAAGGTCCATCTAAATATACCAGTAAACCCCCAAAGTGGTGCTGCTCTGAGTCCCCTGTCAAAAGAAATACAACATTTCTTTCCTTCTATTGTGTACACATGGGCTTCCTCTATCAGACTTCCTGCCTTCAGCTTAAACCTCATTGCCCTGGGCAAGAGCATGCTCAGTTTGCTCCTCTTCCCCCTCCCCCTCCCTTCTCTACTGTAATCTGAGCCCAGAGCAGGGAGAGACTCAGGCAGGAAGTGATGTCACACCATGTTAATATTGCAGCTCCTATCCTAAACAAACAGAAAGTTTCTAGAGCTTTTTATTAGGGTATGGTACAACATTCTACAGAATAAATATAGCATTCTAGCTTGCACTATTGCAGCTAATCTATTGTTAATAAAATGCCTCCGTAGCTTTCCTTCTCCTTTAACCAGTGGCTCATGAGCAACATGTTACTCACCAACCCCTTTGTATGTCGCTCTCAGTGGCCTTAACGCAGGTTCTTATTTCTGAATTCCAGGTTTGGAGGCAAGTTTTGGCTGCATAAAAACCAGGTGTAAGGCCAAACAGAGCCTCCTGTAGACTGCCAGTCCACATAGGGGCTACCAATTTGCCAATCACAGCCTTTTTTTGACACATCCAGGAACTTTTTTTCATGCTTGTGTTGTTCCCCAACTGTTTTTACATTTGATTGTAGCTCAAGGATAAAAAAAAAGGTTGGGGACCCCTGCTCTAAATGATAATTTGTCTTCCTGATATTTTCCTCAGAATGTATTGTGTGATATTAAACTGTCTGCACTGTATAAAAGAATAAATAATCATTTAACCCTCTCAATGTGTGACACTCATGGTTTACAAAATATGCTGTAGAATGCACTGCCTTCATTGAAGCAGGATCAAATACCTCTAAGCACTTATTTTAAGATAAATAAACCCTTAAATCTTAAGTGACTGATTTCCTAGTCAAAGTAGTTGACTCTTAAATTCTCACTGCGTCTGTGCTGACATTCCTAAGTGGCTGAAGCCATAACTGGCCCCACTAAGCCCTAATTTAAATAAGGTCATCCAGTTGGCCCCAGGTGCACAACATTAAGGGTCTGGCCACACGAGCAGATTTGAGGCGACAATCTCCCCGAACTGCCTTCCCCCTGCCCTCCGCTGGCTAAAATGAAAATCGCCTGCGACAATGCACACACAGCATTTCGTTTTTCCGGCGACTAATCTCCCCCCGAATCTGCTCGTGTGGCCAGACCCTTAGAAGGCACAGTAGAATACAAGCTCTAGTTCAATTTCCAGACTGGTGTATTTTCTTCTGTCCAAACCAAGTCCAGACAATAACTTTGTCAGAGAAAGCATTTTAATACATATTAGGACACAAAATACCCTATTTACAGATTATAAATCTGACTTTTGTGCTAGGCTAATTAGACCCCTGACATATTAGAGAACATACAGACTAATCTTAGAAAACACTTTAAACGACACAGTCTTGTATAAACCCCCTATGTATAAGTAAAGATAAACTTGTTTGGTAGGCTAGGAGAAGCTCTGGGGCAATGAAGTATGCCAGTGTTCAGAGTTTATCGCATATCGCCTATAAAAAATGCAGTTAGCAACAAAAAACTTTTTGTCTTTGAGACTATGGTTTCATAGTTACCTGTATTTTAGGCCCTTTCCCACTGTCTGTGTGCCATTCATACCAGTGCCTAGTTGCTAGGTAAACAAACCCCTAAATACCCTGTCCATTTTATAGCATTAAACTATGTTTACTTTGCTTGTGTCTAGAAAATGTTTACTGTCAACCATCCAATTATTGTAGTCTGACAGGTCCAGCTTTACTGTATATTGTATACACTTAAAAGCATAGAATGGAAGTAAAACCATAACATTTTCAGATAACTAATAATATACTGGTTCACTAAACTTTCCTTTACTTTTGGACAAAAAGAAAACATCCCAATAAAACAAATTTGTCATTAAATTGTTGTAAAATGTTCACACCTAAAAAAAAACAATCCAGTGACAATTCTCTGAATGCCAGTTTTTTTTTTTTTTTTATACCCTATGGCACCGTAACTATTTGAATTTGATGTTATTAACTCCAGAAAAATGGCTCTAAAACCTTTTATCTGCACAAGTGTACAAAATGCCATATTCACAAAAACAGATTAAGGCTTTCGGGAATTCAACATTCTTTTAACTCCAATCCAAGTCCATTGTACGAATTCCCCTTAGGTGTCAGCAAGTAGAAAAATCACAAAAACTTTCTTTTATTCTACCAGGTTTGTATGTTCTTTTCCTACACATCAAACAAAAATGTAAAAATCAAGAAAAAATAACTTATTTGCTTCAAGCTTAGACTATAAAATGTCAATGCCAAAACAGACAGAGGACAATGGAGTCAGCCAGCTGTCCACAGAAACACTGCCCTTCACCAAAACATATGCTCAGTTCTCAGAAAGCGTGGGACACCAAATTGGCTTCAATCACTGGTCTGGGAATAGGGCAGCTTTATGAACTCTTTCCAGTGTTATACAAACAGCAGAGGAGAGGATGAAGTGATTGTTTACTAACTATCCAGAGTTCCAAAAACTAGAAAGCATTCAAAGGGGCACGTTCACTGTATGTACGTATAAATAATCTCGTTCCAATATATATCTTGTCGGAAAGTAACATACAGAAGGGAAAATATGCATCAAGGTGCATATCAAGGTGCATATTCACTGTTGTGCGCTTGCCTGTGCCACAGTGTGTACAAACTAATAGGAAATGCAGGGCTGTGTTTCTCTGGGGTGGAACGCATGATATTCATTGTACATAGATCAGTCGGGAAAAGCAGACCTCCATATACAGACAGAAAACAGAATGAAATGATGTTTCATATAAGGCTAGTTCAACTAAGGTGCAAGACTGCTTATTCTCTGAATCAAACCTGCATTTTGTGCTTCCTTGTGGCAAAAGTGATTGAGACAAAGGGGCTGTGTTTACTCCACACCGTACACATCCAAAAATAACTTTATATAAAAATATTTTGTCATATTGAAAAGACATACAGTGCATCAATACTGCATGGATTTTCCTTAGTATCACTTTCTAAAAGTTAGGATGAGACGGGCTAAAAGGAGCCAAAAAGCCCTTCACGTGCCACCATAAAACTTCTGAAAACAGAAGGTATTTTTAGCCCATCTCAACCTAACCAGTTTAGGGTCTCTGCTTTGCTACTCTTCAAGTCCTATCCTCTCAGAAGCCATGTTCCAATATCTTGCACTGATGAGATCTAACAATATCGAAACAATCAATATGCAAGTTTGGATATACTGTATGGCTCTGAGCTATTAGGCTGTATCTGTGCTATTAAACCAGCAGTTCTGGATGCATAGTTGGCACATAAAGGAGTGATTTGCATGTCTCTGTCCATAATGCCTCAGTTACACTCTCATTTTTGGTATTAAGGCAATTCTACGTTTATGGCACGAGGCAAGTAAATAAATTCTATTTTCAGAAGGCTTTACGCTAAAAGTTAGTTCTAATCCCGAGGCATTACCAAAGAATCGCGGCTGATAAATAAATTACTGGCAAAGCTCAGAACAGTTGCTTGTCTCAGTACCGGGAAAATATTCAGAATGAAAAAGCATACTAGAAGCCTACTGTAAAATGATTTCTGGTCAGTGTATTGGAAATGACAGGTTGGTGTTTATTCCAGTAATTAGTCTGAAGTAAGCTGAAGTCATAGGAGAGAAAGGAAAACATTGTGTGTGAATCAAGAACACTGCGTTCAGCCTGAGTTTTCAGGGGAAAGTCCTGTAACCAATCCAGCAGTGCTTGTTAAACTGCTCACAAACAGAGCTCCTTTTATTGGATTTAAACACTGGCACGTCATTTTCATGTCCTGCTTTGCTTATTTATGCCAGTGCATTACTTTCTTAAAACTGACAATCTACACTTGTGCTGAAAAGCCCTGTTGTGGGAGAAACTGTTGCAAAAAGTGTAAATTTCAATCAAGTGATGTTTCAGAAATAAGCAACCATGGGCCAAGACTTGCATAGATAACATCACTAAGCTTTAAATTTATGGAGGACGAAGATAAGCTACTGCTGTTTTTATTACACTGTTTACACTGCAAATAATTCACCTACAATATAAAAGTTCATACTGAACCAGCAAGTGTATTTTTTTTAGCTGTAATATTGGTGTGTAGGCAGCCATCTCAGGTCATTTTGCCTGGTCATGTGCTTTCAGAAAGAGCCAGCACTTTAGGATGGAAATGCTTTCTGGCAGGCTGTTGTTTCTCCTACTCAATGTAACTGAATGTGTCTCAGTGGGACCTGGTTTTTACTATTGAGTGTTGTTCTTAGATCTACCAGACAGCTGTTTATCTTGTGTTAGGGAGCTGTTATCTGGTTACCTTCCCATTGTTCTTTTGTTTGGCTGCTGGGGGGGAAATCACTCCAACTTGCAGTACAGCAGTAAAGAGTGACTAAAGTTTATCAGAGCACAAGTCACATGACATGGGGCAGCTGGGAAATTGACAATATGTCTATCCCCATGTCAGATTTCAAAATTAAATATAAAAAAAACTGTTTGCTCTTTTGAAAAACGGATGCATTTTTGAAAAAATCCTGTTTACCTGTGACAGTATCCCTAAAGGGTCACATTCCTTCCAACAAAAAAACATTACTAAGCTTATTTAAACACTACCATGGCTAATGGCAATGTAAGTGATCCCCTGTCAACCCCCTAGCAGAGGTGAAGAGAATGCATCATGCAGTGGCCAACATGTCTTCAGTCTTTCAAAGATACTGCAAATGCGTCCATAAACAGGAACTAGAGATACAGGTACTAAAGATATGTTTGCCCCATTTATTGCATGGTTTATTAGGACATGAGATATGCATGATGTTCAGTCAAACTCTTTATCATCAGAAGCAATGAAGGGGTAACTGGATTTAGCAGCTCGAGCAGTTTGGGTTCCATTTCGTGCTTTACTGCTGTGCCTGTACATTCCATTTTTCTGAAAATGTTTCCTTGTGAGTGTAACTCTGTGAGCCCACTTAGTAGTTCAAAATAAAAAGCAGTTTAAACAAATAGTAAAAATGGAGAAGGCTTTGTCAAAGTAGTGCAAAAGGCTGCCCTGCTGTCATTCAATAATACTGAAGAATAATACTGAAGGGTTTGCAGTGTTTCTATACAAATACATTTTCAGTCCCGATTGCCTTCCGCCTCAGAAGAAAATACACAGCAGAAATAATGAATTAACGCACTGTACGAGGCGCTAACACAAAGCTTGTTGAGAGGCAGGCAAACCGGCAGTATAATGAGCAATTTATAACAGCTGCAGACAAATATATTCTAAAAAGGAATATTGGCGGCTGTTTATTTTGGCTTTTTACAAAATGATGTGCTCTTTATATGTTGCTCAGATTGCAAGTGCTTCAGAAAGTAGCTTCCTGTTTAATGACATTACACATAATGATTGTGGAAAAACAAGATGGGCAAGTCCTCTGCATGTGAATAAAATAAGCCTGTGAGACTATGGGGCAAATTCACAAAGCGCCGACAATGCGCTAGCGACGCCTTCGCCGCACTTCGCCAGGGCGCCACTAATTCACTAAAATCCGAAGTTGCGCTCAGGGAGGCGAAAGGTAGCAAAGTTGCGCTAGCATTAATTCGTCAAGCAAAGCGAAGTTACGCTAGTGATGCCTAATTTGCATATGGCGCCAAGTTAAAGTCCAATGGACATATATGTAGCAACAAACACATTACACTACACAAGCCTGGGAAAGCTTCATAAAATAAAATAGAGTTGTTATTTTGCCCTATACATGTGCCCACTGTATAGTTTAGGTGCCATATGTTAGGAAATGTAGGGGGGAAGGTGGGTACCCCAAAAAAATTTACAATCTTTTTCAGCCTATCCCCCTTAAAAAGTAAAAGACGCCAGCGTTTTTTGGGACTTAGAAAAAATGTAAACTTTTTTTGAAGCAATCCCTATCTACTCTATTGCACTTCGCCTGGTCTGAGGTGGCGAAGGCAAGTCTGGCGCAAGAGGTAACGTTCAGTAAAATGCGCAAGTTAGTGAATAAATTACGTCCCTTCACCATAGCGCAACCTCGTCTGGCATAAGGGTGCAAAGTATCACTTAAGTTGGTCCACTTCGCTAGCGAATTTACGCCAGCGCCCGTTAGTAAATCAGCGAAGTAACGATATGACATCACGCTGGCGAATTTTCGCTAGCTTTAGCCACTTTGCCCTTTAGTAAATTTGCCCCTATGAGACTACTAGAGATTATGTACCAGGCAGCACAGACAGGAGGAAATTCTGCATCCATCTTAGTGGCTGGGAAACAAAACACCGACATTCTATAAAAGATCAGGGTAGGGGTGCTCTGCTTGCACGAGGAGCCCGCTGCCAAACAATGGAAAGAATATTAACCTCTTTTTCAATGCCACATGAGCTATTGTGCAATTAAAGGGAATTAACCAAGGTAATTAGTACGTAGGAAAGAGCACATTTAAAGGAGTTGTTCACTTTCAAACACTTTTTTTCAGTTCAGTTGGTTTCAGATTTTACCAGAAATAAATACTTTTTCTAATTATTTTCTTTTTTGTATTCAACACTGTTTTTCTAATATTGAAGTGTAAAGTGTCATTTTTCACCTTCTAAAGATGATCTGGGAGGGGGGTCGCCGACTCATTAGGGTCAGTCCACACAAGCAAATTCGGGGAGATTTATTTGCCTGGCGACTAATCGCCTCTTCTTCTGGGCCTTCACGTGTCTTCTGCGCTAAAGTACAAGCGGCGCTTCATTTTCTGAAGTCGCCCGAAGTTTCCTCGTGAGGCAACTTCGGGCGAGTTCGGAAAACGAAGTGAGGCATGTGCTTTAGCGCAGGCGACTTTTCATTATAGCAGACGGGAAGACACGCGAGGGCAGTTCAGGGAGATTGTCGCCCTGAAGAAGAGGTGATTAGTCGCCAGGCGACTAAACTTCCCCGAATCTGAAAATGTGGACTGATCCTTAACTGTCTTAATTTGATACATTCAGTTGATACATTTGTTATCTTTGTCCCTGCTGAGCAGAATCTCTGAGTGTCATTAAAGGCAGCTGTTAGAATTGATACACTAGTTGCTAATACTCAAGAGATACTGCTGAGAAATGTATCAACTAACTGTAACGACTAAGGGCAGAAACACACACGAAGATTCAGGCAACTGATCTCCCTGAAAAGCCTTCCCATCAGCTAGAATCTAAATCGCTGGCGGGATGGCACTTGGAGCGCTTCGTTTTCCGAAGTTGCCTGAAGTTTCTTCAGGAAGCAACTTCGGAAAACAAAGCGTTCCTAGTGCCATCCCGTTGGTGAATATAGATTCTAGCTGGCGGGAAGGCAGTTTGGGGGGGATAAGTCATCCAAAGAAAAGGCGATTTGTCGTGGGTGACAATCTCCCCGAATTTTCACGTGTCTCTGCCCTAAATGTAGCAAATGGTAACAGTTCAGAATGCTTCTAGATCACTGAACTGCCACACTGAAACACTAGAGACAGGAACATTAAATTTTTAACTGAAATTTTAGGGAACTCCCCAAATTTACATCCATCTGATGCCATTGTGAGGTACACAAACAAAGTGCAAAAGAGGGTAAAGCTTTACAAATTTTTGTTCATCTGCCATTTTCTTGGGGAGAAATTACGTTTTATTTAAAATATTCAAATGGAAATATAATCATATAATGAAGTCATAACTCCAAATCCTCCATATTGGACCAGTCACAAATTGCACAACCCAGAGTGGGGTGTGCCATAAAGTCTTTTAAACAGACCATGTCTGAGGGACATTGCTGAGTGGATCAGGAGCAAGGTGTAAGGCCATGGCACACGTGGAGATAAATCTGCGTTGATGCGGACGACAGGACTATCGATAACCCGGCAATAATTTAATTCGGCAGTGGGAAAACAAACATGCCACTTCATTTTTCCCAAAGTTGCTTCTCGAGGTGTGCCATTAGCCTAAATGTCTGAACTTTTAAATGGAATTTGTGTGGTAGATTGTAAAATCTGTTACATCAGCATAAAAGTACCATAGTGAACTGATTCCAAGGCAATCACTTTGATCTAGGCCTTGCCATGGGATTACTGGCAACATGTGGAATAGCAAAATCAAAGAAATGTGGCACTAAAAGAGTTTAACAATAAAAAAAAGAAGCAAAAAAAATGTAATATTAAATTCTAAACTTTTGCAAAATAATACAATATAGGTTTGTTACCACATGAAGCAAAGCTGCAAGGCCAATCATATTTCTACATGAAGAACACTATCTGCCTTAGTATTGTTGACTTCTGTCTCAGACCAATGTTTTGTCCAAGATGAGACTATTTTCCAGAACATGCCTATGCATGTAATCTTTGTAGTGATACACTGAACTCATCTTTCTATAGGCCCCTGTCATATAAAATACATTCTCCTTTCAACCCCTAAATCCATATTCCACAAGCTGCAGTGAGAGCCAATTCATACATCCAGTATTTGTTACTTATTTGTTACTTATTGAGCTAAACAGGGCAAAGAGGGAAACTGAAGCTCATGCTTGATGCTTGCAAGGAAAAGAATTTGTATACTGTACGTAAATATCCACCTCGCAAAACCAGACATTGAGTAGGTTAACTTTCTTTGTTAAAGCTCAAGAAATAACAATAACCAAAGATATTCCATGATTAAAACCAAAGGCAAACATGATGTTCAGCACAAGCCCTCGTACATTGCATTCACATTGAACAGAGTGGTAAACTTGCTCTTCAGTTGGTGCAACTCTCAGTCACCTATCTGGCAAAAGCTGCCTGAAGAACCCATACAGTGGCAGATACTGCTGAATTTACCAAGTTTGACTGCAACATGCCGACTACCCACCTATTTATTAAAAAAAGACACTATGGGGCAAATTCACTAAGATTCATAGTTGCGCCAGGCGTAACTTCGCCGCACTTCGCCACACTTCGCCAGGTGTAGTTTCGCTAGCGCTCCGCAAATTCACTAAAATCCGAAGTTGCGCTCAGGGGTAGCGTAAGGTTGCGAAGTTGCGCTAGCGTTGATTCGCTAAGCGAAGCGAAGTTACGCTAGCAATTTGCATACTTTGCCAAATTCAAATTTCTATGGAGGAATATGTAGCAGCACTACAAATGCCTGGGAAACCTTCAAAACATCAAATAAAATGTTTACTTTGCCCTATTCATGTGCCCACTGTGTAGTTAAGTTGCCATGAGTTAGGAAATGTAGGGAGGAAGGAGGGGAGCCCCAAAAAAAATTTCGATCTTTTTCAGCCTATCACCCATAATATAGAAAAAACGCCAGCGTTTTTTGGGACTTAGAAAATTTTTTAACTTTTTTTGAAGCAATCCCTATCTACTCTATTGCGCTTCGCCTGGTTTGAGGTGGCGAAGGAAGTCTAGCATAAAAGGTAGCGTTCAGTACAATGTGCGCGTTAGTGAATTTGCGTAGTTACGTCCGTTGCGCAAATTCGCCAGGCGTAAGGGTGCGAAGTTACGCTAGTGAAGTTACGCTAGTGTCCGTTAGTGAATTTGCGAAGTAACGAAAATGGCCAACGCTAGCGAATTGACGCTAGCGTTAGGCGCTTCGGCGCTAAGTGAATTTGCCCCTATGTTATTTAAGCTTAAGATTCAGTTTCTTTTTGAATATGTGCAAAGTAAAACAGGTGATTCTACGCAAGAACCTTTAGTTGCATTCTTGTTTGTCTTTATTTATATTTATATATTTTAGTGGCATTCAGTGGATTACTATTCTGTAATCATAGAAAAAACATTTTATAAACATCTGAAAATGATCCCTCCATTACCTATCATTTATCCCTTGTTATAGTTTAGAAAACCGGGTAATGGTGTCATGCAATTGCTAGCCAAATATAAGCATTTCAAGAAATTTGTTCTAAAAGACCACTGCATGAAAAAAGATAGGGAGAAAACACAGGGATTTATTGGTAGTGACTGATCTAGGGCAGTGTTATGACTCCTCGCGGATTACGCTAAGATCTTGCTGTCTGATAGCTGCTTTGTCTCAGCACCCTAACTATAGGCAACTCCTTTAGTCATCCTATGACTGGGACAGGGATTATTTGCAAACACGGGATGACATTCACTTTAGAAACCTTTTATCTATACGGACTAATATAAGAAGGCTGAGATTTATGCATATGTACTGTTTTGACAACCAGTTTATTGTCACGTCTGCTGTTTCCTTTGTGCTTTCATTTTCTCATCACTTTTTCTGTATTGTTCTGCATATTTATAAATACCTGTATGGGATCTGTTATCCAGAAACCCCTTATCCAGAAAACTCCAAATTACTGAAAGGCTGTCTCCCACAGACTCCATTTTATCCAAATAATCCAAATTTTTAAAATTGATTTACTTTTTCTCTGTAATAATAAAACAAAACCTTGTACTCGATCCCAACTAAAATATAGTTTATATTTTTTATAATATAATTAATCCTTATTGGAGACAAAACCAGCCTATTTGGGTTTATTAAATGTTTAAATGTTTTTCTAGTAGAATTAAGGTATGAAGATCCAAATTACAGAAAGATCCATTAACTATATAACTATAGTAACCATACTGTGACTAGTGGTATACTTCATGAATCAGGAGAGCCAAAATATACCAACAATGCAATTTATTTCTTCTAATATATATTTCAATGCAGTATAAGCATTAATTGTACTTCTACTGTATCACACACACACAATATATCCATGATTCCTATGGATGTTGAAAATCTTCTTTTCTAATGAGAAAGCTCAAGGCTATTAAAACTGAAAGAGAGACATGTTCTTGGACCTAACACATACAGTGCAACACATAGAGTAATAGGAAGCTCTGAAAGGAGACCTGGGCCACTGATCATGGCATAAAACATACTTAAGAGCAATCTGACAGGCAACATTAGGGCAAAGATGTTAACCAACATCACTTGGGTGCTACTGCTCCAGTCCTGGATTCTTTAAAACCTGAATGGTAACATGAAATAAGGGCTAAAAAACTCCCACTAATGTCAAAGCACTTCCTGATCCACTCATTAGTACATTTCCACAACCTTTAGCAGCTCTGTGATTGAAGAAGAGGTTGGCAAGAGACAATTTGTGAATTGCAATTTCAAATCAGTGGTGTATTTATTGAATTGGGAGAGCTATAACAAGCAATACATTGGCTGGACTTCAAGGCTATAAAAAGCAAGGAGAAGGGATGATATCAGTGTCAATTTATTAGAGTGATGTATCACCTGCAATTTATTTATTTTTTTAATAGTTTTTTTGTATTGTTAATTTATGAATTAAAATTAACTATATTTTTACTGTACTGTTATATAATATACTGTTCACAAGAATAATTCAATATAATGTGTAAGAACAGCCTCTAGAACATTTCTTTTTTCATGTGTTTTACTTTGAAGGGGTTCTCCATTGTAATAATGTAATTGTAAGAATGCAATTGTAATAATTTGACAGTTGCTTAAAATATATATATGTTTCTGGGGGTCTTCAACGCTAGATTTAGTAAAATTTGTAAAAATTTTTCATGAGTCCAATATAATGGAGATGATAACAGAATATAGTAAAACTAAAATTGACTGCATTAGGTTCTTAATATAATTCAAGCAAAAACATATTTAAAAGGGACAGTCTAATACAGACTGCTGCTTTAATGCAATGAGATGCGTTGTCCTTTACATATGAATTATTAACCATACTTCTGTGAAGTATCTGCACAGAGAGCCGCAGAAATTATTCATGAGCTGGTGAAGAAGGGAATACGATGCACACCAGAAATTTAACAGACACATGTAAATGTGTATTGAGGTTTTTAAAAATGCATCAACCCTAAAAATGTGAGCTACTGTGATTTAACCTTCAATACATTGCCAGGGTCAAGTAGAATAAAAATGATCTGAGGTTGAAAACAATCAGTTTAAACCAGTGACTGTTGGCTTTGGTGATTAATGAAAGACACAGTCATTTGATTGGATCCTCTGGTTTCCAAGCTATGGAATTGCATATAGAATTGCATAGTCATTTTGAAGAAAAGCCTTCTTCAAAATGACTCCTGCTTAAGACATAGCATTAACTCAAAAAGTAGATAAGAAAGAAAATGTTTATGTGCTATGGGTACTAGAAGGAAAAATGCCACTAGTATGTTTCTAAGGCTTACTATGCATTCAAGACTGACAGTGTTTTAAAACACACAGTCATCAATATAAAGCCACTGGATCCAGCACACAGGCAAAATGTACCGTAGTTTAATCTTGATGGATTTAATTAATACTATAGATATAGGAACATGGCTTCTAAGGTGACAGAAAAAAAAACTAAGAAGAGAAGCGGTAAAGCTATAGTGATAATTGTTAGTTTACTATGAAAAACCTGATTTTGCATATAAAATGTAATCAGCAGATGTGGACTTACAAATTGCTCCTGCACAAGGAATCCCTGAACACTCATTGTGGAATCCCAGTTCTTTATATATGACACTTCTGCACTTATAAGCATAGCCTTGTAGAGTCATTCAAGCATTATATACCCTATGGACAAATCTTGTGTAAAGCTTTCAGGGTTTACCTGACAAATCTTTGCATACGCAGCATCTACAGGGCCTTTAGTGAAGTATTCAACGTTTATTCTGAGAAAATGGGAACCAATGAAAGCGTTGCATGGGTGGTTCAGGGAGCCCATGTCTGGAGTAATATATATTACTGGGTCACAGTCAGAACATGCTGATATTCAGCCACAGTCCAATGTGTTTACTATAATGTGAAATGTGTATGTAACTGCACATAGATATATAGATACTGGCAGCATAAAAACCCAACATTTACAAAGCAGCTTCAGCACAGTTTGAACCTTTTAAAATTGTGCAGTAGAATCATGTTCACATGTCTAACACATGCAGTAAATACAAGAGATCAGCGTGAGACTCATGAAACCAATTAAAAAAGATGGAAAAGTCTCACAGCAGACGCCTTTAGGCCAAATACCATCTGAATCAGTGAATGAAATTGTATCTAGTAAGATCATTGAGCACCCTAAGTTGCCATGAAAACATATTTCATCAATAATCAAGTCGATCTGTGTTCAGGATTCTTTTTGGAATTCCATTTATCTTACATAACAGTAAAGGAGTAGAGAGCATGTGCAAACACAGTACTGGCAACTACTCACCCCCCGATAAGAAATAGGATCACACCCATATTTCTAGATTTTCCTCTGTTTTATTTCATATCCATATGTTTTTGTACCTCTGTAATGGAGGATAAGGCATCACTAATGATCCCTGCAAAACACTAAATCTTTTGCAATATCTATTCCAACCTTTATTAATGGAGTTGGGCACTAGTGATGAGCGAATCTCATCCCTCTTCTGCTTGCAGCTCGCACGTCAGACCCAAGAGCCCTTTTAAGGGCTACCTCTGTTTGTCTTTGTCTGTTTGTCTTTGTCTGTATGTATCCGTTATGGATGCACACCACCAGGTTTTTTTTAGTGATAAATTAGTTGTTTTATTTATTTATCTGTGCTTTTCCCTAAATCCCTGAACCCCCTTTTTTAGATAGTGTAGGTAGAATTGAGGTCCAGTATGAGGGTCTGGAGAAAGTGTAGGAGAGAGTGCGAGGGTTAAAGAGGGCATGGTGCTGGCTGTGGGCATGCTACACATAAATCCCATCTGGGCAGGAGTTTCAAGAGGTTAAAGCCATTATCTGAATATGAGGGGAAGCCCTCCTCCTCCTGCTATTTAAAAAAATGTTCTATTATGCACCGCTGTGCTGTTTCTATTTAATTTTTTTCTGCTATGGAGTTATATTAATTTAAATACTCCGATAGTACTTGAAGTTGTTTGTTTTGGAGTATTAAAGGACCAGAAACATAATTTTTTTAAAAAAAAAATCGTTAATATACTATGAAAAAGAAACATTACTTACTCCACTTGCACTCCTCTTCAGAAAAGGCGATCGGGTGATCCATTGTGCGGCGCTTGATTTCTCCTCCCTAGGAGATAACCAGGGAGGAGAAATTGAGTGCCGCATGGTGGATCGTCGCCCTGTCGCATTTAATTTCATCTATTAACTTCAATGCAATCTGGCGAATAGCAATGATGTATTAATCCATCCAGTATCAGAGGCAATGTGAATTGATGGGCTAGCTAGACTGACCATTTTCTTGAATGCCTCTGCAAGCAGCTGCAGGACGTCTATAACCAAACTTCCAAGTGTAAGCTTAGTTATCTAACACGCAATATTGTTGGCACACTTCTTACGGGGGCACTCAGTTCTGCCACATCAGAAGCCCTGGCACAGACATCCATAGCCAGATGCAAAGCACCTCTATTCTCAGGCCATTGGTGCTATGTGAAGAGGGTGGGGATAGAGCACTACACCAGAACCTTTCTGGAACATGAGCCCTGCAGAAGTGTGGCCTGGCCTAAAACCTTACAGTGCTCAGTACATACAGCTGACCAAAATCCCAGTAATTTCATATATTTCTAATCTTATTGCCTTCTTATGTTAAAGTTAGAACAAATAAATAAAACACAAAAAATGTATAAGAAAGACCAGTGCTCTAAAGGGTTAAATAGCTGCAGCAAAGCCGATTCAGGTTAAGTAGACACAGCCCAGTCTGTCTGCTGGAAATCTGCCAAAAATCTCTTCCTAATTTACATTCCCATTCAAACCACCTTTCATTGTTCCCAAGCCCAAGGCTGCTTTCTTTACTGACAGGGAAAGCCCTTTGCCAGACTAGCTTAGCTTTTAAATTATGTATTAAGTTGATTCTATGAGAAAGCACAGGAGAAGGGTGGGGGGAATATTGTATATCATAGTCACCCTTTTTTCATGATGGAAAATGAGGTTTGGTCAAGACTCTTGGGGGGGTTAAGTCCTATTCCAAAACACTCTAAAAACTCAAGGTTTTTTAACCATAAAATCCACATTTTTAGTGGAAAAATAACCTCAAATTTTCGAGATTTATTATACCCCGAGGATGGAAAAAGTCAGAATCCGAAAATACTCCAACTCAGACCTGGCGAGGTTGTATACAAGTCAATGGGAAAGGTCCCTGTCCTATTTGGAAGTTTCTGTAGTCTGCACTGGAATGAGCCTGAAAATCCGACTATTTTGGCCAAAAATCCCAAAAAATCTTGACTTTTTGGGAAAAAGCCCAAAAAAATTTAATTGATTTGGGAAAAAAGTACGATTTGCTCGATTATATTGAGTTTTTACCCGATCCGAAGAAATAAGGTCCGTGGATTCTAGTTTGGTAGAACTTTTTTATTTTTAATACTTGGATTTTGATAAATAAGGCTCCTAATATTAAAAACTGAAGGAACACCTGTGTTTTTAGTTATTTCTATATATACCTGTACCCAACCCAAAAGCTTCCTTTACATAGAGGCAAACTTTGTCTACATATTTGCTTTCAAACTGATGAGTAGAACCTGTTATAATGTTTGCTTGTCAAAGTAGCCATCAGAGGCCTTGCACTGCACAACTCAACATGCATGCGCTGTGCAATATGTTGGCGCTCTAAAAATACATGTTAATAATAATAATAATAATAAAAAGAGGTTATATGCCTTTTTTTAATATTATTCTCCTATCGTGCCACCCCGAAATCTTTAGTTACTCTGTAATGGATCAATGTCACTACTTATAACCTGCAGGACCTAAAAAATTATTCAACTGAATGTTCTCTTCCCAGCATTCCTGTATTAGATCAGTAGAAAATAAATAAATATAACACACAGTACTCAGGCCTTAAGGCTAAGCCTTCTCTTACCCTATCTACCTTTCCTCAATAATAGAGGCCTTGCTCAGCTACAGTATATATTTTTTTGTATATACAAAAAAAAAACCCTTGCTAAGGGCTTGTACACATTTGCATTTCTCAGTGAGCTCCTCTGCAGCCAGTTTTAAACTCTTCAGCTGCGTGGGAGCACAAGAAATGCAGCTCATTCAATCACCAAATGCAGGTGAAATGCAGCATGCTATGTTCTGTGCCTGTGTCAGTACTGGGTCATTTAAAAGAGTTGTGTGAGTTCCTTCCTGTGCTTCCCTGTGACTCAGAATTTTAAAACTTAACTTAGAAGAGCACAGGCTTGAGTGCTCGTCAGTACAACCCTCTTAGGGAGAAACTCTACGATGCGTCTGGTGCCGAAACCAGAAGAAGAAACGAATGCGCACTGCGTTTTCATCCGATAGTCGGATAAATGTAGTACTTACATGCGATTCTCCTTTACTTCCTGTTTCTTCACAACATCCGACATGTCGCATGCGTTTCGTCGCATGGTGAAGTGTCAGCACCAGACGCATCGTGGAGTTCCTCCCTTAAACACGCAGAATGGCAGTACAGACTAAAATTTAAAAATGAAAATATGCAAAAAAGCAAAGTTCTGCACACACAGTGAATAAATCCCACAACATTTGTTGTGATAAAACCCTATTTTCATATTTTCCATTTATAGTGTCGTTTCTGGGAAAATTTGTAGGGAGGGTTGTGGTTTGGCTACCACAAAATATTTATTGTATTGCCACACAGGAGGAGATTTTTTTTTCTCAGGTGCCAAACTTTTCTTGCAACAAAGAGAGTAATATCAACTTAAATGCTTGGCTGGTTAAAAGTTGGAAGCCCCATTTACAAGAACTGGTAAATGAATGTTAAGGCTACCTCCCACTTCAATATTTTAAAATTATTTTTTACTGACCACAATAGAAGTCACAACTCTTACTCATGTGTCTGGGCATGTAAGATTTTCCAAAGCAGGACATTTTTTTCTCACTTATCTGTCTCCACAGTTTTTCAAGATTAATATTACAGGTATGAATATTTATATACAAACAACATATATAGCTTAACAAGTGATATTAGCCAAACATGACTCCTGGATAAAAAAAAGTATGTATATTTTGAGGCTCACAAAAAATGGAAGCAGCAATTACTAAGGGCAGCATGCTCATTGTATGTTTTGCCAGAGCATAAATGGTCTGAATTCCCAGCTACAATTTGCAAATACAAATAAAAAAAAACATTTTATGGGCTACAGTTACCTAAACATGCCTCTCTGGCTGCAATGGAAGTGCTTTAGGGCAGCTTGGTTGCTGCATGTTCCAATGGAGAAAAATTATCAGAAATTAGGTAGGTTGTGATAGGGTGGGTTTGCCCTATGTTTGGACTCTGGAACACTAACAAGTAATGGGCACTGAACATTCAATCAGACCTTTACTTTTGTTCTTTAACTGTTGAAATCCCTGGTGATGTTTTTCTCCAATGTTATACACAGCATGATAAATAGGCCCCATATTATATCATTTTGAAGTGTAAATATGTCTGTAATTTGCTTAGTTTAGATATGTAGTATTTTGTCCCTTGATGAAGAATTGTATAATTCCCATGCTTTTCACGACAACAGAGCATTTTGTACTGGAAGGGTTCAGCTTAAGTGGAACTGTCAAGTGTCGATTTAGCAAATAGTTTGAAAGAAAGGAAATAAGAATTATTTACACAAAATTTTATAATTATTCAGGATATCACAAAAATCTGTGCTGCACAGTTACATGGTCATATCTGCTGAGAAAAATATACTGTAATAAAAAAACTGTCTCAAAAAGATTTAGTACTAGGATTTCTAGTAAATACGAGACGTGTTATGAAAATTCGCCTACTGAATTGAGACAAACGGTGAAGTTAGAGAAAATTCACACTTCAGTAAATATTCCCCCATGACACTAGAGAATCTAGACTCCTGATGGGTACTAAAATGTTCTCAAATGCAGGTCATATATATTCACTGTGAAAAGTTGTTTAGATTCCTAAAAGGCATATGTATATTGTATATTTATTAAGCATATTCTTATTCTTATTGCAACTGCAATGCATGAAATTCCCTAGAATAGTCAGGAGTCACATGCTGAGGCCTTGTGTTATCCTGACAATGTCTGACATTATCCATGCCATAACCAGTCTGGAGCAACATTGGAACAAAACATTATTCTGGATATTTGATATAAATCAGATTAGAGTAAACCTTTTCAAGTATCAGTATCTCCTTTTTCCATAACCACACAGAGTGATACATACAGAGGCAATAAGCAGTTATCTTTATGTGAAAGGCTGTGACATTGTTTTAAATTGTTAAAAAGACTCCAGCTATTCAGTAACTAGATCCCCATGGGGAAAAAGTCATAACCCGCCTCCTTGATTTTATGGTACATTTCAAGAAAATTGGTTTATCAGTCATGTGTTCTAGAAAGCTAAATGCAAACCTCTTTATAATTAGAGTCAACCGCCTGCTGCTGCACAAATACTTCCCAGAGGAGAAAGTTTCCATGCCAAAAATGATTTCTTAAACTAACAACACTGACCCAATACAGTAGGCAAAGAAAGATAAGGCAAGCCTGCTCAACAAGAACAAATAGGGACAGCTCCACATTTATTAAAATTGTTTTGGGTGCTTTATTAAATGGGGTAAAAACTCAGCAGGACTATATTCTTTGTGTTACTTGTATGGTATGTACACTATGTTAATGTTACTTTGGTTCCTTTGCTTACTATACAAGTGGTAGTGAGTGCTAGTCAGTGAAAGCCCAGTAATGTTATATATGGGGTCAGGTTGTAAAAGCCACAGCAACGAGTCTGTAATAAGGTATCACTTACTCACTGCCCAACTCAACTTCTCTGTTCTTCATTTGGTAAATAAATACATGTGATGTACATAGACTGACACAAGTTGATGCATCCTATGTTACATCAATCAAAAATAGGTCTCCATTGCTAAAATGATACAATGTCTTTTTTAAATATAGGATACTGTATAATTTTCAATCAGCGAGACAGAATGAGAACTGAATTATTTTTGCAATGCATGTTTGTTAAGCTCTTTTCTATTGCAGGCCACAAGCAAAACAACTCCGAATTAATTGTCACTGCGAGATGTGCCCATTTACAATCAATACAGCTGCAGCCCCGGAAACTGCAGAGCAGATAAATCCATCTTTTCTCCTTGCAGCTCTATTGATCGCAATACTAATTTGGTCTGCTGCATCTGAGTTCTAGCAAATGAAAACCAATGAAGAGAACAAACAAAGCTCGGAAACAGGGTTTTTTTTTTGTATAAAATCCCAATTGTTAGTGGAAAAAAAAAACACAATTTTTTCGGGATTTACTATACCCCGAGGATGAAAAAAAGTCTGAATCTGAAAATCAGGCATCTCAGACCTGCCAAGGTTGCATATAAGTCAGTGGGAGAAGCTTCAAAGATTTATTGATTTGCGCTGGTTTTCGTGCAATAATCCGAAGATTTCAGGGCTTTCAGGCAAAAATCTGAAAAAATAAGTTTTCTGGTGGAAAATCCCAAAAATTTGTACGATTATTTAATGTTTTTTCTTGCATATTTTTTTTATCGAAAAAGTGTATTAATAAATAAGGTGAAAAAAACCCCATGCGGATATGGCTACAGTTTTTTTCAGAAAAAAAATTGAAAGAAAGGATCCCAATTCACTACTATAGGTTTCCTTTGGATAGTGCTTCAGAAAATATACTACTGTATATTTTCTGAAGCGAATGGCCAAATGAAAATTATAAAAGATATCCAAACAACATTGGGAAAACATTTTTCAAAATAGTCAGCATTTAATTGCTAAAGCATATGAAAACCCTGGAGTCATCCCTGACCCCTCCCTGTCTGTCAAATAAATATCATTTGTGTTTGTGTGCATAATTAATGTTATGCAATATTATTACTGCTTTACTGGCTGTATTTGAACTTGTATTTTCAGCAATTTTGACTGATAAAGCATGGACATATTTTATGCCCCTGTGGATCTTGTACTTTCCACTTTGATAATTTCTGAAAGGTCCTATCATCAAATTATAATGGTACCCAATCAGCAATAGCTTTCATTGGTCTTGTGCATTGAAAAAAAGACAAGCCTGACTATTGGTTTAGGTTATTGCACCGGTCAGCATTAGACAGGATGGTCTTGGTCCCACCAGGGATAACGCCCTGGTTCAGTAGCTTCCCACTTTATCTTGTGTTCTTTTGATTGTGAATATAAGGTATATACCTGCATAGATGGTATAAAGGTTCTAAGGTTCTATAATGTTCATTGCATTCTGCACTATACACATTTGATTAAGGGGGCCTAAAACATGAAGCCTGCATACAGAAAGACTGTGTGACTAAATGAAATGCTACTTGAGTGAACAAAAATGTCATCCTCAGGAAATTAGGTCCTGAGGGTGACTGGAAGGGTCTGTATCCATTTAAGTCTTATTATTGTATAATATACACACACACACTCTGGGAAGGCATGGAGGAGAGCAGGAAGGTGTTACAAATGAAGCATTCCCAGGCATTCTCCAGCCACAACTGGGCCCATTTGTTGTGAATAAAGATTTTCAACTGGACAAGATATGCAAAATATTATTCTGAAAAGAAACCCTTGTCGAGTAGTGTTTCCACAATATATATTTTTATATATATAATTTTTTACAGTGAATTTATTACCCTCAGAATTGGTGTTCTGATCACACAGCAACCAGTCTAATGGCACAGAATGTTCCCTTTCAAGTGCCTCCTCCACCCAAAATCTATGGCTGCATTAAAGGAGAAGATAATTATATTTTATAAGCCACAGTACCAAAAGCAGGTTTTGTGAGTTTTTTTTCTTTTTAAAGAGCTGTTTATGTCTTCACTCACAGGTTATATATAGTCCTAACAAGAAATTCTGTTCGTAAACATCTAAGATCTACATTGAATATAAGGAGGGGTGGGTCTTTATTACCATGTAATCTAGAATATAATCTAGAATGTTTGAACAAATATCAAATCTGATATTATATTAGCAGGACTGCTTTTCCCTGACTCAGCTTCTGTGTTACATGATATCTGTTATATAAAGGACAAGTTCAGCCTTAGATTGCTAGTCATTTGAAGGTGAGAGTAATCAAATACACTTTGCAGCTGGTCTTTTTGAGTTTTCACTTTCCCTACTCTAGTATGGGAACTGGCTGCCAAATAAACTAGACTGGGCCTTCAAACTGTCAGGTGAATTTGCAACTGGATGAATCACACAATTAAATCATACAAGTCATTTAATCATTAAAGAAAGATGAACCCAAAACACTGCAGAGTCCGTACAAATACCTGCATTATATTTCTCTGCTGAGAAACCCTTCTGAAAAAAACCCAATACAATATGGCAGCATGCTTGCAGTGAGGAGCAAGTTAGAGAGTTTAGATGCTGGGTCAGACATGGGCATGCACATAGGCAAACCCTATTATATCACAGCTGATCTCCTAGTAAGGTTTAGAGCAAATGGCCGCGCTGCAAAGTATTATCACTCGTCTCCCCGTCAATGCAGTGCTGGACATGGCTGGCAATATTCAGTCAGCTAGTGGCTATGACTTTACTGACTATTAAAGGTACAACTAAAATGCAGCCAATGTAAAGCCTGCACATACTTTTCCTGCAATAACTTACATTAAAGAAAAACTATACCCCCCTCCAAACAATGTAGGTCTCTATAAAAATATATTGTATAAAACAGCTCATATGTAAAATATAATTTTTTTAAAATACACTTTTCTAGTAGTATGTGCCATTGGTTAATCATAAATAGAAAATTGCCATTTTAAAAAATAAGGGCCGCCCCCTGGGATCGTACAATTCACTGTGCACACAAACATACCTAACAAACTATACTTCTTAGGTCACATGAGCCAATTAACAGACAGAGTTCTGTCTTTTGCTTTCACACTTCTTCCTGTTACAGTTAGAGCTGTAGTATTTCTGGTCAGGTGATCTCTGAGACAGCACAGAAACCAGCACGAAATGGTGGTTCAAGGCAAGAGATGTAAATGGGCAATTTTACTTAAATAGATATACCAGTTTGGTAAGATTCTTTAATATGCCACGTCATTTTATATCTGTTGCTCAAGTATTCATTTTGGGGGTATAGTTTTCCTTTAATGGCAGGGTTTTTTTTTACATGTATCTGACTTGCTGCCATGCAAACAATGCCGTTCAGCAGCAGAAAAGAATTGGCAAAGTATTGCCCTGCATTATAATCTGTTTTCTAGAAAGCTCTGAAATATAGGAATTCTGTCTCCCTCAGACTCCATTTTAAGATTCCATTTTAAATCCAGTTCTTTTTTGTCATTTCCTTTTCCTATTTTATTAGCAGACATAAGGTATGGAGATTACTTACAGAAAGACTCCTTATTCAGAAAACCCCAGGTTGCAAGCATTCTGGATAATAGATCCCATACATGTACAGCTTTATGAATGAAATAATATAGACCTGATGCTTGATCCTTGTCTAAAAACAGATTCTACCAACTACATTACAACTTGTGCTACAAATACAGATTCCTTTAATATTCTGACATATCACATAAGTATACAAAAGCCTTCAACCTGTCAGAGTGTGCTGTGTGACATCACTGGAACCATGTTTCTTGCACTAAAGTAGAACTGTAGATTGACTTCTGTGGTAGCAACTGATGCAAGATGTAGCATTGTAGTAATGATGAGCAAACCAACCTATACGGAACCTATACCAACCTATGTGGAAATTGGGGAAACAAACTTGTCACTGCTTGCTATCTGATGCCATATTTTAAAAAAAAGTGTTAATCCCTTGATAAGAAGTCTACTCTGCAAGGTAAGTTTTGTATTTCCTCTTTGTCAATAACACGATTTATCTATTATTATAGTGTTAATTCTGAAGGCGAATGTCCTTCACACGCCTCAGTTTGTTCTCATGGAGATTAACAGCTCTGCTTATCTAGGCCAGTTCTTATTTCCAGACAGGCTGAGAGATTGTTGTACAATATCCAGATATTTACTGCATCTGAAGGCAAAAATGATCCAAGATAATATAATTTGTAAAAAATACAAATAAATACAAGGACAAGATCATTTGGTGTCATGCCCCAAGGGAAAAGGCAGATTTAGAATTCCCTGTTTATAACCAAATAGGAGAAAGGGATAAAAAGTAAAAAGAAAAAAAGATGAAGGAGGAGGGCAGTACCAGAAAACAGAAATTGTGCTAGAAATGTGTGGGGTTAAGGGAACATGGATATGAGCAGAAAAAATGGATCTGTTGATAAAGGCACTTGGTAGGAAAATTACAAAATAAATCAATAATTAATAAACGCCATCTCTGTTTTGTACGATTTTCGGGCCGTGTGCGGAGTATCCCAATATTTTCCGTGAGATGGCGATCGATTGTTCAGTTGATCGGACAGGTTAGAAAATTTCTGCTATTGCCGATCTGACGATATCAATGGGAGACTGTCACCAGTTTTTATATGATTGCTATCAGGGGCAGAACATTGTCTGATCTGTTCTTTTACTACTTTATTTGATCTGAATGGTTAGTGGCAGGTCGGGAGATGGCCCCGAACGATGGTTCGTCCGATATGAAGGTAAATCTGCACGTCTATGGCCACCTTTAGGGAACTCAGACAGCCATGCAAGTTGCTGGCTTAGGGTCGGCGGCAGACAATAAATTGGAGCAACAAATAAGCCTACTACTGTGAGTCTCCAGAGGCAGTTAACTAAGATTGGAACAAGATGAACAATTCAGACATAGTCCCTTTCAGGTCAGAAATTATAGCGATCATCAAAGTGCATTAATAATGAAATATATAAAGTAGATAAGGTTGGCCATAATAGTAATATTGGCATATTTTAACCAATAGTAAGGAACTGTATAATTTTCCCTTATTTTTGTCACTCAATGACACAGTTCCCCACCTGGGCTTTTATGTAAAAGATATGATACATTTAGATACATTTAGTTTGGGAATATTTCAGCTTGTAGCATTCCATGTGATGAACTGCAATAGTGTAATAAAAGGAAATCTGCAGTTGAACAAGTTTAATGTACAAGGCACTAGTAAGTCTATTTTTAGTTTGCACGTTAACCAATCAAGCATTTGGCAGCTATGAATATCAGCTGTAAACCAAGTGCTAAGAATGGTTTTCCATTACAGTCTTGGCTTTGCATACCAAAATGCACCCATGAGAGGGTGGTCCTTTATTTATATAGCACCAAATAGTTCTACATGACTTTACAGAGATTATTCGTCATCCACATCAGTCTGGAGATTACGATCTAATGTCCTAATCACATTCACCCAGCACACTAGGGTCAGTTTCTTCAGGAGACAGTAATAATCTTTTGTATACTGTATTATTTGGTGTGAGGGGGGAAACCTGTGTACTCTTAGGAAACTCACACAGACAGGGAAAGAATGTACAAATTAGGGAAGCACTGCATCCAGGATTCAGATGAGTTTTCTAAGCCTTTAGCCAAACAGATGCTTAAAGTCTTGTGTTTAAAATGGGTGCCATTTTAAATTGTTTCTCAAATCTTTATATCCAAATTAGCATTCGGATTTGGGTCCTGATTCAGACTAATCTTTTGTGGAGAGTTCCATATTCATCCAAATTCAAAAGTTATGGATTTGGGGCATTCCTAATACAAATGCTTTGCAGACAAGTGTCCAGGTTGGAATCAAGTCATCAAGCCATTAAAGAGGTTGTTCAACCTTCTGACACTTTTTTCCTTTCAGTTGGTTTCAGATTGTTCATCAGAAATTGTCCCTGTTTAAAGGGTATGCCCAGCATCCCACAGTGCTGGCATGCTCTATGCAAAAGCAGCATGCTGCACTATACTTTGTATAAGAGGTTAGATAATGATACTGTTATAGCAGAGTATTTACATGGGTGGAGCACATTCTATTTCTCCTTATGCCATAATCCCAACCCCAGCCTATTAAATAAGGAAAATAGATCCCTCTTGTTACCTACTGCTATAAGCAAGAGGTAGTTACCAGATTCTCTTCATTGCTATAGAGAGATATTGGCCAGGTTAGAAAATCCTATTGGTTAAATGGCCTTCTCCTGATGGCCCTCCTTATGCTCCTATCATAGTGACCTAGGAGACAAACAATCAGATTTTATCCTTTATTCTGATTCCTTCTGTTTGTGCTTGCTCCAGGATTGTGCTTTTGTGCGATTGATGGTATTAAAAGTAAGTGTTTGGTTGTTTTTACATTGTGGGTCTGGGGCAAGTGCACCGTTATTAATATTTTTGAGATTTAAAAGTGTGTTATGTATAAACTCATATTCAGCATTACTGTATTAAAGATTTTTTATATTTAGAGCACACATACACACACAAATATTTTCATGACTAAATGATAGGAGTAGACAAAACTGGTTTATCTGTAGCCTGTTCTGACAGACTGAAACTATAAGGATTAAAGAATTAGACATGAAAAGAATCACTTTGATCTACGTGGAATTGCCATGTTCAATGTTAGGACTGTATTTAACCTATTATTCTGCAGAAGGGTCTTTCAGTGCAAGTTGCTACAAGTTTTGGTGTAGGTACAAATATCCATATAGTTTCATATGTAAAATAAAACTTTTGTGAATTTCTTTTGCCTCCTTGAATCTGTTGTAGGTTTTTTTAGTATTTCTGCTTGAGGCTGAATGAATAGGAAGAACAAGAAGGGGGGGGGTCTGGTCTAGTACCTCTGTTGAAACAGAATTGGTACTTTTTCCATTATAAAGTCAACAAATATGTATATTAGAACAGTGCTGTCCAACTTCTGTGGTACAGAGGGCCAAATTATTCCAGCCTATATAGTGGAGAGTCGATAATGGAAGCCAATGTTGACCACTCCCTGTTTTTAAACCACACCTACTTTAAACCACACCCATGTTACCACAAGATCATGTCCACATTAATGGTGGTAGCACACCAAAAAACTAAATGGTTGGTGATCACTGCAGGGATATCACTTATCACTCATATGTGAAAAAAGTTGTCATATTAAGACATACCCTTATATCCATATGCCTCATCTTCTCCTTGGATAACACAGCACCCCCAGCACATGATTAAACACCTTAGGGGCCCCTAACAATAATTTATTTTTTAATGCTAGCAAACTCCCAAAACAAATACCAGGGCACACACAGACAGAGCAGGGCACACACAGACAGAGCAGGGCGCACATAGGCAGAGTATGACACACACAGGCAGAGCAGGGCACACACAGGGAGCATATGGAAGGCAGAACAGAGCAAGAGACAGGGAAACTCATCAGGACTGCTCTAAGATGTACTACATACAGTCACACAGTGTTGGGGCCCCATTAGCTTTTTGTATAAAGTGTGAACAGTTGAACAATGTGGGCAGTTCCAGGTCTCAGGTGTGAACAGTACAGGGCTTTAGGGGTGTAAACAAAAGAGTTGTCACAAGTGTGAATAATACAGTCTGAATTTGGGGTTTAAACAATGCAGGGACCAGTTAATCTTTGTACTGATACCATTTAAAGTTTACACATGGTAAGTAAACACAGCAGGTAGGTGGGGGGGCCACACAAGGGGGGGGTCGCGGGCCGCCAGTTTGACAGCCCTGTATTAGAACATGCAAGAAAGCCATCATCAACAGATCAGGATCACTGATGAAACAATATGTAAAGCGAAGCGAAGACTGACATGTCAGGGTCTGTTTCTCTACAGGTTTTGACCCAAAAAATTAAAGTGCAGCTTAGATTTAATGGTTCATTTACATGAATGGGCAAATCATGCCACGTTCAACTTTTTGGCCCATAGGCTGTTAAACTTTACTATATCTACTAGAGAATTGTCAAGATGGCTATAGAATTCATTCATTAGATACAGATGAAAATGTCCTACAACTTTTTGGCTTTGCTAGCCTTCTTCATCCAAATCCACAGTCACATCTGTCACTGATCACTTAGTATAGTACAAAGAGAACCACCACTAGGACACCAACATCACTGTCACATGAGAATACTGATCTCTGCTTCATCTAAAGAGGTAAACAAATCCAATCACCACTACTTTAGATGAAGGATAAAGCTACAAATCTCAATGCTACCACCATCCATATATATTTATTATTACTGTGAAATTGCCATCTTCTTTCTGTTCTAGGATTTATGTTGCCAAGAAAACAATGTGTTAAAATCAAACTATTATAACCCCCCCATCCTCACTTCACAGAGAAACAGAGATTGAAAATGTTGTGTTTTTTAGGCTCATGATACACTAAATACAGGTATGGGACCTGTTATCCAGAATGCTTGGGGTCTGGGGTTTTCTGGATAATGGATCTTTCTGTAATTTGGATCTTTGTACCGTAAGTCTACTAGAACATCATGTAAACATTAAATAAACCCAATAGGCTTGTTTTGCTTCCAAAAAGGAGTAACTATATTTTAGTTTGGATCAAGGTACTGTTTTATTATTACAGATAAAAAGGAAATCTTTTTCAAAAATGTGGATTATTTGATTATAATAGAGTTTACTTAGAGATTTGTGGATAACGAGTATCCGGGTAATAGATCCCAGACCTATACCAAAGTGTAAAATTCCACAATGCATATTCTCTTTTTTTCCAGAATGACTCCTCTCATTTTGCAACAATATATTAAAAAAGGCAAACAAAATAAATATGATAATGTTCAAGAGCACATCTGTACGTGGTAGCTAAACACCATGGCATATTTTAGGGAGGATATTCTCCTTAAGCTCTCAGTCTGGAGACAGCAGATTAGTTGATAAAGGTTAAGATAAGACTAAATTCCTGTGAAACATTGACCATCCTTAGGGAATGGAAAAGCAAAGGCTCCATAATCATGGTTTTGGGTTTCACATGTATAGCCTTTATTGGTAGAGATTACTGTCAATAGAAGATACCTTCATAAAATATTAATAACAATAAATTTCATTTTATGTTGTTTCCAAAAATCCAATAATCTATTAAAGATTCCTATGTCTTTGTCATGGCAAACCTCCATTGGACAAGCAAATTTAACACATGTAAAAATGGTGCCGTTATCTTTATGGCACTGTTCAAGATGGTTGCTCCAAGGATGACATGCAGAAACGCCCACTGTACAATGACTGTACAAAAAAAAAATCAATTCAATTCATATTTGACCTGCAAAGTAATGGCTTGTCTAATGACAGCTGTAGCCAGGTAATACAATAGCCCATTATAAAGCTATATACAGCACAACATATGCTGTCATGTCCATAAAGACCACATGAAGTTTGGTTCAAAAGTTCAGCTCTTTTAGAAATGTAAACCTGTTCCACACTGGATGTATACTACTGCCATGAAAATTGTGTTACAATACTTAATATATATGAAATACAGAAGTACAATTTGTATTTAAAGGAACATATCATTTTATGAATTTAGGATACTAATCACAATCACAATGACAGCCTTATAGATAACAAAATATTTCATATATTTATGTGTGTAAACTATTTCTTATTACAATCTACAGATCACAGACCCTCAATTATGAAACTCTTGGAGAGAAGATCACAATATAGGTAGGTACCATTACAGAAATGGTAATACTTGCTACTTTTCTATCTTGTAATGAAGGAATGATGTGCCACATCAAAAAACTGTTTTAGAAAGTACCATATCATCATAAATACAAATATTTCTACAGACATGTTAAAGTACCCATTTTCTTTCACTTCCACCACGAAAACACATGTTCCTGAAAAGAACCCTAAGGCCAATGGCATAAAAGAGTCTATGACCACCTCATCCATCGCTTATTGACTTTATTGGGAAACACATGGAATTTAAGGTGTAACCAGAGCATTTTCTGGCAGAAAAATGTTCACATGGTTGGTAATACAAGCTTCTTATTCTAATCAATGGGAGCATTGGGAGGTGTCGCAGACCCAATTTAATCATTTTAAATCTGAAAAGCAATGCAAGTGACCAAAGTGTTTACAGTCTCTTCCAAATAAACTATTTGCAAAGTAAAAAAAACCTATTTGATAAAATATTGAGAGATTGAACATTTATGCAAACACATATCTAATTATATCTTGTGCAAAAAAATACTCAAAATAATGTTAATACCTAAACAGTACTGAAACATTGTAACTGTCCTTAAAAATGTAAACTTAAAACTTGGGAAGGTTGGCAAATCAGCACAAAAGTCAACCAGATTTAGTCACTTACCAGAGGCAGTGGCCAACAAGAAGGTGGAATGTAAGCCAAGGATCAGTAAAACAAGGGTACGATTTGAAGCCATATCTTGAAATTTCCAGTAGAACTGGAACAATGATGGAGCAAATGGAATAAGCAAGAATACCATAGGATCCAATTTCTCTGGCTATAATCCAATTTCAAAAAGAACGTGATCTGGGCTGCTAATCCAAGGCCTGGCAACCGACAATCCTCTGTGTCAAATAATGCTCATTTTAAGAGGAAGGTGTATTCCTCTCGGGAGTCACTATATCCCCTGAGATACCAATTTCTTTCCCACAAAGTCTCACTGAGAAAAAGCCAAGATTCTCCAAAGACCTGCGAAATACATTCCCAAAGCAAAGGATTACATGGGGGCTTCCACACACATGAATGCACCATTTAAAGGTGCAAAAATAAATAATGAAAAATCCATTGCTCTCAACATAAATAACCAGAATTAAACAGCGTGTCAGTCTCGCATCCAGCTAAAGAAGATATATAGGTTGCTTAGCCATCAGCTAATACAATGTTTTTCTTCTTCCAGAAAGCAGGGATGATTGTGCTGAGCCAGTATCTCACAGAACACTCTCCTCAGCCTTTCTATTATTCCCAGAGAGAGCGATTCTTCTTTTCCGTCTCAGCTTCTCACATAGGATGCAGTTTCTCACCTCCAAATCAGAAAGCACAGTCTCCAGGCAAGTAAATACAAATATTAACAACCATCAGCTTGGATGGGGCATGCAGCTGCCTGCTTCCATAGACTTCCCCTCCCAGAATGAGGCCCTGTGAAGGCTACAGCTTGGCACTGCTGTACTCCTGTGTGTGTCACTGCAGCTCCTGCCAACCTCTGCACCCTTGGGCAACCTCCAGACTGGCAGCAGCTCCCTTCTCCTACCCAAGGGAAACCACCACACGGGGAGTTTGTTGTTGGGAGGGGGAGGAGGAGAAAAGGTAGAAGAGTTGGAAGGCACCGAGTCACATCCCCTCCCCTTCTCCCTCACATATACACATACCTCCTCCTCCTGTGTCACAGCCAGACACAAAGGCCTCTCTCACCGCCCAACCTCAGGGAAAGGCGGAGAGCTACAAGCAGAAGAGGGAGGGAGGGGGGTACAGTGAAGGGAGGAGGGATGCCAGGCCCGGAGCTATTTTTTTCCACAAAACTTTATTAAAAACAAAAACAAATTCTTCAACGCTATAAATATTTTAGGTAGTATGACTAGGGTCTGTAAAAAAATACAGACCTTCCTATATATTTATCTTTTTTTCCTAATAACAATATTGGAATCAACCATCATTTTCAATGGCCAAGCTAGTGAAATACCGGCCAGGTGGCAACCCTAAAATAGGTTGAGCAAATATTGCCGTGTATTATTTACAGAATATATTAAATAGTACAGTATTGGGGAGGAGGGGGTTCAATTAAATTGCATGACAATAAATACCCATTTCTACTTAAAGCATAAATAAAAGGCAAAGACCTGAATAACTAGAACTAAGGGAAAACATTTAAAGCCGATGCCTTGACACACATAGTCATATAAAATAGACAATTATAATAACTCCCCCTAAAGAATGCAGTACAAATACAGATCATTGCAATATCAATAACCCAGTACTAGTTTGCGGGTTACAGGCAGCCAGGCCCGGACTGGCAATCTGTGGGCTCTGGCAAATGCCAGAGGGGCTGCTATAAGGTGCCATAGAAAGTCAGTATTTAGTGGGCTGGTGGGGGTTGTTTGGGCCTCTGAGTGGGCTGATTGGGCCTCTGTGTACCTGAAATGTCAGGGCCTATTTTAATTCTCAATCCGGACCTGCAGGCAGCTGTATTAATAGGAGTAACTGTAAGAGAAAGGCTGAGGAGCGTGTTCTGTGAGGAATTGGCTCACACAATCCATCTGCTCTGCTTTCTGAAAGAAATAAAAAATAAAATGTATAATTTTATTACTGCAGAAAAAAAGAGGAAGCAGAATTGTGGCGAATTAGCTTGTACATCAACCCCAGACCAGTGCAGTTTTCTGCTAACGGGTAAACAGGCCAGGGAGTATTGGGTACAGTATTCAATTATAATAACTGGGCAACCCCCCAGTGATTATACCTTTGTTTCTCCTTTAACAGAATATTTTCTTTATCACAATATATGGCGTATACGTATGCAGGGTATTGCGCCAATGAGGCGAGTTGAGAAACTCACCTCAGGTGTAGGGTTGCCACCTTTTCTTGAGAGAAATACCGGCCTTCCTATATTCTTGCCGTTTTCTCCTATTAAGAACATTGGCATCAAGCATAATTTTTACCGTCCCCAGCCGGTAAAATGCCGGCCACATGGCAACCCTACCTGGATGGCAGCGTACCAGCAGTTACCAAGGCTGTCAAAAATCTGCTCCTGGTAACTTTAAAGAGGTGCTTCACTAAATTAAAACTTCACTTAAATTAACTTTTAGTATGTTAAAGAATGGGCAAGTCAATGCAACTTTGGAATTGGTCTTCAGTATTTATTTTTTATAGTTTTTAAATTATTTGCCTATTTCTTCTGACTCATCCCAGATTTCAAATGGGGGTCACTGACCCATCCAGCGGCGATTCTGGGGCTGCTGCCTAGCATAAGAGCGGGTCTAAGGAGGGCAGCATTGCTAGTGCATTAAGCTCAATATCACTCTCTGCACTAGCGGAGCTGAGTTTCCAGGTTAAAACCCGGAACTTCGGCTCTTAAAGTTACAAGAGGCAACTTTTTGCCGCTCCCTTGTAACTGGCCGCTCGCTCATGCCCCCCCCTTGTAACTGCCTGCTCACCTTACCTCATGGCAGGAGCAGCCCTGGACCCATCTAAAAATCAAATGCTCTTTAAGTCTATATATTTAGAATTATTGCTGCTTTTTGTTACTCATCTTTCTATTCAGACTCTCTCATATTCCTTTTCCAGTCTCTTATTCCAATTATTGCATGGTTGCTATGGTATTTTGGACCCTAGCAACCAGATTGCTGATATTACAAACTGGAGAGCTGCTGAATAAAAAGCAAAAAATTTTAACAACGCAAATAATAATAAATGAAAACCAATTGCAAATTGTTTCATGATATCACTCTCTACATCATACTCTACATCATACTAAAAGTTCACTCCAAGATGAACAACTCCTTTAAGTGCCAAACCAGTTTACAACCCTAGTGACAAGAACCCCCCGGACCCTCTCCAGACCCGAAAATGTGAGTGGGTGGCAGCCTAAAAGCCACTTCAGGCAACAATATGCCCAGGATTGCCCCTCTACGTATGCATAAAAAGAAATACACACCTTTATTAATATGCCTGGTATTGTACACCACCTTTAACACTGGGGTAAATGTGATATGATTACTTTTTTTGTATATTTTTATGGTGAGGGTTTTAGGGTGAGGGATTTATTTTCCTGTAACGCAGTGTAACTATTTGTCAAGCAGAATGGCAAGGACAAGTGGCGCCCTCAGCTGTTCTTGATCTAGAACTGCCAGCATTTCCCAAGATGTAGTTCACCATTAGCTGCAATGTCAAAAATATTTCATGTGTGTCATGTCCTACCTTAACACTTAATTCATATCACACAGACATACACAATTGCTCCCTGTACCCAGTGTTTTAGTCCAGGTAACTTTATATGTGGTTTTGTAGTTGTCCATAATATGAATTTCACAAGAACCAGTCCTCCACAAGGGACAATGAGGTATCATGTCGGTAGTCCATCTGCTGTATTTTATTCATTAGTTCTGGGGTAGCAGGTGCTGTAGGGCAGTGGCAGAGTTACCGGGGGGGGGGGGTGCAATACAGCCTGCACCCCCTGCTGAAGCCACAGTAAAACTTATCGAGGCAGGGCAGGTGGAGACTTTTGCTGCAATGCCAGCGCACACTTTGTATGGGTTGGGGGGGGGCAGCAGGGGACCCAAGTGCACATTCTGACCGCCATTGCCTAGTTATGCAGTTGGCTGCAATCAGACATCTTGTTCCCAGCAGTATACTCTGAGCAATTTTATGAGTCCGTTTGCCTACTCCATGAAGTGGTAGGCCCAGTAGATGAGCCAGTGGGTCTTTGAGTATTGTGAGGCAAGTGATCCCTGAAACTGTATTTTTTCTGTTTCTTCTTTTGTCATTTTCTCAGCAGTCACGGCAGATGTCTTGTAATGTAGGTTGAAGCTCATTTTTTTGTGATTGGTGCTGTTGTCATGGCAACTACCATACAGCTTTTGGAGCTATTAGTGATTTTACAGCTCTTTTGTTTTGTCTGATCTGCATTTGTCTTTGGCCTTTCTTTTTGGAATAATTCACACTGCAGTAGTGTAGCAAACCTACTATATTCAGTCCTACTAGCTAAATACAAATACTACATGAGTTTCAGTCTAGACTATACAGCAGTGAAAATAAATACTGAACCCACCATCGTATTTCTCAGTAAATATGTGTCTAATGGGGCTATTGACATGAAATTTACACCAGATGTCAGTAACAACCCAAGTAATCCACATATACAAAGAACTCATAGCAAATAAGTCCATACATTCAGTAATGTGTAATAAAGTGAAATGACACAGGGAATAAGTATTAAATAAATTAAGAAAAGGAGGAGCAAGAAGGCATGAAAAGCCAAGAAATCTGCTGAAATCTGTCAGTTATTTAGAAAGCAATCCTGCCCCCTATCAGTGTAAATTAATATCGACTGATTTAGTCCTAATTGATGGCCTATAAAAAGGTTTCTCATTACCAAGGTATCACACAAGAAGCATCTCATGATGGGTGAAAGCAAAGAGCTCCCTCAAGACCTTTGCAACCTTATTGTAGCAAAACATACTGATGGAATTGGTTACAGACGTATTTCTAAGCTTTTGAATGTTCCTGTGAGCACTGTTGGGCCATAATCTGAAAGTGGAAAGAACATAATTTCACCCTAAACCAGCCACAACCAGGGGTTCCTCACAAGATTTCTGACAGAGGAGTCAAAATAATAATCAGGAGAGTTGTCCTAGAGCCAATGATCACTAGCGGAGAGCTTCAGAAAGACCTTGAATTTACAGGTACAGATGTTTCAAAGAAAACAATAAGTAATGCAATGTAGCTCAACTGACATGGCCTCTGTGCACTGCTCTTGGATGTCAATGCACACACCATGTTTGGAGGAGAAATGGCACTACACATCAACCTAAAAACATCATACCAACAGTGAAGTTTGGAGGTGGGAACATCATGGTGTATTTACTGGCAGACTTTATTGAAGGAAGAATGAATGGAGAAATGTACTGGGGACGTTCTTGATGCTGAAGATGAAACAAGGGTTGACATTTCAGCAAGACATTGATCCCAAACACACAGTCAAGAAAACTCTCTTTAACATTTTCCTTGCTACGCTTCTTGTCGTATTGAGTCACATGCTCTCAAACAGCAATTAACCCTTTGCAATCCAGGGCCCTGGATTCTCTTTGCGTACTGGGAACTGGGATTTACAGCACAGTGCCTTTAACTAGTGAGCACTGAGGATCTCACCTCAGGGGAATTCTACTAGGAAAATAAAACACTCAGTTTGCAGGAAAAAGAGAGAAAGGAATAGGTTAAACAGCGCAATGCAATAATATTCCTACACTGGAGAAACATGGTTCTGTCTAGTAACTAGCACAGTCTCTCTCCACTCCTGGAGTTCAGTTCACATGAAATGTCCCTTTTCCCCAGAGCTCCTTATTCCCCAGGTAGCTCTACCTGCCCAAATGTACCTCTCCATTAGGATACAGGCTGTAGCTCCCACTGGCAGGCTCACGAGAAACACCTGTTCTCACACAAGGGTTGCAACTGGTATCCAACCCTGAACATAACGCAGGGCAAACTTTCCTTCTTGGCTAAAACTCAGATCTGTCCAGATAAGCACAAATCACTTAGTACTGCATCTCATTCACATTACATGCTGCAATTTTGCTATCCCTGCTGTCTCTCTCAGCCTGTGGCTGGCTGCAGCAGCATGTGGTCCCTTTATTAGCTCTGTCTGTAACCCTGTGCATTGGGCTCCAAAGGCACTCCCCTGGGTCCTCGGCCTCTCCCAGGGATGCATTTGGGTGCCCAGTCACTTGGACGGCTCTCCAGCCAATAACCGAGCTGGATGATGTGACAGACAGGAAAACAGGGGAAGGACTTGTCTGATCCCCTACATATCAATTGATTTTATAGAAATAAAATAAAACTGGTAGAATGGTCCAGTCAATCACCCAACTGGAATCCAATTTTCCAATCTATGGAAAGAACGGAAGATAAGAGTTCACAGAAGAGGCACCTGGAACATTCAATTTGAAGAAAGTTTGTGTGAAAATCACACCTGAGCAATGCATTTTGCATTTTTTTTATGCAAGAGAAACAGGGCCAGTGTCTTTTATATTTCTTTTTTGTATCATATATGTTTATTGAATAGTTTTGTCAAGGGTACAGAAAGAAGAAGGCCAGTTTATTTGAGGTTCCCGCTGTCACCTGCTCACTCAGTCCAATTTCCAAAACCCACCAGCACTCCCTGGCCTCTCAGGTACAAGTTGGTCCGGTGCACAGTTAGAAGGGATCGGCAACCCTTAATGGGACACGTTAGCAAGAAGGAAACCGGCACTTGCATTGAGTTCTGAGTGCCGGTTTCCTTCTTGCTAACGTGCCACTGCTCACAGTTACATAGCTTGTTATCCCCCAAAATTCTGAAATTATTCTCAGTTACGGATACCCCAACACATTACTATTTAGTGAATAACTAGCATTTATGTTATTTCTACCCAAATCCATATCCTTCACTTACTAACATTTGTACAGACAAAGCAAAAAATACCTGGTTAACATTATTCCTGAGCGGTTTTGTGTCAAGGATAGGTAGAAATTAGAAAGGTTTAATGTTTGGGTTACACTTCTATTTATTTTTCTTTACCATCCCATGATATGATTCTCAGTAAAGGACGCATGTTCATCTGTGGAACACAAAGCCTTTTGTGTCTCTGAGCTGTGCACGTTAAGGAACACCACTTTCCAGCTAAACTGCTTTTATTGTATGGTTTGAGGAACAAAAGTCAGAATGATGTTTTTGTCAGAGAAATGTTTGCTCAGTGGTTAACCTCAGCCCCCTTGTTAACAATGTTCTCATTACACTGTTCTGATTGTTCTGTAAGTGTATTTGCATACAGACATAAAAGCATTTAGGACACATAACTGGTCTGCTGTTCCTTTCTATTCATACTGTGCCAAGACCTTTGCCCTTGCTATTCTGCTCATATGTAAACTAATGATGCCTACACCGGACACCCACTTGTGTTATAACACAGATTCATGCCTCCATACCAAGTTCCCTTTTCTTCTACCATATAGCAGCAGTTTTGTTCTAAGGAGGAATCATTTGATCCTTTTCTTCCAGGGCTGGATTTACGTAGCAGGCGCCACTAGGCCCACTGTCGTCCGTCTCTCCTCTTCCCCCCCCTTTATTCGTGCAAATTTTCATAATGCTGCCAATGAGGTGGGTTGGGCAACTTTCACATCAGAATAATCGTTTTCCTGGCATAAAAGTACAAAACTCTCAAAAGAGATCGCCAGTACTTGTTAGGCACTATATTTTCCACCATTCCCAGGAGACATGATTCTGGTTATCGTACCTTTGGCAAGTCTAAGGTTTGTTCTATAAAAGTTGTTACTTTGGCCCAAAATGGGCAAGTCCAGTAAACATGAGCGAATGTGCCAGGGCTATCTCCACATTTAAAACATAGATTATTTGGCATAAGGCCCATGGAATGCAGTCTCACAGGTGTGAGAGAGGTTCTGTGTATTGTATCAGATTATCATTACTACCAATTACAGATGGTAAGTATGAGCGAGTAATGTCCTCCCAGTCTAATTGCGAAATATCAGCTGCCCATTTAGTATAGCTTTTGAGTTATGAAATAGATATAGTAGTTTGGGCAGTACTTCCATTTTTATAAGATTAATGTGACCCAATAGATTGAGCGGCAGGCTTGCCCAGTGCAGGAAATTGGTGTTTAACTGTCGTATTATTGGGTAAATATTCAGTTCTCTGAATTTGTATGGATCCTGACTGACCCAGACACCCATATACTTAAATACCTCTACTTGTTGTAGGGGTGTGGTGGGTGAAGGTGGGGGGGAGTAACGGTTTGTTTAGTGCCATATATGTGGACTTTTACCAATTTACTCATAACCCCAAGGTCTCCCGAAATTGGTTCAATTGTTCAAGCAGTATCTTAATGGATTGCCCAGGGTCTGCCAAATATACCAATGCATCATCTGCATAAAAGGACATATGCTCCTCCACTTCCCAAAGCGTGGCCCCTTTATTTGTGGGCTTATTTGGATTGCTGTAGCTCGAGATTCTATGGCCAGCGCAAAAAGCAGGCAGCCTTGCCTCGCTCCCCTTTCCAGAGCAAAGGGCCCTCGACACCAATTTTTTAGTGCAAATTCTCATTATTGGGCTGGTATAGGGAAATTTAACCCAAAGATTAAATTTAGGCTCAAAGCCCATAGCTGTCATCACTTCCCACAAATATCTCCATTCTACTGCATCAAAGGCTTTCCTGATGTCTAGGGAGACCACTGCCCCAGGATAGCCCCCCAACTGGGCTACATCCAGATTAGTGTATAGTCTGCGTATATTAATATCGGTTGCCCAACCTGGCATAAAACCTGACTGGTCAGGGTGCACCACTGACAGTATTACCTTAGTGAGCCAATTAGCTAATACTTTTGCCAGAATTTTAACATCATTGGAGAGAAGCAAGATGGGCCAGTAGTCGGTGCATTCTGCTGGGTCTCCCCCTTTTTTGGTATCAGGACTATTAAGGGGGAGGTGGTAGAGTTCCCGTTTAAATAGTTTCTAGTAGACTTAAATGGCACCTCTTGGCTAAAAACATTTTTCCCTACTAAATGTGTGGGCTAATAGAATCCCCCTCCCCTGCCATTGCTAGGCCACCTGCACTGGGAGGGAGCTCCCTGTACGCAGTGTCGGACTGGGACACCAGGGGCCCACCCAAATACCTCGGACCAGGGGCCCATCAAAAAACCTTAGGCCAGGGCCCCACTTTCAGTACTATAATTCTTCCTTTCTTCACTAAGCCTCTATTCTTCTAGTATCTTTTCTTTACATACTATAATCCATTATTCCATCTATTTAGCCTCTTTTTCTCATAGAAATAGGGAATGGCCATGAAATAGGCCAGATGTTTAGCACCATGAGGGCCCACTGACACCTGGGAGTAAATGCTGTGACTTGCTCATTTTGCACATGCGCGTGATGTCAGAATCGCATTATGTGCATGAGCTATGGAAAACATGGCTGCTCACACCAGGATCTCTCTCCTAGCGCTGGCAGAAACAATTAAAAAAAAAAACTACTGTTACCCACAACCGGGGCACAAGCCTTTGGTTGGGTATAATATTGTTGGCTAACAGGTGCCCTTTAAGGTATGAATATCCAAATTACGGAAAGATTTTATCCAGAAAAACCTAGGTCCCAAGCATTCTGTATAACAGCTCCCATACCTGTAACAACAATTATATGGTCCATACTCCATTCCAACCCATAGCTATCTTCAGAGATCCAGTAGAACCCTCATTTTATATAACCAAATTTTTATGTTTTTCACAGTCCCATACAAACAAGTGGTGGCGTTGTTTTTCCCCCTGGATTTTACAGTTCCCAGAATTTATGGTAGTGGTTTGGGTCACATGCTGTATCAATCATGAAATGCTCTGGGGGCACATGCTGTGTATCATGAAATTCTTTGGGGCTATGCGAGTCATTAAATGCTTCGGGGCCACACGCTGCATCAGTCATGAAATGCTTTGGGGATACACAGATGTGTTGGTAGGTGTGCCATCCGGTGGGGGAGATAATTTCCATCACCCCCTGCAAGTCCATATCCTGAATGAATAGTTGCGCCAGTGGTTGGGATTAGGGATCAAGAGATGTACAGGTGTGTAACTAATCTTCTGCTACCTTGCCCAATAATGTCATACTGAGAGAGGCTGAAGCTTATACTGACATCCACATCTTTGCTCGACGGGCATTACATCTGCTAGCATTTTTTTAAATATGTTAGAAATGTGCTTCAAAGGTTGTGTTTTGGCTAGATTTATTAAAAATGTCTGCAAAAACCCGATTGGTCCTGCCCACCTGTTCCACTTCTTGCAGATAAGCTAGTCACATGGCACTCAACACACCACTGTAGGATAGGAACATACCCAGCCGCTAAGTTAGGCTGAGTTGATAGGGAACTAAAGTATTTGCTTGTGTGAATGCAGGGCTGTGATTGGCTATCCCCTTCCTACTGTACTTCTGTCAGGGGACATTGGGACACGCCCACCCCTCATTTGAAACCTAGGCAGGGACCATAGTAGATTTATAGGGATCTCAGATAAAGGAGCTATTTTTAGAGATATTTATTTTTAGCGAGCAGTGAAACCAGGACCAGGGTTTGGTTTGAAATACAAAATATAGAACTTTAGCTAGCAATAAAGAGCTTCAGCTTGGGACAGCAAAAATGTATATAGATCTGAACAGTGCTGGGGGTAAGTGCTGGGCTCCTGAGGCAAAATTTTTACATGGCGAAACCACCCATGCCCTTTAAAAGAGCTGCATGCTCCATCTACTGCAGAAGCAATAACAGTGTTAATAGGTATCAGTAGGTTTAGTTTCATAACTTGAACTCCTGCCCTGAGACTTCTTCACAGGGGAAGGCAGTAGCATGTTTTGCTGAGCTGTGCACTCCTGTAGTTGATGGCGCATGCAGCTGTTTGACTGTGCAACAGAATAAATACCCCTCAATAAAGCCCACGAGATAGAAACCTTGATTTCCTACCCTTAGTTCTAGCCTTCTAACTTAGAGCATTGGCAATCACCCCCCTTTGAAGTGTATAAATATATTTGATTGTGTTATATTTTTAATATCTGCTGCAAAATTACTAAACCTGTTTACATTTGTGCGGTGACCTGTTGTCTTAACACATTGTGAATGTTTATTGCCATGTTTGTGACCCCCCCCCCCCCCATCTGTACTAGTACTGTATTGTATTGTATTGTAAAAATGAACAGTTCTACATACACAAGCAACACTTATCAAAATGACACATACTGAAGATGTAATCTGTATTTTAACAAACAGGTGCAGTAAATAGGCCATGATTAATGTAGGTGTCAAATAGGTGTCTTCCAGAGACCACTTCCTTATTTTTTTGCTACCAAACCAACAAACACTACTTTTATAAAGTATATTTGGCGAAGAAAGAAAATAAATGTTATATACACAACCGGTATTAATTTGTTTTAACAAAAATAACTAAATATGGACAGCAACAAACATGTCCAGTATTGATTTTTTTAGAAAAATGAAAGATCTACAAGTATCAGTGAATGATACTACTGTATTTAATTTCTCTTCCATATTTTGAATCCTTGGTTTATCCTAAGGAGTCACATTGTGCTTCTCCAAGACCTTTAGAGAAGTCGCGTAAGATCAAAAGTCCATAAAACATTGTCAGTTTTCTTTACTACTCGTCTTCCTCCTGTTTCACCTTCTTCTTCTTTTTCTTCTTTTTTGGAGTCTAATAGGAAATACAATTATTTTCATTACTTTAGTTATTAAATCGTATCATTAAATAAAGGCTACATCTCAAAATGCAATTAACTCAGGAACCCCAATATTGGTCTACTAACAAAATTATGCTGTTTGCTATTCAGGATTTCTGGGTGCAGTAGATTAAAGAGAAAGTACAAAATGTTACCTACAATAAACACATTGCATAGGCAACTTAAATGCCTTTTTAAACATAATCCTGAGATATTAGACAGTAGGGATGGGCAAATTTTTTCGCCTTGTTTCGCCGAAATAATTACGCCCATAGACCTGTATGGCGCCGTGCGTCAAAATAAAAAGACTTGCATAAAAAAAATTTCCCGCACGACAATTTTTTTTTTTAACATCCATATACTTTAATGGGCGTCTGCGACATTTCAACGGCGGCGAATTTTTGGCGAAGCGGGTCAAATTCCCTATTAGACAGTGGTTTAGAAATAGTGCTAACAGAATATTAGACATGTGAGGTGATAAAGTTTATGGTGACTAACTCAGCTGGTACCAAATAAGGTACAAGTACAGAATACATATTTGGTAGACAATATGGGGAACTCACCTCAACTGCTGTGCTGGTTGAAGGTTCTTCCTCCTCTACTTCTACCTCTATTGCCTCTGCCTCCTCTTCCTCAACTTTAATCTTCTTCTTCTTCTTTTTCTTCTTGGGAGTTTCTTCCTCTACTTCCTCTGCAAGAAAGAAGTGTCACTGTTAACACAAGACTGCTTATACAAGAATTAAATGTAAAAAACCCTTTCACAATCCTTGAGACAATTAACCACTGATAAACGGACAAGAAATTGTTAATTCACTGGGGGACAGGTGCCTATACATTATACATTATCCTGGCCATTGCTCTGGACCAGGGTTTTTTTTATAAGATATTTTTGCCATATAGAGATTCCTTGCACAGGCTACACATACATGCTCAGTATAGTAGAAAATTTTACAAACGTAAGCCTGACCCTGCTCTAGGGATCTGTGGGAATTTAAAGTAAGATGATGGTGTGCTGCTTCCTTCGAAAAACCCACAGGACAGTGCATTTTTCCACCGCAAAAGGCAGCACCAACCAGGAGGGTGGATGGGAGTGCCAAAACTCCAAGTGACAGCCTTTTGCAATGATAGGGGGTATAAAATGCTTTAGCATAAAAGTGGAATGTTTATTTTTAATTCTACTCACCTTCTTCCTGCACTACCTCCACTTTGGGCTTTTTAGATTTAACTTTAATTTCTGTTGGCTGCTCTTCTTCCTCTACCTCCTCAAACTTTCTCTTCTTTGGAACGGATGGCAGTGTAGAATCTCCAGAAGGATCATATGTCCGCACCTCACTGTAACAACACCAACAAACAACATTAATAAGACCAGGATAATAAATTACCTATTCTTCCCTACAAGACAAGCAGACTAGATATTTGTGTAGGTCAGTGATCCCCAACCAGAGACTTGTGAGCAACATGTTGCTCATCAATCCTTTGGATGTTGCTCCCAGTGGCCTCAAAGCAGATGGTTATTTTTCAATTCTTCACTGGAGGCAAGTTTTGGTTGCATAAAAAAAACAGATGTATGACCAGAGCCTTCTGTATGCTGCCAATCCAAACAGCCAAATATATACATTATTTGGAACCCCCAGGAACTTTTTTCATGCTTGTGTTGCTCCCCAACTCTTTTTACATTTGAATGTGGCTCATGAGAAAAAAAGGTTGGGGGCCCCTGGTGTAGGTTTTGCCAAGTATCACACATCAAAGAGGGAGAAAATGGGTTCAAAACCATAAAAGTTTAGTTAGATTGACATGAGGGGCATCTCTTATTCCCAGGATTTCAAAATCAATCAGAAAAAGACTGTCATATAAGAACTCTACATATGGAAAGATTAAGTGCTAGATACAGAAGGCAAAACAGTTACGGTCACTCACCTCTTGTGCTGATACTTTTCTGCTCTGGCTAATGCTTTCCCAGTACCACTTATTCTTTTCAACTATTTGGGAGAATAAAAGTATTTTCATTAGGTTACGTGAATAAAGACACAAGTTAGAGCACACATTTACTTAGGCTGTATAGAACTTTAAGCTACTCAAACATTTTCTCTTGGGGAGCAGTTGAGGTAGTGAAAGCTATTACCCTCAGGCAAACGTGGAATCATTTGCCTGAGGGTAGTAGTTTTTTGTGAAATGCTTAATGTACTTACCCCCTTCTCTTCCAGATGTCTGAGACGTGACTCCAGCTTAGCTCTGGTTTCCACACCCAATTCTGCATTGGTGTCTTCGCCAAGAGCATCATATCGTATGGCAAGGGCTGCCTTGGCTGCCAACATACGGGAGATCTATGTAGAGGAAGAACATTGTGTAACTGTATTGTAGAGATTTTAATTCCCAATTCAGCCAATAAGTCTAAAGGAAATATAACAGCCTCATACCCAGAGTAGCCCTGTACATAAAGTATTATATAGAAGATGGATACCTAGCAGAATCACTTGAAGATATAATACAAAGAGACAAACTGTGAGAGAAGCAGTTATAGACTTACACACATTATTTCATTTAGTCTGAATCAATATTCGTTGTTGTTGAAAAAAATTTAATTTACTATATACATTTTGGACAGATACCTTACAAAGCCACTCAAGCATTTAGTATCCTTATCTCCCAAGAAATAACATGCAAGAGTTTACCAAAGCCAAAAAGGGACTCAAAGCAATAGCAATGCTTGTTTTGATATGCTAAAGAAAAATTGTGGAAGTTTCCACGATACACAATATGAAATTCTAATGCAGCAATATAAAACTTATAACCAATAAAAGGTTTAAAACCAGAAATTACTTATCACTTTTGCTTAAAATGGACGCTCACTCAAACTGCCTTTTTGACCAACTTTCTATTATACATTAAACACAAACTTTACAAATTTTAAAGTTGTGAAAAGAGAAAAAAAAATGTTTTTGAGTGGACAACCCCTTTAAGAGTAGATTTTATTGGACTTACCTTGCCCTTATTTTTGGGGGTAGTCTGTCCAACTAGAGAAGCATGATAAATCAGCCCGTATTTAGGGGTGTCCTTTCTGGTTTTTAATGCTCTGAACAGAGCTTTTTCTGCTCCTAAAATCTGGACAGTTGAAGCTGGGTGCTTTGCCAAGTTCAAGAGGGAACCTTAAAATAAAAATGTATTCTTTAGTTTGCTATAAATATAATGAACATATACAAAGCCATTAAACTTTTAACAAGGGCTAAGCAATGCCATCAATAAAGAACAATTACAAATGGATATTATTAAAATGTATATAGAGCGCCAACATATTTTGCACATTGTAAAGTAAATGTGTTTATATAGCTAAATCACATGAATTACATATGGAGTTACATACATCACAAACAATACAGGTACAAAAGCCTGGTGCAAGAGAGCTTACAATCTAAAGTGAAGGCAATAATACACAAGGTGTGGGAGTGGGGGAGAGATGTGGTATGTATGTGGTATTGCATTTGGTAGTTAAGCAGAGTGAGGGTAGGCTTATCTAAAGAAGTACGTTTTAAGAGATTTCTTGAAAGCAGAAAGGTTGGGAGAAAGTCGGACAGACTGTGGGAGAGCGTTCCAGAGGAGGGGTGCAGCCCTTGCAATGTCTTGAATGCGAGCATGCGAGGAGGTAATGAGAAAAGCGTTAAGTAGCAGGTCAGTAGAGGAGCGTAGTAAGGGGTTGGGCGAATATATAGAGGTGAGTTCAGAGATGTAGGGAGGGGCAGAGTTATGAAGTGCTTTGAATGTCAGGGTCATTAATTTAAATTTTATTCTGAAAGGTAGCGGAAGCCAATGCAGGGATTTGCAGAGTGGAATGGCAGAGGAGGAGCAGTTACTGAGGTGTATAAGCCTGGCAGCAGTGTTAATTTTGGACTGGAGAGGTGACAGTCTCTGGCAGAGAAGTCCAATTAATAGAGAGTTACAGTAGTCTAGACGTGACAGGACAAGAGTGTGAATAAGGAATTTGGCGGCATCTTGGGTGGTAAATGATCGTATTTTTTATATGTTCCTTAGGTAGAAGTGACATGATTTAATAAGTGACTAGATATGGCAAATGAAGGACAGGGCAGAATCTATGATAACCCCAAGGCACCGGAACTGGAGAGATGGGGTGATAGTGGAATAGTTAGCTATGATAGATAATTCCCGGGATGTTACAGGTGTTAGTTGGAATAAAGAGAACCATTTCCGATTAAGAGAGGTTTAATTTAAGGTAGCATTGCGACATCCAAGTAGAGATAGTGGACAGGCAGAAGGAGACCCGAGTTAGGAGTTCTGGGTGGAGATCAGGAGAGGAGAGATAGATGTGAGCATCGTCAGCATAGAGGTGGTATTGGAAGCCATACGAGTTGATTAGTTTGCAGAGGGAGAATAATAAGGGACCCAGGAAAGAGCCTTGAGGAACCACAACAGAAAGAGGTAGGGGAGAAGATGCTACTCCATTGTAGAAGACACTGAAGGAACAATTAGTGAGGTAAGAAGAGAACCAGGACAGGGTCGTCTCACGAAGGCCAAGCGAATGGAGGGACTGGAGGAGGAGATGGTGATCCACAGTGTCAAATGCAGCGGAGAGATCAAGCAGTATTAGTAGTGAGAAATGGTTGTTGGCTACATTTTATACATGGTGTTCAACAGGAGACAGTAGAAACTGCTTCAGTGAAAGGTGAACATTTCCAGACACGGGCTGACAGTGGCTGCCACACTTGACCAAGTAAGAATGCTTAGAATTAAAAAACATGTAAAAAGTGATCACTTCCGTCAGTCATTCCTACTTTTTCATACAGCCCCACCTTCCATGAGTTCTAACTGAATCAGCCCAATTTGGACAACCACCCTTGTAGCCAAACTGGGCAAAGTCTGCTTGTTTGAAACTTTCCTAAATTAAAAACTAGTCATGTTTGACTAGCTTAACAGGAGGATTTTTTGGGCCCTCACCTCTACTCTAGCTCCCCAAAAACTTGCTTGAGAGCAGCCAATATTTACAGCTTACCAAAGACTGCCATTTATAGGTGTACTGTAGATAAAATTTAACAAGAAAGTGGTCTCAGATGAGGTAGTGACTAAAATTGCCCTCATAGTTTTATCAGGCAATTAGGTATCAGCATCATCACTGACCAGATAACCGGACATAGAACAGTTGATACATGCATGAACACGAAATTACATTAAAAAGTTCAGTGAGCTAATTGTTGATAGATGGGAAAGTGGTTGCTCAATAAACTATTTCTGACTGTAAACAACACGAACGCTGTAAATCAATTCTGGATATCTCCTGGTCCCAATGGCTGATTCCAGCATAAGGCAGCAGTTTGCAATGCACTACGGCACAGTTGCAACAGGAACGTAGAACACTAAAAAAATTAATCTCAATAACTATTTGAAAAAATGTGTCAAAATGAATAATGCATCCACTACAGCTTGGAACAGTTCCCCTTTATGGCTGCACACACAATTGCAGGATGTTTTTTGAAGTAGCATTTTTTTTCCTTGTAATAAGTTACAGATTTTAACAAAGGTAAACAGCTAACCTGCATGGGCAATTAGCCTGGCACCAACTAGCTCGCCCACTAGCACAGTCAAGTTGGGTGCAATGGCCATCATTCTGTTCTTCAAGTAGTCATACAACTGCGACCTGTACTCAGAGATCTCAATGACCTGGAAAAAAAACATAGGAAATAAGTTGGATTTCTCTTACATACAGTATTTATGGGTGTATTAAATCCTGACTTTTTACGGGCTTCTTTATCACGCAGCCTAGGTGATCATAAACATACTACTAACACTACTGCCCTACATATATTAAATTCTCTAAATTATTTCTCTAGTCACCCAGAAATTACTCAATAATGAGCATAGACAATTTGTTTGCAGAAAACCATTAAAAAACTCAGTATATGAAGGAAAATGTGTACATATGAATTATGCAGGAAGGAAATATACTTAAAACCACCAGTTTGTCTCAGATGAGGTAGTGACTAAAATTGCCCTCATTTAAGTATCAGGCAATTAGACAAAGATCATCATCACTGATCAAACTTTAATTGTTCAGATAGTATATGTGCACCTTCTCTACATAAGCCAGACTTAATGAGCTCATGTGAAAATGGAGAGTAAACTTTCCCTTTAAGTCTCTCTTACTGACTTCTAATGATTTTTTACAAAATAATTAAATACATTTTATAAAGTTGAACATCAATCATTGTATGTTCTATATCAGAGATTACGACCGTGTTAGTAGGGATGATTTAATGGTGAATGCTCTTGAAATGCCTACTTTGGAAAGCTGAGGGGCACAAACTAGCTAAGTTTTAAAAAAGGTATACACCCCCTTTTAATGTTTTGAATTTTCCAATAATTTTGGTCAATAATATTAATAAAGAATATTTTTATTATTTTACTGCTCAGCGAGTAAACAAAACCATGATGGATGATATATAATAATATATATATAATAATATAATGGCAGGTTTGGGTTTTTTTTAAAAAAATTTTTATTTATTTATTTTTTACTGGGCAAGTCTGGCATTTAGCGATTATATGCTTCCTGCTTACCTGGTCACACAGATGCAGAATGTTGTTGATGTCTTCTTCCGATACCTCCGTACCCATTGAAATCTCTGCAGCACCTTTTACCTCTGTTTCAACCTCTTCTGGGAGGATCTCTGACAAATCAAATGTTGCAAAGTTGATTCTGTCACCTAAAAGGAAAACAGAACAGAGAACAATTAGCTTACAAAATGTTTGCTCTTAGCATATGTAGAGTTTCCAAGCATTACTGTAGTGCATGTGTCCTCAGCCAAGGGCATTGTAAAAACATTGGGGACTACCGGAAACATTGTGCTGTTGTGCTCTACAGTAATAAGTGCCCTAATATCCATCTCCTGCACCACCTACCCCAAAAATAAAAAACCTTAATATGACAACGTACCACCTCCTACTGTCCATGAGCAGTATTAAAACTGAGTCAATTACTTCCCGACTTTTCATGGGCTATTCACAGCCTAGGTAATTATAACCTTAAAGATACATGACATACTATATACACTAAAAGTGCACATATATTCAAGTGCCAATATTACTACATTTCTTACAAGCTCAACATATAAAGAAAAAAACTAAAAAGGATATATGCAGTAAGAAATTAAAACACCAGTTTGTCTCAGATGAGGTAGTGACTAGAATTGCCCTCATGTTTGTATCAGGCAATTAGACAGATATCATCATCACTGATCAAACTTTAAGGATATGCTAGATAGTTGTATAGATCACTTTTTTCAATAGAATCCACGGTAATGCAAAGCGTATGTATGGCTAACAGTACATAAATATGTATATTTTTAAAAATTCCTTGCTGCCCTGAATTGCAACTACCCTGTGTACTAGCTTAGCATTACCCTCCAGCCAATGAAATCATTCTGTCTGCATGCCTTATATATTGCTTCAGATCTCCTGTGCATCTGGTAGGAATTTCATAATACTGAGCAGTGCTTTGATTTTAATCATCACTATTTGAGTGTTTAAGTGGTAGATAAGAAGTGTAACTCATGAATAGCAGACTTACCTACAGCACGCACACACTTGCAATAGGCCAGGTTGTCTGTGATGATCTTGCCCAGCTCTGGAAAATGCCAGCCATACCATTCTCTGCAGCGCATTATATAATTGTTTAGCTCTTTATCCAAATCATCAAGTAGTGCTTAAACAAAAGGTTATAAAAATATATTCCACTGTAAAATTGTCAAAACAAGTATTTCTTGAGAGAGAAACATATTGGAAGGCTTAGGCACACACTTAGAAAAACCCAAGCCCAGTTGCAAATTAGAAAAGGAATACACAATGTAAAAAAAATAACTATTTTACATTTCTACAGTAATTGTTTACTTACATATGGCTTGAACGATCATTGTATCCACTTTATCAGGGCTGAATTTCAGTTTGTAACGAGAAAGACTGTAAAACAATAAGCAGTTTTGATGAGTAAACTGTAAAAAAAACATGTAAGCTTTTGCCTGAACGTCAGTACCCATATGTAAAGCAAAGCGTCACATACCTATGTGCCAAACCAAGAGACATGGCTGCCATCTCACGTGATGAAATCCCAGTTATTAAACTATCCATCTGGTTGCGGATGCCTCTCATTAATTCTGTAACCATGGAAGTGTAAACACAGCCGATATTGACTTTGTCCTATAAGAATTTGAAGAATTGTTAAAGAATGATTACATAGAATAAAGTACACCATGTAGTCACAAGTAACTCACACATTTAAAAAGAGAAATGTTTTTATTCTTTGTAACAAAACCACACAATTCCATTAGTACTTATTTGTAGAGACTTTAGCACATATATTAAAACAAACATAATTACACAAATCTCGACTCAAATTCACTTTTAGTAAACACAGCATGCGGTTTAAAGCCAATGACAGGAATTAGTAGCACAGGAAAATGCTGCAAAACAAAAATTAGCATACACAAACTTTCCATAATGAATATTTGCTTTGACAAAATAGGACCTGGAGCAGTCATAGAGCTTGCATTGGTAGAGAAACTGTGCATAGATCTTTAGCAATACTATCCAAGTATTTTTGCTACTTTTACTTTAAAGCTAGCATAGATATAAAGCAAATACACAGCAAGCGACCTGCAGCTTTGTACTTTGCTGTTAGTTTCAGTGCAAATAGTACTATTACTAGTAGTAGTAATAGTAGTAGTGAAATACTGAAACGTGACTGTAGTAGTAGTGAAATACTGAAACATGACTGCTAACATTCTGTACAGATTTCTGCAAGTACCAAAAAGCTTCAAGAATATTATACTTTAACAGGTGTGGGATCGGTTATCCGGAAACCCGTTATCCAGAAAGCTGCAAAGTATGGAAAGGCTTTCTCCCATGGACAAATAATTACATTTTTAAAATATTTTCTTTTTCTCTGTAATAAGAGTATCTTGTACTAGATCCAATAAATTAATCCATATGGTTAAGATTAAATGAAGATTAATCCTTATCGGAAGCAAAACCAGTCTATAGGGTTTAGTTAATGTTTACATGATTTTCTAATAGTCTTAAAGTATGAAGATCCAAATTATGGAAAGATCTGTTACCCCAGGTTCTGAGCATTCTGGATAACAGGTCCTCTGTACTCTCTGAATTTATCCTCATCAAACTGCAAGCAAAAAACGGATACTTAAAGGGGTTGTTCACCTCCCAAATCCTTTTTTCAGTTCAGCTGTTTTCAGATTGTTCACCATAAAAAAAGACTTATTTCAATTGTTTTCCATCTTATATTTTTTTACCAGTTTCCCAAAATTGAAGGTTAAAGTTTAAAGTTCCCATCTGGCAGCTCAGTGATCCAGGAGCAGATTATGAACTGTAACAATTGAGGCACTTTAAGTAAAGATTCCGTATATTTCAAATTACAGTGCTGCTGTTTTTGTTGATCTGCGTCCATTTGCCCTGGCAGAGGGTACAGCGTGCACCTGGGGCTGCAAAGAGCAGTTCTCTACTCTTGAAGCACACATGAATTGAATAGATTATGAACTGTAACAATTTGTTACATTTAGTTGATACATTTCTCAACAGCATCTGTTTCAGAAGATGAAAAATTTATAGAAAATAGAAAGTCATTGGAAAAAGTCTTTCTGCTGAACTATCTGAAACCAACTAAACTGAAAAACGTGTTTAGAGGTGAACAACCCCTTTAAATTAAGAAGGGGGGGCAAAGTGATTAAAGGAAAACTATACCCCCCAATCAATGTCGGTCTCTATTCAAAGATACTGAGTAAAACAGCTCATTTGTAAAACCCTGCTTCATGTAAATGAACCATTATCATAATAATATACTTTTTTAGTAGTATGTGCCATTGGGTAATCATAAATAGAAAATTTGCAAAAACGAAGTGATCCCAAATAAACTTAAATTCGTCCCACGGCAGAGGCAGAGGTCTGACCTAAGTCAGTAACTTTCAATTAATTCTATGAAGAGAGAAAAGAACCCCAATTGCCTCTCACTCGTTCAGCGGTTCCTCAATTATTAGATTACCTGTTAAGTGTTTATTGTGATTGTCAAATGGCAACCACTAACTAGTTACAGTAAGTGCTTAATTTTACCCAAAGATAAATTATATTAAAGTGCAAGTGCAATATAATTCATTCTATTAAATATAACTAAAGATTAATAAATACTTAATTAATTACTTTCACACAAATTAATGACCTTATGATACAATGTGTTGTCTGGTACGTTGGTTTTGCATCCACAATCAATCTGATCAAAGATTCAATAAAGTGCTTCAAGTGCTGATATGATTGCTATTAAATGGCAATTACCAAAAATTCATCATTGCTTCAAAATTAATTTATTGTAAAGTGCTTAACAGTGCTAAGTAATAAATATTGATAAATAGGAAAAAATTCAATAGTTGATATAGTGAGGACCACAATTAATGGGATAAATTACTTTTAAAAAATACACATGATGCTCAGGTTAAAAAGTTTTAGCAAGAAAAGGAAATTCTTAAAAAATACACATGATGCTCAGGTTAAAAAGTTTTAGCAAGAAAAGGAAATTAGAAGAGGTGGAGTTGTCCCAAAACTACTACCTAATTGTTTGCTATCCCTGGGACACCACAAAGACAAAGGAGGCAGAGTATCCGGGACTGTGGTCTCGTAATTAATCTAAATCCTATTCTGAGAAAGAGCTGAATAACCCTAAAAAAACACAAATCCACGGGCTCTTGTGACTTTAGTAGCAGAGAAAAGAGAGATTACCGAGCATTGGTTGAAGTGAGTATCTTCCCCACCCCTTCTATTCCATTAGCCCAATAGATTCAAATCCTTCTAAAATTAAGTTTAAAAGAGGAATCCGAACGCCGACGCGCGTTTCGCATTAATAGCTTTGTCTTTGTCTCTTCTAATTTCCTTTTCTTGCTAAAACTTTTTAACCTGAGCATCATGTGTATTTTTTAAAAGTAATTTATCCCATTAATTGTGGTCCTCACTATATCAACTATTGAATTTTTTCCTATTTATCAATATTTATTACTTAGCACTGTTAAGCACTTTACAATAAATTAATTTTGAAGCAATGATGAATTTTTGGTAATTGCCATTTAATAGCAATCATATCAGCACTTGAAGCACTTTATTGAATCTTTGATCAGATTGATTGTGGATGCAAAACCAACGTACCAGACAACACATTGTATCATAAGGTCATTAATTTGTGTGAAAGTAATTAATTAAGTATTTATTAATCTTTAGTTATATTTAATAGAATGAATTATATTGCACTTGCACTTTAATATAATTTATCTTTGGGTAAAATTAAGCACTTACTGTAACTAGTTAGTGGTTGCCATTTGACAATCACAATAAACACTTAACAGGTAATCTAATAATTGAGGAACCGCTGAACGAGTGAGAGGCAATTGGGGTTCTTTTCTCTCTTCATAGCATAAATAGAAAATTGCCATTTTAAAAAATAAGGGCCGCCCCCTGAGATCGTGTGATTCACTGTGTACACATACAAACCACATGTAAGGTCACATGAGCCAATTAACAGAGTTCTGCCTTTTGCTTCCTCACTTCTTCCTGTTACAGTTAGTGTTGTAGTATTTCTGGTCAGGTGATCTGAGGCAGCACAGATAGAGTCACGAAATGGTGGTTCAAGGCAAGAGATGTAAAAGGGCAATATTTATGTAAATATATATTCCAGTTTGGTAAGATTCTTTAATATGTCATTCAATTTGATATAAACTGTTGCTTAAGTATTCATTTTGGGGGGTATAGTTTTCCTTTAAATGCACGTGCTGACTTTTTCACCATTGCAAAAAGCATAAAAATAGAAAAGTGTAGATGTAATAAATGTGATTATTTAAACAGAGCTGTATAGTCTGAGTATCCAAAAAAACCTCAGACTTAAATACAAAGGCTGCTTTTCTTTTTTCCAGCTTGAATGGCTGTCCCATGGCTACACAGCAGCATATTTATATAAACTATAGTTGTATAGAGGTACCATACATAAACTGAGGCGTTTAAGCCGAAGGATTTATGTACCGACTCCACAGCCCTGGTTTTAAAGCCGCACCAGCGCATGAAACTACACAAATGTGTTGACTACAGTGCAGTCATTAGATGTTACTGTGAATCAAAAACTTGATTAAAAATGAATACCTTGATGACGCCACCAAGCTTTGCATCTGCAATTGCGAGTTGTTCATGGGCCTCCTTTGCTGCAATTTTTCGCAAGGCTTTCTTCAAATTTTTGCCGAGTTTTCCCTCAACCAGAGCCGTGGAAGCTAAAGGTAAAATTTAAGAGAATGACCTTCATAGCTTTTTTATTAAATTATGAATACATACCTAAAGGGGCAGTGTATTTTTTTTTTTTTTTTTAAGGATGCACCAAATTCATTATTTTGGATTCGGCCGAACCCCGGAATCCTTTGCGAAAGATTCGGCCGAATACTGAACCGAATAGTGGTCGGAAGGGGCATTTTTTACTTCCTTGTTTGATTCAGATTTGGTTCGACTCGGCAGAAGGATTCGGCCAAATCCAAAATCCTGCTGAAAAAGGCCGAATCCTGAACCGAATACCGGATTCGGTGCATCCCTAGTTCTTCTAATTATCAAATAACAAAAAAATAACATCCCTACCCCAATATCTGCAGATATGAATATACTTGCCATCACCTCAGTGGTAGTGACGAACAGTTGAATCTAAAATCATTTTGTTTCAGATCAACTTTTATCCATCATTGGTGACAAATTCAGTAATGCAGTGTGTAACATGCTTTTAATAGAGGGGGAAAAAAATAAGTATTTACCTGCCAATGCCTCGGTTGTGTCCTGAAACTTTTCAAAGTGTTTTAATTTCACCCTGCAATAAAGTAATATGTAACAAATTACAGACTACACTGTTAGCTGTGTTTGTTATAGTCTACCAAAATTGGTCCACATTTAAACAAAGTTAAAGATGACTATTGATGGCATACAAAATGCTATTACAGAAAATCAATTTGTAATTTTAAAACATACCCGGACTCTCCTCTTCCATTTATTTGTTTGACCCCTTAAAGGAGAATGCAACCATTTCCAAAAAAAACCCTACCCCCCCCCCGCATAGCTGCCCTCTGGGAAATGCCCTTAACATCATACTTAACCCTCGCCGCAGATTCAGGCATCGGATTTCCTCGCAGCCCTCCTCCGGGTCTTCAGTAAGCTGAGCTGGAGACCAGCGAAGCGACAAGCGCAGTTGGGGCAATTTACCAGTTTGCGACAACTGCGCGTGCACCGAAACTCAAGAAAATTGCCAAATCGCCGGAAGACACAAAGACCTGGAAGATGGCTGCGTGGAACGCCGATGCCTGAATCTATGCCAAGGGCTAAGTATAAAGTTAGGGGCATTTCCCCGGGGGGAAGCTATGATGGGGAGGGGGTCTACGTGGGAGGGGTAGGGTTTTTGTTTTTGAAAACAGTGAAATTCTCCTTTGGGGGTTTAACATTTATACTTACATTTTCTTTTTGGGTGGAAATTCTGTACTAAATAGGACCAATAATGAATTTTCTATAACATTGCAATACTGCCTCAGTGGTAGTGACGAATTGTTGAATGAAATCACAATTAATCAGTTCAACAAAGGATCCATCATCGGCAGTATAGACAGAATATTAGACCCTGTTTTCAAAGCCTCTGTAATGTTACCCAAAAAAGGTTAAATTAAAATAACCCTTACTCCTTTCACTAATTAAAGCTAGGGATTCTATTGGTCCTAACTGCTGTGATTAAACACACCCAGACATACTTTTTAAGAGACATGTAAACCTTTAATAAAATAAACAATATAAAATTGCTCAGGATGCTTTTCAAAGCTATTACACTGATATAGCAACACCTGTTGGACCATTGCTTTTACTGTATGTTTGGTGATAGATTATTTTTATCTCTCTCTCTCTCTCTCTCTCTCTCATATCTATATATCTATATATCTATCTATAACTATCTATATCTATATATTTCCCAATTCGAATTCGGCTGTCCGTGAGGGGCAGTTAAATGAAATGTGGGACAGATTTAAGCAAGGGGGTACCCAGATAAGATGCTCCATGATGCTTTAGGGGTAGCCAGCAAACGCTGCCAAGAGCCTGCTACCACGAGGGCTACACAGCCTAGTGTCATATTCAGTACCAAATATAGTCAACACACAAAAAACATGAGTAAATTTATTAGAAAACAATGGAACATTATTCATTCTGATAGTGACTTGGCCAGAATTCTCCCAAATCCCCCACAAGTGTGTTATAAAAGGGGCACCAATTTGCGTGATATATTGGTTAAAAATGACCCTGTGCTGTGCTATAACAATCCAAAACGCACTTGGTTAATTAACGATAAGCCAGGTTGTTATAGTTGCCCTACCTGTACCTCATGCCGGTTTATGTCCCGAGGACAATCTTTTTTACACCCCCATACAGGTAAAAGATATGCAATTAGACATCACATCACTTGTAACACCACACATGTGATTTATTTGATCACGTGTCCCTGTGGTTTGTCCTATGTCGGGAAAACCGATTTGACATTAAGGCTGAGGATGGATGCACACCGATCCGCTATAAGCACAGCTTTTCGTGACGAGAAAACTGTTAAGCCAGTGGCTAAACATTTTCTTAAACAGGGTCACAGACTTCCCACATTCAAGTATATTGGGATTGACCATATTCCACCCCTGAGAAGGGGTGGAGATCGCTCCAATATTCTTTTACAAAAGGAAGTATTTTGGATTAAAACCTTAAATACCCTTAGTCCATTGGATCTGAATGAGAATTGTCCACTTACTTGCTTTTTAAAACAAAGATGAGTTTATTCAAGCTTCTGGGAGATCCCCTTTTCTTGTTACTTAGTTACTAATTATAGATACCTCGGCGCAACATTTTTTATAATATGTAACATTTTTTTTTAATTTTTTTTAAAATTTTTCCAATATTTGCAGCTATGTTGCTACAATGAATTTCCACTTTGCTATATATCTCAGGTTTCTTAGCTGATTGAACTTATTACATATGCTGTAAAGTGATTCTTTACTAAGATTTTCTTTTATTCTTTATAACAGTGTTTTTAATCACACTAAACGGTTAATATACTACTTGGTGATTTGTCCTGTTCTCTTCGATCACATGACTCTATATGTCGCACGGGATTGGGTGAGTGTTTTCCCTTTGTCTATTTAAATGTTCATTTTAAAACAATCGGTGTCTTGATAAAGGCCCTAGGCTTGGACCGAAACGTTGACCTGTTTTAATGTAACTAAATAAAATTATATTTTTAAGTAAACCCCAGTGTATTTCAGAACTTATATCTCTCAGACAATACAGTCAAAGGAACTGACCAGCAGGTGGCGATACTGTTACACAATTCATTATTTTAGCATTATATTTAGAAAGTGCTCAATAGGTTTGAAATGAAAAAATTATACAAATCGCAAACGTTCTTAGAAAAGCAGCATAAACATTTTTACATCAATTTTTTCTAAGGTTTACATATCTTTGAAATGGAAACACCTTCACATCTGGTGAGTATTGAGCTACATGTAGTAACATGATTGCAAGCTGATCAGGAGAGATCCAACATGAACACAGTAAACAATGTTTTTACTATATTCAGCTTTGATCTCCTTCTCTGTGAGCACAAAAGCCATTGGAAAACAGAAGATCAAAAGTTTATATAAAACACTGACTAGACACTTCCAAATACAGTCATTATAACTTACACTTTATTTGCTTTTTCTGGTGTTTCGAACTCTTTCCATATGCTGTCTACTTCCTGCAGCTTGCTCTCATCCAGAACCTGAGAAAAAAGGTACTCGATTTAGACATTTTGGAGGGCAAACAACAATTTAAAGGAGCAAATCATTTTTTATCTTTTGGATTCAAGTATGTTTCAGATGGCAGGATACCTGTAAATATTTATCGAAGACAACTTCCCCTGACACTGTGGGGCAAATTTACTAGAGTGAAGTGGCTAAGGATAGCGCAAATTTCCCAGCATGACGTCATTTCGTTACTTCGCCGATTTACTAAGGGTGCTGCCGTAATTTCGCTAGCGAAGTGGACCTATTCTAGCGCTACTTCGCACCCTTACGCCAGGTACAGTTGCGCTATGGCGAAGGGACGTAACTACGCTAATCCACTAAGTTGCGCATTTTACTGAACGTTACCTCTTGTGCCAAACTTGCCTTCGCCAGCTCAGACCAGGCTTCAAAAAAAGTTTACGCTGGCGTCTTTTACTTTTTTTTTTAAGGGTGATAGGCTGAAAAAGATCAAAAAATTTTTGGGGTACCCTCCTTCCCCCCCTACATTTGCTAACATATGGCAACTCGATACAGTGGGCACATGTGTAGGGCAATAGAACACGTTTATTTTATTTTTTAAAGGTTTCCAGGGCTTGTGTAGTGTAATGTATTTGCTGCAGCATAAATGTCCATTATATTTTAAGGGCTCTTACACACGGCCGTTCCGACCTGCGCTCTCCTGCGTTCCGTTTTTTGGCGTTCAGCCGCAGGGGAGCGCAGGAATAGACGCAAGTCATTATTTGAAATGGGGCTGTACTCACTCAGGCGCGTGTAGGCGCCGAACGCAGGAAAAATGCAGCATGTTGCGTCTGAACCTGCGTTCGGCGCCTACACGCGCCTGAGTGAGTAAAGCCCCATTTCAAATAATGACTTGCGTCTATTCCTGCGCTCCCCTGCGGCTGAACGTCAAAAAACGGAACGAAGGGGAGCGCAGGTCGGAACGGCCGTGTGTAAGAGCCCTAAGTTTGCACTGTATGCAAATTAGGCATCGCTAGCGTAACTTCGCTTTGCCTGGTGAAGTAATGGTAGCGCAACTTCGCTACCGTTCACCTCCCTGAGCGCAACTTCGTATTTTGGTGAATTTGCGTAGCGCTGGCGAAAATAAGCCTGGCGAAGTGCGGCGAAGCCATCGTGACGCAACTTTGGATCTTAGTGAATTTGCCCCTCAGTGTTTGCAAAGATGCCACCAATTAGGGACAATCCATTATGTGGCTAACAAACAAGCAACAATATTGCTTTATTATGCAGCAGACTTTTTTTTTTTTTTTTTTTAACAAATGAGATGTTACAGTCAAGTTACACAGGGAACTGCTGTTCTCAAAAGAGGGTGACCGTTATCATGAGGCTGAAACACTGAGACTAAGGTCAGACACCATTTGATAGCTATTAAAGGAGAAGGAAAGCTACAGAGGCATTTTATTACCAATAGATTATCTGCAATAGTGCAAGCTAGAATGCTATATTTATTTTGTAGACTGTTTAACCATACCTGAGTAAAAAGCTCTAGACGCTCTCTGTTTGTTTAGGATAGGAGCTGCAGTATTAGCTTGGTGTGACATCACTTGCTGGCTGAGTCTCTCCCTGCTCACTTATAGTTCTGGGCTCAGATTAGAGCAGAAGGGGGGGGGAGAGCAAACTGAGCATGCTCACGCCTGGGGCAAGGAGATTTAAACTGAAGGCAGGAAGTCTGATACATAACCCATGAGTACACAATAGAAGAAAAGAAAATGGTGTTTCTTTTTTTTCTAGTAAATTTAGGTGTACCTTTCTGATAAGGCTTATTTAGTTGTAACCTTTGCTTCTCCTTTAACTGTTGGCTTCAGTACAGGTTTTGGGATCCCTTATCCGGAAACCCATTATCCTGAAAGCCATCTCCCATAGACTCCATTTAAAACAAATCATTCAGATATTAAAAAAAAGGATTTTTTTCCCCCAAAACAGTGCCTTGTACTTGATCCCAACTAAACACAGTTGCCAAACTGATGGCAAAACAATCCTATGGAGTTTATTTAATGTTTATATGATTTTATGCAGACATAAGATATTGTGATCCAAATCAAAGAATGGTCCCTTATCCAGAAAACCTGAGATCCCTTGCATTCCAAGAAAAAAAATAATATCAGTAGGATCATGACTGTAACATTAGGAAGACGCCACTGTGACTGCTGGGGGGGGGCAGTAGGGGTACAGGGGACCCAGTGGGGTAGTAAATGATATTAATGTCATTCATTTTTGTGAAAAGTGTCTTAAATGCAAAGCTTAGGGGATCCTGACGTTATTTTGATGTGGGTTCCAGTTTGTTTAAGTTACGACACTGGTTTTAGACAGATTTAGCAAAGGACTGTGCTTCTCTGTAAAAGCAAACTTTTCTCATTTAAAGAAGAGCAGCATTTCATTTAAACATGTTACAATGTTGCGAGTTCAGCAGTTATTCAGACTAACACCAATGAGAAACCCGACACAAAATTGCAACAGGCAAAATGATGACTGCGCGTTCCAGTACAGACAGAGCCATGTGGCCTATTAATGGCTCCACCATGTGCTCGACTCTCCCTTTCCCTTGCAGCTCAAATGCTCCCCCATCGGACTCGGATTTACCTTGAAAATGGCGTAACCCGCCGCTGTTTCGAAAAGCACCAACATGTTGGCCCGCCGTCAGTCCGCCGATTACAACAGTACTTACGGACTCGAGCACGACAGACACGTGTGACCGGGGATTGTATGGATCACTCTCTGACTCCCACCGCCTTCGTCACTTCCTGTTCACTTCATTTCCTCCCTTCCTATGCTGGCAATGTGATGCCATTGAGCGTGCGCGTTAGTGATTGTTGCTCAGTGATTCCGTAGAATAACTTACAAGCTACTACTATATATAACAAATATCAATTTTTCATCCCCTGATTTTGATTTTTCCTGAATTTTACAGGTTATTTTCTCTCTTGGTGCCACCATTTTGTTCCTGGATTTTACACCAATACAGTAGAACTCAGTTTTTCAGGAAATTGTACAATCAGGGATGTGTGTTTTATATTGGTGGAAACAACAAAAAATGGTGTAAAATGAGGGAAAATGTAAAATCAGGGTATGTAAAATTGAAGTTTCACTATATTTTGTCCCCTTTTTCCCCAAAATGGCTCTTTTTTTCTCTGTGAATGTTATTTTTTAAATGAAATTAGAAGGTTTCAAATTCATATTTTGCCATGGTTAAAGGAACAGTAACACCAAAAAATTAAAGTGTTTAAAAGCAGTGTCGGACTGGCCCACCAGGATGATTCCCGATGGGCCCTCTTGCTTGTAACCATTTGGCCTATTTGATGGTCATTCTCTATTTCTTTAAGGGGCTTAATAATGGAAGAATAGGGTATAGTACATGGATATGAAAGATTAGGAGAATAATGAGGTTTAGTGAAGAAGGGAGGAATACAAGTTTGGAAAGTGGGCCCACGGTCTAAGGTTTACTGGTGGGCCCCTGGCATCCCAGTCCGACACTGTTTAAAAGGAATGACAATATAAGGTACTGTTGCCCTGCACTGGTAAACCTGGTGTGTTTGCTTCAGAAACTCTACTATAGTTTATATAAACAAGCTGCTGTGTAGCCATGGGGCAGCCATTCAACCATAGGATACACAGTAGCTAACAGGTGTGTTCTAAAAAATCCCATTGTACCCAACAGAGCTTATTTGTTATCTGCTGTGTAGCCGGTGCCTTTTCTCCTTTTTCAGCTTTGAATGGCTGCCCCATAGCTACACAGCAGTTTGTTTATAAAAACAATTGTAGAGTTTCTGTAGCACACACACCAGTTTTACCAGCACAGAACAACAGTGCATTATATTTTCACTATTTTAAAAGACTTTCATTTTTTGTTATTACTGCAGCACTGCTAAAACCATGTTATTAAGAACAACAATCTCAGATTGTCTTGCAGTACACTCATATCCACTTTGCCCTCTTTATCCCCCCAACACTAGATAGAGTTAGCATACTTCTTGCCTGCTCAAACCCCACAACCTGCTCCCTTGACCCCATACTTTCTCACCTCCTTTACCCAATCTCTGATACACTTAATCCTGCGCTTACCCACCTATTTAACCATTAATTTTCTATTGTTACTTTTGCATCTTTATTCAAACAAGCACTAACCACTCCTATCCTCAAAAAACCTTCCCTTTATACAAGCTCTCCCACCAACTATTGTCCAGTTTCCCTTCTTCCATTTGAATCCAAATTGCTGGAAAGGCTTGTTTATAAATGCCTGGTCCAGCATCTCCTTCATAACAGGGTCGGACCCGTTCCCCTGATTGGCCGCACCGGCGTTCGCGGATGCGAGTAACCAATGCTCTTCTCCTGGCAAAGTCTAAAGGTTACTATTCCATACACATTCTTCTAGATTTCGCTGTAACAGTTGACCACCCTCTCCTCCTAGACCACAGGTCCCCAACTTTTGTTTACTCAGGAGCAACACTCAGATGTAAAAAGAATCTGGGAGCCACACAATCATAAAAAATCTGAACGTATGCCACAACCCCTTATGCTGATGACACCCAACTCTACTTGACCCATCTCCTTCTATCCTTTCCCAAGTTACAGACTGCCTTTCTGCTGTCTCCTCCTGGTTGTCACAGCGCCACCTGAAACTGAACCTTTCATTAAAGAGGTTGTTCACCTTCCAAATACTTTTTTCAGTTCAGTTACTTTCAGATTATTGACCTTAAACAAAAACTTTTTCCAATTGCTTTCCATCTTTTATTTTTTACCGTTTTCCCAAAATGCAAATTTAAAGTTTAATGTTCCTGTCTCTGGTGTTTCAATCTGGCAGTTTAGTGATCTGAACTGTTACTATTTGCTACATTTATTTGATACAATTAGTTGATATATTTCTTGGAAGTATCTTTGGAATATTAGCAACTATTGTATCAATTGTAACATCCAGCTCAGCAGGGACAAATATAACAAATTTATCAACTAAATTTATCAAATTAAAACAGTTAAAGAGTTGGCAGCAACCCCCAAGAGCTGCTTTAGAAGGTGAAAAATAAACCTTTAAACTTCAATATTAGAAAAACCGTCACAAAAAGAAAAATAGAAACTAATTAGAAAAAGTCTTTATTTCTGGTGAACAATCTGAAACCAACTGAACTGAAAAAAGTGTTTGAAGATGAACAACCCCTTTAACAGAAATCATTCCCCTGTCACTCAGATCTCACACACGGTTAACATTACCTTTCATTGAACCACACAAGCACACTGCTTAGGAATGATCTAAGACGGGCTTCTGTCTTTTTCACCACACATCCAAACACTTGGCAAATCTTGTAGTATTCAGATATGCAACATTGGCCGTTTATGAACGTACCTCAATTCAGATTCTTATCTCCTGCCTTGACTACTGTAACTTACTCCTCTTAGGTATTCCAATTCCTTTCACAATTCCAAGCTGTTCTAAATACTGCTGCTAAATGCTTTCATCTCAATCAACAGAAGCTGCTCCCCTATGCATATCCCTTGACTTGCTTCCAATCTCCTCTACAATCAAATTCAAATGATCACATTCAATGCCCTTAACAATGAAGTCCCACCCTTTATTTCAGCTCTGATCTCAAAATACACTTCTTCAAGCATCCTTCACTCAGCTTCTGACCTTTGCCCCTTTTCTTCTCATTCTCAAACACTTGGGGGTGCCTAACTTTTGGCACCCCCAAGTATTCCTTCCTGACTCCATAATGACAATCAAACCTGGGTCAGGGTCCTGAGGAAGTGTCGATGCTATAGGCACGAAACGCGTAGGTTTGGAGCTTGCACACCCACTGTAACTATGTTGCCACACTGTGTGAATGAATAAAGCCGAATTTTGCTACTAAATACAACGTCTCCTGTGTGGACTGGTCAGCGGCTGACAGCGAGTACTGATTTTTGCTTACAATGATGTGTTCGGGTGAAGTATCGGATTCTCTCGCGATAGCTGCGACCAGCCACGAGATGCTCTACCAAGAAGAGCTCCGCCATCAATGCTTCCAAATTTTTTGTAGCTAACACACCAGCTTTGAAAGTGCAGGGCAACAGTACCCTATATTATCATTCCTATAAAACATTTCCATTTTTTGGCATTACTGTTCATTTTATAAGAGTATAAGTTGCTTTAATTGTTTTAAATCCCAGGTACTTAAACTTACATTTATCTATGTTGAATTTCATCTTCCACTTAGCTGCCCATATTACTAATTTGTCAGGATTCTGCTGCAAGGTTGCTGCATCCTGGATGTAATTTATTGTGCTGCCTAGTGTTTTGTTATTTTCAAACAGTAATAGATTATTTGATAGTAGTAAAAGATCACTTTGTCAAGCAAAAACGTCTTTCCTCTTATTTAAAGGCAATGGCACTTGGTGTGATTTTCAAATGTTTTATGATATTTTAATGGTTTTTCTAGTTCTCTGAGAGGGGGGCCAATGTTAAAAATCACTCCCCATTTACTTTGAGAGGCCATCACAATAGGCTGTAAACGGAAAATACAAGTGAGGTTCAGCAGATACTAGGTCTATATTATGGGAAGCTGCTAAAACAAGAGTGAGGATTCTCATGCCTGACAAAACAGAATGAAGTGTTGATGGATTGGCAAAAATATCAATGCCAAGAGTAGGCAACAGACTTGCAAAAATTTGCCCAAAGGGCATGTGAACATGAATCAAGACAGTAAAGGTGTTGTAGATTATGCAGGTAAAGAGGGCCCTACCCAAAACAGCTTGCAGTCTAATATAAATAAAGGTACTATTTTATAACTGCAATCACAAGAGACTGTGCCAAAATGCCCTTTTTGTCAGGACATGTAAAAACAGCAAGTGAAGCTCTTGCATTTAGGCGGGTAAAATAAGGTGTTAGATACAGCTCTAAGTACAGCCACAATCCTGCCCTAAAATATCATTGTCCCCCCTGCCATGCCCCCAACATAACTGCCCTCCCATGTTTGTCTAGATGTAACCCTGGCAAATGTGGCAAACCTAGTATGTGGACAGTTTTAGTCTTTTTACAGATAAAACGCCTTTTCCAATCAGTGTTGGATTGGGATACCAGGGGCCCACCAGAAATCTTTGGACAGTGGGCCCACTTTCTAACATATTATTCCTCCTCTCCTCACTCAACCTCTTTATTCTCCTAGTCTTTTATATTTACTTACTATACTCTGTTCTTCCAGTATAAAGAATCTTTTTTTCCCATAAAGAAATAGGTAATGACCATGAAATGAGGGTCCACTGACACCTGGGCCAACCGGGAGTTTTCCTGGTAGCCCGGTGGGCCAGTCTGACACCCTTTCCAATACGCCTCCTCTGGGAAAGAATGTTAATAATAACTATATTATCAGGCACAGATTGGCAATCTGTAGATCTGGCAAATTCCAGAGGGGCTGATGTCAGATGCCATAGACATTCACTATATATTGGGCCTGTATGGGTAGTGTTGCCACCTTTACTGGAAAAAAAATACCGGCCTTCCTATATATAATATATACATGTGACGCTACCTTTAAATATCACACTACTTCCGGATCTCCGGCCTCTTGACAAAGCTCAACGACTGTTGAGGTGCAGTGCTGCGCTGCATGGAACGAGCGGGGATCCCCTTCTGGAGACTGGTGTTGCGCTAAGTGGAGGAGACACTGAGGCACTTTGAAAACGGGACAGTGACACCATTGAACACATGGTCGGTAATATGTTTCCATTTATTGCGGGGGCAGGATATTGCTAAACCCGAGAAATCTCACTGACTTTTACCTTACTATCTAAGCAAGGATTTCATATTGCCCAGTGATTTGGTGACGACCGTCCCCGCTACTTGGATTTGACTGCCGACCCATCCACTTTTTTATTATTGGACACCGGCTAGTACACTCTCAGATTTGGTCACCACGCCAACAATTAACATTATTGGGCCATAGTAGCCACCTACAAACACAAAGGAAGGTGCCAAATACGTTTGAATTTTGGATTCACACACAATTTGGGATGGTGTGCAACATAAACTCTGGGCTTTTTCATTCATGTCTGCCAAAATACCACATCTATACTACATTTATTTAGGCAGTTTGCCTTCACATTAACATTGGAATATTTCTTCATAGACCTGGATCTGTGCAGACTCGTTTGATTACATTTATAATCTGAGGGATCCCTCCACCAACATGCAGCGCTGCTTGTTTTTAAGTTGTTTTTATTAGGGTTTTATGGCATGGTGTTGTATAAATATTGCCTTTTTACTTAAGGTGACTTTGGTGTGATTTTCAACAATTTATATTCTAGGGCCTATGGGCTGGGGATTTAATTCCCAATTTTTTCGAATTTATCACTCGGCCTTTCTCTATATTTATCTTTTTTTCCCTATTAATAAATTGGGATTAACCAACATTTTTACCAGTCAGGCCGGTAAAATACAGGCCAGGTGGCAACCCTATGTGGGGGTGATGTTTGGTCCTCTGCGTGCCTAAAAAAGCCAGGGCCCATATTGAATCCCAGTCCAGGCTTGGTAAAAAGTTAAAAACCCATTTACACCAGGCTGCACCCGCCACATCTTCCCTGAACTGCTTCCAAAGACTGCATTGTAGGGTTGATGTTATATCTGACACCGACTCCAATAAATACATATAATACACAAAAGCCATGAATATCTTGTAAACTATATCCTTATAAACGGTGAGTTCTGATGTCATTTCCGTCACATGACTCATTAAAATTTGTGTATTATAATAAATAAAGTACCCCCAGTTGCAAAATATGAGGATATTAGAAGTTACCTCGGAGTTCCATGACCTGTATAAAAACGCTCGGCCTTCGGCCTCGTGTTTTTATATGGTCATGAAACTCCTCGGTAACTTATAATATCCTTATATTTTACAAGAGGGGGTACTTTATTCACTATATATTTTAGCTCTATAATGCTCCCTAAGCAAAATAACCCACATAACCTTACATATTACAGAACAGTTACTGAAAAATAATATTGTTATGACTGAATTCATAAAATTAGGTCACAGAAAACATTAGCAAAAAATATGAACGAAAGCTAAAATGCCTTGGGTCTTTTGCTTTGCGCTCTAATGCTTCATCCATCCCAAAACTATGCAAGGAGAGACCTACTATTAATGCCTAGCACTGGAGGGGTTAATGTGTTACTACTGCACAAACATTGGAGGCCAATGCTTATGGCCTGATTTCCGCATTACAACAAAGTCACAGACACAAAGGCGCCACCTAGCGGATCCGTGAAAGTGCTCAACGTCCCAGCCAGCGTATTCCCCCTTACTATTCATTTGCAAGTTTAGCAGTGCGCGTCACCAGTATGTGGGCGGTGCCGCTCGTACCGGAAATGAGGTCATTCCCCAGAACCGGAACACCTTCCTTGTTTGCTTCTCTTGTGCTGTTATTGTGCCCGACGCAAGAAGAAGCGTAGAGCGGTCAGTGCAGCGAACCGAGACCGGCGGAGAGCAGTGAGCATGTCTGATCAGGTGAGATACATTTGAGGAGTGGACGAGAGAAGGTCTGTGGGAAGTGTGTGTCTCGTTATGTGTGTAATGAGAGCTGGCTGTAGGTGTAAACAAGTAGGTGTCATGGATATAGATTTACATGGAGCTCAAGTAGTACATGCGGCCCGTGACCAAGAGAAGCTCCTAAGGCATTGCACTTTCTATCTGACACTTCGGCTGCCAGACCTGGTTGCTATGGGTTTCTGCTGCTCGTGCACTTTTGCTGCTTAATTCGGTCCATACCACGTGTTGTGCCGTGTCCTTTTGCTTTTTATATTATTGTCCAGTGTGTATCTTTGTTTATAGATGTTATTATCTGTGCTCATTCCCCAGTGGCGGTTCCAATGCCAAATGAGAGGCCTACTGTGAAAGCCCTTTGGATTTATGTTAGTGGAGCTCATTATTGACTCGTATAAAGTTTCTGTTAAGATAACAGCCGGTGCATTCCTTTTAATCTTGCCTGGATAGCACGATTGTTACAGTAGGGTTAGGTTGAAGGAGCTCATAGCATTTTGATACTAAAGGGTAAATAAAGGAAGTGTGTAGAGCAGGCAGGGTATTTAATTGCAATGGCCATTCCGATTTACCAGGTGACTTCTTCCATTTGAGCATTATATGTAACTTGGTGTAGTTATGTGGGAAGTACTATTATAGTACACGCTGCTTATTTATATTGCCAGCACATCTTGTGTTTGTTCTCTTGTATGTCTCCCATCATTTAGCAACTCCGTCTTATCCGGTCTTTTTATCTTTCCAAAACAATTGTGGAAAACCCTGCACACTAACCAAAACTATTGGGTTAAATCTTTCATTCCTCTATATAGAGGGTGATGGATTAGGGCAGAGACACGCACTCAGATTTGGGAAGATTAGTCGACAAATCTCCTCTTCTTCAGGGCAACTAATCTCCCCGAACTGCCTTCTCCTGCCTTATAGCAGGCTAGAATGTAAATCACCGACGGGATGGCACTTGGAGTGCTTCGTTTTCCAAAGTCATCCGAAGTTTCCTCGTAAGGGAACTTCAGACGACTTTGGAAAACGAAGCGCACCGATTGCAACCCTGCCGACAGTCCTGGGAGACTAATCTCCCCAAATCTGAGTGTCTGTCTCTGCCCTTGCATTCTAGCTGGTGGGGATGCTAGTCGCCTTGAAGAAGATTAGTTTGTTGCCGGGTGAGCGTGTCCCCGAATCTGAGCGCGTGTCTCTGCCCTTAGACATCTGATTGACCACTGGCCAATTATCAAATCCCTGTGGAATTTGGCAGTACCAGCTGATCCTTTTACTTTAGGCTTCGCAGATGCCACATCCACGTGCACATGAACAGCCCTGGGAGCCCAAGTTTCTGTCTGGACAGATTGCCTGCAGCATGAGAACTACTAGTGTCACCTATTGGGTACTCCCGAGAAATGCAAATGTTCCTTTTGATAGCAGTTTTTTACATTACTAGTGTTGATTGTTTAGTTAAGACATCATTGTGTTAATGCATGTGTATCCCTGCCAGGTATGTGTGAACAAGTATTCCTATTTCATTATACACCTCTAAAATTGTGTGTTTAAAAAATTGCTTTTTGAAGTATTTACAGAAAAAAGATACCTTGCTAGCACTACCAAACCATTCCACTTACTGGTGGCTGCAGTTCCAAGCTGTGCAGGAGAGCAAGTGGGTCTCATACTGTATGATGTAAATCAGTCGGCAGTCAGGGCCAAATTTTGGGAAGGTCTCAAAAATCTGGGCTAGGGAGACAGCAGTTGTCAAATCTCCTTCTTGTCCAGTCCTCTGTGACTCTGTTCCTTCCAGTATTAGGGTAGTTAGGGGGGAGAACCAGCAGGTCCTTTAGGATGGTGGCACACGAGGCTACTGGGGAAGATTAGTTGCCCAGCAACAAATCGCCTCTTCTTCAGGTGACTAATCTTCCCTAAATTTCTTCTCGCCGGCTAGAATGTGAATCGCCGGCGGGGTGGCACTCTGATCGCTTCGTCTGAAGTTTCCTTGTAAGGGCAGGGGCACATGAAGATACTGGGGAAGATTAGTCGCCCAGCCGCAAATCGCTTCTTCTTCGGGCGATGAATCTCCCCAAACTGCCTCCCCGTCGGCTAGAATCTAAATTGCTCCAAGTTCCACCCCACCATCAATTTAGATTCTGGCTGGCGGGGAGATTAGTCTCCCGAAGAAGAAGCGATTTGTCGCTGGGCGACTAATCTCCCCCAGTAGCTTTGTGTGCCTCTGCCGTATCCGAGTACCATCCTGCCGGCGATTTACATTCTAGTCGGCGGGAAAGCATTTAGGGGAGATTAGTTGCTCGAAGAAGAGGCAATTTGTCCCTGGGCGACTAATCTCCCAGAGTAGCCGCGTCTGCCAACGCCATTATAGTCCATTGCTTCCTTTTAAATGTTTAGTTTGTATAGTAGAGTAATTATATCAATACTGATAAAACATTTCATATGGTTGTGTGATTCTGGTTTATAAACATTTTATGCGGCATATACTGTGCCCCTGCTATTATTTTCTCACAAATCCACAAGAGCACATCGAGCATTAGAGCCATGACAAAAGAGTAATTTTGATTGTTGTGGTGCTCAAGCTGCTATTACATCAGAGCACTTCTCATTCCTCTCCTTGTGCTGGTTATCAGAACGTTGCAAGTGTTCTGTGGCCCTCAGTGGATAAACAAAACACTGGTAGCGAAACTGAAACTAAACTATGCAGTTATATTCCTTGCTGGGTTGTTGTGTAACTTTAGTGATTACATTTAGTTCCAAGCCAAGTGTATTTTGAATAATGTAGTGCAGAGCTGTTTAACTGGAAAGTTGTTGGACAGATGTGGCCCTCCCAAACATGTGAAAGACTGGATAAGTGGCCCATAGCATGTAAAATCATGGGAAGCACTGATCTAGAGAAATACAACAATTTAAAGGGGTTCTGACAGAAATCTGAAATGTCTCCAGTGCCATCACCATTATTGGGACCTTTATTTAATTTTAAATTGCTATTTTTTGTGGCTGCATCTGTCTTGCATTTGAAACACTCTGCTGCATTCCCCATTGAGAAGAGCAGACACATGTTTTGCATTGTTTTTTAATCAATGCAGTGTCATCTTCATTACATTGGGTCCTTGGCATGGTGCAACAGAAGTTCCAGATTGCAATTAACTTTATTTTTTGCCAGTACCCTCAGTTTTGTGTTGTGATGTTTGTTTATGCAACTATAGTCTTATCTGTCTCAGTCTACACCAGTACTTCCCATGCTCTACAGCTGGTGCCTCCAAGAGACATGTTGTAGTGAGCTGGAGCCAATGAGAGTGACATTTAGGGGGTCTATTTATTAAGCCTCAAATATTTCTGGTCTAGTTTTTAAGGGGAAAACCGCTTAGTTTAGAGGAAACAAAACCCCTTTAATTTTCAGAATTAGAATTATATGAAGGCGACTGCAGGCAGCAGCACAGTTTTTCTCATTTTCCACTAGGTGAATTCACATTTAGAATATTATTCCTCAGCTTTTTTACCTGCTGATACAATATAAGCTGCTCCCTTTGTGCAGGGCTGAATCAGCAATGCTGTAGCAACAAAAGGACATGAGAAGTGAATACATCACATTTGGAAGCAAATTAGCAAAGGGGAAACCAAACCTACATATATATTACAAATATATTTATTATGCCTTGATTTTCTTTTGTTATTCAGAATAATCTATGATTAATTTTAACTACCCATTATTGATGGGTGTTGATCTGCTATGGAATTAGATTAGCTTTATTTTATTACTGAATAAATCAAGGACACAGATCCAAAATGTTTTGTTTAAATGTTATGCCTTGTACTTTTAAAGCAAGCCTTGTGGTGGCTCACACTCATGCATGTCAAGGTGTAGTTAAAAAGGCTCATTTTGTTCAGTAACCTATGCCTATAGACTACCCTGGGGAAATGATATTCCATTGAATATTAATATAATGTTGTTGCAACTGTAGGTGCCTGTGTGAGATACAATGTAAATCAAGGTAATCAGGTTTGATCAGCGATGCCTTTCTGATCACCATATAAATACCTCCGCATTCACTTGCCTAGTAGGGTATGCTGACATTTATGAACAGAGTTTTGAAAGTGTTTTGGTTCAGTGCCCTACTTGTTTGTTATCATTTGAGAAGCCCTTGACTGCCTTTTGGTTGGTAACCTATCCAGAGCGTTGGACCATGCAGTTTGGAATCACTGCCTTAAGGTGGCCATAGATGTAACCATTACAATCTTTCTTGGAGAAGATCTTTCCAAGAAAGATCGTTCATTTCAATACACACGTGTAGAGCTGATTCGTCAGATATACAGATAGAAACAATAGAATACTACCTGTATCTGACGATTCAGTACTAATATCCAATGTTTGGGTGCCTTTAAAGGCACTTGATCAAAATTTTCCGTTCCCTGAGACTGGCGAGCTGACCGATATCCAAGTCTTCTGCCAATATTGGTTGGCTCTTTTCGACCATATACACACGGAATATAGTACAAAAACTTGTTTTGTGTGATATTATATATGTGCGTCTATGCCCACCTTAACTCCTTTGGGCTAAGTATGGGGATCAGATTACTGCACTATCGTCACCCCAGCAATTTTCTTGTTTACTGAACTCAATCTCCACTAGTACTTAACTAGATACAAAGTTAATTTTTTGGTTACCCTGTTCATGTACCTGATACCCCGGGCCTGTTTGTAGAATACAACACTGGCCCAGGGTATTTTTGTCTAAGCTCATTTGCCACAATCTTTCCTCTTCTTTCCTCCGGACCTGGGCAGGCACATTCGCAGTAGAGTGAAAATGTAATCTTTTTACTTCTAATTTTGGTTTTTACTCTACTGTGCCAGCCCTGGACTGAAACAAAAAGGAAGAAGTTGATTAAGATGGTGATGGTGGACTTCTACAGAATATCATGGGCCAGTACTTTGCTTTCCTTTAACTCCATAGAGGTTAATTAATTCAAGGAAACCTCAAGCTCCTGTTCCATTGTGGTCAAAATCCACCTTCATGTCTGACAATGGTAAAGAGAACAGCCCAGGAGCAGCACAAAAAAAGTTTTTTATTTTTAGGGAATAGTCCCTTACCCTAGTAGAAGGTTCCTAACTACACTGTTGCAAACAGTCCTTCTCTTATCCACATTCAAATTCTTTAACGTTTTCCTGGTAAAATTACATTCAGTAAGTATAATGTGTATTATCTTCAGGATCTATGAAAATAATCTGTAAATGAATTCATTTTGCTATTAACCCATAGCTCAATAATACACTGATTATGTTCAAAGATGAAGTTTAGTGTATACAGGTAAAGGATCCCTTATCCGGAAACCCGATATCCACAAAGCTCCGAATTACGGAATGGCTGTCTCCCATAGACTCCATTTCATCCAAATAATCCAAATCTTTAAAAATTATTTCCTTTTTCTCTGTAATAATAAAACCATAGCTTGTACTTGATCCCAACCAAGATATAATTAATCCTTATTGGAAGCAAAACCAGCCTATTGGGTTTATTTAATGTTTAAATGAATTTCTAGTAGACATAAGGCATGGAGACCCAAATTACGGAAAGATCCGTTATCCGGAAAACCCCAGGTCCCGAGAGTTCTGGATAACCGGTCCCATACCTGTATTTAATTTTTTGTTCAGCAAATCATTTCTGAAAGATATCTTTATTTATTGTTATTTACCACTTTATCTACAGGAAGCTAAACCATCTAGTGAGGATCTAGGAGACAAAAAAGAAGGAGGGGATTATATCAAACTCAAAGTCATCGGGCAGGTAAATATCTCTGTTTCTTTTATCAAGATCTGAGTAGATAACTAATAAGTATTTTGTAAATTAAATGTGAGACAACTCTTAGAAAAAAAAAATTCAAACATATGAGTGTCCTCGACACATTCATAGTGTATACAGTCATAGATGCTTAGGGGAATTCTTTATTTTTACACGATAAAAAATCAATAGAATGTTTCCCAGTAGCCAATCGGATTTGAAACCATGTAAATATTTATTCCACACCACAGGACAGCAGTGAAATTCACTTCAAGGTAAAGATGACAACGCATCTCAAAAAGCTGAAAGAGTCATATTGTCAGAGACAGGTGAGTAAAAGTTTGCTGGATTTTGCGGATAAGAACGTTTTTAAATATAACCGCTACTAATACTAGGAAATGTATGTTTAGAATGTATTTGGAGATAAGGGGTTTCTTTCTCCTTTAAGGTAAAATGAAAGCTGGTTGGTTGTTTCCATTGATGTCTCAATTAGATTCAGAGGAATTCTGGGATGCAAGTAGGGTTGCCACCTTTTCTGGAAAAAAATATCTTTGCTGAGGGCAGAAAAGCCGCAATCTAGTTGGTGAAAGAAATAATTTTGGGTTTCCTATTGATGCCTTTTAGGATTGCTATGTATTTTGTTAAAGCTTTTTAGAGCTGTTACCAAGCCCCTCCACCTTTCCAGCCTGTATTAATACTGTTTCTCTGTACTCAGGAGAACATTTCTAAAAATGTGAACCATGTCAAAGATAATAAACAACAAATGTTAAGGAAAGTAGATAATGTTTTAGTAGTTCTTGATTATGAATTTTCTCTAATTTTTAGGGCGTTCCAATGAATTCTCTCAGGTTTTTGTTTGAAGGGCAAAGAATCTCAGATCACCAGACTCCTAAGGAGGTAAGTTGTCAGTCTTTATGGCTTGATGATTGAAACCCCTGTTTTCATTGCAGGTAATGATGACCTCTTTGGTTAGTTGCTTGTTGTTGTCTCACCCTAGGGATCGGTCGGGCCAGTAATATTTAACCATGGAAGATCTTTGTCTGCTTTTTTAACAATTGTTTTTGTGTTGAAGAAGCTGTAAGATTAATACACATGAAATTAATCGGTTCATATATATATATATATATATATATATATATATATATATATATATATATATATATATATATATATATATATATATATATATAATATAAATTATATTAAAGTACCGGATCCTACATGGCAGCTGCATAGATTCTAATTTAAAGGACAAGTATGGAGAGATTTCAAATCGCTACCTTTTTTCTCTCAGACTAATATTATTTTTTGGAAAGAATTTGCTCCAGTCTGTGGATCTTTCTTGCTAAGCAACACACCAACAGTGAATTTCAAGGCTGCCATTGGGATATCTAAAGTAAAAATGTGCAAATATTAGTATTGTGTGCATGCACGAGCCTGGGAGTTTGAATAAGCCACAAGATCACCTTGGGAAATATTGGTAAGATGGTGAAGTGCCCCCCACTGATCAGAGTAATGTATATAACAGTAATTCCTTTTAACAAATGTTTTAAGGCAAATGGCAAATAAGATGTTTTACCACTTCCTTGCCTGCACCTGCCTACTATTATAATGAGAATTCTCTGCACTCATTACTGATCAATTCCTGTATAGCTGTAAAAGAATAAGGAACCTAAGAGCACCACATCAGTGTGACCCATAGCCCCAAAGGGTGCAAAGTCACTCAATTTCTGACACTAAGATTTTCAATACATTGACAACAAATATTTCAAAAATTAACGCCTGGTTATGAACTGCAGGGGTTTGGCTAGACTGAAACAGCAACACTATCCAGTATCCTTGCAGCATTAGAGAAGTATATCTCTATATTTTTATTGTGCCGGGTATCTTACAGAGAAGTCTCTTACGCTGAAGACACAAGGCTGCTAAGTCGATGCAATCAAGCTTTTAAAATAAATAAATGCTGCAGAAACTCGTAGTGCTGAATCGCCACTTTAAACTGCCCTGAAAAATTATAAGATTCTTTATAGTTTATCTTATTTGTAAGTTGCATTACTCTGTATTATCAATATAACAGATTATGTAACCTTTGCCTTAAATATAAGAATACTATATATATTAAGCAATTCACTAGCGTTCGCTTCGCCCACATCGCAAAACACTTCGCCAAACGCAAATTAGCCAGGACAACACTAATTCACTAAGATGCAAAGTTGCATCCAGGGCCCGAACGATGGCGAAGTTGCGCTAGCGTTAATTCGGCAAGCAAGGCAAAGTTGTGCTGACATTGGGTCATTTGCATACGGCGGGAAGTGAAAGTACGAAGCACATATATGTTGCAGCAAATACATTACACTACACAAGCCCAGGGAACCTTAATAAAATAAAATAGAGTTGTTATAATACGTGAGCCCAGTGTATAGTTTATGTGCCATATGTTAGGAAATGTAGGGGGGAACCCGGGTACCCAAAAACAAATTTATGGACTTCTGCAGCCTATCATCCTGAAAAAGGTAAAAGACGCAGATGTGTTTACATTCCATTGCACGTCGCCTGGTCTGAGCTGGTGAAGGCAAGTCTGGCGGAACAAGTAATTTTGAGTAAAATCCACATTTTCGCCAGAGTGAAATTTCTCCTGACGTAAGAGTTTGAAGTAGCGCAAGAGTCTATCTCCTTTGCTAGCGAAGTTAAATTTTTTGCCAGCATTAGTCATTTTACCCTTTAGTAAATTTGCCCCTATGTCTGTACTATGTTTAATCAACTTTACCCTTTTCCTACAAGCCAAGCACTGTGCTGAACCATCTGTAAAAGTACAAACCTCTGCAGTCTGTGATTTATAAGAGCATTGTCATTTCTAATGATTTGATGCCTTTGGTCTATCGAGCAATTAGCAGTTCTGTGGCTGGGCAACAAACCTCTTGAAATCACTCCCTGACTGCAGTATTCTGTAGTGAAAATTAATTTATACACGAGTGATATTATTTTATCACCTTTCAATGGAGTTTATTAACACTACGCAACGGCATGCCCAGAATCACTAACGTGTGCGATTGCCGTCCGGTGAGAGAGGATGATGATGAGTACAGGTGTTTTGTAAATTCTTATTTTGTTTGTTTGGATTCAATGGATATTGGAACAGATGCATATCCGTTTTCTTTATTAAAAAACAAACAAAAAAACAAAACCCTGCTGTTGCTGGAGCAAGGATCAAATCTTGGATACATAGATACATACATTGGATAGATATAGACATGTCTGGTACTAAATGGTAAACAACTTTTTCAAATCAATGGGGCACATTTACTTAAATTTGAATTTTCTCTTGATCTAACGTCACCAAAGTTCGCCAGGTGTATTTTCACTGCGCATGTCCATATTTACAAAAAATCTTAAGTTTTAAGAGAAATGTGATGAATTTTCTTCTGGCATAATTTCTGTGTGAAAATTCTCTAGCATATTTTTCCATACAATGGTAGTAGGGAATTTTCACCATGGAGAAAATTAGCATATAAAATGTTGATTGTGATTTAATAGCGGCTTCTCTATCATTATAATAGAAGTTCTTCAGCCTGAAACTGGCAAAGTAGACTTTGGTGAAAACATAGAGGGTTAATAATATCCTAATAAATGCCTTTTTTTTTTATATGAATCTTTTGTTGATTTTTGGGACGACTCAAATTTTTTGTCTTGCTTCATAACCAATGGAAACGTTAGCACTTTGATAAATAAGCAGATGTGAGCTTTTTGTCTGGAGAAATGGCACGGAAGTTCTCTAGCGCTGAGGTTTTTCGCTAGTGAAATGTCTTATTTGCCTTTTAGTAAATTGGCACGTTTTAGCAAAGTTTTGCTAAAAAACACAAATCACTCTTCAGTAAATCTGTCCCTGTGTTGGATTCCCATTGGTGGACTGTCCACCAGCTTTACTATATGTGAGCAACAGAGAGCAGCATTTGTAGCTTAAGGTTGGTGGCACATGGTTGTCTGTACTAAATCTGCTCACCTGTGGGCAACAGAGCGCCTGAAAATTCCTACACTCCCGGAAGAATGTAAATCTCAGCTGTAAAATGCATCCGTTGTGTAACTGTGCAGTTGTATTGGTTATATTCAAGGCAAATGATCACGAGATGCAGTTTTACTTGCAGAGATTTACATTCTTGGTGCAAAGGTATTTTTAAGCACTTTGCAGGTGTCGGAGCCCTATGTGCCATCATGCTATGTTTGCTTATTAAAAAATTAAAACAATTTTCAACACTTCTAATATGTTTCACGAATCTCTTTCAGCTCGGAATGGAGGAAGAGGATGTTATTGAAGTTTATCAGGAACAGACTGGGGGGCACTCGACAATTTAAATTTTCACTCACCCTCCATTTATTTTTTAATTATTATTTTATACTTTTTTTTTTTTTGGTAATGTTTACCTCTCCTCCCCACTTGGTACTCTGTCTCCTTTCATGTTATCAGCCAGATGTCTGTGGCACCTATATCATCATTATCTTCATTAGTATGAGAAAAGTTGCATCGGAAAATCTCCCCAGTCCAGACCATTTTTTTCTTCACCTATTGGTCTTCAAGGATATTGGTTGGAATTTACATTCTAAAATGACTTGGTTGCTTGAGACACGAGGAGAGTATATGCTGGGGATTTAGGAAGAAGAACGTTTTTTGGGGAATTCTTGCACTTCAGATCATTGAATAAACCGTTCACCATTACTGTTATCGTTCCAGCGCCTGCCTAGAAGATGTAGGAGTTGTGTTTTTAGATACAAGTTGTCATGCAACCACCCCTTATGAAATGTTCGCTGTATCTTTTATTTTTGGGGGGCATGGGTTTTAAAAAAAGAAAAAATTTAAAAAAAAAATACTTGTCTGTATTGGCTTAATTCAAGTTGAAGTTATATTAAAAAAAGCAAAAACATTTGTAAAATTGGAGACCACATTTGTCTTTATTACAGTTTTTTGACTCACACTGTGTTTCTTCCTTTCAGAAAGATATATGGATTCAACTTCACCTTCTTTAACTTAACCATTGATATTGACAAGCATCTTGAATGGCATGTTTGAAGGAAATAAAGGGTCTTATTGACCTCAATTCAATTTATGTCTATTTTGTGTGTATAGACAAGCATCTTGAATGGCATGTTTGAGCGAAATAAAGGGTCTTACTGACCTTAATTCTATTTATGTCTATTTTGTGTCTATAACGTGGATCATATCCGCACAAAATAGGTCATTTATTGATGCCTCTGGCAGCAGCGAGCAGCCAATTCCAGGGGCTGCAAAAAGGCCCCTCTGGTAACTTTAAGAGCTGAATTTCAGTTTCCTAAAACCATGTCTAGTGCAGACAGTGCTATTACACTGTATTAAGGATGTGCTCTCCCTCCCCCCCCCCCCCTTTGGCTCAACCCCAAAGAGGTATCGGCAGAAAGGGTGCACATCGGATCTACTTCCTTAGAAGGCAACAGCCCCAGAGACACTGCTGCATACAAATGGCCATACGCAGGGATGATCTAGTAAATGCTATTGTTTCAGTAAACCGTGTGAATTATGGGATTTCATAAGACATCTGACAGATCTCAATGGTCTGTTGAAACTAAAAAACAAGCCCAGATAGTCTGGCTGTGTGTTTCACATCGGCCTAACCAGATCTTGCATAGTAGCTTAAGAGATATAAATTAAATATATAAAATAAGTGTATTGAATACAGTATATACATGTTTAATACATATGGATGCCTGGCACCACAGCTTCCAAAGGCAGGCTGTATTGTAGTGTCCTCTCAGCAGAGAAACTGGCATAAAGTATAAGAATAACCTTGGGTACTTTTTGTTAGTCCGAAAACAATCCATCACTTCTGTATCATATACTAGTCTCCAGTCTATTCTTGTATTACTATTTCACACTGATGTTTTGTTATGTACAGTTCCAGTTGGTATGCATGTTTTGTATGAAATCCTATTTCATTATATATTTTCTTTAAGTTTTCAGGTAGTTTAACAATTGTTGTTTCCTTCTAAAACCTTCATTTTTTCCTGGTTTTGGAACCCGTGCTTTTTTAGCTATGTGGAATGTTTTCACACAATTAACCGTCATCCCTTACCTCCGATGTCTCACTATGGGTATGGTCATATTCAGAAGACTGGTTCAAAACAATATTTTCTTCTGAAGTTTCATCCATTTATCACCAGTAAAGGAATTATCTATAGCCTCAAAACACCATGTTTTTTTACACTTTGCCACATCCAGAATTTGCACATGCTTGTATATTTGCAATTTTGTGCCTATCAGTTCACCCTCCTTTGTGCTTAGTTTTCTCATACTTAAACTAAGGTTGCCACCTAATCGTTTTTGCCCCAAAAAGTTTGGTTTTTGTAAGGCCTGTTCGGGATCTGAACTTTCTGTTTCGGTTTTCATCCTTATGAAACCTGAAAAAATAATCTGGCCAATACATGAAAAGCATTTAAATACGAAGATACCTCAACATGGCTTAGTTACTGTCAAGTACAGTTACTTTATTATTAAAGATACAAAAAAAAGCAAATCAAAAATAAGATTTTTTTTTTTCTAAATTAGCATTGCTGTATTTCAGAGCTTTCTGGATAACATTTCTGTATAATAGATTTCATACCTGTAATTAAAGGATTGGGCTCAAATCATCAAGCTGAATATAGCTACAGTTAGGGTTGCCACCTGTGTGGTTTTGAACTGGGCATCAACACTTTAAAACATTGAGAACACTGGATAGAAATCCAGCCAGTTGCATCTAAGTGATACAATAACCTTGTCCTGGTGTCTTAACTTCACCAACATCATTGTGCCCACCTCTGATGTCATCATGCCTGTTCCTACACCCCCTCGTGTTCGGGTTTAGCCATCAGCAAAGATGGCAACCCTAGCTTAAACAGTGCTGGTTACTCTCTGTCACATAAAAGAAACATTTTCATACATACAGTACATGCATTATACAAGTTTGTTCGTTTGGGTGTTCCTTTTCAACTCACTCTTTAATCTTTACAAATTTCACTCTTTCATCCTTACAATTTCTTTACAGTATTTGTAATATAGTGATTCTAGGCTACTGTTCACTTATATGAATACATGCACTCCAAGCAATGTCCGTGATGACCCTATCATGGTGCCCATCATAATCATGATCAGACGTTTTAAATACAGGCCCGAAAGCCTTTAGATGAGAGCAAGATAACGACAAACTTAACAACCCTTCAGAGACACATCTGTAAAAATCTAAATTTTAATTTAAAAAAAAAAAAATGGGTATTCAGAACCAATATGTTTTTTTGTATTGAAGAAAATATCACTTCAAAAATACTTTATTAACATTTATGGAAGGCCCCCATAAAAGGATATCTTTTCTGTTTTCTTCTGCTTGGTGCTATGTTGACCCTGGACAGAAGGGGGAGCTGTGACCTCATGATCCAGCTTTTTCTCTGTTGATTTACCCTGCTCTCTAATCATCTCCTTGCTTTCCCTGTTTGATGTTTCTTTCTGGAATTTAGGCTTGATGCTTGGATAGTCTAAAAAGTGGGAAAACATTCACAGTTCACTACTTCATGAAAAATGTTAATTCTTTAAATCAGTATTCTGCTGGCCTTATGGACATTATCAACTATCAATACAACTCTAATGTGCCCCTTCTAACTTGAATTAGAACTGCTTCAAGGTGCTCTGTGAGCTGTAGTCAGTCAGAATTGTGGCACTTTGATCTGACGGACTGTATTTATTAATAAAAAAAAAATCATAAATTTGAATGATCTGTACAGGATCACAAAAAGCAAATAGACTAGTGGCTCAGTTCCAGTCCTCCGTAGGTTATATCCTCAACACAAGGGGATTTGTTATAATTACCGAAATAAATACCTGCAGGACACTTGTATTTTACCAGAAATAATATAAGTTGATACCAATTACACCATTTACACCATTAATTGCCTGCGCCACTGCTTCTGTCCCACTTAGAAGCCAATAGACTGTAATTTCTGTAAAGGTTGTGGACAAAACAAGCTCAAAACCGCAGAATCTTTGCTGCAAGGTTTATTCAACACAACATGTTTCGAGCATTGTGGCTCTTTGTCAAGTGTTCACAGGTGCACATCATACAAAAGACTTTAAATACATTTGACTCCTCCCCTCCACCGTGATTGGTAGATAAAATAGCTTAAAAAATTCGTTTAAAAGCCAAGGTCATCAAAGGTTACTGCAACGGGGGTTTTTGTTCGCCTAACCTCCATTTCGATCCAATCTTATATGTATCCATTAGTGTTCCCTCCATAAGTGCCAAGTGTCCATTATTAAAAGTCCATATTAAAGTGTCCATATTAAAGTGTCCATTAAAATCCATTTGTTACACTTTACCCCCTTGTACTGCGATAAAGCCTACAAGAAAGAGTCCAGAATTGCTTCTAGTATTCACATACATGTGATCAATCATTTTGCATACTGTAAATTGAGCAAAAAATTGCACGAAGACATAATATTTAATATTTAGTTTACCTGCCTCTATAGCGATACTGCCCCATTTCTCTTACCACTCTGTAGTGCTGTAACTGTAGATTCTTGTTTCTATTCTAATCTGTACCTAAGGGCAGCCGCATTTCTCTGGAAAGGATCCAAAGTTATATTAGTACACAGATATAGCAACGTAGTATACTGTATTTATACATATTTATTCTAAAACTGTAACTTACAGAAAACTTGCAACATTCCATTGGTCATTCATACCTGCTGGGGCTAAACTATTCAGTTTCTTTATCCAAATTGCTTCCTTCTGTAATAGTGGTTTTTTAACATCACCTCCTCTTTGAGGTGGCTCTACCACCTCTAGCACCAACCATTTTAACTGGGACACATGGTGTTTATTTATGTTAAAATGACGTGAAACAGGGGTGTCATTTGCTGTGCCATTTTTAAAATTACGAATGTCCCCTTTATGCTCCTTAATCCTCTCTTTAACCCTCTCTTTAACCTTGCAAATTGTTTGTCCCACGTATACTATGCCACACGGGCATTTTAACATGTAGACCACATGTTCTGATTCACAAGTTGCATAGCTGTGTAGCTGAATGTTACTTCCCTTTGTTGTACTTTATCCCCTTTTATAATAGATGGGCAACAGACACAGTTTAGACAAGGAAATGTGCCTTTAATAGGTTTACCTTTAAACAGTTTCCGCATTCTGCTTACTTTTGGTTCCGCAGGGCAAAGTATATCTCTGACTGTATAGCCCCGTTTATAACAGAATAGTGGTATATCTGTGGTGGTTTTACTTAGGGCTTTGTCGTTCTGTAAAATAGGCCAAAATTTCCAAAGGGATTCTATTGTTTTCCATTTTTCTTTCTTTTTCAATTAATAATGTTTCTCTAGGTATTTTTTCCACCTCCTTTGCCACGGAGGTCAGTCTCTCTTTCTTATACCCTTTCTCTGTGAAACGTTCAATCAACTCTCCTGCGGCTGTCTGATACCCTCCTTTCCCTGAAGCAATTCTCCTAGCTCGCATGAATTGGCCTTTTGGTATGGCATTAATGCATTTTGGATTGTGGAAACTTGATGCATTCAGGAGGTTGTTACGATCTGTGCTTTTCCTATACAGATCTGTGCAAATTTTATCATTCTTTAATGTTAATTGAACATCTAAGAAATTAAGGGATTTTATTGCCACCTCTTTGGTAAACTTAATTGTGGGGTGGCTTTGGTTTGCTTCTTTCACCATGGTGTGGAATTTCTCTGTCTCCTTCCCAGACTACTAGGATATCATCCACATATCTTTGGTATGTTACAATATGTTTTTTGTATCTATGTTGCAAAAATAATTTATTTTCTAGATGGTGTACAAATAAATTGGCAAACGCTGGGGCAACTGCCGCACCCATCGATGTCCCCTGGGTCTGCCAATAGTACTCCCCCTTAAACCTAAAATAGTTCTTTTTAAGGACCATGGTAAGGCAGTCTAGCAGAAAATATATCAGGTTGTTTGGCAAATTAGTTTCTAGTTAGTAAACTAAATATTAAATATTATGTCTTCGTGCAATTTTTTGCTCAATTTATAGTATACAAAATGATTGATCACATGCATGTGAATACTAGAAGCAATTCTGGACTCTTTCTTGTAGGCTTTATCGCAGTACAAGGGGGTAAAGTGTAACAAATGGATTTTAATGGACACTTTAATATGGACTTTTAATAATGGACACTTGGCACTTATGGAGGGAACACTAATGGATACATATAAGATTGGATCGAAATGGAGGTAAGGCGAACAAAAACCCCCGTTGCAGTAACCTTTGATGACCTTGGCTTTTAAACGAATTTTTTAAGCTATTTTATCTACCAATCACGGTGGAGGGGAGGAGTCAAATGTATTTAAAGTCTTTTGTATGATGTGCACCTGTGAACACTTGACAAAGAGCCACAATGCTCGAAACATGTTGTGTTGAATAAACCTTGCAGCAAAGATTCTGAGGTTTTGAGCTTATTTTGTCTACAACCTTTACAGAAATTACTTATATTTTACCCACCGGTGCCACTGTGATCTGCAGCTGGAAAACGAATGCAAGTAGATAAAAGGTTACTTGTTTATCTATGTGGAATAAAAATGAAACTTAAAACTGAAAGAAATGTATGTTTATTCTCCATTCAGTGTTTCCCTCCACAAAAGCTTTTTGCATAGAAATGTTGCAGAAACCTGTGTTAGAAATGGACAGGACTTGAAACACGGGAATAAACCCTGGTAGAATTACACTCTCTTTCATTAGAATGGTAACATGAATAATCACACACACACACAAAAGTATTAGCCTATAGGACAATATTTATAAAGCCCTGAAAAATCAAGTTCATTTTTATTATGTTATAGAATATAGTTTTTTTTTATTCTGAAATTTTTCAGCTTTCAAATGCGGGTCACTGACTCCATCTAAAAACAAATGCTCTGTAAGGCTCCACATTTATTTCTATTGGTACTGTCTATTACTCTATTTAGATCCTTCCCTATTCATATTCCAGTCTCTTACCCAAATCAATGCATGGTTCCTAGGGTCATTTGGACCCTAGTAACCAGATTCATGACACTGAAAACTGTAGCGTATCTGAATACTAAATACCTCAAGAAACACATCATAACATTTTATTAAAACCAATTGCAAATAGTCTGAAAGTATCTCTCTGTAAGTTAACTCAAAGTTACACAACCCCTTTAAGTCTGATTTGGCATGATCATGAGAGATATAAACTAATGCTAGGGCCACAATCACACCAGCTGTCATCTGATACCATGTTACAGTATATACACAAGATATAAAATATGGACAAGTTATGGCCTCACACGTGAAAGATATCAGCCAATGCCATGGCCCAATATAGACATGAACTAATGTTATGATTGAAGTTAATCACCCAATATGATAATTATGCTACAAATGCTTTGAATCATGTGATGGGTTACGTGGCTTCTTTCCCTGGATCCCGATCGTTTCCTCTCTGCTGCTCAACATCTATGGCCAGCTTTAGGGTGATTGAAGATGAGAAGGTTTCTCTCCCACAAGAAATCTGCGCTACCTGCGAGTTACATCTCCTATCATTGGTGTACTATCATACTGCTAAATCTGGCAGGTAGTTAGGGGAGGGGACCTCATTCATCAGTGATTGCCTTATGTGTTCTGTACATGTTTCCCACCAACCCCTTGGATGTTGCTCCCATTGACCTCAAAGCAGGTGCTTATTATTCCAGGCTTGGAGGCAAATTTTGGATGTTTAAAAACCAGATGTACTGCCAAACAGAGCCTCAATGTAAGTTGCCAGTCCACATAGGGGCCACCAGATTACAGCCCTTATTTGGCATCCCAGGAAGTTTTTGCATGCCTGTGTTGCTCCCGAACACTACTGTCCCGGGCCCAAATGATTTGGGGAGTTAAAGGGGGGTCATCAGTGATTGCAAATTTTGGAAGGGAGGGTGGGCTGGAACTCCGATAACTGCTTCTTGCTTCCTGTGCTCTGATTCGCCATGAAGTGTAAGTCCCGGTAAAGCCACATGGGGATTGGATGGGTGAAGTTTGAACCTCCCATCTACTATATCCAATCGCCATGCAGCTTTATCAGGACTTAAATTTCATTGGTGAATCAGAGCACAGGAAACTGAAGATACCACCACCTGAGCTCCCTGGCTAAGGTAAGTGCAGTTTTCTGCCCTGGCCAAATGTGTTTTTTTTAATAACTTGAAGGGGCCCTGGCCAAATGTTTTTTTTTAATAACTTGTACGGGCCCTGTCCACTAATGCTTTTTTTTAATAACTTGTAGGGGCCCTGTCCACTAATGCTTTTTTTAATAACTTGTAGGGGCCCTGGCTAAATGGGTTTTTTAATAACTTGCAGGGACCCTGGTCAAATGTGGTTTTGAACATCCTCCTGAACAGGAGGATGTTCAGACATTTCTGCCATTGATCCTTGTGTCAATAGCTACAACATTCACTGTATTGTAAAATAGGAAGTGTGGGTGGCACATCAGCACAAATATCAAGTCTAAGGTTGTTCAGATACTTGTTACTTTTCATGTATTCTGGGAATAATTACTGTATGTACTGTGTCAGAAATACTGATATGCTGCATCTTTATTCTTTTTTGTGCTTCAGTGCTGTGACCACAAAATATATAAATTTGGGCTGACAGAACAATTTTTCATAGGTACAAATAGGATGCTGTGGGCTGAGAACAATTCTGGCAAAGAGCAATATCCCATGTCTGTCTGAGCAGAACATTGTCCACAAACGATTAAAAACAAAAGTCTTATCTCAGATACTCTCAGAGAAGACACACTAAAGGCAGAATTGTCATATATTGCGAGTTGCAGCAGCAGAACTTTTCATTTTAATGTTGCAAATGTGCTCATTTGTCCTTGCCTGCCTGGCATACCCTCTGCCTGGTCCATTAAGTGCTCTCATTGTTTATATTACTGTCCTAACTGCCTCCAGTTCATTTGCCAGACTCTTCCACGGTCTTTGTCAGTCTGGTCCATTTTACTGCTATTTCTCTCAAAATCTTTTCCCACATGCTTAAAATAATTCTTCTAGTATTATCTCCTTTTTAACAAATGGGATAACAACTACAACGTTATCATTTTAACTGCCATGACCAAAGACATTACAAATGACCCCAGTCACTTGTGGTGTAAACTGCTTAAGAATTAATTACAGTACTGGTTATCTACCACTATTTTAGTGCCCTTTAACTACAAATGCCCGGTAAAATCAACAAAGCAGCAAGTCTAAAATTGACCAGAGACCATGGGAACCTAAAGTAAATACTATGCTACACAGGCAGTGGATTAATTAATTAGCCTCCCCAGAAAGGATCTTATATAGAGATACAATCCAGAAGTTGTCTAGACATGGCATTATAATGAATATTGAAGAACACAAAACAATCCAACTTGGTTAGTAGAGATTTCTACCAGGCAGGGCTAAAAGTCTCGACCTATTTTTGAAAGAAATCAGCTTCAAAAGGGATGAAAACTTTAAAACAGGGGTCTTTGTATGTGATAATGCTGTACAAAGCAGGGTATTGTGACTATGCACCTGAGAAGTTAATCCTTCTCTGAGCATGGAGTACTGAGTATCTTTTTCCGAAATAAAGCAAACAACATGAAACCTGAAAACTTCAAGGCTGAAATCGTGTGCAAGGTAGTAAATATTCAGAGAGAGCGTTCATAAATTGTGCATGGTCTCCCAGCAGGGTGCCACATCATACAGGAGATGAGAGGAGATCTCACGGCTCAGAGGTGTCTGCTTAGGTTCCTGGATATGCTCTTTCATCCCATGCTTCACTGTACTTATTCTACTGCAGTGGTCAAATGCCAAGTGGGAGCATGAGAAAAAAATAGAGACCATCTATTAAATGAAACTTCAGACAAAAAAGAAAGGTGTTAGAAAGTTTTTAAATGAATAACCCTGCTATGCCACTAAGGCATATAGATTGTAGTTAATCTTCTTTTGTTTGATTGGTATGCATCTCAATGCAGAACTTGGAAGGCTTAATAAAATGAACATATTAATAAAATAAAATGTTCTGATGAGAAATATGAATAATCTGTATAACGTCAAAAAGTAGTTCAGCTTGTACTGACTGTAAATCACCTCAACAATGGCAAAGCACCGTACCATATATCAGCAAACTGTAAAAACTATTCCTTCCATTAAATTGACTTGTTTTTTAATATCTGTCAGCACTAATTGCATGCGGGTAAAGCCTTTTAACCAGTATTGGGGAATGGGAACTATAATATTCAGAATTACTCTACTGAAATACGAGTTAATTGCTTACAGATAATTATTGATAATATTATTGATCATTATTGATAATATTAGAGTCAATCAAATCAGATCTGTTTAGAATAATTTTTTGGGGAGGTCTTGTATAAAAAATTCTTAAAGCTATGGGTAATGAGAAATAACGATTTTCTAATTGGCCTAATTGAATGGGGACATTTGATCAAAAATGCAAAGATGAATGGCTAGGAATCCTTCAGGTTACCCAATTAAATTTTTGATTATTCTACAGCAGTGCATGAAATAAAAAATAAAATCAAACAAATGGGTAGGAATAATAGCTGCAGATCCAGCTGTCTCAGGGGATCCAGCATTGAGAGTGTCAGATGGGGGCACTGGTCTGTGGCTATCCAGTTGGACTACCCTCTTGTAGGGCTCTTACTGATGAGCGGTTGAAGCTGCGCCCCCCTGCGTTCCGTTTTTCTGCGTTCAGCCGCAGGGGAGCGCAGGAATAGACGCATTAAGCTTTTTTCAATGGGGCTGTACTCGCAGAGGCGCGTGTAGGCGCCGAACGCAGGAAAAATGCAGCATGTTGCGTCTCAACCTGCGTTCAGCGCCTACACGTGCCTGTGTGAGTACAACCCCATTGAAAAAAGCTTAATGTGTCTATTCCTGCGCTCCCCTGCGGCTGAACGCAGAAAAACGGAACGCAGGGGAGCGCAGCTTCAACCGCTCGTCAGTAAGAGCCCTTAGTTACACATCCAAATTTGTGGACAAACTTGACAAGAACAAAATACTTGGAATGTTTCTGGGTCTGCTGCTAACAGAGGCTTCAAAGGCACACTCTTTGTGTACCTCACTTTTGCGCTGAGAGATTGAGGTGGGAGAGTGCAATTGGCTCCTCTACATAGTTAGTTAAATCTGGTTGAAAAAAGGCAAAAATCCATCAAGTTAAACCCATCCAAATGAAACCCAGCATCCAAACACACTCACACTGACCCCTCTATACACTCACAGAAACTATATGTATCCTTATCTATATTAATTGTTGATTTTAATATCACAACAGCCTTGGATATTATGCTTGTCCAAGAAATCATCCAAGCCACTTGTAAAGGCATTTACAGAATCAGACATCACAACATCACCCGCAGTGCATTCCACAACCTCACTGTGAAGATATGCTGCTTCAAATGAAAGTTCTTCTCCTCTTCACTAAAATAAGACCACTTTCAATTTAGAAAACCTAAAATGCAGCTCTTAAAGTTGTCAGCGTAAGACATGGTTTTGACACAGATGCCCAATCTCAACTGCCTAAACACAAAGCAATACTTGGACCAAGTAAGCAGGAATTTTACTATAGGGAAGAAAAATTAGGGAAGGTGTTATTAACCATTTCAGCGCCAGAGATGCAGTTTGCCACAAGTTTAGTTAGCTTTGAACATTATACTACAAGTTAAAAAAATGTATGCAAAGATCTGAATTATTATTATAGATGCTAGCGATTTAGCACAGTGAATCAGTTTAAAGAGATGCCCTACATGTAATAAAAGGCAGAAATGTTGTACAGGTGTAGTAAAACAATCCCACTGTTTGTATCACTGAAGCCCTTTATGACGTTTTTATCAGTTGCTGCTATCCTACTATTTGTGCTGCTCTTTCCATCCCGAATCCTCATCCCAGTACCTGTGCTTAGTACTGCCCTATTATACCATCAGCAGATCTTTAATACTTATTTTCTTTAAATCATCACACTCCTCTTAGTTGTATATTATATATTTTTATAATAGTTTTGTGTGTTTATTCAGCCTAGGCAATGCTCTTGGTGCATTGATAATGTCTCAGCAACCATCAAAACTGTCCTCTTTCTTTCTTCTGATACATTCCCCCATTAGGATTACAGTCAGAGATACCTACACACATAGCCAGATATATGAGACACAGATGGCTTGTCTAGCTACAGACTTACCGTATATGTATGTATTGTTTCAGAACTCACACAACCAGTGGTAATTCTGAGCTGTCCAACTGATTGCCTGTGGGTTGGAGGTGGCCCTCCAAAGGATGGCTCTACAGTTTCAAAGACTTCATTGTATGTCGTCATCATTTTAATATAACTTGGCCCTTGAACATGCTGTATGAGAATTAATTGGCCCACTACATATAATAAATTAAACAGCACTAAGCTACAGCATTTATCACAGTTCCATGGAGACAGTGTTTAGTAGGGTAACTAGTAAGGCCCTTGTGCTAGACCTGAGGTAAGCTAAAGATTACAGATTGCTACACAAAAAAACTTAAAGGGATACTGTCATAGGAAAAAAATATTTTTTCAAAATGAATCAGTTAATAGTGCTGCTCCAGCAGAATTCTGCACTGAAATCCATTTCTCAAAAGAGCAAACAGATTTTTTTATATTCAATTTTGAAATCTCACATGGGGCTAGACATTTTGTCAATTTCCCAGCTGCCCCTGGTCATGTGACTTGTGCCTTCACTATAGGAGAGAAATGCTTTCTGGCAGGCTGCTGTTTTTCCTTCTCAATGTAACTGAATGTGTCTCAGTGGGACATGGGTTTTTACTATTGAGTGTTGTTCTTATATCTACCAGGCTGCTGTTATCTTGTGTTAGGGAGCTGTTATCTGGTTACCTTCCCATTGTTCTTTTGTTTGGCTGCTGGGGGGGAAAAAGGAAGAGGGGTGATATCACTCCAACTTGCAGTACAGCAGTAAAGAGTGATTGAAGTTTATCAGAGCACAAGTCACATGACTCGGGGCAGCTGGGAAATTGACAATATGTCTAGCCCCATGTCAGATTTCAAAATTGAATATATAAAAATCTGTTTGCTCTTTTGAGAAATGGATTTCAGTGCAGAATTCTGCTGGAGCAGCACTATTAACTGATTCATTTTGAAAAAAATCTTTTTTCCCATGACAGTATCCCTTTAACGTTTATAGGGACAAGCCACTCTTAGCTTGACGACAGAGTGAAACAGTTCACTTTCTTCTGACACATTCTCTCAACCAGATCACAATAGGAAAAACAAATGTCAACTTACTGCATCATCTTCAGGCAGATTGGGTCTTGGAAGATCTCCATGCTTTTTCTGCAACAATAAGAGATCTGGTCATTACTTAGTGCAATTAGGAAGTGAAAGGCTCAATTGCCATTTGAGGAATGGATGTGAGTTAAATGATGACATCTAATTCATGAGAGCAAGCTGAAAGTGTGCAGTGCTGTTACCCATACGTTTTAATGGGTGCAATTACTGAATAGTGTCAAGGCAATTGTAAATATTCCCTAAAAACTTTAAAAGGGTGGTTTAAGTTAACTTTTAGTATGTTTTAGAATGACCTGTTCCACTTCCTAGCAACTTTGCAACTAGTTTTATTGTATATTTTTTTATATTTTTTCTTTAATTACTTGACATCCTCTTCTGCCTCTATCCAGCTTTCAAAATGGGGGGGGGGGTGTCACTGTCACATATTTCTTATAATATTGCCAGAGAATTGCACATTTTCAGGTTGGACAAATCACTTCTCTCATAATTAGCAATAGAACTGAGAAGAGAAGTGTTAGAAGATGCTTCTTCCTCAGTAAATACATTAATGCAAACTGATGATATGAAATACTTATACTGATATCATGAACATAATAATGTGCATACTCATGACGGCACTCTGAGCAATTTCACATTGAGTTATTTGGATGGGCATATGGTGCCCATAATGCTGAGGACAAATACCTTCTCCTTTTGTTGAATGGGTGCAGTTGCTGCTTCCTCTGGAGAACTTATAGGGATATGCACTGATAAAGTTTTGCGACCATCAGCTCCTGAAATAAGTAGTGCATACAAGGATATAACTGTGACATTAGATATATAGATTTGCATCAATACTTTTCCCAATCAACTTGAAGAGATTTCTGTATCTGAGGACAAAATATAATTTTTTGTATTAAAGGTTTGCTTGTGCTGTTGGTGAGTAAGGGTCTGGAAGCAATTCATTTCTGTAAACTTTAGTATTTTTGCTTTAATGGGGGAGTGGGTAACCTGGTTTTATCTGTCGCTACTCTCAGGTAAGAATATATATTTTCTTATAGGGATATTTGCAGATCTCTGCCTGCAGATGGGGTTGATGCAAAGAAACAGGAACCATTTTCACATTTTATAACTGATTTTATATTTGGCAAGATTTTTATATTTTGGCAAGTAAATCACTTACATGTGAAAACAATGTAAGTAGCCAAATGCCCTATCAGTTTATTTATACAGTAACCGTCTCACCAAAACTCCTGGCAGAGGCAGCAAAGGCTTCAGCCAGTGGAGTGTTTATTGAAGTGTAGCTTGTTAGTGCTACAATGGCATTTACCTTGAGACGCTTGTTATTGTAGAGTTACTGAGCTTTCACATTGTATTTCAGATTGTATAGACTCAGTGGGGATGAGCGTGTCATTAGAACAGCAGGTGCTGTAGAAATGGGGTGCAGACACTTTTAGTGCTAAACGTGGAGGTAATTTGATTTCCCAGTGAATTAGCTTGCTTTGGTGTCTTCTTCCACTCCACAAAGCAGCTCCAGTCAGAGACATTTACTGGTGGAGCTATACTTGTTTTGAAAGGCAAAACCATATGAGATGTTTTGTTCATAAAGTAATGACACCATAGGAGACTTCTAGCATTTTGTCTATCTACGGAAGTGGACACAAATCTAGAATTTAGAATAATTCTAAAATTTCTAAGTATTAAAGGAGAAGGAGGTTAAAACTAAGTAAGCTTTATCAGAAAGTTCTATATAAATACACCAGTAAACCCTCATAGTAATGCTGCTCTGAGTCCTCTGTCAAAAGAAACACCACATTTCTTTCCTTCTATTGTGTACACATAGGGGCAAATTCACTAAGATGCGAAGTTGCGCCAGGCGCAACTTCGCCGCACTTCGCCAGGCGTAGTTTCGCCAGGGCTCCGCAAATTCACTAAAATCCGAAGTTGCGCACAGGGGTAGCGTAAGGTTGCGGAGCTGCGCTAGCGTTGATTCGCTATATAAAGCGAAGTTGCGCTAGCGAAGGCTAATTTGCATACGGCGCGAAATTCAAATTTCAATGGAGGAACACGTATCTGCACTACAAATGCCTAGAAAACCTTCAAATCAGCAAATAAAAATTTTATTTTGCCCTACACATGTGCCCACTGTCTAGGTAAGTTGCCAGGAGTCAGGAAATGTAGGGGGGAGGAAGGAAAATTTTCGATCTTTTTCAGCCTATCAGCCATCATGTAGAAAACACGCCAGCGTTTTTTTGGGACTTAGAAAAAAAATTGACTTTTTTTTAAACAATCCCTATCTACTCTATTGCGCTTCGCCAGGTCTGAGGTGGCGAAGGAAGTCTAGCGTAAAAGGTAGCGTTCAGTACACTGCGCAAGTTAGTGAATTTGCGTAGTTTCCTCGCTAGCGAAAATTCGCCTGGCGTAAGGTTGCGAAGTAACACTAGCGAAACTACGCCAGCGTTCGTTAGTGAATTTGTGCAGTAGCGAAAATGCCAAACGCTAGCGAATTAACGCTAGCGTTCGGCGCTTCACGGCTTAGTGAATTTGCCCCATAGGCTTCTGTATCAGACTTCCTGTTTTCAGCTTAAACCTCCAGGGCTTGGGCTTGAGCATGCTCAGTTTGCTCCTCTCCCACTCCCGCCTCCCCTCCCTGCTGTTATCTGAGCCCAGAGCAATGAGCGAGCAGAGAGAGACTCAGGCAGGAAGTGATGTCACACCAAGTCAATATGGCAGATGCTATAATAAAAAAACAGAGAACACTTCAAGAGCTGTTTACTCAAGTATGGTAAAGCATTCTGCAGAATAAATATAGTGTTATAGCTTGCACTATTGTGACTAATCTATGGGCAATAAACTGCTTCAGTAGCTTTCCTTCTCCTTTAAGTGCAAATTCTTAAGATATATTTCTTCTTACAATATATGTGTCATCAGTGTCAACTGGCCCACTGGGATACCAGGAAAACTCCAGGTGGGCCCAGATGTCAGTGGGCCCTTTTGCTTCTAACCATTTGGCCTATTTCACAGTCATTTCCTATTCCTTTATGGTAAAAAAAGAGGCTTAATAATGGAAGAATAAAGTATACCATAGTAAGTAGATATAAAAGACTAGGAGAATAAAGAGGCTGACTGAGGAGAGGAGGAATACTAATTTGGAAAGTGGGCCCACTGTCTAAGGTTTTCCGGTGGGCCCATGGTCTAAGGTTTTTTGGTGGGCCCCTGGCATCCCAGTCTGACTCTGTGTGTCATCCCACAGCTGAGCCCATTTAATCTAATATCTCAGTTGTTTAGACACTGCATTGATACTATGACTATGAAGATTTTCATTCATCCAGGTCATGGTATATCTAGTATAGGTAAATCTAAAAACAACTGGACTTGCTTGATATACTGCCAACCTTCCATTCCTTCTAAAGGCTCACCTGCCCACAATTTATCATTTTTGATATGCAATATATTTATGAATATCACATAAAGAACATATATATATATATATGCAACTACAACTCTTAATCTAATATGAAATTTGAAGGCACATATTTGCACCTCTCGATCTGTCTCACTAGAGGGTGCTGTGACACCATAGAGCAATGCCATTTAAGTCTTGGTACAACTTGAAACCAAGCATCGCCTTCAAAAGAAGTGCAGTATACTTTAAAATGCCCCCCACACTGTGCACTGTCACAAGGTTTCTCTGTCACACTGTGCTTAATGTGGGGAGATAAATTGGTTCCTAATTGGTCAGAATGTGTGAATGGTGTGAAAGGTGTGTAATCTCTATAAAGTGCTGTGGAATATGCTGGCGGTAGCTAATAATAATAATAATAATAATATATGCAGGTATGTACAATCTAATATTTGCCACTGGGGTGTAATGACTATGTAATGTAATATGGCCATTATGAGTGTGTGTATGCAACAAAATATGGACAAAGGGTATCAGGGTTATTGGTAATTCTGGGCAATACAGATACTGGGGGTCTATGCAGTTCAGGGATGCATAGCACAAAGCATTAAGCAATTTAGGTTGAAACAAAAAGACACACTTCCATAAAGTTCAGCCTTTTTGTCCAACAAAAATCTTGCTAACAAACCATTGCAATTTGTGCAGTGTAGGATGGTTTTTACAGGCAACCATGTAATGTAGTGCTTAACCCCTGGAAGCAGTGCAATTTGCTGTAAAAATGCTGTAATTTTTGAATGTATTTATTAGCCTGTATTTATATGGTGTGGACATATTTATGCAGTGCTTTGTAACGTTCTTCTGGTGCATCATCACCCTTAGGCGCTTGCTCTTTATCAAACTTGTGATTTGACTGATTCATTTATTTTAAACAAAAATGTATATGTTAAATAGATAAAACAGAAAGTTGTCTTTGAGGTATGTGTCTCTGATTGAAGTTAATCCCATATTGAGTAACTTTCCAGTAGGAGATGTTGGAGGTATTGACAATATCAAGGCTGACTCCTACATATCTCTCCAGAGTGTCCATAGATAAAATGAAACTGGAGGCAGATTATATAAACCAGTGCATAGAATTTACATTTTAAAATCCTAGATGACCCAGCCTAAACCCTTATTTTACAGCATTTACTCTCCTTGTACATTTGAGCACTGTACGTACCTATTCAAAGTGGTCAAAATAATTATCCGTCTACTCTGGAAATCCTCCGACTACTTAAAAATGCCTGAATAAAACACTGGAGAACATAAAGTTTGACTCTCAGCTTTGTTGACCACACAATTTTCAAAATACAAATAAACCTGGCAAAGGTAGCTAGTATTCAGTCTGAACCTAAATTCTTCTTTTCAACAAAGCAATGTCCTCTAATTATCTTTTTCTTACCCCCCCATTTCTTTTATTTTTATGTCTTTTTAAATAGAGACAAAATATTTCTTAGTGCTTTATAGACTATATACAGGACATAAAAAACATCAGTTCTCTTGCCCCACCCTTTATCTTCTCCCTCCCATGTGATTTCTCTTTTAGAATCTGAGATGGTATTTTCTTCTCATCTTTTCTTCTCTTCATTTGCCCATGAACAGCAGCCCATATGTTTTGTATTGCTTGATCTGTTGATATTGTTTCCTCTTGTTGGTTAATGTTTACATTTTATAGACATAGAATAAAAAAAAAGATGTATATTTTGTAGAAAGACTGTTTTTGAGTTTACTCTTCTTCCTTACAGAAGATTATGAAAGCATGTTTTGTACAGATAGCTAAGAATTCCAGTCCCACCCTTTAATCTACAAACTATGCAGACATGGCAGTGAAGACAAATCTATGGCATGGGATTGCTAAGGAGAAGAGCTGTGATGTGATGAGAGGCAGCTGTACAGAAGCAATAAGAAACTGTACAGACAGACAGGCTCCAATAGCACAAAACTATCCAGTGCAGGGTGACTCTGCCATTGTGGTTTTTGAAGTGGGAGGGACAAATAGAGCCAACTTTCTTTAAACATATCCAGAGCAGAAAAGTGCCATTCTACTCCATTCGAAATGGTTATTGCCTTCTACGGTAAAGTAACAGCAAGGAAAGTTTTACTTGTACTTCCCCAGTCTTATGGAACTACATCTTCCACATTCCCCTGTAAGCATCTGAATTCTAATGGGATGTTTGGATTTCAGCTCCAACTGAACTTAAAGACCCATGCGGTCAGGTTCAGTGATTAAAGAAATATGATAATTATCTTGGAAAGTAAATGCATCTAAAAGTATAGGAAATGGGTATTTTGGATGGTTATGACCAACCCATACATGGCCCTGGATAAATAGCAGTATGCATGTTCAAGCATCCGCGGTAGAATGGCCAAATTAAAAAAAAAAAGAGACCCTGAGGCGGTGATCACTAACCCATGTGGCATGGATGGTTTGGAGGGGTTTACAGAAAGATTAAAGTTTTTGGTACTAATGAGATGCTTTCTGACACAACTTGAAGATATACAGAGACATTGGGAAAAACAATGGTGTATCAAAGGCCTTTCAAATTGTTGTAAGATCATAAAGTGTATATTGAAAACAAGCCTGTCAACAAGTAGAATGAGGCCCTATTAAATGGACTCATGACCATGCCCCTCATCCACCTCAGTAATGCCCATTATACTAATACCACACCCATGATCTACCCAAACCTCACCCTCTCTCCAACACACCCACCCACTTTGTAGCCTACTAATCACACTTTTATGATTATGACTGTCCCCAGGGATACTAATCTAAACATTGTTTTAGGTAAGGAGTTTGGAGTGGGTGAGGAGGGACCAAGAGAACATTTTTCACCTGTGCCTGTGGTGCACCATAGGGTTGGGCTGTCGACAGAGAAGAAATGGAAGGATAACATTGGTGGAGTGGTTGTTTTTTATGTTAAGCTTAAACTCTGCAATGCTGAGGTATTTCTTTTTTTTTGTCTTAAAAGGGGTTCACTCACAGAATTCTGGCAGGCTGGCTGTAAAAGATCTATAATTCCATGCAGGGTCTGGAAGGATTTGCCTATATTCTCCTGTGCAGAATGCAGTGTGTTGTCTTCTCAGTTATCAAAGTAGTGCATGGTCTGCCTGACTAGGTTAACTCCTTTTATGAAGGATCCATTGAGTAGAGTGATCATGTTGAACTCAGCTCAATGAGAGAGAGAGAGAGAGAGAGAGAGAGAGAGAGAGAGAGAGAGAGATATGTATATTACCAATGGTTTGGTACACAGTGAGTGTGACCTGTACAATCTAGTAGAAATTGTGTCTAAAAGGAAGAAACTGACTCTTTGCCATTGAGGTCCAAGCCCTATCCTTCCATCTTCTACAAAGAGTATAGAGACACTTGGAATTACCTCAGATATCATTTACCAGATTAAAAAAAGTTACCAGAAAAAAGTTAGGTTTATCATATGGAAGCGCCATTGAAGTCTATGAGGAATTCAATTCTGAGCTGTTTTTTTAACTGAAACCCATTGCAGGTAGAGTGAGAACCAATAATAATGGGAATGTGACTTTTGTCTTTCCTGCTAAATTTTGGATCAAGATTTATTCCTATAAGGCCTTTGGTAAATAAAACAAATTTGAGTGTTTTGCTGCCCATGTGGTTTCCAGCTCAGCAGACAGGGAGCAAAATGTTCCTCTACTTAGACTTCAGTCTGATCCTGCCAGTGCACCTGCAGGTCAGCTGATAAACGTATAAGCTATGATTACTTGACTTGCAGGTATCTTACCATTCATTAAGATAAGAAGTTGTTTTAGATGATTTGAGCTGTAGTTGCTTTCAATTATCCTTTTCGGAAACATAAAACGTCACCCTCTGTCTATGCATGAGATGTAAGTTGGAAGGCAGCTACATTAAGTTTACATCCAATTCAAAAATGGCTGGCTTTGCTTGTTTGTACAGCTACTAAATAAAGAATATTAGTAATATTATTAATTAGTAAGAAACAGACTCTCTGTGTCTCCTGCAGTAGTGCTGAAAGCAAGGGAGAAATATAAAGTGTGTGTGTGGATGGGAACAGCATGATATGTGTGATATGACCATCATTTTTCTGGAACCATATATAAATGTAGTGCTGCTCTATATAATCTGACACAGTACATTTTAAACAATATCCACCTAGTACATAATAGGCATTTACCTCTTTGGGGGGCAGGTTTGGGCAACAAGGATTGAAGCTGGGCTATTGGGATCATGAAGGAGAAGTAGTAGAGGATGCACCTAGCTAAGAGCTAAACTTTGCGAATAAAAATTTGCATGTCACAATGTAATATTTTTTGTTAAGCTTTTATTGCATTGCAAATCTTAATTGCACATTGCAAACCTTAACACGTGCTCTGCAGTTCCGTTAAATATTTTGTCACAAAAAATGGTTTGCAATTGCGAAAATTTATTACATACACCGTGAATGCTCGCAAACTCTAAAATTTGCAATCGCTATCTTACTGTTGTGTGAGGGGCAAAGTGTTTGCAAAGGTATAATTATTCACTTTGCAAACATATTTTCACATTGTGAATGAATTGCAATGATTTTTGCGCTAGCGCCCAACATTCCCCCCATAGGGGCACATTTACTAAGCTCGAGTGAAGGATTCGAAGTAAAAAAACTTTGAATTTCGATTTTTTTTTTTGGGTACTTCGACCATCGAATAGGCTACTTCGACCTTCGACTACGACTTCGATTTGAACGATTCGAACTAAAAATTCGACCATTCGATAGTCGAAGTACTGTCTCTTTAAAAAAAAGTTTGACTACCTACTTCACCACTTTAAACCTACCGAGCTTCATTGTTAGCCTATGGGGACCTTCCCTATAAGGTTTCTAAGTTTTTTTTGATTGAAGGAAAATCCTTCGATCGATGGATTAAAATCCTTCGATTTTTCCTTCGATCGTTCAATCGAAGTATTTGCGGTAAATCCTTCGACTTCGATATTCGAAGTCGAAGGATTTTACTTCGAGGGTCGAATATCGAGGGTTAATTAACCCTCGATATTCGACCCTTAGTAAATGTGCCCCATAGTGTTCAATCATTTGCTTTCTTTTATATTTTTTTAAAATGAAAAATATTCCTTTATATCCCTGAAAATACAACTGGTTTAGAAAGCCCAATATCCCCTGAGCATGCCAACACCAAGGGGTTATTTATCCGAATTTATTGCAATATTTTCGGCTACAAACTCCAATCAAATCGGCTCGGGTTTATTATTTAATCTGATTTTAATGATTTTGTCGGATTTTTCTTTAGATTTTCACGATTTTGTCGGATTTTTCACCCGAAAACTCAGACTTCTTATGCTTTTTGCTCGAAAACTTCAGGGTATTGCACGAAACCCAGCACACATCAGAAAATCATTGGAACTTCTCCCATTAACTTATATGCAACGTCGACAGGTCTGAGATGCCGGATTTTCAGATTACGATTTTTCCGATTTTTCCATCCGAAAAATTCTTGATTTTTTTCAAAGTCCGATTTTATAAAAAAAAATGATTTTTGTAAAGTAAATAATCCCCCCAAATATGTATAGATTTATGGCGATTACTGACTACAGATCAAAAACCCAAAGCAAGACATGCAAAGTACGGCACCTGAATTAAGCAGATTGCAGATAATGTGAAATAATGTGAAAATAAACAGTCAGTTCTACAATACATCACCAAAACCTCTTTTTTGTTAAATAAGATCATATGTTAATTTTAGAACAAATTATGACAATGATTTTTACCAGTTTTTTCCCTTATATCTTGTTTCTTTTTTTTCTTACTAAAGACTAAACATGACACAAATATTTCCAGGCATGGAGTCAAAAGCAGGGGCTGTTCTTGGAAACCAGGGACAGTTGACATCTGTGGGTTTATACAAGTAATTTTGTAAAGCAGATTTGGGGGCTATGAGACAATAGAGAAAGAACATTTCTTGCCCCCAGTGCCTTTAAATACAGAGAAAGATGATCTGTTTTAAAACAAATATCAGTCAGGACCATCACTGGGCAGTTTTTGCAGCTCTTGATGCTTGTCTTTATTAAGCTGGCCATACATATACCAATAAAATGGTACAAGACAATTTCAGGTCCAATGAGACAAACTGATATCCATGTTCTATGCATATTGATTGGTTTACTGATTATCTGCTGATGTATTATATCTGCCAGTGCATGGTGCATCAGCATATGAGGAAGCAAAAAGATGCAGCTCATTTTCCCTTCCCACTTTTCTGATAGTTCAGGCTGTCAGCTTAAATGAAAGGATCAATAGGAAAAAATCTTTGTACTGTCTATGGCCTCTTTTACAGTATCCCATTTGGACCATGGGCCATTCCATTGGATATTATATGGGGACAGACCATCTATGGCTGCCTGTGTACATGAAGAGTAATAGAAAGAAAGAAATGAAATATAACTCCAACCCAATTACACATCCATTGAAACTGAACTGAAAACCCCACCAAATAAGGAAGTCTTACAAAAAAATAAATATAGACATACAGATTAAAATTAGGCTAGTCAGACAGAGAAAAAATTGGAGGTTGAAAAACTGGGGAAGATAAGGAGAGACTCGGTATGGAGGTGTTTTGCAAGAGAATATTAGCAATGTAAAAAGGGTGAGAGAGGTCGGATTCATGTTTATTAGTCCGGGTGTCATCTGAGGCACCTTATGCATTCACTTGTGGGTCTCCCACATTATGAAAGAATGTGGAGAATTCACCTCTGAACCCAAGTGACACACCAAAAGGATTTATTAAACTAAAGAGAGCTTACTTAAATGAAGGCAGTTTAACTTAAACAAATGGCCAATCAGTTCATGTGCAGAAGAGATGCATAATCACTTCAACAGTTAGAAAATCCACTGGCAAATCCGAAGGCAAATGTCAGGGTGACCACCATCTACCTTATTGTTCCAGACATCCAGTGGAATCACAAAATGATGCCGCCTCAGAGACTATGTACTAGCTTTTTTAAGCCTTCCCATCTAGTACTATTTAAATCATGTATGGAAAACTCCCAACTTACTAAATGGTGCAACCCACTTGTTTAACAAAGAGGGATCATGCTGAACATAATTAAAACAACAGGTAAAAGAAAGCGAAATAATAAAAAACAAATATCCTAGGGATATTGAAACCAGTGCACAGATAATCCCTCTGCATAATATCTGTAAAACAAAACAGTCACAACAAAGGGGGAACGGTGTTGTTTCTAAAGAGCGCATTACCTGGTTAAACAGGTAACAGGTTACAGGGGAAATAGTGATTATAAATGCAAAACAATGCTCACAAGATAAAAAGAAAAATACAGTATATATTGTTTAATAAAAAAGTTTTACTATGTATGCTTATCTCAAAAAAATGTTGTATATATAGGTATAAACTGCTCCAGAAATAATAATATATATTTTTTTAGTAGTTGTGTTTAAAAATATGAAAGGCTTTATATTCAGATGTTATGTCCAGATATTTGCTCTTGTGGGAACTTCTGGGTCAGTCCGTGGATTGAACTAATGAGCTGATCCTCCTTCTTACCTTTGCTGGCACCTTAAATCTGCACACCCTTATTTTATATTTTATGTTCTTAATCATACATATATATCTAACACACAAGAGCCATGGCCTTATAAACAGTGCTTGGTGATCAGATATTTAATGTGTAAAACAGTATGTGTTACATAACTCATCGAAACTTGCTTATTATGAACTTCCTGATGTAACACATGAGTTACATGACCTGTTAAAAAAGCACCAAGCCTTCAGCCTCCTGCTTTTATATGGTCACAGAACTCATTGTTAATATATATCATACTATCATTATAGTTTAGGGAGTATAAATATATTATATTTGAGATATATATATATATATATATATATATATATATATATATATATATATATATACAGTATATATATATATTTGATTTGGAATAAATATTAATTCCCGGACCAATTTCCCAGCTGCCCCAAGTCATGTGACTTGTGCTCTGATAAACTTCAATCACTCTTTACTGCTGTACTGCAAGTTGGAGTCATATCACCCCCTCCCCTTTTCCACCCCAGCAGCCAAACAAAAGAACAATGGGAAGGTAACCAGATAACAGCTCCCTAACACAAGATAACAGCTGCCTCGTAGATCTAAGAACAACACTCAATAGTAAAAACCCATGTCCCACTGAGACACATTCAGTTACATCGAGAAGGAAAAACAGCAGCCTGCCAGAAAGCATTTCTCTCCTAAAGTGCAGACACAAGTCACATGACCAGGGGCAGCCGCGAAATTGACAAAATGTCTAGCCCCATGTCAGATTTCAAAATTGAATATAAAAAAATCTGTTTGCTCTTTTGAGAAATGAATTTCATTGCAGAATTCTGCTGGAGCAGCACTATTAACTGATTCATTTTGAAAAAATTTTTTTTTCCCATGACAGTATCCCTTTAAAAATTCCATATGTGTTGAAATGATATGTCTTGAAAAACATAACACATACGTACATGTAAATTACAATTTGCAACTACATATCTCAATAGTTATTTTTTTTAAGCAGTACAGATTTTGGCTATACAGACTTCCTTCCCCATTTGCTGAATTTGTTATTCTCTATGTTATATATGTTACTTTCTCAAAAGAGGATGATCGAAACAAAGTTATCTCTATCATATATATCTCTCATTGTATCTTTTTAAGTAAAAAAGCAACTTACGGCAACAGTTTGTCAATTCAGACCTTAAGGTGATACAATGTAACTCATGAATCCAGAACACCCCCTTATGCAACAGCTCATTTTCAATATCTCACCTATACAGTGGGTTTAATTAGATTTATTGGCATACATCTACATAGAGAATAACAAATTCAGCAAATGGGGAAGGAAATCTGTATAGACAAAATCTGTGCTGCTTTATTTATATAAGTATGTATATATGTACTGTATATTAAATCACAGTATTGTTCAATATTGTTTCTGTTTTAATTAGTGATATATTTTTTTAAGTACAGTACCAAGCCTTGCCATAGTTGCATGGAAATCATTAAAAAGCAAAACGGTCGACTACACTATTATGTAGGCCTACATACATTTTGTTAGTTTGTAAAAGGCTCTGAAGCTTTAAGGTGCCATGGGCCATGATCGAGAATTTTCAGAGCTCAAATTTTGGTAGATATTTTGGAGAAGTTAACAGACAATCGCTGATGATTCATTGTGCGTTAATCATAGCGGCATAATACACTTTCTCCTTTTCTCAACAAGCAACAGTAGCTAAAGGCCAATCCTGCTGAACAATTATCTTTCCTTTTGGAATGCCTCTTACCTTGCTCCATGTCCTGCTGATTAGAAGACCATTGTTCATCCTGACCCTTGGATTCCAGTGAAAGACAGTCTAAAACCAAATCAGATAAGTCATGTTGATAGCATTAATTTACCCAATACGGCAGAGACATCAGTCATTTTACACAGATAAGAATGATTCTTGTGCATGCCCCTCTATTTAAAAGATAAAGGATATCTTATCATTTGAGAAACAAAGGAAACTTTTTACATGCTAACCTTACTTGTTTGAAATCACCTATATTTTGTATAAGAACAATAAATGGGCTTCTCATAGAAACCTTCTCTGACAATTTTTTTATTAAATTTTTTTTTGTTAAACAAAACTGTACTATTAGAGCATAAAATCATTAAAAAGCAGTTCCTTCCTACTTCCATAATTCCTTTCATTCTGATTCTGTACAGACACTGTAAGAGGAAAGTGGGATATTCAACTTGCTTTTCCATTTGAGTGTTGCCAACTGCTCTTTGTATTATACTTCTCCAGTATTTAATTAAGTATAGATCCTTCTCTTAGTGGATGAGAATCAGCTCTGTTGCGGTACTACCGTATCTGTTAGAACTAGTGCTGATGGGTTTATAGTAATCTTTGGTGTTCTGGGTTTGGTGGCATAGTACTGCCATTTTTTGTAGTTTTAGAAAATAGGACAAGGTTCTAATTGTAACAGTTACTGCTAGCATCTCTCTGCAGTCATTTGGTTAGACTTAAAGGGATACTGTCATGGGAAAAAAAATTTTTCAAAATGAATCAGTTAATAGTGCTACTCCAGCAGATTTCTGCACTGAAATCCATTTCTCAGAAGAGCAAACAGATTTTTTTATATTCAATTTTGAAATCTGACATGGGGCTAGACATTTTGTCAATTTCCCAGCTGCCCCTGGTCATGTGACGTGAGAGAAATGCTTTCTGGCAGGCTGCTGTTTTTCCTTCTCATTGTAACTGAATGTGTCTCAGTGGGACATGGGTTTTTAGATCTACCAGGCAGCTGTTATCTTGTGTTAGAGAGCTGCTATCTGGTTACCTTCCCATTGTTCTTTTGTTTGGCTGCTGGGGGGAAAAGGGAGGGGGGTGATATCACTCCAACTTGCAGTACAGCAGTAAAGAGTGATTGAAGTTTATCAGAGCACAAGTCACATGACTTGGGGCATCTGGGAAATTGACAATATGTCTAGCCCCATGTCAGATTTCAAAATTGAATATAAAAAAATCTGTTTGCTCTTTTGAGAAATGGATTTCAGTGCAGAATTCTGCTGGAGCAGCACTATTAACTGATTCATTTTGAAAATGTTTTTTTTTCCCATGACCGTATCCCTTTAAAAACAGTACTGGGTTAACCTAAGTATAATGTTTTGTGTTACTTTAAGGTAATACTACTGGCTTAGATTTACAAGGCATGTCAACCCAAAAAAATAACAAACTAATAAATTACTTCCAATAATCAGTGTATCTGATATTGATTAATTTCTATGGGACATATAAAATATTTGTTATCATATTAAGACAGTTAAAATGTCCTGAAAATGTGTTCCATACATATTTGCTTCTGACTTGGTTTAGGTCTGTGGAACAATTTATTATGGGAAAGAGGGTGACTGTTTAAATTCTTCCCGTGGTTGCCATATTGTCATATGGGTCTCCTTCTTGTTCTCAATTATTACAGTGAGGAAATGCATCTCTTCAATATAGTTTAGCCTGGAAATGTATTGGGTTAATATTAGTGTGGGAGAGATCCAATTCAATGCTATAACCCATCAGGCAGCAGCCCATAATTGTAATAAGTAATTTGCATCTTTGGTTAAGCCTGGGAGGGGATAATTCAACAACATGTGTTTCGGGCATCGTACCAAGGGAGGGAACCTTTAATATTAATGAGGCTATTCAGATTATATCATTCCAAAGGTTTTCTACTATCAGGCAAGACTACCAAGAATGCCTATAATCCCCTACCTCTCCACACCCTCAGGGGTGCTTCACCAATGAGGCGATTTGAGGCTGTCGCCTCAGACGGCATGGCCCTACCAGATACCAGGGGCAGCAAAAATGCTGCTCCTGGTACTTTAAGAGCGAATTTCCGGGGGAGGGGGGGCAGGATCGCCCCTGCACACCCTCGAAAGCATTGCGGGGAAAAATCAGGATGTATTGCGTTTTACGTTTTGGGATTATGTACCATTTTGAGAGTATTGTGTAGGTTATTTCCCAGATTGCAATATTTGTTGATATCTTATGAGTTGATATCAGTACTTATTCCAATCTTCTGGGGATCAGGAACTTACCAGACTTTTTAAGCAAGACCTACTTTTTTGTATCCCCTCAAAAGCCTCCCTGGAGATATATGTCTGAGTTTGTAATATGAACAGTTTTTAGAAAAATTACTCATGTAATGATCTATCTATGGGGCAAATCCACTAACCTGCGGAGTTGCGCTAGCACAGCCTTCACCGCACTTCGCCTGGTGAATTTTCGGCAGGCTGCCACTAATTCCCTATAATTCGAAGTTGAATGGATGTGTATGCTGCAGCGAATACAGAACACTACACAAGACCAGGGAAACTTAATAAAAGTTTATATAGGTGTTCTAATGCCCTACACGTGCCCACAGTGTATGTAAGGTGCCATATGAATGCCAGCGTTTTTTGGGACTTAGAAAGATTTTCAGCATATCCACTCTATTGAAGTTCGCCTTATCTGACCTGGCAAAGTAAACTCTGGTGAAGGAGGTAACGTTCAGAAAAAAAAAACGTTGTAAATTTGCGTAGTTTCACCCCCTTCGTCAGAGTGCAACTTCGCCAGCGTTAGGGTGCGAATTTGCGCTAGTCTATCTACATCGCTGGTGAATTTTCGCCAGGGTCGCTGTTGGTAAATTTGCCAAGTGGCACAATGACGTTAGCCACTTTGCACTTTTGTGAATTTGCCCCTATGTTTGTTATAATATACTAGAGATCTTAAAAGAGAACTAAACCCTAAAAACATATGTGGCTAGAAGTGCCGTATTTTATATACTAAACTTACTGCCCCATCTCTATAACAGTAGTGTTCCAGGGCTTCAAAGCTGTCACAGGAGCTCACCATCTTGGATTGTGTTAGGAATGTCAGCGACACTCACATGCTCAGTGGGCTCTGAGCAGCAGTTGAGAAGCTAAGCTTAGGGGTTATCACAAATCACCAAGCAGAAATGATGCTACCGGGCTGAGCAGCCATGTAATGCAAATTAACTACTAATTGTAATTATGTATTATGTAATGTTCACCTGCCTTGTATCGTAACACAGTACATTGTGATGCGGTCACTAAGCTCAGGTAACTGACAGCAGTACAGAACAAGTGTTTTGAATCGCTCGGAAAGAAATGATGGAAGCATTTTATACAGCCAGATCTTCACACCTAAGGGTCAGGGCACACAGGCAGATTCGGGCACTCGGAGCGATTCGTTTTCCTAAGTCGCCCAAAGTTGCCTGACGAGGAAACTTCGGAAAACAGATCGCTCCGAGTGGCATCCCGCCGGCGATTTACATTTTAGCTTGCAGGAAGGCAGGGGAGGCAGTTCGGGGAGATTAGTCGCCCCAATCTGCCTGTGTGCCCTGACCCTAAAGGGCTGTAGTTGCATTGAGATGATACAGGACCCCTAAACATTATGTTCAGAATTTTTACCCTACTTCGTTTTAAGCTTTCATTCTACATTAATTCAGTATTATTCCTGTTTTCTCAAGAGGGTTTTTCAAATTTGCAGATCACTGCTTTCACCAAGAACATTTTATTTACAAAGACATGATATGTGATTAATAATAAAGAAAAGATAACCTAATGTATGCATTAAACGACTTTGTAGTTTTACATGCCAGTGTGATATTACATGCCTCTGTCAATATTTTAAAGAACAGCATTATCTGTTAATAGCCAATAGGATGCTGTTACTCTGAAGTCTATGGAAACGTCTCTGCCAAGGTAAGCCAGTTATGTATATATATTCCATTTATGTATAACACCAACAGCATATATAAAAAGCAGATAATGTGATAGAATAAATGGTGTATTATAAATGTATATTCATTAAAGAAAATTAACTGAAAAATTAACTGAAATAAATTGTTCTTGTAAATAAAGCTGAGCCCGTGTTATGGACATTTTCAAGAATATGAAATGTGACAACTAATTAAATGAAAAAAAAATAAGAAGTTTCCATTCACAAAAATAAAACGTTTGAACATGCAAAATAGCTTTGTTAAGTGGAACACGATGTGCCACATTTCAGCTTTTCAAAAGGATTTGCAATGAAAAAAGGGAACACCCAAAACCACAAAATATGGTTTTCCTGAGCTGTAACTAGAGATCACTGGTTGTCAAGATGCCTCTCTGCTGGTACTATTGTATGTATTTGCATATATCTTTATTTATATAGAGCTGCAGCCCTGTATATATTTACAATAAAGTAACAGCACAACCAGGGAGACAAATATTGCAATAAATACAGTAACAAAGATTAAATTGGCCATGTTAAGAGACACTGGAGGAAGAGTCATATCTGTAAAAAAAAGTGCAAATAAAGTGCCAAATTAGATATGTATTGTTTGTGCTACAATCATGAATTTCTTGCTTTCCATTTGTGCAAGGCTGCAGAAATCATTGGCCCATATATATAAGATAATAAAGGAGTGCAGTGGAGCTGGACATCTGTTTAACTTCCATTTTGTGTTCTTTATTGTCTGCTGGGACCTTTGTGGGAAAGGTTTTGTTTTTCTACTTTGCAATCACAACGGGTTATTGTCAGTCCTGTGAGGGGGGACTGTTGATTTAGTCTGGAGCCGATGAATAAATGCACAAAATGGGAGTGGAGGCTGGTGTGTTACAATGTGGAAAGGCTTCCTGTACAATTTGAGATTGAACAAAATCAACATGTTTAATATGAATTTGGAAGTTATGTATACTTTAATCAGCATTTTAGAAATCAGTCATCAGTTTAGAAAGCATGCCATCTTTTTCTTTAAATACTGTCATAGCAGGGTTGATTTTCTAACCTATAGGGTACTAAGTCACGTAGAAAGCTACAATTTGTTGCTGCTTCCTTTACAAATGTGTTTGGCTGTCTATACACTGAGATCCATTTGTTTGTTTAGGTGACAAACATAGGAATTCCTATAAATGATAGTCTAGAGAGGACCATACCAATATCAATTTTAGGCCCACTACATACATTGCTGATCCGCTGAAATATATGGGTCAGACAGGTTGTCTTTTTGGTCCCACCATAGTTATGCCAATATACTGCTGACTTGGGCTGAAGTGAGCAGTATATTTTCAGCAGCTCATGTGATCCTTTGCATGGTCACTTACTGTATACTGGTCCTTACAAACACTTTAACCACAATGGCCTCATGTGAAGTTTTGTATACATATATACGCAATAAATGTGACAAATGTGCGGTTTGTGAAACCTGGGTTCACATTTCATAATCATAAAAGCTTGTCATAAAGGCAAGCTCCAACAAAAGTTTATTTAATGTTTACATGATTTTCTAGTAGACTTAAGGTATGAAGATCCAATTTATGGAAATATCTGTTATCTGGAATACCCCAGGTCTCAAGTATTATGGTTAAAGGTCCCATACCTGTACAATTTAGAGAGTGAATTCTAGACTGTAGGCTTTTAGTAAAAAAGGAAATGTTTAAAGTACAGCTGGCCTATTTTAGAAAATAAATTTTACTAAGAAATAGAGATGGACATTGGCGTAATAACCAGTGACCATCCTTCCCTGCCGCAACACAAAACTAGCTAGCTAGCGAGCTGAACTTTTGTGTCAGTTCCTACCACCCCGCTGCCTGCACTTGTGCCGCTTGTTTGCGGTGGTTGGCAGCGCCGGGCCAGGCCAGGCCGGCCAGTCGCCCTAGACAACCTGGCCAGTCGCTTATCCCAATAGTTGCATCAAAAAGAATGCGCCTGCATGCGTTTCAGAAAGGACGTGCATGTGCAAAAAGGACATATTTTCTGGCCAGAGAGGCGAGAGGGGACTGGACTAGGGGTATGAGGCAGAGAAGGTACGTGCCTGGCACCCTCCTGCTTTGCGCCCTAGGCACGTGCCTACTCTGCCTACCCCTAGTTCCAGCTCTGGTGGTGGGCAGTGAAAATTAGGAGGCAAAAGAGGCCAGAAAAAGAAAATTCCATAGAGCAGACCCTGCTGTGGACCAGGGCCCCCTTGCTTTCCCCCCGTGGCCTGCTGTATGGTAGTTACACCAGTGGAGGTGGATATTTGGCAATAGATTTTAGTATATTTATATATTTAGTTTCTCAGATAACTGTGTTGTGTAATAGCCATAAACTAAGGTAATGGCACAAAGTTAATGTTTTACACCATTAACTTTGCTAAGGAAAGCAGTGTAGATAGAAAGCTGACCACAAACGTGAGCTACTGAAAACACTTCTATCATCACTTTTAACCATCTTGAGATGTATATCATTTGAAGGTTTTTAGATTGTAGCCAAAGAGAACCAACTTGAGGCAATTTATGGCATTTATGACAGCACTCACAATGTGTATAATTGACCTTACTGAGAGTGGTCAAAAGGAAAAGCATATATTAGATAAAATATATGTATATATATCTTTACCTTCTTCTTCTCCTTCATTGTCTTCTTTCTCTTCCTCAGGAATGAAGTCAAAGCAGTCAGGAACATCTGCATCCCTTTCTGCACCCAAGAGTGACAGACATAGAATCTCTCCATCAGGGCTCATTATCAAGCTGCCCATAGAGTTATTTTTACAGCACTCTGAAACAATATAAAGCATACAGTCTTTTAAATATGTTTGGCAATGTGAAACAGATGAAAATGGAATATAAGAGCAATGTCATGTAGATAAACTTTTGTGACATCATAGCATCAACATTATTTACAAGCCATGGCTAGTGGCAGACAGAGGGCAGACTTCTCTGTGTCGTTACTTAGGCCTTTGTTATATGTCATCCTAATAAAAAGTTACATTTGCTGAACTTATCCAGGTACATGTGGTTATTAAACCTTTCAACATCTTTCCAATTCTCATTGACTGGTCTTTGTTGGGCAAGGGTAAGGTTTAAAGGATTATGTAGTAACCTGAGCAGGTTTTTTTCCTGGATCAGTAATCCATGGCAACTAATTAGTTATTTGCTTCAATTATTCTACCTGAAGTAGACTAATGAAAGTAAACTGACTGCTAAACTGGACCAATACAAAAAAAAAAATACTTTGCAGCCTCTTAAATGTTTCCTTCTAGTTTGAGTTGCCAAAATTAGGGAAGTTGCCCCAACTAGAATGGAAGGTTGAACACTTGTTTGCTAATCTAGGTATTCTTGCAGATATATAATGTTTTACAATATCTGTTATATAGTTAGGCTGTAAGTGGAAGCCCGATCAAATGTTGGCCCAAAACGTACATCAAATCTCAAACAAACAAACAAACAAACAAACAAAGATAATTAACATCCCAGTAAAATTAACATGATAGATAAATGTAATTCTAGAATGGATGGATATCCAGCATATACTGTATCTCCAGAAATGCTCATAAACTCTGTTGGGAATACTTGCTCCAATTGTGTCAGACTTGGTCTAATGCAGCCTTCATATCCCTGCCCCAAATCATCACCTGCTTCATAAAGTGGCTATAAATTTGCATCCGACAAATCTGTCAAATTATTGTGAGGATAGTGAGCACCGAACGATTGTGCAGCTGACAATTTTTTGTCCACCAACGTTCAGAAAATTGATTGGTCAGGTAACAAAATTGTCAACGTTAACAGTGAAATGTATCCATTGTCCAATTGTCTGCAGGGCCAAGCAGGCAGCTACCCACAGTTTTCCTGGCTTCAATTAGACGATTTTGCTTGAAATGGTCTTTTTAGTTGATGGACAAATCATACATTTAAACAATCGTTTCAGGATAAGCTTGGTCTTACAATCATGAAAAGATCTTAACGTCTATGGCCACCTTTAGTCCCATCACATTTATCCCATATAACTTTTAACCATTGCATGTGAAACTGCAGAAAATACAGATGATCTTCAGTTACATATACAATGTAAAAACACATTAAGTCAACAGCAAGGTAAGTGTAGAGATCAACATATGCATCATGCTAAAGTAGGTGGAACATCTGTGGTAGTTGTGTATTCATGTGCATTGTATTTCTTTTGCCAAAGAAATCACTGCTAAATTTAGAAATACGCCTCTTTAATGAGATAGATGTGAACAATTCCATGAGACATGGAATAAGTGTCAGATTTTTATCTAATGGAAAAATATTGTAGTCTGTCAAATTAGTAAAGATTGTTTTGTAAACTCAATCTGCATATTAGAATCGTTACATTTAGCATTATTAAATATTTCTGTAAACAATCCATAATCTATGGACTATACATTTGATACTGTAGTAGCATTCTTTTAACATTGGCAGTAAGAGTTTTGTTTTTGCATGATAAAGTATACATTAATGGAAAAAGTAATAAAGTATGGATGTGGTATGAATTTTCTGCAGCAAGGAAGATATGTGGCCCTGTATAAATAAATAGCGATATGATAGTTCCTAATGGTCCCCATGCCTAGAGTTAATCAATAATCAAAACCTAGTGAGTGGAGGCTACTAGTAATGACCATTATTCCTCAGGCTCCACCAAATTTACACTACAAGTGAATATTCAATGCTTGTCTAACCCCAACCATAAACATTTTTTTGCAATTGCAAAATTACCAGGAGGTAAAACAGTCAGCCTTTAGTACACATTTAGTTTATGGTCATCAGAGACTACAGTACCAAACAAGCTTGCAAGATTTCACATTTATTGTCACCTCTGCTCCTTCTCAGACACTGACTTATTATCTGGCAGTGCCAACATCTCAGTCAGTAAATTACTCATTGGCAAGTAATGCCATAATCCTTTAAGCCATCACAGTGAGGTCAGAGGAATCAACTCTCTTATCTTCTAGGGAAGGCAAACACGACCTCACACTGAGAGGAAGTTCGCCATGGAAAATAAATATCTTATCTTATTAGAAGTTAGGGCTACGGAATATGTTTACATCACCACTACTCAGTTGATGGCATGCATAAATAATGCTAAGGATCCCTGCAGGTGGCTTCAAAATCTACAGTGAGTTAAGATGGCCATAGACGCAAAGATCCTATCGTACGAATTGAGGATTCGGACGATTTTTGGACCGTGTGTGGAGAGTCCCGACATTTTTCGTCCGGCGGAGATTGGTTGTTTGGTCGATCGAGCAGGTTTGATTTTGTCCCGCCAGAGTCCATTGCGCTCTCATCATAATCTGATCGTTCAACCATAGGGCCGAACGTTCCGATTACCCCCGATATAGCCATGCCCGTTAGTGGCATATCGGGGAAAGATCGGCTCATTTGGCGATGTCGCCAAACGAGCGGATCTTTTCGTCTATGGCCACCTTTAGGGCAGTGGCTGATGGGGAGATAAAAATGCCATAAAAATGCACAACTGCGGGTGACAAATCTTCCCCGAAAAATGCATCTCCATTGGAAATAACTAAAATCGCTGGTGGTAAAACCAACTCATCCTTTTGTTCTTCTGTAGTCGCCCAAAGTTGCCCTGGGGTGAAACTTCGGACAACTTTGCAATATGTAGGTTTTGGCACCCGTGATTTCAGTTATTTCCAATGTAGAGGCATTTTCAGGAGATTTGTCGCCCGCAGTTGTGTATAAATAATCGCCGTGTGTATCTGTCTATACAGACTATAAGAAAACTTAAGGAATTGTATGTGATGTGAAGTGTCCCTTGTTAAGTTGTTCATGGCTCCAATCACATCATGTCATGCCCCTTTACACTTTTATCATCAGGCCCTTCCTGGCTTCTTTTAAAGACATAATATACACAACAGGATCTCTGTGGGAGGTGATGAGAAACATGTGGACACCCTGCAGTAAGACAACTGCTGCTTAGAAAGTTAAAATACCAGACTGACCCAGTGATAACTTTACAGACTATTTGGAGAAATCATGAACATGGAAAATACATTTATATTGAGCTTTGAATAAGGCAAAGTCATAAAAGAAAATGAAGAAATACTGGACCTTTAATTGAAAAAAATAAATAGTTTGTTCATGGACAAGTATGTTGTACAAGTCTGACTGCCAGGCCACCATGAGAGATCCACCCTATAAGTGGACAATATCTGTGATTCTTTGAGACTTATTTAACAGAGTAAATATTGCTTTTCAGGACACCGAGCATGATGTGCTCAGATCGAGTCTAACTTCCTCCCAACATGACAATTCAGGAACACACAGCAAGTCTGAAATCCAGAGATCCACATAAACAAGCATTCAGGGCAGACAGGAATTTAGCACATGCACAAATAAATAAATCATGTATTGCAGGGCTCTATAGCTAAGTTGTACCAGCTGAAGTCTTACCTTTGAGTTCCTCTGGAATTGAGCCTCAAATAATTCCCGTTGGTAGGGCCTTCAACCCAGTTGAGTTGCTTTTACTTGTGTTGGTCACCTTTAATTTGCCATACTGATTTGGTTCCCTGGTCCTTTCTTTCCATTTATAAGGGGAAGAGATCCCAGTGGTGGGGCTTCAGGCATAAGTAAGACATCCTCATCTCAAGAAAGAATCACAGACATTTTACATTTTAGTTACTAAAAATGTCTTTTACATCACTCTGACCTCTGTTTGTTTATGCTAATGTTGCTTTAAGCCACGCTTAATTACAATGATCATTTCCACATTAAAACAATATCCACTGGAAACCCTTACGTCACACTGCACTGATTCTAGAGCTTTCTGAAATACATCTACAGGCTGCTATACAAAGAGCTTATCTGGCCAGTTACTTTGTGGTGAGATCCATAGCCCCCCCACAATAATCCACATAATCAAGGACACAGACTTCAAAGAATCCAGTGGGGGGGGGTTGTGGTGCAAAAGGGATAATATCTGATAGGGGATAATATCTTTAGATTGTAAATAGAAACTCTGCCTTTGACTTCTACAGGACCTCGACAGGTTGAAGATGGAGTATTTTTGGATCTGGACTTGGACTTTTTGCAGCCTTGGGTATAATTAATCTCGATAGATGTAAGTTTTTCCATGAAAGATTCGGATTTTATTTTAAAAAATGTGTAGCATTCTGACTTTAATAAATAACCCCTATGGGTTTATGCCCATCTGTATTTCAAGCAAGTAATGGCACATAGGTATCATGGTTTCTGCTTTAGCCTTATGGGGCCTAATATATATGTAGCAAAGATAAAATGTTATAATAAAATATGTGATTCATTTGAAGGAAGAAGTATTTTTATTTTATAAACAAACTGTACAGTAAGCCTAACTAATGAAGCTAGTCACTGTATTCATATACTATAAATTCAACGTGACGATATGTTTGCACATGTAACAATGGATTTCCTTAAGTCTCATATACTAAGGTGGTTATTTATCGAAATCCGAATTTTTTAGATAAAAAAAAGTCCAACCAAACTAGAATCTGTGATTTACCCTTATTTATCAAAAAAGGACCCGAAAAATCAAATTGACAAAAAACGCGACTTTTTTGGATTGTCGCACGATAACCACGACTTTTTCGGATTATCACACAAAAAACCCATAAATTTGACTCCTGAAAAGTCAGAATTTTTCATGAAATTGGCAGAAAAGACAGAAATGTTAGGATTATCATACAAAACCCAGCGCAGAAAATAATATCTTCAAATTTCAAATAGGACCTCAGCCATTGACTTCTACAGGACATCGACAGGCTGAAGATGGAGTATTTTTGGATTTTGACTTTTTGCATCCTCTGGGTGTAATAAATCTCACAAAAAATCAGATTTTATAGTAAAAAAAAACTAAATTATTTTTATCATTCGGACTTTAATGAATAACCCCCTAAAAGTGCAAGATGAAAGGTCTTAATGAATTTACTAGTTTCCAGTCAAAGCACTGACTTTTCTATTGGAAAACCTATATGAGAATGTGCAGCCATAACCTGCCATAGTCTCTAGAATTGGTTTCTATATGCTAATGTAAAACACAGGTTGATCAGCATTTCGCTCAATGTCCATCTATATAGTATTAATTTTGTTCTCAGGTAATGGCATTTGAACATATTCAGCCAATGGTGGGACATCTCTTGTTTTCTTAACAATACCCTGGCTCTCTAAATAATCTTGAATGGGTTCTAAAATAAAAGTTAATGATAATGTTAAAACATTCATGACTTACAGGTTCTTAAGTGTATTTACAGTAATAGTCACAAACTGATCATCCTTGGGCTGGAGTCCTCAACTTGGGCTTGATACCTCAATAAGGCCAGTCTTCTTTCTGCTGAAAACAGACTACTAATTCCTGAGCCATGGCATAAATAATATGTGCTTACAATAGATTTTGAGCTTTAGGCTGTAATCTTCTTTAAATATCTCCATTGTATCTTCCTTTAAGGTTAAAGCCAAACAATAAGCTAGATCAACTGACATGGCTTTATCTCTTTACAAATGCAAACTACAATAAAGGTGACCATACACAGGCAGATTTTAGCTGTCGATTCGGCTTCTTCAGTCCAAGTTGTCAGCTTGTCTGCCTGTGTATGAGGCACTCCAATGGGCCTCCTGAATATCAGATAGATATTGATCAGGTTTAAAAGTCTTGTTGGGGCAATGACCATATCAGCTCATTGATCCTCGTCATACAAAGGACATGGTTTAGCCATTGTGTCTATACGTATCTTATAATTCATCGGCACTAATCTTCTATTAGTATTTGCAGGTTTCAGGAAAACTAAACTAGTTACACACTACCTGCTCTTTTAGCCTTTTCCTCTTGTTTTGGCTGCTGGGGTTGGAAATGAATTAAGAGAGGGATAACTAAAAGTTCCTTTGGTAGGTCAGTAGCTTGACATCTCCTCTTGCTTTTGGAGCTCTAGATGTTTCATCAAAAATTGGTTCCATCTTAAAAGAGTTCCATTAAGGAAAAAAAAAACAGAAGGAGCATGATAACCTCTAATGTGTCCTATGTAACTCTCATTGCATTAGATTATTGAGAAATACAGTAAATTGTATTGGACCACCACTGGATAACCATAAATACATACTGTTTGAATATTACTTGATGGTAGATCCACATTTATCTAAAGGCATCAATATACTGAATGATGCCACCTCTCCCCTTTAAAAATAAAGTTGAATACTTGAAGGTAAATTATGTAGGTTGCAAGGCTCATTGGGGCTCATTTATCAACACTGGGCAAATTTGCCCATGGGCAGTTACCTATAGCAACCAATCAGTGACTAGCTTTTTGAAGCCACCTGCAAATAGAACAATGAATGCAGCAATTTGATTGGTTGCCATGGGTTACTGCCCATGGGCAAATTTGCCCAGTGTTGATAAATGATCCCCATTGTCTTGTTCTCTGAAGGTAAGGAATAATGTTAAACCAAAATCCACATGCTTCATTGCTATTAAGCAAATAAAGTAAATCATGGGTACCCGATTTTAAAAACTGGACACATATTATACACAGCCTGTGGGACTATTCAATAAATGTAGATTTGTGTTGTAAACTACACTACAGTTTCCCCAGTGACCATAGCAGGCACTTTGTAAGCAGCACCACAGCTGAGATATTGCCTTTCCTGACAATGATTCCATGCAGACTTTAATTTGTGTCCACATTGGTAACATATTGATTTTATCAGTGTGAATTTACGTAATATCAGCATGACAATGTTCAGGACTCTGGAAACAGGTTGCAATTAATTGTTTCCAAGTCAGTTGTTTGTGTAAATGTAACATACAAAGAAAACCCTGAAAATCTAGGGCACCCTTGTATCCATGTAGCCCTAACACAGGTATCATCTCTAATAAATGTGTACTTTTTTTAATGTTTAAACATTTTACAATAGATCAAACACTTGGGGGTCTGGATTAACCAGTTTGATCTATAATAAATCAGCTCCACAGAATAGTACCAATCATCTATGACTGGTATTAAAATGACCCCAAAAAAGATTGATTTATCCAATAACCTTTTTCAATACTTGTATCGGGTCGACTTGTAACTACCCTGACAACATCTTCCACTTCCACTGTAAATTAAATTTACCTTTGTGATAGAGTCCTTCTTCATTCCAGTATCTGATCCCCCAAATTGGGAAATAGGTGGCAAGAATCCTGCCTCATTTTGATCATTTTGCTCTCTAATAAGTACTTGTTTACCTAACATGAGTAACATATCATACATTTTAAATGCATATTATTCCATATAATCAATGTTGTTTTTCTCCAGAACTCGAGTCTAACTGCACCTGACATATGTCTCTGTGTATCTTAAAGGTCAGCAAGTGCATGGCTCCTTTATATGAATAATATATATATATATATATATATATATATATATATATATATATATATATATATATATATATATATATATATATATATATATATATACATACATATATATATACATACAATCAATAATGGGGTATGCCCCAGCACTCTCTTCAGCGTGTCAGTGGAAATCTCGGTGCTCGCTCCCTAGGAGACGTCGTCTCATCCCCTCGTATTATAACCATAGGAATGAATGAAGCAGCACTCGATTGATGCAAAAAATGTATTAAAATTCAGAACATCACAAAGTGACGTTTCGGACAAACTATGTGCCCTTTCTCAAGCCAAATGAACAACAGCATTACACAGGAGAAACATATTTAAGACAGTGGAAAGGAAATGACCTCATAGCTTGTATCACTCTCAATTAGCATATATGCATTTATAAATACAAAAAGAGGTCGTAATCTTTATTTAAAGGACAAGGAAATGCAAAAAAATAAAATCCCATTTTTACTTTCTTTAATGAAAAAGAAACCTATCTCCAATATACTTTAATTAAAAAATGTGTACCAGTTTTTATAAGAAACCTGACTGTATGCTGTGAAATTCTCCCTTCATTTACTGCTGTGGATAGGAATTGTCAGATGGTCCCTAACTGCTGATCAGGGAAACAATCATACTTATGAACAGCAGGAGGAGCCCCCGCCTTACTTACCAGCCATGCAGAATTAAAGCAGCTTTGTTTATGAGGATCCCTAAGCAGCCCAGACCACACTGAGCATGTGCAGGGTCAGGGTCAGGCAAAGATGTTTAACAAAGTTACAAGATGACAGCTCCAAGTGGCCAACTGGCCAACTTTGAAAGCATACATCATTTGTTTGATTAGGCTTTGTGGTGCAGTAAGTTCATGCTTATGTTTAGTATACAAAATACAGCATTTCTAGCCTTATTCTATTTTAGACTTTCCTTGTCCTTTAAACCTGCTGGATGTAACGATTTAAGTTTGTTAATCCACCACAGCTCCCTTTTTTTCAATTTCAGCTCTCTATCTCCCCTTCTTTTTAACGGAGGTATCGTTTCTAATATCATAAATTTTAATTGATCTGCAGTATGTCCCTTCTCTATGAAATGTTTTGAAACAGGTAACGTGGTATTGCCTAGATTAATACTTGAGCGATGTTAAGAAATGCGTGACTTTACCATCTGAGTAGTTTCACCTATATAGATGAGACCACATGGACATATCAGTACATAAATCGCAAACTTAGAAATACATGTGAAGTGTCCCCGTAAATGCACAACTTGTCCAGTGTGGGGATGAATAAATTCTTTACCCTTAAGGACATATGGGCATTGTACACATCCCAAATATATATATATATATAGTGATTAGATGCACACCAGGATTTTTTTTGTAGAAAAATAGCTTACCTTATTTTATTGATGTTACGGTCCACGTCTGGGACCTTTATCAAGGCCCGAAACATCGATAAAATAAAGTAAGCTATTTTTATACAAAAAATCCTGGTGTGCATCAGCATTTAATCACTATATGTAAACATATATATATATATATATATATATATATATATATATATATATATATATAATATCAAAACAGGGGGGTTGTGGGAGCACTCTAAAGGCTTTAAAGTATATATATAAGTATAATAAATGCTATTGCATATGTACCCAAAACAGGGGTTATTTTGTTACAAAGTTATGATCATAAAATTGATAAGCCACCATACCACGTCAAGGTAAACCCCGAATGGCGGTCCCTAACTTGTTTTATATTTTATGTGCATTTTAGCATTACCTGTAATCAATGTCCGTTGAACGCTGTTTTTTCACTGAGGGCTAAATCCTCCCCAGCCAGCAATCAGGCTTTTAAAGGAGAGATATTCCCAAAACAAACGCCCAATTTTAAAAGCATAGGATCACCACTAGTTTAAAGGGGGGGTATGGGGTGCTACGACCACTGAAGCTATGCCACAGCTCCTGGCTAAATATACAATATCAAAACAGGGGGGTTGTGGGAGCACTCTAAAGGCTTTAAAGTATATATATAAGTATAATAAATGCTATTGCATATGTACCCAAAACAGGGGTTATTTTGTTACAAAGTTATGATCATAAAATTGATAAGCCACCATACCACGTCAAGGTAAACCCCGAATGGCGGTCCCTAACTTGTTTTATATTTTATGTGCATTTTAGCATTACCTGTAATCAATGTCCGTTGAACGCTGTTTTTATAAATATATATACTTTGAAATGTCAGCCGCCAATATGATAATAAATTAAATTTTTTAAAAAAATACTTAAGACCTGTGAGTGCGGTTTCTATCCGATGGACTATTACTTTGATTTTTGATACTGCACCCAGGCAAGTTATTTCTATTTTCGAGAGTGCCAAATTTTGGATGGATTATATATATATATATATCCATCACTAACATATGAAAAAAAAAAAAACTATGACCAGTAGATGAATAAAAGAAAAGACAAGAAAATGAACAAGTACAATATCATGGCAAAAAAAAATCCAGCTTCCTATCCTTCACTGGTTACTAACCTTGCTGGAATTTCCTTCTTCCGGTAAAAGGTCCACCATAGAAAGTCATGTGAAGCTTGATGTGAGTTGCTGCAGAAATATTCTTCTCAAGCATACCTCCCAACATTTTGGAAGTAAAAAGAGGGACAAAAATTTTTTTTCCGCACGTAGCGCAACCATTCTTTGACCACACCCCTTTCTGTGGCCACAACCCCTAATTACCAAGTTTGTATCACAAAATTTGGCAGGTTATGAAAGTTTGAAAATATTTCTCCTTATCTAAACTGTGTTTTTGTGTCTCAAAATTGTTACAAAGTATCTTATTTTCACCTGTTAGCTGTTCTGGGCTCTCTGCTAAAAGCCAATTAAGTGAGAAACTTTGTTTCTTTTTCTGGCTGTTCAGTGCAGAGAAAAGAGGGACTTTCCAGTACAAATGAGGGACTGCGGGTTGAGCTGTCAAAAGAGGGACTGTCCCTCAGAAAAAGGGACAGTTGGGAAGTATGCTCAAGAGATGCATCAATGTGAAAATTCACTGTCACTTTGATTGCTCTCTGGTTGCAGTCCCTGTAAGAGAAAAAAGAAGTGCTTCAGAAGAAATGTTTAGAAAATACTTTCTCCATTTATACTGATTTCTCTAACTAATGCATAAGACACTTTATCCATCTATTGACTCCAATGAGTGCCTTCCAATGGCCATTATCTAGAATTGTGCTAGAACATGTGCTTGAATTCATTAACTCAGAACAAAGCTCCTTTCAGGCATGGCTAAATGCTCAATCCAGGATTCGGTTAGAGATTCGGCCAGGATTCTGCCTTTTTCAGCAGGATTCGGCCGAATCCTTCTGCCAGGCCAAACTGAATCCAAATCCTAATTTGCATATGCAAATTAGGGGAAGGGAGGGAAATCGCATGACTTTTTGTCACAAGGAAGTAAAAAAATGTTCCCCTTCCCACCGCTAATTTGCATATGCAAATTAGGATTCGGATTCGGTTCGGTATTCGCCCAAATCTTTTGTGAAGGATTAAGCTGAATCCAAAATAGTGGATTCGGTGCATCCCTACTGTTAAGTGTCATTTTCTTTAAATATTATGTAGAAAATATATTTATTTGGACCCCAAAAAAGTATTTCAATAGACACAAGCATATTCATACCTATTCAATTATCTGGAATTTTGTTGACTGTTAACTGTTAGGGAGATGGATCATGATCGACCAAGATTTTCAATCCAGGGGCACAGTCTTAGTGACGTTTTAGTGACGTTGCCAAACAAGCATGGCCACCTTTAGGGTTGCAAAAGAACATGACCAAATACTCATTTGTGCTATAGACAGGACACTGAAGTTTGCAATGAAATTGCTTTTAAACAAAACACAAATATGGCTGAATGCTTTATTTTTCAGCTCTTAATAATCAGCACTTAATAATATTATAGTTTTCATTAAAAAGGTGATACAATCCTATACCATGTGAAGAATAAAAATATATAACACTGTCTATTCAGATCTCAACTTTTGGAGCACTAGAACCTTACCTGCCCAGTCTTGAAATATAAATGTCATTGCCAAAAGTTTTGGAAAATACTGTATCCAATATATCCTGTGTGCGCACTTTTGACCACCTTATCTGCGTCCTTTCTTCCTGTTAGTTCACTAATAGTTTTCTACCTGTTTCCTGCCATATGCTAAAATGCAGGGTGTTAAGCGCCAAATAAAGCTGATTCTGTTTCTGATTCTAGACAGTCTAGCAAGGCTAGATCTTCAGAGAACTGAACGAAGGCTCCTTCCTTTGTGCTATATGTTATGGGAGGAAGGACTTCCCACCACGTAGAAATCTCCTGGTCTAAAAATTATTATAGGACCTCCAGTTGAAGTTGTCCTGAAATGATACAAATTGTTATAAACTGGTGATAAACTGCCCTTTATGTTCAGAACAAGACACCTCACCATTAAAGAAATGTACTACTGATATCAAAACTGGTGATATATACTTTATAATTGTTATTAAAAACATTTTCAATGGAATGTTCAGATACTGTAACTTTTTCTCATGCTTTATTTTGAGGTTGTCATCTTTGCAACTCATTTTATCCTCATTTTTGCATTAACATTTTTCTGAATGTCAAGAATGTTTATGGGCATCCTGCTTATTTGTACATGAAAACTAAAATGCCTACAGGATAGAACCACCCCACTTCCCTTGCAAGAAAAAAATAATTACACTGACAAACAAAACCACATGGGATACATAACAAACAACTATTTAAAATTGACCTGTGCCCTTTAGGGTCAGGGCACATGCTCAGATTCTGGGAGATGAGTTGCCCGGCAACAAATCTCCTCTTCTTCGGGGCAAAGTTGCTCACAAGGAAACTTTAGATGACTTCGGAAAACGAGTACCATCCTGCCGGCGATTTACATTCTAGTCAATGGGAGGCAGTTCGGGGAGATTAGTCACCCCAAAGAAGAGGAGATTTGTCGCTAGGTGACTAATCTCCCTGAATCTGAGCGTGTACCCTGACCCTTAATCCCGTGATATCATTATTGTTCAGTCCAATCTGCTCTGCCACTTACAACCACAGGGCGTGTTTGTTCCATTTGTGTTTTAAGATATTAAAGTCTTAAAATAGTCTTTTATATTAGTTCACTTAACAGCTTATTGCAGCATCCAACACTTCAGATTGGTTAATGGGTTAAAGTTGAAAATTTCCCTGAAGCACATTCATTAACTAGCATACCAAAGTAAGCACACACAAATCAAAAGGCATTTTGCCATAATGAGATGATTATTTGGGCCTGAACTAAATTAAGATATATATTATCACCCCTCGGTACACATTTATTTTAGGAGTGGAAGAAGGTTAAGATATTTGTCCTGACATCAAAAGCAGCTTTCAGCTTTGAAAATGACTTGTGATTGATCTGTTTCTTGATGACCTCAGTATCTTTTAGCCCTACAGTCTGTAGCCAAAGTGCACTTGGATGGATTTATCAAGTGTTGCAGAAGGACTGCTGAGGTTTTAGACACAAATCCCTGACAACAAATGGAGCACATTTATCAACTCATTAATCACACTTTGTACATGCTGATAAAGAAGAAGGGCCAACAAGTTCCATCTGTCCCACAAGGCCTTGTAGTTAAAGATGAATCAATTTACTTAGGGCTATTCCACACGGGGAGATAGCGACGCGTTTGCGGTCGCGGCGACAAAGCGCCGCGACAGTCGCCGCGACCGGCGCAGGCGACAGTTTTGTATGGGCGCCTATGTAAAAACGCCTGTGCTAACCACACGAGGCGATGCGCTTTTCAACAGTCTCCTGAAAATGCCTCGCCAGGCGTTTTTACATAGGCGCCCATACAAAACTGTCGCCTGCGCCGGTCGCGGCGACTGTCGCGGCGCTTTGTCGCCGCGACCGCAAACGCGTCGCTAACTCCCCGTATGGACTAGCCCTTATAGTACTTGCTCTAATTTAACCAGTTGCCATTTATGAAACTTCCCCCATAAAAATATAATGTAAGTGGAAGTGCCCAAACAGAAAGGGAGATGGTTAATTACGCCTTGTTTTAAATATTAACAAACACAGTTACAATACTAAAATACTTACATGGCCTGTGAATGAGGCTATTTAGCTCTTTCAGAGGTTCTTATCAAAGTTTTCAGATGACTGATAGGGACGTGGGGGACTTGTATCCATGTTTTTGGGATTGTTCCTTAATACAGTGATTTTTGTGTGAAATGAATACAGAGGAAGCTTTGGCGTTACCAAACAAATGCTCACCCAGCTTCTGTTTCCTAGGGATTGTGAAAATCCCACAACTGGCTGCTAACCCTAGACACTATCATCAATTGTTCTATTTTGTCAAGAAAGCCATCCTTCTGCACTGGAAGCAGTTGTCTGCATCAACACTTTTATTTCAACATTTTTTAATAAAAGGTTTTAAATGAGGCACATTGGTAGAGGTTGCCCCAGAAAGGATTTTCTATATGGGGCACTTGTTAACAATTAGGGTTGCCAGCTTTAGGACCATTTCTCTCACTTAATGAAACAGCTGCAGTGAATCAGCACTGGAATAGGGGAAGTTCTAATACGGCACTGGGGAGGATCAGGCAAATGTGGACTGCAAATATTCTGTGACATAAAACCAGTGTGTGAGTGGCTTGTTCATTCAGAGTAAGCCTTGCCCTGGACCGGGACCGACAGTTAGTAGGTCAAGGGCAGTGCCAAAATAAATGAGCCCCTAATACTTTGTTTTACGCAATCATGTCTCTGTGCCAAACATCTCACCACTGGATCATAGTGGACTTCAATCTTCTCTTGTGTGGTTTTAACCACCTATGCACTTGCTTGGCTCAAAAGGGACAGATTTGACATCTTTCATGGCAGAGCCTCGCCAATGATCCTTCTCAGTAATCTATTCCACTTCCAGCAGGCAAAGCAGTGAGATTCCAGGACCTCCCAACAGTGCAAAGTAATTCAGAATGCTGCTCCAAGGACTTGAAACATTTAGATGTCTGTATGAGACGAATAATGTGTCAGCTTCCTGCTTAGAATACAAGTTTTACACGCAAGAAACAACACTTATGTATCTTTCAAAAGCCTGCTCTGCTTTGCTTACTGTTCTCACACAGCTTTTGTTGTCATTCCTGCACTGGTTGCTAGTCTGCACCATTTCCAATGTGCTCCTCATTGTTAAAAGGGATTGTTTCTATTGTTGACTTGACTGGAAACAGGGAAATCAGGATGCCTGAGAGACAAAGCCAATATCCAAATATACGATACCTTTCTAAAAGTGCAGATGTAATACTTAGGGTCAGGGCACACGCTCAGATTCGGGGAGATTAGTAGCTCGGCGACAAATCTTCTCTTCTTCGGGGTGACTCTGATCGATTTGTTTTCTGAAGTCGCCCAAAGTTTTCTCGTGCAGCAACCTCGGGGAGCTTCGGAAAACAAAGCGCTCCAAGTGCCATCCCTCCAGCAGGAGGCAGAAGGGGAGATTTGTCGCCCGGAAGAAGAGGAGATTTGTCATCAGGCGACTAGTCTCCCCGAATCTGAGCGTGTGCCCTGACCCTGAGCTATAAATATAATTAGAGTCACGTATCGAGTTAGCATTATTACATAATTCCACTCTGCAGAAACTTCATTATAAATCTGTTTACAACACAGAGAATATTTTGCTTTGTCACTCTCTAGTCGTAGGCAGAGGTGAAGGAACAAATATCGCAAGTTTAGAAATTCTGTAATTTTTGGGGGTGTGCAATTAATAAAAAAAATTTCAAATATGAAGCCATCTTTAAAAAAATATAAATATATTTGAATACAAGAATGCATGATATCATGATTGATTTACCACCAGAGATGCTAAATTGCACTAGTGCAGTCACCAAAAATAACCAATCAGAAATTAGACTAGTGAAAGCAAAGATCTGGTTGCTATGGGCAAGTGCCCTGCCATGCAATTCACTGCTTCTGTTAGTAAATTAGCCACCCAGTCCCAGATTTCTCAGATTTGCTGTAAAACTGAGATGGTGCCGTCTACATGTGGATCAAACACAGAGACAAAGCAAGAGACATATGCAGAAATAGCGAATGGTGATTTTTTTTTCAACTTCTATTGCTGGACAGATTAATATAATAGTGGAAAAGTCTAAAGGGAAATGTATTAAAAGTTGTAAACTGAAAAAAAAATCTGTTTCATAAATAATATTGTAATATTCTCATTAGACAGTAATTACATTGAAAATGTAAATTATGCATGACTGTGTTTTTCCAATAAAGGATCTTTCCATAATTTGGATCACCAAACCTGCAAAAAAATATTTAAACACAATATCAGATTATTTTGTCACCAATATGGATTCATGCAGCTTAGTTAATATTAAGGACAAGGTACTGTTTTATTATAACAGTGAAAAAAGAAAACATTTTTAAAAATAAAATTATTTGCTCATAATGGAGTCTATCAGAGTCTATTGGAGATCACCATCCTGTATATTGCAGCTTTCTGGATAATGGGTTTTCGGATCCCAGACTTGTATATGTCTTACTGTATGTGGAAAATTGCATTGAGTATTAATAAAGTGTGAGCACATTCCGTGGCACTGTACAATAAATGGGTGTGTACATTGAATATAAAGATTAAATACCCGACAAAAAACCAACTGATAAAGTGGGCTCTGCTTAAAAGATCTTACAATCCAAAGGGAATTCATTTTTAGCACTGGAAAATTCATTCCAGCACATAAAATAATAGTGTGGATCCTTTCTTCACACATCAGTGAGCAAGGATTTGGGCAGGTGCCACTGGCCTAAAGGTGGCCACGAATGCACTGATAATATCGTATGAAACAAATTTTTCTATGATATTCAGTTCTGGCGATGTTCTGTTGCATCCCTATTGAAAGCAATACTTGCCAGTGGCCAATAAAAGTGACAAGTGGATCTTCAAACCTATTTTCAATAACTCTTAACAGCAATTCTTCTGTACAGCACTGTGTACACATGTAGCACTATATAAATAAATATATACATGCATAACTTTCAGATCAACCATATTCATTCGCATGTGCATTACAGACCTGAGGGTCATACAGTTTAGTAGGAAACCGAACTGCATGAATTGTTGAGTTGAGTGCAGGCACCATAACACTGCGTTGAGAAAAGGAAAACAAATCTCTCTATATATTTGGTGTTAGTAGTATCAATTGGTTTTCTGGTCAAGTTTATAATAATATAATAATAGAAAAGTTGTGATGTGTAAAACAGCAATGAAAGGTTTGTAGATAATTCTGTTGTGAACTACTCATGCGGATTAATGCTGTGACATAAGTAATATGTAAGCAGAGCAGACAAGTGGCATATGCATAATACACACAAACACACATGTCTATGTGAGAAGGCTTAGTCAGGCAGCAGGTGTGCTTTGTTCACAAGCTGTGCAGTTCTGTAACAATAAGATCCTAGCCTTGTTTGTACTCATAAATCTTAGATATGTTTGCCCCCTGCTGGATTTATTTCAGCATTTTAAAAGAGACAAGCATTTTGCCATGGTAGGAATCACTAACAAAGGCATACAGTATGGTGAAAATGAATGCAGACAGGCTGGAGTTTAGCCATATGCCTATAGATTTTAGGAGAAATTCACTCATACAAAACACACCACATTACAACACTATCAGCAAAAACAGGCAACTATTTGATTACAAATTAAAAAGAAAACTTGTGCCTTTAAATCTCCAAACCTCATGCATGCTCTTTGGGGTTCTCTTAAAATGAGCCATTGCTGTTACAGAAGTGGAGGGACAGTTCAGTGTAAAAATAAAAACTGGGTAAATAGATAGTCTGTGCAAAATAAAAAAGGTTTCTAAAATAGTTAGCCAAAATTGTAATCTAATCAGTGGAAACCAAGCGAGCTGCAAAGCAGGAAGTAGTGTCCTTGCTATTATGTTACACATCCAGTCACCCTTTATACATTTCATTTTTGGCTAACTAACTATGATGAAAACAGCCTATCTATTTACCCAGCTAAACAGGCTTCCGGTAGAGATAAACAAGATACGCTTTAAACAGATGCCAAAATTGGAATCCCTATTGCTTCAGGTAGAAGGTAGTAAAGTTTGTGCTCCTTGCTTAGAATCTACTAATAGGAGAGACAATTTAAAAGTGAGCTCTCTTTGACTGTCCAAAGAAATGTCGCTGCTGCCATGTCAGCTGGGCTGCATGTTACACTTTAACATTTTATAGTTATTTTAAAGACTAGTTCACAACAAATGTTTAAATATAAATAATTTGCCCCATACATGACATAACTAGTGATCGTTGTCCCGGGTGGTGGATATGCTCCTGGCACAAGTACAGTAAAGTTCCCTCCTACCCTGCTGCCTGTGAAAACACTTATCACGTATCCATGGGGAGCAGCTTGGGTGCACCCACCAATAGCTACACCACTGTGCACCACAGATGGAAGTACATCAAAGACACAGTTCTGTCCATACATTGACTTATGTAATTTAGCCTGTCTGTATGCTCCAGCAGAATTCTGCACTGATATCCATTTCTCAAAAGAGCAAACATATTTTTTTATATTTAATTTTGAAATCTGACATGGGGTAGACATATTGTCAGTTTCTTAGCTGCCCCCAGTCATGTGACTTGTTATATCACCCCCTCCCTTGCCTCCCCAGCAGCCTAACAACAGAACAATAGGAAGGTAACCAGATAACAGCTCCATAACACAAGATAACAGCTGCCTGGTAGATCTAAGAACAACACTCAATAGTTAAAATCCAGGTCCCTCTGAAACAACAGCCTGCCAGAAAGTAATTCCATCCTGTGCTGGCTCTTTCTGAAAGCACATGACCAGGCAAAATGACCTGAGACCTACACACCAATATTACAACTAAAACAAAATACACTTGCTATTTCAGGAATGGAATTTTATATTGTAGAGTGAATTATTTGCAGTGTAAACTGTGTAATTTAGAAATAAAAACAACATCATTAAAATCATGACAGAATCCCTTTAACATACTTTAAATACATTGGAAGGTGATTTGTGGACCTTGAACCTGAAGACCCCTGTACTTGGGAAGAGTGATATCTCAACAAAAACATGTGGCAAAACAACATGCTGGTATGTGGGGTTAGCATTTTGAGCAATCTAACTGCTTTGGTTAATTACCCAGAGTAAAAGGAACATTTGTTTGAAGTTACTGTAACTTCAAAAACATTTTATCTTAGTAAATGAGCCCATTATGTTGTTTCATTTGTGTGTCAGGAAGCATAGCATATGATTTCTAGTCAGAACCCTTGCTCAGAATTACAAAACACTTCCCAGAACTATCAAGACTGGAAGAATTCTTTTTAAACTCAAGCCAAGGAAGGATGTTTTGGCCTTGCTTATGATGGAGATATGTGGGATGTAGAAAACTTAATAACTAAGGGTTAAAATCCCATATTGCTTTGGGGTGCTGAACAGATTGATGTGACCTTTAAAACTGCACTGACGCATTTTTTTTATCCCACAATGCAACATGAATTTTATTTTCTCTTTTATCTTTGATTCCAACCCTCCCAAAAAACTTCCAGAAAACCTTTCCACCCCTGTGGTCCCAAATTCATTTCTGATCATGACAGCTGGCAGGAAAACTAAGTGTGTTTGGGGCACAAGGTAAGGTGGATTGTAGCACTTATACAATTCCCTATTTCCAGTTTCATGGTATTGCATACGTTCTTTTACATTAGAACATGATTACATTATAAATTCAGAAATTATACATTTTAAGATGGTAATGTAAGCAGGCTATATGTGTAATATTTTTTAATGTTTCAGCGTCGCATAATCTGCAGCAATACGATTATTATGCACAATAATATAATAATATAATAATATTATCTATACATTTTCCATAGGCTTAATTTTTTACTGTGATAGAAAAATGAAAAAGCATGCAATATTATTAAATTTTGTACTTCTATATATTGTCATGATCTCCCTCATTTGCCCAATATGGCCATCTTATGCTGTGCATTATTATATACTATATAATCCAATATATATATATAGATCCAATAATTTGTCCCTCCGGCCACTGATTGGATCATAGTGAATGCAAGCTGTTGGGAAAGGACTGCAATCACCTATGTGGGTCCTGCCCTGAAGGTATTTTGAAACCAGCTTAATAGATATCTGGCCAATTTTTCACCCTTGGAAACCCTGGTCATTTTATAATAAAAAGAAATTGCCAACAAAATCAATCAATGCTTGCTAAAACAGTCAGTGGGATAAACATTATTGGAGGAATATAATGAAAGTGGCAAAGAGCAAAACAATTTGCACAAATAAGAATAAAAATTTGCATTTCACAATGTAATACTCTTCCTTAAACTGTTATTGCATTGCGAATTTTAATTGCTCATTGCCCACTTTTAAGAAGTGCTTGAAGGTGTCGTTCCCCCATATGTAATAAAAGGCACTTAGTTTGCCCAGGAGCAGTAACACATAGCAACCAATAAGATGTTTGCTTTTAAACAGGTTCAATATAATGTGGAGGTTGGGAAGCACTTACTACAGCAGCTTAACTGCAATTCGTTTTTTTATTGTGTTACCACACTACATGTTTCGGGCACACTGTCCCTTTCTCAAGTGTGTACAACCAATTGTGAAGTGAACATATTTATAACACCACATTTGTTGTCCCGCCCACAAATTACCACGTGCAAAGTCATTGGGGTATATTTATCAAAGGGGCAAATTCACTAAGCGCCGAAGTGCCTAACGCTAGCATCAATTCGCTAGCGTTGGCCATTTTTGTTACTTCGCAAATTCACTAACGGACGCTATCGTAACTTCACTAGTGTAACTTCGCACCCTTACACCTGGCGAATTTGTGCAACGGACGTAACTACGCAAATTCACTAACGCGTGCATTGTACTGAACGCTACCTTTTACACTAAACTTCCTTCGCCACCTCAGACCAGGCGAAGCGCAATAGAGTAGATAGGGATTGCTTCAAAAAAAGTTCAAATTTTTTCAAAGTCCCATAAAACACTGGCGTTTTTTCTCTATTATGGGTGATAGGCTGAAAAAGATGAAAATTTTTTTTGGGGCTCCCCTCCTTCCCCCCTACATTTCCTAACTCATGGCAACTTAACTATACAGTGGGCACATGTGTAGGGCAAAATAAAAATTTTATTTGATGTTTTGAAGGTTTCGCCTGGCGCAACTACGAATCTTAGTGAATTTGCCCCAAAGAGTGAAGTTAATAGTGAAGTTCCGCCACTAGAGGGAAATTCCGCCACTCTCCATTCATTTCTATGGGATTTTTATAGGCGTATTTATCAAAAGGTGAACTTTCCCTTTCACCCATTGATAAATATGCCTTTCAAAATCCCATAGAAATGAATTGAGAGCTGTGGAAATTCACTCTAGTGGCGGAACTTCACTCTTTGATAAATTTACCCCATTAACCCTTCAATCCATGTTCATGGCTTGGAAAAGTTATTTTTCTTTACAACACTTTTCTTTACAACACATTAACAGTTCATGTGCCAGTGTTCAGTGCCAAAAAGTGAAAAGTGTCTAATTTCCTGTTGATCAGGGCCGGAACTAGGGGTAGGCAGAAGAGGCAGCTGCCTAGGGCGCAATGATTGGGGGGTGCTGGGCAGCTACCTCTTCTGCCTACCCCTAGACCGAACCCACCTGGAAATCTGTTCGCAGTAAGCGCCGCACACTGAAGCGAACGTGAATGCCTGTACTGCGCATGCGCGCCGGACTGCCTTTACTGCGCATGCGCGCCAGGAACGCGCTTACTGCGCATGCGCGCCGGGAACCTGCTTATTGTGCTTGCGCGCCGGGAATGGGAGAAAGGAAGGGGCGAGCAGGCGGGCTGGGCTGCCTAGGGCGCTCTGCCTGTTTGGCCCACCTCTGCTGTTGATGGCACAATTGTTATTCATCCATGGTCAGAAATCCCAAAAATCTTTGTTAAGTGAGGTTTAAACAGGTGACCAGTAAATGCTGCCTGATGATTGGTTGCTATGGGTTACTGCTCCTGGACAAACAAAGTTCCTTTTCTTACATAACCTCCAATAATATTTTGGAGCAAACAACAACTTTTTCAGTAAGAAGTTTTATTACATTCACTGTGCACTGGCACAAACTATAAAAATTCGCAAACCTTCTTCCACTGTCGGAAGTGGTCGCTAAATAATTTCCGGGTTCACAAAAGCTAAATTAAATTCACACAAAGGCAAATTTGTTCGCACAAAGGCATAACTTTTTGCATTGCGAATAGTTTTTCCATTACTGACTTTTATTACATTCCCCCACAAGTGCTCTGCACAGCTCCAGCAGCTACAGAGTTACTGTCAGATGCCCCCTCTTGTCATGGTTAAGATGGCATGATTAGCAGAGGTGGAGGGCTGCACAGTAGGAGCCTTTCTATGGAAGAAAAGCTTTTGATTGATCCAGTGTAAGCTGTTTCCAAGGAAGCAGATGCCTGGAAAAGACCTCTCCAGTAGCAGAAGAATACAAACCATGTGAGGACTGCAGAGACCAAAGACTTTGCTTAACTCCTCTTTTGCTGGTACAAATGATTTGGTAATTGCATTCATCCCTTCTCCTCCAGCCTTGACAAAAGACAACTGTATTTAAATGGGCAGATCTAAATTCTGGATCTTTTTGTTTTCTTCAAAGACTTTGCAGGTTGAGAGGACAGTGACTGAATAAAGGTTAAAATACCACCACCCCTTTCCGGGAAAGGCCTTCCCCCCAAACACAAAATCTAGCTGGGCCTGATTTTCTTTTTCTCATTATTTGGTATTGAGGAAACGCAAACATTAGGGGTCATTTAGGAAACCCCTGAGCATAACAGCAAGAGCAATAAGGGGCGCAAGAGCTTTGTACAGGTATAGGACCTGTTATCCAGAATGTACGTGACCTGGGGTTTTCCGGATAATGGATCTTTCCATAATTAGGATCTTCATACTTTAAGTCTGCTAGAAAATCATGTAAACATTAAATAAACCCAATAGTCTGCTTCTGCTTCCAATAAGGATTCATTATATGTTAGTTTGGATCAAGTACAAGGTACTGTTTTATTATTACAGAGAAAAAGTATGGATTCATTTATTATAATGGAGTACGGCCTTTCCGTAATTTGGAACTTTCTGGATAGCGGGTTTCTGGATAACGGATCCCATACCTGTACCTCTGAATGATACACAATCTAGGCCTATGTGCAGGACCGCCATCAGAAATCGCAGGGCCCCATACGACAAAATTTCCTGGGCCCCCTGAGCTGCACCCACCGCAAGCCCCACCTACAGGTCCGCCCTCCCCACCCCACAGGTCCGCCCCCCACCACACAGTAAAAAAACAAAAAAAATATTGGTGGCTAGGGTTCCCACATGTTAATAAAAAATAAAAAGATATTGGTGGTCAAGGCCCCCCATTAAAAAAACATTTGTGGCCAGGGCCCCCCCATTAAAAAATATTGGTGGCTAAGACCCCACATGAGAAAGACCCCCACATTATGAGAAAATTGGTGGCCAGGGCCCCTTAAACTTCCATGCCTTCCCGAAGTCAGCAGCTCTCATAAAGATGGGGGGCCGGCTAATCAAGTAAGTGTGGCGTGGCCGGGCCCCCCTTACCCTCGGGCCCCCTACAACTCTCCCCCCTGTCCCCCCCTGATGGCTGCCCTGCCTATGTGTTCCAAAACAGACAGAAAATGCCTGCATCTATTTGCGCAAACCTGAACATAGCACACAAAGCAAACAAAAATTGCAGATTGCAGTCTTTTTTTTGCATTTTGCATGGGGTCGCAAATGAGCTCTGTAATCTTTTGGATAAGTACTATCTGTAACCATGACTTTCAAATTGATTATTCTCATATTGCTACATTGTTCAAATAACAACTAGCAGCAGTAAAATTTCACAGCATTTTTTGGAGGCCGTAAGCAAAGTTTTCTGTGGGGCCCATTTAGTAAATCGCAGACCATATTTAGTACCTGCAGAAACTTTTTGCATGTTGGTCTCCAACTTATTTTTACATTTGAATGTGGCTCATGGGTAAAAAGATTTGGGACCCCTATGATATACACAATCTTTTCTCTCTGCACCGTATTCATAAGGGAACCTGTGATGAAAAATGCGGCATAGGGTGCAGATGTGCAAAAAACATGGAAGTTTGTGATCATTTTTTGAATTTTGCTCCATGCTCTCTACTTTGTAAATGAGGTCCAGAATCGTAAACACACTATTGGCCAGATTTATTGTTAATTGACCTTTGGGTTTGGGTATATGGAAAATACAACTGTGATCTTTATACCTGTAGCATCTATTGTTTTTTTTACAATCTATTGTAAAAAAAAAAAAAAAAGCTTGGCACCTAAAAGAGTATACATATATTACATGTGCAAACCATTTTAACTGAATGATTTCCTGAATTCTGACACTTCAAAAGTCCTTATGTAGTCTGTGCCTGCTTACTACTAAAATGCAATATGACAGCAAAGAGTTACCCACAAACCATGTATACACCCTAAAGAGAATTCATAACATGGTGTCATTTCAATGGGAATTTCTTATTTCAAAGGGACATTTCTCATTTTCAGTACTGCCTCGTTTATGGGGTTAACATAGTAACATAGTAAGTTAGGTTGAAAAAAGACACACATCCATCAAGTTCAACCTTCTAAGTCTATATATAACCTGTCTACTGCTAGTTTATCCAGAGGAAGCCAAAAAAAAAACCCCATTTAAAGCCATTTTGAGCAACACAAGCATGCAAAAAGTTCCAAGGGGGTTCCAAATAAGGGCTGCGATTGGGTATTGGTACTTGCAGCCAACAGGAGACTCTGACAGTACACCTGGTTTTTATTCAACTAAAACTTGCGGCAGGAAGGAGCCTGCAAATTGCAGATCTGGGCCGGCCCAGTCTGACTCTGCTTACAATGCCCTCCCCTAAGTCATTCATAAACAAGTTAAATAAAAGTGGACCCAATACTGAGCCCTGAGGGACCCCAAAGAAGGTAAGCATGGTATCAAGAGAGACACAGCTGGTCATATTAGAAGTTCTTTATTTTTTAAGAGAAAGACCATCTCTTTTTACATTGTACACATGCATACATCTGTACATAGAATATGGGATGATATTTTATTGAACCTGGTTTAGCATGGTACCTTTACTCAAAAAGCAGTACATGTAACACCAAAGCAAACTTCTGATTCTGAGCACATGAGCTTCCTTTTCTGTACAGTTGTCTTTCTAGTGGGACCAGGACTGCATCACATAAATCAGTTGTCCCCAACCAGTTGCTTGTGAGCAACATGTCTCTCACCAACCCATTGGATGTTGCTCCCAGTGACCTCAATGCAGATGCTTATTACGGAATTCTTGGCTTGAAGGCAAGTTTTAGTTGCATAAAAACCAGGTGTATTGCCAAACAGAGTTTCCTGTAGGCTGCCATAGGGGCTAAAGATAGCAAATACAGAGGCATAACTGCAGAGGATGCAGACCCTGTGGTTGCAGGGGTCCCAGGGGTGTAGAGGTCCCAGTAAGGCTAAATTATGAGCAATTTCAGTATAGCTTGGTAGAATATCAATACCAATATTTTGGGGCCCTAAGATAAATTTGCTGTGGGGTCCAATAACATCTAGTTAGGCAACTGAGCAAATCTCAGACTATATTTGGTACCTCCAGAAACTTTTTGCATGCTTATATCACTCTCCAAACTATTTTTACATTGGAATGTGGCTCACGGGTAAAAAAGGTTGATGATAAACACATACTTTTCACTCGAAAACTATATTTAGCACTTACCCTTTCACTTTCCAGCAGGGTCCCACAACATCTCTGTTCAAGAAGAGAGACATGGTAGCTGCCACTCCTATATTTTAGAGAAGTAATTAACAGTCACTGATTTTTTTGGGACTGCTACCAACAGAATCCGGATACGGCATTCTGAAAAATACAAGTAATAAGGTGGAATTTACATTTAATCCACTGGATTTCCAGGCAGATCCTTACGAGGGTTTAACAAACTGTAAACCGATTGTCTTTTGAGAACAGAGGACATTTGAAAGGAGTATATTGCCCATAATAGTGAAACATGCAATACAGTGGTTCCAACTTAAAACAACAGTCAGGTTTAGAGACTTTTGTTTAGAGACTTTTGACCCAAACCATGTAATAATTCATGGTATAATCTCTGTACCATGAAAAAGAGTTATTTATACTTTACTTATTTTTATTAATGGAATACTGTCCATTCAATAAATAAGCCCAGACTAAGGGGCAGATTCACTAACTTCGAGTGAAGGATTCGAATGAAAAAAATTCGAATTTCGAAGTATTTTTGGGTACTTCGACCATCGAATTGGTTAAATTCGTTCGAATTCGAACAAAATCGAACGATTCGAAGTAAAAATCGTTCGACTATTCGACCATTTGATAGTCGAAGTACTTTCCCTTTAAAAAAAACTTCGACCCCCTACTTCGGCAGATAAAACCTACCGAAGTCAATGTTAGCCTATGGGGAAGGTCCCCATAGGCTTGCTAACCTTTTTTTGATCGAAGGATTTTCCTTCGATCGTTGGATTAAAATCGTTCGAATCGTTCGATTCGAAGGATTTAATCGTTCGATCTAAGGAATATTCCTTCGATCGATCGATCGCAGGATTAGCGCTAAATCCTTCGACTTCGATATTCGAAGTCGAAGGATTTCAATTCGAGGGTCGAATTTCGAAGTATTTTTAACTTCGAAATTCGACCCTTAGTGAATCTGCCCCTAAGTCTGCTACAGAAATTATATAAAATATGTACCTTATGTAATACTGTATGAGGCCTACCTGAATACAATACATTCTGGTTTGTTTGAATGAATAAAAAGCCATAATAGTAAAAATCTATTATAGCTGGAATATTACAGGGGTTTTTATATATTTCACAGATTGGGCCATACAGTATATGTCTGGAATATTAGCACTGAAACTACTTGTTAGAAGATAAAATATTAAAACAGCACTGAAGTAGAGGATGCAAGAGGAAGCAAATATGTTGTAATCTGTAGGCTGGGAGAGAGCACTAAGTGGCTGGAATCCTATCTATCTGTCTGTCCGTCTGTCCGTCCGTCTGTCTGTCTGTCTGTCTGTCTGTCTATCTATGTATCTAGGCGTGGCATGTGAAAAGGACAAAAAACAACAATCTTTCCTTTAATATTTAGGGGCAGATTTATCAAGGGTCAAATTTCGAATAAAAACTTCCAAATACGAATAAAAAAGACCAACCGAAATTTATTAAAAAAATCAAAAGTTTTTTTTTTCCGGGTCAAATTTGAATCAAAGTTTTTAAAAAAAAAAAAAAAAACTTCAATTTTCACCAATTGACTCCAAATAGGTTCTAGGAGGTCCCCATAGGCTAAAACAGCAATTCAACAGGGTTTAAATGGTGAATGGTAGAACATTTTTAAAGAGACAGTACATGATCATTTTCGATATTTAAATTTTCGAATTTTTTTCAAATTCTAATAGAATGTGGACTATTCAGTAGTCGAAATACACACAAAAAAGCTTGAAATTAGAATTTTTTTCATTCGAATTTTCACTTTGACCCTTGAAAAAGCTGCAACTTGCTGTTGATGGGAAAACTGAGTGCATTGTCTTGTGAATTAAATAAATTCTCACAGATCAATATCATATTCTAGTTCCCATGATTATATAGCAGTTCAGAGAGTTTTTTGCTTGGGTAGAATCAGGAGAATTAAGGAGTAGCAGAGAGGTTGGGGAAAGGTCAAGGCTTGGATAGATTAGATTATCCTTACATATTCATTTAAATGTAGCATGTAGAATTTGAGCAGAATTTGAAGAATGTTTGATACTAACGGAACTGCAGGACATTGCATACTTAGATATATTTTAACTGGTCAAGAACCCAGTGTATAAAAAAAGCATGCAAAAAATCAAATGCATGAGAGGTAGAGTACAGCCAGGCAGCTACTGATGTTGGTCACACATGCTCAGATTCATGTGGGACACTCCAGTAGAAGGTGACAGAGACCTCACTTACTTGCCACTTCCCATGCAATAATTCTGACGTGCCAGCTGACCCCCGTGCTAAATGGTTAATGGCATTGTAGTGAAAAGCATAAGGTGCCGATCAGACTGTAGTGGTGATTTCTCCAGATTTTTGGGCCAGCAGCAAAAAAGCCACTTGTGACATTAAATTAAGCCTATGCATATTATGCCTCTTTTGTAGCCTTTGTAGGTTACATTTACCCTCGTGTATGTTCTTAAAAACATGTGGTAGTATCTGATCACAGACTATATGGGTTTATGTGGCAATTGCATTGTACAGAATAGCCATCTACTGGTTTGGAAGTTAAAAAATTAAAAAAGTAATTGCAATTGCTATTTTTTTCAGCCCCAGTGTGTTAAACATTTCTTTTTTTGCCACTGATGTCTGCATTAATTGTCTAACTCATTCCTATTCAAGGAAGGAGGGACAGTTTGTGGACAGATCAGTGCTATTCTGGAAACACATTAAAACAGATCCTCCATTTTACTTTTAATCAGGCAACCTGCAAAAAATGGTGTCAAGTCCAGGAAAATGGAAAGCAGGGAAATGTATAATAATTAATATATACTGCATAATACTTGAAACCACATAAAAATGGGAAACAAAGGAGAACATAAAATCAAGGGATATAAAATTGAGGTTTCACTGTAAATGTGTATGAAACACCCTTTGAAGAAGCCTGGCTGTCCACCACACACGCTGGGTCCCTTAAAATATATAAAATATATTTTATTGTGTACGGTAAAGGTATGGGTCAAATGATACACTTAAATAGAACCCCACTATGAAAAGTTAGTTTCTAAAGGATAAATACACAAGAAATGTACACGAGCACCTAAAAATGCTCATTGAAACCTATACAAAATCCAAACAACAATATGAAAATTTCTTAGGCTGATGTCACACAGGTAACTTTTATGATCAATGTTGGATGAACATTTCTGCCATTCTGGTATCTGAACAAAACCTCTCCAGGGACTTTGTTCCTCCCCCCCCATAGGCATTTGTAGATTAAATTAGACTGCATCTTCTACTCTAGAAGAAAGGGTATTTTTGTATTTGTTATTCTCTAAACACAGATTGATATATTGGCCAAACAGAGGAAAGAACTGCAGGAAGAAGTGACTAATTTCTCAGGTTGACCAGATAGCACCTGTGACTATAAATCAGAGAGGGTGCACTGGGAGGGTGGGTAGAGGAAACAGAGAAGGAAGTGCAAGAGGTAGTCAGTCTTTCCCTGTTAGAGGGTTATGGATACACTCTCATGCTGTCAATCACATTTAAAATACAGGCATTTGTTTAGTTTGCTGCTGCTGCTGTGGAATGCCCTCTTTGTGAAAGAGCAAACAGCATTATATTCTGAGTTATTTAAGTAGCTAATGTACACACTACTACCCATTACAGGGGAGCTATGAGACTCTCTCTCATGTCATTTAACTTCTTTGGTTCAGATGATTGACGATGATAATGCATATTTACAGTATTTAATTCTGGCCTTACATAAATGTATGGATTAAACTTCTGGGCACAGTGTACAATACAGAGGGCATTGCCATATTTAACAAAACTATTACATAAAACTGTTTTATCAAAGGTTTAGCATTTTGTCGCTGTATTTGTTGCCTATTTACTAACTATTTGCAAAATTGCAAAACTGTTGCAAATATGAAAAAAATCCTATTAGATGACGAGTCAAAAAGACACAACGAACTCTTGACTTTTGTTGGTCTTAATCATTCTCTCCTAGTGAAAAACTGGGAAAAAAAAGAAGTTTTCCCCTGGTGCGATAAAAGTGAAACATGTAAAAAGGTTTTTAGTTGTTTGAAATTCCTTAAATGGCAAATAAAGCCTTTACTTATTAGTACAGTATGCTACTGACAAATTTGATGATTCAGGGTCTTGTTTTAGTACTCGGGTGGCTTGCTGACCACCTTTTGATTCACTGCTAGTCACTATGGATTGACAACCACCCTGCAGCACCTGGCTGGTTAGCTGTGTGTATCAAAGTACAATAGAAGATGGTTGACAGCAGCACAATTTTCCAATAAAAATAGTCCTTTATTAGCGCCACCTAAGAGAACGTCTTATGCTTAATAATATGCATCATAATCACAGGCATGCCCTAAACATGTAAGGCTTTGGCCTTTTCTTTCTTTTTTTGTATGGCTACTTTTATTGGAAAATCGTGCTGATGTCCACCCAGGCCTGGATTTGTGGAAAGGCCACCAAGGCCCGGGCCTAGTGCAGCAGGATTTTAGGGGGCGGCATGCTTCCCAACCACGCCCACATTGGTTCAGAAACACTGGGGATCCACAGGAGATACAATATTTTTTTAAATTTCCTGTGCACCAATCCCCATTGCTCCAGTCCCAAAGAAAATTTGAACAAATAAAAGGGAGGGGACGGGGGTGACGAACGACAGTGGGCCTGGGGGAGCCCAGTATGTAAATCCAGCACTGTGTCCACCACCTTCTGTTGTACAGTATAGGAATCCAGGGACACCAAGGAATGTGCAGCCTCTTCTCTAGTGAGATATGCAGTGAGCTGGGAGTACCACCCTCCTTAGTTCCCATGTTTGGCACCAATCTACTAGGCAATGATAAGGGTGGTAAAATAAAGAGGGAACAATAAATCAAAAAATAAAATTCATAAATAAAGACTGTACTTGTTTGTCAGCCAACACCATAGCAAGCTGAGTTTCTTTGGGATAAAACATTATAAAATTTACTTTTCCTTAGTAACGTTTATTATTCAAATAAATTCCAATCACAAATATTGCCAACTGATTGAGGGCTTATTTACCAAGGCACAAGAGCTATATGGGCTCAAAATACACCCTGTGTTGTACCTGGGATAGCAACTACAGTATGTTATGCACCATGGTGCCAGTTGCAGCTTTTATTGCACATTCACATACCTCCCAACATCTGAGAAATGGAAAGAGGGACGAAAAGACCTGCCACACGCAGTGTAGCGAAAAACTTTTGACAATGCCCATTTATGGCCACACCCCTATTTACCATGTCCATTTTACAAGATTTGGCAGGTTATGAAAGTTTGAACACATTTCTGGGAGTTTAAGGGCAATGTTTCATAACTGTTTTGCCAATGAAGGTTAAAGGAATTGTTCAGTATAAAATTAAAACTGGGTAAATAGATAGCCTGTGCAAAATAAAAAATGATTCTAATATAGTCAGTTAGCAAAAATGTAATGTATAAAGGCTGGAGTGATTTGATGTATAACATGTCAGTCTGAACACTACTTCCTGCTTTTCAGCTCTCTTGGTTTATACTGACTAGTTACCCTGGTTACCAGGCAGTAACCAATCAGAGACTTGAGGGGGGGCCACATGGGTCATATCTGTTGCTTTTGAATCTGAGCTGAATGCTGAGGATCAATTACAAACTCACTGAACAGAAATGTACCATGTGGCCCCCCTTCAAATCGCTGACTAACTCAGAGTTATAGAGCTGAAAAGCAGGAAGTTGGATTCTGGCTGTTTTATTAGACATCTGTTCACTCCAGCCTTCATGCATTACATTTTTGGCTAACTAACTATATTAGAAACATTTTTTATTTTGCACAGCCTATTTATTTAAACAGTTTTTATTTTCACACTGAACTATTCTTTAAATTCCCCTTTAAGCTGACAGACTCGCCAGTTCTCCCAATAGACTTGCTTAGCTTGAATAGTTACAAACTGCAGGCACCGAGTGTTCAGGTCTCTCTTATTTTAATTGAGTTTTAGAAACTTTGTATCTTTGTCTGGTGTCATTGCAGGAGATCAAGAGAAACTCAGGGCTTTTTAATAAAAATCTGGCACCAAAATCATCACCATCCTGCAGAAAACGGGACAGTTGGGAGGTATGCATTCAGCATAAGGTGCAGAGTGCAGTGTGTGCAGGCTCAATGTTTTCCCATGAGTATAAAGAATTAAGCCAGCAACCAGCAGCTGCAACATTTGATGAGATGTGATAAAAAAAGATTCATGAATTGCTGGTGGTAAAACATTTTAAACATTTAAGTGACACAAATTGCCTTCTGCATTTTTTGGTGCTAATGTGATTCAATGTATTGGCACTGGCGATTCCAATAAAAAGCTATATTCTCTGGAGATTAAGCACTGCTGACAAAATGTACCATGTATCACTGCCCTTGATATTTTTTGACATTAAACTACAATAAAAGCCATAGATAGATAAGTAAAGAATTGTATAAATATACACTGGGTTCATTTGAAAGGGAAATTAAAAAGGGAAATTAACTATTTTAATATGTAACTATTAGGGCTCTTACACATGAGCGTTCCGACCTGCGCTCCCCTGCGTTCCGTTTTTTGGCATTCAGCCGCAGGGGAGCGCAGGAATAGACGCAAGTCATTATTTGAAATGGGGCTGTACTCACTCAGGCGCGTGTAGGCGCCGAACGCAGGTTCAGACGCAACATGCTGCATTTTTCCTGCGTTCGGCGCCTACACGCGCCTGAGTGAGTACAGCCCCATTTCAAATAATGACTTGCGTCTATTCCTGCGCTCCCCTGCGGCTGAACGCCAAAAAACGGATCGCAGGGGAGTGCAGGTCAGAACGCTCATGTGTAAGAGCCCTAAAGAGAGTCTTTTACCTTTTATTGAATCATTTATATAGGCATATAGATTTGCCACATTATATTCTATCTCATTTGTTGAACTGCATCATAGGTTAAAGTGCAAGTTTTATTAGACCAGCAAGTGAAAGTGACGTCACGCTGATCGATTCGTACATTGTAAAGCGTACATCTTTGCAGTTAAAGGGTACCAGCAGGCCATCCGCACGACATGGACATGAAGCATAATTCAGTACAAATCACTTTGTGGGTATTCCACCCGACCCACTGCAGGGCTCTAACTTAGTTTTGGGTATTTTTATTTGTTTGTAGCTATAAAGCTATCAAACTGGGCTTTAACTTGTGCCATTAGTGAGTTTCATGCACTTAAAGCCCATACACGGCAGATTTAGGTTAATCCCAGATGGAGCTGAAAATTGGCCTGCTGAAACATGCAGGCCAAGAATCAACCCCTAAACTGGCATTAGCATCCTGTCCTGCCTGAACCAGGTACAATTGTGTTGACCTCGTTGCAGACATATGCAGCTGATATTGGAGCAAGAATACAAACTCTTGTGTTTCTTTGCTTAACTCAGCAACATGCACCTGTACCCAGGCAAACACAGTTGTTTTGGGTACAAGCAGGACAGGATGCTTATGCCAGCAGATACTTGGCCTGTGTATTTTGCATTATTATGCTCAACAAGGGAAAGTTATGCTCACCACTATTTTTTAAAAACTGGTTTTAAAAAATAGTGGTGAGCATAACTTTCCCTTGTTTGTTACAGTTATACAGCTCCATGTTGTAGCTCCCACCCTTCCCAGCTATAGTCAGATGATCCCACTGGTGTCTAATAAAAGGGCAGCCAAGTATGGGGGTTTACCTTGAAAGCAGCAAGTAAGTTGCAGGTAAAACCTAGTCCCTTTGTAAAATGTATAATGAAGCAATAGAATTCTTAATGAATCAGATACAATTGAGCATAGGACTGGCCAGATATGGGATGACTTTGACGTAGTTGGCCAGCTTAAATATATTGCAATATATGGACAAACAATCCCTGTTTTGTTTAAAGGGTAAGGCATTTTTTAGTAGCGGTATGCACAAAATGTCGCTGTCTTAAATATATTGATAATGGGTTGAGTGCAGAGGACTCTTGTATTTGACTATATGTATTTTGTGGTCACAGCCTCATTGGACCCCCACCTAATGGTTTTAAAAAATAGTGGTGAGCACAACTTTTCCTTGTTTGTTGTGGTCAATTTCACCCAGTTCTTTTCTCCTAAACTAGCCCATGTTCTGTCCTGTAATTGTGACACAAAAACATAAAAACAGGCATTCTTTCATGCCACTGTGAAAGGTAACTGAATGGCAAAATTATTTTGGTCCGTTTTATTCAGTCTTCCAAATCAGCCCATTTTGGTCACTAAATTATGCAAAATGAGAGCTCATCTGTCACATAAAACATTGGGACCCACCAATGCCGTGTGGAAATAAAATCCCATATTTCACCCATTATATTCTCCAAATTAGACCGTAACTAGTCCCTAAAATGTGAAAAATATTGGCCTAGTCTTCACCTGACAGGAACTCAAAATAACTGGCAGAGAACCTGCTGTGCATTAAATGCATAGAAGGCACCCCTAGGCCTACTGCCGTTCATTGCCCCCGTCTACTCCCCTTCTTTGTGTACATTACAAAATTTCAGCATCGGGTCCAGAGTACTGGGGATTGGTGCACAGGAAATTTTAAAAACGATTCTATCTCCTGTGAATCCCCAGTGCTTCCGAACCAATGCAGGTGTGGTTGGGTAGCATGCCGCCCCCCTAAAATGTTGCTGCCCTAGGCCTTTGCAACTGATCAACTGTCAGACACAAAACTCATTATATAAAAGTTATGAGAAATTGGAGGATAAAAAAAAGTACCCTATCCAAAGAACCCACGTCATTATATCCCATTTTAAACACAGAATGAAAAATATGAACATGCTACCTAAAAACAAGGCTTTATTGAGTGATCTGTACACAAGATAAAGTGTGGCGGTCTTGCCATTTCAGTCAAAAAGTAGAAACTTATAAATACATATATATATATCTTTATACAAAATAGTACAATTATATACAAAAAAATATATAAACATTGTAATCTTCATTTGCTGTAAGAGAACATGCACAAAACAAATTATTAAAATAATCAATTTCATACATAGTATCTGACTTTGAGAAATACATATTATGCAGCAATTACACAAATCCCTGGAAGTTTTTTTGTGGTCACTTTCCTCATCACAAAAGCCTTCTGTAATACAGACTCTATATGGGTTGTGCAGACAATGTATTTGGGCCCATTTAAAGCAAAACAACTTACATGCCAGATCTGACGTGCTTTGCTACAGGGAATGTTAACAGTTAATCTTCTATGCATATCAACCTCCCAATATCACACAACACAAGGGACATGGGGAAGGCACAAGGTGTGTTTAGTAGATTGACTCAGTATTATGCATTTAATGTATGACAATAAACATGTAATTTACATCTGATCTATCTGCTATCTTTCAGGAGTTTCCAACACTGCATGGCTTTGCATAATAGGATAATAGCAGGCACAGGTTTAACATGAAGGTGCATTTGAAAGGATATGGAAGACACTATATGGTTCATCAATTAAAATCAGATAGATTTCATACTTGTGCCAACAGGTTTCTGGCTATAAAAAGGCACAAAATCATTAAATAAGGGTGAGAAATGTTTGCTTACAAAAGGAAGGTTAAAACCTTCACTGCTGGACCCAGTTAACCAGTGCCAACACCCTAATGCCAAAAAGGATAGCTGATCAAGAGTACCAATGTAAAAAAAAACAACAATTCATGAATGGAAAGGGGGAAAGGGAGAACGGGTAAAAAAATAAAAAGGAAGGGGAGCTTGGTCACAAGTTTCCTAGAAAGGTCATACCCACTGCAGTGCAAATACTCCTACAAAATAAAACATATAAGGAAAAGTTTGTCTACATTAACATTTGGGAGGTTGTGAATAAAAATATATTGTATGTATGATGCCATGTTGGGGGCCATTCTCCACCAAAAGGCATTATTTGCCCAGCTGCTGGCTAGGTGAAGCCCTATATTCAGAGGAACTTTAATGAACTGCCTGCTGGGTGCTTAAAGGACAAAGTATTTACCATCCACAAGCCTTGATCTGTTAGGTAAACATAAAAAAATCTCTTTCCCTAGCAGCTGAGTAAATGACAGATGCAGGAATGTTACTCCCCGAAATCTATTCCATGTGGCATACGTATCACTGTTAATATCAATGTATTTAGCAGGCAGTGTGGTAGTTAGTACAAGAGAGCGCTAAACACAAGTCAATGTTTGAGAGAGCTGTAGCAAACACAAATGTACATACACACATACAAACACACACACAAACATGAGCTGGGAGAAAAACGTATCAGAACCAACATGTGATCATGGAGGGAAGCATGTGTTGCCCTTATCTGACTCCCTGTCTGAAAAAGTCTTGTTCAAAACTAGGAAAGGGATAACAGAATAACACATTGCACAGAGACAAAGAAACCATGTACTTGTGTTGAGATACTACACTATCTGCGTTTGTATGAAGACATTTACTGTACATATACACACACATTTGTGGGTTTGCTTGGAATGTTGTAGGTTTAGCAGCTCTAGATCTCCTGCTGTGAGACATAATGCAAGAGGGGGAATGAATGACAGATGGCATAGTTATACATTAACATATTCAGGCACATTTCTACTTTACTCCTGGGTTCCCTGCTGTATGTACCCTTGCACTGGCCCCCAATTAACCACCAACTATCAGTTCTCCGACCTGAGGCCTCCAGTTGTTGAGTAACAACCCCCAGCTTCCTTGGATGATGCTGAGAGCTGTAGTTGAGCAGCGGTGGTGCTACAGGATATGTAACCATAAAGGACAAAGGAAATAAAAAACATTTGTTTTGAATGATGCCAAGTCCTGCCCATCAGATCCAAAGCACTTGCTGCTAGTAACCCTATTGCCCAGACTGGGTCAGCCCAAGCTCTTCATATAGAAGCCTTGTTCCATGGCTACTAGAAATAATGTGCATTAAGAGGAGGAATGTCCCCAGGCAAGTTTAGTAGCAGTAAAAAGAAAAAACAAGTGTCCCTAGATCTCCAGTAGGTGTTCACACCGCAGTCTCCCCTTTGCTGCCATTGCCCAGTCTGTGGTAGAACCTGCGCCAGGACTGTAGGGTTTTGCCCGACCAGATCCAAAAGCTGGAGGTGATTCCCACGATCATAGTCATCAAGTACTTGATCATAAACACCGTGAAGTCCGGGCTCATGGGGGCAAAGTTGTAGTTGGGAAAGGGCACGGCGTAGCCTTTACACGTGTGAACCAGCCAGGTCTTTTCCCAGGTGTCCCTGAAGGCCTGCTCGTAGAAGTAACACGCCAGCACGATGGTGGCCGGCACCGTGTACATCACACTGAACACCCCGATTCGCACCATCAGCTTCTCCAGCTTCTCAGTCTTGGTGCCGTCGTGTTTCATGATGGTCCTGATGCGGAAGAGCGACACGAAGCCGGCCAGCAGGAAGGACGTGCCGAGGAACAGGTACACGAACAGGGGGGCCAGCACGAAGCCCCGCAGAGAGTCCACGCTGTTGATGCCCACGTAACACACGCCGCTCAGCACGTCCCCGTCCACTTGCCCCATGGCCAGAATAGTGATGGTCTTTACCGCGGGCACTGCCCAGGCCGCCAAGTGGAAGTACTGAGAGTTTGCCTCGATAGCCTCGTGTCCCCACTTCATTCCCGCCGACAGGAACCAGGTGAGGGCCAGGATCACCCACCAGATGGAACTGGCCATGCCGAAGAAGTAGAGGATCATGAAGAGAATGGTACAGCCCTCCTTCTTGGTGCCCTGCGCCACTGTCCGGTAACTGTCCTCCGAGAAGCGCTCCACGCACACCGCCCGCTCCTCCAGCAGGAAGCCCGCAGTGTAAGCCACGGCCACCATGAAGTAACAGCCGGACAGGAAGATGATGGGCCGCTCGGGGTAACTGAAGCGCCGCATGTCCACCAGGTAAGTGAGTACAGTGAAGAGCGTGGAGATGCCGCACAGGATCGCCCAGATACCCACCCAGAGCCGGGCGAAGCGCACCTCCTCCTCCTTAAAGTACATCAGCCCGTTGGCTTTGCCCGGCTCACAGGGGGCGCCACAGTCCTTCTCGCCCAGGAAGCGGTAGCCCAAGTAGGGGGGCACTTTGAGCTGACGCGGGCACGTGAAGTCCCGGTGGGGGTGCGGCTGGAAGGTGATACTGTCCGGCAGGTTAAGGGTGGGCCGAGCGGTGGGGCCGGACGGGCTGTTATCCGAAGTGTTCTGTCCCACGCAGATCTCCCCCGCCCCGTGTACCGGGAAATTCTCACAGCGCAGCCGCTCGGGCCACTGGAAGCCGAACTTGTTCATGAGCGCCTCGCAGCCCTGCCTGGCTCTCTCGCACAGCGACCGGCACGGGGGGATGGCCTGTTCCAACACGGTGCAAACCGGCGCGTACATGGAGCACAGGAAGAAGCGCAGCTCCGGGGAACACTGAACCTTCACCAGCGGGTAGAACTGATGCACCTCCAGCCCCGCGTCCTCCTGGTTGGTGTGTCCGAGCAGATTGGGCATGATGGTCTGGTTGTAGGCGATGTCTGTGCACAGAGGGATGGAGATGGGCTGGCAGAAGCCATGGTCAGGCACCGAGATGCCCTTCTCCCCGTGGTACTGCTGGGCGGACGGGCAGAGCTGCAGGAATAGACAGAACAGCAGCGACACCGGAGCCAACATGCCGACACCCCGGCAGCAACAGGTGAATATCAGCGGGGCTGCGGAGTGAGCAGAAATCGGCTGATACTGGTGGCTCCAAACTGGCAGATTCGTCTCCTTTAAGCACAACAGACACTGGAGCTCAGGGCGCCCGTATTCCCGCTCATATACATGCGAGAGCCTAGGAACTTTCTCTTATGTCTCCGTAACTGCAAAGTACGTAATCACTTCCCACAGCCTCTCATAAACTCGTCCCTCATCCACAACGCTCTCCTTTTAAGAGAGTATCAACAGAAAGGGCGTGCCGTGTATTAAACTCTGTGGACCCGCCCATTATCCCAGTCCCGTCACTGGATCCCCCATTCACAAAGCGTGGCCGAGTATAGAGAAGGGGCGTGACTTGGGCGTCTGACCGCAGGCCAATGAGAGCCTTTGTTTTGCCTCGGCGCTTGTCTCGTGATTGGCTGTGCTTGTGTCTGGATTGAAGGAGATTGAAGGATGGGTGTGGGGGGGATGTTGGAATCTGAACAAAGCGAGGGGCGATATATGGGGGGGGGGGAAGGTCGAGGTTCTGGTCTGTAGTGAAACTCTGGGACTAAAAGTGTGTGAGAGGGAAAAGTTATAATGCAGAAAACAAGTTAACCTTTTATTTACACTTTTTTTTAACTTGAAAAGAGGAGACCAGCTGCCCTCCCATCATATCCGCCCGTCTGTCTGATAATCACCTATACCTCTAAAAAAACTGTACATTTAGTTACATTTTCTTAGCTCGAGTGAAGGAATAGAATAAAATAGAATAGAATAAAAAAAGTGTCGAATTTCGAATGTTTTTTTTGGCTACTTCGACCATCGAATTGGCTACTTCAACCTTCGACTACGACTTCGAATCGAACGATTCAAACTAAAAATCGTTTGACTTCGACCATTCGATAGTGGAAGTACTGTCTCTTTAAAAAAAACTTCGACCCCCTACTTCACCACCTAAAACCTACCGAGGTGCAATGTTAGCCTATGGGGAAGGTCCCCATAGGCTTTCTAATGTTTTTTTGGTTGAAGAAAAATCGTTCGATCGATGGATTAAAATCCATCTTAACTTCAATAAATCGAAGGATTTACATTCGGCAGTCGAATATCGAGGGTTAATTAACCCTCGAAATTCGACCCTATGTAAATCGGCCCCTTAGTTTCTGGATTGAGGAAGGTGTATATTTTGATGCATTATTTCCTCAGTGCTTTGTGAATGGCAATGGCTGACGTGTATGTTTCTGGTCAGAGGTAGAGCTGGAATGTTATCATCCCCTGGCTGCCAGTTCAGCAATTAAAATGAGGTGACAGTAAATGGAGCTAATGAGCTTGTAAATGTGAAAGTGTGGCTTTGCCTTTTTTATTATGGTGTCAAGCGCTACCTATGTACAATACCGCTAATGCTTGCTGTGCTGCACACTCACACATGACAAAACAATATTACTAGAGGTATTGAATCTCGTAACTGGAAACCCACTATCCACAAAGCTCTAAACTACCAGAAGGTCTGTCTTTTGTTTAAGCACAAAACAAAAATGTTTGAGTTATTTTGTTTTGCTCTGTAATAATTAAACAGCACTTTGTACTTAACTAAGCTGAACTCATTTATATTTTGGCAAAACAATCCTATTATTTATCTTTACATTTTTTTAACCCAGGTCCCAGTCATCCCAGATAACATATCCCATACTTATATAATGGTCTATATAACTCCGGTAGCCCTGCTCAAACTCACAGGATCTCTTTATTGCTTTCTCTCAGTTTTGTCAGCCCCCTCTTCCTCTTACCCCTCAACCCCTTTTCCATTCTCTTTTTCCCTTGAGGGTTTATAAATGAGGCCCGGTCTTTGAAAAATTAGGATTGAACCTTACAGTAATAAATATGCTAACACCCGGTTTCTTAATCAAGTCATAATTATATTTATTGTACAGGTACGTGACCTGTTAAAATCACTTCAGCCTTTTAAAGCACAAATGCATACTGCCTAGAGAGAATAAAAATATATGTTATCATTAATTAATTTCCTTTTAGCAATTATAATGTATTCTTTCTTGATCCAAATATAGCTGTGGAAAGCACTGTGGAATCACAAGCACTTGTACATTTTGTGTGACCAAATTGTGCAGTATTCAGTGGATTGTCCTCAGATAGCTTAAAAGTTGGCTGGTTGAAAAGCACTAACAACAGTATTTTTACTAAGGCCTCAGTTACTAAATAACACATTGGTGCTGACAGGTTGTTTACGTTAATGATGCAATGAATCTGAAGTTTACATATAATGTTAATTTGTAGACTGCAGGTAGGGTGCAAAGTGAAAACAGACACAAGCCACCATGTGTTTCCCACTTTTCTGGCCTTGTCGTTAGTGATCACAAGTGCACACCAGAATGGGCGGCAATGACCTTTACTTTCTGGATGTATACAGGCACAAAGGGGAAATATGAAAACATAACCCTTCTCACCCCCTAGATAGTAAATTCTGGTGAGCACAGAGTGCAAAGGAAGCTTGTCCTTAATTCCTTCCCTTTGCATGAGATAAGTACAGGGCTGCCTTGTAACTACCAAGTCTGAGCTCTGCACCACAGACTGGAGAGAGTTACAGCAGTGCCCCAGACACAAGTTCAGAGTAAATGAGCACTAAGTGGAATTAGTAAATAACTCCCATCTCTTCTGCATTCCTCTATAAAAATACCGTTCGTTAGATCACTCAGCTGACACTGCAACAAGGCTTAAGTGTCCTGTCCTGTTGTGACCCTTCCATTGGTTGCAGTACAGAACGTGTCAGTATCACTAATTACAAACAGTCTCTGTAATTATATCATTTATATAGGAGAGGCCACATTTTAGAAGTTTTTTTGTTGTTAATCTATAGCTAAACAAGTGTTTTGAAAAGTTTAACTACCAAACAGTCATAAGCAAATCTAAATTTCCCATGAAGAAATCTCAAGCGGTTCACATCACTAGTTTTAAATACAGTCAGATCATATTCCATTGTTTAACCCACAAGCATTGCTAGCTACTCTTTATTGAGTCCATGCAATATTTTATGGAAAAAATATTTTTTTAGAAACACAGGCAAAAAAAACCCAGCCTGGCAACTGCATACAATTATATATTCTGATTTTTTCTTGTGTGATCTCAAAAATGTATGTTATATTATTGTATTATTAATGGCTGAGGGTGAAGGCTGACACTGGACTTTTTTAAACATTTGCTTTTTTTCCTCAAGCACTGTACGTTGCAAGAAAACACTTGAAACCAAATAGTTGCATTTTCTTGAAGAAGAAAAGTCGCACACCAGCATAAATCACATTGTTCCATTTGTTTTCAATGAGGCTTAATGTTTTGAATGTTTTAATTAGGGATGCATCGAATCCAGGATTCGGTTCGGTATTTGGCCAGAATTTGGATTCAGCCGAATCCTTGAGCTGGGAAGAACTGAATCCGAATCCTTAAAATCGTGTGACTTTTTAATCATAAAACAAGGAAGTAAAAAATGTTTTAGCCGCACGCTCATTTTGTACCCATTTTTCACCCATTTGCATATGCAAATTAGGGTATGGTATTCGGTCAAATCTTTCACAAAGGATTCAGGGGTTTGGCCGAATCCAAAATAGTGGATTCAGTTCATCCCTAGTTTTAATAAGCTGATAAAATAAACTTGTTACAGACAATTAGGGTAAGTCCACACAGGGCATTTTGGGGAGATTTGGAAAATGAAAAAACGCAGGCGCAGAGTCAGGGAAAGCGTTTGGGGAGATTGGGTGGTCCTTGGCTAAAGGTGGCCATAGATGTTAAGATTTTTTTCGTTATGGAAATACCAAGCTTATCTTGAAACTATCTGTTAAATGTACGATTTGTCCATCAACTAAAAAGACCATTTCAAGCTTCTACTTGAAGCCAGGAAAACTGTGGGTAGCTGCCTGATTGGCCCAGCAAACAATTGGACAATGGATAGATGTCACTATGACCGATGAAAATTTTCCAACTTGTCCAATCAATTTTATTCAGTGTTACCAACCAGGGCTGCAGCAGTAGATTTACGGATCCGCACACACACTATTATCTGCAGTAGGGGATTTGACCCCTCTTTTTATTATTATATCACCAGCATGATCGATGTTTCAGGGGTTTGATCATACTGGTGATAAAATAATAAAAAGAGGAGCCAAGTCCCCTACTGCAGATAATAGTGTGTGTGCGGATCCGCATATCTACTGCTGTTGCTAAGGGACCTGGGGGGTCAACGGAGAACCAGCACCACCATTGCAGTGAAGGAGAAACAGATTAAACACATTACTTGGAACTAGGGGTAGACAGAAGAGGCACCTGCCTAGGGTGCAACAATGTGTGGGTGCTGGGCAGGTGCCTGTTCAAGGGTCTTCTGCCTACTCCTAGTCCAGATTTGCTCCCCACTGCTGCTCTTATCTCCCTCCTCTGTCACTCTCCCCTTTCTACTTCCATCCCCTGCCCTTCCCCTCCTTCCCCTTAGTTGCCCTCCCCTTTTGTTATGGCGCATGAGCACTACCGTGCGCAAATGGGGGGGGGTGTAGTCAACTGGGTTGCCTATTGAGCTGGAATCTCCATATTTGCTTTAGTTTATTCTTTTCTACTTTTAACTATCCTGGGTCATATGCATGTAAGTTAGGTAAAATTCAGTGTTCTAAGCTCTGTTACTGCAAAGATTCACGTTAACTAACATATTTGTGTTGGATATATGGTGTTTTTTGTAAAAGAGCATATATACATGGGAGTTGTAATTCAGTAACACCTGGAGGGCTGCAGATTTGCTATCTGTAATAAAATTCAGGGAAATGCAATTTCTAAAGTCGTTAGAAAGCAATTGGAGCAATTCCTTCAGAGAGTGCTGGGACTGGTAGTTTTACCTTGTTTGACAGCTGCCCACATCTGTAATCATTTACTCATTTACATTTGCTGATATGTCTTGTATTTAGGTTAAAGTATGTTTTTCAAAACTAAAGCAAAATTATTTCACTGCCCTGTATCTTTTCTAGTCCTGAGTCATGATTTCCCAAATTCAGAAAATCGGAAGTCCACAGTGGTTAAGTACAGGAAATTGCAGTTATGAAATAGCTATTGTGGTGTTTTGATTATTTCCTTTATTTTGTTTCCTTTAAAGATCACATTTCTGATTTTTTAGCACAGTTTTAGTACTAAAGCACAGGATCCAAATACAGTCTCAGAATAAAGGAACAGTAGCACCAAGAAATGAAAGCAGTTTAAAGGAATGACAATATACTTTACTATTATCCTGAACTGGTAAAACCGATGTGTTTGCTTCAGAAACTCTACCATTCAAGCACAAGATACACAGCAGATAGGGTTCCCACCTGGCCGGTATTTTACCGTGCTGACCGGTAAAAATTATGGTTGATCCCAATGTTATTATTAGGGAAAAATATAAATATATAGGAAGATAGGTATTTATTCCCAGAAAAGGTGGCAACCCTATCAGCAGACAACATATACGTTCTGAAGAATCCCATTGTTTACTGCTGAGCTTATCTGTTATCTGCTGTGTATCCTATGCCTTTTCTCCTTTTTCATCTTTGAATGGCTGCCCCCATGGCTACACAGCAGTTTGTTTATATAAACTATTGTAGAGTTTCTGAAGCAAGCTCACCAGTTGTACTCCACGAACACGGAAGGTACCGCTCCAAAACCACTATCCCAAACTGCTCCCATGTGGCCGGATGCTCTGTCCGCGCATCCCCACTGCCAATATACATCTCAAAACCAAACAAAAGATGGCACTCCTTATAAAAAGGCAGGTTTATTGCAGATTCCTGCTGGTATACATGGCCATTTATACCAGCAGGAATCTGCAATAAACCTGCCTTTGTATGCCTCACCAGTTGTACCAGTGCAGCACAACAGTACATTACATGTTCATTGCTTTCATTTTAGATGTTACTGTTCCTTTAAGCCCTGCACATCTTTATACAATTAATGTGAATGTCATTTCCCTTATTCTTCATCCTTTCATATTTAAGGTGCTAGCAGACCAGGCGATTTGACACCTATATACACCTATGTATGGCTACAAATCTCCTGGCAATACCTTCCCCTTCATTAACATTTAGGTTTTAATTGCAGGAAAATGCCACCTTTTGCGAAATTGTGGGAAAATGTGCCTTATGGGGCAGGAGAATGAAAAGAGTTACACCCCCACATTAGTTATCTGCTAGTCCCCCCAGGTGTAGAATGTGCATTTGGACCCCCCAACCCCACAGATTTGAGCACATTCCTAAAGGATTCACTCATTCCCCCTAACCCCACCAGTTACTCCATTGCCTACAAAGGACCAACTGCCTTTCACAAAGACTTTCTCAAACTGTGAATACACGGAGAGAATTGGGAACCAGCCTATCTACTGTACATTTTCTTCCCTGTGTATCAGCAGAACCAGTACATTGAGAGGCTTGTGAGAGGGACTGTATAAATGGCATAATTCCCTCTGGTCGCACCAGAGAATATTAGTTATGCTATTGCCTATTTTAAACCTTATGCCAATATTGTTCACATTCCTTGAAGCTTACCACTCTAGCAAGCACATTTTTTCCATTATATCTTTTCTAAAGCATTTACTGTGTAACATAAAAAGGCACAAACAGACTAAAAGAAACTATTGGGCTGTCTGTCTTCTTACAATACCATCTATCCACTTTGTTAGGTTCTTTTGACAGAAGCAGTAAAAGTATATCGCCTAAAGTCACATAAAGTCATCTTGTAATCTAATAACCTTATTCTTTCAGAAATATCTATCAATATTGTTTATTGACCTGAGTGGCAAGACTGTCACTCAGTATTGTGGTGGTATATTTGGTGTCCTTTAGCTAAATTCTTAAACTCTCCTCTGGGCTATTTGAATATTCACTCAGTGTAGTGGGGTGTTGATTGATTTAGTCTTTTAGAATGTTTGTATAGTGTGAACACCACTACCCTGAGGTAAAAGTATTATGACCTGTGAGAACAACTGATTGTATCTCAACAACATTCAGCTACTTAATTGCAATTAGAGTTAAATCATAAAAGTGTACTTCTTAGCAAAAAAAAAATCCTTAAAGTTGCTAATCAGTTTAGTGATGGTGCAGACTATGCCTCACCTTTCAGGAATGCTGACATATGGGTTTTGAAGTAATTGGGGAATTGTCTTATAGGCCTTAAGTGAATTCTGTAAACAAACTGTTGTTCGTACCTGTAATTGATTACCTTCATCATCAATATCCTCTCATTTCCCAGACACTTTAATCAAGACTATGAAACCAATTTCTCTTAGTTTTTAACATTTTTAATGCTGGAGGAGAAAACACACTGTGTTAACTTACAGCTTGTTGTTCATTAAAATGTATATTCTTTTTTCAGACTTTCTTGTACATACAAGTATGGGACCTGTTATCCAGAATGCTCAGGACACGATTTCCCCAAAAAATTAAGAGATTTAAGAGATATTTATATATTTTTTGGATCGTTCAGCATTTTTCCCATTCATACTTTTTATAATTTTTTATAAATTGTTTCAAAAAGCTCTAAAACCACTAAAATGCAACCTTTAATAAACTTATAATGTGTACAGCGTATGTATTTAGGACAACTTTTATTTATATAGCACAAGAACAGTAAATTAATAGAACAAACGGGTCAATACAATAATTAATACAAAAACATACAGTTACATTAAAGTTGATGAAGAAATTGTCAAAGCGACAAGAGGAAGGAGATTTCTGCCCAGTTGAGCTTACAATCTAAATGGTTGGGTAACTTTCACAGATAGGATGATATCAAGTGCTGCAGGTTAAAGGAGAATTCAACCCCTTACTACAAAAAACCCTACATAGACATTTTGCTTATCCTTTGGTGCAGATTCAGGGCATAGGAGTTCACGGCAGCCATCATCTTCTTCGGTAATCTTCAGGTCTTCTTCTGGCGCTTCTGCAGTTTTCATTACTTTCAGCGCATGCGCAGTTGTTCAAGACCGGCAGACTGCTCCAACTGCGCATGCGTCGATACTACACTTTTTCTGAAGACTACTGAAAAGAAGAAGATGGCTGCCGGGGTAGTAGCTAGGCTGCGGGGGGCAGGATGGAGGGGGTCTATGTAGGGTAGGGGGGTAGGGATTTTTTTAATAAGGGGTTGAATTCTCATTTAAAGTGGATGACACTGCAATATAAGTGCTAGTTAGTGTTTTTCCCACTCCAAAGAAAAAAACATGGCTCCTGATAAAACTTCCCTGTGTGTGTGTGTGTGTGTGGGGTCAGACTCTCATGCAAATGCTGTATAATTTTTCTAACCTTGTGGATATGTTGGTGTTTGATAGAAAAGGAGAAGAAACATTTCATTTTTGCCATTACCCAACTGTAAAAACGTGGAATACGTTCAAGATGATATTTTTACAGTATATAAAAGGCACTTTGTATTTAAGGCAGTTTGTAGCAAAACTGGGAAAGAATGACAAGATTATGAGGGTTGGCAAGGGCCAAGAGTGAGATTTATTTACAAATGAGCCTCTTTCAGAAAATTTTGCCAATTTAACCCTTTCAAACTGGATTCATATTAAATCCACACACTGAGGGGCAGATTCACTAAGGGTCGAATTTCGAAGTAAAAAATACTTCGAAATTCGACCCTCGAATTGAAATCCTTCGACTTCGAATATCGAAGTCGAAGGATTTAGCGCTAAACGTTCGTTCGATCGATCGAAGGATTTTTCGTTCGATCGAACGATTAAATCCTTCGAATCGAGCGATTTGAAGGATTTTAATCCAACGATCGAAGGAAAATCCTTCGATCAAAAAAAGTTTAGCAAGCCTATGGGGACCTTCCCCATAGGCTAACATTGACTTCGGTAGGTTTTATCTGCCGAAGTATGGGGTCGAAGTTTTTTTTGAAGGGAAAGTACTTTGACTATCGAATGGTCGAATAGTCGAACGATTTTTCGTTCGAATCGTTCGAATCGAAGTCGAAGGTCGTAGTCGAAGGTCGAAGTAGCCCATTCGATGGTCAAAGTATCCAAAAAATACTTCGAAATTCAAAGTATTTTTCATTCGAATCCTTCACTCGAGCTTAGTGAATCGGCCCCTGAATGACTAATTAGCAATGAATTTCAGTACTTGCTGCAGACTGCACAGTGTTCTTTGACTCAATACAGTATGTGTGAAAATGAATTGTTTATTACTGAAGGAGGATGTGGATTTAGTGTACGTATGGTGTTAAAGTGGGAGATGTCTACCTAAACCAGACAGGTAATATAATTAATTCAATTCATTTTGTTGTACACTATATATTGGTATTTTGGTATAAGAGTAATTGTGAAAGGATAGAAGTTTCTACTGATAATATCATTAAGAAAATGTCATCTTCCCCTTTTTTGTAAAAAAAAAAAAAAAAAAAGAAACAAAACAAAGGAAAAAAAAAGCAACTTTGGTTGCTGGGGGCAAAGATAGAAAGAGATGTCAAAAGTAACTCTTTTTAATTAATTTTGGCCTCCCTATCAATTAGCTGGACTCTTCCAGGGAAGGTGAGCTCTTTGTTATGAAATGAAAGCTTTTACCTTATCTTCTTGGATTAGGGCAATTAGATCATTCACTAAGTGCACAAGTTTATCTCTTCTGCCTTTGGTAATTTGATTTACAACAGAGAAGGCTCTTAAAATGCTTTTGAAAGATAAGCAGTTTAAGAGGACAGAATTAAGAGGGAAAATAAAATCCTGCATGACTTTAACTCTGTCTTTTATGTTCATATTTTTTCTAATCATTCACTTTTTTCACATTCACTTGCTGGTTTCAAGCAAGAAGTGTTTGGTCCTTTCTGTTTGTCTTGGCCTTGAAAACATTACAATAATTTCCCTAGAGAAATGAAGAAAGCATTTTCAAGTGGTATTGATTACTAGACTCATGCAAGGGTCCATTTTCTTTATTATGTTTTCTCTTCTAATTAGCTGTCTGTAAGCACATAGTATTGCACTTAACTCAACATTATTTAAAATATCCTTGACACTATGATTCATCTATTAGAAATCTTGGGACTAAATAATAGAGCACATATAATGTATTAGTGTTGACCATAATATGTTTTCTCCACTGGCATAGATATGCCAGTGTAGAAAATGCAGATATATTCCCATCCACCATGTCTTGTGTGCAGACTGACAGGCAAAGACATAGTCCATCAGCTTGGCCATGCACAAGCAAATATAATGTGGTGTTTGCCACTTTCCATAGGGTTGTGCTACATGGGAAGGTTTCAGGAGCTTTCAGTTCACCAAGTAATGTGAGAGTGACTACTTATATCATACTCAAATTAAGCTCGTTGCTTCTCAGCCTCAAAACTAGACCGGATATATCATCGTAGATATTTGCCAGACATCTATGCTGGTGTGACTGTCTGCACATTGAGCTGCTCTTTAACTGGAGGAAGGGAAGGGTTTGCTTATACAAAGGACTTCTCGATGAACTGTTGATTTATTTTTATAGTAGTTTTAAGAACAGGAAGTAGATAGTCTAATCTTAACTTCAGTTTTATAAACTGCCATTTTTAGTGCAAGAATGAACAAAAAACATACACATTTATTTGAAGTAATATAATGAAGGAGCATATGCTGGTGGCAGAAGCCTCGCGAGGAAACTTCGGGCGACTTTGGAAACCCAAAGCAATTCGTATGCTATCCCGCCGGCGATTTGTATTCTAGCCAGCGGGAAGGCATTTCAGGCAGATTAGTCGCCCGTAGTAGAGAAGATTTGTCTCCCTGTCTGCCACCACCCTAAACCTGTTCGTACTGAGTAAAATAATTGTACTACAATTAAGCCTATCTAGATTAAACAAGCAGTTATTCTTCCATTTACAAGCTAATTTTGTCATTTGGAGCACTATTTCATGGTAGAAGTTTCCATATTACGTTAGTACAGGAAACAACACATTAGCAATGACAAATACACAGGTTAACTCCTACAAGTGTTGCCCAATTAATCAGTTTGGGGCCTCGATTGTCTTCTCTCAGTAATACCCAACAGCCAGAGCAATTTAAGGCAGGGAGCGTTCCCTGAATTAATTTTGGGGGTAGACCTCTTCATCAGGTATACACACAACCAAAAGTGCATTTTAATACTCACTAAATGTACATGTTAAATGCTGTTGGTGACGTATTTGTATAGAAAACGGATCCGCACACACACTGGTTAATGCAGTCGGGGAGTATCCCCTTTTATTTAGCCACCAAACATTCAACGTTTCGGGGGGGGGAACAGGGAACACCCACCCTTCATCAGGATACAATTCTTAGTGCAGTAGCCCATTTAAACCCAACTTCCCACGCCTTCTTTTCCCATCATGCAAATTTCTGTCATATACAAGATACATTCTAAAATCTAATCCCAACATATAGGATTGCACGTACTGTGAAACTCACACAACATCCCATCTAATGCCAGTAGTGACGTGTGTATGTGTTCAAGATGGGGGTACCCCAGTTTTTTAACAGGGGAAGGTGCTAGGGTACACAAGCTAGTTTTATTATGTAAGACCAACCCACTGACCAATACAACTTTCTTCTGAGTGCAGTCCTCTGTGTTGATGATATTCTCTGTCATTTCCTTTTTTGCATGATGTATAGCCCTTACTTAACCTTGGGGTCCTCATAATTACACAAGTGCTGTCAAAGCATCCATTTTAATGTTAAATTGCTTCGCTGAATTTGACGTCACAGTTTCCTTTGAAAGCAAATTCCAAAGCCTGATTGCTTTTCACAGCAAAGACTAATTTATTGTTACCAAGATAAATATCTTCTTGACTAGTTTTCCCTCACCTCGGTAAAGGCTTCATGGAACTGGAAAGAAGTAGCCATCTCGGCCCATTTAGAATTTGGAACCATCATAAATCACTCTATCCAAATGTTTTACCAGCTGAATTCCATTTTACCAACTGTTTGTTTATTCATACCTGTACATGTTTTTCCAGTATATTGATCAGTATGTAGCAGCTATTTTGTATAGATGTTATAGACTTAGTTATAGTCAAGCTTGGTCTGCTAGTTATATTACATACTGTATATGAAATAAACAAAGCAAGGTCTATAACACACCATCTATTTATTGTTGCTACTGAGTAAAGTTAAATGTTGCGCCATAAATGGATATCTTCTCACAAGGAAATTCCACCAGCAACATGTGGCTCAACATTTTTCCAAAAAAATAGATTTTTTTTGGGTGACACTAATTGCTCTCAATGCTTCTTAATAAGGCAAATCATTTGGTGTTAACTTATCAGGAGAAGGAAAAGTGATTGTCAAAATGCCTTGGCATGTTAACTGTTGTTCAGAGATGACAATGATATTGTTCACAAAGCAGCAGATTAATGCTGAGTTCAGTTAATAATTTGTGGCTTTACCACATGTAGTAGCACTCAGAAGCTTGCTCTATTCAGTGATGGTTATCATATAAAACCACATTCTGGTCATTTAACTGACTACAAGGCAGGAGTGCCCATACTTTACTAATGCCATATCTACTTTAAATGATGTTGTTCCATTATGATCTACATTCATAAACGCATTGTCATCATTCTGTTCCATGGAAAATATTACTTAAACATTGATTTATAAGAAAATGTGTATTGTTATATATAAATATCTATCCAAACAAAAAGCATGACACAGGAGGGAGATTTAGACAAGCTGTTGAGATCTACTGATCACTAGCTAAAGGTCTACCGGTAGCTCACAAGCAATCAGGCTTTTTTTTGTTGTTTTTTTGTTGTGGTATATAGCTAAATTCAGAGGAGAGGTAGGGAATGTTGACTATAGATAGTTGTATATTAACACATTTCCTACTAGATATATATATATGTATATATGTTTGTTTGTACACTCCTGACGAAGATCCCTGTGGGGGATCGAAACGTTGAGCCACAATAAACATCTTTTTTGTTTTTTGCAACTTTAAAAAACCTGTGAGTGTCGCCATTTCTTACTTTTATATATATATATATATATATATATATATATATATATATATATATATATGTTTTTTTTCTTGTTTGCAAGGTGATTTAAGGTATTCTGTTGTCTAAATTGGTTGCAGACCAAACATCAAAATGTATTTTGTAATATAATATAATGAAAAAATAATATAATGGGAGCCTTTTTTCCAACTGTCAACCCTGTCCATACTGGCATATGGCAGTAGTTAAGTGCCGGGACCTGCATTCACTGCCACAAGTCCCTAAATGATGCACAAATTTGGGGATGGATAGGGCCTGCAGGGGGGGGAAACCTACATGCCTCCCTGACCTATCCTTCATGAATATAGGGTGTTGAATGCAGACAGCACTGTATTCATGGGGATGGCCACAGGTCTCTGTGCTCAGAACTACAGTAATTCATCCAGGGGTGGATGACAGGGTACCTATGTGCCTCCCACATGATGGCTTTGATGGAGGACAAGAATGCATTTAGGATGGAAGGCATGGTGCAATAACATTCTACATTGTACCCTTTTGTTCCAAATTGTAAATTACCATGAAATATAGTGATATTATTTTATAGACAGCTTCGCTTACAGGTCTGTTACTTGTGATTTTGTTAATTTTTATGTATGATTTATTCTGTAAAAAGCATGCCAGCCTGAGACTTATAATACTCAATAAAGGTTATCTAAACCACTATTTTCAGACAAATGCCTTTAGAATCCTCTGATCAGACATTCAGCCTTCCCCCTGAAATGCTAGCTAATAAACAGTGTAGTAAGGCCCACAGTGTTTTCCTGAGAACAAAGGGAAACTGCTGGCTCCTTTTTATGTCTCATTTGCCGCCCCTCTGGCAGTGAAGGAGCTCACACTTAGCTCCACCTTGGCTGCAAAAACATTGCCATACACCAGAGAGCAATAAAGTAGTCACATTCCTCTGGAGGACTCTCTAACTTGGAGCTGGTTTCTTGCTTTAAATCAAGAGCTGCGTGTAAGATCTGTCTGAGGTCTGTAGTTAATTTGCTTCAATATTTCAACTTCATGACTAGAAAGGAAGCAGCTGGCAGCACATGTGCATGAATTACAGGCAGCAAAATACATATGATGCACAGTCATAGGGGTGCAAACCAAGAGGAATACCAGTGACTACTTTTCAAGCTCCAGTGAAAACACTGTAGTATCCTTTTTTTATACTGTTTTTGTTTCTAATTCTAGCTTATCAAAAACTTTGCCAATTAGAAGACCTTCCTACAGCAGCACCATTGCTTTAAATATTACTCTGCATTGAAAAGCTACAGTTGAGGACACCTGTAGAATTCCATCTGGCAAATTGACTGCTCGTTTTCTTTCATTTCTCTCCAGAACTATTTGGGTGGGATTGGGATGTGACTATTAGTTGTGGTATTCACTGTCCAAGAATTGAAGAGCAATTCACAACAATACATTAGACCATTTATATAAGGCCTGTGGCCTTGATGTTCAACTGGCAATAGAGTATCCAAACATGACAGCCTGACATTTAACCACTGAAATTCTTTTGGGATTTAATGGAAAAAACAATTCCAAACAGCTTATTAGTGTACTTTTTTGAGAAAATACTTTGCATGCTGCAAGTTATACCTTGAGGCTGAGAAGCGGGTGGCAGAATTTGATAATCCACTTTATTCTTGGCTTCTTTATATATGTCACATGTGTGTATGATAACTGCTTCCAGTATGGGGCTGTTGAATTGCCACAATTCTCTGCTGTGAGACTGTGCCACTACCATTTGCTCTCTTCAATTTTCTTCTTTCTAGTGGATTTAGCATTCAGCACATGGAGGGTGGTCCCCTGCTCCTTACAGTAAAAATCTGTGTATGATAACTGCTTTGTCCAGTATGGGGCTGTTGGATTACTACAATTCTGTGCTGCTATTTTCCAGTCCAACATTGCTGTGTGCCACTGTCATTTTCTCTCTAGTTCTTCCAGGTTAATTCTTTCTAGTGGATTTAATATTTGAATTCCTCTTCTTTGTAGTTTTTATCCATAGCACATGGAGAAATGCGTTAATCTGCACCATAGAGTAAAAAGTATGTATTAAAAAAACCTTTCAGAATGTTTACATCTCTTCATGTATTATCCTAATTTGCACATATACTAGATAAAGGCTAAACTACACTTCACTATTGAAAAATATACAGTAAGGGGCCGATTCATGAAGCTCGAGTGAAGGATTCGAAGTAAAAAAACTTCGAATTTCGAAGTGTTTTTTGGGCTACTTCAACCATCGAATGGGCTACTTCGACTGCGACTACGAATCGAACGATTCGAACTAAAAATCGTTCGACTATTCGACCATTCGATAGTCGAAGTACTGTCTCTTTAAAAAAAACTTCGACCCCCTACTTCGGCAGCTAAAAGCTACCGAAGTCAATGTTAGCCTATGGGGAAGGTCCCCATAGGCTTGCCTAAGTTTTTTTGATTGAAGGATATTCCTTCGATCGTTGTATTAAAATCCTTCGAATCGTTCGATTCGAAGGATTTAATCGTTCGATCGAAGGAATAATCCTTCGATCGTTCGATCGCAGCATTTGCGCTAAATCCTTCGACTTCGATATTCGAAGTCGAAGGATTTTAGTTCCTAGTCGAATATCGAGGGTTAATTAACCCTCGATATTCGACCCTTCATACATCTGCCCCTAAATGTTTTTATTGATTATACCTGAATTTGTATTGGTTTTTGAATCTGTGAATTCACAAGCTACTTATTTTCTGATCCTTGTTTGCCTTTTCTGAGTCATATTTCAAACGTCATGACAATTATTTCTTTGCCATGCAATTTTACTGAGGATTTTTTAAAATAGTTATTCCACTGTTTCATCAGTATGACAATTGCACTGAGCTCTTATGTATTATTTTATACATGGTTTATAAGAAGTGTTTCTTATTTGGTAACCCTAGCCACAGAGATAACTATATACCTATAATAGAATAGTATATAATAGCATGTGGATTTTCTTCAGGTTCAGGAATATCAGATGCCAAGTTTAATATAGTCAGACACCTGTGTGACAGCCCAGCAAACATTAAGGGGGTTATTTATCTAAGTTAGAATTTATCTCAATATTTTCTGCTACAAACTCCAATCAAATCAGCTCGGTTTTTTTACGCTTAATTATTTGGTTTACAGGGAAAAAAAAATCAGATTTTCACGTTTTTTTCGGATCTTTCATCTGATCACGATTTTTCACCCGAATACTCATATTTCTTATCCTTTTTGCCCAAAAACTTTGAAAGCTTTGGGGTAGTACACGAAAACCAGCGCACATCAAAAAAATCATTGGTACTTCTCCCATTGACTTATATGCAACCTCGACAGGTCAGAGAAGCCGGATTTTCAGATTCTGACTTTTCCATCCTCGGGGTTTAATAAATTCAGAAAAATCTGTGATTTTTTAAAAGTCTGATTTAAAAATTCAGAATTTTCGGGGATTTTTGCCTTCGGAGTTTAGTAAATAACCCCCTAAGTTTGTTGTCAGAAATCAGAAGCTGTGCCTCTCTCTAAATCCCCAAAACACTGAAGGCTGGAGTGGGTCCTTTGTGAGCAGATGGTTAGACATATTGAGTGGGGAAGTGAGAGCTGATTGAGGAGGAGCTCTACACTGAATCAAACGCATTAGTAGAAACCAGATACCCTCCAAAGGATGGGGATAGTGTGTGAATGCCTGTTATCCTTCCTGAAATTGCCTTTTATTTGCTATTAAATGTCATTCTGTATCATATTTCACATCCATTCTTTCTTCTTCTGCAGAAAAAATACTTGCAGATGGCCTAACCATTCTCTTTCATATACTAATGGGTTACAAAGCACAATAAGCATAATCTATAGTTAAAGTGTAGTTTTATCATTTCAGCGGAAAAATATTTCAAAGTGACCAATAAACCCTTCAAAGGATGTAATTTTACTTTAGATGCCTCTTAGAGCACTTTACTGTGAATACTTACACCACCAAAGTTTGCCTTAAAATGTCAGGCGTATTTTCATATTTTCACAAGACACAATTAAAAATATATTTTGAAATTGCAAAAAAAAAAAGAAATTTACAGAATCTCTGAAATGCATTTTTAGCTAATTTCATTTCTTTTGACAATTTATGAGAGCATAAATATGTAAAAAATGGCATGAATCTTCTATAAGGTTTTATTTGCCTTTCAATATGTAAACTGTCATGTTTGTACTTTGAACAACTTTGATGCACAATAAACATGCAACTTTAAAAAAAAAAAATGGTATGAATCTTCATTCACATGAATTCCATTGCAGCTTATAGCTGAGTCTACCATATTTTAAAGGAGAGCAAAGCCTAAAATCACTTGTTAGGCATACCCAGTTATTGTAGTTTATGTTCTACCGCCTCTTCTTCAACAAATGCACTGGGCTGGGGTAGTTTACACTGCTGTCTTCTTCTTCTTCTGTCATGCTATGTGTTCTGTGCATGCACCTAGAAACAATACAATGTGATGCATGCATTATTGTAACTTTAACCCTGCAGTCCATAGTGTGCCTGCTTTGCAACATCCTCCATACTTTTCAAAGTATAGGAGAAGGAAGAGGAACTCCAGCAGTATTACTGCAAACAACTTTTTATTCCAGGCAGTGGTAAACACAACATGTTTCGGGTTCAATACAAAGGGTATTGAACCTAAAAACATGTTGTGTTTACCTGGAATAAAAAGTTGTTTGCAGTAATACTGCTGGAGTTCCTCTTCCTTCTCATATACTTGGATCTTTTGCAACAGTTGCAGCACAGAACAACTATTAAGGAATTTGACGCATATCGTTTGGAAAAGCTGTTCTAACCACCATTCCCCTCTTCTATTTTGATCCTCCATACTTTTAATGATGTTCTCATTTTGACTTCCAGTCTAGAGTGGTACCACTTGGCATTTTTACACTGTCCTCCAGGAGGGCCCCATAGGTCGATCCTTGATCTAGTCAAACCCTAGGGCCACCTTGTAGTTTCTGGCACTGGGTACCTAGGATATTGGCAAGTATGGTGTCACAGCACTCAGCGCTAACTACCCTGGGCTGGTGCATTGTTTAAAGTATAGGAGTGCTAGAGATAGAAATAATGCTGGAGAGGGCTGCTGTAAGATGCCATAGACAAATGGTCACCAACCAGTGGCTTGTGAGCAACATGTTGTTCACTAACCCCTTGGATGTTGGTCCCAGTGTAACGAAAACAGGTGCTTATTTTTAGATTCTTGGCTTTGTAGCAAGTTTTGGTTGAATAAAAACAAGTTAACTGCCAAACAGAGCCTCATGTAGACTGACAATCCACACAGAGTCTCCCAAATAGCCGATCACAGCTCTTATTTGGCACCCCGGGAGATTCATCATGGTTGTGTTGCTCCCCAACTCTTTTTGCTTGTGACTGTGGCCAGGTCTGGACTGAGATTCAAAATAGGCCCTGGCATTTCAACTACACAGAGGCAATAAATAAATATTGCCTGTCTATGGCAACTTACACCAGCCCCTCTGGCATTTGCCAGAACCCACAGATTGCCAGTCTGGACCTGACTGTGGCTCATGAGTAATAAAGGTTCGGGACCCCTTGCCATAGACACTATTTTTTGGACTGCTTGGGGCTGTTTGGGTCTCTGCATACTTGAAACCTATTTTGAATCTCTGTACGGAAACTGTAAGCAACTAAAATCACTGGGAGTACTGGGATTTCAGGAGGTGTATTACTTTGGTGCAAAGATCACATTTTTAGAAACAGTTTTATTATATACAGTGCACACTGGGTCAAAATATAAAATTCTATTTCCTGCTGGTGGATTGGGTGGCATAATACTGTAATTCTGCATTTCTCAAAAGTTATGTTAAATTACAGCTAAAATAAAAGATAAATATAGACAGATCAAAATTGTTTACACAGGAAAACAAGGAAATATTGTTTTTAAATGGGCATATTTTTGCAGATACTGACACTTTCAAATGTCTCAGATGGGGGAAATGTAATATAAGACGTTACTGCAGAAAGTAGGGCAACATAAATAAAAATTAGTAGGTTTGTACTAGAAATAAATATTATTATTATTATCATGTATCTTTAGAGCTCAACACATTCCGCAGTGCTGTAAATAAATGGGTTTCTGCAAAGAATATGCAGAATTACATACATAGCAACTAGTAACCCAACAATCTATAGAGCTTACAATCTAAAAAGAGAAGGGGAAGTCAATATATTTGAACATTTATCTTAATATTTGTTTTTTTGCCCAGTGTATTAAATTACCACAATGTGTTTTTGCTGCAAGAAGGGAGTTAGAAAGTGACAATGTAGCTCAAGGGAAAGAAAGGGCTGCTGGGAATCAGCTTGTCAGTAGAGATTAATGAATAATAGGATAGATGGCGATGAGACAAACTTAATGGACCTTTCAGTCTTTATTTGTCTTTAATTTCCTTTGTCCTTTTCCCACTACCTTTTCTGAGAATAGTTTATGTGGATGGTCCTTGGGGTATGGGCTACTCTTTCCTTTGCTAAGGAACATGAAAGATAAAAAGGAAAATATTTATATACTGACAAAGGAGGTTTTCCTCCATTTCCCTCATGTATTTTTTATTAGCTCACTTGAACCAGCATTTTTGTTTCACTGTTCGACAGATCAACTAGAAAGATCTGGCTAAACAGCGGTGTGTGCTCTGCTATAATTTCTAAATCAAAGAAAAAGAAATCACTACACATGCATGCACTTTCACTCTTAGCCCTACATTCCAGTGGTAGGGGATAAGAAGGTTAGATTTATTTTATTCTGCGAGCTGAATTACCTTTCTTACTTCATGCCACATGATATAAACTTTTTACTTCCATTTAGTTATCCCTCTAACTGACTGAATTCTTTCTTCTGTTTTTGCATGGCAAACAGGACTTCATGAAATAATCAGCTTCAGTTTCCTTTGGCTCATTTCAGCTTCATTTCCCTTTGTTGGCTTAGGTTTCGGTTGCCTTTGGCGGCTTCGGCTCCCTCTGTGGCTTCAGATACCTTTTGGTGGATTCCTGGCTTCCCACATGAAATACACTGGGTCAGAGATAAGGGTCCTGGTCGGAGAGCCTCATAAGGCATAGAGAGATTCCTACTTTTTGCAAATACAGAGCTATTGGACTGGATTGAGATTATTTTTCCTGTCCTCCCCTCTTGTTTTCCAAGCAAATAAGGATATTGGATGCAGTCTGGTTTTGTGAATTGCTTTTTTGATAAACTCCAAAATTACACCCTGTTTACATTTTATCTAGACCTCACATATTTTATAACATCACTTTACTGGATCTAAGGGGTAAATTTAATTACCTCCGAAAATCCGCCAGTGCTGGCTTAGCGTACATGGCAACACTTCGCCAGGCGTGAATTTGCCTGGCCAACCCTAATTCACGAAGATCTGAAGTTGCGCACAGGGTACTGAAAGCTTGCGAAGTTGCGCTAGCCATAATATGATCAGCAGTTCGAAATTACGCTAGCGTTGGCTAATTTGCATACGTCGTGCAGTTAACGTACAATGGACGTATAAGTAGCAGCAAATACATTACACTACACAAGACCAGGGAAGCTTAATAAAATAAAATAGAGTTGTTATATTGCCCTACACATGTGCCCACTGTATAGTTTATGTGCCATATGTAAGGAAATGTAGGGGGGAAGCTGAGTACCCTAAAAAAAATGTACGCACTTTTGCAGGCTATCACCCTGAAAAAAGGAAAAGATGCCAGCATTTTTTGGGACTTAGAAAAATCTCAAGTAAGTCCTATCTACTCCATTGCACTTCGCCTGGTCGGAGGTGGCGAAGGCAAGTCTGGCGATAGAGGTAACGGTCAGTAAAATAAAAAACGTAGTGAATCTCTTTCGCCAAAGCAAAAATTCGCCTGGCGTTAGAGTGCGAAGTTGCGCCAGAGTCTATCTCCTTTGCTAGCGAAATGACATCACGCTGGCGAATTTTCGCCAGCGTTAGCCACTTCGCCCTTTAGTAAATTTGCCCCTAAGGGTGAATAAAAATGTTGATTATAATGTGATTCACCTTATGTTTAGCCCATGCTTCATGCTTCTGTGTTAGCCCACTGCCACCACTACCCTTGCAGTGAAGATCACAATATGAGAACAAGACCAAATATTATTATAGTCTTGCTTGTTGGAGAACAAAATCATTGCATAAAGGAGCAACTCATGTTTACACCGCAAATTATTTGTACCAAATTGGGAACATAAACTCCTAATGAAATTGGCCATGTAGGCCATGATCAGTGTACAACATCTTCTAAGGTAATTTCTTGCTATGACTAGACTAGACTAGCGTGTTTGGTTTTTGGTTTCTTGTGTAAATTCCAGTGCCGTCTTCAATTATTTTGATAAAGGGCAGTCAGAGATATGAAACATGAATTTATGAATATGAATTAATCATTGTTATGATTGGTAAAATTACATTAGGGAATAAAATGCTGTATGACCCTGTCTTTGCAGCTAACATTGAAACACTTGATATTTCTTCATGTGAAATCTCTTAGAAGCTGAACATACACATAGAATTTTTTCTGGCCCATTAAATTGGAATTACATATTTCCAGTGTAAAGACTTTGTTAGACCATAGTTTGCAGTTGACAAATGCACTCTTAATTAAGTGTGAACTTCTTTAACCCAGTTTGTAGGAATCGCCATACAAATATCAAAAAAATGATACAGCTGAAGGCACATAGGTCTTCTACAGCATGATTTGTGATGGTTATCTGTATTAGTGTGCAGCTGACAGTGATTAACTCACCTAAGTGCCTGCACTGTCTCACCGATACTTAAGTTGGCCATCAACGCAAAGATCCGATCATATGAATTGAGGATTCGTACGATATTCGGACTGTGTGTGGAGAGTCCCGACATTTTTCGTCCGGCGGAGATCGGTCGTTTGGTCAATCGGACAGGTTAGAAAATTTCTGTCGGCTGCCGATAATATCTCTGCGTGTATTGCCGATCATACGATTTTCAGAGGGAGACTGTCACTAGCTTTGTCTGACATAACTACGATTGCTGTCAGGGGCAGAACATCGGCTGATCTGTTCTTACTACTTCTGAAAGACTTTGATCGTTATGGTTAGTGGCAGGTCGGGAGATGGGAAAGTCCGATCGTACGTTGATTCGTACGATCGGATCTTTGCGTCTGTGGCCAGCTTTATTCTGAACTGCACAGGTCCCAGCAGCCTCACCATGCAAGCCAACTATGCGTCTGCCTATTTATCTTGCCCACTGGCTTTTTGGGTAGGAACTTGTCATATATATATTATATATATATATATATATATATATGTATATATATATATATATATATATATATATATATATATATATATATATATATATATATATATATATATATATATATATATATATATATATATATATATACTATTACTTGCTCACAGTGACCCAAAAAGTCTAGCCTACGAACTAAAGAATGCACTCCATAGATGAATCCTGGCTCTCAAATAACAGACAATTCAATTGAGATGGAAACAATGCTATTTTAATCACAACAGCTCTATATAATGGAGCTATATCTTAACAGAAACCTCTGATACCTTTACCAAAACTCAATACAATGTGGCACTAGTAAGTGATAATAAGCTTTAGAGACCAGCATAATATTATTTCCCAGTTGAAGTCTAGTGTTTTGGACCAGCTTTAAATTAACTCATTAGAGGGGAAAAAACATGAAAAGAGAGGATGGGGTTAGTGGGGAGAATGGGTATTTTTACACTATTTTTTCTTTATTTTTGAGCAAAATACTAAATTGTGTCCATTTAAATTCTCGTCACAAAGTTATTTGCATGTTGTGTCTACATACCAAAAAGACTAGTACCTTATGAATTACCAACTAATGATATTTCTGGCACAATGAGCATAGCTCCACAAGAACTGATGCCCCACATTGATGCAAGCAAAGCATGAATGCAACTTAGACATGATTTACAAAGGTAGGCGTCAGTTTTGTTTGTTATGAATTGAGAAACTTGCGTGACTAGAGAAGCAGCACAAACACTTCAGATCTCTTAACATTAGCTTTAATGTCAAGGATGCCAGAGATGACTGTGTTTTAAACAAAAGAGTTAAAGAATGTGATTGGACTATGATCACATAAGCATATATGCATTATCATTAGCTAAAAACACAGCACAGATGCCCAATGATCTGATCGCTTAGTGGAATCTGTATAGTTTGGCCTTCATGTACCCAACCAAGTTTTGGCATTAAAGTAGTTGGGTTGAAACAGTTGAATCTCTCTCTTTTTTATATTGACTTAAGCTGCCTGACAATTCTGACCATAGCTTGCTGAACATTTTGCAAAAGCATTTTAGGACTTCCTAAAATGCTGTAAGGTTGGCTTCACAAATATAAATATAGAAGTATATCATAACTGAAGGCTCCACAGGGCCCTCTTTACTTCTGGGCTCTGCTTACAGAGATTCCTTGTCAGTTTTTTATTTGTATAATTCTCGACTTTAAAACAATAAGATAAGGTTGTCTGATTTAGAATTTATGTCTGTGATTAAAGGCCTGTGTATTGGATCTTTTGGGGAAACTAGAAGCCAGATCAATCTGTCTTGCACCATTCTATCACACTTGAAATTTGTCCTGTGCAATCGCCTGTTTGGTTTATACCCCATGTGGTTTTCTGTCAATTTTTCTTTGGGTCTTGAAATATTTGCTGAGCACTAAAGTAAACACATAATTTCAATTCCAATAAATGTTTATACATATATAAAGAAATGACTTCTGCACAATCATTTTTACTTCAAAGGGCCACTACTTTCAGCTGTATTTACTAAGTAACGGCAACCACTTCAACAAATATCCACTTCAGCAAATATCCATTTGATGAGAATACCATGTTAAACATTTAGTTTACTTTGCATTAGGCCTCTCTGGGTTCTACTGGATTTACACGTTAAAGGATTCTAGAGGTAATTAATTGCAACAAGCAAAGGAACAGGTTCAGATTATAGTTTAAAGTTTATAGTAAATGTCCTTACTAACTACTACTGAAACATTGTACATCACACTCATGAGATGCAGTGTGGCCCAGACCTGCTCCCCCGGCTGCCCCATAAAGAAATGATCCAACGATGTAGTGTGGGGGCCCAGGAATTTGAGGTCCAGACGGGGCCCCCGGGGACTCCCAGTTTGCAGCCCTGGTGGGCCCCCAAGGCTCAAGTCCGACCCTGATGAGATGCATCTGTCCTAGACATTTTGAAATGTTCTGCACTGGGCCTGGGGTCTGTGGGGAGGGAAATATTTAAAGCTGTGTTTGAAGGTGATAGTATTATCAGGAGCTAGCTGATAAGTGACCAGTTATCCTTTGATTTAGAGATAACTTTAAAATGACAACTTTATCAGAGGCCTGCTGTGAGCCAATGGAATGTTTTCTCTGCTAGCCATTTACTCTCATTATGCTGGAGAGCAGCATGATACCATTTGGATACCAGCCTTATCAGTAAAGCTTACTACACAATGACTGACACGTTGGCCTTTTGGGCCATGGGTATGCTACTGCTTATGCAGGATCCAATCACAAATGTTCATATTGGTATACATCATTGGCCAGATGAATTAGTAGCTCACTAATGTGATCCAGTCAGTCAGGAAATTGCCAGTACAACTTGATTAGACCTGTAATTGCCTGGCCTGTTCTACTGTTATCATACTGAACAGCAGATTGGCTCATACCCAAACATGTACACCACATGTCTGCAACTTTTTTTTTTACTTGTGAGCCACATTCATTTGCAAAAATTGTTGGAGAAAAACATAAACATGAAAAAGTTCATGAGGTGCCAAATTAGGACTATGATTGGCTAGTCGGTATTCCTGTGTGGACTGGCAGCCTAGAGGAAGCCTTGTTTGGCAGTACACCTGGTTTATATGCAACCAAAACTTGTATTCAAGCCAAGAATTCAGAACACCTGCTTTGACGCCACTGGGAGCAACAGCCAAGGGGTTGGTGAGCAACATTTTGCTTGCAAGCCACTGGTTGAGGACCACTGATCTACACCAAAGCCAATCTGCTTCAATCCATCCAGTCTTGTGTACACACTTTGATAAAATATTTTTTATATGACCACATTTATATGAGAACAGCCTATTCCAATGACGGACAAATGGTTATGTGTCAGAGTGTAAGAATAATAAAGTCTCAAAACAAATGCCCCTATCATTCTGACTTAGCAATAACCACATGCCCAAGGCAGGAAAGGTGAAGGGATGGGTGATGTCCCCCCATTTATTATTTCTCTTATAAATGACACCCAGTGATGAGAGTCCACTTTGTAAGTTACTGACAGAATTCAGAGTGTCAGCAGATACTAGATGAGGCCCCTTGTACAGAAGTGCTTTCTTCATTTGCTTAGGTCATCCCTGTGTCTGCTTTTAACAGATAAAGAACTACAAGGCTGAGGGACAGTTGTAAGGGGGAAACTATTATCTCTGAGTTTTGCTTTCCATATAACGAGGTCATAGAAATAAAATTATCAACCACTTACAGTCATGGCATCAGTACGGTGTACATGGTACAGATTATAATGTAAACATGCATAATTTAGCATTTAAAAGCTGAAATCTGCCCTTTGGCGCCATGCTATCACTGTCTGTCACACAAGACTGGGTTGACAGGAGCAGATCAGCCTTTCCTCTTTGCCAGAGGAGAAAATACAGAGTGCGCCATTTGCCAACAGGTATATAGACCTAACAATTACAATCTTTTCTGGAAAAGATAATTCCAAGTTAGATTGTTTGTTTCAATACACATGTATAGAGCTGAATGGTTAGATATACAGGTAAAAACAATAGAATTCTACCTGTATCTGATGATTCAGTACTAACAATGGCTGATGTTCTGGTGCCTTTAAAGGCGCTCAATCAAAATTTTCCGGCTGGCCCGATTGATAAGCCTTCCAATATCCAAGCCTTCTGCCGATATCTGGTCGTGTCCCACCATACACGCACCAAATATCAAATGAAAATTTGTTTCGTACAATATTATCTGTGCGTCTATGGCCACCTTACTTCCACTAGATTGATGAGATTTCTTTATCTGAGACCAGCCTCACTTGTGTGCAATTCATTGCAATTTACTTTATTTTTTTATTATACTGGCAGGTCTAAAGCATTTACCCATTTATGCCTAATATGTACTGAGCTCTTGTATATCATTTCATAAATGATGTTTCAAATTAGTACAGTTCAAGGCTTTAGTTCTTTTACTGAAAAAAATCCTCATACTATTGGTTCAGACACTGTGATATTGCATTCTCATGTTGTACTTGTGGCACCAGATAAAACTGAATTGTCTAAGGTCACATAAGGCTGGCACTGGTCTACTTATACTCAATCATATTGTACAAACAAAACAGGCTTTTTATTATGACTTTTCATGGGAAAAAGAAGAAGCATTGAAACTGTGGCAGCCATAAGATCTCCTTACTCAGAGATACATGATGACTGTTTATTTTTGCATTTCATGAGGCACAGGCCCTATACAAGCCTTTCAGTTTCACAGCTTGTACTCCCAAAACATGAGCCATAACAAGAGAGATATGGATAACAGAATACAGCACATGGAATGCTAAGAAAAGGTCTAGCAGAAATATTGTCATGGTTCATTTAGAACTGCAGCACTTTTTATGCCCCCTGTTTTAGTTTCAGAGCAGCATCTTAGTTCTTTTGTTTTCTCTCTGTAGATTGCTAGGCTGGTTAGCATAGCAAGTTACAAACAGGAGCAAAAATAAAAAAAATGCTAATTTCCAATTAGAAACCTTGCCCGCAACCTTTTTTATTTTGAGTTAATTTCTGTATTTATTGTGCTGTGTCACGGTTAAAGCCCTCTCTCAGATTGTTTCTTTCTAATATATTCCTCCCTTAAAACCCACCTTGCATGAGAGATTTCAGTGAATTTACAGAACCAGGCTGTTTCCTGTTCATGAATATTAATTACTAAACTCCCCCTTCTATTTAACAGCTTAACACCAGTACTAAACCCTTGTGTTCCCTTCAGACAGCCCAGAGGAATAGTTCTAAAAGCTGTGGGAAAGCCATGCACCCAGGATAAAATGACTCTGCGCCCCTTCAGGTCAGGGGTCGCAGTTAATGGAGGACTGAGTTTTGTTCATTGAAAACACATTGAAAGCCAGACCTAAATGGAGCTTTTCTGGATGCTTTTTGTGGTATTTAGTTGAGGAGGGAGAAGAAAACACAGACACACAAAAGAAGGTTCTTTTCAGTTTTTTTTAAGCCTCGTGCTGACAGTAAAAAAACGATGCTTCCCAGTCTTTGCGTTTTTTATTTCCATATTTTCACTATTTTTTTTTCTAAAACCTAATGTAAGAATGTTATGGTTATATAAGAAGGGTGCTATGGGCTTACTAACATCATATCTGCAATCAAACCTTATATTCCACTGGTTCTTTGAAATTCCCCTTCCATGGCCAATTATTGACAATTCAGAGGAGATGAAAGAGTAATTTATCAGAAACAGTTCACACTGTTTTATTATTATTATTATTATTATTAGCAGGTATGATTTAGCATGTGTTTTTAAAACACCAACATTTATAAGCAGTGTACAATAAATGGGTGCATACATCAAACTTAAAAATTATGACAGGTATGGGACCTGTTACCCAGAATGTTCTTGACCTTGGTTTTTCCGGAATTCTAAGAGGCAGATTTATCTGTGGTGAATTCTATATTTCACATTTCTATAAATCTGCCCTAAAACAAACCCAATAGGATAATTTTGCCTCCAATAAAGATTAATTGTATCTTAGTTGGGATCAAGTATAAGATTGTGTTTTGTTTTTACAGAGAAAAGGGAAATCAATTTTAACAATGTAAACTACTTGATTAAATGCAATCTATGGCCTTCCTGTAATTGAGAGCTTTCTGGATAACTAGTTTCCAGATAATGAATCCCATAATCTGTACTATTAAAATATATATATATATATATATATATATATATATATATATATATATATATATATATATATATATATACTGTATATAGTGCCAGGATATTTGGCAACACTGTAGAACAGAAAGGTTTACACATCAAACATACACAATACATACAAAAAAGCAAAGACGTCCCTGCGCATTAGACTTAAATTGGCCAGATGTTGAGATTTTTAAAAGATCAGATCCTGATCGTGAGAACGATCGTACGATCCTACGAATTTACCATCAACGAAAAAGACCAATTTACCAGGAAAACAAAGGGGAGCTGCCTGCTTGGCCCTGCAAACATAGATAGATTACACTGGGACCGACAAAGATTTTTTGACCTGGCCGATCAATTTCCCGACAGATGTCGGCCGAAAAATCTTAAGATGTACGATCGTTCGAATACCACTAACCGCACGATAATTTCGAAGGATTGGTCGGGCTTCCCTAAAATCGGTAGTTCGGCAAGAAGAATCGTCGCGTCTATGGGGAGCTTTAAAGGGGAACTTTGGCTTCCGAACCAAAATTTGATAAAGAGGTCCACATAACACAGAAACCCCTAATATACCCATCACAGTTACCCGTTTTTACAAAAAGTATGAATAAATGCCATTTTCTATGCTGAAATCCAGCTGTTTAACAGTTCTTCTCTTTCTGCATGATTTAAAATTCTGGCAGGGAATGAGGGACTAAACACTGACGTTACAAATTGTAACAACTTCCCCACAGCTTACAGACAACATGCAGGAACTACACAACCCACAATACATTGCACTTTGATGTTCCTTTCCTTATTGAAATCACGTGTGCAGGGAATTGGAGGATGCAGGCTGAGGACAGATGGCTGCTGATCAGGGCCGGAACTAGAGGTAGGCAGAAGAGGCAGCTGCCTAGGGCGCAATGATTGGGGGCACTGGGCAGCTACCTCTTTTGCCTAGTCCTAGACCGGACCTGGCACTAGACTTGCGCCCAACAATGCCCCTGCTGCGTGCAAGCTGTTGCAGCGCATGCACGAGAGAACGCTGACACTGTACATGCATAAGCGAGCGCTAATGTCACACATGCGCACGCGAGCGCTGCTGCCACGCATGAGCACATGAGCCCCACATGCACGTGAGACAGGGATGAATGGCAAGTTGGCCAGCTGGGCTGTCTAGGGTGCCTCTCCGGCCAGGCCCGCCTCTGCTGCTGATATAAAGTAGTCAGACAGATCAGCAGGAGAGCAGGGGTCTAGGCTTAGGGGACTGTTCCAAACCATTAAAAAAAAAGTCTGAAAAGTCTGCATAATTTTTAATTGATGTATATTGCAAAGTTTCTTGAAATTATGTGCATTTTACAGAGATTATACATCATTCATATCAATCCCTGCCCTGTGGAATTTACAGCTAATGTTCCCTACCAATTAGATACAGACTATGGTCAATTTTATTTTAACTTTCCTGTATGCTTTAGAAATGTGCCAGGAAACCAGAAAAGCTGGAGGATGTGCAAGCAAGCATGGTGAGAACACAAAAACATAGTGCTAATAAAGCAATGTGCACAATCAGCACTTTCTGGTTTCCAATCTATAATGGTTGAATATAAATAACAGGTAATCCCTGGTTACAATAGGCTCCTATAACTGAAGCAACTTTGTTTCTATGACTTTCCCCTCTTCTTCCGCAGAGCGACCTCCAACAGAGCAAATAGAACGTGTTTAGTAAAGATAGTACAGGTATGGAATCTGTTATCTAGAAAGTTGGGACCTGAGATCTTTCCCTAATTTGGATCTTCATATTTAAAGTCTACTAAAAAATCATTTAAACATCAAATAAACCCAATAGTCGTGTTTTGCATCCAATAAGTATTAATTATTTCTTAGTTTGGATAGAGTACAATAAACTGTTTGTTATATTGCATTGTTTAAATTTGAGTTTCAGCAACATAATAAGTACAAGTGCTGATACAAAGGAAAATACAGTGACGGTTGATATACAAGTTAAGGACATCTTACTAGAGGCTAACACATGTGGACTGCAAAATGACACAGATTAATCAATATACAAAGAAAAGACCAATGATTTTATTACATTCACTGTGTGTCACATTTCCACATGGTGTACATTCCCTGCATGTATTTTACACCTCTCCTCTTTATCTCTTATTGGGATACACAATCCTTTTCCGATCACACTAATGGATTATCTGGGTGCAAACTCATCGCCGAAATCAACAGCACAAAGGAACGCCTTAAAGGCACTCCCAAGGCTTAATGGGAGAACACATTTTCCTTGTTAAGCTCATGGCACACAGGACTTATTCTCTGGCCGTATTTTTCAGCAGCTGGAGGAGCATTTAAAATAAGCAGGGGATACTCTCATGTTTAATGGAAACAGATTATCACCAGTTTTTTCCAGAAAACACAGATTTGTATTTTTTGGGATACAATCCCTCTGTCACCGCTGACTTTTTTTTTAAAATTAATAGAAGGCTCTGCAGCAGAATAACCAATGCACCAATGAACCTTTATGGTCATTCACCCCAAAAGTTTCACATTATGTGCTGTGCATATGTGATGTTCACATTTACTCCTGGTTTATCACTAGGAACTGCCCTTCACTACTGCCAGTTGAATATTTGTTATTTAGTTTTATTAGATCTAAATCAAGGATGATGTTTGTGTTAATTTAGAATTCAGAAAAAACACAAGTCATAAAAATATATTCTTATAAATGGTGCATAGTGATGTCATCACTGTAATCTGCATTTAGTGATGTCACTTGTCGATGACATAATCACAGCCACTGCCCCACAGCAAAACATGGTTAGGACCTCCCACACCATGGCACAGGAGGTCCACGAGAAGTGTGCATCTAAACGAATGGATTATTACATATTCAGTTATATTTGTGCCATTTAGCATATTGATGGCATATGTGACTGATGATGGCAACTAGAAAAAGGGGAGAGGTCGTGGCAGTGATGCACTTCAGCCTTTGCATCCACATGAATGCTTTTCCATTGTTGGCTGGTGGAGAATTTTAGAAACAAATCTGTGCCAAAATGTATTTTTATTTTAGTGTTACTTCACATACTCTGCCAAAAAGGAATCCTTTAAAGGAGAAGGAAATGTCCAATTCACAAGGAGTTCCAAATGTTAGGTCACCTCCCTACGATTGTAATGCCTTACATGATACCCTGAGCCAGTGCTCCTGTTAGCAGAAAAGTGTACTGACCTGGGGTACTGGCAAGCAAATGGTTTTCTTTTTCACTTCTTCTTTCTGCATGCAAGAGCAAAAAAAAACCTGCTTCTTTGTCCAGCTCTCAAATACCCCGGGCAGGTGCAATTTTCTACTAACAGGAGCACCGGCCTGGGTTATCACATAAGTCATTACAAACATTAAGGGTTGCCCTAACATTTGGCACCCCATATGGGTTGGACATTCTTTCTCCTTTAAAAGATCACCCTAGGGCACGGGTCCCCAATTTTTTCCCCATGAGCCTCATTTAAATGTTAAAAGAGTTGGAGAGCAACACAGCCTTGAAAAAAGCCTCCGGGATGCCAAATGACGGCTGTGATTGGCTATTTGTTAGCCAATTAGCCCCTAATATGGACTGGCAGTTCATATTAGGCTCTGTTTGGCAGTACATCAGGTTTTTATGCAACCATAACTTCAAATAGGTCAGCGCTAATCAAAGCTCAGGGGAAAATATGAAGAGAAAGAGAAAAAAGTATAATATAGTGTAGTACTTAGTTAGAGAGTTGTAGTTCCACAACACCATATGGTTTTACTTAACCTTTAGTGCAATTAACTCTTTATACTCTGCCACATGCATTTGTTTAAAATGGGTACTTACAAACGTTCAAATTATTTTGTGCTTATCAGACTTTGTAGATTGCAAAACTTTTTGTTGATCCTTCTTGCTAGGGGAAGTTTAAAAAAGCGCAGATAGTGTAAAAACTTCTTTATTTTTCTAAAAGTAAAAAACAATTGGTTACACTCACATTTAAGTGGATTAAAACAGGCAAAACAACTCAGGTGCTGGTCTATCTATCTAGAAATCTATCTATATACACACACACACACACATATAACAGTTTCTTAATCTTCATGATCGGAAAAATGTTATTCTATAAGTGAGATCTTGCTGAGAAGATTTAACCAGCTTTGTATTGTTTGGAGTGCTGAATATGAATAGCAGAGGGGCAGGTGGTCTATAGGATGATATGAATACCTCTAATTGTTTCAGTGTTCTCAGGAAATGGGAAAAATCATTAGAAGGCTACGGGCTCTGTCTGCATGGACTGTAATCCATAAGGATGGAAAGTGATCCCTTTCGGAATAGTAATATCCTGCAGTACATTGTGTAAGTTCTCTGCTTCATTATTTTCCTGTCCATTTTGAAAGCATGACATGACATATTTGGAATTTACAAATAAATGATTGATGAGTAAAAAAAGTTTCTTTATTGCTAGTCCTTTTACTTGCAATTTCCATAGAAAGGTAATCTGCTTTTTAATAGGACTTAAAAAGCAATGAACTACATGCAGAATCAATACTTGTAAGAAAACTACTATCATTCCATACATTTTATCATGCTATCATTTAAAAATATCCAGGACCGTTGTTATGAAATACATTTTAACTTTTGGGCAGATTTACTTAAAATTACACATTTTTTTTTACACAATAAATAAATTTTTTTATTTTTACTTAAGCCACCACTGTCTCAGTCTGACTGGTTAACACCTCCTGTATGAAGCAGTTGGCAGCCACTACTCCTTTTTGTTATCTGTGCCCAAAATTGCCCTATTTTTTCATCAGCATAATAGTGAAATGGTAATTCTACATTTTAACTGTTTATTCTATAAATGTTCTTTCTGTTTGCTTCAGCTTAGCATCACTTGCTGATCAGTAATGCAGATATTTAAAGCTGTTTTAAGTCACCTGACCTGAGAGATCACTATTCACTACCAACAAATATTATCAGACAGATTTGCAAAGTAAGCACCAAAATGGTGCTTAAACTGACCTGCTCTCTGTTGAAAAATAGACCCTCTAATCTCCCCGTACTGCCTTCCCGTCGGCAAGAACAAGAATCCCTGGCGGCAGGAAGCCAGTACAGGGAGATTAGTCGCCCACAGTAGAGGAGATTTGTCACTGGGCGACTAATTTCCCCGTCTGCCACCACCCTTAGGGTCAGGGCACACAATCAGATTTGGGGAGATTAGTCGCCCGGCGACAAATCGTTTTTCGAAGTCACCCGAAGTTGCCTCGCGAGGAAACTTTGGTGACTTTGGAAAACGAAGTGCTCCGAGTGCCATCCCATCGGCAATTTACATTCTAGCTGGCGGGAGGCAGTGCTGGGAGATTAGTTGCCCTGAAGAAGAGGAGATTTGTTGCCGGGCAACTAATCTCCCCGAATCTGAGCGTGTGCCAAGACCCTTAAGATTCAGCAATAGCCAAATCCTGCTCATAGGAAGATTATCAGATGTTAAAGCACAGTTCCAACGTATCTAATATAGCTAAGATGTTTTCACCTCAAATCTCACTCTGAGCTTTATGCTTGGCTTCAATGAATATTTAGAAGAGCAAATGTGCATTCACCCCAAATCACACCCCAGTTACCTGGCCTTTTCCTTAGCCTGTTTTTGTTGGTTCTTCACTCTTCTTTTTAGAATGACTCTACGTCCAGTGTTGTCAATGCAACAACACACGAGAGAACAAATACACCACACACTAAATAGTTATACAGAGATTCTTTTCATTCCACAAAATGGTGCTACTTTCCAAGCTGAAAAACATCACTCATTATTTGTGTGCAGTACAGGTTAACGTAACCATGGCTTAACAGTAACCTTTATAAATGTAAAAGAAGAGACTTTGAATGTCCTTATAATGTACTGTAGGCAGTACATTATCTATAATAGTTTTACTAATTTGCAGTTTGTTAAAGTTGTTTCAAAATAAGAATGTTTTTTTTATTTAATGTTTGTTATCCTTTAACTGTATTTCTTAGTGACAAGACAATGTTAGAATATGCACATTCAGACATATTGCAGAATTTAGTAAAGTCAAATGTAAATAGACAAAGCAATTATACAAAGACTAAGGATGCTATGGGAAATAATGAAAAGTTCAGGAGGTTTTGGTGGCAATTAGCAAATGAATGAGCAGATTGACAGATCTGCTATGGCATGGAATTTGGATGAGGTTATGCAAGGTTATCTGGCACCCTGTGATCAGCTGGCTGGTTCTTATTTCACACTGCAAAAGATTTCTCATGGAAGGCGGGCCCCAAGGCCATTCTCAGCCGAAAGTCTTTCCTACAGTGCACAAACAGCTCTCTATGGACCATGGTGTGTGCAAGGCAACCCCCTGCTCCTATCCATAAACCTTGAAAAACAAGCATTGTTATGCAGCACAAGCATTCTATTCTAATGCAATGATCCTCTAAGCTGCATTGACTATTACAAACATATGCTAACCAGATACCACCAGGGAATAGTGGGCAGAAAAATGACAGTACAAACTGTATACTCCTCTCTCAGGAAGTGGTAATAATAGGTAATGACAATACAATATCAGTATCATTAATCTATCTATCTATCTATCTATCTATCTATCTATCTATCTATCTATCTATCTATCTATCTATCTATTTAAATCAATCAATCTATCTATCTATCTATCTATCTATCTATCTATCTATCTATCTATCTATCTATCTATCTATCTATTTAAATCAATCAATCTATCTATCTATCTATCTATCTATCTATCTATCTATCTATCTATCTATCTATCTATCTATCTATCTATCATCTATCTATCTATCTATCTATCTATCTATCTATCATCTATCTATCTATCTATCTATCTATTTAAATCAATCAATCTATCTATCTATCTATCTATCTATCTATCTATCTATCTATCTATCTATCTATCTATCTATCTATCTATCCAGTATAAATCAGTTTGTACAACTGAACATTGGACCTATCCTTCTAAATACATACTAACATAAGTTACTATGTATTAAGTATGTAACTAAAGAGATGATGTATAATTTCAGTGTGTTGAAATTTCCATATACAGGTAGTGATCAATTATAAATGTATCGGTTATTCAGTTCTAAGAACAAACTGCAACCTTATTGTTACTGGGTTATGATAAATGGATAAAAATGCTTTTCCATTATTATCACCAAGTCCAACTTCATATAAGGATTTAAGATTCGTCCCAATAAACAGACTTGAAAATAGTTAAATAAAAAGTAAAAAAATCCCTTTAATTGAATTGATCTCTGTGCACTATATGCAGCCCAGATTAAGTCTCCTAGCAAAAAGGAAGAATGCAGCTTCTAATGTGGTATACTCTATAAAAAAAAATCTAAATTATAATAAAATAAGTGCCTTTTTTATCATATGCAGTCATCTACAAAGGATTCTAAATAGTTGTGTTACAGGATACAGTGGCTTTTAACATATTGCAATATCTAACTTTTATATTATAATCCTTTTTGGGCAGGGCCCTCTTTACCCGCTGTTCAGGTTACTGCTGTTTTTTGGTTTTCAAATCAATCCAGTAAGTACTCTTACATCAAGTTTTTTCATTCTTGTTGGATAGATTCAAAGGAGTTTATAAAAATAACATTATTGAACAAAACAACACTGAGAAGGTAACAAAATAAATAAACAGCCAGGTCTCCAGTGCTCTGTTCAAAAGTGATTGGAATAAAATGGAGAAAATCTATAGAAGATACAGATGTAGGTCTGTATAAAAATATACTGCATAAAACAGTTCATATGTAAAACCCTGCTTTATGTAAATAAACCACTTTCATAATAATATACTTTTTTAATATTATGTGCTATTGGGTAATAATAAATAGAAAATTGTCATTTTAAAAAATAAATGCCGCCCCCTGGGATCCTAGTATTTACAGTACACACAAACAAACCAAACAAACCATACAAGTCACATGAGCCAATTAACAGACAGAGTTGTGTCTTTTGCTTCCACTCTTCTTCCTGTTACAGTTAGAGCTGTAGTATTTCTGGTCAGGTGATCTCTGAGGCACAAGGGGTTGTTCACCTTTGCGTTAACTTTTAGTATGATCTAGAGAGTGATATTCTGAGACAATTTGCAGTTGTTTTTAATTTTTTATTATTTGTGTCTTTTTTATTATTTAACTTTTTATTCAGCACCTCTCCAGTTTGCAGGTCCAGCAATCTGGTTGCTAGGATTCACGTTACCATAGCAACCATGCACTGATTTAAACAAGGGACTGGAATATGGATAGAAGAGGCCTGAATAGAAAGTGGCAATAACAATAAATTTGAAGCCTTATAGAGCATTGACTTATAGATGGGGTCAGCGACCCCCATTTGAAAGCTGTAAAGCGTCAGAAGAAGAAGGCAGATAATTAAAAAAGCTATAAAAAATAAATTAAGACCAATTGAAAAGTAGATTAGAATTGGCCATTCTATAGCATAGTAAAAGTTAACTTAAAGGTGAACCACCCCTTTAAGTATTCATTTTGAGGGTAATAGTTTTCATTTAAATGTAAGGCCGTGAAAAAAGGCTGGCCAAGTTGAGATTGCTTACACTGGAGAAGAGGGGCCCAACGATCGGATCAGAATGGATCCGATACAGGCGGTCAAATCGCGGGAGTGCATTGAGGCACAGATGCAGCCGCGATCTAACATGATTTTTTAACCTGCCCGATCGGGAAATGGCCGACTTTCGGCCCCCCACATGGGCCAATAAGCTGTTGGTCTGCTGGCAGCTTTTATTGGCACATTTATGGGGGCCATTATAGGGTTGCCACCTTTTCTGGAAAAAAAATACAGACCTTCCTATATATTTATCTTTTTTCCCTATTAATAACCGGCCAGGCCTGTAAAATACCTGCCAGGTGGTAACCCTAGGCCATTAGGGTGCCAGATGCAGACAAGCTAAATAACTGATTCCAGTGTAGAGGCTGATTCTTGCATTGCATATTACAGCAGGGCGAGTTTCAGCCTTGTGTGGTATTAGCTTTACTGTAGTACTTGGATGCATTGTCATCATGTTGTTGGTAATAGTGGTGCCAACTGATAGTAACATATCAGGGACTTCTGGACAGCTGTGTGAGATTGCTTTGGTGAGCCTTTGATTTCGAGTTCTAGAGGTCTAGGCAGATAAGGTGACTTGCTTGAGGTCATTTGGATTTCCTGCCTTTTAAAAATCAACCATGCAACACACACAAAAAGCAAGGGAATTTGCCCAAGGCCACACAGGGCTAAGTGCTAAAGGGCATATGTCTCTTGTTATAATGATCATGAACCTCCCTTCCATAACAACAGGATAGCTCATTATTTTATTAAATAAGTTGTATGCCTTTTACAGGCAATCATATCAATGCTCTATCCACTTACTGTCACTGTTAGGTTCAAATAAAAAGCTGTTTGTTGCCACATAAAATAAAAACCTCAATTAAATCTGACTTTTCTGTTGCATCGCTAAACCTTGTTATAATGCAGAGTGAGTTGTGAAGGAGAGTTTTATTGGAAGTTTGACGGGAAGTGTTTGGTACAGTGCAAAAAGCAACATGCAGATTCCATAAAAAGGAATTATGATGTGTTTATACTGACTGATTGGGTCAGCCCTAGCAAACACCATGATAATAATCTCCCCATTGTGTTCCATGATGCCACAGTCTGGAACACAAGCTGTAAGCGAAGGTATATTGTGAGTTTTGCAATGTGCTTCTGACTATGCAACAAATAAGGTTTCAGTCTATTTGCTTTGCATAATATTCTCCAGAACTTTCACAAGTTGGCTTACCAATATATTTATATTACAGTTATCTAGTGGCCAGGCTCGGATAGGCTATAGCCTAGGCACCCAGTGTGATCAGGGGCCCATCTAGATTTTTTTCAATGATTATTTATATTTTCTTTTAATCACTAGTGTGTGCCAGACCAGACCTGGCGTAGAGAGCTCGGGAGCCCGTGTGCCTGGATCTGAGTGCATCTGGACCCATCAGTAGCCTAGAAGAAGGGGAAGTGGATGTAGCCTAGGGGCCCCACATGTCAATAATCCGCCACTTCTAGTGGTGAACTAAGGCTATATATATTATGCAACTCAGAGCAACCCTCACAGCACCTTTAATGTATTATTTTTTTACAATGCTACAGTACCCAAGGAGCAAACCACACTATGATAGATTTATCATGAGTTTGAAGTTCAGATAACATAACAAGTAACATTCAGAGTGATGGGATGGCAGCTGGGAACATTAAATAAACTGCTGGGGGGTAGAGTCTTCATCTCCTTACTGCGGTTACCTTGATCTTGAACCAGTCATGGGTAACTGAATTGGCTGCTGAAAATCCTCTGTGCTCTGATGGAGCATTGGGTGTGTTCCTTCTCTGCCACAACATTAACCATTCTGAGTCCGAGTATAGCTCAATGTCACAATAACAATAATAAAGCATGGGGAGTTTACAATTAAACAAAAACTTTGGTATTGTATTATTTCCTTGTTACAGTGTCACAGCTACAAACAAAGGCTTTTCAGTCAAGGAGACACAACTGGGTTCAAATTATGTAGCTCAGTGTGGGGATCTACTGCACAAAACTGCTGACAAGGGCTATTGGAATTTGAAGTTCAACAGCAGGAACCAATGTTAATGATGAACAACTCTGTAAAGCTCTGCATAACACGTTGGCACTGTATAAATAAAGAATAATAATAATAACAACAACAGCTGAATAGCCTTGGGCTGGACATCACTTTCTGTTGGAAATTCAATTTACACTGCTAATTAAAATTCTAGGTGACATCAGTTGAGCAAGCATTTGCAGTATGTGTAATGTGGAGTTAGCTACCAATGTGCTAGTCAAACTATTTAAGGTGTAAGTAATAGGTGCCTACAAAATGTATTTATATTTTATACCAGGGCCACCATAAGGGGGGCACAGGGGGCACTGTTGTACCGGGCCTAAAGGGGGGCCCAGCTGTGCTGCACTTTTTGAATTAGCCTTGACAGCTAGGGTTGCCACCTGGCCGGTAAAAATGATGCTTGATGCCAATGTTATTAATAGGAAAAAAATGGCAAGAGTATAGGAAGGCTGGTATCTTTTTACAGAAAAGGTGGTAACAGTAATTGACAGTGCCAAATTCATGCACCAAACCGTTGATGTCCTAACCTCCAAATAGCTGAAGATCCGAAGTCCCGAAGCCGTGAATAGAGCCGAAGCCGTGAAAATACCCAAAGTTGAAGTCCTCTAGCCACGAAAAGACCCGAAGCCATGAAAGGAGCCTACGATAAATTCCACTGAACACCAATGTTTTTTATTTTATTAAACCCCTGGCCACCAATTTTTTTAAAATATTATATGGGCCCCTGACCATCAATGTTTCAATGTTTCTTTTTAACTTGTAAGGGGGGCCCTGGCCACCAATGTTTTTTTTTTAACTTTTATGGGGTCCCTGGCCTCCAATAGTTTTTTTTTAACTAATAAGGGGGTCCTGACCACCAAGTGCTTTTTATAACTTGTGTGTGGTGGAGGTTTACCGTTTTTAGTGCTGATGTCTGTGTGGCCTTTTTACTGTGGTGTTTGGTGGGTGAGATCTAAGGTGGGACTTGGGGGCTAGTTTGGGGTGGGTGGCAACCAGGTGGCTCACAAAATTTTTTGTTCAGGGCCCTTTGATTTATGAAGATGGCCCTGTTTTATACAAATGTTTATAACTGCTCTAGAAAATTGTTAAATAATGTATTTAATGGCCACATATTTTACATGGATTGTATGTAACTTAGTTATGTATCCGTTACTTACGAAGAGGTATCTGCTGCTCAGTGTACACATATGTAAATTGGCTTGTTGCTGTCCAGAAGAAACCATTGTTGTTGTCAACATGCATTATAGGTGTGGAACCTACATCAAGTAAGTGATACCAATATGTCCCTCATGTTGTTGAATCATATAGCTTATGTGCATGTCCAATTCTGAGGCATGTAACAAGAGAATTAATAGCAAGTTAGGCCTGAGGGATCCCTCGACTCATGTACTTAGAGCTAGTTTGCTCTGGTAAAACATGGTAAAACATGCCAATGCAAAGATGAGGGGGAGAAATTTACAGCAAATACATTTCTGATTTCCAGATTATTTCCAGGGAATAATGGGCAGGGTTAATGAGAACTAAAATCACTGTGAAGTTAAATATTTCAGATACATTTACTACCCTTTCTTATTATATATCACTGTTGTTTCATGAGCTTGATTTAAGCCACCATGAAGTGGTGTGCAGGGCAGAACGTTCAAATGAATATTCACAGGTTTATGTTAATTATTTATTTAATCTACCCAATACTATCTGCCATTTTGCTTATGGTCTGTGCCAGATATTCTGGTTTGGTGGGTTAACGTGGCATGTAACCAGTTAATCTGATAGTTGGAATGGAAAGAAGGCTAGAAGGTCCTCCACATTCCTCCCTGTTTGTTCTTTAATGTGCTCTCTATAATTCTGAAAGCAGTGTATGCAGGTATTTAATAGCCCTCATCCTAGTTATTCTGCCTTGTGAGCGGATTTAAAGCTTAGCTTCATTTTAGCAGTGACCACGGAACGTAATGTCCTAATGGGGCAATGTTAAAATATAAAAAGGACTTTGAGCAATGCAAAATCTCCAGCCCTGATTAAGGGTATAATTTACTATGCCGGCAAATTATGAAAATATATCTAATTTCATGTGTCCCCAGAAGAGCTGTTGAGAAGGTAAAATCAGGACACAGGCGTGAGTGCAAAGGAGAATGTAACTGTCTGATATATTTTTAAGAACTTGACTGACTTGTGGGATTTGCAAAGGGGATTCTACTGATGTCTCCGTCTTAGTGCCTGGAAAAAATAGCCTTTTGAGAAATCTTGATTTTTTTTTTAAGGCTTTGTTTGTTATATCATACTGACCAGGCTGATTTAGTAAAAAAAAACAAAAAACATTTAATGGTCACATAAAGAAAGTGAAAAAAAAGACAAATATTTGGTAGTACACTGTACAACCCATTTTATATAGTTTACAACCTTTTTCCCTAAGTGTGGAACTGCAAGCAGTTAATATAATGCTTTTGAGGCCGATCAAATGTCTTTCTGTTGGCTGTTATTGCTGGTTAATCAGTAGTGGTACATAACAGAAAAGGAGGAGACTGAAAACATCTGTGTAAGGTTTATCTATATACAGGTATGGAACCTGGTATTCAGAATACTTGAGACCTGGGGTGTTTTAAATAACAATCTTTCCATAATTTGGATCTTCATACCTTAAAGGAGAACCAAAACCTTTTATTTAAAATCCCTTACCCCCCTATCCTACATAGACCCCCCTCACTGTCCGTGAACTCCGATGCCCTGAATCTGCAATGAGGGGTAAGTAAAGAGTTAGGGGCATTAACCCAGGGTAACACCTAGGCTGGGGGGGGGAACCAGGGAGGGGGTCTATGTAGGGTAGGGGGGTATGGGATTTTAATAAAAAGGGTTTGGTTCTCCTTTAAGTCTACTAGAAAATCATTTAAACATTAAATAAACCCAATAAGCTGGTTTTGATCCCAATAAGGATTAATTATACCTTAGTGTTGATCAAGTGCAGTGTACTGATTTATTATTACAGAGAAAAAGGAAATACTTTTGGATTATTTAGATAAAATGCAGTCTATGGAAGACAGCCGTCCCTTAATTTGGAGCTTTCTGGATAATGGATCCCATGTACTAAATTATAGTTTGTCAATATTCTACATTTTGTATTGTTTCCTGCAGTCCAGTGAGGGTGTTGTCTTTTATACAAATATTATGCAAAGCGTTAGATCATTGTGATTTCTACATGGCAGCCTCACAACAGGAATTGTATATAATGATTTCTTAGTTAATGGGACTCATGCTGTCTATGCACTCCCCACAACTTTGCACTCAGTCTTGATACAATTCACATTTCATAAACCCAGAGATTTCTATTAAAGGGGTTGTTCACCTTCAAAACCTTTTTAAGTTCAGTTGTTTTCAATTTGTTCCCCAGAAATAAAGACTTTTTTCAATTAATTTCCATTATTTATTTTTTACAGTTTTTCCAAAATCTGGACAGCTCAGAAATTCAGGTGCAGGCTCTGAACTGTTACAATTTTGCAACATTTAGTTGATACATTTCTCAGCAGCATCTCTGGAGTATTAGCAACTATTGTATCAATTCCAACAGCTGCCTTTAATAAGATTCAGGGATTCTGCCCAGCAGGGACAAAGAAAATAAATGTATCAACTAAATGTATTAATTTAGAACAGTTTACAGGGTCGGTGACCCCCCTCCCAGAGTTGCTTTAGAAGGTGAAAAATGAAATTTTACACACAGTATTAGAAAAACGATCACACATAGAAAATAGAAAGTAATTGGAAAACTTCCTTATTTCTGGTGATCTATCTGAAAACAACTAGTTGTTTGAAGGTGAACAACCTCTATAATTATAATGGAAAGTGATTTCAGACAATGCCTGGCATTTTATTTCCTAAGAAAAACAACAGTGACAAAGCTTGATGGACGATAAACTGCACTGTAAAATATTTTACATTACTGGACTTTTTGTTTTTTTTGGTAAGACATATACCAAACTAGAAAAACAGCTGACCCCATTTCAATATCTTGATAAGTGTCTCATTCCTATTAAACCACTAGCAAGACTTTGGATTAGAGCCATGGCCGCAGAAATGGGTTGAAATGAGGTGCTTTAATAAAAGCCTCAAAACTCCCTAGAATTATTAGGTGTTCAATTACAAATCAGCATGTCTGTGTCGGGAATGAAACGGTTGTTCAATGTATCCCCAGTATAATTTGTCCAGTCAATCAAAACTCAGTAAATGTAATTTTTATTGCTAAAGAATATTTGGATTTCATGCAAGCATGACATAAGCAATAAAATATGACCGAACTATTAAAGGTTTAAAACTTGGAATGCTTTTGGAATCAGTGTCTGCCAACAAGGCTACAACTCTAAGTTATGTTCCCTGTCACAAGTAGTAACCAGGTACACCTTTCCTTAGGAATTGCATTACTAATGCCACGTCAAGCTCAACTTGGCCAAGACTGAGCTCATAGTCTTTCCACAAAACCAAGCCCATCTCTTCCTTTCACCATTACTATTGATGGCATGACCATGAACCCGGTTAACTCAGCATGCTGTTTGGGAGTCATCTTTGACCAGTCCCTCTCCTTCTCTAATCATAATAATGCTACTGCCAAAACCTGTCGTTTCTTCCTCCGCAATATAGCCAAGATATGCCCATTTCTTTTACTATCAACAGCCAAAACACTAATTCATGCCCTTATATTATCCCGTTTAGACTATTGCAATCTCCTTCTAACCGGTCTTCCTGACTCCCATCTCTCTCCCCTCCAATCAATCTTTAAACTCTGCTACCAGGATCCTTCTGCTCTCTCCTAAAAGGGAACCTGCTCAACTCCAACTAAAATACTAATCATGGCTGCCTGTAAAAGGGGAAATCAACCTGGGGGGGAGTGGTACGGGTTTTTTTCAGAACAGGTTGAATTCTCCTTTAAGAAAAGCATAACATATAAACTCCTTCTACTAACATTCAAAGCCCTTCACTCTTCTGCTCCTCACTAGATTTCTTCTCTTGTCTCGCTATACATTCCTGGTCGTCTTCTCTGCTCCTCTCAGAGCCACCTTGTCTTCACACCATCCACATCCACTGCCACCTCTCGTCTCAAATCCTTCTATTTTACTGCTCCTTAACTCTGGAATTCCATCCCTGAATTTCTCCGTAAGGAACCCTCTCTCAATCTCCTCAAGACAAAACTAAGAGTCTACCTTTTGCCTACTGACTATGCTGTACCTTGTGCACTTTTTCATCTCCAATTTGTGACTGTATGTTAGACTCCCATTCACTTAGACTGTAAGCTCTTCAGGGCAGGAACCTCCTTCCCACTAAGTCTCTTACCATATAGCACTTAAGATATTTGTCCTGATATGATTTCTGTATATATTTATTATGTGATTTGTCTAACCCCGGTAATACTTTTATATATATTGTACTTTTATGCACTGTGCAGCGCTGCGGCTCCTAAGGGCAGGGGCACATGGGCTGATTCAGGGGAACTTTAGTCACCTGGCGACTAATCACCTCTTCTTCGGGACGACAATCTTCCCGAAAAAATCGCCTATGGCAATGCACTCGCGGTGGTTTTGATCGACGAAGTCGTCCGAAGTTTCCTCATGAGGCAACTTCGGACGACTTCGGAAATCGAAGTGCCGCGAGTGACATTGCGCTGTCATTTTCTCATTATAGCAGGCGGAAGGCAGGGGGAAGGCAATTCGGGGAGACTGTCACCTTGAAGAAGAGGCGATTAGTTGCCAGGCAACTAAATCTCCCCGAATCTGGCCGTGTGTCCCTGCCCTTAAAAGAGCTTTACAAATAAAGTTATACATACATACATACATTATCCCTCCACTTCCCTCATTAGCAGCTGCTGAAAGTATTCTGATGTTTATACAATAATAGGGATTAAGAAAACAATAAACAATAAACGGGCTGGCAATCCATTTGCATGTCACTGGATTATCACTGAAACCCACTCGTCACACTATCATCCATGAATATTCGCTGTCTGACAACTTGCTCACAGTTAATGGGAGTTTCTTTTTCTTATAAAAATATTTATGCAGACTGTCACTGACTCAGTGAGTTTCATGAGAGAAGCATCTAAAAAGCATCTTAAAAGTGAAAAACAAAACTGTAAAAAAGGTAACAATGGTATTCTTATGTATTAAGCAAGGTTAAATTGCATTTATTTCCATGTAAATTGGTCAGTAGCAGGGTAACCATTGCTGTGTGCCCAGGGTAATAATTCAATGCATATTTGATTCATGTGAAAGCTGCTACCTTGCCTAACTTTACTGAGACATAAACAGGACTGCAGCTCTTCTGATTAAAATATATCTGGCTACACAAAACTCAGCTTTTGCAGTATCCAGCCACATGAAAAATACAATTGCAGCAATCGCATTGCCTGTGGTTCAGTTGTTCATATTTCAATGTGGAGGGCTGGGCCCGTGCAGTTGGCCAGTGAGCTTATACACATGCAGATAAAGATCACTGGTCCGTCTGGTTTTCTGTATTGCCTGATTAGTGCTGGTGCAATCTTTTTAGCATTACATTGATCCAATCTCTTGTTAAATCCCCACACACAGTAGGATTGGCAGTGAGACAGAGTGCAAACCGCAATGTTTTTGCACATTTGGCCTCTGCCCTGTACTTTACAGAATAGCTACAGGTTTTTGTGCAAAGACTTGTGTCTGCCCCATGAATACAGTGCTGCTGGTGCTGCATTTAGCAGTGCTATATTCCTGACAAGGAGGGTGGGCATGCAGGGAACCCCATTCCCATCCCCTAAGTAGTACACCATTCAGATGTGCAATTTAGGGAGAACTGGAGCACTCTGCAGACCAAGCTTGATTTTTCATGCAGCATGAGGTGCAGAGCACAGTACAGATCCTTGGTCAAACTGATTCTTGAATGAACAGTATGGGGTGTAATTTGCAACTCTTCCTACTCTTGCACTTGCAAGAGGGCATTATAAATGACCCCGTCCCTATTGTGTTTAGTCAAAATGACTGAATTGGGCTTTGGGGCCGATTCACTAAGCTCGAGTGAAGGATTCGAATGAAAAATACTACGAATTTCGAAGTATTTTTTGGGTACTTCGACCATCGAATTGGTTAAATTCGTTTGAATTCGATCGAAATCGAACGATTCGAACGATTCAAAGTAAAAATCGTTCGACTATTCGACCATTCGATAGTCGAAGTACTTTCCCTTTAAAAAAAAACTTCGACCCCCTACTTCGGCAGATAAAACCTACCGAAGTCAATGTTAGCCTATGGGGAAGGTCCCCATAGGCTTGCTAAACTTTTTTTGATCGAAGGATTTTCCTTCGATCGTTGGATTAAAATCCTTCGAATCGTTCGATTCGAAGGATTTAATCGTTCGATCGAACGAAAAATGCTTCGATCGATCGAACGAACGTTTAGCGCTAAATCCTTCGACTTCGATATTCGAAGTCGAAGGATTTCAATTCGAGGGTCGAATTTCGAAGTATTTTTTACTTCGAAATTCGACCCTTAGTGAATCTGCCCCTTTGTGTGGCCAACATTTGTCTACTGACAATGCATTAGCAATTCTTCCTTATATTAAAGCAGTAGGAAATGGCATGTATTCACAATAAACTATAACCCAATACATTGTTATTTAAAACAAAATAAAAGGAAGATAAAACTAAGATATATTTACAGGTTGTGGGATGTTGCCATGTCCAGCTGCTGCCCTCAAACTATTGAGGAATGACATCTAGCACTTTCCTGTGATAAAAGCTACAATGATCAGACAAAGTGACTGGCAGCATTCTGGGTGGCATCTAAATCTTTATTGCGTCATTTGCCATTTGAAACTCTAGGGGGGTAATTTATTAAGCTCTGAATTTTTCTGGTTGGACTTTTAAAGGGTAAAATACTTTTTTTTCAGAGAAAAAAAACGAGATATTTTTCAGGATTTATTAAAGTCCAATGGTGTTAAAAGTCAGATGAAAAAAGTGCTCCAACTCACACCTGCTGAGAAGATGTAAAAGTAAATGGCAGACTGTTAACAATTGCAAGATTTTCTGAGTTGCGATGGGTTACTGAAAAAATCTTAGCTTTCAGGCGATTTTACTAAAAAAATCATAGGTTTAGAGTGTATAATCCGAAAAAATCGTAGGATTCAGATTTTTTAACTATTTTATTGTGAATTTTTTCGTACAAGAAAAATTTGTGAAAATGTATTTATAAATAGAGGGGGAAAAGTCTGTGCAGATTTGTTCACAGTAGTTTTCAGAAAATAGTGAGAACTTTTTGGTTTTTGATAAATAACCCCCTAGGTGTTTAGCTCTCCCTAGAAAATAGCAATCTACAGCCATTTAAGAACTTTATTTCCCAGCTATCCAGATGGAAACAACAAAAAGCAGAAATAAATGGTGACAGATCAACTATATTTAAAGTAGCTGTGCTCACTTAGGATTCCTATTGCACATTAACTCGTGCAAAGGCCTCAAGGTATTACCCGGAGGGAGTCTTCGAAATGGAAACTCACCCTCGGGGACAGGGAAGCTCTAACGTTTCAACTGAATGTAATCAGAGTATTGTCAAGAAAGAGTTAGGTTAATCAGCAATGGAAACAGTTTACCAGGCTAAAATATTTAATCTGGTACAGATATGGGATCCATTAGCTGGAAACCTGTTATCCAGAAAGGTCTTGAAAAGGGTTATACCCGAAACATGTAGTGTTGACACTGCTAATAAATGAAACACTTGCATTTTTGAAAATACTGCCTAGATGCCGTTTATTCCTACTATATACATTATTCTGATTATCCAGAAAGGTCTGAATTACGGAAAGGTTGTCTCCCATTGACTCCATTTTATCCAAATAATCCACATTGTACTTGATCTCAATAAAAATATAATTAATCCTTATTGAAACAAAACCAGCCTATTGGGTTAATTTAATATTTACATGATTTTCTAGTAGACTTAAGGTACAAAGATCCAAATTACGGAAAGATCCCTTATCCAGAAAGCCCCAGGTCCAATATCTGTACTTATAATGCAATGTGACACTAAGGTAAGTGACTGCTTTCAGCTTTTTGGCTACATGTCGTTTCACAATCTACAGTACTCTGGTAAATTATATATATTTTAGGTGTATATAAACTGCCCCAAAACAAAATCTGCAGCATATTTGTAAATAAATTGTTCAAAATTGCACAATCATGGTAAACATTAAGGGAGAGTTTTCCTCCCATCATGTTTTCTGACACATTTATAAAAAAATCACAAATGGGTCCATCACATAATCCACATTTTTAATCCTTTTTTAAATCCTTTTTATCTCTCTCTCTCTCTCTCTCTCTCTCTCTCTCTCTCTCTCTCTCTCTCTATAATGAGAAAGGCTAGAGTGCCAACCGAAATGTCTCCCGACACGTCTCCCGATAAACTAAAATGTTTAAATTTTTTTTTTCTCTAAGACCTGTGAGTTCGGACCTTCTATGGCAAGAAGCTTCCTTAAAGCTCAGCCTATTTTTCTTATATAGGTGAAGACTGCCAAGTCAACTCCCCAAATTTTAAGCTGAATTGGAAGCATATGAATAAGTCTTGCCTCCCTCTTAAAATATCTGTCCCAAACGTCCCAGCTGTGCAGCATATCTAGTCCTATGAGTATATTTGCATTTAAATGTATGTGGGTCAGTTTCAGTGTTTGTCGTTCCTGGCCCTTTAAAGCAGAGGTTCATTACAAGTCCCACGCAAAAATCTTTAACTCTCTTGTTTAAAGTCAGCTATGACCATGACATTAGCATTAACTGATCCTCCTTTAGGGTCCCCCCCCTTTATACAGTCAGCTGCAAAAACAGTGCCGAAATTAGTAACAGACCTAGTCCAGCCAGCATTATCTTACATCTTCTGTGTAGCCAAAAAACTCTCATTTTACCTTTCTTTTTCCAATGTTTTTGCATTTTTCTTTGTTGCAACTTTTCAAAATATTACACAAATGTACCTTGTCTCACAATATAAGCTGCAAAAGTAAGTTATTTTGTTACAGGTATGGGACCGGTTATCCAGAATGCTCATGAGTTGGGTTATTCTGGATAACGGATCTTTCTGTAATTTGAATCTTCATACCTTAAGTCTACTAGAAACTCATGTAAACATTAAATAAACTCAATATCCTGGTTTTGCTTCCAATAAGGGTTGACTATATCTTAGTTTGGATCAAGTACAAGGTACTGTTTTATTATTACAGAGAATTATTTGGATAAAATAGACTCTATGGGAGATAGTCATCTCCTAATTCAAAACTTTCTGGATAACAGATCCCATACCCATATAAAGTATTATACAGACAAAGTTATTTTGCTCTGAACAACATTGTTGATCATATGCAGGTCAAAAAAAGCTGCCAACTTGGTCATGGAGTAGACCATGTGAAGAACATATTACTTCATGTATGGAGCCCAACAATGGACCTACTTGATCAAGATCTGGAATAGCAAAATAAAGGAAAGAAAAGTTAGTTTGTTCTTTAATATTGACCAAGATCTGGACAAGAATCAGCCAGGTTTGATGGTCCTCATCCACCGCGTCTATGTAGGCCCCACACATGGGTGACCCAATTAGGCCCAGATTTGTTTGGTGAGCTGAGTTCTGAAATGAGGCAGGTTTGAAAATGTCATCTGCTGATGCACCATGCCAGCCTGTTCATGGTTTATTGGCAAATGAGCACGTGTAGAAGAGCAGCCAGTATTGCTGTGCTTTGGAAACATAATTGGAGCAATAGGAAAGTTGACATACTGTGAGTGGTCCTTCCTATGCTCACTGCATATATAATGTATCTGTATAGCAACGGACAAGGTCCATGTTGCTATGAATCCATTGCAAGCATCAAAATACTTGTCCACTGGGGGAACAGGGTATGGCAGCTTGTGCAATTTAGAGAAGTAGATAAATATATATAAAAGTCACAGGTGTTTTTACTTGTTGCTTAAAGTGATACTGACACTAACATTTTTATTTTCAAAAATAAATCTACATTAAAAGTTACCTATAGGCCATGACAGATCAGCTTTCGTAAGTAATTGTCACTTGAAGTTCCTAAACCTGACTGTTTTGCCAACCTGACTGTCCCTTCTTAACCTGACAGTTAGGGGCAGATTTACATAGGGTCGAATATCGAGGGTTAATTAACCCTCAATATTCGACTGCCTAATGTAAATCCTTCGACTTCCAATATCGAAGTCGAAATATTTAGCGCAAATAGTTAGATCGAATTGTTCGATTCGAAGGATTTTAATCCATCGATCGAACGATTTTTCTTCAACCTAAAAATTGATAGAAAGCCTATGGGGACCTTCCCCATAGGCTAACATGGCACCTCGGTAGGTTTTAGGTGGCAAAGTAAGGGGTCGAAGTTTTTTTTAAAGAGACAGTACTTTGACTAGTCGAACGATTTTTTGTTCAAATCGTTCGATTCGAAGACGAAGATCGAAGTAGCCAATACAATGTACAACATGTCTATGTGGTGTTATGCAGGGCTATATTTAAATATAGGTGGCCCTCGGTTGCCTATATACTAGATAAAGGGGGTTATTTATCAAAGGTTGAATTTCGAAGTTATGTGAATTTTTTTTAACTCGAAAAAAATCTGAATGTACTCACAACTCGAATGGGAAGTTATTTATGAAAAACTCGAACGTCTAATATTCGATCTAATACGGCCAACGGGAAAATTTGAATCGAATTCGAATTGAGTTTTCCTCCGAAAAAATTTTGAATATTAGGGAGACTATTAACATCTTCAAATGGTTCAACGGACCTCTGCCATTGACTTGTACATGCAGAGGTGGGCCAAGCAAGCCGGGCGCCCTAGGCAGCCCAGCCAGCCTGATCTCCCCTTCCTTTTTCCCCGTTACTCGCGCATGCACAGTAAATGCGTCCCGGTGCGCATGCGCAGTAAAGGCGTTCCCGGAGCGCATGCGCAGTAAAGATTTTCCCGGCGCAATAAAGACGTTCACGTGAGCCGAAACGCCACTCGAGCGTGCATCGCTTATTGCAAACAGATTTCCAGGTGGGTTCGATCTAGGGGTAGGCAGAAGAGGTAGCTGCCCAGTGCCCCCCAATCATTGCGCCCTAGGCAGATGCCTCTTCTGCCTACCCCTAGTTCCGGCCCTGTGTACATGAACTTGGCAGGTTTTAGATGGCTAAGTATCGAATTAGAACTGTTTCCAGGGTCAAGTTGTGATAAATCTCACATTCAAATTTGAGTTGGTGGTTTTAAATTCAATATTTTTTCACCAAAAAAAAATAGAAAATCAGAATTAACCATTCAAACCTTAATAAATCTGTCCCATAGTTTTTAAAAAGGGAAACTCTCCCCAGCCACCGCCAGGGTCTTGCCTTGTAAATCCTGTGGCAGAGCTGGGGGGTTAGGGGTATAATCTTGGCAGGACAACTGCGGAAGTGACTTCACACAAAACTGGAATGGACATCACACATGTGAAGTCACTTCTGCAACTTGGGGGCACACTAAGGTCCAGTGCCCAGGGTGGCACTGGATCTAAATCCCACCTTCTCACCTTTTTTCTTCGCTGAAAAGGGGCAGGGATTGGTACGGATGATATTGGCGGATGACTTCAGGGGGCAGATCAGTGTTTTCAGGGGTGGGGCTGTTGATGACTAGCCTAATGACGTGGCTGATCACCATGCCATTATATTCACTGACCTATGGTGGCCACATGTGGACCAAGGACCAACACAATAGTACACAGAGGCCCAAGCAGCCCCCACCAGCCCAATAAATAGTCTGTGTGGGATCAAGGGTTGCCACCAAATTAGGAAATCAGGTGGCAACTTTAGATCCCACACAGGCCCGGACTGACAATCTGTGGGTTCTGGCAAATGCCAGAGGGGCTGCTGTAAGTTGCCATAGACAATCACTATTTATTGGGCTGGTGGGGACTGCTTGGGCCTCTGTGTACGTGGAATGCCACAGCTTATTGTCTTGGTCCTTGGTCCACATGTGGCCAGCATAGGTCAGTGAATGATTAAATAAAAGTGGTGCCATTACAAACTCCTGTGGCAAACCCCCTAAACAATTCCTTCTGTATAAGGGTATGTCACCAACAGCTGCTCACTGTACACCAAACTTCAGCCAGTATGCTGACCAAAATTATCTAATTAAAGGAGTTGGGCATTATCTTTTTACAGTAAAACCTCAATTTTACACACATTTTTCAGATTTTACATTTCCCCAGACTTTTTTTCCTTCTTAGGTTCTCATTACTAATCTGTAAAGGTATATTGAAAGCATTTCTTCATACAGATTATCCAGGGACTATCTACCACTCTGGTATTGACAGTTTATTAAAAACGCAGTTCAAAGGTTTTATCAGAGTGTGGAAACCTAGAAGGTGTTTATTTCCGCATAGTCTCAGCACCATGGGAGAGAAGTTGATTTGCAATGGAAATGGTTTCTTTCATTGTTAAGGTCCCCATAGACGCAAAGATTTCTCTTGCCGAATGACCGATTTTAGCGAAGTCCGACCAATCCTTCGAAATTATCGTGAAGTTAGTGGGATTCGAACGATCTAACATCTTACGTTTTTTCAGGCGACATCTGTCAGAAAATTGATCGGCCAGGTTAAAAAATCTTTATCGGTCCCAGTGCAATCTATCTGTGTTTGCAGGGCCAAGCAGGCAGCTCCCCTTTGTTTTCCTGGCAATATCACCTGAAATGGTCTTTTTAGTTGATGGACAATTCGTACGATCTTTTCAAGATAATCATGGTCTCACGATGATGATCGGATCTTTTAAAAATCTTTACATCTATGGCTAGCTTAAGCCTCCTCATCCCATCTGGACCACATTAGTAAGCCAAGACCCAGAGAGATGGAGATAACCAGAATGAATCTATTAGTTGTAATGGCAATAACGATTCATATACAGGTTTAGTATAAACAAGATATAGATCAGCATGAGGCAACCTGGTAGATTTCAAGGGCCTCACACAGGTCCGGACTGAGAATTAAAATAGGCCCTGGCATTTCAGGTACACAGAGGCCCAATCAGCCCACTCAGAGGCCCAAACAGCCCCCACCAGCCCACTAAATACTTTCTATGGCACCTCATAGCAGCCCCTCTGGCATTTGCCAGAACCCACAGATTGCCAGTCCGGGCCTGCGTCACACATGACCCCTGGACCTCAAATTACATTTAACCTGCAACAATACCTCTAAAGAAATGCAAATCCTTGGCCATATTTGAGCCACTATGGACTGTAAACATACCATTATACTTTGTCTTTTGGTTTATTCTTCTCTCTTCCTAAGGATAATGGCACCAGGGTGATTTTGAAAGTTTTGTTGCCTAGTGTTTGTAGTTTAAGTGAAGGTCAGATACATGCTTAGAATACTTTTGAAACCACACTGTGTGCATTTAAGCAATTCCAATTCAACAGGAGAATAAGGGGCATTTTTAAACATTTTGTCTACTGACCAACAAATGGCAAAATGCAATAGCTACTCTAGGTGGGAGGGTTTACAATAATTTGGAAGATATTCTCTATGTTAGTGATCCCAAACCAGTAGCTTATGAGCAACATGTTGCTCTCCACTGCCACTGATGTTGCTCCCAGTGGCCTCATAGAAGCATCCACTTTGAATTCTCTGCCTTAAATTCAACTTTTGGAGGCATAAAGACACAGTTTTACTTCAACAGGAACTTCTGCAGGCTAGAAATCCATAATTAGCCTGTTTGGCATCCCCAAGTAATTTTTTTCATGCTTGTGTGTCTCCCCAACAGTTTTTACATTGGAGTGTGGCTCACAGGTATAAAATATTCGGGTCCCCTACTCTAATATCATCTTCCCTTTTTCTTACCAGGGAATTCTTGTTGTTATTTACTATTATTTTCAAAAACACATCACTTGAAAAAGCAATCTCTTAGCAACACTTTGCTGTATTTTGAGTTATGTGAAAAAATCCAGACTCTGGCTGGATAATTGTTCAATTTAGCCACGCACAATTTTAGAGCAATTGCACTGATCCTGTTCATTGACCGTTGGCGGGTCTGTCTGATCACAGGGTGAACAACCCTAAATGAGGTAATTTGTCATTTAAGTTTTCCCTTTTTTGGCTGATCAGCTATGGTGCAGTGGTAGCAGAGGTTTTATGTGCCAAGTAGAATGGGCGAGAGGGGCCACACATGTGCAACTGATCACACTGTTAAGGAGGAAATTGACTAAATTGTATGGAAAAAAGCTGGAGGTGTGTAGGCAGCTGTACTAAGTGTTTTGAAAAAAAAAAACTGGTATAGAGTGTATAGACACTTCTTGAGCTACAAAGTAATTTGCAAAAGACCACAGAGGGTGCTGGGGCTAAATCCTAACACTCAAATGTGCAAGATGCAATTTACATATAGACCTGCCAGGGCCTGATAATTTTGGACATTTGAGCATGAATGGTGACATGTATGGGGTACTGGTAGTTCACTAGGAAATTGGAAATGATATGAAAAGCATGGCAGTTTTTATCAGACCAGCTGTACTTTTTGTGTTTAAGAACTGATCTAGTCGAAGTCACAAAAAACGTCCCCGGGAGATCTGCAACCATCAAAATACATTAGCGGCCTTTTACACACTGCAGTGTGAGAAGTGCAATTTGGTCACAGTTGCCATGTTTTTTTTACCAACAATACAGTGTTTTCATTGTTGATGTTGCTAGGTGGTGTTGATCCTGATGCAATTGTGACTGATGTGCCAATATTTATTTAATTTCCCTTACATGTCATTTAGAATTGGATGCAATTAGGGTTTCCACATGTCTGGTTTTGACCTGGACAGCCTGTTTTTTTTGAAGGGCTTCCTGGATCATAACTGCCTGCCCGGTTTTACAAATTAGCCAAACCAGGCAGAAATATCAACTATTGACAATCGACCAATTGGCAATCGCCACATCATAGCCCCCATAGCCCCTAACATCACAATCCCCCCTCCACAGCGTTACAACCCCATCCCCATTTCACCATGGGCCCGCCCCCTGCCCAGATTCAACTGGGCCAAAAGGAGGTAACCCTATATGCAACTGGACTAAAACACTGTGGCAACTGACGGTCTCTTAAATATGTGCAATGACAGTTGGCTCAATAAACATAAATAGCTGCACAACACTGATCCAGGGAAATGATTCATGCTTCTTGCTGACACTGATAGGGACCAGCATGGGTTTAGAGCAACATACCTGAAAGAAACATACCCATGTGTATACCATTTGACTATCACCAATGCAGATTGACTTATAACACATCCTATTCTTATCAAGAGGAATATATTCATAGTGAATAGTGATCATTTGGCTTGCTTCATCAAAACACAAGATACATACATTAATTACAGCAGTTTTCACAAGGATTCCACCCTCATATTTGGCAAAGTAGTCAAACAAAATTGTAATATTCTATCTAGGGGAAAGCAACAAAAACTATTTATTTAGATAGGGTGACTTTAAATGATGCACGAATGTATCTGGGCTTCAGGTACACCACCTCTAATTTGTAGCCATATTGCAAATAGATAGGGAGAGTTCAACTTAAATTGGAATTAAATGAGGCCAATAGAACTCCGGTGAGTATACCAGTAATTTATTGCACTCTCCTTCAAAGGAGAAGTTTACATGAAAATGACAGCTGTGCTTGTTCAGGGTTGAAATAGTGGCTATCCCTCAGTACATGGCAAAAGGTTAATGAGGAATGGAAAGCATAGCCTCAATTCCATGATTCATTATATTGAATTCAAAAACAAATGGAAGAAATGTCAACTTGAATATAAACAAGTCAGTTTAAATTGAGTGTGGTTCCTATTTCCACTTACAACCCTGGTAATGGCAAGTCATGATTTTTTGAACTGGATACCATGTTAAAAGAGAGCGGACCAAGATAATTAGACATACAAAGAACCTTTGCAGTGATAATGTATATTGCCTGCCAACTCAACCACTATTAATTAAGTCAGTAGCTTCTTAGGGTCAGTTTGGGTCCAAATTGCTAACCTTCTGAAAAAATAATTTTTTGCACAGCCTCTCAATGTAGTCCGATCATTATTCCAGAATTCCAAATGAGCAGATACGCCTAATTTAGGCCAAAACCTGAGTTACCAAAAGGGGTAAAGACCTAGTTATTTGCATGAGCTGATTTTAGCATGGATGGACAGCTTTAAAACTCTGTTGCCCACCCCCCAGTTCTTACCCACTGAAGCCATCAGACTTTGACATTAAATCCCGATGAGTCAAATGACTTGTGAAAACCAAACCTTAGAACTGGAATCATACTTCAGTGACCAAACAAGGTTGTGTTTGGCTTCCATTAGCCACTCAAACACAAACTCTTATAGGTGGCCACTTTGATCCTCACCCACTCAGCAAATACATGAACGTTAATATAGTGTGAGCACTCACCCATATAATTCTTTTTTTGTTAGTTTAGTCACACTTATGTGACTGTATCAAAGTGTCAGCGGTCCTAGATTGAAGAGGCACTTAAATAATGACATAGCAAAAATGCTAAAGTACTGGAGATGCATTTAGACATAATTCAATCCAAGGATATCACCAATCCTCATACATTTTGTTAAAATAAATTTAGTCACAGCTATACATTTATAACAATATTATCCTATAGTTATGACATCACTTAGATCATAGGGAGTATTATAAAATCTGCACAGACTTTCTCCATATTTATTAATACATTTTCACAAATGTTTCTTGCGCAGCAAAATTCAAAATAAGATCTGAATCCTGCGATTTTTTTCATATTTTGCTCTTGAAACCTACATTTTTTTCCGTAAAATCGCCCCGAAAGCTACGATTTGGTCCAAGTTGGGTTCAATCAGCAATCGCGTCAACTACACATTTTCAAATTGGCATTGAGACCTAAAGAGGATCAGAAGCAGCGGAAGATGGTGCCTGGGAGCTCTGCTGCGCTGCTCCTTTAACTATTGTTAGACAACATAATATAAGAAGTGGTCTTTTTCTTAGGCACCAAAATATACAGAAAACTTTCTATGCATCAAATACATTGTATAAAAGTAAATGTATAATTATAAATATAGTCTTAGTATCCTGTATGAGAGCAGCAGGCCACAAACCTAGTGCTTGCACATGATTATTTGTACGATTATTTGTAAGAGTCATCATTTTTGCTAAACTACCAGTCGACCTATAGGAAAATAATAATACATATTATATAATACCTCTGAGTTCCAGAGCATGGATGAATCTGGCAGGTGTATATAAATGCACAAATCAACAGATGTATAGACAATTTCTGTACACAAACATGACTATAGAAATAAAACTACTGAATTGGGCAGATAAAAAAACTTAAAGCATGAAGCAGGGATGTGTAGCTCTATGTAGGCTTTAATTCATGTGCGCAATAAATGTAAGTGCCTGACTATACCACTAGTGTGTGATTAAAAAACTGATCATTGTAAAAGGATACATTACCCTGTTTGATGCAGTGGGGAGAATGTGTAGGAGAATGTGTATTAAAGTAAAAAATCCTTTATGTGGGCATGCTTTACATCTAGTTGGAGTGGTCACCTGGGCCATCCTAGACTTAAACAGTGCCTGTAGTGGCTTTCCCATGACAATATGAATAGCTTTGTAACCAGTAGGAATGCAACAAATCCACTATTTTGGCATTAGGATGAATACCTCATGAAATATTTGTCCGAATACCGAATCGAATCTTGTTTGTGTGATGAAAAGTCACATGATTTTAAGGATTCGGATTTGGTTCAGCCAGGAAATTGCATTCGGCTGAATCCTGCTGAAAAAGGCAGAATCTGTATTCAGTGCATCCCTAGTAACCAGTCTACAGTACTACAGTACTACAGTACAGTACATTGCTCCTTTGGTCTGTGGCCTGCTTGAAACACAGGGCAAAACTGCCTACAGTATCATACATTTCAGCGCATAGTTAAAGGAGAACTTTGTTAATGTTACGGGGCCTCATACTACTAAGTTTACAGGTCCATTCCCTCCTATGGGTTTGGATAAGAAGTTCACTGCATTCCTGGGAAGAATGGGTCAAGTAAAAAAAAAAAATTAAAGTCTAAATCTACCATGCCCTGATCTACTATTGTTACCTGAACTTTTATAAGAATGTCATTCCACTATTGGGATTCAGAATTCTAGGCATCTGGAAGTCTCATCATGAGCCCAGTCTTAGTAAAGGGCACAAACTGCAATAAGAATATTCCCCAATGAATTCTGATGTTTTTTTGCAAGAATAACTACAGGGACATTGGAGGGCATTATATATATAAGATGGGGGGGGGTAAAAGTGCCACCCCTTCAGACTAGAGCAAAATAACATTTATTTGAAGCAACATAGATGGGTTTTTCACAGTGAGGCTATGGAATGTCAGATGATGTTGTGATGGCTGATTCTGTTAATCAGAGAATGGCTTGGATGATTTCTTGGACAGACCTAATGTCCAAGGCTATTGTGATACTAAACTCTATAGTTAGTATATGAGTAGACTGTAGTATACAGTAGAACCCCCATTTCAAATTTTTCAGGGGACCAGAAAAAAATTATGTAAAATCCAGGAAAATGTAAAATCAGGGAAATGTATTATGCATAATGTATAGGTGGGACCAAAAAACAGCAAAGTAAAACGAGGGAAAACTTAAAATCAGGGGATGTAAAATGGGGGTTCTACTGTATATAGTTTATGTAAGTGTATGGAGGGGTCAGTGTGAGTGTGTATATGTATGTGCGTTGAGTTTCATTTGGAGAGGTTGAACTTGAAGGTCTTTTTGTCAACCCAACTTCACTATAAAACGATAAACTATAAAAACGAAAAAGTCTAACGAAAGATGTAGACTTTTCTGCTTATTACTAATTACTACATGGCAGCACAGAAACCAGTGCAACTAGCATCATCATTTAATAATCAGCCCTGTAGCATCAGCTTATATTACAGACCAACATAATTTTCTACTTGATAATTTGCAACGACCCCTAAGCTTAGCTTCTCAACAGCTGCTCAGAGCCCACTGAGCATGTGAGTGTCGCAGGCACTTTCCAAGATGGTGACCCCCCTATAACAAGTTTGAAGTCCTGGGTCATTACTGCTATTGACATACTAATGAATTTATTTCTATTTTGTAGCTCTAAAAATCTACATTTTGTAGTGGGAGATAAGCTTTTCAATTCAGGGTGATTGCTATCAGATTTGATGTGTTGTGTAGCTATTAATTTTCTCCTGTATGAACAAGGATACCAAAGGGAAAAATAGATTGGAAATTTCTCCAGAGAAATAGTGCCTATACGTACTCTTTCCAAACTGCACCAATCCTCAATGCGCCAGTTCAGCCTGCTGCAGCGTATTGCATGCAAGGTGCAAAGTGCAGGGCACACAGATGCAAGGAAACTTTAAATTTAGCACTTACCTTGGAGAGGTGTTACTTCCAGGGATCCCTTTGAGAGCTGCACCAACACATATATGGAACTTGCACCTCCTGAATCGCATGCTAATGCCGTTTCTAGCGCCAGGGCCGGATTTACATAGCATGCGCTTATAGGCCCGCTGCAGTCCATTGCTCCCATCCTCTCCCCTTCCTTTGTGCACATGCACAAATTTTCATCACCGAATACTGGGCATTGGTGCACAGGAAATTTAAAAACTATTGTTTCTCCTGCAAAACCCCAGTGCTTCCAAACCAATGTGTGATTGGGCAGCATGCTGCCCCCATAAAATTCTGCCACATTAGGGTCGGGCATTTGTTGCCTTTCCATAACTCCGGGCCTGTCTAGCGCTGCTCACGTCATACATTGATCAAGAGAAAAAGTGGCACAACTTGTGCAAGATTTATACCCTAATGAAGAGCTACATTGGTAAATTGCGAGCAAGTTGCAGCACACCCTACAGGTCATTTATTTATGGCAAATGCAGTGCACATAGTGTAATTTAGGAGGAAATCCCCATGTTTTTTCCCACATGCAGAATTATTCCAAATAATTTTGGCATCACTGCATCTGGGATGTGCTTCAACGTACATTGAACACAATTGCTCTGAAAATTCCAGATGGCATCACTTTCAGCATTCAGTGTCTATTGATTCTGGTCACTGTGGGAACCCTGCAGAATTCAAAATGGGCCCTGGCATATCACATACAAAGATTGCCAGATTCCACAAATTGCCAGTCTGTGCCTGCCCTGGAGCAAAATTTCAAAAATTCATAACAGGAGGCAAGACAAAGGCAATGGGACTGAGTACAACTATATAGAATTGCAAGGAACTGCTTTAGACACAAGTATCTTTAATACATGGCAAACATTTGTGCAACAACTGTGCCAAATGCTGCACTATTGCAACTGTGTTTTTGATATAAATGACCCCTGCTACTAATGCTGGAATACTGGAATTTCCAAAAACTTTATTTTACTACTATATCCCCCAAATGAATACTGAAGCAACAGTTTATATTAAGTGGCATATTCAAGAATATTATCAAAGTAAATTAAGTAAATATTGCCCTTTTACATGTCTTGCCTTGAATCACCATTTCGTGATGGTCCCTGTGCTGCTTCAGAGATCACCTGACCAGAAATACTACAACTCTAACTGTAACAGGAAGAAGTGTGGAAGCAAAAGACAGAAATCTCTCTGTTAATTGGCTCATGTGACCTAACATGTATGGTTTGTTTGGTATGCTTGTGTGCACCGTGAATCCTACAATCCCAGGGGGCTGCCCTTAAATTTTAAATTATTTATGATTACCCAATGGCACATACTACTAAAAAATTATATTATTATTATGAAAATGGTTTATTTACATGAAGCAGGGTTTTACATATCAGCTGTTTTATGCAATATATTTCTTATAGAGACCTACATTGTTTGAGGGGTATAGTTTTCCTTTAATCAATGGTTTCCACTTCTGATTTAAAAGTATTGTCTGTAGCATACAAAGACTGTGAGCAACAGGCATCATAGAGAAACACAGTGTAAATTATTTTAGGGCATTTTCTTTTCCTCTGCTATTGAGCCTTTTATTACATCTTCATATTTCTAATTCCCTAACAAGAAAATCACTTCTTTTCTTTTCCATTGGCATGCTTATTGAATAAAGGTATGAGGGCATAGGTAATCATGTGTGTTTCTTCATTCCAACACACTAAAAAGTGCCCATCAGTATGGCCTACTATTTCTGGCAAAGCTGTGAGCTTATGAGAGACGCATATATAAAATGTGAGGGTGGGTTGGGACTGAGCAGGAATTCAGCATTTAAAAGCAGTTTTTAGGCAGACCAGAACTATTACGTATCAAAAGAGTAGACTGATGGGAGTGGTAAGGAGAAAACACCCCAGTTTATGTCTCTCACCAAATGTCTTAATTAGGAAGCTCCTGGAAGGCTGCAAAGGAAACACAAGCTCCTGAACAAAGTTGATCATGGAGACTCCTGTCTGGATTATTTACAGTTTGGTAGAGAAGAGACACGTCTTGCCATTTGCAACATCTTTGTTCGATGCTAAAGCATTCAGCTACTAATTACTGAGTAAACTGGACTTGTGAATGAAGTCTTTGGAAAGCAGGGGCACTGCAGAAATGTGATTTTTCAGTTCACAATATCTGCCCCATATTGAGGAAATAAAAGTGTCATGCGCAAGAGAAAACAAATATAATGTGCGCGTGTCTGCCTTTTAGGGACGGAATACAGAAACCCTATCCAGAGAGCTCTGAAAACCAGGAATGCCATATCACATTGAGTACTATTAAAACAAATAATTCTTGAGATTTGCCTTTTCTCAGTACAGGTGTGGGATTCTTTATCCAAAAACTGGTTATCCTGTTATCTCTCATTTACAGGAAGGCCATCTGCCCTAGACTCCATTTTAATCAAATAATTCAATTTTTAATATGATTTCCTTTTTCTCTGTAGTAATAAAACACTACCTTGTACTTGATCCCAACTAAGATATAAGGTCCAATGCAGTCTGGATAATAGATCCCATAGATGTAATAAGACAGCACTTAATATTAACTAACATAACTTATCATTATTTAGTGATGGGCGAATAAATTTGGCAGGCACAAATTCACAGTGAATCTCCGCGTTTTGCTGCCTGTGAATAAATTTGTGAAACTGCAAAAATAATCCACTACATTGCATGCATAAAAATTGCAGCGCTTCAAAATTATTCAGCCGCCTGTTGACTTTAATGCATTTGGACAAAATTGAGTGTGTCAAACTTGATGCGTGTCAAAAGAACATGACGCCATTTCACCATTTCGCGCATTTTGTGGTAAATTAGTGAATTTCCAGTGAAGTGAAATGGGACAAATTCGCCCATCACTTATTTACATGCATCAATATATACATGAGCTGCTATACTACTCACTCTGTGACATAGGTCTATACATTATAATTAAGCAAAACCTCAGTGGCCATATTATCAGGCAAATTGTAGACTTTGAGTACACAATGATGTACTTTGGAGGCAATGTGCCTCCTAGAAATATCTCCTAACCTTAGATGAAACGATAAGGGCACACATGCACTGAAACTGAGCATCAGCCAGGATCCTCAAAAAGCAGACTACCATCAGATGGGTACAAGGGGTTCTCCAGTCATGGGCCTGAATAGCCACAATTGTACAATTTGTCAGAAAGATGTGGCTTTTGTGGAGGAGTGGGTTGGGTTCTGCAGAGTGGTTGGCTGAATAAAAGTCATAAGCATGTGTGCTTAAGGCATTTTTTAATGGGGCCCCGTTGTACTTGTTGGCAGGGGCCCGGGTAACTTGTGACCTATTAACTGAGGGTGGGGTGGACACTTAGCAGTATGAAGCCTACCATACTTCTCTATTATTCTATCTGACTGGTGTCAGTATAATATCCTTCAAAACTGGCACAATGGAAAGTACATACCTTATATATTAAATATCACTATACATACTTTATAAATATGTTATTTGTAACCAGCTACAGGGCTGTTCCATGTGGACCAAATATACATTTGTGTGGATTATATGTTCATCTTCCTCTCAGTTAACAGCTTTGCTATAACATTCTAATATCATGGGGATCACAGTTTTCTTCAGGTGTGATCAAGAGGTTGGTGTGCTGCTGTCAGTAGGCAGACATGTTCAAACACTGACAGAGAGGATGTCTGCAGCTTTCTCTCATTATCCACAGAATATTATTAACGAGAAAGAAAAAAAACCAGGAGACCGCTGTTCGGACCACCTGCTGGGAAGGTAATGAAGCAAAGGCATGCAATTGCTGTGTGCTGACTTTTATCTCCGAGACCCCTAGTCACCTTATAAAACTGACACCTGCCACAAAACACATTCTCAAATTTTTTTCTTGAAATGTTTAACTGTGATTTCTCTCTCTTACTGTATGTCCCATAATCCTCCAATACGTTAGTGACAAATAATTCCACTAAACAATGCTGGTTTAATTACAGGCTGGTAATTCTAGTATTATTACTCTTTATTTATGTAGTGCTGACAGGTTTACAAAAAAATTGATCACCATTCACATCATAAATGCCTTAACATAACACATAAGAGTGAAATTAATTAGAAATCAAGTATAAATGCCTGTATGTATTTAGAGCAGTGATCCCCAACCAGTAGCTCTCCAACCCCTTGGATGTTGCTCCCAGTTGCCTCAAAATATATTAGCTTCAGGAGCTTATTTTTGAATTCCAGGTTTGGAGGCAAGTTTTGGTTGTATAAAACGAGGTGTACTGTCAAACAGAGTCTCAATGGAGGTGGACAATCCACATTGAGGCTATCAAATGGCCAATCACAGCACTTATTTGGCAGCCCAAGAACATTTTTCATGCTAGTGTTGCTCCCCAACTCCTTTTACTTCTGAATGTTGCTCACGGATTCAAAAGGTTGGGGATCCCTGATTTAGAGTATGGTATGAAACCAATTTACCATATGGTACCAACACAGATGTGAGCAGAATGTTTGAACTCTCTGTAGAATTGTCAAGCCTGGGTTATCGAGTCCAGATGTGAGGAGGCAAGGAGTGGCCAACAGTCCCAGATTTAGCCAGAAGCGGGGTACCAAGGAGTAAGCAGAAGAATCGCAGGAGCAGGCCGAGGTCGAGGCAGGCATGAGGAGGCAAGGAGTGGCCAACAGTCCCAGATTTAGCCAGAAGCGGGGTACCAAGGAGTAAGCAGAAGAATCGTCAGGAGCAGGCCGAGGTCGAGGCAGGCAGAGTTCGTGCGTAACCGAAAACAAGCCGGGTCGGGGGCAGGCAGATAGCAACCGAGGTCCAATAACAGGCAAGGGGTCAAGCAGGTAGAAGTCAATCAGAAGTCCGAGGAAACAAGCCGAAGGTCAAACCAAAATCAGGAATCAAGTCACATCAAGGAGCTAGTATTATAACCAAGCAAGGATCCTTTTCCAGAGCGTCTTTTTAAGGAAATGTCTTGACGCCAAACGTGAAGACGCCAGCGTCATCATGCCGCACGCCATTGCGTCAGCGGCCGTTTCGTCGCCCGCGTCCGCCTCGGCGCGCAACAGTTTCCGATGCGCTCACGTCCGCGTCCATGTTGACGCTCGTGTGCGAATGGACCTTACATTGCCCCCCCCTGAGGGGTGGCCTCCGGACACCTCTGGATGGTTTCTCAGGATGGCTCTTGTGGAAAGCTTTGATGAGCCTAGGAGCGTGGATGTTTCCTACCGGTTCCCAAGAATTCTCTTCAACAGAAAACCCCTTCCACTTGACCAAATACTGCAACTTCCCCCAACGAAGCCGAGAATCCAAAATTTGTTCCACTTCAAACTCAATCCCTTCTTGACAAATGACAGGGGGAACAGGAACAGGATGCTGGCAGGAGAAAGGACTAGAATGAAATTTCTTCAATAAGGAAGCATGGAAAACTGGATGGATCTTCATGGACCCCGGAAGTTCTAGTTCAAAGGTAACTGAATTAACACATCTTTTAATTGAAAAAGGCCCAACAAATCTAGGGGCAAACTTCTTTGACGGATGAGGAAGGCGAAGATTGGTAGTGGCTAACCAGACCTTGTCTCCTACTTGAAAGTTTGGATCTGCTCCTCGTCTTCGATCAGCAAAAACTTTAAATTGGAGTTGAGCCTTGCGAATCATGTGTTGAAGCATCTCAACATTCTCCCTCAGAAATGTAAGTCTATCCTGGACCGAAGGAAGAGATACTTCCGGAAAAAGGCTTAGAAGATTCAGGATGAATGAGAATTGGAGCAGAAATAAAAAGTGTCTTTAATTTCTCAAAAGCTTCTTGTGATTCAGAAGACCAGTAAAATTTTCTCTTGAGACTGGTTAAGTCCGTGATTGGTTTGATTATAGAAGAAAAATTTTTAATGAATCTTCTATAAAAATTAGCAAAGCCCACGAATCTTTGCACCCCCTTTCAATCCTTGGGAGGTGGCCACTTAAGAATCACATCCACCTTGCTTACATCCATGCAGACCCCAGAAGCAGACACAACGAAACCCAGGAATTCAATGGAGGATTTTTCAAATTCACATTTGGGGGCCTTCGCATAAAGCTTATGTTTCCTTAAGCGTAAAAGAACCTCTTTGACATGTACACGATGTTGTTCCAGAGAAGAAGAGAAAATTAAAATATCGTCCAAGTAAACAATAACAAATTGATCAAGCAGATCGCGGAAAATATCGTTCACGAAATGTTGGAACGTAGCAGGGGCATTGCAAAGACCAAATGGCATAACCGTATATTCGAAATGCCCATAACGTGAACGAAAAGCTGTCTTCCACTCATCTCCCTTGCGGATTCGAATCAAATTGTAGGCCCCTCTCAAATCCAACTTTGAAAAAATCTTAGCTTGACTCAACCTCTGGAAAAGTTCTGAAATAAGTGGTAAAGGATATCGGTTCTTGACCGTGATTTTGTTAAGATCTCTGAAGTCAATGCAAGGTCTTAAGGAATGATCCTTTTTCTCCACAAAGAATATTCCTGCACCAGCGGGAGATGTAGAGGCTCGGATAAACCCCTTTTCCAAATTCTCGTCAATATATTTCTTCAAAGTCTGAAGTTCAGGCTCAGAGAGCGGATAAATTCTGCCAAACGGGATAGGAGCTCCAGGGAGAAGATCTATAGGACAGTCGTAGTCCCTATGAGGAGGAAGAGAATCAGCTCCCTTTTCATTGAAGACATCAAAAAACTCATGATAAACAGGAGGAACTGCTTGAAGTTCACCTTTATCCAGAAGAATGAACTCCTTCAAACGGAGAATTGTATGACAGTTTTGTAGACAAAAAGAAGAGTTAAATATCAGAGAACCAGTGTGCCAGTCAATAGAAGGATTATGAAGTTTCAACCAAGGCAGACCCAGGATCACAGGAAACAACAAGGAATCCATCACATCAAACTTTATTTCCTCATAATGTTTAACATGGGAAGCAACAAAAAGTGGAGTCTCATGAAGAATTGAGCCAGAAGACATCAAGGAACCATCTGCCAATTTAATACTGAGTGGCTGGGACTTGGGAAGTAACGGAAGATTATGCAGTGTAGCAAAAGTCTTGTTCATGAAGCAGCCACAAGCCCCAGAGTCCACAATGGCGTCAACCTCAATCTTTCTTGGACCCATCTGTAAAGAGACGAATAGTCACAAAAGAGTTCGTTGGAATTGAGGAATTATAAACTGAAGACGATTTAACAGATGTACTACCCTTAGGGCGAGTTGGGCAGACTCGAAGGAAGTGACCAGATTGGCCACAATACAAGCACAGATTTAAACGTCTGCGGCGAAGTCTCTCCTCAGCTGACAAAGCTCCCCGGGCCACACCAATCTGCATAGGTTCAGACTCTGATGAGACAGCGGAGGGGGCTGGTTGATGGATGGGAGGCGGAGCTACAGGAATGACCCATGAAGGAGACGGTGAAGAATTAACTGGCACCTTCTCAAGCGGAGGAGTTTGCACCCATTAATAAAAGTCCTGTAGGTGCTTCTATCCCCCGAAAACTTGTCAGGTAGAGCCACCTTGGGTTCAGAGGAAGATCCAGAGCCGGCCCCAGAATCCTCAGGAGACAAGAAGGAAGGACCCGAAGCAGAACGCGGATGAGTCACTGGTTCTTGCAGAGCTTGTAGCTGATCTTGCATAACTTGATAGCCGCCTTGTAACTCGTGAACAGCTTGAGCTAGACCAGTGATCTGCTGAGAAATAGTCTTCAAAACCGACCTCTCCTCTTTGGACTCCATTAGGCTTGGTTATACTGTCAAGCCTGGGTTATCGAGTCCAGATGTGAGGAGGCAAGGAGTGGCCAACAGTCCCAGATTTAGCCAGAAGCGGGGTACCAAGGAGTAAGCAGAAGAATCGTCAGGAGCAGGCCGAGGTCGAGGCAGGCAGAGTTCGTGCGTAACCGAAAACAAGCCGGGTCGGGGGCAGGCAGATAGCAACCGAGGTCCAATAACAGGCAAGGGGTCAAGCAGGTAGAAGTCAATCAGAAGTCCGAGGAAACAAGCCGAAGGTCAAACCAAAATCAGGAATCAAGTCACATCAAGGAGCTAGTATTATAACCAAGCAAGGATCCTTTTCCAGAGCGTCTTTTTAAGGAAATGTCTTGGCGCCAAACGTGAAGACGCCAGCGTCATCACGCCGCACGCCATTGCGTCAGCGGCCGTTTCGTCGCCCGCGTCCGCCTCGGCGCGCGACAGTTTCCGATGCGCTCACGTCCGCGTCCATGTTGACGCTCGTGCGCGAATGGACCTTACAAGAATGGACCGGTTGGAATCAGTCTGAGGACCCAAATGATACAGGGCAGCAGTACTAACTTGCCCGTATTTTCTTTTGTTGCATAATAGATATAAATCTAGAAATAATACCGAAAATTGATTGTATACTGTAGTGCGTAATAGACACAATTCTGGTTTTTTATTTTATACCATTATTTGCAGATGGTCTTGACCCGGGCAGCCTTTCTGAAAACTGGGCTGTACGGGTCAAATCCGAACAGGTGGCAACCGTACACACAAAACTAGGTTTGCAACCTGTCCAGATTTCACCCAGACAGCCCAGCTTTTGGAAGGGCTGTTCAAATTAAGAAATCCGGCCAGGACATTGAAGTTAATGACATGGTGATCACCACTATGGGGGGGTTTGTGGATGCACACCTAAGGCCAATTTCAAAAAGTATAATTTCAAAAAGTATAAAGCCCTGTCTAAGTAATTCAAGTAAATATGCCAGTGCATGTAATTTTGAAACAGGGTTTTTTTGTTACAAAGTTATGATCATAATATTGATAAGCCACCATACCACGTCAAGGTAAAACCCCACATGGTGGTCCCTAACTTATTTATCTTTAATCATAGTAAACAAGGTACATTACCTCTCTGTAGTAACAATTCTTTGTGTAAACATCTCCTGTGCCTTGGTTTCAACTCTGTGCTAGATCCTCCCCCGCCAACTGCTGAGCGGCTTTTACCTTGACGTGGTATGGTGGCTTATCAATATTATGATCATAACTTTGTAACAAAAAAACCCTGTTTCAAAATTACATGCACTGGCATATTTACTTGAATTACTTAGACAGGGCTTTATACTTTTTGAAATTATACTTTTTGAAATTGGCCTTAGGTGTGCATCCACAAACCCCCCCATATTTATGGTGATCACCACGTCATCATCCCTGTCCACAACAACATCCAATCTGCCCCCAACATCACTGGCCACCCCCCAGCTTCACTGGCCTGCCCCTCAACGTCATCTGCCCAGCCCGATTTCCCCCAAATTGAAAAGGTGGCAACCCTACACGGATCTGATTTAGCCATCAAAATGTATAGTTGTGCTTTCGGAGCTGAAATTCACTCTGTGTGCCTACACCTGAGCAAATGAAATGACTTTGGGTGCGGGCACAGGGAAAGGCAGATGCCAGCACAGGGGCTGCTTCTTGGCCCACGTTTATCTATTTATAATTGTCCACTGTTTTTTTACGAGAAACACATTTGTATGTTTTCTATGAAGAAAGTAGGTTATTATGCTTCTGGATGAAACATATCTCTTATCATACTGTCATGCCTCTAACATATATGCATATGTTTATACAGAGAGAGAATGTAAGAGGGAAAAATGGATAACAGAAGATAGAGGAAGCAGGTAATCTGTGGATGTACACAGCTGTGGCTGAACTGTAAATCGCAGAATCCCCTGATGTTGGAGGGCTACATTAGCATATAGCCCTGATCGTACACAAGACTGTCCCAAATGTATTTTGATGATGGCTTCTTTATTTAAAAGGCATCAGCAGAAGCAACAGAAAGGGAGGGACTATAATTAGGAAGTGCTGGCATATTCATAAGAATGAGTTTGTCGCGTTAGACAGAATGACTGTCATAGGCCTTGAATGGCTGTAAATGAATAAAGAGACAAAAAGGAAATTAGATTAGCATCTTGTGCAAATCAATAACTAGCAAAACAAAGGTTAATGGTTTTAAACGTTCAGTAAACACATCTACCAACAAGCAAATGCTGTTTTTGTTTCCATTAACACCTGCTCAATTAAGTCATCTCATATTATAATGAAGACATTTTGCTTTGTTGCTTCTGGGAGAACAGTACAGCTAAATTCCCTAGAGAGGGAGGGGCAAATACCACAGCATATTGATCCTCATCAGACAGTCTGGACCTGTATCCTGATCATTGACCAGGAAATGACAGACACACACACATGCCTTATGCCTTTCTTGAAATTCACTCATTCGGCTAGTGAATGAGTCAAATTCGGACAGGTAACCCAAATATTGACCCATGTAGGCAGGTCCGGACTGAGAATTAAAATAGGCTCTGGCATTTCAGGTAAACAGAGGCCCAATCAGCCCACACATAGGCCCAAACAGCCTACACCAGTCCACTACATATTGATTTATATTGCCACTTATAGCAGCCCCGAAGGGCATTTGCCGGAACCCATAGATTGCCAGTCCAGGCCTGCATGTAGGGCTATCTTTAGCCAATGATGCCATAAACAGCCCCACTGAACAACTAAACAGCTCAATGAAGGACTACAAAGGAAATCCTTGTATCTGTGCTGTCTGCCTTAAACAAGATTGATGCTTAGAGCCGCAGCCATCAGTGGGAGCCTTTATGCCCCTGAAACATTTGGCATAGTTATCTAACAGCAAATTTTTGGGCCACAACAAAATCTTTTTTTAGTGTCCCCGTAACTTCTGCAAGAGCCCCCCCCCACTGCAACAACAGGGCTATTTGCTCTGCTGTTATACTATAGTACACACACCATTTCCCCATTAAAATAAAGGAAACAACATTCCTGTGGTGAGCACCAGATACCACCATAACATGTGCTTTCTGTGTGTATTACAGTATATAATACCTGAATATCATGTAAATTATATCCCTATATATAGTTCTTAGTGATGTAATGTCTGTTACATCATTCCCTGAAACTTGTGTATTCTAATAAATAATGTTCCCTCTGAAATATCAGGATATTAGAAGTGACTTCAGAGTTCCATTACTTGTATAAAAATCTCTTGTCCGTTTGTCTGGCTCTTTTTCTTTGATAGTTTACAATATCCTTAATTTTGCAATTAACTATACTGTCCCAAATTTTCCAATGTGAATTTTCTGCTCATAAAATACTTTTTATATCCATATAGGGTTACTTAAACTTCTAAATTCTTTACTTTGCAATTTAAAATAACACGAAGAACCCCCTGCAGATACTGTAAAAAAGTTTAGGTAAAAAAAAAAACTTGCTGTACTTCTCCGTTTCCCTGCTGTGTGTTGTATGTTATCACGCCATGTTATTGTTGCATCCTTTGTCATCATGCCTAATCTTTCAGTGGGACTGGGCAGAACTTCTACGCAAAGTGCAAAAATAAATTGAGGGTTGCTCTCCCAGAGCAGTAATGTCTGATTAGGACTGTTAACCCTGAAAATATCTTGTGAATATTTAAATAAACCTGGGTATTGACTTTTATCATAAATATGTGGTGTTGAGATATAAAGGATATAAATGGCACATTGTATTGTTTGAGTTTGTATATCGTATATATTCTATTGAACTCATTATGATCACTGGGGAGAGTAGCAGTTCATCTAGAACACACGGATTAATTGTATATATAAATTTAGTGTGGTCGTGGATTGAGTAAAAACTTGAATATCCTTTTTGTTATAGGGGGTACATTATTCCCTATATATGTTTTTATAGAAATCCAATTCAAACTACAGTATATGCATCAGTTTTTCCCCCACATAACTGCACCACTAATTGCTTGGGAGCCTGGCAGTCTAGGCTTGCAGTATTGAGCAAGGCCACATCAACTGGAGAAAAAGTTGAAACAAAATAATCTACATTTGATAAAGAGACCCTACAGGAAACATTGTTGTGAAAGAAACAAAAACTGGGGTTTGAAGATATATCACACAGGATCTGGAGAAGGAAACAGAAGCGAGGAGATGTGATATGCTGAAAGATCACCAAACTTAAATAATCCTGTTGAGAAAGTGCAAAGGAGCGAGTGTGAAGGGATATACAGGAAGTAGAGATGAGAGACATGGGACATGCTGGGGGAGAGGAGTGATACAGGAAGTGGGGAGACAGATAAAGGACACAGCTTCCTCCAGGCATAACAGATGCACTTACACTATATCAAAATAAGACTCTCTTGTTACAGTAGCACAATAGAGAGCATTTTCTGTCTGATACAGAAATCCCAAACTTGTCCATTATTATGCTGCACATCCATGACAGCCTTGGGATGTGAGGAGTCTGCAATTCTAGGGACAACAGGGCTTTTCTAAAATGTGCAGTTTATTGTAAGGGTTGGGGAGGGCTTGAAGAACTACATTTGACCTCAGCTAATATTCAGGCACTAGAGATATTCAAATCAAGATAAAATTATAGATCAGCACCACAGGCTATGAAAAAACACAAAACAAAAAACAGAACCTAGCACAATATTGAACACACATGTCTATAAAGAAATTCCCTGGAATTGATAGTGATATGCTGTTTTGAAATCAAGAATCTTGAAAGTTGCTAATCCCACCAGAGAGTGGAAAAGTGGATTTTAGTGGGCAGATTTACTAAGGGTCGAAGTGAATTTTCGAAGTTAAATTAAAAATTTCGAACTATTTTTTGGGTACTTCAACCATCGAATAGGCCTAAATTCGACTTTGATTAGAAGTGAAAATGCTTAGGCTATTCAATAATCGAAGTACTGTCTCTTTAAAAAACTTTGAGTTCGACACTTCGCCACCTTAAATCTGCCGAATTGCTATGTTAGCCTATGGGGACCTACTAGAACATATAGCCAACATTTGGTTTTTAGAAGTTGGAGTATAATCGTACGATCGTACGATGAAATTGTTCGAATCGTACGATTAAATTGTTCGAATCGTTCGATTTAAAGTACGATCGTAGTACGATCTCGGTACAATCGTAGGATGTTAAAAATCCTTCGAATTCGAGTTTGAATATCGAAGTATGCAATTCGATGGTCGAATTTCGAAGTTTTTTCCACTTCGAAATTTGACCCTTGATAAATCTGCCCCTAATTGTTTGAAGACAACACCGTTGCACCATGCTTTTGGTCTACCTTTTCAAAAAAGTGCTTCAAAATCTTTGTTTTTTTATTAAATTATAATTTTATTCTGGAGATAGCTCTTTGTAAGAATCACTATAGCACTTAAAGATAAGGTCACACTGGGCGTTTCGGGGAGATTTAGTCGCCTGGCAACAATCGCCCCAAACACTTTTCCTCATGCTTGTGCTGGCTAAAATGAAAAATCACCTGCGACAAGCACACTCGGGGATTCGTTTTACGAAGTCACCCGAAGTTGTCTCACATGTGCTTAGCGCCGGCGAGTTTTCATTTTAGCTAGCGCAAGGAAGGCATTCAGGGAAATTGGTTGACGCAAAGACGAGGCCAGGTGACTAAATCTCCCCGAAATGCCCAGTGTGACCTTACCCTAATAACACACAAGAAAAATCTGTCCATAGACTTTTTTTATGGTTCAAGATAGATACAGATTTGTGTTGTAACACACTGGTAGTTCTGTTTTTTTGTTTGTTTTTTATAGCCTGATTTGGTGATCCAGTGGAGGAACTGTGAAAAAGATCGGCAAAGGAAAACATTCTGATGCCCCTCCCTTTCATTATAGAGAAACTTTACCCCTATACAATGTAGATGTCTATAAAAATAGATTGCATAAAACAGCTCATATGTAAAATCTTGGTTTATGTAAGCAAAACATTTTCATAACAATATACTTTTTGTACATTATGTGTTGTTTGGTAATCCTAAATAGAAAATTGCCATTTTAAGAATTGAGGGCCACCCCCTGGGATCCTATGACTCACAGTGCACACAAACATACCATACATGTTAGGTTATATGAGCCAATTAATGGATTCAATTCTGTCTTTTGCTTTCACACTTGTTCCTGTTACAGTTAGAGCTGCACAGAGAATATCATGAAATGGGGGCTCAAGGAAAAATATGTAAAAGGGCAATATTTACTTAAATATATATTCCAGTTTGGTAAGATTCATGCTGCTTAATATGATATAATATAAACTGTTGCTTAAATATTCATTTTGGGGGTAAAGTTTTCCTTTAAATGGGAAGCATTTTTCTTATGGCAGCAGACAGGCAGGAATTGCCTTTGTCTTCTATCACATGGGACTGAAATTGAACTTCTGAAATGTGAAGGCTGAAAATCAGCCCCTACACGGGCATTAGCCTCCTCTCTTGCCAGCACCCAGAACTGTTATGCCTGCACTAGAACCAGCACAACAGTTCCGGGTACAGGCAAGAAAGGAGGCTATTCTTTGCACTAAAGACAGTTGCATAGTACACTAAGGATAAGTGAGCTGGTTCTGGGCGAGTATAAACTTATGAGAAACAGCAGTGCTTGCTAATCGGCTGTACAAGTTAAATTCACTCAGTGTGGACACATGCAGAGATAGAATAATTCATGGTCTCTAGTATAATACTTGAATAAGGGCAGAAAAGTCAATAAATATTAAGAGAAGTTATACCATAAAAATTTGCTGTAATTTATTAAATATCTGGTTTATTTCACAAAGGAAAATTGTTACCTGCTACTTGTAACTTTCTTGATAGGTTTAGTTGTTTTCTGTGGGAAAAGTACCTTTTTATTCCTATTTATTGCCAGGCACAAGTAGCAGCTGCTAAAATGTGTAACAAATGGGCGTTCCCTCCCATATGTTTAGCAGTTTCTCACCTGTGTATTATTCACCACAGCCTGTGATGTGCATCTGACTTAGAGCCCTTCTTAAAGATCATGGATTTTTGGTTTTAGGGCTCTTACACACAGCGTTTTTTCCTGCACTCCCCTGTGGTGCGCTTTCTTCCATTCAGCTACAGTGGAGCGCAGGAGTAGACACACTCAATTATTGTGAAGGGTCTGTACTCACACAGACGTCATTTCCAAACGCAGATGGGACGCAGCATGTTGCATTTCACCTGTGTTCAGCGCATACATACGTCTGTGCAGGAAAAACCACCCGTATGTAAGAGCCCTAAGACTTAATCCTGGCACTGTGAAAATGGACCGCACTAGAGAAAAACAGGATAAAAATAAATACATTTCCAGTTACTTTTTTTTGCATCTCTCTTCCCTGATATTTCCCATACCTTAAGCTACCCAGCCATTCTTCTGATCTACATTAACATCCATTTGCAGTATACATAAATCTTTTTGACAGTGGGAAGCAGAACTGTGCCCCACCTCCACACCATAAATTATCCACTCTATTGTCCTCATTGTAAATTATATACATTTTACACCTAATCCATATGTCAGAAATAATAATTCTGCCACTATATGGAAAATACTGTGAAAATAAACACTAAAAAAAGGTTTTTTTTTTAGTACAGGTATAAGATCCGTTATCCGGAACCCGTTATCCAGAAAGTTCCAAATTACGGAATGAACATCTCCCATAGACTCCATTATAATCAAATAATCCAAATTTTTAGAAAGAATTCACTTTTTCTCTGTAATAATAAAACAGTACCTTAAACTTGACCCAAACTAAGATATAATTAACCCTTATTGGAAGCAGGACCAGTCTATTGGGTTTATTTAGGGGCCGATTCATGAAGCTCGAGTGAAGGATTCGAATGAAAAAAATTCGAATTTCGAAGTATTTTTTTGGTACTTCGACCATCGAATTGGTTAAATTCGTTCGAATTCGAACGAAATCTAACAAATCGAACGAAAAATCGTTCGACTATTCGACCATTCGATAGTCGAAGTACTTCCCCTTTAAAAAAAACTTCGACCCTCTACTTCGGCAGGTAAAACCTACCGAAGTCAATGTTAGCCTATGGGGAAGGTCCCCATAGGCTTGCCTGTGATTTTTTGATCGAAGGATTTTCCTTCGATCGTTGGATTAAAATCCTTCGAATCGTTCGATTCGATCGATCGATCGCAGGATTAGCGCTAAATCCTTCGACTTCGATATTCGAAGTCGAAGGATTTCAATTCGAGGGTCGAATTTCGAAGTATTTTTAACTTCGAAATTCGACCCTTAATGTTAACATTATTTCCTAGTAGACTTAAGGTATGAAGATCCATATTACGGAAAGATCCATTATCCGGAAACCCCCTAGCATTCTAGATAACAGGTCCCATACCTGTAGATTCAAGTATGAAATCCAGATCACTGGATCACTGTAAAAAAACCCACAGGTCCTGGGAATTCTGGATAACAGAATATCTGTACTAGCTAATAGTACATGAGAAAATATATAAATATTTATGATCAGTGGCATAACTTCTGTTTCTCAGGCTCCTGCAGAAAATAATTCTGTGTCCTCCCCATATCATGTTACCATGGCAGCAATAGGCCCCCTCACTCAATTTGCCCACCCACTTAAATTGGATAGGGCAGGTGCAGGCAGGAGGAGAGGGTGGGGGTGATTCCAGTTCTTACAGAGTACCCCTCTCCATTATGGGGCAGTATACTGATGGTGTTGAAGGAATGGATTGTAAGAAGGAAACAATATTAATAACAATACATTCAGTTGGGGATTGGATTTGAAGAATTAGAATATGCTACAATAAAAGTTAATCCTCCAAAAGAAAACAAAAACAAGAAATAAGTGAATACAGTTTATAAAATATAGAAGATGAAGAAAGTACAAAACATGCAAAATGCCAGCCTCTGTCTGACGGGTGCTTATTAACATCCGATATCTGACAGCCTAATTACCACAGGTATATCCTATTCGGAATAAATAAATATGCAAGTGGGTGCTTAGAGGTGATGAGATTAGACTAGCTCGACAGCAGACAAGGAAAAGAGAGTTTATTTTCAAATGGTATCCGCTTGGTGTCTTAATATCATATGGAAGTTAATGAGCTACTCTGAAAGTACACGAGTTACTGTGCTGAAGTGCTTCTTACTTGCAGAAGTTTGAAGCATCATCTCTTGCTCTAAATTACCTCATTAACACAAAATAAGCTGCAAGGACCCAAAAATACCCAATTTTGCTTCCAGAAGAGGTTACAGTACTGTAAGATTGTTGACGTGATTTTAAAGGGGACCTGTCACCCAAAAAAATTATTCAGTCGAGCAAAATTAACTTTAATTACACTATATAAATTATTTGACTCTTGTTTCCTTTAGTCTGGGAATTCATAATTATAGCAAGCAGGCAGGAGCCATTTTGTGGACACTGGATTAAGGCAAGCCTTCCATCAGCTCAGAATTTTGTTTGTGCACCAGAATGGGGGACCTGATGTCCATCCCCATACCCTGGCTACAGGGCCGCTTCTGCCATGAGGCAAGGTGAAAACCTTGCCTCAGGCGGCAGCGAGCGGCCAGTTACAAGGGGCGGCAAAAAGCCGCCTCTTGTAACTTTAAGAGCCGAACTTCCGGGTTTTAACCCGGAAATTCGGCTCCGCTAGTGCAAAGAGCGCTATTGCGCTCAATGCACTAGCGATACTGCCCACTGAAACCCGCTCCGACGCTAATTTTTAAGCGCGGAGCGGGAGAGGAGGGGGGCGGCATCTGGGCTGCTGCCTCAGGCGGCAGCAGCCCCAGAATCGGCGCTGCCTGGCTACACAATTAAATGGTGAAGAGGACGGGGGAATGTGGGGAGAGTACCAATTTCTAGGAAGTGCTGAATGGAAAGTGAAAGTAATTGTCTGCCCCGCCTCTATGCCCAGGGCATAGAGGTGGGGCAAAAGGGGGGTTGTGGCTGCACTCCTAAGGCCATATAAAAAAATATTTAAATACAATAATCCCCTGTCTAAAAAAAAGAAAAACAGAAATAGAGGTGGGGCAGACAATATTTGATTGATAGCTGAGATGTTTAAATGAGCTTACAACAGCTATGAATGCTTTAATAAAAAAATAGAACTTGGAATTCATGTTTAATTGAAAAGGACTTTTATTATACAGATTTGTGTGTCTGGGTGACAGGTCCACTTTAACAAAAACAAAGTTCTGTTTATTTCATCAGTCTGTCCATTTTTTGAATGTTAGAAATTTAGCTGTGTTGCTTCCCAGTGAAGTAAAATGAGGAAAATACAATTGCTGAAGATTCTAAAGTGTTTAGAGCTGAAGGTAGTTCTGATTATCACTTGAAGTATTATTTTTCACCTGTTTTACTTCAAGGGTAATGTCACATGTGGAGTTTTATCTGCCAGTTGTAGTGTTTATACAAAGGGCCTGTAGGTGTCACTATGCACAAGAGTTACACTGTGTACATAATACTTTCTATACTGCTTAAAAGTATTAGACCCAAATTCACTAAGCACCGAAGCGCCTAACGATAGCGTCAATTCGCTAGCGTTGGGCATTTTCGTTACTTCGCAAATTCACTAACGAACGCTGGCGTAAATTCACTAGTGTTACTTCGCACACTTACGCCTGGCGAATTTTCGCTACGGACGTAACTACGCAAATTCACTAACGCGCGCAGTGTACTGAACGCTACCTTTTACGCTAGACTTCCTTCGCCACCTCAGACCAGGTGTAGCGCAATAGAGTAGATAGGGATTGCTTCAAAAAAAGGTCAAATTTTTTCTAAGTCCCAAAAAACGCTGGTGTTTTGATAGGCTGAAAAAGATCGAAATTTTTTTTGGGGCTCCCCTCCTTACCCCCTACATTTCCTAACTCGTGGCAACTTAACTATACAGTGGGCACATGTGTAGGGCAAAAAAAATTTTTATGTGATGTTTTGAAGGTTTCCCAGGCATTTGTAGTGATTCTACGTATTCCTCCATTGAAATTTGAATTTGGCGCCATATGCAAATTAACCATCGCTAGCGTAACTTCGCTTTGCTTAGCGAATCAACGCTAGCGCAACTTCGCAACCTTACGCTACCCCTTTGCGCAACTTCGGATTTTAGTGAATTTGCAGAGCGCTGGCGAAACTACGCCTGGCGAAGTGTGGCAAAGTGCTGCGAAGTTGCGCCTGGCATAACTACGAATCTTAGTGAATTTACCCCTTAGAGTTGAAGCTACTGTTGAAGTGTAATGGCTGCATGAATCTGCTAATAAAGCACTGTTATACTCTACTCATCCTCAGCTACCAAAACACAACATAATGGCGACGAGATGTCTCTTCTACCTCAGCCTGCAGCTTTTCTTCCAAACCCTGGTGAGCCTACCATACATTTTACTGCTTGAATCCGTATGTTTGACCAAGGGGAGATTTCTGCTGCTAGAAAGCGTGCTTTACTTATTCACTGCCTGGGAGCAGAGGTACAGCTTATAGTCAATACATTACCATTACCTGATGATTCTTATGAAACTGCACTTATTGCTATAAAGAACTTTTTCGTGCCAAGAGTAAATGTGGTTACTGAAAGATATAAATTCTGCCAACGTGGACAACGTAATGGCGAATCCACAGAACAATTTGCAGCAGCTTTGAGAGAGATGGTTATTACCTGTGACTTTGGGAATCTAACAGATGAAATGCTAAGAGACCAAATAGTGGAAAAAAGAGAGACTGCTCCTAGAGCAGGATTTAAGCCTTGCAAAGGCTATTACAGTTGCTAGCCAAATTGAAACAGCAGTGACAGAGGTAAAACTCTCAGTCAGGGAACTGCTGGGAATGTACAGATTGTGAATTCAACACTGTGGCCTAATAATGCACAGTCACAGGCAAAATACAGTGCTAAGGAAAGGTATTCACCTACACTGCAAAACCGTACAGCAAATACAAATAGAAAATACTGCTTCAACTGTGGTTCAACACAACACACTGCAAATTATGCTACTTGTCCTGCAAAAACTGTTTAGTGCCTCAAATGCAAAAAAGTAGAACATTTTGCTAATATCTGCCGTAGTTCTGCTAAAGATGTTCATGAAGTCACTGCTTCCAATGTTACAGTATTAAGTGTGGATAAAGCTGATACATTTATTCCAGACAAGTTTATATGCACTGTCAGTGTCAATACTGCTTCTGCTAACAAGGGACACTCCATTAACCTGATGCTTGATACAGGTTCAGCTGTTTCTATACTACCAAAGGATGTTTTCTTGAAATATTTTGCAAAAGATCCACTTGTTGCACCTGCCCTGAAACTGGCAGTTACTTAAAGGATCCAATCCCTGTGCTTGGTTGCTTGCCAGTGACTGTACAATTTGAATCAAATACTGCAAAATGTGACTTTTTCATTGTGAATAAGGGTACTGCTATACTTGGAAGGGATCTCTTTGCTGCATTAAACCTACAATTAGTTGATGGTCTCATTACTTCAGTACCAGTGCCTGACACACAGCCAGTGTCTAAAATTTCACCACAAAGCAACACTTCACTGGGCTGTGCAAAGAACTTTGTACACAAAGTTAAGTTGAGGGCAGATGTAAAACCAGTACGCCAGAAATTGAGGTGATTGCCCTACTCACAGGAACTAAAGAAACTGGTAGAGCAAGATGTGATTGAAAAATCAGAATCCTCCGAATGGGTTTCACCAATTGTTGTTAAAATGAAGAAAAGGTGTATTTGATTGTGTGTTGATCTCTGTGAACCTAATAAAGCAGTTGTTATGGATAATCATCCCTTGCCACACATAGAGGAAATATTTTCAGAACTCCAAGGAGCAAAATTCTTTTCTACCCTGGATCTGGAGTGCTTATCATCAAGTATTGCTGCATGGGGAAAGCAGAGACCTCACTGTATTTATCACTCATGATGGTTTGTTTCGATTCAAGTGTGTACCTTATGGACTGATGTCTTCTATACTTCATGGCATACCTGGTGTTCAATGCTACTTTGATGATATAATTGTCTATGCTCCAACTATGGATCTTCATGACAAGTACCTAAAAATGTTCTGAAATGCATTGATTCTGCAGGACTGAAACTGAACCTTTTCAAATGCCACTTCAGACAAACTCAGCTGTCATTTCTGGGTCATATAATTTCAAAAGATGGATTACTGCCTGACCCTGACCATGTCAACGCTGTTACACAAGCATCTACTCCATCTGACTTCCAGACCTTACGAGCTTCCTTAGGTCTTACTTCATGGTATTCTAAGTTTATTCCCAACTATGTTTCAGTTGTGGAGCCACTTAATGCACTACTACCTGGAACTTTAAGTCTGGTGTGGTCAGAGATTGCTCAACATAGCTTTGAAATAGTGAAACAGCTAATTGTGAACAGTCCAGCGCTAGCTTTATTTGATCCTGCACTACCCACTATGGTTAGTACAGATGCTTCAGACTATGGTGTTGGTGCAGTTCTCACACAGATCCATGCTGATCAAACAGAGAAAACTGTTGCATTTGCATCCAGAACACTTAAAGAGGCAGAGCGTACGTATTGAACTGTTGAAAAAAAAGCTCTAGCATGTGTTTGGGCAACAGAAAAAATGGAGAACCTACATATGGGGTAGAGAATTTACGTTATGTACTGATTATAGCCCTTTAACTACACTGCTTACAACAAAGGGACTAGGAAGAGCTGGAATGCGTATAGCTAGATGGTCAGCAAGGCTACTGAATTTCAACTACAAAATGCAATACAAACCAGGTTTGAAAAATGTTACTGCTGATTGTTTGTCACGTTTACCTTTACCTGCAGCTTCTGATACACTGGATGAGGACATAGAAGTTGTAGCATTGACTGATTTACTATCATCTACAGGTACAGCTGCTGATTATAAGCAAGCTTACCTTACATGTCCAATTCAAGTAAAACTACAGGATATCTTACAAAGCAAATGGCCAAATGCTGAGAAGAAACTCAGTCCTGATCTACAACCTTACTACAGGATTAGACATGAACTACTGCCCTTAGTAGACAGCTATGTTGTCAGTGGAGCTCACCACTTACTGGTACCAGAGACCTTGCGAGAAAAGCTCATACAACTTGCACATGAGAGTCATCAAGGAATTATGAACTATACTGATGGCCAGCAATGGAACTGTCATTCATTCTTGTGTTACTTGTCAGAATCATGACAAAACAGCTATCACACATATACCACCCCTTCAGCCAGTACCCTTTTCTGATTCAGCATGGGAAAAACTTGCTATTGATATTGTGGGTCCTTTTGCAGATGCTCCTATAGACCGTAGATTTGCTATAACCTTGATAGACTATTACAGTAAATGGCCTGAAATTGCATGTGTTTCTCATATAGCATCAGCTACAGTAATAACATTTCTGTCTATTTAAAACAGAGTTCCTACATAACTACAGAGCAATGCAACAACCCAATCATCTCCAACTGAATTATTACATGGCAGACAGATGCGCACTATGTTCCATGTTGGAGACATCAAACTTCCACAAAAAACTGTGCATACAAAATCATCTACTGCTGACATTGTCAAACATCAACAAGCCAAATGCAAGGCATATACGGACAGAAAACGTGGTGCAAGAGAAGCGCACTTTCAGCCTGGATCTTTAGTCAGAATTAAGAAAACAGGACTACTGAAACAAGGACAATCTAAATTTACTACACCACTTGAAGTGAGACACCAGCCAGGACCATACACATATGAACTGTCTGATGGACGCATATGGAATGCAAGTCATCTTGCTCTTGTTAGGAATGACTTTGGAGAAGCTCCATTTGTTGAAGGACATTTTCCTACTCCTGATGCCAACTGCAATAGACCTGAAGAAAGTGAACCTGTAAGGTGTACCGAGAGAATCGGAAAACTACCTACATGGACCAAGGACTATGTGATAATGCATAATATTGCTTTAAGATGCATACTGTTAAAATTGATGTTGTTTATTACATTTGCCCAAATGCTTTCCTACTATAGGGGGAATATGTGGTGTTCATACAAAGGGCCTGTAGGTGTCACTGTGCACAAGAGTTATACTGTGTACATAGTACTTTCTATACTGCTAAAAAGTATTAGTGTTGAAGCTACTGTTGAAGTAGTATTTCTGGTCAGGTGATCTCTGAAAGATCACAGACCATATAGTAAAATGGTGGCTCAAGGTAAAAGATGTAAAAGGCCAATATTTACTGATATATATTTTCTAGTGTTGTAAGTTTATTTAATAGGCTATTTATAGGAGTTGTTCACATTTGAGTTAACTTTTAGTATGATGTATAGAGTGATGTTCTGAGAGAATTATTTGTGTTTTTTGAGTTATTTAGCTTTTTAATCAGCAGCTCTCCAATTTGCAGTTTCAGGAATCCTTTTGGTAGGGTTACCCTAGCAACTATGCATTGATATGAACAAGAGATTCAGAGTTGGACTGGGCCAGAGGCCCCACCGCCCCAGACCTGGTCCTCCTCTGCCACAAAAGCCACACTCCCTAACTGTCCCCAATCATGTTGCAATAAAAAAGAACAAGGTACATGTGTGTGTGTGAGGGGGGGTCGCAGGGTTGCAGGGGGGCGCGGGGGTAAGTGGGAGCCCTTGAGGTTAAAGCATTTCAAGGGCCATGACAATCTGCCTGAAGACTGAGTAACAACACACTGGCGATGCCTAAAGCTTCCTTTGGTAGGAGGGAGGCTGGACCATGGCTGGCAAGTAACCCTTCAGGGAAAAAGTGGGGTCCTACTTATTTGGGTGCCTCAGTTTTTATAGCCTTGTAAGTTTTTTTTGTAATTGCCCTCTTTCCTGTAAGGCCAAAGGCCTCAGGAGTAGTGAGGACCAAGGGAGGAAATAACAATGTCCAAGTTCGCAGTACAGATAAGGATGAAACAGAAGAATGGTCAAACAGGCAACAAGATCAGTCCAGGCAGAAGAGGTTCAAGGTCGAAGTTTTCAGGCAAAGGTCGGTACACAAATATCAAGAAGTTCGCAATGAATCACACCCAGGAGTAGTAAACTAAACCTATAATCGGGCATTGAGGGAATCCCGGAGTTGCTTTAAATAGGCCAGGTTTCGGCGCCAATTTTGGACGCGCTGACGTCATGACGCCGACGCTGACGCACTGACGCCAGCGTCCTGACGTTGACGCACGTTCTGACGCCGGCGTCCGTTCCGACGCCGGCGACCAATCCGGGGACGGAAAGACGCTGACGTCATCGTGCTGCGACCAGCAGGATCCAGGGGGCTGCCATCTTGGACGCCATCTTGGGAAGGACTTACGGTTTTCCTTACATTTCCTTATTATATGTGAGCAGTTAAGTGTTTTTTCCTCCCTCCCTTCCTTCCTATCAATCATTTAGCTTTGTAACTTTTGTTCATTCAGGAATTATGAATTATTTTAAACATTCCATTACTGTCTTGTGTTAATCTTTGTTGCAGCTTTGAAGAGCTTACCACACTGTTGATTTAAACTGGGCCTTCATATTGGGCCTGTAGCTTTGTCTCCCTTTTCCCCTCCCCTTTATTCGTGCAAATTTTCATCATCTGGACTGGAGCAATGGGGATTGGCGCACAGGAAATTAAAACATTTTTTGTATCTCCAGCACATTCCCAGTGTTTTTGAACCAATGTGGGTGTGGTTGGGCAGCATGCCGCCCCCCTAAAATCCTGCCACCCTAGGCCCGGGCCTAGGTGGCCTTTCCACAAATCCGGGCCTGCCTGTAACCACCAACTCAGGCCTTTTCATGGCAGGAAACTCTTGGATGTTTAGCCTTTTATTCAGCAGCTCTCTGGTTTGCAGCTGCAGCCATCTGGTTGCTAGGGTCCTAACTACTGAATAATCAAAAGTAGCAATGACAATACATCTGTAGCCTTACAGAGCATTTGTTTGTTAGATTGGGTCAGTGACCCCCATTTGAAAGCTGGAAAGAGTCAGAAGAAGAAGGCTGAAGGCCAACTGAAAAGTTGCTTAGAATTGGCCATTCTATAACATACTAAAAGTTAACTTATCAATAAATTAACTAGAAGATATCTATTTTTTGGATCTGATGTCTAAAAATACAGATTTTTTAGGATTATCTCTTGAAAACCATAATTTTTTAGTATTATTATATGAAACCCAGTGCAGATCATCATATCTTCCAATTGTAAACTGGACATTTGCCATTGACTTCTACATGACTTCGGCAGATTTGAGATGTAGTACTTTTTTTAGTCAGACTTTTAGCAGCCTCTGGGTTTAATAAATCATGAAAAAGTAGAGTTTTTTTTCTTCAAAAAAAATTGTGTTTTCCCCTTTAAAAACTCCAACCAGAAAAATATGGACTTTAATAAACCCCTAAATGTGGGAATTTGCAGTTATTTGTGTTTATTTAGGTAATCTTGGACATTAAGGGGGTTATTTATCAAAATCCAAATTTATTTCACTATTTTTGGAAAGTCACTCCGACCAAATCTGCACTGACTTTTTCCTCCTATTTATGATGACATTTTCATGATAAAATTCAGAATATCTTCAGACATCTAGCATTGACTTCTACATGAACTCAGTCTAAATTGGAGTACGTTTTTTTATTCGGACCTTTAATACCAGCAGGGTTTAATAAATCATGAAGAATTCAATTTTTTATTTCTATTAAAAAATAGTGGTTTTCCCCTTTAAAAGTCCAACCAGAAAAAAATCGGATTTTGATAAATAACCTCCGAAATGTCTCTTTCGCCAGCCATTTCTTCAGATCCTTTCAGACATTTTTTTTTCAAAACTGCCACATTTTCTTTCTAGCATCATTTTTACTTCCACACTAGCAATGTCTCCCTCTAGCCTGCTTCCCATCTCTCATCCCTTTCCCTGCCTCTGCTCGCTTATTTCTGTATCTATATCCCTCCTCTCTCTCTCTTTTCCTGTCTGCTGTTGCAAGCACTTTCATCTGTTCCCTTAGGGACTGGAGATGTCACTGCGGTATTCGCTTGTCCTCCTCTCATACAGTGGCAGAGCCCCATGGCTTTGACAAACCTCATTTAATTGGGAGGAAGCCAGGAGGGTTTGAAAGAACTCACATGTCTACAGAGCTCCTTTTATCAGGTATAATTTAAACTTTGCATGGAAAAAAAAGCCTATATGTAGAAAAGAAAGTCAAACTCCCTCCTGCTGTGAGATCCCCCACTTCCCTCCCTAGATAGGCAGGTTCATATAAGATTCTATCTTTTTATTTTTATAAAAGTGTCAGTGTAGATTTACACTCAACAGCTGTCTGGGGAAGAAAAATGCAGGCATATCTCTCCTGTTCTCTACATTCTGTTACTAACCTTACCTGGCACCCTGACTGCCATTGCACAGAGCAATCAACAAGTTGGACTTGGAAGAGATTTAAGGGTCAAATGTTTCAATGACCAAGGTGTTCAAAATGAGGGGCAGGTGGAGGAGCTTTAGTTATAAAAGTTTGTTTGGTCCTGTCTTCCAAATTCTCTCTAATGACTACTAATGCTCCCTATTCCCTAAATGGGAATCAAGTACCTATATTTTAATATAGTTAACTATGTTTGATAAAATAATATGTAGAATAAATATTATAAAATATATAAATGTAGAATTCCTTTATATCTTTAATATATTCGGGGGAAGATGAATTTTCTACTGAATGATGGGTGCCAAGCTCATTTCAACTCATTGTTCACCCAGTTTATCACTAATTGTATCTGTTAGTATTTAATTCAATTTCTATAACAAGATATGACCCTAAATACATAAAAAAATATACAGTATATGTTTTGTTTATAATGTGGGGACATGTAATGATATATATTACATGAGTATGAAAACACATTCAAAGCCCATTTCTCCAAGCATTCAAATATCATGTAAAGTTTTACATAGTTAAAGGAAAACTATACCCCCAAAATGAACACTTAAGCAACAGATAGTTTATATCATATTAAGTGGCATATTAAAGAATCTGACCAAACTGGTCTATATATTTAAGTAAATATTGCCCTTTTACATCTCTTGCCTTGAGCCACCATTTCGTGATGGTCTCTGTGCTGCCTCAGAGATCACCTGACCAGAAATACTACAACTCTAACTGTAACAGGAAGAAGTGTGGAAGCAAAAGACACAACTCTGTCTGTTAATTGGCTCATGTGACCTAACATGTATGGTTTGTTGGTATGTTTGTGAGTACAGTGAATCCTACGATCCCAGGGGGCAGCCCTTATTTTTTAAAATGGCAATTTTCTATTTACGATTACCCAATGGCACATACTACAAGAAAAGTATATTATTATGAAAATGGTTTATTTACATGAAGCAGGATTTTACATATGAGCTGTTTTATGCAATATCTTTTTATAGAGACCTACATTGTTTGGGGGGTATAGTTTTCCTTTAACACACAGGAGTACACCGCATAAATATATGACACGATGGAGAGAGGCCTTGGACATAGAGATTCTACTCCCCAGGTGGGAATATGGTAGAATGAGGGGAAGACATCAATATGTGCCTCTATCAGGGAAAACATGTATAAAGTGATAATAGGTTGGTATCACACTCCATTACTACTTCATAAACTGTTTCCGGATACCGCTACTTCAACCTGTTGGAGATGTGAAGAACAGGAAGGTTTGCTACTACACATGTTTTGGGGATGTCAAAAACTGAATAGATACTGGGAGATGGTCAAGGGGTATCTAGAGATACTTGCTGGTATTCATTTTAGGCGATAGAATCCCAAAACTGAGGAACCCATACCAATGAATGGCTAATGATATTTTGACAACGGCAAGGGGCCTGATTGCAAAACACTGGAAAGCCCCCAGACCACACAGAAAAGAAATTTCTGGATAGTATGAGATTTGTTCGGAGAATGGATTATTTGACAGCGTTGAAGCATGACGCAGTGGATCAATTTTATAAAACATGGTATAATTGGGACCTACTTGACCTATAACCAGGGACACATCCAAATCAGGGGGAGCAGGAAGTGACTAGGAAATAGAAGGAAAGTACAGGGCAATAAGCGAGGGACAGCTTGGAAAACCGAGGGTGGAGCAAGGAAAAGTGAGAAAGGCAATAAATGTTTCTCAATACCAATAAAAGCAGTTGTTGTACCGGCACAACATATGTATGTATGGGATTAATGGACCAAAGTATAAACAATGTATGATATGCCACACATTTTCAATGATGTTTTATGTACTATGTCTTGGCCCTGGAAGGGCAAGTTGTATGTTTGAATATGAGAAAAAAAATCATATATTTAAAAAAAAAAAAAAAACCACACAGGAGTACAGAAGTGGCTTTTTAAAGCATATTGCCATACTTAAGACTGCAAGGCAAATATGTGGTTTCTACACACCTCAGAATATCAATGGGATCCATTATCTGGAAACCCAATGTCCAGAAGGTTCTGAATTATGGAAAGACTCTCCCATAGACTCCATTTTATCCAAATAATTCATGTTTTAAAAAAAATGTATTCCTTTTTCTCTGTAATAATAAAATAGTAGCTTGTACTTGATCCAAACATGTGCTAGCAAGTTGTATGAATTGGGTCCAAGTTGTACTTGACATGGCATTACTTCCAGAGGATCATTAAAAAGGCCTTTGCAAAAATGTCTGGCGAACCTATTGATCCAACCTGCTACAGGAACCCTGGAACTACCACCAGTTCCATGTTTTCCCAGCATCAATAGGTGCAACTGCCCACCATTTATCAAAAGAGTTGGTACAGGAGGAAAAAGAAGTGCAGGAGCATGTTTCGACAAAAGTATAAATCGTGTCAATATACATTCTTCACTGCATTTTAGAGCACCTGCAGATGAGTTTTTAAATTATCCTTTAAGGATATTGTAAACAAAATATTCATACTTTTGATAAGGATTTCCTTGATTCGTCTTGTTTATATATTTACAGTACATATTGCTTATATAGTTCACTTGATGTACAACTTAACTGTGCCTTTGGTAACTAATTGCACAACTTCTAAGTTTTGTCTTAAGTTCTAAAACTCACCTTGTAAGAGATAGCAAATCCCTGTGTTATTATAAAAGCATACGTTAATCCCGCCCAGGCAATAACAACCCTGCTCTGACTGTCCATGTTCATTTCTCCATGTACGTGTAATCAACACTGTACATGTTGTGTGGTGCAAAAGCCCTTGCTTGAAAGGTAACCGGCCTCACAAAACAACATAGTGGTTTATATCAATGATGTCTGACTAATCCTGAATAAAAATACACCATATATTTCATAGGGTACCAAAATACATGCACCTTCCAGAGATCCTAGACTTTAAGGAGCATATTTATCAAAAGTCGAAGTGAATTTTCAAAGTAAAAAACTTTGAATTTTGAGCTATTTTTTGTGTACTTCGACTAGGGAATAGTCCAACTTCGATTCGAAGTTGAAAAAAACTTTGAAATTCGAATATCAATTATTTGGCACCTAAAAGCTGGCTAGGTGCTGTTTTAGCCTATGGGGGACCTCCTAGAACCCATATGGAGGCAATTGGTGGAGTTTGAGAGATCAAAGTTTTTTGGGGGAAAAACGTAGAATCGAAGTAGATCAAAGGTGCCATTCCTTGGATCGTACGATTTGAATACGGACCACTTCGACCCCCAAAAACCTTCGACCACTTCTTTGAATTCGAAGTTTGAAGTTTTTTTAACTTTTAACCTTGATAAATATGCCCCTAAAATTGCATCACAATTTTGATTGCAAAATATACCCCTCATAAATATAAATACACCTGATATGCACATGATTACTATGCGCAATTAAGTGACTTAATAAAGGTTATTAAGGTTTCCCAGGCTTGTGTAATGTATTTGCTGCAACATATACGTCCATTCAACTTTAACTTCTCTCCGTATGCAAATTAGGCAACGCTAGTGCAACTTCGCTTGGTGCAGTAACGCTAGCGCAACTTCGCCAGCGTTCGGTGCCCTGGACGCAACTTTGGATTTTAGTGAATTAGCTTTGTGCTTTCGAATCTACGCCTGGTGAAGTGTTTCGCTGTGAGTGAAGCCGTTGCTGGTGAATTTTCCGAGGTTAGTGAATTTGCCCCTTTGACTGGCACAAACAGAGCAAATCGAGTTGTTCAAAGCATGACAAATAACCCTAAGAATTTAAAATGAGTAAATATGGCTTTGAAGGCAAAACTACCATACAACGAAATTCCAATTTGTAAAATCCTTTTAGTTTAGCAACCACCTTTAAATACTCATATGTGTCACCTTTTTGTGATACATAAGGCTACACATAAGGCTACAATACAAATACATGTCACACAATATAACACAATATATAGCACAAAACTATCGAATAAGACAACCCATTCTGCCATTAAATTTCCAAAAAAGAAATGTGTGTTGCCTACACAGAAGGGCAGCTGAGTTTATTCAAATTCCGAGGAACATCTTTAAGTTTTTCAGCATCCCATCCCACAGACAGCATGTTTATTTTAGAATGAATAATATAAATTGTCCAGATGCATGGTTGGTATATCCAGCTGCTAGGCCTGAAAAACTGCACATTTCTAGCGAATCTGAGAATGTGTACTTTCATGACTAGGGTTTAAGAGATAACTCAAAAGTTTGGCATGTTTGGAATTTATGGGCTAAGTCAACACAAAGCTCATCAAGAGACAATAGGCCACATGATAAAGGCACTTGCAGGTTTTCTGTGCACTCCTGGATTCATGCTAATTTGCATGTGCATATAAATATATCAACATCTTGTATTCAATAAGTCAAATATTGTAGCATGTTTACAGTTTCTGTGTTTTCAAGGAGACAAAATACCGGACAACCCAATTTCTTGACTAACGTTGTGCTGTGTTCATGTTTTGCTGCTAATCATTCCACTTCTGTATTATAGGAATGAGATCTATTATCCAGAATGCTTGGGACCTAGTGTTTCCCTGAATTTGGATCACTTTGCTTAGGGGGTTATTTGGTAAAGTTTTAAAGGGAAAAAACTATTTTTTTGCAGGAAAAGCAATTTGAATTTTTTGAGATTTATTAAACCCTGAGGCTGTTAAAAGTCTGAATAAAAAAGTACTCCATCTCAAACCTGCCGAGTTTATGTAGAAGTCAATTGCAGATGTCCCTTTTACAATTGAAAGATATCATGATCCTCACTGGGTTCCATAAAAATCTGAGTTTTCGGGGCGTCAAATCTGAAAAAATCGTACAATTTGGACTTTTTCACGTTTTTATTGAGTATTTTCCAGCACCAGATTTTTTTGAGTATAATTATTGGTAAAAAAAATATGGTAAAAATATGCACAGTAGTTTGGTCAAAGTGGTTTCAAGAATGTTCGGATTAGTAAATAACCCCCTAAAGTGTACTAAAACTTAAATGAACCCAATAGGATTGTTTTGCCACCAATATGGATTCATGCAGTTTAGTTGGGATCAATTACAAAGAACTGTTTTATCAAAAGGGAAACTAGAATTATTTGCTTAAAGGGATCCTGTCATTGGAAAACATGTTTTTTTTTCAAAACGCATCAGTTAATAGTGCTACTCCAGCAGAATTCTGCACTGAAATCCATTTCTCAAAAGAGCAAACTGATTTTTTGATATTCAATTTTGAAATCTGACATGGGGCTAGGCATTTTGTCAATTTCCCAGCTGCCCCCAGTCATGTGACTTGTGCCTGCACTTTAGGAGAGAAATGCTTTCTTGCAGGCTGCTGTTTTTCCTTCTCAATGTAACTGAATGTGTCTCAGTGGGAAATGGATTTTACTATAGAGTGTTGTTCTTAGATCTACCAGACAGCTGTTATCTTGTGTTAGGGAGCTGCTATCTGGTTACCTTCCCATTGTTCTTTTGTTTGGCTGCTGGGGGGAAAAGGGAGGGGTGATATCACTCCAACTTGCAGTACAGCAGTAAAGAGTGATTGAAGTTTATCAGAGCACAAGTCACATGACTTGGGGCAGCTGTGAAATTGACAATATGTCTAGCCCCATGTCAGATTTCAAAATTGAATATAAAAAAATCTGTTTGTTCTTTTGAGAAATGGATTTCAGTGCACTATTAACTGATTCATTTAGAATTTTTTTTCCCATGACAGTATCCCTTTAAAGGAACAGTTACATAGCAGATATCAAATAAGCCCTATAGAATACAATGCTGTTTATCCGTTATCTGCTGTGTAACCTGTGCCTTTTCTCCTTTTCTCCAGCTTGAATGTCCAAACAGCAGCTTCTTTATATAAACTATAGTAGAGTTTCTGAAGCAATCACACAACTTTTACCAGTGCAGGTCAACACTGCATTATATTTAAATTACTTTGACACACTTTCAGTTTTTTAGTGTTACTGTTCCTTTAAAATTTACTATATGGCATATTGGGTTTCTGGATATGTGATCCCATGCCTGTAATTAAAAAAAAAAACCACTGACTTACACACATAGTTACATACAGTAGACATAAATAATTAGTACATTTTATTTAAAAAATAATTGGGACAAGTTGTAAAATGTTATACAAAAGTTGACATTCAACATACCATCTGGGAGCTGGTGTAACTGACATGGCAGAGTACTGAAAAATGTGTGAAGCAGGGCATCCTCTGCAGAGATCCTTTCTCGTGGACAACCTTTCAGCATCTTCTCTGCAAGATCCTCAGCTCCCATCGATTTGCGCAATCTGCAGCCAACATAAAATTAGATTTGTCTAACAAGAGGACAAGTTCCACTTATTTGCAAAGCTTTACATAACTGTCAATACAACAGGTATGAAATGTACATCTTTTTTGTTAAAGTTTTTTTTCTAGACTGATACATTTCTCATAGGTGATTAAACATTCAGGAAATGTTAGCACTGGACCCCTACAGACTAAGGTTATCAACTGACAGAATACTTCTGATACTTCATATGTGTGTCCATGAGTCAGATAGAGGAGGCCACTTATGGAGACATGTGTTGTGCAGAGATACACACTTGGACAACCCTCCTTATTCATACCTCCCAACATTTTGGAAATAAAAAGAGGGACAAAAAAGTTGCAACAAATGTGTTGTTGACCATGCCCATTTTTGTGGCCACACCCCCTAATTACCATGTTCATTTTACAAAATTTGGCAGGTTATGAAAGTTTGAACATATTTCTGTTGTTTTTTTCAGTTATTACAGTTTTGCTAATGAAGGTGAATTGCCCTTTAAGCTGTGAGTCTAACTTTCCCCAAGGAACCTGTTATCTTATATTGTTACTTATTTCCTTATTCCAAAGTTGTTACAAAAGTATCTTATCTCCTGCTGTAGCTGTTCTGGGCTCTCTGCCAGAAGCCAATTAAGTTAGAATTTTTTTTTTTTTACTGGCTGTTCAGTGCAGAGAAAAACGGGACTTTCCAGTACAAATGAGGGACTGCAGGTTGAGCTGTCAAAAGAGGGACTGTCCCTCTAAAAACAGGACAGTTAGGAGGTATGCTTATTTATTGAGTCAGTCAATGAGCAAGGGAACTCGGTGTGAACAAGAGATAGCACAGGATAGTTTTTCCTCCATCCTGGTTATAATATACAGTATTTAGTGACTGTAAGTTTAAGGGAGAACACACAGAGCTACTTGTCACAGCTACAAAAAATAGATAATGCTAATAATTCAATGATAACTGCCTCTGCACATGTTTTAGTAGAGGCAGTGGAGTATTAGTAGAGTATTGTCTATGGCTTGGTATTTTCTGGAATTTTGTAGCTGCTACTAGTAGCTCTCTGTGTCTTCACCCAAAAGCAACTGGATTTGATGAGTAAACTTGAAAATGCTTACTGCATTAGCTTCTTCATTACATCTGAGTTGGAGGGAATTCTGAGAGATGACTCATTTTGCATATTTGGGCTAACGTCAGCTTTAGCTCTGCTGTGTGTGAGCGCACACAAGCTGATTGGATGCAAATCAATGGAGCAGAGGCAGGGAGTAGATCTTCTTCTCTAAGCCTGCAAACAGATTTGGCCTGTGTGCCCATAGCCTAAGTGTAAGGCTATGGGCACACAGGCTGATGCAGGGGCACTTCTGGAGTCTTTGCCACCTGATGCAGCATTTTGAATACCACCCCCCATGTACCCAGCTCTTATCTTTCCATGTGCTGGAGTTGGTTGAGGGGGGCCGTATCACCAGGGGCTTTTTTGCCGCCCTTGGTACCTGCAGGCTGCTGCCACTTGAGGCAAGTTTTACAACTCGCCTCATGGCAACAGTGCCCCTTGACTGTTGGCTCCAGCTAATGTCAGACTGCCTATTTTTCCGGCTGAAAGAAGCAGATCTGCTCAGTGTCCTTGCTCCATTGATTTGAATCTGACCAGTCGTTGTGTGGTCACAAACAGGCTGATAGCCTGAATACTAACTTCAGCTTCAGCTTCAGCTTAGTGAGAATATAAAATACTGATCTACTGTGCTTGAACTGCTGCCTCCATGGCTACACAGCAGCTTGTTTATATAACCTATAGTAGTCTTTCTGGTACACCAGTTGTACCAGTGCAGGGCAACACTACATTATATTGTCTTTCCATTAAAACACTTTTATTTGCTGGTGTTACTGTTCCTTTAACATTACTGGATGCAGAAGTCTTGACGGCAATCTGGTTTTATTTGGAAAGTGAAGATGATCAAAGCACTTATATGCGAGCAGCTTGTCCCGCTTATATGCCTGCCTTTACTTGGGAATGTAGGAGACAAGTGAGCTATACCTTAGAGGTGATATGAAGAAAGGATAATCCTCTGGTCAAAGATCACACTATATATCTTTATGATATAGGATGGAATGGAAACACATCTGATGATGACTGTACAGATGTAAATCCATACAATGTACTGTAAGAGTGCAGTGCCCCCCCACAAGCAATGTTGGTGGGCCCCGAGGGGGTGCGGACCCAGGTGCAATCACACCCCCGCACCCCCAGTATTTCCACCACTGTGAACATACTACAAGGCCAAATATAGTAAGCCCCCAATATAAAGAACAAATTAGTACAAATCACACTGTGACCAGAAAAACTGACAATTTACAAAAATATGGGAAACAAGGGATTGGTAACTTTACATGCAATGTGATTACAGTGTGATTACAGTGCTATATGTAGAATTCAAAGAGAAATTGTCTCATATCTCGCTCTGTTGTAAAGTAAATTGTGATGCACAAGTAGGGCAAGATATAAATGGACAGATACAGTAATGTACACAATTCATTCATTGCTAATTCTAAGGTTTCTGCTAGTCAGTAATACTATTCTTCTTTCCCAGTTCAAAAAAAGTGCAGCATAACATACTCTTCTGAACATGTGTATAGAAGCACTGCGCAATATGTTGGCGCTCTATAAATACATGTTAATAATAATAATAATAATAACTAGAGAGGTACATTTCCTGAAGAAAATGTGAGTGGTGCTTGCCGTGGCAAAACTCAGGCCCAAATCTGATTGGCTGTTGTTGCCCCGCCCCTTTTTCCCCTAATTGTGAACCACAGTCACTCAGTGACTAACATACCAAAGTTTGGGAATGCTGTCATTTAATGTGTAAAAATGGCAGCATTTCTATTTTTTTCTATTGAAAATCAATGAATGAAATTTGATTGGTTGTTGGTGGCTCCGCCCACTTTTTCTAAACTTGAAGTGGAAACCCCCAGCGACCACATTTGTGATATTCAAGGTCCCTGACATCAATACTGAGAGAATGGCAGCCTTCTTAATTTTTCCCATTAAAACCAATCAAAGAAATCTGATTGGTTGGTTTTGGCTCCACCCACTTTTCTTAATTTTAATCCCAGTCCCCCAGTGACCAACTGTGCCAAGTTTGAGGACCCTGCCATTAACCGTCTAAGAGCGGCAGCAGTTTAAAATTTTCCTATTTAATTGAATGGCTGAAATTTGATTGGCTGTTGTAGACTCCGCCCACTTTTTGTAAATTTTGGCTGCAGTCACCCAGTGACCCACGGTGCCAAGTTTGGGAGCTCTGGCTTTATTACTGTGAGAATTACAGCTGTTTACATTTTCTCATTGAAGTCAATTGGGAAAATCTGATTGGTTGTTTGCGGCTCCGCTCACTTTTTTGGGTCCCCAAAATAGGACAGAAAAGTCACAACACCCCATTCCCGAATAAGCTGAACGGTTTGACACCTCATTCATGGGTCTGCGACAAACGAATTATTCGATAAATTCCCCATTATAAGTCAATGGGGCAAATTTGGGGACCTCTCCTGCCCCGGGGGTAAAACTTATACCCTCGTGTGGGGTATCATCTGACACAGGTCGCAAACCTCTTCAAATGTGGTAAATTTAACGTTTCTACAAGATTCCCTCTCTGCGCTAGAATCCGTCAAAAGTTGGCCTCAATGTTAATCTATGGGACTTTTCGGGGTGGTTAATTGCCCCCGCAAGGGGCAATTAACCACCCACCCCTTAGAAAAGTCATACCACCCCATTCCCGATTAAGCCGCACGATTTGACACCTCATTCATGGGTCTAGGACAAACGGTGCGGGACTAGTTACGCGCCAAACTTTCATACGGAAGAAGAATAAAAATAAGTTTGCAAGATAACAGTAGTGATGCTTTGCTTCGCAAGCACCACTAATAATGGTAAGTGCTTTTGGGCCTATGGAACAAACACCTGTATTGATGTCTTTTGTGACTAACTTTTGTTTATGTTCATCCCTTAGGCTTTTAGAATTATTCATAAACATTATAGTGGGGGAAATATATCAAATCAAATTATTTTTACCCTATGCAGAATTGAATGCATCTAAGACAGTGCTTATTTCTTGATTATGTCTCCTATGGTGTACTCAAGACCAGATAATAAAATGGTGATATCGTTCATACAATCAAGTCTATGTAGCCCTTGAGCAGACAGTGGGCTATAAAAATTCTCTGGAGGGCCACATCTGGCCTCCAGTTAGACAGCCTTGACCAACTGAAGTCAGAGTTGAGTCAATAAGTTTTTTAATCACTTTGTTGAAATAACTGAACCTGTAATTATGGACATTTAAGAATTTAAATGGTGCTTTTAAAAAGGCACTTAAACAATAAAATGTTGCAGATTACTGCTATACACAACAAAATTTCCCGGCTTTACAGAAACATTACTCTGCTAACTGTGTGAAATTTAACTCTACGTCCTTCAGTCTGCATTCCAAATGATAGGATTAGCCCTGCTCTAACTCCATTAAGTGTGACTTAAATACAATATATAAGGAATTTATCTTTAGCTTATAAGTGTTTAACAAGCAAGACAATGGCTAGTGCCACATGGAGGGTGAAATCATCCTGGAATAAGCAGGCTCAAAACCAGCTACTAAGCAGGCAGTAGCTGCCTCTTCTGTTCACATAAGGAATTGTAGTGTTGGCTCCAGCTTGATAACACTTAACTGATTTATGCAAAGACTTTGCATTTTCGAGAAGCAATCTGCCAAGTGTGGCGTGCCCAAGCCGATGCAATGGTACCTTATGTCATGTGCACAAACATGAAGGCTACTGTCCACATTAGGGTATTTCAGCAGACCAATTTCAGCCCCTGTGTGGCACTAGCCTAATATCCCCCTAAACAGCTGATTAAATGTAGAAAAATGTGTTAAAAAAAAGCAATAAAGAGAATGGCTCTCAGGGATGGCTATGCTTGTATATATGATTCTAAGCATTTAAAGGGGCAGTCATGAATAGAAGTTGGACTTGTGTTGAACATACTTTTTGTCTATTGTTTAAAGTATGAAAAATACTTAGATGAAAAACCTGTGTTTTTTCTTATTTCTTGAGTAAACAGGACCAGCAGATAATACTGACATTTCTCCATGTTTGGTAGAGTTGCCTCTGCTAAAACACATATAGGGGCACATTTACTTAGTTCAAGTGAAGGAATAGAATAAAAAAAACTTTGAATTTCGAATGATTTTTTTGGCTACTTCGACCTTCGACTACGACTTCGAACTAAAAATCATCCGACTATTTGACTATTCGATGGTCGAAGTACTGTCTCTTTAAAAAAAACGTTGACCCCCTACTTCGCCAAGTAAAACCTACCGAGGAAGGTCCCCATAGGCTTTCTAACAATTTTATGATCGAAGAAAAATCGGTCGATCGATGGATTAAAATCCTTTGAATCGTTAGAATCGAAGGATTTAATCGTTCGATCGAACAATTTTTCCTTCGATCATATGATCGTAGGAAATGCGGTAAATCCTTCGACTTCTCTAAGCCAATTTTCACTATTTTGTAGCCATGACTGCTGCTGCTAGTAGCTCTGGATGTCTTGACACTTACATGGACCAAACAAGGAATAGCTTCAATTTCCTAATAAGGACTCATATACAACATAGTAATATAGGTTTTAAATTTTTTTTTAAAAAAAGACACGTCCGTTGAGTTCAATCAGTAACGTAAATAAGTTGCGTCGGGCCCAGGTGTGGGCCGTGGAGCCAGGCTCCCCACCCCCCTCCGGAAGCGATCTTCTTGGCTGATATGTGGGCGCGTGAACCGCTGATGAGTTTGACCTTTTATGCTTAAATGAAACCTGCCTAACTGCTTACTGATCAGAGTATTAAAAAAAGTCCTTCCTAACTCACAGATGGCATTAGGACCAGTCTCTGGATCAACTTTGTAATAAAAGCTAATTTCAGTAACCCTGTATATTCTCTCTTGATGAAAAGCCATCAAATTCTTGAAGCTATCTAATGCATCAGCCAGGGAGAGAATTCCACAAACTCACAGCTCCCATTGTACCACTATGTCATTATATTATATTATATCATTACAAGAGTAGCATTGCTGGGTACCAGATTTCCCTTTTATACATATTGTGGCATTACATTAAGGACAATGTCACTCGCAACACCTTCTCTGCTGATGTAGATACACCAGTGGAGAAAAGGTCAACCTGCTCCTACACAGGATAAGTCTATGGGGCAGATTCACTAAAGGGCGAAGTGACTAACGCTGGCACAAATTCGCTAGCGTGACGTCATTTCGTAACTTCGCCAATTCACTAACGGGTGCTGGTGTAAATTCGCTAGCGAAGTAGACCTATTCTAGCGCTACTTCGCACCCTTACGCCAGGCGAAGTTGCACAATGGCGAATGGGACGTAACTACGCTAATTCACTTACTTGCGCATTTTACTGAACGTTACCTCTTGCGCCAGACTTGCCTTCGCCACCTCAGACCAGGTGAAGTGCAATAGAGTAGATAGGGATTGCTTCAAAAATAGTTTCTAGTTTTTTCTAAGTCCCAAAAAACGCTGGCGCTTTTTCCTTTTTTAAGGGGGATAGGCTGAAAAAGATCGTACATTTTTTTGGGGGTACCCTCCTTTCCCCCTACATTTCCTAACATATGGCACCTAAACTATACAGTGGGCACATGTGTAGGGAAAAATAACACCTCTATTTTATCTTATGAAGCTTTCCCAGGCTTGTGTAGTGTAATGTATTTGCTGCGACATATACGTCCATTGGACTTTAACTTGGCGCCGTATGCAAATTAGGCATCTCTAGCGTAACTTCGCTTTGCTTGATGAATTAACGCTTGCGTAAATTCGCTACCGTTCGTCTCCCTGAGCGCAACTTCGGATTTTAGTGAATTAGCAGCGCCCTGACGAAAATTCGTCTGGCGAAGGCGTCGCTAGCGCATTTTCGATGCTTAGTGAATTTGCCCCTATCAGTGCACACACGGGTGGAAAAAATGTATTTTGCGTTTGTGCATCTAAATCCATCCCCTGCAGGGGGACAGGAGCAGATCAGCTGAGTGGGACACTGCCCTTATCACTATCCTTTGTAAAAATATAAATAGGAAAGGAAAATAACTTTTATAGTAGAGAGCAATATTGTGCTTTACTTACAAGGCTTATAAAATATGAACTCAAAAGCTGGATCCAGTTAGGTCCTATTGGGTCAGTTGATTTCTTAGAACAGAAGATCCAGTCAGCAGTTGACCTCCATCTTTGTGTGTATTTGTGGCTGCGTCTGTCTTAAGGGCCAAATGATTGGCTCTCTGAAATTGGCTATTTGTGGCTAGCTTCACAAGGATACGTACGTGTCTTCTTGGGAATAAACTTGGAACAAATCTATGCTGTTTGATTATTGCTCTCTGCTATAAAAGCAAATGTATGTCTTTGTTTTCAGAACTCTGCAAGGAAAGAATAATGGAATGATAAAAACATAAAAGCATATTTTGTGATTCAAGAAACCAAAATGAACACCTTTAGGGTTTTTTTCTCTTAAAGCCCAATCTGACTTAAGACAAACATTTGAATATTTAAAATGCATTCTGATTTTCGTTTTTTTTTTTCAAGCTTTTATGGATTCATTGTGTCTTTAAACTTGATCTTTGAAATGGTATAGTTTTTTGCATCAGAGCACCTGATAAGAATATAAATCCCAGATAAAGCCAAATCATCCCTTTGAAGTTCCAGCCTTTAAAAAATGGTTTGGCCGCTAGAAACCCCTGAGGGCGTGTAAGTTTTTTTCCCTTCTCTTTCAACCCTTTCCCTGAATGTCTAAAGGGCTGGATCGTTTTATGGACGGCTGCACCAAATTTGAAAGTTGTCTGCTTAGGAAGGAATGACAACTAAACTGAAACTAGGGTCATGGCACCAATTGTCTACTGGGCCTCAGTTCTTTAGTTCACACACAATGCTGGCATTATGTGCACACACAATGGCAGAGGAGTTTGGAAATTGGCGCTCTGTCAACTGCAAGGTCCAGTCTTTTCCCAAAGCTTTTTCTAGATCAGTGCACATTTAAATTCCTCCTCCTGGGAGAACTTTCACTTGGGGGTCAGTGACTTTCATTAAATACTATGATATGGTGAAAACACTACTAATTGCAAGTTTAGACAAAAACTTAGCAAATAAGTGGCCCATACAGGTATATAAATCTTTCAGTAACAAATGGGAAAGTGATACTGAAAGTATTCAAAATTGAAGAAAAATGCTAAAAATGTCTTTTCTATTAGACTCGTCACTTTTTGCACCATAAGGTTTAAGGCACACATATGCATTTCTAGAGTCCTTTCTGAGAGAACCACAGTGATTAAAAGATTGCATTTTCTAAGAGGTGTTTCCCTATCATCTGACCGAGGTTGTGTAAGAAAGAAGCATCAACCAGGAGGAGGAGATTGCTTAGGAATTTGTCATTCAACATACCTGGGTGACCCCCGCATCTGCCATAACAAGCTCATTTCCTACCGAGACTAATGAGAAGCTGCTGTCGGTGAACAAGTTTTGTGATGAGTGCAGTTCTCCTCGGAAAGGACTGTGACAACAAAGTGAAAGTATTAATGTAAACTAGTGTTTCACAAATGAAAACTTGCCTAAGGGTACATATGTTATAATAGACAACATCCATTAGTAATGTGTTTAGTGTTTCAGTGCAGTTTGCGAGGCAATTCTAAAAATTCTCTTCAGATGTTTAGAATACTTTCAAACAAATTTTAATAACATACTTTAATAGGATCAAATAACAATTTAAAAATTTCGTTTTACTGTGCCTTTAAATTCTATGCTAGCAGCATTTTTGCACGGTCATCTGAGAACGTTTCTTGTCCACATCATTTTGATTATGCTTCTATCAAAATGATTTGTCTTTCTAAGGATGAAAAGAGCTTCTGCAAATTATATCACAGTAAATGGTGCGATGAAGCTTCACAAGTGGTAATCTCTTCTGCTGTTACCAGACACACATTTTTAGCCTTGTTGCTTTTGACAGGCCCAGCTGGGGTTTCTTTTTAAGAGGAAGACCCTCCTTTCTTTACTGCCATCTGTTAAAGTGTTTCATGCTCAGACTAACATATTGTAGTGCAGAGCGTGAGGGATAGGGCACATATTTTTACGGCTGGTTGGCTGAGGATGGCCTGCAGGTGCCATATCTATGTTGTGTCAGGTGATAGGCTGGGCGAGAACTCAGAAGGGCAGGAGTAAAAAGCAAGCATGTGAAGGTATGTTCTGTCCTCTTTTGACACTTTCAAAAACTTTTGCTTTATTCTAAATTCTGCTCTTGTGTGGGGGAAGGAGGCTTGTAAAAAAGCTTTTCATACTGTATATCAGCTCCTGACAACCCAGTCGCCTAGTAGCAAGCTATAATATAAAATGGAAGTTTTTCTGGGATTTATTTTGCACAATTGCTGGTTAATTAACCGAAACGAAAGAATAAATTAAATAAATATGCATTAATATGTGATTTCTTTCTTTTTGGTTGTTTACTTTCATTACATTGTTTGCAAACTGCAGTCATGTAAAATAATTCTGCGTCATTGTTTTAATTTGTTTTGTGTGTAGATATACAGTTACATGATGACCTGGTGATGTCCATAATGAAAAGCAACTTTTTTTTTAATAGACATTGTTTAAATAATGTTCAATAAATTTAAAGTTATGTGTAAACGTCCAGTACAGGAATGAAGTGGGAGGTAAAGAAAGACTGCATTCAATAGCGATTACATTATAATTATGCAAAAAATATTTTTCATTCTTATAGGGTTAGCATGATTAAAAAAACATTCTGTCCTTCCAGAGTTCAGTGCATTCCCCCCTAATATGGTGACATATAGCTTGCCACAGATCGCCAGAGTAAAATGCTGATACTGTCCATTGATTTACATGGAGTTTTGAAAGGAGAATTTATCAAAGCATCTCATTTTCACACATAAATATGCCCCCAAATATCATGTAGAAGTAGTTGGACTTTCACTTTCACTATTTTGAAAATATCCCCCATGGGATGACAGAGGACTTCCTATGTAGGAGATCTCTGATTGGACAGGCCTCCTGCACAGAGGATCAAATCATCAATCCCCTTGTTGAGTTTGCTCTGAAAGCTATAATTCCATTTCTAAAAACAGAGTCATTTATAACACTGGAAACTACTATTTAGGGTCTTGTAGTGTTGGGCAACACACAGCAGGGCTTTTTAAAATTATCAAGATTTATTTGACTCTGTTACCAAAACATTATCTGGAAACATCAAAAAAATTTAAAACATTGTATTGTGTGAGTGTGTTTATTATAAATATATATTGTATTATATACAGTATAATATAGGTATTTGTTTCCTGGTATGTACCTCTGACTGATATAGTTAATTATTGTCAGAAATTGTTGATGCATTAAAGATTCCACTACTCAACAAGTTTCAAGTTTTATAATGGTCCTTGCCAGGCCCGGGCTGGCAATTTGTGGGTTCTGGCAAATGCCAGAGAGGCTACTGTAAGATGCCATAGATAGTCACTATTTAGTGGGTTGGTGCGGGGCTGTTTGGGCCTCTGCGTGCTTAAATGCCAGGGCCTATTTTGAATCCTAGTCCAGACCTGGTTCTTGTTACATTTGGACCCCCCCCCAGGTTTAAACAATCTGAAATACCACATCAAATTCAAATGATTTGTTCCACAGTTTTTGCCAGTCAACCATTTCAATGTGAACATTTTCCGAGACCTTTCTTCAAAGTGGAAAGTTTAAAATGTTTATGAATATCACTAAACACTTTTTTAGCAAAAGTTTTCCATTCAAACTGAAAAAGTGTAATAGAACCTTTGTGCTGTATTACAACTTTCTATAAATCGTATATTTTAACATTCAAAAATGTACTTTTAAATATAACCAGACCCCGAAATGAAAATATAAAGAAAGTCATTGTCTGTTTTCTGTACACTATCGAAACACATTTGCCTTTACACTTCTTACTTCCTGGACAAGAGAACATATTCTGTTCTGTAAGACACATCAGGTAGTTAGTATCTCAAGGCAAAACAGATCCCTAAAGCCTTTCATATACATATGCTTTCATTCACTATGAATTTTTATTTCAATACTTGCATCACCTTTTGGTTAGTCTGCACCTTCTTTATATACGTCTAGTTAAGGTCTTCTGTCACTGCTTTAAATTGAATCTCAGAGCAATGACTGAATGCGGATGATTCTGTTTGCCACATTTAGTGATGCTTTATAAAGAAAGATAAATGGAAGGAAAAGATTCACTACTAAGGCAGCAGAAGCATGAAAATGCCATTATTTATCTGTAGTAAAAAAACACAAAAGAATTATTTTTAGAGTGGGACTGAAGGAGAACTAAACCCTAAAAATGAATATGGCTAAAATTATTGCACCAGCCTAAACTTTCAGCTTCTCAATAGCATCATCAATAACATAAATACTTAGTTGAGGCTCCTTTTGCAAATGTAACAGTCTCTAAATGCCTCCTATAGTCTTTGATGAATGTCGGGATTCTGGATGGTGGTATTTTTGACCATTTGTCCATACAAAATCTCTTCAGTTCAGTTAAATTTAATGGCTGCCAAGCATGGACAGTCTGCTTCAAATCATCCCATAGATTTCCGATGATATTCAAGTTGGGGGGACTGTGACGGCCATTCCAGAATATTGTACTTCTCCCACTGCATAAATTCCTTTGTAGATTTCGAAGTGTGTTTAGGGTCATTGTCTTGTTGGAATATCCAACCCCTGCGTAATTTCAACTTTGTGACTGATGCTTGAACATCATCCTGAAGAATTTGTCGATATTGGGTTGAATTCATCCAACCCTCAAATTTAACAAGGGCGCCAGCCCCTGAACTAGCCACACAGCCTCACAGCATGATGGGACCTCCACCAAATCTGACAGTAGGTAGCACGTGTTTTTCTTGGCATGCGGAGTTCTTCTTCCGCCAGTCCAAAGCAACTTGTTCAAAAATGACTGTGGCTTGTCTAAATGAGCTTTTGCATACAACAAGCGACTGTTTGTGGCGTGAGTGCAGAAAGGGCTTCTTTCTCACCACCCTGCCATACAGATGTTCTTTGTGCAAATTGCACTGAATTGTAGAACGTTGTACAGATACTCCATTTGCAGCAAGATGTTTTTGCAGGTCTTTGGAGGTGATCTTTGGGTTGTCTGTAACCATTCTCACAATCTTACGCATATGCTGCACCTGTATTTTTCTTGGTCTGCCAGACCTGGGTTTTACAGCAACTGTGCCTGTGGCTTTCCATTTCCTGATTACATTCCTTACAGTTGAAACTGACAGTTTAAACCCCTGAGATTGCTTTTGTAGCTGTCGCCTAAACCATGATACTGAACAATCTTTGTTTTCAGATCTTTTGAAAGTTGCTTTGACTGCTGTCACTCTTCAGGCTGAGAAAGGTTCCCAAACTTTTTCATATGACTGTAAATATGTATCTTTTTTTATACAGAGAGGATAAGGTAACATTTGGGGCACTGCTGGCTTGTGGGGAGATGATATCATAGAATTTATCTTGAATTTAAACACAGCTTTATACACAATAGGAATTTTAATTTGCTTGGGCAAGAAAAAATTCACAGCCATAAGATGAGTAGACATGATGATCTAACAGACTAGAATCCAAAGCAGAGACAGCTGGCACAGGTCTGTCTCTTCTGTAAAACAGAAGAGCCCCTGCAAGCACTGGTCTTCACTGATTGTCAAATACGAGCCAGAGCTCCAGGTATGTGGCATGATCATAGTCATGCCACATACTGGAACAGGATCTCAGAAAACCAGAAGCCAGATTTGGCAAAGATGAAGAAAATAGAATTTAAAGGCAATTGTGCACCAGTAAGGGGGCTGATGTCAGAGAAGAAGCAATAAGGCAGAAATGACAAATATACAGTAAAAAGTTATTTAAAAATGCACAACATGATGCACACTGCAATGTGCAGATGTCAAGTGGAGCTTGTAGATGTGGACAGATGAATCACAATCTTTTGTTACTGACTTACCTGTCTCAGATGTTTCCAAATGGCTGAATCTCATGTAAAGTAAGCCACTCTAAAATCAAGAAAAAAAAAATGTTTCTAAAACAAAAAAGTATAAATGTTTATTTTGTGTTCATAGAGTATGAAATAATATTAAAACATGACAATGTTTGAGCTGATGCCACCCATTTAATTATTTCTATTATTTTCTCTTCCATCAGGGCTCATTTACAAGCAACAAGTGCACCTGAAGTGTGTAAAGTGCAATTTTCAGCACCAAATTTTCCGTAATTCTGGCGCAATTGTGGCCTTGATGAGACGATGCACGAGATACAATTGTGGGCAATGTATTAAAACTTGTGCAGCTACGTGTGCTTTTCAACATGATCAGACACACTTGGGCTGAAAATGTTTAGTGTTCAGATGTCATCATTGCAAAAGCTCAGCATCAAAAATGCTGTCCCAAAAAACAGTCAACACAAATTCTTTAAGCACAAGTTCTTTGTGTCCATTGACACAGGCATTTGAGGATGGCATTTTGAGGATGGTAGCTCCAGGGCTCCCATATGCCAATAACTACTTATATGGTTTCCAATCCCACCGCTATACTGACAATACTCAGATCTATCCCTCCTCTCCTGATCTCAACTCAGAACTCCTATCTTAGGTCTCCTCCTGCCTGTCCACTATCTCTACTTGGATGTCACAATGCTACCTTAAATTAAACCTCTCTAAAACGGAAATGGATCTTTCTTCCAACTAACACCCATAACATCCAACAAGTATCTATCATAGCTAACAATTCCACTGTCACCCCATCTCCCCAGGCCCAGTGCCTTGGAGTTATCCTAGATTCTGCCCTGTCCTTCACTTCTCATATCCAGTCACTTATTAAATCATGTCACTTTCACCAAAGGAACACATCCAAAATATGATCACTTATCACCCAAGATGCCGCCAACATTCTTATTCACTCTCTCATCATACCACGTCTAAACTACTGTAACTCTCTATTAATTGGCCTTTCCCATCAGAGACTGTCACCTCTCCAGTCCATAATGAACACTGCTGCAAGGCTTATACAACTCAGCAACCGCTCCTCCTCTGCCATGCCCTCTGCCAATCCCTACACTGGTTTCCACTACCTTTCAGAATAAAATTCAAATTAATCACCCTGACATTCAAAACAGTTCATAACTCTGCCCCACCCTATATCTCTGAACTCATCTCTAGATACTCACCCAACTGCTTACTATGCTCCTCTACTGACCTGCTCCTCAACTCACATGCTCGCATTAAAGATATTGCAAGGGTACAGCCGTCCTCTGGAATTCTTGCCCCTGGTCTCTCTGACTTTCTCCCAACCTTTGGTCGTGATGTATGTAACTTTGTATGTTCTATGTCTGTAATTCATGTGACTTCTTTGTATAAACAAATTTATCTTACAGTGCTGTGTAATATGTTGGCGCTCTAAAAATACATGTTGTTAATAATAATAATAATAATAATAATAGACACACAGAAATGGGATTTGCAAAACGAAGGCGGGATGGAAGTTGCAGCACAGAGCACAACTATGTGGAAGTGCAAGGAAAAACACATCATTAAAATACAAAATAGAAAAAATATTTGCACAACTTACTTGTATGGAAAAAATCAATGGTCTTTTGAAAAGATTAAAAAATTGTGGTTTGTGTGTCAATTTAATATTTAGAACACTTGCTAATGTGTGACATTTAAGGCCTATTCCCTATTGTTATTCTTTTTGAAGTACCATTAATATCTGCTACATCATTTCCCTAATAGAAAATGTAATAATGCTCAGGTTTCATATTTTCAACAACCAAAACCATCAGTGTGCAGCAAGAAATCACACCCTATTATCAGTGTAATTTATAGCAAGACAGAAATGGTTTGCTTCCATGTAAAAAGTCAAACAATGAAATGAAACATTTTTCTAGGTTGACCTCATAACCATAAGACAAATAAAAAACATATAATAGAAAATATACCTGTAATTATAAGGTGGTATTAAAGCACCTTAATAATTAATTGCATTGTTCAAGCAACTCTTCCGAAGATATTTCTTTCCCTAAACCATTCAACTCAGTATTTAATCGAGTTTAATGCAGTGAAATAGTATTCAATCACAAAGGAAAGGAAACAATTAGAATCTGTTTTTTTCTAACCCCCTTTTTCCTGTTGAATATTTTTGCAGGGCTGTTTGCTTGTCTAGCAAATGCTTACTGCTAAGGTAATCAGTGATCTGTTTTACATTAGCTCAGCTGCTCCAGGGAGGCTCATGAAGGATTTCATTAGCAGCTCCTCCACTATAACCTGTGTTTTTATTGAGATTGTTTATCTTTCTTATGCCTTGGGGCTTGTGGGTCAGAAACTAGGGGTGGGGTTGTACTACTTCAAAATTCCCTCCAACAATCCCTTGCTTCCTACAATAAGTACATAAATATATCTAGCTTTTTGTCAGCTAGTACTGTATATGCTTGCATGTCATAAAAGAACATGCAACTGTGGCCATATTTGTGCCTTATTTGTCATTCATTGCTTTCATATATGTACCGTGCAGAATTGTGTTTGTTTAGGGGGTATGCAAAAAGTATAAAATGCAAATATGTACATGTAACTGTTCCGGCCAAACATAAGTTTCTTTTTTCCTTTATCAGTGCTACCAACATGATAATTCTGCACACAACAAAACAGAGGAGAAGAAAGGAACAAACTCAATGTGAGTCGGGGATAGTATCTGAAATCAAACAGACATGGTCCAGTAAGAAGGCAATTTTATAACATGGAGAGTAAATCTGCCTGGAGTGTTTAAATGTGACTTTTATATTCTATATATACAGTAAATTGTGAGTGGGCCCCTAAGCTCAGTAAGTGACACCACACAGAGCATGTTCAGTGAATCAGCATAAAAGAAGATGGGGAGCTACTGTGGCATCTTTGAAGACACAGATCTTTACTGCTAAAATGCTGTGGTTGCCTTGGTCTGGTACAGAAGCCCAAAACATAATGTACAGCTTATCAAGCCTACTTGTTAAGATATAGTTCTCCTTTAAGCAAATTTTCCTGCTTTAATTTGGGTCTTCCGAGAAAAATGTTATGAATCACTGCTGTAAGAGAAAACAAATTCATTTAACACTGAAAATATAGTGAGTAGAACATTTTTTTCAGATAAGAGAAGGATACAAGCTAGTCAAGTTTTCTGCAGCTCCATTTACCTGCTGGAAATATTAACATTAGCAGTCATGGGATTATATTTTCTCTGGTAAATTTAGCAAGAGCCGTGTTTAGTGCTATTTAGTGACTGTAAATGTTACTATAAAACATATGGACATGCGTGCATACAACGGCTCAAAGATGTTTATTACACAGAGATTCTGTATGAGGCTGTCAGCACACACATGGGTATAAAGCAGCAGGAATCCCTAGGAAGAAGATTAAATGTTATGGTAAGGGAGCAGTCCGGAGACACATCCTGCTGGCACTTGAAGTGTGGCTGGCCTGTCATGACTGATAACTTATTGCTATGTTGCCAAAAAATGTGTTAAGTAGTATTTTTAGCATTCATACAAAGCTCCATGTTGAGATACAAAGGAAGAGAAAAGGTTAAATTGGGGCCCAGCAGTTTGCTGCATTCAGACAACATTACCATGCTGTATTGATATCTAAAACCACTGAATGAAAATCCATAGGTCAGAGTTCTCTTAGGGGAGGAGGAAGGGGAACATTTCTATGTATGCTTCGGCTCATACCCATGAAATCCTATTTCCTTTTGTTTTCTCTGCTTCTGTGAAATGTCATAAATGGCAAATTCTAAGTAAATTAGGATTACACTGGCTAATGAAGCATTTTAGCTTTAAAACCTTCATTGTAATCCCCCAAGATGCTTTTTGTGTTTAACAATCACTGAATAACTGTGCCAAAGCTTAACATCACTATTTGTTCAAAATATTTCGCTACCTATTAATGACACACACAGGGGCAGATTTATCAAGGGTTGTGAATTTCGAAGTTAAAATACTTCGAAATTCGACCATCGAATTGGAATACTTCGACTTCGAATATCGAAGTCGAGGTTTTTTTCATCGAATTTGGGTATCCTGGGGTCGAAGTAAAATCGAACGATTCGAAGGATTTCATCGATCAATCTAATGATTTTACTTCGACTTCCAAAAACGTAGAAAAATGCTCTAGAAGTTCCCCATAGGCTAACATAGCACTTCGGCAGGTTTAATTTGGCAAAGTATTGAAATCAAAGTTTTTTAAAGAGACAGTACTTTGATTATCGAATGGTTAAATATTTGAACTATTTTACTTTGAATCGAATTCGAAGTCGAAGTCGTAGTATCCTATTCGATGGTCGAAGTATCCAAAAAATGACTTCGAATTTTTTTACTTTGGAAATTCCCTCAAATTCACTTCGACCCTTGATAAATCTGCCCCAAAAAGTAGGATAGTGAGTCTGCACACATCAAAGTAAAAGGGAATGAGAAGGGCACATTTTCCAAATAAAATCGACACTTTTATGTCAGCATAATATGTTACCCCCCAACCCTTCCAGTTTAGTAAATTACAGTTTCAAAAGAAAAGAGCTAATCCAGAATAAGAAACTGCTTACAGAAATAATTCAGCTCAGTGTTCAATTCAGTAGTCACGATTAATGCATTGGGGGCTATTTAGCATAGACAATATGCTGGAATTATTTATTGGTGAAGAGAATTATGTCAAGAAAGAACTTCTACAACACCGTCATTCAAATAATAGCATCATGTTCCACATTAAAAAATATTTTCTCAAAATGTTTATTCCCCCTTTTGTCATATATAAGGTACTATTTTTAACTCAGAGCATAAATGCTTGTAGATAAAACAGGAGTGAAGCCTCCTTTGCCAGGCTGAGTTTTTTTTAATGATCTAGTAATACAATTTATGCAGCTCTGAGATCAGTCTGCTTGTTTCTGCGGATGTTACAGGAATTACTGAAGTTGCATGTTGTCTCCCCCAGCTGGCTATGCTTGGTAAAGCCAGAAAAAGGTAAAAATAAATATGTAAAATTTAAATATCTTTGCTCCAGAGGGGCATGAGCTATGTGAAACAAATGACTTCCAGAATTCCACTTTAACTGCACTCTAGAAAACCAGCAATATGTTGCACCAAACAATTCAGGCATAGTATATCGCTTGCAGTTGCACTTCTAACAGAAAAAGAAGGTTGCAGGCAGGAGATGGATATATGTTTTATGCCCTTCAACAGCACATCATTTTTAGAGAGGAAAAATATAGCATATTGTAGTGATGTGCAAAAGAAGCCTTGTTCACTTGGGCCCCACAGATAGCAAAGGAGCCAGAGGCAATAAACTTCAGGTGCAACTATGTGCACATTTTATTTGCACCTATTATAGCACACAAGGCCCTTTCTTTTTATAGGGTATTTTGCCATAAGGACATACATTTTTAGCATTCCAGTTAAAGGATTATAGGAATATTGTACTTTTTCTTAGTGTAGAAGCAGATAAATAATTCTTGGTTCAATACATACAGTATGTACACTGTCCAAACATGATTACATTTCCTTCCACTTAGGCTCTAAAAATGTGTCTTGTACCTTGCCCTCATTGTTAACCTCTATCCAGAAAATGGTGCATACTTTAACAGTAAGATGTCAAAGGGAACTCTTTAAATTCATAACACCTGGGTATGCATTCCTAAGCAAAGCCAGTGTGTAGTGAGTACTGTAGATGTGTGTAAACTGTGGTCAGCTGGCATTCCAGTATCCCACCCATATAGTATCTGTAAAGATTAAACTCTGTGAGCCCTGTTTATCTTCCTGTGAAAAAGCAAAAATCATTGTATTATACAATTTATCTGGTCTGCAATTCATATTGCTACTTAGAAGCGTATTTGTAAACTAGCTATTGTATCAGTGCAAGATAACATTAAATATAAAGTATATAAGTATACCAGTAAACTAGTATAATACTATACTAGTAAGCTAGTATACTATCAGTATAGAAGTAGTTAAATGTATTTACAGTAGCTATATTTGGTGTTATTTGTCCTTTGAAGCAGGCCTGTTTAGCATTTCTACTAGGTTTGGCAGAGCTCTGGTTTTCCAGCAATGATTTAAAAGTGAACTAAACCCTAAACATGAATATGACTACAAATGCCTTATTTTATATACTGAGCCCACATTTTCAGCATTTTGATTTTCAATAGCAGCAATGATCCAGGACTTCAAACTTGTCACAGGGGGTCGCCATCTTAAAAAGTGTCTGCAACACTCACATGCTCAGTGGGCTCTGAGCAGCTGTTGAGAAGCTAAGCTTAGGGCTCGTCGCAATTATCAAGCAGAAAATGAGGTTTCAGTTAATATAAGCTGATGCTTCAGGGCTAATGTTTACCTTTTGCTAGTTGCAATGTTTCTGTGCTGCAATGTAGTAATTATCTGTATTAAATACTAATCAGCCTCATATTGTGACATTTATATTCTATAGTCAATAATAATTTATATGTGTACTGTACATTGTACAGTCCCTAAGGTTAGTGAGTGAAAGCAGCACAGAGCATTTGCAGTGAATCAGCAGTAATGAAGATGAGGAATTTCTGGGGCATCTTTGGAGACACAGATCTTCACTGCTGTAAGGGCTGTGATTGCCTTGGGCTGGTTCAGAAGCTCACGCAATAATGAACAACATTTCTAGCCTACTTCTTTAGTTAAGCTTTAGTTCACCTTTAAGCCTGACTTCATAGGTCTAGCTGTGGAACCAAGCCCATATGAAATAAATGCTTAGCTCCAATTTTCTACAGCTCCACTTCAATGGAACTTTGCATTCCTGCAAAAGCATAAAGACTAGCCAAAAGAAGGCCAATCTTTCAAGCTCTACTCAGCTCTGGCTTCAGGATGTAACCTCCAACTCCGCTCTGAGAAAATATTCAAAATAGTTTCAATCCAAGTCTTCAAGCTTGCGCTTAACTTTAAAGTAGTATGTAGGCTAAAAATATATATTGATATTATAACCTGGGAGAAGCCACTTTCCTTAAAGTACAAGATGGGTTGTGGGACCATTTTAAGTATAGTTGGAATGCTACTGATCTGACCAAAAGTGCTGTAAATACACAGAAAATCCTATCAGTGGGCATTCCCTTGTTTTAAGACGTTCCATCATCTGTCTGCAACTTTTATCGGCCTGTGTATGGCCACCTTTTTTTTGAGATCTCTCCTCTATAAAACCAACAGATGGAGACAGTCGATGGACCAATGTTTTGGTCAGGAGTAACATTATTGTAAGAAAAAGCACTAGGCAAATGTGCATGTGTGTTTATGTGTCACCAGACAACATCCCCATCTGGAAGTGACTTTATGCAAGTAAAATGAAGGGAACTGTTTTTCACAATTAAAGAAAACATGACATTATTTTAAAGGGACAGTACACACCCCAGTTCAACATGAGTTCAGTTAACTTCTGTTGTACATACTGTTTGCATATTGTTTTAATAATATGTTTTAAAAAATCTTTAGTATTTGTTATTTATTAAGTTGGACAGGGCAAACAATGGAATTGAAACTATTCCATGTTTGGTCCATGTGTTGTAAATAATTAGATTACCAGTGCACTGATAACCTCCTACTTATCTGTAAGGAAAAAGAGTCACCACAAAAGGGGAAGGGGCATGTGTTTACTGGTAATTTAATATTCTACCTCTCAAGGAGAGAACTTGGAGTAGCTTCAATTTTCCTGTTTGCCATTCTCTGTCTCTGTCACCATATTACACAGCTATAATTGTGTGTTATTTTTACCTTACTGTTTTACTTTGGCATATTCTACTCAATCAACAAAGTGATCAGTCTTAACCCAATCTGATGCAACTGGCTCACATGAAGAACTTGCTACTGTAGATGCTAGATGGCTAAAATTAGGAGATGATTAAACCATAATGTCAAAGCCTCCTGGCAAAATATAACCGAACCTCTCCCAATAAGATTTTAGTCATTATAGGAACTTTGCATACCGTGTTCCTGCCTCTAGTGATGATTGTATTGCTAAAAAAAGTAACAGATACATTGAAAACAGGCCCTACTATACACGTGCTTTTATTTTGTTTATAAATATTTGATAATTTAGCAGTATCTAGGGATTCTCTCTAGATGTGATTCTGCAGTCACCCTGATTAATGTGTCTGTAAATGGCATCTTTAAGATGGTGTAACCAAGCCATTGTGCAGGGGTTGGCTGTGCTTGTGAATAAGGGCATCGGGGGTGGAACAGACCTCTGTCAAATGATGGAAATCATTTTCAGGGTTGCAAGTAACACCCACTTCTTTCAGGTAATGTTACTATGCCTTTTTTAAGTACAGTCATGAATTTTATTCTCCCTCGCGTTTGATTCATTTCAGCATTCTTTTTTTTTTTTATTGTTGCTAAAGCCCAATTGCCTGGATAGTTATTAGGGTTGCCACCTGGCCAGTATTTTACCGTAGAAATGGTGCTTGATGCCAATGTTATTTATAGGGAAAAACCATAAAAATACAGGAAGGCTGGTATTTTTTTCCAGAAAAGGTGGCAACCCTAGTTGTTATAGTTTCTGGGCTGGTTCTCCTGGGCATTTACAGTAAGTACTCACAAACAATGTCCTATGAATATGTGTATTTGTCTATTTGTTTATGATATATTATCTGCTCTTATTGTCACCACCCAACTCTCCATAAATTAACACAAAGCATTAGGTTTCTGTATTATCTTATTGTAAACTGGATTGAAAGAGGGCAAACATTTTTATAAACCCACTATATATTATATCAAGCACAGATATTTTACATTTTGACAAAAACTATACATATAGGGGGTAATTTACTAAAGTCTAATTTGTCTAGTAGAGTTTTAAAGGGGAAAAAACATTTTTAGAGAAAAAACTTGAATTATTTGAGATTATTATACCACAAAGCTGCTAACAATTTGATCCCCAAAAAAGTCCAGATAAAACCTAAATCAAGTCAATGGCAAATGGTCCCTTTTTACTTTTGAACAAATTTTATTCCTTCATAGTTCTCAAAAGTTTAAGGCTGTTCTGGTTCGATAATCTGATAATCTGAATTATTCGTAGGGATGTCGCGGACTGTTCGCCTGCGAACTAATTCGCGCGAACATCGACTGTTCGCGTCCGCCGAATGTTCGCGAACGTCGCGCGACGTTCGCCAATTTGGGTTCGCCTTAGCTGGCGCTTATTTTTGACCTCTCACCCCAGACCAGCAGATACATGGCAGCCAATCAGGAAGCTCTCCCTCCTGGACCACCCCTACACCCCCTGGACCACTCTCCTTCCATATATAAACTGAAGCCCTGCAGCGTTTTTTCATTCTGCCTGTGTGTGCTTGGAAGAGCTAGTGTAGGGAGAGAGCTGGTTAGTGATTTGAGGGACAGTTGATAGTAACTTTGCTGGCTAGTAATCTACTTGATACTGCTCTGTATTGTAGGGACAGAACTCTGCAGGGATTTGAGGGACATTTTAGGTTAGGTAGCTTTGCTGGCTAGTAATCTACCTTCTACTGCAGTGCTCTGTATGTAGCTGCTGTGGGCAGCTGTCCTGCTGCTGATCTCTCATCTGCTGACTGCTGCCTGTAACCCAATAGTCCTTGTAAGGACTGCTTTTATTTTCTTTTTTGTTTTTTTACTTTGCTACTATAAGAGCCCAGTGCTATTAGTCTAGCTGTGTTGGGGAGTGGGACTGGTGTGCTGCTCCTCCTAGTAGTTCACCACTACCAGCACCAACCAGAGTCAAAATTGTTACAAAGTATCTTATTTGCACCTGTTAGCTGTTCTGAGCTCTTTGCCAAAAGCGAATTAAGTTAGCTGTTCAGTTCAGAGAAAAGAGGGACTTTCCAGTACAAAAGAGGGACAGGGGGTTGAGTGGTCAAAAGAGGGACAGTTGGGAGGTATGCAAGTGCCACCTAGCTGTGTGAGCTTTTTCACATTCTGTCTAAATAACAATAATAATTCTGTGTCCGTAAACATCACCTGAGTGATACAGCAGCAATAATATATTCCGTATCCACTACTGTATACGTTGCCCTTGCAGGCATTGTTTGCCCAGTCTTTAACCAAGTGCCACCTCGCTGTGTGAGCTTTTTCACATTCCGTGTCCAGAAACATCACCTGAGTGACGTAGTGTGATTTCTGCCCTTTACAGCACAAAACGCAGCGCTGTGTCAACAATGTATTTTTCAGATACATTTTTGCCCTTGATCCCCCTCTGGCATGCCACTGTCCAGGTCGTTGCACCCTTTAAACAACTTTAAAATCATTTTTCTGGCCAGAAATGTCTTTTCTAGCTTTTAAAATTCGCCTTCCAATTGAAGTCTATGGGGTTCGCGACGTTCGCGAACCGTTCGCATTTTTGACGCAAGTTCGCGAATATGTTCGCGAACATTTTTTCCGCCGTTCGCTACATCCCTAATTATTCGAAAAAGACGATTTTATGGTGCGTTAATTTGGAAAACTCACACAATTCGAAATGACACTCTGCTTTTTTACAAACTTTTGTCGACCAGTTTTTTGGAGAAACATTATTGATAATTAAAGGGGATTCGGATTTGGGAGTTTGGTCTGATTTTTTTTATAATAAAGTGAGAAAAAAATTGAGTTTTAGTAAATAACCCCCATATTAATTACAGAGAAAACACAAGCATATATTTTTTCTTGATCAGTTTAACAGTTGGAGCATTATTGACTCTGAACTATTGACTGAGCCAGAATAGTTAAAAATAATAATTAGGAGCCTATTTTTTTTTTATTTAGTTTCTGTGAAACTAACTGCACAGAAAAAAATGTAAAAAGCTGTGTAAAATACATGGCAAATTTATCAAGGTGTGTTTTTATTTTGAAATCTGATATGGAGTTCATCTGCCCAACTGCAGAACAATGGAATGCTAACCAGATAACAGCTAGATATAAGAACAGCACTCAATAGTAAAAATCCATGTCCCACTGCGATTCCTTCAGTAACATTGAGTAGGAGAAACAATAGCCTGTCTGAAAGCAGTTCCATCCTGAAGTGCTGGCTCTTTCTGAAAGCACATGAGTAGACAAAATGAGCCGAGATGGCTGCCTACACACCAATATTACAACTAAAAAATACATTTGTTGGGTTTACAATGACATTTTACATGGTAGAGTGAATTATTTGCAGTGTAATTTAGAAATAAAAACTAAAAATAATCATGACGGAATGCCTTAAAAACCTTCATTTGTTATCTTTGGTTTACCTTGAAACCAGCCTCTGTCCTTGTGTTTTCTAAGTTATAAACCATTTTATTCATTTTATTTCACACAACTTTGCTTCAGCGTAAGAGCAAGATCCTAAATGTCTTGTTTTGTAGTTTGGAAGTGTCGACACTCCAGGCCAAAAATCTTCTGCCAGTGTCCCAATTACCTGTGAAAACAAAATGTGTTTATGTTCTTGGATAACAAATACAGGTATGGGATCTGTTATCCGGAAACCTGTTAACCAGAAAGATCGAATTATGGAAAGCCCATCTCCCATAGCCTCCATTTTATCCAAAAAATGCAAATTGTTTAAAATGATTTCCTTTTTCTCTGTTATTGTACTTGATCCCAACTAAGATATAATTAATCCTTATAGGAAGCAAAACCAGCCTGCTGAGTTTATTTAATGTTTACAATATTTTCTAATAGACTTAAGGTATAAAGACCCAAATTATGTAAAGATCGATTATCCAGAAAACCCCATGTCCCGAGCATTCTGGATAACACATCCCATACCTGTATAAATCGAATTAAGAAAATAATTATCTACAGTAAAATGGCACAGGGGCCAGAAGTCTAATTCTATACTACATGCCTGATGAAAAACCTCTGTATGGGCAAAGTGTATGTCTCACTGAGTGTTACAATATGACAATGTTTGTAGGATTCTGTTTCTGAGCCCTTGAACAGGTATTTAGTGGGATGCTTTTGAATAACAATAAACCTGTTTTTGACAAATAACTAAAATTAAATTGAAATTAAAGCAAAGAAGTAGAATATTCTTGAATGGCCAAGTCAGTGACCTGATCTGAACCCAATTGAGCATGCATTTCACTTGTTGAAGACTAAACTTTGGACAGAAAGGCCCACAAACAAACAGCAACTGAAAGCCGCTGCAGTAAAGGCCTGGCAGAGCATTAAAAAGGAGAAAACCCAGAATCTGGTGATGTCCATGAGTTCAAGAGTTCAGGCTGTCATTGCCAGCAAAGGGGTTTCAACCAAGTATTAGAAATGAACATTTTATTTTCAGTTTTTTAATTTGTCCAATTACAAAAAAAACTCAATGTGTTAATGTACAGAACCAAAATTAGAAAAAAGTTGTCTCTGTCCAAAAATTCCGTGAACAAACTGTTTACTCATATCAGACATTGAGCAGTGCCCATGCTTCTTGTTTTGCATGAAACTTTTCAAACCAATCTCAACCTGCCAAGAATTCCATAACTCCCTAAGTGGGTTGTATCCATGAATGCAACCGACTTGGACAGTAATGCTGCACTGTGGGTAAAACACTTTGGGGCATATTTTTCAAAGTGTAAAATTAGAGCTCACCACAGAACAACTCACCCACTCCATTCTGATGGAATTTTTATAAGCGTGTTCATCAATGGATGAAGGTTAGAGTTCATCATTTGATGAATAAACTGGCAGCTTGGTTCCATTACACTTGATGGAGCCTACTACCTAGAAAATATGGGGGCAAGTACCAAGATCAGATACTGAGCAGATATTGGTATTGACTCACTGCAACAGTGATTCTACCAAAATTTCCTTACTGATATAACCAAGTTTTTGGATTTTCTGTGTCATAGAACAGTAATACAGCTACAGGTATGGGATCAGTTATCCAGAAACCCACTATGCAGAAAGATCCGAATTACGGAAAGGCCATCTCCCATAGACTCCATTATAATCAAATACTCCAAATCTTTAAAAATGATTTACTTTTTCTCTGTAATAATAAAACAGTACCTTGTACTTGATCCAAACTAAGATATAATTAATCCTTATTGGAAGCAAAACTAGCCTAGTGGGGTTATTTAATGTTTAAATGATTTGTTAGTGGACATAAGGTATGAAGATCCAAATTATGGAAAGACCCATTATCTGGAAAATGCCAGGTCCCAAGCATTCTGGATAACAGGTCCCATACCTGTATAAAATTTAGGATAGGTGGAGGGGACAGGGCACAGGGGTGTTTCAGGGGCTGCATTGGAGCGGGTCAAAGAGGGGGGGCAGCATCGGTAATGCAATGAGCACAATAGCACTCTCTGCACTAGGGGAGCCAAACTTTTAGGGTAAAATCTGGAAATTCGGCTCTAAAGGTTGCAAGAGGAGGCTTTTTGCCGCCCCTTTTAACTGGCTGCTCTCTCACCTTGCCTCATGGCTGGAGTGATAACATACTGTAGATAGTGGAAGTCCCAAGATTGTAAGCTCTTTTGGACAGGGAATTCTTTACCTCTTGTATTGATTATTGGCCACTTTGTATGTAATTCTGTATGTTTTGTATTTATTGTACAGTGCTGCGAAATATGTTGGTGCTTTATAAACACATGATAATAATAATAATGATAAATAAGGGACTATGGACAAAGTATTGCTATTATTGATTCTCTGGGTGACGGGCTATGAGGTTTAACTGGGAGTTGAAACAGAGGGAGGGGGGGTGCCATTTTACCTTAACAGCCCCACCTGCCACGCCATATTATGGGCAGTTAGGAAGTGATATCAGGTGATGGGTGTTGTATTTTTACAATAAGGGTAGTAGGTCTTAGGCTAGTGGTTATATGCAGGAGTTGGAGGGGAAGTGGTGTTAAGGAAAAAAGTGCTAGCCTCATGGCTTTTTATAGGGTTGGCAACATAAATTCCACAAGAGCAGCATTTAGCAGCTAATAGGGGGAATCAGTTTTCAGATAATGATGTCAATAATGATCAGGGTACAGTTACGTCAAGTAGAAATGCTAATAAATTCGCTGCAGCCCTTTCAACCAAAAGAAGTATCTGTTTGAGTACACTAGTACAAAGGTGGGGGTTGTTGGGGATATTATGGCCCCCACTTTAAATTGTCCAGAAAAGTTTGGCTGCTTTTGGCAGCCAAAGTGTTAAACAGTTGTGCCTGGAGCTTCCACACAGCAAAGAATCTGCAAGATTTTTATAAAATAGCTATCTTTCTTAGCTTTCTTCTATAGCTGCTTGATATGCAGTGCTAGTGTCTGCTGCCAGGATAAAACAGCCTGCGCTATCTTTCATCCTGCTTGTGTGCTGCTTGTGAACGGAGAATTCTTGCTTGGGAATGCTTAGAGCATCATTTAGATTCAGACTCACAATCGCTCTTTTTATTCTCCATCTCTCTCTCTTCTGCCTCACATTTGAATAGTTTCTATCCTGTCCTGTTTTCTGTTCTTAAGATTCCCCCACGTGTTCCTCCTAAAAAATAATTCTTTGCACTGTGAAAATTTAAAAGAGCTATTTAAGAAAAAAAAATATTATTCATCCAGTAAGAATACAAAATTCTATAAAAAAACAAAAAACCAACAATGACCAAAGGTTCAAAAATAAAGCATGGACTCAAATTATCTACAAAACCAAATACAATTTACACACTTCTTTTGATGTCTTCCAATATATTGTATGGACATAAATTAGGACACAAAATTATTATCACAGCAATTTTCTTTGTGATTATTAGGGTAAGCAAAATACACATAATCACATAGTATTCACATAGTACGACTTCGAATCGAACAATTCAAACTAAAAATCGTTCGACTATTCGACCATTCCGTAGTCGAAGTACTGTCTCTTGAAAAAAAACTTCGAGCCCCTACTTCGCCATCTAAAACCTACCGAACCTCAATGTTAGCCTATGGGGAAGGTCCCCATAGGCTTTGCAAGCTTTTTTTGGTCGAAGAAAAATTGTTCGTTTGAAGGATTTACCTTCGGCAGTCGAATATCGAGGGTAAATTAAACCTCGATATTCGACCATATGTAAATCTGCCCCAAAAAGTTTTTTGGCTTCTGCATTAGTCACCCCCATGTAAAAGCTGCAAAGAGGCAAAAGAGAAAGGCAAACAACAAAAGAATAATAATGATCTATTGAAACACTGCTTAGAATAGGACATAGTTACATATTAAAATGTAATTTACGGGAATAGTAACACCCAAAAAATTAAAGTGTTTAAAAGGAAATACAGTATAATGTAGTGTTGCCCTGCACTGGTAAAACTGGTGTGTTTGCTTCAGGATTCACAGTAGATAACAGATAAGTTCTGAAGAATCCCATTGCATACTACAGAGTTTATCTGTTATCTGCTGTGTATCCTGTGCCTTTTCTAATTTTTCAGCTTTTAATGGCTGCCCCCATGGCTACACAGCAGCTTGTTTATATAAACAATAGTTGTGTTTCTGAAGCAACTACATCTGTTTTACACAACAGTACATTATATTTTCATTACTTTAGGACACTTTCATTTTTTTTGGTTTTACTGATCCTTTAAGAGTAATGACACATTGAGCTACTAGTAGCCACCTACTTGTCACGGCTACAAAACAGACAAAAGTGATAATTGTGTCTGCTAAGACACTATTGGGGGGAATGTAATTAAAAATCACAAGCGTTATTTAAAATGCCGTTTTTGCGAATGTTTAGCACTGCTCGCAATGTAAAATCATTCTCTGGCAAATATTACATTGAGCATTAACACCTGCTCTGAAGTTTTGTTAAATACTTTTTGTTAAATACTCTTTGCGATTGCGAAAAAGTCTGATCCTATTTTTACTCCGTTGTTTGTTAAATTATTTTAAGATTTTAATTATCTCATGAACCCCATACTCATAGTAAATTAATGTAAAGCACTGCATAACTTGCTGGCACTATATAAATACATGATGATAATGATATGTATAATGATAACAAGACTTCTCATAGGCAAGTATTGTTTGAAATAAGAATTTATTCTTTAAAGGAGAACTAAACCCTCTTGCTTAATAAAAAACCCTACCCCCTACACTCCATAGTTCCCCCTCCCTGCTCCCTAAGCCTGTAATTACCCCACGTTGCAGAGTCAGCGCAGCAGAGCTCACAGGCGCCATCTTCACAGGCGTCTGAGTGGTTTTCAGAAAATAGTGAGAAAATTTCGGATTTTGATAAATTTTATCAATAGCTTAGATTTTCATCTCTCTTTGTGAATCAGTGCATTGTGTAAGTGCGACATACAGGGGCACATTTACTATGGGTCGAATTTTGAAGTGGTAAAACTTCGAAAGTCGACCATCGAATTGTAGTAATTCGTTAGTCAAAGTTTTTGTGGATTAAATTTAGCTGTTTTTTGATCAAATTCAAATTGTTCGATCGAAAGTAGAAATAGTTCGAATTGAACGATTGAACGATTTAATTGAACGATCGAACGATTTTCAATAAAAAAACTTTGACTTCTAAAAACTTAGCCAAATACTGCCTATAGGTTCTAGGAGGTCCCCATAGGCTAACATAGCAATTCGGCAAATGACGCCCATAGACTTGTAAGACTTTTTAAGTCAACGTTTCTTAAAGAGACAGTACTTTGATGTTCGAATGGTCGAATATTCAAAGTTTTTTCAATTCAAATCCACTTTTGGCCTATTCAATGGTCGAAGTACCCAAAAATTCAAAGTTTTTGAATTCGAAAATTCACTTTGAATTCACTTCGACCCTTAGTAAATGGGCTCCACAGTGTAACAACATCACACTGTTTGACAATGCCTCAGGTTACTCTCTAGTGATTGAGACTGTTGATAACTTTTATGACTGTAAAGAGTAAAAACAACATTGTGTAACTTTGCTTTTGATTCCAGACTATATAATTAGCTTTTGTTTAACAGTTTGCCCCCAGCATGTTTGAACAGTATCTTTAACCTGGCAAATTATTTATTTACAAAAACTCTGATAGTTTGTATTACCCCTCTAAAGGAAATTCCTGGTGTGATTGACTGATTGCTAGTTAATGTATCAGTCGGCTGTTAGAAGGCAGAAGCAAGAGCCGAGAACAGGGTGCTTTGCATAGGATTCTGGATTTAGGGTACCCACGTGACATTAATCTACTAAATTGCTAAAGTGTTTACAGCTGTATCAAACTGAACACCTAATACATAATTATTTATATATTTTCTTTGCTGCCGTATTTCATTCAGCGGGGAAACCACATATGCCATACACCACTGACTGACAGAAACACAGGCAGGATTCTGGGTTGAAATTTAGCAGTCAGTGGCATATGGCATGGTATATTCTGTATAAAATAAGAGGAGTGTTTTAACCTGGAACTAACACAGTGGACATCAGGACAGAGCCTATGCCAAATTGCTGCCATAGCCCAACCCACCAATACATGATGGGAACTTTTAGTGATGATAGAAGGTTGTACTGCCAGTTCCCATCTCAGCCCAGAACAGTAAATAAAAAGTAGCAATTAGGGATGTAGCGAACGTCGGAAAAAAAGTTCGCGAACATATTCGCGAACTTGCGCAAAAATGCGAGCGGTTCGCGAACGGTTCGCGAACCCCATAGACTTCAATGGGAAGGCGAACTTTAACATCTAGAAAAGACATTTCTGGCCAGAAAAATGATTTTAAAGTTGTTTAAAGGGTGCAACGACCTGGACAGTGGCATGCCAGAGGGGGATCAAGGGCAAAAATGTATCTGAAAAATCTGCCTGTGTGTGCTTGGAAGAGATAGTGTAGGGGGAGAGCTGTTAGTGATTTCAGGGACAGATGATAGTAAGTTTGCTGGCTAGTAATCTGCTTGATACTGCTCTGTATTGGAGGGACAGAAGTCTGCAGGGATTTGAGGGACATTTTAGCTTAGGTAGCTTTGCTGGCTAGTAATCTACTGTTCTCTTTAAACAACTGCCATACGTTGACCTTGTAGGCATTGTTTGCCCAGTTTTTTTGGACGCAGCCACTGAAGCACAGTTGCCAGAAAAAATATGCCATATAAATGCTGAAAATAGTCATTTTTCGCCATACGTTGACCTTGTAGACATTGTTTGCCCAGTTTTTTTGGACGCAGCCACTGAAGCACAGTTGCCAGAAAAAATATGCCATATAAATGCTGAAAATAGTAATTTTTCGCCATACGTTGACCTTGTAGACATTGTTTGCCCAGTTTTTTTGGTTGCAGCCACTGAAGCACAGTTGCCAGAAAAAATATGCCACATAAATGCTGAAAATAGTCATTTTTTGCCATATACGTTGAGTCAACGTATGGCAAAAAATGACTATTTTCAGCATTTATATGGCATATTTTTTCTGGCCTCTGTGCTTCAGTGGCTGTGGCCAAAAAAACTGGGCAAACAATGCCTACAAGGTCAACGTCGTTGACCTTGTAGGCATTGTTTGCCCAGTTTTTTTGGCCACAGCCACTGAAGCACAGAGGCCAGAAAAAATATGCCATATAAATGCTGAAAATAGTCATTTTTTTGGTCGCAGCCACTGAAGCACAGTTGCCAGAAAAATTATGCCATATAAATGCTGAAAATATAAATTTTTTTGGTTGCAGCCACTGAAGCACAGAGGCCAGAAAAATTATGCCATATAAATGCAGAAAATATGCATTTTTTTGGTCGCAGCCACTGAAGCACAGTTGACAGAAAAATTATGCCATATAAATGCTGAAAATATAAATTTTTTTGGTTGCAGCCACTGAAGCACAGAGGCCAGAAAAATTATGCCATATAAATGCAGAAAATATGCATTTTTTTGGTCGCAGCCACTGAAGCACAGTTGCCAGAAAAAATATGCCATATAAATGCTGAAAATAGTAATTTTTTTGGTTGCAGCCACTGAAGCACAGAGGCCAGAAAAATTATGCCATATAAATGCAGAAAATATGCATTTGTTTGGTCGCAGCCACTGAAGCACAGTTGACAGAAAAATTATGCCATATAAATGCTGAAAATATAAATTTTTTTGGTTGCAGCCACTGAAGCACAGAGGCCAGAAAAATTATGTCATATAAATGCAGAAAATAGGCATTTTTTTGGTCGCAGCCACTGAAGCACAGAGGCCAGAAAAAATTAAACCAGTAGGGTTTGCACCCTAGTTTGTAACGGTGGCGGAGGGAGGAGGAGGACGCTAAAGGACAGCTGTGTGTGGAGTCATGAGGCTTGAAGAGAAGGACAGCTGCATAGAAGTCAGAACAAGTCTTCCGGCGTGCAGTAACCCTCCGAGATCCACCCCTCATTCATTTTAATAAAGGTCAGGTAATCGACACTTTTGTGACCTAGGCGAGTTCTCTTCTCAGTTACAATCCCTCCTGCTGCACTGAAGGTCCTTTCTGAGAGCACACTTGAGGCTGGGCAAGACAAGAGGTTCATGGCAAATTGTGACAGCTCTGGCCACAGATCAAGCCTGCGCACCCAGTAGTCCAGGGGTTCATCGCTCCTCAGAGTGTCGATATCTGCAGTTAATGCCAGGTAGTCCGCTACCTGCCGGTCGAGGCGTTCTTTGAGGGTGGATCCAGAAGGGTTGTGGCGCTGCCTTGGACAGAAAAACATTTGCATGTCTGACGTTACAGACTGGCCAAAGGGCTTTGTCCTTGCAGGTGTGCTCGTGGCAGGATTACTGGCACCTCTGCCCCTGGAATGTTGATGAGTTCCTGAAGTGACATCACCCTTAAAAGCATTGTACAACATGTTTTGCAGGCTGGTTTGTAAATGCCGCATCTTTTCGGACTTGTGGTATGTTGGTAACATTTCTGACACTTTATGCTTGTACCGAGGGTCTAGTAGCGTTGCGACCCAGTACAGGTCCTTCTCCTTAAGCCTCTTGATACGAGGGTCCTTCAACAGGCATGACAGCATGAAAGACCCCATTCTCACAAGGTTGGATGCAGAGCTATCCATCTCCGCTTCCTCATTATCAAGGACTGCATCATCCACGGTCTCCTCCCCCCAGCCACGTACAAGACCAGGGGTCCCCAAAAGGTCACCACTAGCCCCCTGGGAAGCCTGCTCCTGTTGGTCCTCCTCCTCCTCCTCCACAAAGCCACCTTCCTCCTCTGACTCCACTTCTGGCACCTCTCCCTGCGTTGCAGCAGGTGCCTGGGTTCGTTCTGGTGATTCCGACCAGAAATCGCGCGCTTCCAGCTCCTCGTCACGCTGGTCTACAGCCTCATCTGTCACTCGTCGCACGGCACGCTCCAGGAAGAAAGCGAAGGGTATTAGGTCGCTGATGGTGCCTTCGGTGCGACTGACCATATTTGTCACCTCTTCAAAAGGTCGCATGAGCCTGCAGGCATCGCGCATAAGCACCCAGTAACGGGGGAAAAAAATCCCCAGCTGTGCAGATCCAGTCCTACCACCCAGTTCAAAAAGGTACTCGTTGACGGCCCTTTGTTGTTGCAGCAGACGTTCCAACATAAGGAGCGTTGAATTCCAGCGAGTCTGGCTGTCAGAAATCAAACGCCTGACTGGCATGTTGTAGCGCTGCTGAATGTCAGCAAGGCGTGCCATGGCTGTGTAGGAACGTCTGAAATGGGCCGACACCTTTCTGGACTGGGTGAGAACGTCCTGGAATCCTGGGTACTTGGAGACAAAACGTTGGACTATTAAATTTAACACATGTGCCATGCAGGGCACATGTGTTAAATTGCCTAGTCTCAACGCTGCCAACAGATTGCTTCCATTGTCACACACCACTTTTCCGATCTGCAGTTGGTGTGGGGTCAGCCACCGATCGGCCTGTGACTGCAGAAATGACAGGAGTACAGATCCGGTATGGTTTTTGCTTTCCAGGCACGTCATCCCCAAGACAGCGTGACAACGGCGTACCTGGCACGTCGAATAGCCTAGGGGGAGCTGGGGGTGCACAGGTGTGGAGGAGGAGAAGGAGGACCCAGCAGCAGAGTAAGAAGAAGAAGAAGACGAGGTAGAGAGCGATGGAGGAGTAGAGGTGGTGGCAGAACCGCGTGCAATCCGTGGCGGTGACACCAACTCCACTGTTGTTGTTGAGCTACCCATTCCCTGCTTCCCAGCCATTACCAAGTTCACCCAGTGGGCAGTGTAGGTGACATACCTGCCCTGACCATGCTTGGAGGACCATGCGTCAGTAGTCATATGGACCTTTGGCCCAACACTAAGTGACAGAGATGCGGTAACTTGGCTCTGCACATGTTGGTACAGGTGTGGTATTCCCTTTTTAGAAAAAAAATTGCGGCTGGGTACCTTCCACTGCGGTGTCCCAATTGCTACAAATTTGCGGAAGGCCTCAGAGTCCACCAGCTGGTATGGTAAAAGCTGGCGGGCTAAGAGTGCAGACAAGCCAGCTGTCAGACGCCGGGCAAGGGGGTGACAGTCAGACATTGGCTTCTTACGCTCAAACATGGCCTTCACAGAAACTTGGCTGGTGGCAGATGACTGGGAATGGGAACAGGTGGTCAAGGTGGAAGGCGGAGTGGAGGGTGGTTCAGACGGGTCAAGGAGAGCAGAGGTAGAGCAGTAAGATGCTGGACCAGAAGGAGTGTGGCTTTTAGTTTGCCTGTTGCCTTTGAGGTGTTGCTCCCAAAGTGCTTTGTGCTTGCCGCTCATGTGCCTTCGCATAGAAGTTGTACCTATGTGGCTGTTGGGCTTACCAAGGCTCAGTTTCTGACTGCACTCATTGCAAATTACAATGCTTTTGTCAGAGGCACACACATTAAAAAAATCCCACACTGCTGACTTTTTGGAAGTGTGCGATCTGGCGGTAACAGTAGAAGTTGGCGGAGTTTGCGGTATTGGCGGCAATGGCGGGTGCGTTGGCCGGCTGAACACAGGTGCCGATACATGTTGTTGCCCTACTGATCCCTGCGGGCTGTCCTCCCTGCTTCTTCTAAGTCTTATTCTCCTACTGCCTCTCTGACTCTCCGTCTCTCCATCTGAACTACCCTCCTCTTGCTCTCTTCTACTAGGCACCCACAAAACATCAATCTCCTCATCATCATTCTCCTCAGATGCATCAATTTCTTCTGACACATCACAGAAGGAAGCAGCAGCGGGGACCTCCTCCTCATCACTCATTATGTCCATCTCTATCGTGTTCTCTGCCAGAATTAAATCTGGTGTAAGGTCCTCATCTCCTTCATCTTCTTCTGGCAATAATGGTTGCGCATTACTCAGTTCAAGAAACTCATTGGAAAATAACTCCTCTGACCCCAGTGAAGAAGGGGCACCGGTGGTGGAGGAAGTGTTACGTGGGGTGGCCATAGCAGTGGAGGATGAGGAGGATGTTGTGGTAAAGTTAGAAACGGTAGAGGATGGGGTGTGCTGTGTAAGCCAGTCAACTACCTCTTCAGCATTTTGGGAGTTCAGGGTCATTGGCTTTTTAAAACTGGGCAATTTGCTAGGGCCACAGGATTGCATAGCAGCACGGCCCCTAGCACGGCCTCTGCGTGGCGGCCTGCCTTTGCCTGGCATTATTTTTAAAAAAACAACAACAACAACAAAAACTCAGTTGGTTTTTCTGGAAACGATAATACACACAGCTAGATGGCGGGTTGAAGAAAACACTGTGCAAATAATGCCTACAAAGTCAACGTATACACTACTACAGCGGTGGATACGGATTACGTAAAATATATGAATGCTGCTTGAAAAAAAGTAACTCAAGTGGTTTTTCTAGAGACGATAATATTATCAATATTTAGACAAAATGTGAACAAGGTCACACAGCTCGATGGCGGGTTGAAGAAAACACTGTGCAAATAATGCCTACAAGGTCAACGTATACACTACTACAGCGGTGGATACGGATTACGTAAAATATATGAATGCTGCTTGAAAAAAAGTAACTCAAGTGGTTTTTCTAGAGACGATAATATTATCAATATTTAGACAAAATGTGAACAAGGTCACACAGCTCGATGGCGGGTTGAAGAAAACAGTGTGCAAATAATGCCTACAAGGTCAACGTATACACTACTACAGCGGTGGATACGGATTACGTAAAATATATGAATGCTGCTTGAAAAAAAGTAACTCAAGTGGTTTTTCTAGAGACGATAATATTATCAATATTTAGACAAAATGTGAACAAGGTCACACAGCTCGATGGCGGGTTGAAGAAAACAGTGTGCAAATAATGCCTACAAGGCCAACGTATACACTACTACAGCGGTGGATACGGATTACGTAAAATATATTATGGCTGCTTGAAAAAAGTGACTCCGGTGTTTTTTCTGGAGACGGTAATATTATGGATATTTAGACAGGATGGGAACAAGGTCACACAGCTCGATGGCGGGTTGAAGAAAACAGTGTGCAAATAATGCCTACAAGGCCAACGTATACACTACTACAGCGGTGGATACGGATTACGTAAAATATATTATGGCTGCTTGAAAAAAGTGACTCCGGTGTTTTTTCTGGAGACGGTAATATTATGGATATTTAGACAGAATGGGAACAAGGTCACACAGCTCGATGGCGGGTTGAAGAAAACAGTGTGCAAATAATGCCTACAGGGCAAATAATGCCTAAAAGGTCAACTTATACACTACTACAGCGGTAGTAAAATAAAAAAAAGTAAAATAAAAAAAAAATGAATATTAAAAAAAAAAAATTAAAGTTGGTGCTGCTGAACTACTAGGAGCAGCAGATTAGCACACCAGTCCCACTCCCCAACACTGCTAGACTAATAGCACTGGGCTCTTATAGTAGTAGTAGTAGTAGTAGTAGTAAAACAACAAAAAAATAAATAAAAGCAGTCCTTACAAGAACTACTGTTATTGCAGCAGTCAGCAGATGAGATCAGAAGCAGGACAGCTGCCCACTGCAGCTACATACAGAGCACTGCAGTAGAAGGTAGATTACTAGCCAGCAAAGCTACCTAAGCTAAAATGTCCCTCAAACCCCTGCAGACTTCTGTCCCTCCAATAACAGAGCAGTATCAAAACGATTACTAGCCAGCAAACTTTCAACTGTCCCTGAAATCACTAACAGGCAGCAGCTCCCTACACTATCTCTTCAGCACACACAGGCAGAGTGAAAAAACGCTGCAGGGCTTCGGTTTTTATAGGGAAGGGGAGTGGTCCAGGGGAGAGCTTCCTGATTGGCTGCCATGTACCTGCTGGTCTGGGGTGAGAGGGCAAAAAAAAGCGCCAACAATGGCGAACCCAAAATGGCGAACGTCGCGCGACGTTCGCGAACTTCCGGCGAGTGCGAACACCCGATGTTCGCGCGAACAAGTTCGCCGGCGAACAGTTCGCGACATCTCTAGTAGCAATAACAATAAATTTGTAGCCTTACAGAGCATTTGTTTTTAGAAGGGGTCAGTGACCCCCATTTGAAAGCTGGAAAGACTCAGAAGAGGAAGGAAAATAATTAAAAAAACATAAAAAAGAAAAAATGAAGGCCTATTGTAAAGTTTCTTTGAACCGGCCATTCTATAATGTACTAAAAGTTAACTTAAAGGAGAACCACCCCTTTAAAGGGGCAGTATATTCCTTTGTTCAGCATGTGTTCTATAATTAGGGTTTGTGCCAAAAAATATTTTTTTGGCTAATGTTATAATCATGTAAAATCTATGGGGTTTTTTTAAAATTATTTCTTGAGCTAAACAGGGAAACTTAAGCTACTCCATGTTTGGTCCTTGCAAGGTAGATATTAGATAGTTATAGTTAAATTTCACCAGCATTATTGACTGCTACTGTAACTAAACAGTCACATCAAAAGGTTTAGGGAGGGGGGTATATACTGGTATTCTAATTATCTACCTTGCAAGGATTTTACATAAGTCATTCAGAGATGTATTTTGGAAGGATCAGTTGAAAAACAAACTATGATGCTGGATTTATTCAATATTTTATCAGATTTACACACATGCATTAAAAGTGGTTAATACTATCTAGTGGCAAAACTAAAGCAGAGGTCCCCAAACTTTTGGGGATAGCATCCCTTGGGGGCAAATTAAATGGTCAATTAAGATGATATTTGGGGGTGAGTCAAAACACTACATCTTATATGTATGAATGGGTGAATTTTTTCGACTTGTTTCGCCGCGGAAATGACTCCCATAGACTTGTATGGCGTTGTGCGACAAAAAAAAAGACGCGGGTCAAAAAACTTTTTTATGCCCATAGACTTTAATGGGCGTGAATTTTTGACGAAGCGGGTCAAATTCGCCCATCCTTACTTATATGAAATGTTTCCATACACCGCTAACAATGTAAATGGGTTTGGATGGGTTAATGAAACCACTGCAATAAAGCATTCAGTGTAACATAACTGGTATATGGCTGCACTTCTTGGGACATGGTCTAGCCCATCCATATCATAACACAAATTAAAGCACTTATTTTATCTTGCCCTCTATATAGATTTGCAACAGTGAGATGCCATGGAATGAAATGGTTAAAGTTTTGATTTACCAAAGTCTGCAAGTTTTAGTTCTTCTATGTAGCTAATGAGAAGATTCTGGGGCTTGAGGTCTCAATGGAGGATGTGCTGGTGATGGACACAGGCCAGGCCTCTCAACAGCTGGAACATGAAGAGCTGGCAAGGGAGACAGCAAGACAGATCAAAAGGGGATTCTCTCCTCTTTGCACAGAATCACTTGCACTGTTTGCCTAAAGCTCTGGTTAGAATCAGTAACACACATGCCTATGTACTATCATCCTATTTTAATCTGTCTGAAAGGTATTTCAAGATCCAGACATACAGTATATCTGTAAGCCAGTAGAGACAGCAGCTTTGGACATATATGAACACTTGGATGTATCTCCGGTAACGAATACAATGAAAAAACAAATCTGACAGTATTGCTGTGTAGTAACAGGAATGAGTCCTCTAATTTACAGCGTCATACATAGCTATAATGACTTGCGTCAGAAAAACTCCTGAGTTGGTTTACTAAACTGCAACCATTTCTGTCATTTTAGGTTTTAGCACACAAATATAAAGTTGCCTATTATAGCATCTGTGCTATGTTAGCTGTTCTGCAAAACTTGAGCCCGAATTGCGGCAATTAACACATTCCTTTTGCCGCCCAGAGAAACTTATTAAAGGGGAGCTGTCACCCAAAAAAAATGTACCAAATCCTATTTTGTCATGTTAGTCAAGCAAATTATACATTAATTACACAGTAAAAATGATAGTAGGCAGCAGCCATTTTGTGGACACTGTTATTAAGACAAGACTTGCATCATCTCAAAATCATGTATGTGCACCAGAATGGGGGACCTGATGTCCATCCCCATGCCCTGGTTACACAATTAAATGGTAAAGAGAGGGGAATGTGGGGAGAGCAGTGACAACTAGTAAGTGCTGAATGGAATATGGATTTCTTTTTTAATTTGAAAAGGACTTTTATTATACAGCTTTTGATGTCAGGGTGACATAAAAATCCGTATAATAAAAGTCCTTTTCAAATTAAAAAAGAAATCCATAATCTTTTTTTATTTAAGCATTCATAGCTGTTGTCAACTCATTTAATAATCTCAGCTGTCAATCAAATATAGTCTGCCCCTCCTCTGTGCCTTAGGCATAGAGGCGGGGCAAGCAATTACTTTCACTTTCCATTCAGCACTTCCTAGATGTCACTGCTCTCCCCACATTCCCCCAGTTCTCTTAATGATTTAATTGTGTAGCCAGGGCATGGGGATGGATATTGGGTCCCTTTCCCCTGGTGCACAAACAAGATTCTGAGCTGATGCAAGACTTGCCTTAATAACAGTGTCCACAAAATGGCTCCTTCCTGTTTGCTATAATTATGAGTTCCCAGACTGATGGAAACAATATTCAAATAATTTATACAGTGTAATTAAAGTTAATTTTGCTTGACTAACATGATAAAATAGGATTTGGAATAATTTTGTTTGGGTGATGGGTCCCCTTTAATAAAAAAAACAGCAGAAATTTTTAGTAAGTGAGATGTGATGTCAATTTTTTATCATGAGCAGTCAAAATAAGTCCATTTGGGAAGAATGATACTTATAAATGTTTTATTACTGATATTAATCCACAGACCATAATGACATTTAATAATATATTATTATGAATAATTACTATTTATATGAACAAATCATTGGTGTGGTCACTTGCAATAGTGCTAACAAATATCCATAAGATTTATACCAGATTGTGCAGTGAAATGGCACATAGGACGTTGTTGCCTGTGGAAAACCTGTGCTTCTAATAAAACGTCCCTAGTTTTCTTCCTACAAGCAGTAAGGTGAGTAGCATTCAAGTCAAACAGTTTTTTTGCACACTTGACTTTTTTGTTCAAATGCATTAAGGCCAATGGGCATCAAAACATTATTTTTTCACACAACTTTTTTGTTGCAGCAAATTTTTCCATGGTGACTTTTTGCTGCAGTTTTGCAAAAAATGTGCAGGTGGCAAAGTTCGGAAATTCACCGGAAAATCCATGACTGGCGAATAAATTCTCCCATCATTAAACACCATCAGTCATTGTGTGGTGCTTTCAATAATTGTGTTACAATGTATAGCTATCTTGTGCAATCAGATCTAAGATAATAACCAAAACGGGAAAACCTGACCTGTGACCACCATTTCCATGTTCTGGAATCATCAGCCTACTCATAAGAAAATGGCCATTCACTTTGGAAGAAAACAAATTCATTAAGTCACATCATGAACTACCAGATTGTGTTGTCTTTCATCCAAATCACACAGCCAGCTTTTAAATAGAAGGCAAATAATACCACCTTATTAGGAAAGTGTCTTTAGTCAATAAAATATCAGTGGATAAAATACTTAATATAAATACAGTTCTGGGTTAATAGTTTGCCAGCTCAGTGCTTTTAGAGAGGGAAATGATGGTTTGTTAAAATGAATACTTGCCTGGAAGCAATGATTATGGTTTAGTCAACAAGCGTAGCCTTGTAATAATCTGATTGACTTTGTTTGAAAAATACTTTTTTTCATCGGCATACTTCCTGATACATGGACCCTCTACTATTTTTCAGTCATGTGATTATACTGTAGTTCTGTCTTAAATCTGAGTTCATGTTCTGAAATGAATTTGTTTTCTTAAATCACTGACAAATAAAAGACGGATAAATATAATAAAAACAAAATTTACTTAGCAGAAAACTAGTATTTTATTGTTTCTTATCATTTTTTTTTATTATTTCGAGATGACTAGAAAAAAACAAACAATATTGCATACAAGAATAGTATGTCTACATATATATATATATTTATTTATTATTTATTATCATAAATAGCACTGCAATTTAAATAAAGACTACAGATCATATTATACAGTGGTTGTGTCACTTGCTAAGGGCACCTGAGGCATGGGATGTGTATAAAAAACGGATCCACACACACACTGGTTAATGCAGTCAGGGAGTATCCCCTTTTATTCAGCCACCAAACATTCAACGTTTTTCAACGTTGAATGTTTGGTGGCTGAATAAAAGGCCATACTCCCCGACTGCATTAACCAGTGTGTGCGGATCTGTTTTCTATACACACTTAGGGACCCGGCCGGGTCAACGGAAGAAACGCACCACCAGTTGCAGGATTGGTGAACTACAGGTGTGCGGTAGGAGAAATTACATTGTAACCTGAGGCATGGACCCAGGTTCTGACACTAGTTATTACCCTGCAACCTGCATTATTTATGTTGTACCAACAGATATTATACATTGTCTATAAAAGTCCCTGCCCTTGTGGAACTTACAGATTACGGTTGCTGAAATTAAATAACACATTGAGATAATGGCAACAGTGTAGGAAATACCAGATATTCTGACTCTCCACAGGTTTAGCTTTAGTGTTCAGTGACTGGCAATGCAAGTTTCTTTTAAAATTAGCCTAAACCTCTTTGACAACCGACCCTGCCGCAAAGCCCCTCTGAGTCCCCTGCCCCTGCTACAAGCTGCCTCCAGCCCACCTCCCCTCTTGCGCCTGCTTGCTTGCATGCATACCCCTTTTAATTTCGGCAACTGGGGCAGGAGAAAGAGGTCGGGAAGCAGTAACAAGTGCAGGCAGGGAGTGGGTCTGGGCCAGTTGGGTCCAAAAGAACCGGGTCTACCAGATTTTTTCCTAGTGTTCTGCCAGCCCAGTCTGACCCTGCAGCCAAGAATATACATTTGTGAACACTAAACAACAGTGTTACACACATAGAGGGGCAGATCGTAATCCGTTTCAATGCAAGATGATATTGATGATGGACATGGGGATAAGGATGTTTGTGTATTATTAGGAAAGCAGAAAAGACAAGAGACGTAGTAAAAGAGAAAGAAGGAGTAACAGAATGTTTTATGTGACTGTGACTTCCTTAATTACACAACATTCTCAATTTTAAAAATGATCAGCGATTGATCAGACACCTGAGACCTCTTTTTTAGTGGAAAAAATAGTTTCAATTGAGAAATAGAATTTTTCAGATACTTGATTACAATGGTTTGTTTTTGCATTCATTCTTGTCCTAGAGAAGTCTGTGACATAAATGGAAATATTTGTCTTGAAAATTGGATTGAAGCACAGTATAAGAAGAGGTTGATAGTACATTTATTTCAGCTGAATAGAGTGTAAACAATAACAGCAGAAGTCAGTGGACCACAAAATTCAAAGGAACCTTTTTTTTATCAATAAATGTGAAAGTGATTAAAAGAGACGTGATGTAAACTAATGTTCTCAGTTGTTTTCTGGACCCTTTATTATCTTCACTCTACTTCTGCTGTATACCTCCTGTGTTTGCTGCATCTTCCCTTACACTAAAATCACCATGCCCCCAAGTTATTTGGCCCTGCTCATATTTACAAATATTAGCCCATACTGGAAAGAGAAGAACGATAGTCAGGGCACTACAAAAACTACATGGAGGAAGAAGAGAAATTCAGAGATAATCATATACAAGACTTTATCAATCAGGGATCTGCTCGATCACCAGAAATAGTTGCATTTAACTGATTTAATGGGGTTGTTTGACTAGGGAGTGGTTTAATTGTCCAGTTAGGCATCTAGCTATATTTATAGAGCATCAAGTGGAAACAAGCATATTATTCCATGGTGACCTAACCTGCATAACCACACAAAGATGGATCACTGGAGGGCTGTATAAAGTGCTAGGAAATAAATAATAAAAATAGTTATGTAAATGTATGTTATATGCAATATGCATACTCTACGTTACCTTACATACGTGCTCTGAACAGTACATGTCACATACAGGCAAACCAAGATGGGAGTTACTGAAGATCTTGCAATATTTAACCTTTAACCTTGCAATGGGTTAGTGTCATAAACTCTAAAGAACTCCCCCTGACATTGTAGTGAAGAAGTCCTCCAGGATGCTGGGACATGTACTGCGCCAGATCTGTGTGCTGCAACAAGGAAAGAGTTAAACTGCTAAACCCGCCATTTCTCAAGTAAATAAGAGCTACAATTTGTTAAATAAACAGTAGTAATTTATGCAGGGTGTAATCCAATTATAATTTTCCTGCAGTATGGCTGAATCTGGTGCTGGCCTGCTGGGGTTCTCTGCTTGACTTTCTCAGCATAAAATTGTGGAGTGTTTTGAACGCAATGGATTTAACATCTATCTCCTAATCACCCGTGAAATGTACTTATAGTCGTAACATTCGGCTCACCCCGGATATTCATTTTAAGATCTTTTCTGGTGTATTTCCCAAAGTGGAATGTGAGCTCCCTCTTCAGGAATTTTAAATTGCAGCAGTTTTGAAAGAAGTAGTTTCCACTCAATAAGTGCACTGAACATTGAACGTTTGATGGTAAGGTTTTAGGTACCACAAGCTATAAAGTTGTTTATGAAAGAACAAAGTGAGAACATTGATAATTCTTGAAAAAAAAACTCAATTTGCAGAATAAAAACTATTTTATGATAAGACTTGTCTAATGGTGGCCATACACGGGCCAATAAAAGCTGCCGACAGACCGAGTCGGCAGCTTATTGGCCCAAGTATGGGGGCCCCCGACGGGCTTCCCCCATCGAGATATGGCCGAAAGTCGGTCAGATCTCGATCGGATGGGACTAAAAATCCCGTCAGATTGCGGCCGCATCTGTTTGTTAATGCGGTCCCGCGATCCGACCGTCCGCTCCTGTTCGCTAGGATCCGATTGTTGGGCTCTAGGGCCCATGATCGGATCAGCTCGATGTTGAATTTTATAATGTTCTTATGTGAACGCATGTCAAAAGGGGGAAGCCCCTTCCAAAAGGTTACTGGAAAGGGACTAACAACTGTGGGGCAAATTTACTAAAGCGCGAATCGGCTAACGCTAGCGCAAATTCACCAGCGTGACGTCATTTCGTTACTTTGTCGATTTACTAATGGGTGCTGGCGAAATTCGCTTGCGAAGTGGACCTACTCTAGTGCTACTTCGCACCATTACACCAGGCAAAGTTGCACTATGGCAAAGGTCCATAACTACGCTAATTCACTAACTTGCGCATTTTACTGAACGTTACCTCTTGCACCAGACTTGCCTTCGCCACCTGAGACCAGGCGAAGTGCAATAGATTAGATAGGGCTTGCTTCAAAAAAAGTTGAAATTTTTTCTAAGTCCCAAAAAACGCTGGTGTCTTTTCCTTTTTTAAGGGTGATAGGCTGAAAAAGATCGTAATTTTTTGGGGGGGGGGGTCTTTTTCCCCCCTACATTTCCTAACATATGGCACCTAAACTATACAGTGGGCACATGTGTAGGGCAAAATAACAACTATTTTATTTTATGAAGCTTTCCAAGGCTTGTGTAGTGTAATGTATTTGCTGCTGCACATACGTTCATTGTACTTTAACTTGGCGCCGTATTCAAATTAGGCATCGCTAGCGTAACTTCGCTTTGCTTGATGAATTAACGCTAGCGAAACTTCGCTACCTTTCGCCTCCCTGAGCGCAACTTCGAATGTTAGTGAATTAGCGGCGCCCTGGTGAAAGTCTGCGATAGAGCAACTCCGCAGGTTAGTGAATATGCCCCTGTGTGTTTTTAGCTTAAGTATGTTCTGTTCTATGGGCATACATACAAAATGAGTAATCTGACACTGAAATAATTGTAAGTAACATACCTCATCTTATTTTTAAGTTATTTAGCGTTTTTGTTTCACTTATACAATAAATTGTAGTATTAATACAAACAGCTAAACTGACAAACTAGAAGAATGATGTCCAGCATTCATCCTCCAGCAATTGAACATCCATCAGCTGGAGGCTGGCTTTACATGATCTTGTTATTACTATTTGTATAAGCTATATAAAGATTGTACATGTGAATATGTAAATAGATGCACAAATCTAGATATGTGTTTACCTACATGTAATGTATGTATTTATGTATTAACAGAAGATGCATATTGTACTCCTGATCAGTGCCACTTTTTAAAATGTTATAGAAACAGATCTATAATTAAAGCAAGATATATATATATATATATATATATCATTTTTTGCCATATTCATGTAATTGGGTACAAATATGCACAAGTCCAGTAATACACAGCTATTTTCTTAGAGTGGTCATGTTAAACTAATACCGTGGTTGACAATATTTAGGGGCAGTAGAGACAAACATTACCCGTAATGTTGCCTATAGCATCATCATCTTTGCTTTGTTTTCTAACTTCAAGGTATCTGTTTAAATCTAATTGCTATTTGATTGCTATGGGTAATATCACTGGGGATGTTTTCATAACAATGTTATAAATTCTCCAATACTGTTGATGTTATCACCAACCTACTAGCACAGTTCAATTACTCATCACCAGCTTACACAGTTTTGTATACACAATAACCTCGCTCTGGCTTACAAAGAATCAAGGTGAAACACACGTTTGTCTTTTTCATTTAGAACTTTTTCCCCCTCCAAATTCTATCAAGCATGATCCAAATTTGTCTTCATTCAGCAGCTTTAGATCCTACTTGAGGATCATATCTACTTGTGGATGATGCGGTCCTGGAGTCTTATCCTTCCATAAAACAGCAGGCCTTTTACTGCCTTGTATTTAATGATATTTATTTATTTTTCATCATGTCCTAAAGCCAGGTGCTTCTGTCAATTTTGAATGAGAATACAGATTCTTCTGGGGACAAAAGGTAGGTGAGCATGAGTGTGTGGCAGATTCTGTGAAAGGGTGCTGCTAATAAAACTGCTGTTTTCCCAGATACTTAAATACAATTCACAGTATCTTAACCCTTCCAATACCCAATATTCTCAGAAATATGTCAGTAATTCTTAAACATGCCTCCATCCCTATGTGTGTGCATTATGCAACCCTAGTCAATCAACCCCACAAAAATGTTACTATAGGTAGGTGTACTGCTTAACTGAATACAATTGGTGACAGGCTTTATAAAATGGATGCTGTACCGGACTGATTTTGTTCTGTTACAGTTCTGAAAGACAATCTAAACTCAAAAGGTAATGGTCATCCAAACCCAGCCACTTTGGTTCTCACTGGAATTTTAAATCTACAGTTGAAAAAAAAATCCTTGGACTGATCTGTGGGTTTAAAGCAGTGGGGTTGGCCAACAATGTTCTTTTGAGTCCTGTGTCATGAAAATTCTATTCTGTTATAGAAAATGAACAATTTTTATTTGGTCTTTTGGAACTGCAACTAGAACTTTTTATTGAGCAACTTTCCATTTTTGATTTTCAGCAGCTACAGTATCTGGTTGCTAGAGTCCAATGGACAAAAGAGGGTTTGAATAGAAAGTTAAGTATATAATAGTTTTTTTTCTGGCTGCAGGGGTCAGTGACCCCATGTGAAAGCTTGAAAGAGGCAGAAGTAGAAGTCAAAACATTTAAAAGCTGCTGTTGATAAAAAATAGGATTCAGTTGTATTCTAAATGCTAACTTACAAGTGAACAAGTTAAAGGTAGTAAATGAAAGTGATTTAAACATCAAGGGGTTGTTTTAAGATTGTTCACGATTACCAGAAAGTAGGTTTTAAGGCTGTAACTAGGCGTAGGCAGAAGAGGCGTCTGCCTAGGGCTCAACAATAAGGAGGAACTGGGCAGGTAACTGTTGAATGGTCCTCTCCTCTGCCTACCTCTAGTCCAGGTTTGTGTGTTTCTTCTACAACTCTCATCTCTTGTCAGTGCGTTGTCCCCTTCCCAACAATGTCACAGCGCATGTGCGCAAACTGGGGGAGGGGGCACCAGGCCAGCTTGCCCCACTCCTGGTAGGTTTGTCCATCTGTCTGCTGCTCTGTTAACTTTCTGACTCCGATCGTGGTTGGCAACTACTGATATGGTTTACTGGACATTGGTTACCACTTATTTTAAGTAGTTAGTGCTCTCAATTGTGCCACTAGTTTAGCACCAGGCAGCCTGCCCTGAATATGTACTAGGAATTATTCATGTAGCCAGTTGTAGGGCAGGCTTCTGTCTGGAAGATATTCTATAGGCCATCATCTGTGCTTATGAGGCACAACTGCTTATCTAGCTTTTTTGTAAATGTCACGCGAGAGGAAGTTAATATGTTATTTACCTGACGTGTGCTGCTGGGGCTTTTTACAAGTGTCTGGCCCAATTAAAAAGAAAATATACTGCCTATGAACTCAGGCTTATGTTAAAAAAAAAATGCTTAAACAATTTGCACTTTCAGCTACCGTATTTTTTTTTCTACAAAAACCTACCTGATTTCACAGACTGAAAGCAAACCATTTTATCTGTCAACAGTTCACCATCCCCACTTAAGTCTCCTAAGTAAATCAACCCGTCCCTTCTCCCTTACTTTGGAGCACATTTACTAAATGGTGAATTGCGTTTTTTTGGTGAATATTACCCAAATTGATGCAATGAATTCGCCAATTTACTAAATGGCGAAGACAATTTGCTAGCAAAAAAGCCCAGCGTTAGAGATGTTTTTTGATGTTTCGCGCTGTTTCGCCAGGTGAATTTCCAATTCCTGGGACATTTTTTACAAAGCTTTCACCAATATTACTAATAAAGACATACATAAGACCTGTATGTACCGGTCATATTTAAATTGACGTAAGCATAAGTATGTTGATGAAGTTTTGCTAGGAAAAAAGTAACTCTAGAGAAAATTCGCTAAGAAACTTTTGCGCTCACGAAACTTTGCTAGCAAAAGTAAGTATTCATCACATTTTGATGATTACTTGTAGTCATAGAGAATTAACATCTGTCGTAGTTGCTCAAAGTATGGAGAAGCTTTCCCAAGAGAAAATAAATTTGCCCCTATGTTCCTTTGTGAAGTGATTGTGGAATTAAGAACTTGAAGTCCCTCTACTTTCCATAGTGGATGGTGGACAAATTCTCTTCAAAGCAGAGGGACTTTAAAGGAGAAACAAACCCTTTACCAAAAAAACCCTTCCCCCCACCCCACGTAGCCCCCTCCCTCTTCCCGGAAGATGGCTACAGTGAACTGCAAAACCTGAATCTGCACCAAGGGGTAAGTAAAAAGTTAGGGGCATTTCCTGGGGGGGGGGCAGCTAGGGAGGGGGGTCTACGTGGGGTGGGGGGAACTTTTTTTTGGTAAAGGATTTGTTTCTCCTTTAAGTTCCAGAAGCCATCACTAGAGGGTTGGAGAAGATTTTAAACTAGGTGTGGGGGGGGGAGGGTTCAGTAAAAGATTCAGTGGAAGACAGGTTAGATGAGATAGTGGGCAAAGAAAGGGAAAATGGGGGAGGAGATTTGGCTGGGGATACAGTTAAGGATAGGGAAGACCACATGTCATATGTTCAATATGGTACCAGTATAAAATGTATGTTTGCAAATGCAAGAAGTCTGACTGGTAAAATGGGAGAGTGGCCGAAACATGGCTGAATGAGTCACAGGACTGGGCAGTAAATATCAGTGGCTATACTTTGTTTTGGAGGGACAGAGGCAATAGAAAAGGAGGAGGGGTATGTCTGTTTGTTAGGCAGGTTTTAAAAGCTTATATAAAGGAGGCGGTTATGTTAGAAAATGAGGGGGCAGTGGAGGGGGTGGAGTTCTTCACCAATTGTAAAGAGTCCAGCAAATTAATTGTAGGCGTATGCTATAGACCCCCTAATATAGGTGACGAGGAGGAGGCTAAGCTCCTGATGCAAATAGAAAATGCTGCTAGTTTGGGTAAAGTAATGATAATGGGGGATTTTAATTACCCAGATATTGACTGGAGCAACAGTACTGCCAGATGAGTTAATGGGAACAAGTTTATAAACTTATTGCACGACAATTTTATGGCACAGGTTGTTGAGGAGCCTACCAGAAAAAAATGCTATTCTGGATTTAGTGATCTCAAATGACCCAGAACTTATAGCAAATGTGCAAGTCATTGAACCCTTGGGTAATAGTGACCATAATGTTATATAATTTAATGTCTGGTGCAAAAAACAAATATATACTAGGTCAACAAAAACCATGAATTTTGGAAAAGCTAATTTTAGTGCCTTGAGGGCTGCCCTACAGAGTATTGATTGGGGCATTACGTTTTCAGCTAAAAACACAGAACAGAAATGGTTATCATTTAAAATGATATTAAATCATTACTGTTCTCAATTTATTCCCTTAAGGAGTAAATGTAGAAACTCTAAGAATCATCCTGTGTGGCTTAATACAGAAGTAAAGAAGTTAATATGAAAGAAGAGAAAGCCATTTAAAAACTACAAATCTGTTGGGACAGAAGCTACATTTAATGAATATAAACATTGTAATAAATGTTGTAAATCAGCAATCCGGAAGGCAAAGAAAGGAAATGAAGAGTTAATTGCGATGGAGGTGAAAACTAACCCTAAAAAGTTTTTTAAATATATTAATAGTAAAAAGATGCAGGTTGAGAGTGTTGCTCCATTAAATAATGGTACCAGTATGGTTGTAACAGATACAGAAAAGGCAAATGTGTTAAATCGGTTCTTTTCTTCAATAGAGGAGTCTGGGTTCACAGGCTCACTTTATAGCTGCACTAATGGCTCAGCTTAATCTAGTCAGTGGCTGACTCAGGATATGATTCATAAAGCTTTAATAAAAATGAATCTAAACAAGGCTCCAGGCCCTGATGTCATACACCCCCTGGTTCTAAGAGAGCTTAGTTCAGTTTTAGACCAGCCCCTATTTCTGATTTTCTCAGATTCACTTCATCTGGTATGGTGCCTATGGATTGGAGAAAAGCTGATGTTATTCCAATATTTAAAAAAGTATTACAATCTCAGCCTGGAAATTATAGGCCAGTAATCTTGACATTTGTGGTGGGCAAATTATTTGAAGGCTTGTTAAGGGATCACATTCAAAATGTTGTCCTAGTGAATGGCATTATGAGCAACAATCAGCATGGCTTTATGAAGGATAGGTCATGTCAGACGAATTTGATTGCTTTTTATGATGTGGTAAGTGAGATGCTGGACAGTGGGGGGGGGGCAGTAGATGTGATCTATTTGGATTTTGCCAAAGCGTTTGATACTGTGCCCCGCAAACGACTGCTTTCTAAACTAAGGTCTATTGGGCTTAATGAAGTCATTTGCACGTGGATAGGAAACTGGCTACAGGATCGGGTACAGAGGGTAGTTGTTAATGGGACATTCTCTACTTGGAGTAAGGTTCTTAGTGGGGTCCCCCAGGGCTTGGTATTATGTCCACTTTTGTTTAACTTGTTCATTAATGACTTAGGGGAGGGTGTTGTAAGTAATGTATCAGTGTTTGCAGATGACACAAAATTATCCAGCCCAATTAATTCAATCCAGGGTGTGGCATCCTTGCAACATGATCTTGAAAAACTGGCAATCTGGGCAGCTAAGTGGCAAATGAGATTCAATGTTGATAAATATCCAAGCCACTTATACCCTTAATGGGACTGCACTAGGCAAATCCATTATGGAAAAGGACCTTGGAGTCCTTGTAGATGATAAACTTGGCTGTAGCAAGCAATGTCAGTCAGCAGCATCAAGGGCAAATAAGGTCTTGAGCTGTATTAAAAGGGGCATAGAGTCAAGGGAGGAGGGGGTCATTCTTCCACTGTATAGAGCACTTGTAAGGCCCCATCTAGAATATGCTGTACAGTTTTGGTCTCCATCACTCAAACAGGACATTATTGTATTAGAGAAGGTACATAGAAGGGCAACTAAGCTGGTGAAAGGTGTGGAAAATCTTAGCTATGAGGAAAGACTGGCCAAATTGGGGATGTTCACGCTGGAGAAGAGGCGCTTAAGGGGTGATATGATAACTATGTATAAATATATAAGGTGATCATATAATAATCTCTCTAATGCTTTATTTACCAGTAGGTCTTTCCAGCTGTCACAAGGTCACCCATTCCAATTAGAAGAAAAGAGGTTCCGCCTAAATATTCGGAAGGGGATTTGACAGTGAGAGCTGTGAAGATGTGGAATTCTCTCCCTGAATCAGTTGTACAGGCTGATACATTAGATAGCTTTAAGAAGGGGTTGGATGGCTTTTTAGCAAGTGAGGGAATACAGGGTAATGGAAGATAGCTCATAGTACAAGTTGATCCAGGGAATAGTCTGATTGCCATTTTGGAGTCAGGAAGGAATTTTTTCCCCCTCTGAGGCGAATTGGTGAGGCTTCAGATGGTTTTTTTTTGCCTTCCTCTGGATCAACTGGCAGTTAGGCAGATTATAAAAAAAAAAAAAAAGAGGTTGAACTTGATGGACGTGTGTCTTTTTTCAACCTTACTTACTATGTTACTATGTTACTTTATAATAGAACAAGGCAAGGGTAGGGTTGCATTAGATTGAACATCTAAAGGGTGCTGGAAAATTATTCAATCTGTGGAATCAGGTACATTGGTGTAGAAACATATCTATTTACTGGACATTTAGATAGTTGTGTTCATGCACATTTTCTACATAAGCCCAGCTGAATGAGCTCACGTCAAAATTGGGTATATTTTTCCCTTTAATGTACATTTTTCTCTGGAACCCTGACTTTATTTTTTTACACCTGCTGAGCATAATAACAGCCACATCAAGGTGAAACAAAATAGCTGATGTAGCTTTTCCGTTAAAACATGCCCTACATGAATAGAGGCAGAAGCAGTCATTTCCTTTTTTTCTGCAGGTACAAAAAATGTATTGTGGTAAGAAAAATTTCAAACCTGACACAAGCTGATGTTCCAGACCCATTATGAATATAAATCTACCTCCGTTTCCTCTGTTTATTTTGCTGGTGCTGCATGGTAAGATAATTCTCATTTCTAATATTCATATTCTTTATTTTTTTTACAATAACAAAGTATCAAAGTTCAAGATTTATTATATAGGTTTAAAATATCAAACCTATATAAACACTAATAATTTCTGAGGATTGTTCTAGTAATAAGACCACTGAAATTAAGCAGAAAATGAATAATCATAGAATAAACATTTATACAGTATGATCATCAGATTTTTTTTGTTTTAACTTTTTATGTATAAGGAATGAATATGGCTTGTACTAAACCTACTTTTTGCCTATTGCTTTAATTTTGAAACATCTATGGCTTTTGTTATTTCTTGAGCTAATCCGAGCAAAAAGGCAAACTGAAGCCTCTCCATGTTTGGCCCTTGGGAGGTAGATAAATATGTACACAGTACAAAAATAAAAACCCTGACATCTCTGCCTCTCTGTGCGCTGGTAATTTATGCACAAAAGTATGTTCAGTACAAGTTATAATTGTTGAACTCATGTTGAATGGTTGATATACAGCCCCTTGAAATATTACTCCATTTATTTAGTAACTTTTATCTAAACACACACCACCATACCTATTATAACTCTTGTTTGTTTACTGACAGTATTCTCTGTATGCTCTCTGATACTCTGTTTTACTATATGTGCTATAAGTACAAGGGAGTACAGCTGTACTAGATGTCTTTATTTCTTAGTTCCTTAAGCAAAATGTAATTCTATTCAGTATCTTAAAGGAGGATCCGCTTGTAGGGGACCCCAATAGACCAACTGAAGTTCTAATACCCAAAGTATTATTATTATTAACAATCTGGTCAGTGGTCATGTATCATATGCTAACATAATTGTAGACCTGACATGTATTGTTTATATTGTGGGATGTGTATTCTCCCTGCTGCTTCACTATGGTGGCAACATACTACGTCAAGAACAGCACTAATCTGAAATTAGAAACCAAAGCAATCGTGTTGTTTAAGTAACATTCCAGTATAAAGATTAAAACATGGGTAACAGAATAAAGCTTAGACTAAAGTGCTGGCTGTTATGAGGTGCATATACAGGGTGTCACTAATGCTTGTGTCAAAATGTGCACTAGAAAGAAAGGTATGGAATCCACTATCCAGAAACCCGGTATCCAGAAGATCCGAATTACGTAAAGTCTCCCATAGACTCAAATAAAACATGATTTTCTAGTAGAAGTAAGACATGATGATCCAAATTACGGAAAGACCCATTATCCAGAAAACCCCAGGTCCCGAGTGTCCTGGATAACCGGTCCCATGTACAGGGGAATATGTTTGTTGGGCTCTTCATTTCAGTCTTGATATTAAGGGGCACATTTACTAAGCTCGAGTGAAGGATTCGAAGTAAAAAAACTTCGAATTTCAAAGGGTTTTTTTGGGTACTTCGGCCATCGAATAGGCTACTATGACCTTCGACTACAATTTTGACTCAAACTATTCGAATTAAGAATCGTTCGAATATTCGACCATTCGATAGTAGAAGTACTGTCTCTTTAAAAAAAACTTAGACTACATACTTCGCCACCTACCGGGCTACAATGTTAGCCTATGGGGACCTTCCCCATCAGTTTTCTATGTTTTTTTTGATCAAATAAAAATAGTTTGTTCGATCGATTAAAATCGTTCGAATTGTTCGATTCGAAGGATTTTATCGTTCGATTTTTCCTTCGATCGTAGGATTTGCGGTAAATCCTACAAATTCGATATTCGAATTCGTAGGATTTTACTTCAAGGGTCGAATTCAAGGGTTTATTAACCGTCGATATTCGACCCTTAGAAAATGTGCCCCTAAGAGAATGAAAGAGCACCCCCAGTTTGTTAGATTGTTGGATTGTGCTCAATAGTAGTCCTATCTAGTAGGGATTTAGTGAAGATATGATGCTTTCGCTTAGAACACGTCTTTATATCCCCCTCTGTAGGGACCGTGGTATATTGTTTTAAGTGTATCACTCTAACATAAACCTGAACAGCCTTAGCTGTGTTTTGGAGCCTTTATCTTGTTGTTAGTCCCCGTGAGCGGGCAGCTTGTCAAAATAGCATGCAATAGTAAGTAAGTCAGGATTTTGCACCTTAAAAATTCATTTAGATGGGTTATTCTCAGAAATGTTGATGAATATTCTCAAAAAGTAGGTTATGCTCAATGATGCCTAGCCTCACTTAAAGGGGAACTATCGCGAAAATTAAAATTTAATATAAGCTTCAGCTTACTGAAATAAGAAACATTCTAAATACAATCAATTAAATATTCTGCTTCTGTTCTGAAATAATCAATCATTTATCTTCACTATTCCCCTCTCTCATCATCTGTTTCTCTTCATTCTGTCTTCTTGCAGGGGTTGGGTGTCAGATATTCATTGACAGTTAGATCCAATATATCTTATAGGGGGGGTCCTTTTGCTTAGAAGATGTATTAGAGTTCACTCTATTAAAATCACAATACTTCATGTCTCTCTACATGCAGGGTTTGTGCAAAAGGCAGTTATTTTGTTAGATTTTGTTGGTACCGGAATCAGTTATTTGAGTGAGCTCTAATTCATATTCTAGGAAAGGGAGCCCTCCCCCCTATAAGATATATTGGATCTAACTGTCAATATCTGACACCCAACTGCTGCATGAATGGAGAAAGAATAGAAATAGATGCTAAGAGAGGGTTAGTGAACATACACTTGATTATTTCAGAAACAATGCAGAATATTTAATTGATTATATTTAGAAAGTTTCTTAGTTCAGTATAATGAAGCTTATATTAAATATTCCTTTTCTCGATAGTTCCCCTTTAATTCTGACAACCTCTGCCCTTTGGCACAACTCTTGTAAAGCTGCATAGAAAGTAGCATAAAAAGTAACATAAAAAAACCCCCAGCAAAACAGTGTAAGATTTCTAATTACATACAAAATAGGTAAACAGGTGCAGTTTTATTTAGTAAACCAGCTGCTTAGCACAGTTATTTTTTTTAATTTGGGGTTTTCCGTAAATTCGGGGACAAGGAAGGTACAGTATGTATACACAGTGTTACTATAGTGCTCCCATATGTAGGTGTAGTTCAATGAGCTCATGTGGCTAGTAGGCAGATGAAGGGTTGAAATGTAATAGGCAACCAAAGCAAATTGAAACAGTATGTGACTTCCCAGAAATGACTATCATTGTAACCTTTGTGGCTTTCTGTTTGTTATGGATTATTAATCTTTATATGCTTTGTATGCTACATTTATATAGAAGGCTTACAAATATGTACAGCTAAGAGAGCATTCTGCTTTATATACTTAAAGTTTGGCTGGTGACTGGCATGTTTACCAATCATTTATAGAAAAATACAATTAAATGTAAATCTGGAGACATTATCCTTAATAATATTTCTTCTATATTCCAGCACAGCTATCAAAGAGCTACCCAAAAGTAGTTATTGCATCTCGAAGTGGTGGGCCTTACCTTCTCTGCCAACATGTACCTTCAGTGGATTCCAAGTTTAATCTAACCTTGATGAAAGGCAATACGAAACAAGAAGTGTGTATGGTGTACACTGATGGGAAAAGTACTACCTTTTATAGCTGGAATGACAACCCTACTTGTAACTGGGCAGCATCCAATAATAGTATTTCCTTCACTCTCTCCAATTTTGATGTCAAGCACACCGATAATTACACTTGCGAGATTTCGATTTTTTTCCCCCCTCCAGTTCAAAATTTTATTATAAATGAGACGTATGTTTACATCCACGGTAAGATTCTGATTTTGCAACAAAAACAAAAAAAAACTTGTTTTAATTCATCTGTATTCTGATTTTATTAAACTGTGAAGTCATAATATGTTGACTGGGAAAGCATCCTCCACATGCATAGATATACGCCTAATTGAATGAGATCCAGCATAGGAACTTTCATTCAGGGGTATTACCTAAGGAGTCTTACTTGGTTTAAATGAGGCCAGATATATATATATCGAAGCGAAACGGCGCAAATTCGCCCATCACTACCTTCTAGCATGTTCTCATTAGGGATGCACTGAATCCAGGATTCGGTTCGGGATTCGGCCAGGATTCGGCCAGGATTCGGCCTTTTTCAGCAGGATTCAGATTCAGCCGAATCCTTGTGCCTGGCCGAACAGAATCCGAATTTGTATATGTAAATTAGGGGCAGGTAGGGAAATCACGTGACTTTTCATCACAAAAGAAGAATTTTTTTCCACTTTTTCCTTTCCTGACCCTAATTTGCATATGCAAATTAGGATTTGGATTCGGTTCGGTATTCGGCCGAATCTTTCACCAAGGATTCGGGGATTGGCAGAAATTTCCAAATAATGGATTCGGTGCATCCCTAGTTCTCATCATGATTAGTGAAGGGCAAATCTGTGCAGTGTCACTTCTCCAAAAAATTAGCAAATTTACAGTGAATTTCGCAAAACGGCAAAAAAATTCACAAAACACATTGAAGTCAATGGGCGTCAAAATAATTTTAACGCGCTGCAATTTTGATGCAAACGACAATTTTTATATGCGCGACTATTTGGTCCAAATGCATTAAAGACAATGGGCGTCCGAATCATTTTGACACGCAACAATTTTTATGCGCACGCCAATTTTAACAGGCGGGTTTTTCGCAGCAGTTTCTTCACAAATTAATTTGCTTGCCGCAAAATGCAATAATTCACCGCAAATTTGTCCCATCACTAATCATGATACCTATAAAAAGCCCTTTATTAAGCTATTAATAACTATTAATAACTATTGGTGCTAAATTTTAACTAGTTTGTCATTTCCCTTTCCAGAATAAAATGAATATATACATATAACCCTTTTCTTTCAGATTTACAGCAGTGCGCTGGAATGCAAGTATTTACTATATGGATATTGACTGGTCTTGCTGTATTTCTATTTCTGTGCTGCATTTTAACATTCTGTCTTTGGATGCAAAAGAGGGTATGTATGATAAATGGGGATGATAATGTATAAAACATTTACTTACAACTTTTCTTAAAGCTGCACCCTGGCAGTAGAGATTCGTGGACATATAATGGGTGGGGCAGGCTAGTGGTGGGATAAAGCTCTGACAGCTAAGGACAGGGTCGCATTCAATATTTTTTCTGCTGGTGTAATTCCCCCAATATGTAATTAATCTTGTTTGTATCATTGCTTCTTATACAGCATCAGAGGAAAACTATAACTCAAGACAATATCCAGAATAATGAATGCAACAGTGAATACATGCCAATGGCATCCGTCAATCCAGCTAAACGCCCAATTATTCCAAGGTACTAGAATAGTAATAAATAACCAGTATGTTTTCAAGTTATGCTGAACTTTTATTTCTGTGCTCTAATTCCAAGTTTTACAATAATAAAACTATAATTAGATTTTTTTTTTAGGAAGGATTTTTTTTTGTGAAATTATAAACAAAAAAGTTAATGAATTACCAACATGCTTGTGTTTATCAATATGTAATTTATGGGGAGGAATTTACTGAACGTGAAACTTTCCCTTGTTAGAAACCAATATAGTGTAATATGTTTACGTAATCATGGAATCACCCAGTGCTCCAAAAAATGGGTTTCTATGGGAATGTATCCCCTTCCTTTTGTGTTATGGGTGCCCCCCTTTTTTTATTGTAGTTTTAATCCTATGGGAGGTTTGGTAAATACAACAGTTACTCCTGTGCTTTAATTTCAAACTTAACACCTCCACTGGATGGCCAAAGTGCCTACTCACAAACCACTGCTGTGGTGTAACGCATGTAATAGGTTTCACGGGCTCCATTAGCAAAGAAGCAATGCATCTGAAGAAGCTGACACTACAGCGAAACGCGCTAGGAGAGGGGGAGCCGGCACAGACCTGCAGAAAACTCTGCAGTAGTCAAACGGAAATACTATATGCAATTACCCCATAAGAGAAATGTGAGTGCGATGTTTGTTTTTATTTGAAGTTTTATGATTAAAATAGTATTACACTATTTTTGGTTTTATCTTTGCATTGGAGCCCGTGAAACCTGAGCACCAAGAGAGGCATTACCACGAGAATCTTAAAAGGACTTTTATTATACAGCTTTTTATGTGTGGGTGACAGGTCCCCTTAAATAAAGATCAGTAGTAAGTGTACAGATTTTTATTACATCTTGCAAGTGCCACATATCTGCTCAGATTTACCTTAATCCCTTTGCAGTATGCTTACTAACCACCACAAGAATCTAATTAAATGACAATCGTGGTTTTAGAGTTTAGTCGTGGTTTGAAAAACCTCTGAAACAAAATGTAAAATGTATTTTTTATTAAACTGTTTTTGCACCAAATGTATTTTGTATGTTTTAATTTATCAATTCCAGTATATTGTAATGTAATCATTTTTATTATTTTCCTATAACAGTATTTCTTTTCAGAGCTTATAGATATGAGTGCTCTGCCGCTGAAGACAGAATAAATCTTTCTTTTTTCTGATATTGTGCAAAGCAGTGCCCCAGATATTTTGTTTTTAATGGAAAAAAGAATGTAGGTCTCAGTGTGAAGCACAATGCTTGTTTTGTCTGCTCGTGTATTTTTTCCAGTGCAGCCTGATCATCATATTCAGTAGGCAAGTTAGTAAGTGTTGTTTAAATATTTTCTCTTTTCTTTAACAGACTGTGAGTTGCACACAATGACAAGCAACGGTATATTATAATGCTGAAAACCGTAATAGTTACTGTATATAGAAGCAACCCCTTTCATTTCACATCACCTGTTATTGTTCAGTAAATATATTGTATATGTTGTCATGTATTCACATGAAGCCTTGTGCAAAAAGTTAAAGTTAAAGTATCTTCTATGTTGAGATCATTTGAAGTCAGAGTTTCGCACAATGAATGTTGTTATGCAGTGTGCAAATAATGAATATGCCTTCCCTGTTATATGAAATCCATTCTGCTGCTATACACCAGTTAGGCACTATTGAGATAAAACCAGCTAATAAGGCTGTTAACAGTGTGAGGGTGTCAAAGGGTGAAAAACACAATTTTGTTCCCTTTCATCCGGTCCTCTTGCTCACCATTAGGCACAATTAAACTCCCAATAGTATGGCCAATGCTAATAATATAAGTGGGGCTCTTGTACTGATTCATCTTTCTTCAAAAGAAAACTAGTAGTGCATATTTATCACAGAATGATACAAGCCATTGGCATACTGACATAAGTATATTTTCTGGTTAGTTCACACCTTGGGGCAAATTCACTAAGATTCGTAGTTGCGCCAGGCGTAACTTTGCCGCACTTCGCCAGGCGTAGTTTCGCCAGCGCTTCGCAAATTTACTAAAATCCGAAGTTGCACTCAGGGGTAGCGTAAGGTTGCGAAGTTGCGCTAGCATTGATTCGCTAAGCGAAGCGAAGTTACGCTAGCGATGGTTAATTTGCATACGGCGCCAAATTCAAATTTCAATGGAGGAATATGTAGCAGCACTACAAATGCCTGGGAAACCTTCAAAACATCAAATAAAATTGTTATTTTGCCCTACACATGTGCCCACTGTATAGTTAAGTTGCCATGAGTTAGGAAATGTAGAGGGGAAAATTTTTTCGATCTTTTTCAGCCTATCACCCATAATATAGAAAAAACGCCAGCTTTTTTGGGACTTAGAAAATTTTTTAACTTTTTTTGAAGAAATCCCTACCTACTCTATTGCGCTTCGCCTGGTCTGAGGTGGCGAAGGAAGTCTAGCGTAAAAGGTAGCATTCAGAACAATGCGCGCGTTAGTGAATTTGCGTAGTTACGTCCATTGCGCAAATTCGCCAGGCATAAGGGTGCAAAGTTACGCTAGCGAAGTTACGCCAGCGTCCGTTAGTGAATTTGTGAAGTAACGAAAATGGCCAACGCTAGCCAATTGACGCTAGCGTTAGGCGCTTCGGCGCATAGTGAATTTGCCCCCTTATGTCCATCTGACTGGACGGTTAAGGACAAGTTTGTAATGTATAACAATGCAATAAACATATTGTATAACACTTGGGGGGTTATTTATCAAAATCCGATTTTGTTCTGATATTTTAAGTAAAAAAAAGTCAGACCAAACTAAAATCCACGATTTGACCTTATTTATCATTGTAAAAACTCGATAAAATCAGTTGGGGAAAAAAACTCAAAAAATTCAGATTTTCGCGAAATACCCCCCTGAATTTTTCAGGTTTTTGAAAAAAAAAAACCCTGCATTTTTCGGGTTTTATGCCCAAAGCGCTCAAATATTTTTGTGAAATCAATTGAAATTGGCTGAAACTCAGAGCAGACCATGATATCTTCAAATTTAAAATGAGACCTTTGACTTCTACAGGACCCAGACAGCATGGATATGGAATATTTTTGGATTCTGACTTTTTCCATTCTGAGGATCTATTAAATCTCTAAAAATTTGAGTTTTTGGCATTCGGACTTCAATAAATAACCCCCCTAGTATCTATAGTGTTTACTAGATGTGAGCCCTTAGTACAGACTGTCATATCCCCCAAGACAGAAAAAGGGTGCCTTTTAGAGCTCATTTAGGGAGCACGTCAGTATGGGGACTGGCTGCACTCTATACCTCGTGCTGCATTAAAAAATATAGCATGACGTGCAAAGCAGGCACAAAGCAGCCCTGTCCTTACTGGTTCCCTTAGAATAGGTACATGTACAAGGCCCTGATGTGCCCTTGTTGATGCTCTCTAATTTTTTCATCCATCCACTTGACCCATGAATAAAGTGCTGCCAATCACAGACAGCACTGTATTCATGGGAACAGCCACAGGTCTCTGTTTTAAATGCACAGCAGAAACCAATTTAACTAGCACAGACTGCAAAAGTCCAAATACATGGTGTATTGTGCACATTTTACCTCCACTTCATCTGTGGGGATTTTATTAGGACACTTTTCGATCATCTTTTAACAGTCTGTTGTACTCTCTTCTGGGGTGGCGGGGAGATCGGATTTACTGTGTTACATTTGTCATTTGTACACTGTATAATTGTTATGACAATAAAATGTACTGTATTGAATTGTTCTTCTTTGAATTAGTAAACCATTATTTGCTTCTTCCTATAAGCATATATTCTGTACAAATACTCTATCTATTTATATATTCTTTTAGTCATATATTTGTCACAAATACATGCCCTTTTTAATTTTATACACTTTATATTCCTCTGGTGCCTCTCTTTCTCTTATCCTTCCTTTCATGAATTTTCTTTTTTTCATTCCATCCTGAAGATGGCTCAAGAAGCAGAGCCGAAACGTTGATAATAAAATTTTCACTTTATTGAACATTGAAAGTCCTGGATGTTGCGGTTCTTTGAGTTGAACTTTATATATGTTTTTTTTGAACTTGCACACAGGCACACATGCCTTTCGCTGTGTGCACCAGTAACTAGTTTTCTTATATATATATATATATATGGCAGTAGATGTCTTCCTGCACACTGCACATTTGGGAGAGTGTAATGTATGTAACAACTGGTGTAAATGAAATAAAAATTTGCGTAACTAAGAACAAAAAAGTCTTAGTTTATCACATTTAATCTCACATGTTTAAGACCTACTTAAAGGTGGTGTCATTATTTTCAGCACAAAATAATTGCAATAGAATATGCAGTGGCCCAAATTGCAAAATGCATAATCTTTTTTTTTTTCTTTTGATGTCAGAGTTGGTATAGAGGTAATTTAGGAATGCGCCCACAAAAGCAAGCACTCTAAAACAGAAGCAATGGAAAGTGTGTATTGATGCAAATTATTAAGGTGCTTGTGCCCAAATACTCTCATATAGTTGCAAATGTGTCCATTCTGCCTCTTCTGATGTCCAACTACAGAAGTTGATGCTTGGAAACCCTGGGGCTACCACCACTCCAGATGTGACAGTGGCTCCAGGGTTCACACAATGAGTTGGGGCAGTAAGTGCAACAGACTTTCACCCAGTGAATAAAATGCATTTTCTGGAAGTGGTGCAACCCTCTGCTAGACTCAAATTGTACTCAGTTGCTGTCCTTTTTAATGCAATGGATAAAAATGTCACTATTAGGAAGGTCTTCAAAAATGTACTATGAACAATTAAACTTTGCAGTGTATAGTAATAGTTCAATGCAAATTATTAGGTATTTATTTCCCAGCTTTCTGTATTTAACCCTATGAAAAGACCCAGTTAATATGGTGTAAATCTGCATGGTTAAAATTTTTGAAGTTATGTAATAAAATACACTCATTAGGTAATTTATGACCATAGGTCCAATTACAGTTGCTCAAATTTACTAGCAGCCTTGTGTGTTAAAGGTACTTTTGTATAGTTGTGCTAGTACCCACTGCCTTCCTCCAGCCTTCTGTTTCAATCCAAGCACTGCTGCAGCTATTGGTGCAAAGGAAACCCTGGCACTACTATCACCTCCTTACCAGGTAGTAACTTCTGGGTTCTCTCAGCACCAGGTGCCAGTAGGCACAGAATAAAGAGATATGTGATAGGGAGAAAAAGAGAGTTTGTATAAGAACAGTTATCACTGGTGTATGACACAGTGTCGCTAGTATACTTTATATTCAATTTTGAAATCTGACATGGGGCTAGACATACTGTATTGTCAATTTCCCAGCTGCCCCAAGTCACGTGACTTGTGCTCTGATAAATTTCAATCACTCTTTACTGCTGTACTGCAAGTTGGAGCGATATCACCCCTCTCCCTTTTCCCCCCCAGCAGCCAAACAAAAGAACAATGGGAAGGTAACCAGATAGCAGCTCCCTAACACAAGAAAACAGCTGCCTGGTAGATCTAAGAAAAACAGCAGCCTGTCCAGAAAGCATTTCTCTCCTAAAGTGCAGGCACAAGCCACATGACCAGGGGCAGCTGGGAAATTGACAAAATATCTAGCCCCATGTCAGATTTCAAAATTGAATATAAAAAAATCTGTTTGCTCTTTTGAGAAATGGATTTCAGTGCAGAATTCTGCTGGAGCAGCACTATTAACTGATTCATTTTGAAAAAATTTTTCTCATGGAAGTATCCCTTTAAATAAGCTCAGCTACTATTACAAGTGATGGGCGAATTTGTCGGAATTGTCGCCAGCGTCAAAAAACTATTTGTCCTGGCGAATAAATTCGCCCATCACTGACTGTTACAAATAGTAAAAGCTTCACAACTGGGTTAATTTGTAATTATGGCTGATAATTACAGGTTGCTTCTTTTTCACCATAGTCTTTTGTCTCTCTTTATTTCTGAATATTATTCTCTTTTTTTCTCTTAAGACTTATTTTATCTATCCTACTCTCCCCTCCATCACTTTTATTCACTCCTGTGGTCCCCAGAAATATCTAGACTGTTATGGGTTAAAGTAATTGCAATACAGCAGTTTGTTTCATAGAATGACGCTTCAACCACAGAAACTTCTACTTCTATATATTTGGGTCACTCAGAATTCTAGATGCCACACCTTTATTCTCCAACATAACAAGGCAAAAGTTAATCTATATATCACTCAGATTAGCAGAGATAAGTTTAACCGCTTTTTTGTAGGTTCAGTATGATGAAATAATTTAGTTATTAAGGTTGTTCTTGCTGAATTTATGTACTGGATCAATGCTGAATTGATGTTATTTTTCAATATTTCATTAATATTTAATTTCTGTATAAAACAGAGTTTCTCAAACTGTGTAAGCTATATTTTAATTTCCTGTGAACAAGTGAAGGTACATTCTACTTTTCTTCTTCTTTGAAGTGGATCCTTGTTCAAGATTTGTGATTGGATAATATCTTGTATTTATACTATAAAACACTGCACTCCAGTTATTACTGCTGTTTAACAGCAATGTTTGCAGATTCTGTCCCCTACATCAGGCCTGTCCATCTGGAGGCCCACAGCTCTGCAATGTAACTTTAAGGCCAAACTAATTGGTCAGTAGAAAAGATTTGACGAGCACTCCATTCACCAGTTCGATTAAAAGAAGTAAATATTTATTTCAGCATATTAAAGGAAAACTATACCCCCAAAATGAATACTTGAGCAACAGATAGTTTATATCAAATTGAATGACATAGTAAAGAATAATGATATAGATAAAGAATAATGACTTCATAGTTCACGTTTATTGTTTGACTTCTTCTTCTGAATTTTTGTCCAGCTTTCAAACTAACCCTGGCAGCCACAAAACAATTGCTCTGTAAGGCTTGCCAAGTCATGATGCTTACTCGCTAAACACTTAGGGGCAAATTTACTTATGGTCGAATATCGAGGGTTAATTAACCCTCGATATTCGACTGCCGAATTGAAATCCTTCGACTTCGAATATCGAAGTCGAAGGATTTACAGAACAATGAAATCCTTCGAAACGTTAGATTCAAAGGATTTTAATCCATCGATCGAACGATTTTTCTTCGACCTAAAAATTGTGGGGACCTTCCCCATAGGCTAACATTGACTTCGGTAGGTTTTAGGTGGCGAACTAGGGGGTCGAAGTTTTTTTTAAAGAGACAGTACTTCGACTATCAAATGGTCGAATTGTCGAACGATTTTTAGTTCGAATCGTTCGATTCGAAGTCGAAGTTGTAGTCGAAGGTCGAAGCAGCCAATTCAATGGTCGGAGAGCCAAAAAAACATTTGAAATTCAAAGTTTTTTTTATTCTATTCTATTCCTTCACTCGAACTAAGTAAATGGGCCCCTTAGATCTTAAGATTTACTTACATCTTTTACAGAACAGCTGTTATGATTCACTTGTTGCTGGCAAGGAAGGGAGCTTGCTTTGTTGGGGTGCAAGCTGTTGCTGCTGTGATATGCAAGTTACTTAAACAAAATTGTAACGGTCAATGATGAGGCTTAATCAGCGGCTACTGGGAAACATTAGAGTGGGGAAAATAAAATTCTAACATTTTTAAAACATACATATAAGGAACATGTTTAAAATAAAAATACATAGGGAAAACTTTGATAGTGTCAGAAGCGTCAATGAAGCAGGATGCCGGGGAAACCAAGCTTGACGTACAATGTTAAATCTTTTTTCATCTTCGTTAAAAACACATTTATTGATCATTATTTTACTTTGCAATTTAGTCATTATGGGGGATATCATGTTTAATCTGCTGCCTTCATTATCATCATTGCAATTATGTATTCATTAATTAACTAACATATATTCATTCATTTGAAATTATTTAGAATTTATTGTATATATTAATTTTTGGAGATTTCTTTATGTATGTATAGTGACCTTTGATCTTAACCCGATATGCATTTTTTATTGGAGTGGGTTTTATAAGCTTTGCACCCATAGTGGGCGCCTAAGCTGCTGATGAAGTTACTTTCGGTCACGAAACGCGTAAAGCTGGTTCCCCTGCCCGCACTCCTATGTTGTGTTTTTTAACGAAGATGAATAAAGATTTAACATTTTACGTCAAGCTTGGTTTCCCCGGCATCCTGCTTCATTGGCGCTTCTGACACTATCAAGTTTTCCCTATGTGTGAATTACCGCAGTCAGAGCGGGTTTGGAGGAAGCGTCTCATAGCAGGCTTTACTATCTTGTAACGGCGCGCACCCTCATCTGCTAAAAATAAAAATAGAATGCTTCAGAAAATGCATGTAACAGGGCTTATTTATGATCACAGGCCACAGTGCAATGCATAACAACTGGGCCAGAACTGCGACAGTCAAGACATTTCTAAAGCACTACCTACTTGCACTGAACTATACTTGGGATGTGCCTGCTTTGTTGAACAGGGTAGGGCTAGGGAAAGTGCAAATCTAGCATCGACATAACAGAACAAAAGGTAAATTAATTTAAATAAACAAAAACAAGTAATAATAAAAAAAAAGACCATCTACAAATTATCTAATATTGTCTGTCTCATGCTAGAAGGTAAACATCCCCATTAATGTTAGGGACTGACACATTTGTGATTGATGTAATGTGCATAAAACATTTTTGCACATTTAATATCTGGAATTTCCCTGTGCTTATTGTCTGAAATACATGGGGAATTGTATGAGTCAGTTTACCATAAGCAATTCAAGAAATATGCGTAGGAAGCCATGAAGCTGTGCTGGAATTTAAATTTCTTATATTTCTGAAAGAATGTATAAAAATAGGGGTGTGGAAGCACTCTAAAGGCTAAGTAATAGTATATTTAAGTATAAAGGAAGTGCTAGTTTTAATGCACATTCCCTGGGCCCCTGTCTCAAAAGTAAGTTTACAAAACAGGGGTTTTTAGTTACAAAGTTATGATCATAAAGTTGAAAAGCCACCATACCACGTCAAGGTAAACCCCACATGGCAGGTAATGCTAAAATGCACATAAAATATAAAACAAGTTAGGGACCGCCATTCGGGGTTTACCTTGACGTGGTATGGTGGCTTATCAATTTTATGATCATAACTTTGTAACAAAATAACCCCTATTTGGGTACATATGCAATAGCATTTATTATACTTATATATATACTTTAAAGCCTTTAGAGTGCTCCCACAACCCCCCTGTTTTGATATTGTATATTTAGCCGGAAGCTGTGGCATAGCTTCAGTGGTTGTAGCACCCCATACCCCCCTTTAAACTAGTGGTGTTCCTATGCTTTTAAAATTGGGCATTTGTTTTGGGAATATCTCTCCTTTAAAAGCCTGATTGCTGGCTGGGGAGGATTTAGCCCTCATTGAAAAAACAGCGTTCAATGGACATTGATTACAGGTAATGCTAAAATGCACATAAAAAATAAAACAAGTTAGGGACCGCCATTCTGGGTTTACCTTGACGTGGTATGGTGGCTTATCAATTTTATGATCATAACTTTGTAACAAAATAACCCCTATTTGGGTACATATGCAATAGCATTTATTATACTTATATATATACTTTAAAGCCTTTAGAGTGCTCCCACAACCCCCCTGTTTTGATATTTCTGAAAGAAGACATTCACCTTGTGTCAACCATCAACTTGTCAGATATTACACGGCTGTGTATAAAGAAAAACATGGAAATGTTACAAAGCCATTTGTTAATTGTGAATTTTTTATTTAGATTTGTGTAGTGTTAATGTATGAATGATATTTTAATGGGTTGTCTTTTAGGCAACTGTGGCTGCAGAATCTGCAAGCACAATGTGTTTTTCAGTTCACGTTTTGTGCTCACCCTTTCGCCTGAACTAAAAGTTCTGCCTTTTTTCTCATGTTTGTTAAACCACACTGTGGTTTTGTTTACGCTTCAAATTTTACCAGGTGGTCTGTTTTCTACAAGGATTATTCTGAAACTCAGTGATGAATGTTTACCCCAGGTTTATCACTACCACAAACTCAAGCAATGTCAAGTGATTATTATAGTAACACAAGTTAAGTGATGAGCTCATTATATCATAACAAATTATTCTTGTTGATCCAGAGGTAGGAGAAACCCCTCATCTGAAGCCATCTTTAGTTTTGCAGCAGAACATATACAGGAATCGGATCCATTATCCAGAAACCTATTATCCAGAAAGTTCCAAATAACTAGGAGACCATCTCCAGCTCCATTTGTATCCATTAATTCAGATTCCAAAAAAATATTCCTTTTTCACTGTAATAGTCACACAGAACATGGTACTTGTTACCAACTAAGATATAATTAATCCTTACAAGATGCAAAATAACCATGTTGGCTTTAATTAAGATTTAAATGATTACCCCAGGTTCCAAGCATTCTAGATAATGGGTCCCATACCTGTACTTATTTTTAAATTACTGTGCCATTAATATTTGTGCTAAAAAAGTCATCCATCCCGTAAAACTTTTCAAGTCAGGACATATCCAGATGTGGTAAAAAATATAATCATGGTGAGAGCATTTTTGCACCAAAATCCAGCTGGAGGGAAACCATTTGGTGTGTTCCCTTCCTGAGTTACACTAGTGAGACATGACCCTCAGCTCAGCTCCTAAAAAAAAGGTCAAATAAGTAGCTCAAGAGGGAAAATCAAGAGGGATCAAATTTTCATACATACTGATAGGATGAACAATAAACACCAAAATGTGCCAAGAAAAAAATCAATATATCGGAATAATAAACATTTAAAAAATATTGTATTAGAATTTATTAGAATTTATATTGTTTAAAGACTTGAAAAAGTTGATTTAATTGTTGGAACTGCTTCACCACAAATCCAAGATAAATAAAGTAATATAGAGCAAACATAAGATGTGGAAAGGGGTGTGTCACGATCGGCTCCCAAAATCCAGAACAGGTGCTAGGCTACCTGGTCTCCGCTCCACTTCTGCCTGTAGCAGTAGCTTTTCACTTCGGGAGGAGCCTCCACTAATTGGATTCCGCCAGGTCTTAATAAGAGAGGAGCCAAGCAAAAGTTCTGGACGAGCAAAGGGGCAAGGTTGTTATAAAGTAAACAATAAAGCAATGTCAGACAGGCAGTGGTCGGTGCAGGCCGAGTTCAAGAAAGGTCAGACTGGCCAGGTCGGTGCAGGCGGCATTCAAGGATAGTCAGGCAGGCAAGGGTCAATACCGGTAGAATCAGAATAGTCAGGCAGGCAAGGGTCAGATTTGGCAGAGTTCAGTATAGTCAGGTAGTCAAGGGTCAAAACAGGACAAGAATCGCACCCAGGAACTAATGAGTTAGACCTAACAATGGGCAGTGAGTTTGTACACAAAGCCACTTAAAATTTTGCACCAAAAAATGCAATGAGGTCATGACACCAGCAATGCTTGAGACGCGTAGAACCCGGCCGTGCGCGCCATTTGTGAACCGGCGTTTGGAGGAACCAGATCAATGGGTCGGGTGTCACCGCAGGCCCACTAGACCACCAGGGTGAGCGTTCTTTACAGGTTGGTACAAAACACAAAACACAACCTTTTACAACAGACAGAGCTATGTTATCTGTTGTAAGCTGTAATTATTCAGTATCAAATTGTTGACTAAGTGAAGAGTCCAGAAATCTCTCCAAGTGGGCACCTACAGCACATTCCGGCAGTAACCTAACTAGAGGGACGCGCATCCGGCTCCCCTGCCCCCCTCCATACGCCTGGAAGCACCCGGAATCAGCAGGGAAGGGCCCTGAGGGGGTGCGGGCCCTGGCCCAATCGCACCCCCTGCTCCCCCGATAGTTACGCCACTGCATTCCGGCAATCCTATTACACAAAATGAAAGCAAATTTGTTTCTAAACAACCTTCCATTTTTCATTAATGTCAAAACGCCAGATATTTTTCTGTCACTTTCTATTCCCATGCACTGCTGATTTTGACTACCACTGAAACATTGTATTGGTATTCACGTCTCTTTTGGCCAAAAATTGTTCTGTGATGAACAGAATATTAAAAAAAGAGAATAATATTCAAACAAGTTGCAGCATGCTAGGTAAAATCTCTTCCGGGATTAAAGGCTGCAAATATCCATATTAGTGTGGAGTTTCATAGTATATTATCCTGATGACTGACCCCCAGTGAGCTGAAGGAGACATGGGATAGAAAGCATGGCAATAAAAATGCCTTGGACATGTTTTTCTAGACAAAGGTTAAAGTGTATGTGGGATGGATTTGCACTGGGTGCTAAAATAGCACTGCATAGGACCTTAAAACTGTCCACATAAAGCAGGGGTTCCCAGAAGGGGATAGGGGGCTTTGAGCAGTGGTAAAGGGACACTGGCTTAAGGTAAACTAAGGTGGGATTTGAGGAGAATGGACATTTTCTTTCCTAGATACACTTGAAAGATCATCTGAAGTACTAGCTAAGGTGAGATTGGAGATGAATACGCATTTGTGTTATTCATGAAGCTACGAACTAACCAGTGTTTTCCTAGATATGTACTCATTTCATGAGCTAAGGGGGAAGGTGGTCTGACTAAAGGTTGGGTCTTCAAAAGGGTCCCTGGCCAAATGATGGTCCTTCAAAAGGGGTCTAAAATGCCTATTTCTACAAGGTCAAAGGTTCACAAACAGACATTTTCTTATAACAAACAATTACTAAATACAGGATTCTCTCTTGATCTTGGTCTTTTCTCAGTTTAATATATATATCAGAGAAATGTAGTAAGAACAAAAAAGATGCACACATACCTGAACATGTAGAACACAAAACAATATCCTTCCTCTTTATACAGACATTTATTTTACAACATTTTATCATAGCAGTGGGAACTTTAATGCATTTTTGTGAGAGTCCAGCAGGTTTACTACTTCTTACGTTCCCTTGAATTTTAGACATTTCTGTCATACTTGTAACAATACGATGCATTATATTTAGCTACTAGAGGTCTCATTGTCAGACCAGTGTAAGAGCTGTCTTAAAAGACTTGTTGACAGTTGCGGAGGAGTGTGCACAGCAGGTAATGGCTTCTGTTGGAATCATCTAATAAAGTCTGAGTTGCCAGATCCAGTGTGTATACCTCCTTGATTTGTGTAACCCATCCTAGCATGGTGGCAACAATGGCATAAAACCTTGGAGTGAAAATCTGACGGGAATCACTGCGAGTGACAGTAAAGCAGCACCCAGAAGTTGAGAGACTAAAATGTAACTTCTTCCAACCTCAAGCTGGAAAGAGGGGTTTGGCATGTATCTGGATCTCATGGCAGCACCCTCAAAATAAATCTTTTTTATAATATTTGATTGGGGTTAAAGGGAAAATCTCACAGACTTGCATTACAAGTGGCAGGGGTGATACTGACACTCAGAGAGACATAATACAGCCATTTGAAAAATGCTATGATCCAAAGAAGAATAAAACTGTGGAAATATATACCTGCACATTATTCTAAAGGATTCGGGAGCCTGGAGAAAATATTGACACATATGTCAAAGAAGGAAAAATACGAGCATTTGGGGGATATAAGAGATTCTGACAACAGTTAATTCAGAGACTGAAACTTGCTTGCTTAGGGATGAGGATTAGGGCCTTTAAAAAAGTCTCCAGACCTGCAAAGCCTCTGCGCTGACAAAATATATTCCTTTCCATGGGATTAACAAAGAAGTTAGACTAGAGCACACTGACCAAGTACTTCTGATGTACAACAAAAGTATTCTGATACCTATAGGTAAATGCAGACTAAAGCATTGCAACCCATGTAATAAAAATAGTTACAGACCAGAGATTGCAGTTATAAAAAATTGCAATCATATTTGACTGTTAAGAGTAAAAGCTGTTCAGGCTATGGACTTAAAGGACAAGGAAAGGAAAAAATAAAATCACATTTTTACTTTCTTTAATGAAAAAGAAACTTATCTCCAATATGCTTTAATTAAAAAATGTGTACCGTTTTTATAAGAAACCTGACTGTATGCAGTGAAATTCTCCCTTCATTTACTGCTCTGGATAGGAATTGTCAGACGGTCCCTAACTGCTGAGCAGGGAAACAATCATACTTAAGAACAGCAGGAGGAGCCCCCGTCTTACTTACCAGCCATACAGAATTAAAGCAGCTTTGTTTATGACGATCCCTAAGCAGCCCAGACCACACTGAGCATGTGCAGGGACAGGGTCAGGCACAGATATTTAACAAAGTTACAAGATGACAGCCCCCTGTGGCCAACTTTGAAAGCATAAATCGTTTGTTTGATTAGGCTTTTTGGTTCAGTAAGTTCATGCTTATGTTTAGTATACAAAATACAGCATTTCTAGCCTTATTCTATTTTAGACTTTCCTTGTCCTTTAATAAAAGTGCAGTTTCACAACATAATGTCTAGAAGGCTCATAAAGTCTCCAAGTTCAAATATCTCCAGAGAAGCCAGACTGTGATTTTGCTTTACAATAAATACAAAGACCCTATGTGGACCTGTTTCAAGGAGGTGGGTGTCTGGAAGGCAAATATAAGCAGGAGGCCAATACTGCCATAGAACCATCCAGGCTACCTACAAGTAGAGTGCCTGATGCTATAATACAACCTTTAAAAACAGATCTTCAGGATTTACAAAGCATAAACATCACAGAACCAGTTCAGAAAAACAGACTGGATAAATATCTTTGCAATAATAAAGAAAGCATCAGGCAAACAAAGTATACGTATAGATCCTAAACTACTTAAAACTTTGAAAACGAATCATTACCCAATGCCTACAATAGAAAATAATCTGCCTGGATATTTTCAGTATGTGGATTCTGGCACATGGAACTAGATGAAAAATGTATTAAAGTTATTTGACAACAGAAGTATTTCAGCAAAGTCTAAATCAAGCTCTAGAGGGACTTTCAGCTGATCACATACTTATTGCTGGCAAAGATGTAGACAAAAAGCAATTAAACTCAACCAGGAAAAATGTAAGCTTAAAGTGGCTTAAAGGGGGATTCAGAAAATGTCAGATCATTTCAGGAAATGTCTGCCCCAACAGACATATTCAGTTCAGTACCATATTTCTAAATTGTTGTAGATGCAATTTATTTATGTGATTGCACACTGTATTAAGGCCCCCATACACGGGCCGATAAAAGCTGCCGACAGACCTGATCAATATCAGACAGAAAGTCAGCCAGATGCTGATTGGGCAGGGTAAAAAATCTTGTTGGATCGTGGCTGCATTTTTTCATTGATGTGGTCCTGCAATCCGATCGCCTGTTTGGCCTTTATTCTTATCTGATTGTTGGGGAAAGATCTGCTCGTTTGGCAATGGATCTCCCTGTGTATGGCCATTCTTAGTGTGCAATTGCATAAACTTCACATTGCTTACATTAGCAGTCGTGAGGGATTAGTAGCAAAGATGAGTGAGATAAACCCAATGGCTCCAATGCCTGAGCAAGGAGTATGAAAAAAAAAGCTCTCCACCATCTCTTTAAAGGAGTACCAAAAATGTAGAAACTATAGAATCAAAATACAAAACAGAAATCTGCAGCAATGAAAAAAGGGTAATAATTCCTCAATTCCTCAACCAGCTGCAAAGAGGAAAAGAAGCATAAACTATTGGCTTCACAAGGTCTCAACTAAATGCATAATAGAAAAGAAAAGTGAATCCACTTTTAGCAAATCATGAAAAACACAGTGATTCCACCATGTGCAAAAAGAAGGAAATAGAAAACAAACAGTTTTCACTCCGTACACAAAGGAGGAACATAAAAACAGGAGGAGAAGACCAAAAACGTGTCAAGAAAATCGAAGACAAATAAAAAATTGACCAACATATAGAAAAAAAAAAAAACCAGACCAAAAGAACAGCACAATCCTGCTTCAATGAAAAAGGGGGAAACAAGGCCTCAACCAACTGGGCCAACTTGGGCCCAGTCAATGGTGGTTACACTATTGTAAAGCAGAGCAAGAGACTCCACTTGAAGGAACAATGTTCCTTACTTACAAGAGGAATATATTGACATGTATATTTAATAAGCAGCATTTTAAAGACATCCATTTTTAGTTCTTGAATGAGCTGAAATAAAACGCTGTTATTCAGCATATTTACAAACCTCCTAGCTTTTTCTGTCTTGGCAACCCCATTACCCCGATCAATGTCTGGATAATTAATAATAATAACTTGACCCAGTTGGGAAGCCACTTCTATTTATAAAAGTAGCTAGGCTTTATTCTTGTCACTTATACGAGGTGGTTTGTAGCAATGATCATTTTCTTTGAAACCTTTTGCCCAGTCGAAATCTTCCACATCCTCCCCAGTGCAATCAATGGTTATTTCTTTAGTACATGGCTTTAATTCAGGCTTTACATATAAACACACACCTCCACCCTTTCTAATCTCCCTACACCCTTCCTAAACATACTCCTCCACCATATATACTGTATGCATTTCATCTAGTCCTAAATGTTTTTTCAGTAACTATACTCAGTAGAAAATGTCCGCTTCCTGGCTTTGTTGAATAGAATAGAACAGCATGATACCTATCTCTGTATACGTATATCTGGATGCTATTGATATTTACTCATTGACCTTAATGCAGTGCTTTATATGCATAGAATCATAAACTATGCACTTAAGTAAAATGGATCTTCAACCTACCCTGGAAACATGTCTCAGTTCATTACACCTTTAGCCATGACTGTTTATTGACCTACATCTGAAATGATAACAGTACATTATTTTGTACATTATTTTGTAATATCTCCACTGCATCTTCAGTCTGGAGATCTCACTAACAATTCATCTCACAATTGGTTGCAGTTCAAGAGGCACCAATTCCTTTGGTAATATAACAGCAACAAACATATTCAGAATTTCATTAGCTGAGCTATATTTGGAAGGAATTGGTTTCTACTCCACCTGAATCCTTTAAAACGTTCTAGAAATATGCCCTGATGGTATCGGCATTTCTATACACTAGATATTATGAAGTGACTGAAATGCTCCCTTAGAACACTTAAGTGCTGGAATATGAGGCTGTAAGATCCCATTACAAACAAATATGAAGCCGAATTGATACTGTGAGATGAACCCAATACGACTGGCTGCGTACCACACTGTGAAAATACATTTAAAAAGGAAAACATGATTGCACATTTCACTGCTGGAAAGATTCTGTAAAAACAGTTACTTTTGCAATTGTATACTTAATGGAGTGCCCCACCCAAGTACTAGAGGGGTCATCTACAGCAACCAAGGAAGCAACACTAATGGGTGCAAAAGGTCCCTTAGTGACCACTCTAATGTCTGTTGTTGTCAGGATCTGACTGCACTCTCCACCTAGCATCCATTGACAATTCAATGCAGCCATCTCTTTACCCCTGCCATACTGTAGCTGGTAAGTACTGGGCTATGTTGTGGTCTGCGCCCACCAGTAGGTAGGAGGAAAATGGACAGTGGAAAGTTGCTCAGAATGGCATTTTCTATCATTGGAGGTGAAGGATCAATGGTAAAAAATAGCAATGGGGTATGCATTAAAATGTAATCTACTATTACTGTGACCCTTTCAAACCTCTGAGCATTAATGAGAAACTATAATATATATAAAAAAAGCTATTATATAGACATGGAGACAGCCATTCAAACCCATAGTTTGGAGATGTATTGCAACTAAATACCTCTCACATTTGTAAGCAATAATGAATAATGTATAGTGGTTTCAGTTTGGGCTAAAACTCAATATTACCTTTAAAAATGGCCCCTTTATTGGAGCTCCCCATGGATTTGCTATGGTCCTTGTGCATGTTTCAAATGAGGTCCCTGCAAGAAGCACAGTAGGAGGGGGACAGGCACAGCCCTGCAGTCACACAACCAAAGACAGGCTTCAGTTCCCTATCAGGTCATCCTAGCTGCTGATTGGTTCCTAGCCTACAGTTCAGTGTGCTCAGTGTCACTGGCTCCCCTGCACAGCCTGGTAAGGGAGGCAGCTTGAAGTGCAACAGATGGGTGAGACTATTAGGGGCAAATTCACTAAGATGCGAAGTTGCGCCAGGCGCAACTTCGCCGCACTTCGCCGCACTTCGCCAGGCGTAGTTTTGCCAGGGCTCCGCAAATTCACTAAAATCCGAAGTTGCGCACAGGGGTAGCGCAAGGTTGCGGAGTTGCGCTAGCGTTGATTCGCTATATAAAGTGAAATTACGTTAGCGAAGGCTAATTTGCATACGGCGCAAAATTCAAATTTCAATGGAGGAACACGCATCTGCACTACAAATGCCTACACATGTGCCCACTGTCTAGGTAAGTTGCCATGAGTCAGGAAATGTAGGGGGGAGGAAGGGGAGCCCCAAAAATTTTTCGATCTTTTTCAGCCTATCAGCCATCATGTAGAAAACACGCCAGCGTTTTTTGGGACTTAGAAAAAAAATTGACTTTTTTTTAAACAATCCCTATCTACTCTATTGCGCTTCGCCAGGTCTGAGGTGGCGAAGGAAGTCTAGCGTAAAAGGTAGCGTTCAGTACACTGCGCAAGTTAGTGAATTTGCGTAGTTTCGTCGCTAGCGAAAATTCGCCTGGCGTAAGTTTGCGAAGTAACACTAGCGAAACTACGCCAGCGTTCGTTAGTGAATTTGCACAGTAGCGAAAATGCCAAACGCTAGCGAATTAACGCTAGCGTTCGGCGCTTCGCGGCTTAGTGAATTTGCCCCTTAAGGTTTTTGCTAAATTTTTAAATAAATCCAGAAACATTACTTCTTTATTTAAAAGAGTATATTGCACTCGCACATTCTTGTTTTTTTACACCATATGACTAGTGATGGGCGAATTTGTTCCTTTTCTCTTCGCCGCGAATTGCAAAACTGGTGAAAACTTTGCGAAATGGCGATTTAGACTCAGGTGACAATTTGCCGGCGTTAAAATGGGTGCCGGCGTCAAAGTTGATGCCAACGTCTATTAAAGTCAATGGGCATCCATTTATCATTGCCGGCGTCTAAATTGGCACCGGCTTTGTTTCTGAAATAATCATGTTTATTTTCACTATTCCTCTCTCAGCATCTGTTTCTCTTCATTCTGTCTTCTTGCAGCAGTTGGGTGTCAGATGAATGAGCCAGTATATCTTATGGGGGGCTCCCTTTCCTAGCAGATGTATTAGAGCTCACTCAAGTAACTGATTCCAGTACAAACAAAATCTAACACAATAACTGCCTCTTTCACAAATTCTGCATGTAGAGAGACAGGATTTCTGGTGATTTTAATAAAGTGAACTCTAATACATCTTCTAGGCAAAACGAGACCCCCATATAAGATATATTGGATTTAACTATCAATGATTATCTGACACCCAACTGCTGAAGACAGAATGAAGAGAAGCAGATGCTGTGAGAGGAATAGAGAGCATAAACTTAAGTATTTCAGAAACAGAACCGAATATTTAATTGATTGTATTTCATCATGTTTGCGATAGATCCCCTTTAAGCTGGCCATTTACAGGCCATTAAAAGTGGCCTGTAAATGGGTCAGACTCCCAGACTGAGTCAACAGATTATTATATGGTTCCCTTCTAATGGTGTGTTATTGGCCCCACATTTCCATTATTTGCAAAGTATTTCATGTAATGTTTTATTCACTGTATTACATCTAAAAAAGGGCAGTCACCCCTAAAAGCTTGTGCTACCCTTGCTTTTTTGTAATAAATGCAGGAGGGCTTTCACCACAAATCACATGTGCCTAATTTTGGAATATGCTGTTATGTTGGCGTGGAGTAACTGGAGAGTTTAAGAACAGGATTAAGTATTCATGTGCCAGAGACATGTTATCAGACCTCACAATTGCATAACGAGCATGTTATATTAAATGGGGTCTTCACCTCAAAACTGTATTTTATTTTTGCTTAACTGAAGAAAATATAGTTCTAAGCAATATGAATATACAGAAGTAAAGGGGAAGGTTATCCTCAGATTTTTTTCTTTTTGATCTTTTCAGTTCCTCCAGCGCACCACCAAACTGAACCATATAAAGGATCGGCGCCAGCTATGGGGAGAAAAGTGATTACCTTCTGCCACTTACAAACCCTTAAATTTATACTTGCATATCACATAACTCCAAAAAAAAAGCCCTTCCATGTGATACTTATAACAAGCAAAAGATGGCAGTATTGTCTCAGTTTTTTCTAATGTTGCTTTATCCAAAAGATGTCTTTCTGAAACCAATATTTATGAATACTGGTAGAAAGCTGTTAAGAAACAAGCAATGAGTCAACCTCTTTTTCACTTTTTTTTAAGATTTTTCTTGCAGTTACAGTAAATATAGTAGCTTGCTATATCAGGTCAGCTTAACAGGTGCTGTAAACACTAAAGCTGTCTGTACTTGTTCTCATCATCATCTACACCCTTGTGCCTGTCATGTAAAAAATAAGACATGCAGGCTATTTACAGTATGCTGCACAAACCTGCATTTAAATATTTTTAGTAAATTCTGTTCAACCATTTGCAGTTACTGGGGCCCGATGAGCAATTTTTTAAAGGTACAGTACACTGAAATTAATATACATACAGAGTGGCGGTGCGCTGGAGGAACTGAAAAGAGGGTCCCTAAAGTGTTAAAAGGTAATGCTTGACACACCATCCAGCTGTTATTGCACTTCAACTTGAATTATCAAGTAGTAATTTATAATATATATATATATATATATATATATATATCTTGATAAAGGTCCGGAACATTGATTTAATAATAAGAAAAAAATTTAAGAAAAAATTCCTGGTGTGCATCAGCAGATTACTACATTATATATAAAATATGTAGGAGTGTGCATCCTTACACAACACATTGCAAACTGATAACACTTTTTTCTTATTTGTAATAATAACAGATGGAGGGCCACAATATCAACACTGAGTAAGAAGGGATCAAGGTCACCATCATAAATTCACAAGGACCTTTAACTCCCAGTGAAATATTGCTTTTTCTGGTTCTTCGGTAGAAAGTGAATTAGTATGCAATTGAATCCAGATTTTACGTTTCCCAGGGGATGGAGTCAAAACTGAATAAATTCAGGTAAAAAAATAAAATCTGGGAAAACAAAGATGACACTTGCCTGTATGGAACTGCGAAAAAATGGCTTTAATTCAGGGAAAATTTAAAATCTGGGTACATAAAATCAAATCATATAGGAGACATGACCAATGAGAAACAAGATACAAAGCATATTTAAATTTAAGAGACATTCCCCTTTTTGCTTTGAATTTAAATATGCTTTGTATCTTGTTTTTCAGTGGTCATGTCTCCTATAAATACTTACTTCCAGGTGGGTAAAGATAGCCCATGATTAAGTGCCCTGGGGGCACGAACCGGGTAGGGGCAATGGAGATACTGTTCCATTTATAATGAATCTGCAATAAATATTACATTTTAAACTTTATTTTTGGTGGTCCTTGTGGAGTCTTTGTGAGTGCCCGACACCCCTCATTTTGTACGTTACATAAAAGCATGGTTCAACTGTACTTCTCTCTAGCATACACCTTTGTTGGCTACTCTAACAAGATGCTTTGCTCCAAGGTCTTTAGTTTCCTTCTACACTCCAAAAACATACAAGCAGGTTAATTAGCTCCTAATATCTCCTTAATGTATGTATAAAGATTATACCTTTCATATGAATTCATGTGAATTTGATCGGGGCCTTTAAATTATACATTTCACTGGGGCAGTGACTGATGTAAATGAATAATCTCTATAAAGCACTGTGGAATATGTTAACGCTACATAAATAAAAGATGATAAGATCAGTTAGATTTTATTGAAAATGAATATCAAGCTGTAGGTACATATGGCTGGCTGACTGTGTGTATAGCACTTCCCACACACACACTTGCACATTACAGCACCACTCATGACTTATCCTCTGACTCATATTCATGCATTTGCATCAGACAAAGAGTGTCTTTCCTGTTTGTGAAGCGCTGGCTTGCATGCCACCCATGAGCAACAATTTTGGCAGGAGATTTTCTAGCTGCCAGTTTCAGTCCCTGCTGACTGCCGATTCCAATAACCAGCGTTCACAGTTAATGAACTGGGCTAAGTGATCTGAAGCTTCTGGAGAAGCATTAATTGCTTCACAGTCAAGAGGAAACAACTTGATGTCTTTAAGATCTAATTTACTAATAAGTGAAGTGATGTCCCGGGGTAGGCTGATTTTCCACCGCCACAATAGAATGCATAGAAAATTAACTTAAAACAAGCCAGTGAATTCCTTTGTGTACCCAGTTTATGGTACTGCACAGAATATAATCAACAAATAAGAATGGGATACAGGTATTAAATGTTTTCCTTATTATTTGCTATTTATTGACTGATTTTCGTACATGAATGGCTTGAATTGTAATTCAGAAATGCGTATTTGTCTCATGTTCCATGAGGAATTAGACTTAGCCAAAGCGATCATATTATATTCTGTTTACTTAAATAAAGCCACAAGGGTTGGTTTCCAATCCCTAATTATTAAAATGTGCATATAATTGCCACTTATTACAAATGGTTAGGTTATGGTTAGGCCTGATTTAATGTCTGGTTAAGGCATATGTAAAGTATAAGGCATCACGTTCAATACACTAACGTAATGCCTTATACTTTACATATGCCTTGAACAGACATTAAATATAGGGCTCCCTTTGCAAGATGCCCTCAGTTGGGTAATTTTCTGCCAGGATTGACACATTGGCCATACGGGGCATATTTTTGGGGTTCTTAAAATTATGTGTGTATTCTTGGAAAAGATTGGATTGACAGTGATCCCCAACCAGTGGCTCGTGAGCAACATGTTGCTCTCAGACTCCTTGGATGTTGTTTCCAGTGGCCTCAAAGCAGGTGCCTATTTTTGAGTTCTTGCCTTAAAACCAAGGTTTAGTTGCATAAAAACAATGTCTACTGCCAAACAAAACCTCCTGTAGGCTGCAAGTTCACATAGGAGCTGCCAATACCCATCACAGCCGTTATTTGTCGCCCCCCCCCCCGGGATTTTTTGCATGCTTATGTTGCTCTACAACATTAATTTACACTTGATCGTGGCTCATGGGTATAAAAGGTTGGGGACCCTTGACTTAGAGGATTATATTTAAGCCTTGAATACATCTTTAAACATTGTATGAAGATGTGTGGTACTGCTGATAGTAATCAATAGGATCTGAACATTAAAACAACTATAATTACCAATAAACATAGCACATATGCTGCTCAGACCTAGTTTCTGGCTTCGATGCCCAATTGTAGGATTTCCTGTTTGGTTCCTGGGTGCATCTATAATTCGTGTTGATTGATTTCTGAACTTCCTTACCCTGCGTGAACTTGGATTTTGCTACACTTCTGCCTGCCTACCGAACCTTTGCCTGGAATTGACAACTATTACTCCTGATCCCTTCTGATACCACAAACTTGGACTTTAACCCCTAAGCTTCCTCCTTGGTCCTGACTACTCCCCGCTGGGAGCCGTTAGGGCCCCTGACAAGGAGGGCTCAGTGTGAAGGCCAAGTTGGGTGAGATCTGGAGGTGAAACCATATTTGCTGTTGTAGCTATTCTTGGCAACATAACTTAATGACATACCCACTGTGTGACCCTGTAATACTGTATCTGTACCATTATTATGAGTTAAGGGGAAGCTCTGATCAAAGGTTGGGCTTCAATGGAGATTGAACAGAAAGCAAATTCTTGGTATCAAAGTGTTTTAAATGGGATTGTTTTTCATTGGAAAACATCCCTGCTTAAAAGATGCTGCACTTGCAGAATACGCATTCTATTGTTTCTCAATTAGCACTTTGAAGTGAATACTCTAAAAAGTAATATTGATCTCTTTGTACTGCAGTGCATCATGACCTACCCCGCAGTCTTAATCAGGAAATGCATCTCAAGGCACCAGAGGAGGTGACTTATGACAGGGAAAAACAGCTTTCAGATTCTACATTATTTTATTTCTCATTTTCCAGTACACTCTGCTTGGTTAATTATCATTTATTTGCTTTTTTCAGGAACATCTGCTGCCACCAGAAATGATGATGTTGTTTTTAACAAACACTGATTAGTACTTCATCATAGAATCAGTCTGAAGGACTGGAGGAGTGTTATGGAAAGCTCCAAAGATATCTTTATTAATTTTTACATCAATAAGCTGTTAGCATTTTAGGTACTTCAAGGAGACTAGTAGACATTTTATTTAGAAGGACAGAGCTCGCTGTTGTTAATATTCACTAGAAAATGTAATTTTTCACTTGAATTTTTCATATCATATCAGTACTATACCCCCTTATGGGATTAAAGGGATACATTTATGTATGTTATGGGTGGCTTTGTGTCATAGGTGGAAAAGAAGGTCCTACTATAATTTTTCTTTGGTTTGGTAGGTCGCTATGTAAACATGAAAGGGTTAGTTCACCTTTTTGTATGTTATAGAACGCCCTATTTTTAGCAACTTTCCAACTGGTTTTCATTTATTTTTTTATAGTTTTTGAATTATTTGTCTTCCTTTTCATTCAAGAGGATGGTTTTAATTTCATTCCAGTCATTAAAACCACTGCCTGGTGCTAGGCTAAATTGGATCCTACAGCCGAAATGTCTGTTCAAATGGAGAGCCGCGGAACAAAAAACGAAACCTTTCAAAAACGACAAATATTTCGAAATGGAAAGCATTGTGAACTCCCTCAGAATATCACTTTATACTTCATATTAAAAGTTAATTTAAAGATGAACCATCCATGTAAGAGCTGTGTATTTATTTTTTTATTCTCCTAGTGCTCTTAAAGTTCATTTACTTTTAAACCATTTGAGAAATTTCCACTTTATTACCAGCATATTATGAGTGGCAATAGTGTGTGTGGTGCATGTTGCTGTGAGCTGGGATTGTGCCAGTTACTGTGATTATTATTTCAATCCATTAAAATCATGTTAATTTGTGATTTTTATGGCACAAACAGCCATGGGAACCCTGCCACAGTCAGGAAGGAGTTCACAGCATTAGTAGGTGTACCTGCTTGGGATTTAACAGAAGAGTCACGACAGATGAATAGAGTGTGTTTGGGCACAAGAACTTTTCATAAATAGCATCAATAAGTGCAGCCTTAGCATTCCCCACCATGTTCCCACTGAGAGTCCTGGCTGTCAATGGAATATGTGCTAAACATTCATTCATATTTTTACTTACTAATATATATATATATTCCCAATACAGAATTCCAGCGTTATTGCAAGCAATGTGCCTGACGTAATTGCACCAAAATTAACAGATGCGATTGTTTGCTTGGCATCATTTCCAAACTGATGTCTGCGCCTGTTACTTAAAGTGCAAGTGTGCTGCACCTATTGAAGCTGGGCATGATGGGAACCTTAAAGCTAACGCATTGTCATAAAGTACCAGTAGCTCCAGCAGTAGCGTCAATAGGTGCAGCACTCATTTTGTAAGGCAGGATGGACTGACTGGCACTAAGTGCAGCTTTATGGAAGTACAAAGAACTGATTTTGACTCAAGTACCATTAATAAATGACAATCAATGAGCAGCTGACTGCAGGGTATAGTACAGGAGCACAACTATACTTGTAAATAGGATTGCCACCTTTCAGGGCAGGGGTTGAAACCTGGCAGGTGGCAACCCTAGTTGTAAGTGACCCCTCTCGACTTCAATGTATGTCCTTGTAACTTCATTGTTGTCCATAAATGGCAAGATTTTGGAGACCCCTTGATTTATAGCCAAATCTTATCCACAGTGTTCCAGTTTAACCAGCCTTACAAATATGGTTAAAGGAGCTAAAGATCTTTCTAGAAATGTTTTAATTTTCATTTATATGAAAAAGAAAGGCATGGGAGTGGGGAAATGTTCCTCCTATATTTATTGAACGACTTGAAATCTTTTTTAATTACAGACACAAAAGAATTTACTTTTGACGAGTGCCATCAATAGCATTTTCTCATTAATTATTTTTACTAATGGGTAATTTCCAGCTCCTATCAGCAGGGGTCAAATGGCCTAGATGGATAAACTCATTGGTCCCATGCTGTGCTGGGTATATTTGAATTAGGAAAAATCATCCTTTTATTAAGACGAGATGATTATTCTTCGTACAAAGTACCCATTTCACACTGATGATGAAATGCATTCTGAACAAGAAGTTCATTTTTCTTAGTTTATTATGGTATTTGCTACGTAATGACCGCTACTGGAACCCATAAAATGTAGTTTGCTTCATTGATGTATCATTGATTGCTCTCTCTTTAACCCTTTACATGCTAGCATCATCGATTATATGTTTTCCATGTTTTTATATGTTATTAAACACTTGATTGCAAGCTGCCTGACAGAAAGGAGTACAGGACAGGGTGCAGTTGTATGGCCTACATTCTTATGCTCATGTACTTTATTATTGAAAGCTCCTTGCAATGATACTTTGCAGTTATTTGCCTTACTATAAAAAATAAAAAAAAATTTGCATGAATAAGAATACAAATTCACATTTTAATCAAGTTGCCTAGGGGGTTATTTATCAAGGTCCGAATTTGTCTCAATATCGGCTGCTACAAACTCTGATCTATTCCGCTCGGGTTTTTAACGCTTATTTATTACTAAGAGTTGACCTGACTTTGGTCTTAATCTTTCTTCCAGAATTATTTAGGATTAATTATTATGTGTTTAAAAAACAGGGACATCGCCAGGCACTGCTGCATACAAAACATTGTATTTATCAAGTTGTAAATTGATTTTTAGGAACCACCTACCTCTTTTTGAAGTAAGCAGCCACCGGAACGTACTTGATACTTGAATTTGTCCCATTGACTTTATTGTATTACACAAGGTCTGTAATGGTGTGAAATACAGAGCTCTAGTGGTGTAAAATAAATGCAAAACTGTGATAAATTTGCTGTTATTTTGGCTTTTTACACCATTTTTTTCCTGCCTCAATTTTTTAAACAGTATAATATATTGGCCCCAAAGTGTAGGGTTCTCTAAAGATAATAACAGTGATCCTAATCAGGTCTGAGCTTTATGTGTGGGCTTCTGCAGTGATTGTTTATAATTTGCGTTTGTTAAGCTATATTTCCTATTATAGAGATGGGGCATTTCATGATTGTGCATGGAGACAGGAGGGCTGGTATGGTGTAAGTCTAAATTTTTTATCTTTATTTAGTTCAATTCACCAACTCCATTCTGTTCAGAAATAAGTTACCCTCTGTCAGGTGACACATACTGTACTTGCATTCTAATTTAAAAATAGTAATTGAAATATAAAGGATATGGTTGAAATTATTTTTGGTGGTTTATTTGCTTGCATTAGCAAAAAGCACAGATATTCTCTTGCCTGGTCTATTTACTTTAGTGGCTTCCTTACAATCAGTGAAAGATAATGTTGTAAGTTCTGGATTGTAAACTTGAAAAGAAGATTTTTTTCCCAAACAATTTCTATGCTGATTTTTCTATTTAGCAGAACAGGTTTTCATTTGCTTCTGTTTATTCCCCAAAGGAATATTCCCAAATGTGTTCTTGCTTTTTAATTCTGTAAAAAGTGTTCTCTAACCTGTGAGCCACATAGATCCTGTTATCGTGTTTTATAGGTCCTTATTGATCATTTATAAAACTGCCTGTGCGATGAAGTCTCAAAGGAAACCATGTTGTTATGGTTAATGTTGTCATTATTATTCCCCAAATCCTTCTCTAGGGTGGCTGTAAATCCCACTTTAGTTTACTTGCCAATATAACCAATATTCCTTGTCATGTTTGAAGTACAATTGAAGGCAGGGTATCTGCAGTTAGTGAAGATCTGTTAAAGAGAGACATCGGAATATAACCATTTTTATTATCTATCATAATATTGCCTTTTTAATGCTATTTATAATTTTGCCATAAAAATATTTGCCTGATGCTTTTACATTACATTTCTTACTATCCTGTTCCTCTATGAGGGGGCTGCCCTATTTGTTCAGTAGTAGTCCGTTATCATTAAAAACTCTAACTGACAAGTTAAGAAGGGACAGTCAGGTTTGCAAAATAGTCAGGTTTAGGAACTTCAAGTGACAATTACTTATAAAAGCAGAACTATCAGTGAAAAATGATCAACATGACCTATATGTAACTTTTAATGTAGATTGTTGAAGCCTTCTTTGGGGGCGTAACTACAGAGGAAGCAGACCCTGTGGCTGCAGGGGGGCCCTTGAGGCCCTAACTCATATACAATTTTAATCATATTGGTAAAACGAATCAACCTCTAGACATTTTGAGGGCCTGAAAAAATATTTGCTGTGGGGCCCAGTAATATCTAGTTAAACTACTGGCCTTCTTTATTTTTGGGTGCACTCCTCTGCTGACTGATGTGCTTAAATATCTGATTTATACAATTCTGCTTGAATTATAGACCACCTCTCCAGTGAAAGTATATAGCAGAGTAAAATCAAGATCATCCTAAATGTGTAAGGTAATATGCAGCTAATAGCTACTATAATCACATAGAAATTGTAACTTTGGAATATTCACAGTGGGTGATTTAGAGGCAATGCCTATTTACTAGATTGGGAGCAGGGCATTTTTGTTTTCTCAGAGAATGGAAGACTGCTTTAGTCATCACTTTAGCAGTGTTAAATGTGCTAGGATGTTTCTTTTTATATATAGTATATAGCCAACTGACCAGTTATTTATAAATGTTGGATAAAAAACAGAACAAATCATTATTCCCTTTTTGGTGACTTGCCCACGTTTATCGTCCTGTGTATGGGGTGAATGATGTCTTCCATCCATATTTGATCAGGACTATAAGTACTCATTCAAATACCAATCAAATGGGGGAATGTAATAAAAGTCATAGAGAGAAAAAACTATTTGCACAAATAAGAATAAGCATGTCCATTTTGCAATAGTAATATTCTGCCTTAAACTGATATTGCACAGCAAATTTTAATTACGGTACACACTTTAAAGTGCTTGAAGGTGTTATAATCTTTTGGATCAATTTTTTTATGGTAAGAACTTTTATTACATTCACTGCACACTGGTGTAAAATATAACATTTACAAACCATCTTCCACTGTTGGAAGTGGTCGAATAGTTTCAGAGCTCTCAAAAGCTATATTAATTTCAGGCAAAGGAATAACTTTTCTCATTGAGAATATTTTTTCCTTTACTGACTTTTATTACATTCCCCCATAAGAATCTATAAAATCCTCTCAACCGAAAATCACTTTGAGCTATGGATGTGGATACTTAAGAACATGGAGAACAATCTATTATTTATGTCTAAAATACTCAGAGGCTCATTCATCAACATTCTGAGTTTAGAAGTTTAAAGAAACAGTTCAATGTAAACATAAAAACTGGATAAACAGATAGGCTGTGCAAAATAAAAAATGTTATATAGTTAGCCAAATATGTAATATATATATATAAAAGCAACAATTATGACCCATGTGGCCTTCCCTCAAGTCACTGATTGGTTACTGCCTGGTAACCAATCAGTGGAAACCAAGAAAGCTACAAAGCAGGAAGTAGTGTTCTGGCTATTATGTTATACATCCAGTCACTCCAGCCTTTATACATTACATTTTTGGCTAACTAGACTTAGAACTTAGAAACATGTTTTATTTTGCACAACCTGTCTATTTACCAAGTTTCCACTTTCATACTGAACAATTCCTTTAGGGCAGAGACACACGGTCAGATTCAGGGAGATTAGTCGCCCGACGACAAATCTCTTTTTCGGGGCGACTAATCTCCCCGAACTGCCTTCCTCTGCCTTCCCGCTGGTTAGAATGTTAATCGGCGTTGGGATCGACGGAAGATGAGCATTTCACTTCCCGAAGTTGCCCGAAATTTCCTCGTGAGGAATGTAAATCGCTGGCGGGAAGGCAGGGGAAGGCAGTTTGCGGAGATTAGTCCTCCTGAAGACGAGGAGATGAATGCCAAGCAATTTAATCAAATATTCGAATATAAAAAGCACAAATGGATAAAAAATACAGAATAAATTCAAAAACCTCACAATTACAAACAAAAAAAAACCACAAAAACCTCTAAAAGCTCAAATTAAAGGAAGATTTTACAATTGTTATAGGTAAACTTCCATTGACTTCTACATGATCTTGACAGCGCTAAAAAATACAATACATGGAAAAGAAAAAAATATGAACATTAGTAAATGGGCCTCTCAATCCCCAATTATGATTTGGATGGTGATTGCATGCACAGATTATATCTAAACTGTATCCATTTGGTGGTGATGTTTTCAAAACAGAGGAACAGTTGGGTAGCTTACATGAAAAATGTATATTCATTGTTATTGCTCTGAAGGAACAAGACAAGATTTCCATGCAGATGGCAATGGTCTTGCTTCATTAATTCCAAGCAATTAAAATGGAAACAGTTCCTTAATGATAATAACAACACATAATAATCCAACTGACTTTTTCCTGAAATAACACACATTTGATCTTATGACCTTAGTTTAAGCTCTTATTTTCTTACCCATAAAATGTTTTACCGGCAGTTATCACTAACATGGCTGCACATCTTGCAATGATACAGAACATATAACAGCGTGATCCTTTTCTCTGAGAAGTGAACTCTGGCCCTAAAATATCATTGTAAAAGAACACGAGAGCTTAACTAATGAATCTCTAAGATGAACTTGATCTGACCTGTTCTAGAAAAGCCCATTGTTGAAAGTCAGTGAATGGAGGGTTCGGCTGAATGGAATGGAAATTGTGCAAAGGTTTGGTGGCGATAGGACAGATGCCGAGTTATGAAGCAGAACTCATCATGCTCACAGATGACAGTCTAATCTAATCAGGATCCATCTAATTCACAATGAAAGAATAGAAGAATAACGTAATATTCTAAGAACGGAAAATAATTGGTTTAAAGCGAAATATCTCCTCGCATAATAAGCAGAATCATTATTATATTGAGAATGGTGTTTAAGGGAACAAATAAACCCATCACTATAAATATTCATATGCAGCATCGCTTTCACATAACCACGTACACCCTGCATTTATTAAAAAGTGTGCTTTACATGCCGGTTAAAGGCAACTTCTCCATGGAAAGCAATGGCAAGAACACCATTTATTGATGACTTCTACATGAACCTCTGCTATTGGTTGAGTCTATTCAAACACAATGCTAAGGCAAATACAGTTTCCCGTTTAACTAGCATACAGAAATATGGTAAGGGATAGAAAAGAGCAGTACCATATAGCTTTGAGTGTTTTTCTAAATGCCATTGAGCTAATTTCTTATATCGTTAAATGAAGGCCTACTAAAACTCAAGACAATTTGTAGTACAATGTGTACCAATATACCATGTATGTAAAAGCTCCCATATACTGGCAGAGGATGACTGACATTGTATTTAAAAAAACTTTACTACTCAACTGCTGCAGTCTATAAAGGCCTGTCAAAAAGGGCCAAGTGCTGGAATATAGCCCCCAACTCCAAAGGGCACTCAATTCAAAAATTCAAAAAGTGTCTCGTTATATTACTCTAATATAAAGAGTAATATAACGAGACACTTCTCAAGATGCAATGGGAGTGATTTAGCATATTTTTCTGTACAGGGAAAAAAAAAAGTAAGATTGGGTAATAGAGGGGGTAATCTGGCGGGGCTGTTAGCAAAAAGGTAAGATTGGGTAATAGAGGGGGTAATCTGGCGGGGCTGTTAGCAAAAAGGGAACTTTTTTGGATTTTTTACTTGCACACTCGGTTACCACTTGGGTTGAACTACGAGTTTGATGTAACATGCTTTACGTAAATTATAATGTGGCCAGCTATGTCTACAATGAGGTGGATGTATAGAATTGTATGGGGCAGATAAGAGAATGTGATATATACTGATAATAATATTAGGAGTGAAAATACAATGTAATGGGGCAGTAATTGCCATTTAAATACTTGTTTAAGTGTGGGTATCCTAATAAAATGTTTGTGAGATGAAACAGAGTATAGGCAGAAAAACATTGCTAATAGGACCAATTTGATATGTATGTTGCTTTAAGAAAAGAGACGTGAGGTGGCAACACGTGATTGGTTTTAACGTTTGGGGAGGGATTTCCTGGGGTATAAATTTTGTGACCAAATGTAACAACAGTAATGCCTATGAATAAGTGCCTGTGGGTGCGAAACGCGTAAGGCGGAGTATCAATTGGTCTGTATGCCTACTTTTTTAATATTTATGATGAATAAAAAGTGATTTTTTAACTTTGAGAATTGACTGGAAATATATTTTTGAATTTTTGACATTGTATTTAACCTTGTGTATACTGTCCTCTTTTAGGCTCTGAGAGGCCCTCTGCATTTAGTTAAATATGCATGTAGTGCAACTGACCTCTACCATGATGAAAGTCCTATTGTAGTTTATTCTTGTGTTTAACATACTGACGCCTTCATAAATATTTATTCCTATAAATTTTTAAACAGAGTCATTTGTAACTTATGTTTAATGTTTCTTTATTGTATGATGCCGCACACTGTTTTTTAAATTTAATTTTCCCCCTCAATATTTCAGTTCCACCTCTTTACTGCTATTTTTATGCAAATTGTATTAAGTAGCAGGCTGGGGGTGTATTTGCAGCACATTGTTCCATTCTGTGTCTTTTGCAATATGTTCTGCCCATATCTCCCTTCCCCTTAGCTTATTAGCATGCCTAAGGAACAGATGTTGCAGTTGCTATTATTTTTATTTACACAGCATTTTCTGCCTTATATTTGATGAATTTTCTTGTTGGCACCAGCTCTTTTTGGAGTATATCATGTCTTACTTCTTCAAATGAAATAGATAAATATGTTCAAATGAGTACTTAAGTAAACTATTTATAGATAGATTAACATAACAAGAACAGAGTTTTAAATTAAACCAATTCTCTGAAAATGAGGAAATTCACATATATTTCTCTATTTTGTAAATCTTAGGACCACAAAAAAACCTGTCAAAATGTATAAATGTTTACATTTCCTATAGTTCACCATGCCTAGAAAGAGTGTAAGGAGAAATTACAATATTTTCCTGTAGTTACATTAAACAAAAGGATCCATTAAGCATTAAAATCTAAATATGTAGCTTGTCTCAGTGTTTAAATAAACATCCGATCATTATTCAAGTGAGGAGGAAAAAGTAATTTGATACCAATTTGTAACCATTTGCGGCTCATAACAACAAAAGCATCATTTGTTTTTCTGGCCTGTGGCATTGCCCCTACAGTACCATATTTGTGTAAGCTACATCATAGAGGAAATCATGTGATAGGCTTGTGTGATTAATAAAGTGCTGGTTCCTGTTTGACAGTGTTACTGAACCAAATATGCAATAGCTTCAGAGTACTCCTAAAAAGAGCTTAAGAATTTACACGAATAATACAGGTATAGGATCCCTTATCCAAAACTCAATATCCAGAAAGCTCAGAATTATAGGAAAGCCATCTCCCATAGAGTCTATTTTTTGCAAATAATGCTGATCTTAACGGCATGAATCCATATAGGTGGCAAAACAATAATATTGGGTTTATTTAATGTTTAAATGCATTTTGGCAGACTTGAGGTATGGTTAACCCACCTCAGAAACATCCCTTATCCAGAACAGAGCATTTTGGGTAATAGATTCTATACCTGTATTATCAACAGCTGCCATATTACAATGTTTTGGAACTAAACCTGTTGACAACTCTTTTAGATCGCATCTAAGCACTGGTCTTCTTCATGGGACTGGGAATGGGACTAACCTTCATCATTCTACAGTTTTAGCAGAGAACCTGGTTAGGGTGAGACAGGCTAAAATGAGCCAAAAAACCTTCATGTGCAAGACATGCAGGGGCACATTTACTTAGCTCGAGTGAAGGAATAGAATAAAAAATACTTCGAATTTCGAAGTATTTTTTTGGCTACTTCGACCATCGAATTGGCTACTTCGACTATGACTTCAAATCGAACCATTCCAACTTAAAATCGTTCTACTATTCGACCATTTGATAGTCACCTAAAACCTACCGAGCATCAATGTTATCCTATGGGGAAGGTCCCCATAGGCTTTCCTAACATTTTGGGATCGAAGGAAAATCGTTCAATCGAACGATTTTTCCTTCAATCGTACGAACTAAGGAAATGTGGTAAATCCTTGGACTTCGATATTAACATTAAACGCTCATTTTTGGTATTAAAACAATGCTATGTATATGGCACGAGGCAAGAAAATACCTTCTGTTTTCAGAAAGCTGTACACTGCAGGTCTACAATTTTAAGGGCCCGATTTATCAAAGTCTAAATCTGAATTGTTTTCATGGTTCGAGAAAAAACACAGACAAAAAAAAAGGATAAAATATTAAGAAATATTCAGAACCTTAAATAGTCTATATTTTTTTAAGAAAAAAGTTGCCACAAAAACCTTGGCAAGTTAAAACTATGAGGTTCAATAGAAGTCAATGGGACTTGTCTCTAAAAAATGTATTTATTTTCCCTCATTAAAACATTCAAGCTTTTTAGCTTCATCGAAAATTAATGAACAATGTCATTCTAGCTGGCATGCATTTTTTTTTCTGCAAAAAAACAAAGCGTGTGGAAATACTTTGCCTCGACTTTTTCTTAAATAAGCTAGAGTTTGAGGGTTTTTTTTTGCTCACGCTTGTTTTGCTTGACCTTGAAAATTAGTAAATAGCCCTCTGGGGGATAATTTTGACACCAATAAGTTGCTTTCCTGTAACCACTATATTTATGATCTTTGATTCCTCCTGGGAAGTCAGTCAAAGCCTTTAATTGCTTTCACCTTAGATTAAATAAGATAAAATAAAGAAAATGATCAAACAGGCCTATATATTTTATTTACGGATGCATAGACGAAGCAAGGATATGTTATTAATCCTCTTCATCTCAGAGGACAGGGGTTGGGATTTGAGGAGACCAATGACCCCACCTTTTTCTTTAATATTACCTGTGCCCCTTCCTGTGCCAACTGGCATACAGTATACCACACCATTACAAGGCAGGCTAACTTAAGAAACAAAAACCATGGCTATGGCCTCAGATTTATAGGGGAAAAGTAACTGCTAAATTAAAAATAATGTGGAGTGAGAGAACTTTTGGAGAGCTCCTTCAGGGTTTTTGGTATTTTATTTATTAATTGATTATACCCTACACCTTTCTTTGAAGCAGTTATGGTTCAATTACAGATTATTCAGCCTGAGCTGACTCACTTTGCTAGCACCTTCATTTTGGTGCATAAATAGGAAAACAATCTTAAATATTTGACAAGATTCTCAAAATAAATGAAATAAAAAATAGACAGCAAAGAAAGGGTAAATAACAGAAATGTATTCTATATGCAAAAATTTGAATTGTGCCCAGTATGCCGACCTTAAAACCAAGGAGCACTTCTCAGCAATTATCTTACATGGCCTGGCATAATGAATGAACATGCCTTACTTATAAAATATCGTTTTGACTCATTAAAAATTACAGGGTAAACGATCAGCAGGATTTCAAGCACAAGATTCAGTCTAAAAGCAGAGTCTCCTCTCGCTTTTCAAAATTTGTGACATGCTAATAAAAAGTTTCAGTTTCCATAGTGCCTGTGCATCTGAAAGGAAAATTACAGGTTTGGTGACATCAAACAACTTAACAGGTAATTTAACTGCCGTCCATGTTAAATTTACCTTATGGTAATACCCACATCACTCAATGTACTATTCTCCGCACTGTGTTCTGTGCTCAACACACAAAAGACAAAATTCTAACTTAGAAATTATTTGTTGTAATTCTTAATCCTGTACCCTCCTACCAAGTGAATCTGTTCATATGGAAACTAAAGACTAAACTAAGTTTTATTGCCATGGAAACAGATTTATTTACAGTATTAAAGGTCAGATTTTAGTGGTTTTAGAGGTCTTTGAAACCCTGACTAAACTCACAAACTCTAAAACCACGAATGTCACTGAATTTATTTAAATATCCAAATAAAAAAAGTACGAACAAAAAAAAAGCGCTGAACAGTCCAAAAAAAAAAAAAAATATGAATACTTCGAAAACTTCTAAGAATTCCTAGAGAAAAAAAATCTGAACACCTCTAAGAGTCCGAATGGATTAACAGAGGTCCAGTAAGATAGATAGAGAGGGGTTTCAAGCGACAATCTGAAAGTTGTGGTTTTTTTTTTATTGATAAATAAGGGCAAATCATGGGTTTTAATTTGGTCTGACTTTTTTTTATTTTAAACATCATGAAAATTTGGATTTTAATAAATAACCCCTGACTGTATAAGATTTTAACACACAAATGGGGGAATGTAATAAAAGTCGGTAGTGGAAAAAATATTCGCAATGCGGAAAGTTATGGCCTTTGTGCCAACAAATATTCGTTTGCGCGAATTTAATATAGCTTTTGCGAACCCGGAAACTGTGAGTTTTATAGTTTGCGCCAGTGCGCAGTGAATGTAATAAAACTTCTTCCTGAAAACATTTTTTGTTTGCTCCAAAAAATTCCAACACTTTCAAGCAATTAAAATTCGCAATGCAATAACAGTTTAAGGAAAAATATTACATTGCAAAATGCTAATTTTTATTCTTATTTGTGCAAATTATTTTGCTCTTTTATTACATTCCCCCACTAGTGTGCAAAATATAACAGATAACTAATGTCTATCAAAGTATTATGTTAGAAATACAGTAATGTACCAATCTAGAGTTGCTGCAAAATTATTACAGTGAAGATGGAGTCTGTTCCCAGTCTTTATTTGTTAGTAAAGCTCTTTACCATTGCCCAGGTGCCTTGCATGTACATATTAACTCTGGGTTGCCTATTGGCTTGGGGGCGTGAAAAAAAGTCACGCTTTTATAAATCATCAAAATTTCATAGTTAAAACTGGTGTGTTTGCTTCAGAAACACAACTATAGTTTATATAAACAAGCTGCTGTGAAGCCAAGATAAATAGGATACACAGCAGATAACAGATAAGCTCTGTAGGATACAATGGGATTCTTCAAAACTTTTAAAGGAATATAAAATACACATACTACAAATAAGAAATCCTTTCAACTGCACTCTACAAAGTCGTGTGATCTATTAAATCCTGTGATAATGATAACGACTTCATCATCTGAATCTCGTGAATATTAGTATATTTTGTATGACATATTCAACATACACATGTCCAAGGTGTACTGTTAGAGGCATATTTATCAAATAGGTCAACAGGTTCTGAAGATCAGAAAGTGCAAGTGCTCATACTTGCTGGCAGCGATTGCTTCTTTAACCCCAGGATTGTTTTTTTTTTTTGAAAGAATAAAAAGCTTGCCATTTAAAGTGAGCTTTTTATTTTTTTAAACAGCCCAGATTGTTGGGAAAACAAATAAAAAAAGAAATTGATTGAAAGAAGTCATTTGCATTTTCTGACATCTCTCAAACATCCCTCAACAGGTTTTACATATGCCCCTTGGTGTTGTCACGCATGCAGCGTGCTGAGAATTGTTATCAACAAACAGTAGTCTGTAAAGTTTATACTATAAAAAAGCTTTTGGGTAACAGCAGATGAGTAGATTTTTCACCCGCGAGAAATATGTGCTCCCAGCAGGCAACAAATCTCCTAAAACTTAGCATGGGTGTCAGTTCAAATAGCAGTTAGTAAGTATTGCCTTCCCTTGCATTTTCCTGTGGTTCATTTTAAGGGGCTTGGTTGCCCATGGGCAGTACAGACTTCTTGCCATAAGAGGAGGATAGTGAAAGGGCGAATCTGTGACGTTTTGCTGGAAAATGTGTGAATTTACTGAAAATTTAGCGAAACTGCGAAAAATATGCAAAACCCATTAAAGTCAATAGGCGTCAATATAATTTTGATGCGTGACAATTTTGACGCAAGCAAAATTTTTTATGTGCGCGACTATTTTGTCCAAATGCATTAGTCAATAATACATTTTTGACGAGCAACAATTTGTATGTGCGCGACTATGCTGACGGAGACAATTTTTTTTGTAGTGGTGGAGTTTTCGCCAGCAAAACGTGGAAATTCATTGTGAATCCATGCCTGCCGAATTTAATCACTAGAGGAGGAGGCTAAGCTCCTGATGCAAATAGAAAATGCTGCTAGTTTGGGAAAAGTTATGAAAATGGGGGGATTTTAATTACCCAGATATTGACTGGAGCAACAGTACTGCCAGTTAATGGGACAAATTTATAAACTTGTTGCATGACAATTCTATGGCACAAGTTGTTGAGGAGCCAACCAATATCTAGTGATCTTGTGATCCCTAATAAACAGAAATGGTTGTCATTTAAAATGATATTAAATCACTACTGTTCTCAATTTATTCCCTTAATAAGTAAATGTAGAAGTACCAACAATCACCCTATGTGGCTTAATATAGAAGTAAAGAAGTTAATAGGAAAGAAGAGAAAGCTGATGTTATAAAATTTGCAAAGAGCAAAATTTTGCACATAAAAATTCGCCTGTCGCAATGTAATATTCTGTATCAGGCTTTTATTGCTTTGAGAATCTTAATTGTGCATTGCAAACCTTTAACACCTGCTCTGCAGTTTGTCTCAAAAAATGATTTGCGATTGTGAAATGTTATTACATACACTGGGAACAAAAGCAAAAAGTTTTAGAGGTCTTAAATAGGGCAAACATTGTCGCTAATGTTCGCAAGTTTTGTTGTGACACGTTTATAGTTTCGTTTTTTGTGCTAACGAAACACATTACATTCCCTCTTATAAGCCTGTGGGGACAGACGTTGCATTTAATGAATATAAACACTGTAATAAAAGTTGGAAAACAGCAATCTGGAAGTCAAAGATAGAAAATGAGGAGTGTTTTGTGGAAGAGGCTAAGATTAACCCCAAAAAGTTTTTTTAAGTATATTAATAGTAAAAAGATGCAGATTGAGAGTGTGGCTCCTTTAAATAATGGTACATTGAAGGCAATGTAAATAATTTTGACGCCTGACAATTTTGACGCAAGCAACAATTTTTATACGCTTGACTATTTTGTCCAAATGCATTAAAGTCAATGGCCGTCCGAATAATTTTGATGCAGACATACAATATGCAATGAAGTAAACAAGTGAGAAGTAAGGAACAGAAGGAGACATAAAGAAATATAAATAAATTGCCATTATGTAGTTCAGTCGTTACATCTCAACTTGAACACTGTGGTCTAGAAGGCCTTGTTTGAACATTTATAAAAAATAAAACAGATGCAGATAGAAGGCACTTGTCATCCCTTTGTGTGTGAGTGGGGCTTTCAGTGTGAGGATCATTCCTGCATAGGTGCTATGGCATTTTGTATCCACTATGCTATGGGATGCTATGGCATTCTGCTCCACTCTGCATACACATTAATAGCTATAAGTACCACAAGCAGAAATGAAAGCAGACTGACTCTTGAGGCATGCCCTAATGCAGAACACATCATTTATTGTGTTGGATAATGTAAAGGAGCGAGTTGTTGAAGCCTTCATTACACACATTGCTGCTATATTTCTTATGTCATTAAAAGAAGTCAACCATATTTCCCATGTCCAGGTCGGAAACATTAACAAACTTTCATACCTACATTTCCATAGTAGTCACCTGTTAAGTGTATTTCAAGTTTTAAAAATGAAAAAGGGTTACGTCACAGGTTTGCTATCTACATAGTTATATACAACATAGATAATAAAAAACTGTTCATTGAAAAGACAGGACAACACTTTTGAGCATTATATAAACATTGTTCCTTGAACTATATATCTGTTTACTTAGCTTACAAAACAAAGACTTTTTGTAGCACAGTCCCTCATTGTTATTTTAAATTCAATGTACAAGAAAAAGCACTGAAAATAATGAAACATTGAGCTTGCATAATGGTTAATGTGGTTAATGTCAGAGCTGCATTTTACTCTTAATCTATTATTGCATAAAATAACCAAGGTGATACTTTTTGAGTAAATGCATTAAGCAGTATGTATGTATGTATGCATTTATCTATATAGCACCACAAATAAACAAAATGTTTTACAAAGTGTATAAACAAACAAGTATCAAGACCACCATTTGACAGCAGCATACTCAATAATATAAGTGCTTCCCTCTCTAGAGGTCTGTAGATTCTATTTTTGGATCAACAGATGTATAGAGGTACATTGGATTATAAAGGTACAGTGTATAAATGCAAATTCCGCCCATATGCATGGACCATTATAATGTAAAATAATGTTGTCTAAATGCACAACAGATGTGCAGGGTACATTGGATTATAATAATATGTTTTCTAAAAGCATCCAGCACACAGCCAGAGCATGTAGAAGGCTTAGAGACAGCCTTCCTAAAATACACCAACTGCCATATATACAGTCATATGAAAAAGTCTAGGAATCCCTCTTAATTCTTTGGAGTTTTGTTTATCATTGGCTGAGCTTTCAAAGTAGAAACTTCCTTTTAATATATAACATGCCTTATGGAAACAGTAGTATTTCAGCAGTGACATAAAGTTTATTGGATTAACAGAAAATATGCAATATGCATCATAACAAAATTAGACAGGTGCAAATATTTGGGCACCTCAACAGAGATATTACATCAGTACTTAGTTGAGCTCCTTTTGCAAATGTAACAGCCTCTAGACGCCTCCTATAGACTGTGATTAGTGTCTGGATTCCGGATGGTGGTATTTTTGACCAATCATCCATACAAAATCTCTCCAGTTCAGTTAAATTTGATGGCTGCCGAGCATCGACAGCCTGCTTCAAATCATCCCATAGATTTTCGCTGATATTTAAGTCGGGGGACTGTGACAGCCATTCCTTGTTAGAATATCCAACCCCTTCGTAACTTCAACTTTGTGACTGATGCTTGAATATTATCCTGAAGAATTTGTTGGTATTGGGTTGAATTCATCCGACCCTTAACTTTAACAAGGGCCTGAACTAGCCACACTGCATGATGGAACCTCCACCAAATTTGACAGTAGGTAGCAGGTGTTTTTCTTGGAATGCAGTGTTTCTCTTCCGGCCATGCAAAGCACTTTTTGTTATGACCAAATAACTAAATTTTTGTCTCATCATTCCAAAGCACTTTGTTCCAAAATGACTGTGGCTTGTCTAAATGAGCTTTTGCATACAAGTGACTCTGTTTGTGGCATAAGTGCACAAAGGGCTTCTTCTCATCACCCTGCCATACAGATGTTCTTTGTGCAAATTGCACTGAATTGTAGAAGATACACCATCTGCATCAAAATGTTCTTGCAGGGTTGTCTGCAACCATTCTCACAATCCTCTGCATATGCCGCTCCTGTATTCTTCTTGGCCTGCCAGACCTGGGTTTACAGCCACTGTGCCTGTGGCCTCCCATTTCCTGATTACATACCACTGTTATCTTTTTTGTTGAACATGAAGTACATTATTATGCAGTGAGAGGGGTTCCCAAACTTTTTCATATGATTGTAAATATACAACAATCAACTCTCCCCTGAAAAGGCATGTATTGGTTGCTGTCCCATACAAAAATGTCACGCTCCTAAACTGCCTTAGCACAGCAAAGAATGGCAATGAATGACCCGTCTCAATTCAACAATAGTGGTAAGGTAACTGTACTTTGTATTTATTTGTATTTTGTTTTACACTGATTCCTCTATGTTCTGTTAATGTATTGTTCTGTTGAACAGTGCTGGGTACATAAGTAGCGCTATATAATTAATTGGACACAATTGCAATACAAATTGTTAGAGTGTTTGGCAGTGGCATAATTAGATATTACTGGGCCCCAAATTATTCTTGGGGCCCCCAAAATGTTTAGAGGTTGACCTGTTTTGTTAATATTTATTGAAATTGTATATTAATGAGGGCCTCATATGGCCCTATAACTCCTGGGCCCCCCTGCAGCCACAGGGTCTACTTCCTCTGTAGTTACGTCCCCTGGTGCTCGGCATCTGTGTGTTATTTCCTAGGCGTACATAAATTGATTCACAATTCTAGATTACGGTGGTGTTGCGTCAATAGGCACACTTGCATCAGAGAAACTGGACAGTGCAAATAAGCACAAGTGCAAGGAGCAAGTTTAGGTGCAAAAATATTACCTTTAAAAAAAATTGCACGCAATGTTTCTGCTTTTGCACAAGACAGCAATTGTGGCTGCAATTGTACACAAGCTAAAGTAAGCTGAAGCCATTGTTTCCTCTTTGTGCTTCCCAATCGCCTATCCAGTTCTTTCACCAATGAGTTGTAGTGCAGTCAGATCCTTGATTTCATCTTGTTTTTTTCCCCCAAAACTGAATCATTTCCAGCCAATGTTAAGCTCTTCTTGGGATCTCATATGGCTCAATACTCTTGCACTGATTTTAGAGGCTTCTTTGTACATAGATGGCTATGGCAGATTGTATGGCCTATTTAGCAGCAAACAATGATCGTCCTGTGGATAGAAATCTTTCTCAACCTGGATATGCAGCTCATCGAATAACTGACTTCATATCTCCAAAGGGAAAGCAGATCAATTCTGGCAGTAGTAAAGAATGTTCTTTCTCAGTAGAAATTGTGTTCAGTGTTGGTTTCCATTTCTGTGGATGCAGACCCACTGGAAATATGAGTTAACACATGGCTTGCTGGGAGGTTAAAACTATACAGTTAAGACTATGTTTTTGTACCATATGAATAGCTATTTATTTACTTTATATTTATTTTACCTACCTTAAGGGAGAAGAACAGGTGAAATCATAGGGGGGGGGGCAAAAGTTACACCCCGTGATTGTATTACTTATTTGATATATTGCACTGGTGCTGCACTGACCCTGGATTCTTCTGAACTAATACCATGGAGCCATCCTCTTCTTCTGCTTCATCTTTTTTCATTGCCTGCGGCAGACCATGCACAGGCTTGGGGTATCAGGTAACCAAATACAATCACTGGGGGGGGGGTGCCAAAAGCCGCATTGATTTTAGCTTTCCTTCTCCTTTAAACACATTTACCTCAATTAAAGTCATTCCTTCATGTGTAATAAAAGGCACTAAGGGTGGCGGCACACGGAGAGATCCGCTCGTTTGGGCAATATCGGGCTGATCCAATCGTGGGCCCTAGGGCCCAACGATTAGATCATAACGAAGGGTAACAGACGGTCGGATCGCGGGACCACATCAACGAACAGATGCGGCCACGATCCAATGATATTTTTATTCCTGTCCGATCGACATCTGGCTGACTTTCGGCCAGATATCGATCGGGGAAACCCGTCGGAGGACCCCATACAATAAGCTGCCGACTCGGTCTGTTGGCAGCTTTTATCGGCCCATGTATGGCCACCTTAAGTTTGCCCAGGAGCAGTAACCCATAGCAACCAACAAGATGTTTGCTTTGAAACAGATGATCAGTAAATTCTACCAGCTGATTGGTTGCTATGGGTTACTGCTCCTGGGCTTTTAACTTAAGGCTGATGCAGCGATGACCTGCTCCGCCCCCCTGCTGAAAGTTAATTTGGAGGGGCCTGGTGCGAATGACCTTGTGCCACTCTGCTGGTCACGGGCCCCCTTCCTTCCCGCATGCTTGTGAAAGCACACACACTTTAATTTAAAGGATGGGGGAGGGGTGATTTTAATACTATAGCGGAAGCTGACCATGCAGTCCAGGCCGACCTGTTCCTGGGGTCCCCCCTAGTGACCACAGAGACTGCTTCCTCTATAGTTAAACCACTGGATAGATGGCACACCAGTTGCTTTCTCTGACACATATTTTAGGCATTGAAGAAACCTAAAACCCCTGCCCCCTCCTGTTCACTTCCATGAGCACCTTTGGGCTGAAAGTCACCAGTACTGGTATTGACAGGCATTTTTCAGGTGAAAGGGAAAATAATTGATGAATGCATTCCTACTCTGATTAAATATGCAGTAATTAAATATGATTTCAGATTAAATACAGATTTAAATCACAATGTACAAACAGATTCGACAGGCAGCTTTAACGATACAGAGTATACTAGCGGTCACTTTTTTTTACTCTTATGGTGAAATGTGTATTTAAATAAAACAATGTTTTACGTAAAAATTAGTTTTTTTACACATATTAATCAAACAATAAAATGCGGTGGTTGTACTGTCTGTCTTCTGCAGCTAACAGCTTACTGTATTGTATCTGCTATCTAATTGTTGGTATGGTAGAAATACAGAGGTTCCGCTGGGAATGCTTCTGAATGAAGAATAATCTGATGGAGACGTGTGAGGCAGTCTGGAGTTCAGGACACTGCAGCAAGGTTAGAGAATATGTACAGTTTCAGGAGATAGGTAGATATACCTGTGTTTGTTACATCATTATTATAACGTATTTAGAGTACAATATTCTGACCTGAATCATTTATATGCTAAGCATGTATTTCAAAGTTATAAAATATCATATTTAGGAATATATAGGAACTGAATATGGTTTCAATAAGGCTTTATTAAATCTGATCTGATCAGATCTTATTCTATGGAGTTGTACAGTCCAATTTCCTACACAATTAGTAATCACCCTACTTTGCACATATATAGGATTATTAGGAAAGTTATATATATATTTCAGTGAGTAAGGAAAGGCAGTCTGATGTGAATGAATGGAAATGGAACATAGTAAATATACACTCTAAACTCAATGTATGCTGCACAATGCAATAAAATCCACACACATCACGTAATTTAAGTGCATATTGCAAAAATATGTACAAAATCTTGGAGCACAGCTATTGGAGACTGAAATTATAATACAAAAAAAAAGTTCAGGAGCAGGGCTGTGAGCCCAGTTACAGTTACAAGGGCTGACAATAGAGAGCACTATTATGCTCATTGCGCTAACGATGTGGCCTCCCTTGGACTTGCTCTGACGCAGAGGGGGGGGGGGCGGTACACAGACGACAGCAGCCCCAGCATCGCCCCTGTTCAGGAATCAAACCGAACCCACCTGCAATGGATTTACTTACCGCTTGACTCTGAAACCCACTACAGAGGAGGATCAACTAGGTTAAGGGCAACAGTTGATTGATCATGGCAGGTGGGATGGAGGGAAAAGATACTGAGAAAAGGCACACTGGCACACAAGATGTGAATGCAGATGAAGACCTTGCAAAATTTTATTACCGGAAGTGCAACGTTTCGGGGCAAGCCCCTTTGTCAAGCATAATGGATCTGTGTAAATGGTACATTTATAGGTGCATCAATCAATTAATTCACAAGTGCATTCAATTAGTGAAATTGAACCTTTTTTAAAAAGTCCTTAGTAACTGTGAAAAAATAATAACATCTATAACATCTGAACTATAGCATGTAAAAAATCCATTAATTTCATGTTTCGTGCCCTGTTGTAGATGTTACTTGTGTTGCCTGAAATTATTCCATTACAATGTCCACAGTTTCTGCAGGGAAAGGTACCCTTATTATGCGTTAAACCGCCCACCTGTAACTTTCGTTTCTGAGGTTTAATAAGTTGTCCAATATTTTTACCCCGTCTATAAGAGAAAAGAGGGGGAGCAACTCCAGAATAAACCTTACCAGGCTCATGTCCCACAGGCAGAGCAGGGCACACACAGGGAGCCTAGGGCAGGTAGAGTTGGGCACACACAGGGAGCATAGGGCAGGTAGAGTTGGGCACACACAGGGAGCATACGGCAGGTAGAGTTGGGCACACACAGGGAGCATAGGGCAGGTAGAGTTGGGCACACACAGGGAGCCTAAGGCAGGTAGGGTATGGCACACACAGGGAGCCTAGGGCAGGTAGAGTTGGGCACACACACAGGGAGCATAGGGCAGGTAGAGTTGGGCACACACACAGGGAGCATAGGGCAGACAGAGTAAGGCACACACACAGGGAGCATAGGGCAGGCAGAATATGGCACACACAGAGATTATAGGGCGGGCAGAATACAGGAGACAAGAAAACCTATCAGGACTCTGAGATGAACAAATACTGTTTTACATGCTGTTGGCCCTCTAGCAGTTTGTCTGAGGTGTAAACAGGTGAACAATGTGGGCACTTTCAGTTTTAAGGGGTGTGAACAACAAAGGTGTTACAGGTGTGAACAATTCAGAGGAGGGATACAGATAAGAGCAATGTAGGAGTTTACTGTCTGAATTTGAGGTGTAAACAATGTAGGAGCCAGTTAATCTCTGTACTGATACCTTTTAAAGCTTACAAATAGGAGGCAGTCACAGCAGGCAGACTTTCGTGTGGGGGGCACAAAAGGGGGGTCACAGGCCACCAGTTGGACAGCACTGGTGTAAGCTACTGTTAGAATTGTTTAACTACTGGTGACCACTGGACTCAACAGGGCCTGACAAACTGCTTTATTACACAAGCTCCAAGATATTTTCAGTTATTCTGATCCAGTTTATTGCAATGTAGTTTCATTTTCCAAGACACTAGAACAGCACAGACAGATCTGTTTGTTGGATCTCAATGGGATAGTTGAGCACAAATCAGTAAAGTATGGGCACCTCAGATTTAATGTCTACTGCAAGCTCCAACTACAAATGGAAAGAGAAGAGGATGGGGGAATTGGCTTTGAGTCAGAGACAAATGTCACATAGAATTTATACATAATTTTCCTGTGCTGCTTTTAGATCAGTTAACACATTTTAACAGGCCCAATGCAAATTCAGTTAAGGTGCTTTCTCCTATTAAATGTGTCTCAATATTTTTATACCTAATTTACCTAAAATACACCTAATTTAGTTTTTCTTTTTACTTACTTTTGCTCACACCTATATTCTTACCTATACTCACACCTATACCCACACACATACGTGCACACTTTCCAAGTGTGCACCTATACATACAACTTTACTTTGCATTCACTATTGTTTTTCCATTAATACATTTTTTTTAAAAAAAAATGGACGTTGGTTTGGGCAATCTCTCTCTCTTTAAAGCAGCAAACTAGTGGCAGGGGAGGATCTAGCCCTCAGACTGAAACCAAGGTTCAGGAGACATTTACTTCAATTAATGCTACTATGCAGAGAGGTACAAGACCTTTTATACTATGACCAGCGGAAAACAAGTTAGGGACCGCCATATGGGGTTTACCTTGAAGTGGTATGGTGTCTTATCAACTTTATGATCATAACTTTGTAACTGGGGACCCCTGTCTTTGTGAACACATGCACTTGCATTTATACTAAGTTACTTAGACAGGGGACCAGGGTGTGTGCACTGATTAATTGGCCAAGTCAGTAGCACTTCCATTATACTCTAATACATGTTTACTTGGCCTTAGGAGTGTTCCCACATCATTTCATTATTTTTATACTTACATAGATATTTTATACAGTATGTTATAGATTTCTGGCTCATATCAGTTTAACAGTCTTTTGCATTCTGTGCTTGAATTGGGATGAGAAAATTGGAGGGATGCTATGGGGCAGATTCACTAAAGGGCGAATTGTCGCCATCGACTGCTTCGCACACATCGCACTACTTAGCCAGGCTCAAATTTGCTACCACTACGCTAATTCACTAATATGCAACATTGCGTCCTGGGCGCCAAACACTGGCAACTTTTCGGTAGCATTACTTCAGCAGTGTGAGCATTTTATATCGAAGATGCACTAGCGTTAGTTTTTGCCTAGCCAAAATTCGCTAGTGATATTGCGCTTAGGTCAATTTGCATACGGCGGGTAATTTAAAGTTGTATGGAGGTCTTTATTATAAATGTTGGTGCAAATGCTTGAAGTTACCACTTTTTATTACACATGTCCAGGTAACCTTAAAGACAAGAGAGTTAATATAATGCCCTATACATGAGCCCACTATAAAATTAATGTTCCACATGTTATAAAATGTCTGGAGAAAACTGGTTACCCAAAAAAAGTCCAAGTCAGGACTTTTGCAGTCAATCCCGCTTGAAAAAGGGAAAAGTCGCCAGCGTTTTTCGAACTTTAATGCATTTACAGAATATGATGTAAGTGACAGAAGATTGAGGAAGATCTAGCTGCTTTTTAGCACTTCGTCTGGTCTGAGGTGGCAAAATCAACTCTGGCGAAAGAGGTAACTTTCAGTAAAATCCACACTTTTTTGAATTTGCGGAGTAACGATTGTTTGCCAGAGGGAAAAATCGCCTGGCGATAGAGTGCGAATGAACACTAGCGACGTTTGCCAGTGTTAGCCACTTCGCCCTTTAGTGAATTTAGTGGTTTTGCTTCAAATAAGGATTAATTATATCTTAGTTTGGATCAAGTACAATGTACTGTTTTATTGTATTATTGTTTTGAAATCACTTCAAAAAATTTGGATTATTTGGAGTCTATGGGAGACAGCCTTTCCTTAATTCAGAGCTTTCTGGATAATGAGTTTCTGGACAACGGATCCCATACCTGTACCTTCATTTTCTCTTTTTGTTTCCCCTATTTTCTTCTTCTCTCCCATTCTCTATAACCCTCTCTCCCTCCGCTTTCTTTATGCAATAACACATCCATCTCTTCTCTACTTCTCTCCCAGCAATCTTTTCTCTCCTATCTTCTATATGCTCTTTTAACTTGTGTTTTTAATCTGACCATTTTATATGCATGCAGAAGTGGGTAAGAACAAAAGAATGTTCTGGGATTCAAAACTCTTGCTTCCCCCCAGAGGTAATGCTATTTCACAGGAATAAAGATATGGAGGAATGGAATCCCTGCACATCCCTCCCCAATTCCAGCACATGATACAACACTAAGGGGGGGGGGGGAATGTAATTAAAGTCGCAAAGAGAAAAAAAATTCACACTAAGAATAAAAATCCACATCTCGCAATGTAATATTGTTCCTTATACTGTTTTTGCATTGCGATTTTTAATTGCACATTGTGAATTTTAATTGCACAATCTTGAGAAGTGCTTGAAGGTGTCGTAATCTTTTGGAGCAAACATAACGACTTTTTCAGCAAGAAGTTTTATTACATTTACTGCACATTGGTGCAAACTATAAAATTCGCAAATGGTCTCCCACTGTCGGAAGTGGTCGCTAAACAGTTTCCGGGTTTGCAAAAGCTATATTAAATTCACACAAAGCAAAACTTGTTTGCGCAAATGTACACTTTATATACCTGAATAGAAACAGATTAGCTTTAGGTCCAACAGCCTGTAAGTAATGATATAGTTAATCCATTGAAATAGTGAAGTAGAAGGTATATTAGTAACTTAAATACCTGTATCAGAAACGAGAATCAGAAGAGACTTCCCATTTAGCATATGCAAGGACTCTCCTGTAGGGGTCACTCGAAGACTACGTAACTCTTCTACCATGTAATAGTTGTTCATTCTTATTCACTAAGCCTGTCTTGCCATCCTTCCAGACTGTATTTATTTGGGAGCGTAGACATCTTTTCTTGTCTCTATCCTAGATTTGTTTTTCTAATTTCTCCTCAATTTTATGTTTACCAGCTGCTTTATTACTCTATAGAGCTTTCCTTCTCAATCTTTCTTCCTCTGCTCTCTGTTTTTTTTTTCTTTGTTACGTACATTCCTGCATACAATCACTGTCTCCGGTCCCAGCTGTCTCTTCTGATTTTTCATTACAGTTTAATTTAAAACTGGGATTGGAATGGAAATGTCTTCTTGCCATGAGGGGTTTGCAAGGCCTGCGGTTTTATTGCCAAAGGCACAAATGTTAGTTACTACTGTTTTTTCAGTGCACAAATGTGAGTTGTGGGGGTAACAAGGGAATCAAAGATAAATCCACAACACAGCCTGAACAATGTAACTGTGTATTATTTATGGTTGGTTCTGCATCATTTACAGTCAAAGAAACCTTGCATCTCAGTAAATATCTCAGGCTTCAGATGTATTTCAGGCTAAGGTATAAGCAAAATTCACTCTGGAGAGCCAAATTAAATTCAGTGTACTTTATTCAGACACAACATGTTTCGGACAGACATGTCAGCACCTGATGAAGGACATGTCTGTCCGAAACATGTTGTGTCTGAATAAAGTACACTGAATTTAATTTGGCTCTCCAGAGTGAATTTTGCTTATACCTTGGATGTTGTGTGGCTGGGACGGTGCCACTGACTCTGTTTGATAGAGCCCTGATGCTTTTGGAGTGAGGGACCACCCGACAAACAATTGAAGTATTTCAGGCTAAGTTCTCCTTGGTCCATTGTTCATAAAACATGTATCTTTTTGGGCCAGTTCGTAGAGTCTAATTAAAAGCAGACAAAGGCCTGGTGTTGCCCGGATATTAAGCATGCACACATAATAACAAGTGAATCTTCTTTGCCTTTCTTGGGCAACATTTCCAAATTATAGAAATTTCAGACTATTTAATTACCGGATTTATCTATGGTGGCACAATTTTTTTGCCAATGCACCAGATTAAAGCTACTTTTTAAAAATGTTTCATGTTCAAAATTTAAGGTATAATCACCAATAAAAATTGTTTCCAAAACAGTTTTCCAAAACATTAGAGTAAAGCTAAATATGACTTTTTTTCTGTAATTTTGACTTTCCAATCAACTGTCTGAAAAAAGCAACTAGTGGGTGCATTTCATATACAAATAGCAGATTTATCCAACTTTAAAGTGGTGTCTAGTTGTTTCCTATTCAACTTGGTTGATTTTCACTAGCACCACCATCACAACTCTGAGGGATTGTAGTAAATACTTGGAATCAAATAAATGCAAGGTTCCACACGACTCTCAGGTCTCAGTCTCCAGCACAGCTTCCACAGTGATACTTGCCACACACAACCCCCCCCCATGTATCCTAACTAGAACTCAGAGTTCCAGGTCACTAGGCCCTACCAGCTGCCTACCTCACCTGCCTCCTCTTTGAGAACCCTAATCAGGGTGAGGTACCCCCAGGACACTGGTCCTTTTCTCTCTCCTAGTTGCTCATCTATGCAACCTACACCTGACTCTATCTGACTACAGCAAGCTCAACCATGCTACCCTACCACTAAGTGACCTACCTAGTACCTCTTTGAGGTGGCAGGCCTCAAATTCTCAAAAATCATTCCCTTGATCTTCATATTAGCTTAGCCAAAAATGAAACAATCTGGTGATCTCCCCTTTATATAACTTCATTTTATAGTGTCACAGTGCTTGATCTACAAAACTTACTTTATTTGGGAAATTCCAGATATAAAACGTTGCACAGGCAATATCAATCAGTTATTTGAAGCTACAGCTTACACATAGGACAGCTTCATTTGTTACTTCAGCTTACAGATTAAGAATTGGTTGGTCCACTGTATCATTGAACCCTCTCCCGGTGGTCCTTCAAACTCCAATACTCTTCAGACTCCTCACACCCTATTTTCCATATTCTATATATTCTATGTCAATAGTGTAGTGTATTTACAATATACTTCTCTAACCTATCATGTTTAACATATTCCAAAAGCATTTCATGGCCTATAATGCTAATATACTGTACAACATCAAGTTCCTGGGGACATAGTTAATATAGTTATTACTGAAGACAATACAAAGAGGACAATTTTTACCAAAATAATATACACACAGAAAGGCAAAAAATAAATAAAAAAAAATCTCAACTCTGATACCTTGTACCTTAAAGGGAATGTAAAGGCAAAAAAATAAAATCCCATTTGTACTTTCTTTAATGAAAAGAAAAACATATCTCTAATATACTTTAATCAAAAAATGTGTGCAGGTTTTGTAAGAAACCTTCCCTTCATTTACTTGCTCTAACTTCTGTGGATATGAAACTTCAGACAGTCCTAACTGTTCTGAAGGGAAAGGATCATACTTTCAAACAGCAGAGAGGCCCCTCCCACCAGGCCCAGACCACACTGAGCATGTGCATGGTCTTGGTCTTGTATAGATGTATAGCAAAGTTACAAGACTGTGACCCCCTGTGGCCAACTTTGAAAGCATAAATCATTTGTTTTATTAGGTTCTGGTGCAGTAATTTCATGTTTATGTTTATTATACAAAATACAGCATTTCTAGCATTATTCTATTTTAGACTTTAGTTTCCCTTTAAAATTAAAGGGTCAAACATAACAGGATACATCAAAAATGGAATTTAAACCTCTCAGTAATCCAATCTAGTATAAAATAAACTTTTATCTTACTTCCATTTTTAAGAGCATATTAAATCTCTACCTCATTACAACAAAATATAATTTTACATACTGCACATTTCACTCACCTACATACAAACTGTCATTAATATTAATATCATGTGGATATAATTTGTCAAACCTTCAACTCCAAAGTATATACCCACCCAGCCTTTGTAAAACTACATATGCTCACATGTCTGAGTAAGTACAGTATATATTTGGTAAAATCTGCAACACTTACTGGGATTTATTGATGATGTTTACTCCTTTTTGCACTTTCCACCTGGCCAAACAGGTTGCAGCATAAGGATAAACTCTTTGCATGGCTAGAACAGTACAAAAAGACTTGCACCATATTCTGTAAGCAGTGCTGCTCGTATTTGGCAGTGCTACATACATAGAGTATAGTAAGTATATTTTTCCAATAGGGAGTGCCAGGTTCCACAAAGCACCAGTGAGCACTATAGTTACTGCCTGGCTACTAGGGCCACTGGATCCCATCAAAAATCCTTCCAGTTGATAGAGCCTGGGGCAGCAAGAGGTCACATCTCCCCATTCCCATTTGCCAATGCCGTCCCCTTAAATTTCTGTGTGTTTTAAAACCTTACACATTTAAAAGTCACACGCGTTTCATGTTACAAATACTTAATCATAGGCCTATGACTTAATGTTTGTAACCGGAAACGTGTAAACGTGTAAGGCTATATATGTTACATAGTAAAAAATTTTACTTAAAGGGGAACTCCACAAAAACATAACTTAAGCTTTTTGAAAAGTAAACACAATTTCAAGCAAGTTTGCAATATACATCAATTAAAAAATATGCACACTTTTCATGATTTGTAATGGTTTGGAAAAGTTCCCTCAGTCTAGCCTCCTGTTTTCCTTCTGATCTCTCTGATTACTTTGCTGAGCTGGCTGACTACCGTTACTTTGTATCAGCAGCCATCTATCCTTAGCCTGCATCCTCCAAACCACACAATTCCTTGCACACGTGATTTCAATAAGGAACAGAACATCATAGTGCAATGCATTGTGTGTTATGTAGTTCCTGCATACTGTCTATAAGCTGTTGAGATCAGTGATTTAGTCCTTCCTTCCCTGTGAGGATTTCAAATGATGCAGAAAGAAAAGAACTGTAAAACAACTGGATTTCAGCATAGAAAATGGCATTTATTCATGCTTTTTGAAGAAACCGATAACGGTGATGGGTATATTAAGGGTTTCTTTGTTATGTGGGCCTCTTTATCAAACTTGGTTTGAAGCCCAAGTTTCCCCTAAGAAATGTATTGCCTGGTGGAAGATTGCTTTCATTTGAGTGCCTGCTTCTACAAATTCCCCTTGCTGAAGGCTCACATGGTGCACCTGGGCCTCTTTCATTACCTGGTGAGTTACTAATTGATGTTGGACTACCATACTGTACAATTAAAAGTCTGCAATATGAAATCATACCAGCAATGCTCAGAAGACTGATAAAATATTTGTCATTATTGTACAATTAATATTTTTAGTGCTGTTTCCCCTTGCAGCATATTGGAGCTAATTAGCAAAGCTAAATTTTTAAACAAGATGGTTTTCAAGATATAACTTTAAGAGCAATATTAAATGGTCTTTGGAATGGTGTATTTGGAATGATTACATTATATCATTAAAATTAATTATGATTAATGATCATATGTTAACATTTCTCTTTTATTCATCTATTATTTTGCACTGCACATTTTTTAATAGAATTGGGTTTGATGATGTTAAGGAGATATTTTTCTCTCTTGTTATGCTGGCAAACTGATAGGGCCCAAAGGCTCCAGGTTCTTTATTTTCTTTAGTATTTAGTTGTTAATACACTTGATTAATTCAGAAACGCAATGCCCATCTTAATCTACAGCAGGGGAAGGATACATACAGACATATGCCAAGCTATGCAATGTAACTCTTTTTATCTGACTTTACTTTCCACTGACTTTCAAATATGGACAGGAGAAACCATTTCTCGTCCAAGAGTTCTGTTTTTTAAAGCACATTTGTGTTTTTTGTACAGGTATGGGTCCTGTTATCCAAAATGCTTTGCATAACGAATAACTGAGCTACCCTGGGATGAATACTATCTGGCCTCGAACCTTTGTTTTTCTTTATACGTTCCAGTTTCTTTTGAATTTCCTCTTGCGCAAACCATGCTGTCACGTATGGCTCCCTAAATTCAGAACAAGTGCTAAGCTCCCTGGTCACGGCTCAATCTTCTGCCTGTAGCAGCTGCCTTTGGCATTCAGCTACTCAGATGCCACCAGGTCTTAACTTGAGAGGAGCACAGCAGATGTTCTGAATGAGCAAAGGTACATGTGCGTTTCCAAGGTTTAGGACGGAAGACAACAGTTCAGGGAATAGACAAAAATTGTAGTCAGGCAGGCCGGGGTCAGTACAGACGGAGATCAAGCAAGGTCAATCAGGCAGGCAAGGGTCAGAATTGGCAGAGCTCAGAATAGTCAGGCAGGCAAGGATCAAAAACCGGAATCAAACAAGACAAAAATCACACCCAGATACTAACAAATTATCCTAACAACAGGCAATGAGTTTTGGCCCAAAGCCCCTTTAAATATTCAAAAGTTTGCACCAAAGCATCATCACGCGCGGCATGTAAAACCGTGAAGTGCGCGCCATAGGAAACAAAGCTGGAGGAAAGAAGACTACAGCTGTGGGTGTCCTCGCCAGAATTAGGACTATTAACAAGGAAACCCTCCGTGTAGACAGACAAAAAATAACAGTTCAGAATCTCTGCTTTTTCTTTGTTCTCATCAACCAGCTGATCCCTCTCTCTGATATTATGAGTCCCATCCTTTCCTGCTTCATTTGTGTTAGCTACTTGCATATCTACTCCTTGCTGAAATACACTTTTCCAACTCAATTTTAGCTTGTCTGATACATCTTATTGGCCTTCTTGTAACTGACAAACATTTCGTCTGTCCCAGCTAACTTGAAAGTCTTAAAAGCATGTCTTTTCTTACCCACCTCAACCCAAACTTTTTTTATTGAACCGCAAAGGTTTTGTATTGCGACAGCATTCCTTGCTTATAAGGGAATACACTGACGTGTATATTTATCAAGCAGCATTTTACAGACATTCCATTTTTGTTCCGTATTTAACCCTGTGAAAAGCCTTTGTTAATATGCTGCAGAGATATCCTTATACTATCAAAGTTTGCAAGTCAAAAATTTTGTGTTTTAGTTAATTACTTATAGAATTGTTTCTGCAACATAATCTCAAAGGAGACCATGTTATGTTCACTATTTCCTGAATGCTCACCCAAACAAATGCTATTGATGAGTTTTCAGCATATTGACAAATCTCCTAGCCTTTTCTGACTTGGCAACCCATTACCCCAGTCAATGTCTGGATAATTGAAGTCACCCATAATAATAATAACTTGGCCTAGGTGTGAAGCTGTTTCTATTTGTAAAAGTAGCAGGGCTACTGGTTTGTAACATACACCAATGATAATTTTCTTTGTAACTTTTTGCCCAGCCAAAATCTCTACTCAGAGGAATTCCACTCCTTCCCGGGTGCCATCCATTGTTATTTCTTTAGTGCATGTCTTTAATACAGGCTTTACAAACACATTCCTCTGCCCTTTTTAATCCCTCTGTCCCTCCTAAAAAGGATGTAACCATGGTCTGATAAAAGCTGCACCCGGTGACAAGAGTATTAATTAGAAGAAAAATCAAATATCAAGATATTAAAAAAAAGACATAAGGGCCAAAAATGTTATTTGTCTCTTCATATTTCTCTCCACCAGGAGATTTGATTGATAAACTTCTTTAAATTGGATTTATGGGGCTTCTTACAGAGAACATATAATTTTCTAAAGAGTGATAATCTAAAACAAATCTATACATCATCCATCCATCTATTGAAATGAGGTTACAGCTGGCCACAAAAATGGTTATGTTACACTGCTTCCATAGAAACAGTTACATTCAATAAATGGAATACAACAGTTTGGTGTTGTTACTATTATTATAAGCCCATTGTAAAAGTATATGGCAAGAAAGACTTTACTCAAAACTTAATAGCTTTCCAAGCAAGTCAGTCAGCCTTAAGGTTTTTGAAACACCAGTTTAAGTTATTACAATGTCACACAATTTATCCATGTGCCATTTTGCAGCCTTTGTTGGACATGACTGATTGACATCTGCAACCAAGGGTTACCTTTTTTAACAGCTATTTTGAAACATTTCATATTATTATTTTGTGGAGACAAATGAAAATCCGCTTAACTTTGAGAGTCAGTGTGTCTCTTGCATTCTTCACAATACAACAATAATAATTGTATTACTAATTTTTAAAATGTTCCTTTCAACATTGTTTATTATCCTCAGTGCCATTGAATATCAAAGGGTACTCTTTTTTATCCCTAACTTTCCATGGTTGGTATGAGAGGCTTCGTGTTGGTGTATACTTCAGTTAATTTTTAAAAAATGGGAGCGTTCAATAAAATATGAAGGTTGCAAGTTGGTATGTGACTTTGAAGTGAGTTAAGAAGCCCCTCATGCTACCACTAATATATGTCGTCAAGCAAAGGGCTCTTACAGTGTCTGTCAAGTGGATCAGTTCTATTAAGAAAACTATTTATTTGATTGAATGTATTGGATGAATATTAGATTGAGTATACTGGTAATTTAATGCTTCTACATGCGACAATAATAACATGGTTTGTTTTTCAACAGATTAAATAATTACACATGCCTTGGCATTCATTACAGTTTGAATAGAACATTATTTATACACAAATGTGAATCACTAATATTGATTCACATTGCCAAACACATTCAAAAGTAACTATGCACAGCTCTGGTATATCAAGCATAAAATATTAAAATTAATTGGCACATTAAAGCCTTCTGTTTCATTTCTGATGCTCTTCCCCTGTGTTTTATAATAGTGCAAAACAGATGTTGCAATTAATGAATAAGTTAATGAAAAAAGTGACATTTAAAGGCAGCTGTATTCATCATTCAAACAGATTCAGTTTTTACACTGAATGTGAGATCACCCATTTCATTTATATAGAACCTTAATGAGAATTTTAATGTGAAAATGAACCAAGGATCGTGTTAATTATGAAGAGGTTAGTACAATTAATAGAAAATTGATTTTATTTAGGGAAAGTGTACTCATGACCTTCATCCATGGTGTTCCATGGGGAGAGGACTTGGGGAATGCCTCATCTCTGTTGAGTACATTATACACAAGAGGGAATTGAAGGCTATGCCTTACCTAAAGACAAGATGCAGCAATGTCAGAAAATGTAATCATCTTGCAAATTCTATTGCAAGACATCTGCATTAGCTGTTCTTGTGAAGAGCTTGTTTGAATCAGGCTGCTGACAGGTTTAAAGCAACTTAAAGCAAACAAATCACCTGAAAAGGATAAGTATTTCTTAACTGCTTTTTTATATTAAGGATTGTATTTAACTACTGTGGTTTTATTTTTTAAAGGTTTTTTTTTTTCTTTTTTTTTCTGTCTTGGGTGCTAAACAGCAAAGTTTGGTGTGCTAGTGTGCTTACAGCAAGTTTGTCACAACCTGCTTTACTTTGCAGTTTTCCCTCCGTTTGAGGGGGTGGGGTTTGATTAGTTGCACCTGAACAGACTGTATAAATAGAACCCCTGGTACTCCAGTGGAGCTTGCTCTAGTGTTAGCTTCTCTTAAGTGTTTGCTCGTTAAGTGGGGGATCTGTAAGTGGAGTTATAAACACAGGAGTTAAGTGGGGGATCTGTAAGTGGAGTTACAAACACCGGAGTTTCAAACTAAAGGAGGTTCAAACTAGGTCAAAAGTTTGTTCTAAACCCTCATTTTTATTTTATATATTTATTTATATTTTTTCCTGTTTTGATCTGTAACTGGGATAATGAGTGCTAGCAAGATTGAAGGTCTGACTCAGTGCACAGTCTGCCATATGTATGCAGATTTGGAACAAGAGATCCAAAATGCTTACCTGTGAGCAAATTGCCACTTTGGAGGCTCAAGTTAGAGCACTAGAGCAACAAATTGCAACACTGCGGTCGATTGACAATCTTGAAAGGAGTCTTTTGCTCACTGAGCAGGACCTAGCGGGGTCAGATAGTTTGGGGGGAACAGAACAGCAGCAGGATGTTGAGGCAGCTAGCTGGGTGACAGTTAGAAAATCTAAGGTGGGCAAAAGGAAAATGGAGGCTGATCCGGAGATTATACATCGCAACAAATTTGCCAGATTGTGTGAAGATGATGGGAGTATGAACTCTGGATTGGCAATTCTAGATGGGGCTGATCTCTCTAACAGCCGGGAGACCAGTTTCTCTAGTAGTGGTGGGGAGGAGAGTAGAGTCAGGCCTAAGCAGATTGTGGTTATAGGGGACTCAATTATTAGGAAAGTGGATAGGGTAATTTGTCGTCCGGATCGCTACAACCGAACAGTTTGCTGTCTACCTGGTGCCAGGGTTCGGCATGTGGTTGATCGGATAGACAAATTATTGGGTGGGGCTGGGCACGACCCAGCTGTCTTAGTGCATATCGGTACTAATGACATAATAAATGGTAGATGGAAGACCTTAAAGAATGATTTCAGGGATCTAGGCTCTAAGATCAAGGAAAGGTCTTCCAATGTAATCTTTTCTGAAATTTTGCCTGTGCCACGTGCAAGTTTAGGAAAACAGCGGGAGTTTAGGGAGCTTAATGCGTGGCTCAAGTCTTGGTGCAGGAAGGAAGGGTTTGGGTTCCTAGAGCACTGGGCTGACTTTTCGTTGGGGTACAACCTATACAGCCGTGACGGTTTGCACCTCAATGGAAGGGGTTCCGCGGTGCTAGGGGAAAGAATGGCTAAGAGGTTGGAGGAGTGTTTAAACTAGGCAAGGGGGGGTGGGTGAGATAAAGGATTATGGGGAAGCTAGTGTAGACGGGGCAGTGGGGTTAGTAAGGGGGTCATGGGGGAGGAGTGAGCGGGGCATACAGTTTACCAGCTAAGGAGGTCCCTCTGTTACAAGGAAAACAGAATAATACTAACTTAACGTATAATTCTTCACTAAGTAATGCACATTTCAAAAGTAAAAGTAGTAACCTCCGCTGTATGCTGGCAAATGCACGGAGTTTGTCAGGTAAAATGGGAGACCTAGAATTAATTGCATGCTCTAAAAATTATGATATAATTGGTATCATTGAGACCTCGTGGGATGAAACATGTGACTGGATTGTGAATTTAAATGGTTACACCCTTTTTAGGAGGGACAGAGGGATTAAAAAGGGTGGAGGAGTGTGTTTGTATGTAAAGCCTGAATTAAAGCCATGCGCTAAAGAAATAACAATAGCTGGCACTGGTGAGGGTGTAGAATCACTCTGGGTAGAGATTTCGACTGGGAAAAAGGTAACAAAAAGAATTATCATTGGTGTATGCTATAAACCACCTCGTATAAGTGTCGAGTATGAAGCCCAGCTACTCTTGCAGATACAAGCGGCTTCACAGCTGGGTCAAGTTGTTGCTATGGGTGACTTCAATTTTCCAGACATTGACTGGGGTAATGGGGTTGCTAAGACAGAAAAAGCTAGTAGGTTTGTAAATATGCTGAATGACAACTTTTTATTCCAGCTCGTTCAAGAACCTACTAGGAATAACTCTCTTTTGGACCTTGTAATAACTAACAATACTGAACTCATCTCTAACATTTGTGTGGGGGAGCATTTAGGGAATAGTGATCATAACATGGTCTCCTTTGAGATTCTGTTGCAGAAGCAATTCTATAAGGGAGTAACTAAAACACTAAATTTCAGACGTGCAAACTTTGACAGTATAAGGGCATCTCTGCAACATATTAAGTGGGAAATGCTTTTCACAGGGTTAAACACAGAACAAAAATGGGAAGTCTTTAAAATGCTGCTTAATAAATATACTTGTCAGTATATTCCACTTGTAAGCAAGGAACGTCGTTGCAAAGCAAAACCTTTTTGGTTCAATAGAAGCGTTGGTGTTGAGGTGGGTAAGAAAAGACGTGCTTTTAAGGCTTTCAAGTTAGCTGGTACAGCCGAAACATTTATAAGGTACAAGGAGGCCAATAAATCATGCAAAGAAGCTATAAGGCAAGCTAAAATTGCTATAGAAAAGGATATTGCAGCAAGCAGTAAAAAGAATCCAAAATTATTTTTTAAATATGTCAATAGTAAAAAAATGAAGCAGGAAGGGGTGGGACCCTTACTATCAGAGGGGGGTCAGCTGGTTGATGAAAACAAAATAAAAGTGCAGATTCTGAACTCGTATTTTTCATCTGTCTACACAAATGAAGAACCAGTAAGTGAAGGTTTCCTTCTTAACACTCCCAATTCTAGTAATACAACTAATGATGCATGGTTCACACATGAATAAATTCAAAAGAGACTTGAACATGATAAGATTAACAAAGGTCCAGGGCCAGATGGTATTCATCCCAGGGTAATTAGCTAGCTTAGATCTGTGATTGCCAAACCTCTTTACTTAATTTTTCAGGATTCATTGAGATCTGGCATAGTGCCGAGAGACTGGCGAATTACTAATGTGGTGCCTCTATTCAAAAAAGGATCCCGTTCTCAGCCTCAAAACTATAGGCCAGTTAGTCTGACGTCAGTATTACGAAAGCTTTTCGAAGGGTTAATAAAGGATAAGATACTGGACTTTATAGCAAATCATAATACTATGAGTTTGTGCCAGCATGGTTTTATGCGTAATAGATCTTGCCAGACTAACTTAATTTCCTTTTACGAGAATGTAAGTAGAGACCTCGATTCTGGGATGGCAGTGGATGTGATTTACTTAGACTTTGCTAAAGCATTTGATACAGTGCCACACAAAAGGTTACTGGTTAAATTAAGGAATGTTGGCCTGGAACATAGTATTTGTACCTGGATAGAGAACTGGCTAAAAGATAGACTACAAAGAGTGGTGGTAAATGGAACATTTTCTAATTGGACCAGTGTTGTTAGTGGAGTACCGCAGGGCTCTGTACTAGGTCCCTTGCTTTTCAACTTGTTTATTAATGACCTGGAGGTGGGCATTGAAAGTACTGTTTCTATTTTTGCAGATGATACTAAATTGTGCAGAACTATAGGTTCCATGCAGGATGCTGCCACTTTGCAAAGTGATCTGTCTAAACTGGAAAACTGGGCAGCAAACTGGAAAATGAGGTTCAATGTTGATAAATGCAAGGTTATGCACTTTGGCAAAAATAATATAAATGCAAGTTATACACTAAATGGCAATGTGTTGGGAGTTTCCTTAAATGAAAAGGATCTAGGGGTCTTTGTAGATAACACGTTGTCTAATTCTGGGCAGTGTCATTCTGTGACTACTAAAGCAAATAAAGTTCTGTCTTGCATAAAAAAGGGCATTAACTCAAGGGATGAAAACATAATTATGCCTCTTTATAGGTCCCTGGTGAGGCCTCATCTGGAGTATGCAGTTCAGTTTTGGACTCCAGTCCTTAAGAGGGATATAAATGAGCTGGAGAGAGTGCAGAGACGTGCAACTAAATTGGTTAGAGGGACGGAAGACTTAAATTATGAGGGTAGACTGTCAAGGTTGGGGTTGTTTTCTCTGGAAAAAAGGTGCTTGCGAGGGGACATGATTACACTTTACAAGTACATTAGAGGACATTATAGACAAATGGCAGGGGACCTTTTTACCCATAAAGTGGATCACCGTACCAGAGGCCACCCCTTTAGACTAGAAGAAAAGAACTTTCATTTGAAGCAACATAGAGGGTTCTTCACAGTCAGGACAGTGAGGTTGTGGAATGCACTGCCGGGTGATGTTGTGATGGCTGATTCAGTTAATGCCTTTAAGAATGGCTTGGATGATTTTTTGGACAGACATAATATCAAAGGCTATTGTGATACTAAACTCTATAGTTAGTATAGGTATGGGTATATAGAATTTTAATCAAAAGTAGGGAGGGGTGTGTGTATGGATGCTGGGTTTTCATTTGGAGGGGTTGAACTTGATGGACTTTGTCTTTTTTCAACCCAATTTAACTATGTAACTATGTAACTATGTAAGAGCAAATCGGCTCACCAATATAAGATGCTTTTGTGTCTTAAACACCAATTAATTCTGGGCAGTGTCATTATGTGGCCACTAAAGCAAATAAAGTTCTGTCTTGTATAAAAAGGGCATAAAGTCAATAGATGAAAACATAATTATGCCTCTTTATAGGTCCCTGGTAAGGCCTCATCTGGAGTATGCAGTGCAGTTTTGAGCTCCAGTCCTTAAGAGGGATATAAATGAGCTGGAGAGAGTGCAGAGACTAAGTGCAACTAAATTGGTTAGAGGGATGGAAGACTTAAATTATGAGGAGAGACTGTCAAGGTTGGGGTTGTTTTCTCTGGAAAAAGGGTGCATTAAAGGACATTATAAACAAATAGCAGGGGACCTTTTACCCATAAAGTGGATCACTGCACCAGAGGCCACCCCTTCAGACTAGAAGAAACTTTAATTTGAAGTAACGTAAGTGGTTCTTCACAGTGAGGACAGTGAGGTTGTGGAATGCACTGCCAGTTAGTGATGTGATGGCTGATTCTGTTAATGTCTTTAAGAGTAGCTTGGATGATTTCTTGGACAAGCATAATATACAAAGCTATTGTGATACTAAATCTATAATTAGTGTGTGAGTATATATAGTTTATGTGAGTGTATGGAGGGGTCAGTGTGTGTATGGAGTTTCATTTGGAGGGGTTGAACTTTATGGACTTTGGTCTTTTTTCAACCCGATCTAACTCTGTAACTATGTAACCATGTAATATGCCTACAGCCTATGCTTGAAAACATCTCCATTCATTTTGTTGTTTCTGAAAAGTTGGTACAAAAAAATCATTTTCACTGAGCCCTCATATATAGAAATATGTTTTTGGGCAGTAAAAATTATACATTTCATTTTTGTACAGGAACATTATGTTATAACCATATTATACCAAATATTTGCCATAGAACTGCATTCATATATACATACCAACTAAGCCACTCCCACCTTAAGAATGTAGAAGACATTTTTCCACTAACTACTTAAGGGAAATGTCTATGTGTGAGGGTGTAGCTGGCAATGCTTGCTAATTAGCTTCTATGATAATGTATCTGCTTGCCAATCATACTATACCTATAGTTTTTTGAAGAGCACATGAAAGAATTCCCTTAGTCAGATGCTAAATGTATACATTCGTCCACTATGAGCCTGATACACCAAGAGACTCCATGTGCAAACTTTCAACCAATCTTCATTCTGGTCCCTAATACAGCATCACTGTAAATTGCTGTAGCCAACAGACCCAACTATCTATTGGAACAGCTTCATAGAATAAGCTCTGCCTTATTTTAATGTTCTTTATTAAGCATGTGTAAACTAGGGTGGCAGAGCCAGGGATCTCTTTATGTTTTCAAGAAAAGCTGTCAATCCTTGACTTGGAGTGATGCCAATGAGGCTGTTAGCCAAGCATCTACTCAGGGGAAGTCATTTGACATGCCTAGATATTTCATCATCATCATCATCCAGCTTAAAACCAGAATGACCCTCCCCCTCTAGACTGTAATAAAGAGGCAGTATTGTTACTGTGTACCATGAGCAAGCTGTCATTTTTATTCCTTCACAATGGAGTTAGATTTCCTAAAGTCCCTATCCCATAATACAGTTTTAAACATGTGAGAAGCAGATGATACTAGAATGTTTCTGATGGTGAGCTGGATACCTTGGCAGGCATTTGTCACTTTCACAGACATATTGATGGGAAATGTTGAAAAAACTAGACAATAGAGACATCCAGAAAAATATTTTCGTTTCCATGAGAAGAACATTAGATTCCGCTATCTCTATTACTGCTAATATAAACAGTTCAGTACCAAAGTCTGCAGACAACATTCCACAATTCTTTGAAGGTTGCTCATTGTTGCTGATTTTGTCACTTTATTGTCCAGTCTGTGATTCAGGCTAAAGGATCTAGGAAAGCTCATGGCCTTACACCTTCAGACTCCCAAATAATCTTTATAATGCTGATAAGTGTGAAATATATAGGAAAACAGGAACACAGCTATAGTATAAATAACTGGCATTTTGTGACATAGAAGAATCTTCAACCTTAATTGCCTGGAATCAGATTTAAACAAACAGGAAATTTAAGGTAGTAGGTTTGTTCCTTAAAAGTTATGGGTATACTCTACACTGCATAAATAAGAAGGGAAAAACCCACCATGTTACACTTAAAAGTAAGGGTAAGGTATGTAGCTAGGGTCCCCAACTTTTCTGGAAAACAAAATGACTCTTCCTATCTCTGTCATCATCCTTCCCCATTAATAACACTGCCATCAAGGATTATTGAAATGCCAAGTTAGCATTTCCAATATGTAGTACTGCTGCTACAGGGTGCAGGTAGGTGCAAGTGCTAGATGCATAATGCTTTAATGGGTCTATTTTATCATATCTGCAACCTACAAAATGTATAATTATTAATCAGTTATTTTAATTCTAATGATGTACGTAAAATACTTGATATGGATCTGAGGAGACAGTATATTTTTAAAGGGTAAAGTTTGAGGTTATGCTAACTCCTTTATATATCCTTTGTAAAACATAAAGCTAATTAGCTGCCTTTTCCTACCTTGGAACCCTATAACCTTACCTTATTGGATTTCACTGGTTTCTGTCCCTCTCAGGCCGCCTGTACACTGCACTTCAAGTGTAGGATGGAGGGTTAAAGAAAGAAAAATTATTTTTCTATATGATATAACTTCCTACCAGAGACACTACCAGACAGGTTCTTACATACATAATGGGGCTATTTTCAGTTCTCCCACTACCTCCTGGCTTAGAGAAGCACTTTCTCTAATTCATTACCAACTAGAGGGGGGCACATTTTAAGTGGCAAGGCCTACCTATTTTAACATATTCCTACATGTTGAATTGCATGAGCCACATTCAAAAACAAGTATTTGCACTTGCTAAATGCAACACATGCACCACATGCAAGACTGGCAGGTGCATATTTTACTGAACGTTACCTCTTTCGCCAGTTTTGCCTTCGCCAGCTTAGACCAGACGAAGTGCATTGGAGTGCATTGATCTTCCTCAATCTTCTGTTACTTACATCATATTTTTAGTGGGAAAAGTTTCTAAGTCCCAAAAAATGCTGGCATCTTTTCCTTTTTTCAGAGTGATAGTCTGCAAAAGTCCTTAAATTTTTTTTAAGGTAACCAGGTTCCCCCCTACATTTTCTAACATATGGAACATAAACTATACAGTGGGCTCATGTGTAGGATAATATAACAACTCTGTTTTCTTTATTAAGGTTCCCTGGACTTGTGTAGTGTAATGTATTTGCTGCAACATATATGTCCATTCAACTTTAAATTTCCCACCATATGCAAATTAGCCTGAGCGAAGACCTCTAACAAAGTTGAGCTGGGCAGAACTGAACGCTAGCGCATCTTCACTTTGATTGCTGAAGTAACGCTAGCCAAAATTCATCAGTGTTCGGCGCCCAGGACGCATCTTCACATTTTAGTGAATTAGTGTAGTCCTAGCAAATTTATGGCTGGGGAAGTGTCGCTGGCAAATTTTCACATTTAGTAAATTTACTCCAAGTCTGGCAAAAGAGGTAACGTTCAGTAAAATCCGCATCTTAGTGAATTTGCGCAGTAACGTCCATTCGCCTAATCGAAAATTTGCCTGGCAACAGAGTGCGAATGACCGCTAGCGTCTGTCTCTTTCGCTAGCGTAGTTATGCCTGCGTCCAATAGTAAATGGGCGAAGTGCCTGAAAGCGATAATGCTGGCGAATTGTTGCTATTGTTAGTCACTTCGCACTTTGGTAAATCTGCCCCATAGTCTCTATCAATGCCTTAAATTGCTGTTACTGGTTTCCCTACACTTTTCTGGAACACCACTTAAGCAAGCACTCTTTGGAGGTTTTTGATCTTGAGCATTTCCATAAGAGTCTATACAAGTTGGCTCCAGTTTCTTTAGACTGAACTACACTTGCAGATAATCTGCCTGCCATGTCATTAGCCTAGAAAAGAGCTAACAAATAGGCATCTGTAATTTGATAGTTAATAGCACTGTAGGAATTGCACAGACATTTTTCCAAATACTGTATTAAATGGAATAGCGAGGTCTAGCAATAGTTGGCAACTACCCAGCATTGCTATCTGACAAGGTCACAGATAAACTAGTGGTTTTAAAAATATTTACAAAAGAAAAGGCAGAGGCTAATGAGGGCAGTTTTACAGAAGAATTTTCTGCAGGCAAACATTTGTTTCCTGTGCTGGCACATGTGGGAACATCCTCCTATTTCTGTCATGTTACAAGCAATTAATGTCTTTCCTCTCAGCGAGGATCCTAGTTCTTTCACCGGTTCCACCTGTTTGGCGCTCTCTATTATCACAACAGATCATGCTGGCTGCTCACACATTTGCTATCGCTTCTCAAAGTGGCCTGGGGCCACGCTGTGGATGTTAAGCATGTCTGGGACTGATATGCAGCTTCTTTGTCATTTTGCCAGTATAAGGATGACTGCTCTTGCTTTGAGAATTTCACGAGGGCTGATTTGAGAAGGTTGCTGGCAGATGAGGGTTAAAATCTTCAGGCATCTTAAATTAGGCAGACATATCGGTTTAGCTCATTTGAATTATGCATCTTTTATGTTCGGTTAGAAAGCAAGAAGCCCCATTGCTGCTAGAGGGCCAGCAATGACATTCATGGTTCTCCCATCTGGCAGTAATATTTATTAACCTCTTTAGCACAGAAGTAACCAGTAATACATCAAGACTGCAAATTATATATATGGTAATGTTTCCTTTGCTGTAAATTATGAGAACTTTAGGATTCATTGAGAATTTCTGTGACCACAGCCCAAGTCCACATTCATTATACAGGATGAGAAATGTCGCTTTTAATCCTTTTGTAAATTTCAATGATGATATTAACATCGCTGTCATGACCTATCACTCCTTCTGTTTTATAAAAAATAGTCATAGCTATTACCCTGTGCATATTGTAGTAATATTTTTATTCCGGATAATGGTCTAGTTATGGTAGCTATCCCATGAACGCATACCAAGCAATACATTCCTGCTGAGCCCAATTGGGAAAGGCCTGTGCAATGGACCCCAATGGAAAGATCTATTTGTGTACATCAAGAATATGATGGCTGCATAATTGTATGTTATACTTGTTGGCCATATTTTCATATTTCTTGAGGGATACATAATGTCTTTGATAGTTCAGTGGAGTTTATTCTGTGGGAAACACATAACGTCCTTGTTAGACCCCAGGTGTGAAATCTCTGCTAAATCTTATCTGGACAAAAGGGTCTCCAACAGGGTGAATAACTTAACACTTGTGTTGTAGTACAGTTGTCCAGCATATTGTTAACTCCTTTGATGCCAGCTCTGGCATGACATGGTAGATTTGGACAAAGTACACAAAATATTTCTTGGCAATATGGCTCTTGGTGTTAAAATTGATGGCATCTTACATTTTTGTACAGAAATTCTAAGATGATTTATTGCATCAGGAAAACATTGCATTGATGGTAGCCCTTTAATTTTAATTAAATTAAAACTCAAACCAGCAAACAGTGCTTTAAGGAAAAAAGTGTCAAATATGGCCAGAAAAGTGTGTCCTAAAACCATGGGAAAAAAAAGACAGAAAAGGCTCATGTTTAGCATTGCAGACTCATTGGACACTGGCAGCATATTTTCTATATATTACTTCCCACCTCCCAGCCACAAAGTCTTGGGGATGTAGGCAACACTTACAGTACCTACACATTTGGGAGTAGGGAGCATAAATATTTTTTGTAGAACTCTACCCCTCTAGTCATGGTATAGACAAAATGTAAATGTTAATAGCATGATGACCACTATGTTATATTAGCACTTCCTAACACTCCTATAAATGGACCATTTTCATGGGTTTTTTTTGACAAAGGGACCTATTGAGTAAAATACTGATGTTAACGAACTGTGTGTTGTATAGCCAGGTAGTGTCAGTATTGAAAAAAGCAACTAAAGCACTTCCTTGTATAAAAAAGGGCATTGACTACAAATTTATAGACAGACATTAAAGACAGATAATGGTTGATCACACAGGTTTTTTTTCAAGGTTTTTCTCCTTGGCCATGTGGCTGGTGATGCTATGAAGGGCCCTAGTGAGGTCAAAGATTCTCTGAATACCTAGGGGCTAGGATGACTTTTTGGACAAATGTTCTAACTAGGGCTACATTAAAATCAGGGGCTACATTTAGGTATTTGTAAGTAAAAAGGAATCTATATGTATATTTATTTCCTGATATTTGTATAGCACTGACACATTTAAGGCAGTGCTCTACAGAGATTATACCTTATTCACATCAGTCCCTACCACTTAGATATATCAAGGAAATATATATGGGACCTGTTATACAGAATGCTCAGGACCTGGGATTTTCAATAAATTGATTTTGCTTCCAAAAGGATCAATTATGTATTAGTTTGTATCAATTAAAAGGTACTGTTTTATTGGACAATTTGGATAATTGGATAAAATGAAAAAAGCCTTTCCGTAATTCTGAGCTTTCTGGATACCTGTTTCAGAATAATGGATCCCATACCTGTATATTTATATATAAAGGTAACCCTATTTTAACCCTATCATATATTATAGGATGCACATCATCTATATCCTACCATCCTAAATCTCCTTTGCTAAATGAAAGGGTACTGGGCATACCTCACAATGGCAGTGCTTCCACCTAGTGGTACCCAGGGATACACCTACACTGGTGTGTTTAAATATGTGTTCCTCTAGGAACACATATTTAAACACACCAGTGTTGCAAACAAACTATAACTTTATATAGATATAAAGAAAGACAAATTGCAATAACAATATCAATATACCTCCTCCCCTGGGGTACCTGTGTGGTAAGCCCAACCCTGGCACAGTCTTTTCCAAGGCAAAGTCCCACACTCCACTCCAGTTGGACACACAGTCACAGTCCCAAGAGCTCTCTTTCCCAGGTAGTGCTACCTGACCCCTATACCTCTCCTTTGGTTAGAGGCAGTAGCTCCCATGTAGAAATTTATCGAGCACAACCTGTCCTCACACAGGGACACATGCTGGGATCCTTCTATACCCTTTCCACAGGCAAAAACTGAGGGCTCACACAGAACTGGTACAGGCATCCACAGGGTTTCACAGAAATTTTCAGGCCAACTCCAACACTCATCCAGAGTGTAAGGACTTCCAAGCCTGTTTCACTGGAATCCAACTCCAGGCATCTCTCTCTGGGCGATCTCTCTCATGATTATTGGGGTCCCGTTATCCCTGAGACTACCAAGGGCATTGCCACCCCCGTGGTTTCTCTCCATGAGCATGTGCTTTTTGCTTTAATTCCTTTTCTTTAATTATTGAAACTCTAAATTATGGATTTGATATACAGTATGAGAAAATATACACATAAAAGAAATGTTTTCAGTATAAAGCCTTGTTCTTATGTGTCTATAATAACTACATTAAAAGTAAAAAAAAAATACTATAGGGAACATTTGTGAATACCAGTGTACAGTGTGCAATAGACTTCAAAAGACATTTCGGGCCAAATTCAATTCAGTGAGAAAAAGGTTTATCGCCTGTAAAGTCATGTTGGATGAGATTTAGAAAAATGTTCTTCGTGGTTTATCACGTGAAAATATCAAGTCTATGGGGAAAAAAACTGGAACTGAATTAGGAGAAAAGTTTTTTTCTCCTCAAATTGAAATCTGGTCCATGAGTTTACACCTGATAAATCATGAGATAACTTTTTCTCACTGAACTGAATCTGGCCCTTCATGTGATAAACAGTAAAATACGTTTTTTCTGAATTGCATCTCAAATTTTATCTCATCCACGACTTTTCACATGATAAACCTTTGTCTCACTGAATTGAATGTGGCCCATTATTGGCAACTATGTGCAAGTGCAGGAGTGTGTTGGAAAGCAACGAAATATTGAAATTAATATGTTTAATGATTTGAATAAAGCAAATATCCTGGTTATAGCGCATATCTCAAACGGGGATTTTCTTGCAGGAAAAATGTTAAAATTCACCGTTAAAATTCAAGGACTTTAATGTAGGAAGCATGAAAATTGTTCAGATGCCAAAAGTACACTTCTAGCATTGTTGTTGCCTGTACAGGTATGGGACCTGTTATCCAGAATGCTTGGGACCTGGGACTTTCCAGATAATGGATCTTCCCGTAATTTGGATCTTCATACCTTAAGTCTACTTGAAAATCATGTAAACATTAAATAAACCCAATAGTCTGGTTTTGCCTCCAATAAGGAATCATTATATATTACTTTGGATCAAGTACAAGGTACTGTTTTATTATTACAGAGAAAAAGTAAATCATTTGTAAAAATTTGGATTATTTGATTATAGTGGAGCCTATGGGAGATGGTCTTTCCATAATTCGGAGCTTTCTGGATATCGGGTTTCCAGATATACACATATGTTTGTTTGAAAGAAATTCACTTGTGGGTTTATTTATAATGTCAACTAATTTTCATCTTTCCTCCCTTTTTTGCATAAATAGCAGAAAATGTGTGGGATTTTCCTGTAGTATCTGAGAACTGGATCAATCTTCTAAATGAGCTCCTTGTGCACTGTTACCCTTGAAGCTTTTCATTCTGGTCTTACTCACTTTAGGTTCTACATTAAAATTGTGATTTCCTCTCCCATCATTCAGAAGGAAGCAGGAAGCTAAAAAAACTGTAATCACACCTTTGGCCTACTAGCGTTGGGGGGCCATTAGCAGACAAACACACAGGACAGAGAAAGTTTAGGAAATGGCAATTAGACAAGGAAGTGGATAAAAGTCAACATCACAGCAGCCTGTGTCTGAAGTGTCATTTGAAGATTAGCTAAAATGGACTGCTGCTCAGATGACTTCTTCCTTCATCGGATTTCCTTCACATCAAGGCCTATACTGACACCCGAGATAATATGCCATCTGTTGTCTATGACATTGATTGATTCTTTCCCTACACAACATCCTGTGTGTATGCATTTGATATTAGAGTTTCACTAAATTATAAAGTACTCCACTAGTGGCTGTAGGCAACACTAACAATATGCTACTCTAGACAAATGTCAGTGTTGTCAAATGCTCATGTTATCTTTCTCTGTGAATAAAAACGTTGAAAGCCTTGGTTGCCAAACCTGGAAAGATTTTTTTACTTTAATAGTTCATGAAAAAGTAGGAAGGAAAAATCATGCTATTTTGAGCTAAAACTACAGCAAAGCAAATTTTTAGTTTGTTTTCAAAATTACCAAAGCATTCCTTTGGTAAGAATTGGAAAAAAGATATATGTTGTTCCTAGTTGTGTATTTATTCAGCATATATCTGGATGTGCAAAATAATTTACAACTTCAGTACAATGTCCAGAGTGGAAGCAAAATTGAGCATGCATATTTAATTACAAGAGCATTTTTTACTCTGCATTTGTGTTTATATGGCTTCTTTCCAGCATCCAGTATTAATAATGGCATTAGTGCCTATCTCACTTGACACAAGTCAACTGTGGCTATTGATGCAACTTGCTAAGGTAGCCATGGAATTACTGACAGGTCCAGGCTGCCAATTATTCCAGCGTTCATCGATGCATGCACTAGTATTGCATCAGATCAAGCTGAAGGGGTGCATTAATGCTAGCCACAAGTGCTAAATTGCATGCATTGACCCAGGCACTTTTATAAATAGTTTTAATGGGTACAAACTTTTGTGTGCATTTTAAGTCTGATTTGTTATAGTGCACAATTTATGTTGGTTTAGTTCATAAATGAGCCATTGTGTTTTACTGATGTCATGATCTGATGGGTCTCCTTGCTCTACCTTAGAAAGGCTATAAGATATAAATATAGCTGGAAAGGAAAACTTGAGCAATTTTTTGTATTTTAGATATTGGCCATTTAAACAAGGGCAATTTTCCATGTTAAACCGACTAACTTGTATTTTAGATGTCTGAGCATTTAAATACCAAAATACTATTTTTTTGGTTGTTAGTCTGCACAAATGGAGCTTCTGCTGCAATTGCTCCCAGTAATCCAGTGATCCCCAACAAGTAGCTAGTGAGCAACATGTTGCTCACCAACCCCTTGGATGTTGCTCCCAGTGGCCTCAAAGCAGCTGCTTATTTTTCGATTCCAGGCTTTGCACTACCAAACAGAGGTAGTTCAACTATGGCTCTCGCACACCCATAGTAAATTAAAGTTACAACACCTGGTGCACAAAGGTAGAGGATCGGCCTCCTCACAAACAGTCCAGCAGAAAGAATCCCAAGGCACACAGGATAATTGCACGCAAGCTGACTTGCATGTTTATTGCGAAGGGCAACGCTTCGGGGTCACGCCCCTTTCTCAAGGGGCGTGACCCCGAAACGTTGCACTTCGCAATAAACACGCAAGGCAGCTTGCTTGCAATTATCCTGTGTGCCTTGGGATTCTTTCTGCACTACCAAACAGAGCCTCAATGTAGGTTTACAAACCACATAGGGGCTACCAAATGGCCAATCACAGACCTTATTTGGCACCCCAAGAACATTTTTTCATGCTTGTGTTGCTCCCCAACTCCTTTTACATCTGAATGTTGCTCACCAGTTCAAAAGGTTGGGGGATCCCTGTAGTAACCCAATCACGGCTGCTAACATGCTTCAACAAGATTTATGCAGTCCCTGTAATATTATCGTTTTTATGCAAAATCCATGGGTTCAACATCCCTAAGTGCTATTGTGTTTTTGTAGATTTGTATGACCTTACAATGCCTTAGTAGGAAATACTACTGTTTATGTGGCACTGAGAAATTATTAACAAATAGGAAACGAGCTGCAGTTCAAGCCTGACTTTAAGGGGGTTATTTATCAAAGTCCAAAAAATAAAACTCAAAAAATGGAAACATAAACCTCAAATTTTTAGAGATTTATTATACCTTGAGCATGGAAAAAGTCAGAATCTGAAAATCCGGTACCTACTGAGGTTGTATATAAGTTAATGGGAGAGGTCCCTACCCTATTTGGAAGTTTCTGCTGTTTGAACTGGAATTAGCCTGAAATATTTCAGACTTTTCGGGCAAAAATGGCAGGTGTCCAAAAAACGGACGCTGACTTCAAAAACGGACGTCGCGAATTTTCCCCGTTTGGCGAATTTCGTGGGAAATGCAAGATTTTTCCGGTGAAGTGAAACGCCCCAAATTTGCCCATCACTACCAGTGAAAAAACATCACATCAGACATTCCAATTCCCATAAATTCCTCATTTCTTTTACACCTAAGCCATTGTTCCAGGAATGGATTTCAGGAGTCGGTGTAACAAGTTGAACAGTATTTGCAAAAGATTTGTCACAGTATGTGCCCCTGCTTATATATACACTGTATATTGTTTTCCTGACAAAAGAACAGTGTAATGTAGCATAGTGTAGAACACTTGTTTATTTCTGAGTTGTGCTTTACAACTTCAGTAATGTATATATATGGTGCCGCTAAGGAGACATGGGGCATTCTAAATCAGTTGTATTTTTGAGCATACAATAAAATACAGTATACTCTCTCCCAGAGCGTAAAGCTTCTTTCCCAGGAATAATCAGCTTGAGCTCTTGGGTCTTGGCACCCTCACTGGTCCTCATCTCACCCACTGAATCCTGAGCTAGTGATGCACTCACCAAGGGGCCCTAACCCCACTACTTCTCCTCGATGGAGCAGAAACTGCTCACTACATACCCTGAGCCTCTCTATTGCTCCTAGAGCAACTATGACCAAATCGAACTATCGCTAAATTCTATATATATTTATCACCGGCAGACCTGGACCTGTAATACCTCACAGTGAGGTAAGACCTTGAGTACATGGGGCTAAACCCCTTTATACTTTAAACTGCTGCCACCCCTTTAATTAGTATGGACCCAGGAAAATGGAAATAACTACCTGAGTATAGTGAAAGGGCCCTTAGGTGCCGAAATTACATAGGGGAGACTTGAGTAAATGTACCCAAATATCAGGGTCCCTACAATAAATAATATATCTTTTTATAAATTTGGAAAGTATGGATACTGCTAGAGGAAACAATATTTAATTGTAAAGAAAAATGCCCATAGAGTAAAAGAGCAGAAAATGTTGTATAAGGGGACTGCAGCCTTACTAAGCAGTATATTAGTCAGTCATATGAGTTGGGGGGGTGGGCAAAAAATAGGCATGTCACTCAGGATTTGTATAATTCTTTCATAATTGACTTCACAAAGCCTGTACATACTGTACTTACACTATCTGTAAAGACTACATCAGTATAAAACCTGTGCTGTGTTGCAGGGCTTTAATTGACAAAAGTTTATTTAAAAAACAAAAACTCAACAAGAATGTATAGTCTTAAAGGCATGTTTGGATTTTTGTTCTGTGTTTTAGGTAGCTATAATAAAAGACTTTTGGTTCTAAACCCTACACCTCTGCTTGACTTGATTTCTGAGTTCTATTAGATATGTTTCAATATATCTGCATAATGCTATAGATTCTGGGTTAAATCATGCACAGCAGTGAGCGATGACACCTCCTGATTAGACTAGTGGTATAAGATGCTTGTCTATTCATAGACCATACTTATCAATCACTTTCTACTGTATCAGCAGTGAATCTGGGTAGTTCTTGCTATCAAACTAAGGTTGCCCGAACTGAGGAAAATTCAGGGATGTTTATAATAAATGCAGCTTACTGGGTCTTAGTAAGTGTAAACTAATTGTATTAGTTTGTAATCTAATTGTAATATTAAATGCTAATGGTGCCAAGCTTCTAACTGGATTTTCCAAAAATGGCCCTAATTTTTACAGGAGCTTGTATTCTTAATAGTAATGAAACCACACATTGTGAGTGTCACTTAAAAAGTTGAGGGCAGTTGGACTTGCTATGACCAAACCTCTGTCTGTTACTGTTGTAACACTAACAGACAGGAAAACCATACTGAAGGGTTAACCGTAGGCATGTTAACCCTTCACATACTCCATAAAATTCGGGAAGGCATTCCCATCTAGAGTCATATGAAAAAGTTTTGGAACCCCACTTAATTCTTTGGAATTTTGTTTTACATTTCCTTTCAATATATAACATGCCTTATGGAAAGTAGTATTTCAGCAGTGACATTAAGTTTATTGAATTAACAGAAAATATACAATATGCATCATAACAGAATTAGACAGGTGCATACATTTGGGCATCCCAACAGAGATATTACATGATTACTTAGTTGAGCCTCCTTTTGCAAATGTAACAGCCTCTAGACGCCTCCTATAGTCTTTGATGAGTGTCTGGATTCTGGATGGTGGTATTTTTGACCATTCGTCCATACAAAATCTCTCCAGCTCAGTTAAATTTGATGGCTGCCGAGCATGGACAGCCTGCTTCAAATCATCCCATAGATTTTTGGATGATATTCAAGTCAGGGGACTGTGCCATTCCAGAATATTATACTTCTCCCTCTGCATATATGCCTTTGTAGATTTCGAAGTGTGTTTATGGTCATTGTCTTGTTGGAATATCCAACCCCTGCGTAACTTCAACTTTGTTACTGATGCTTGAACATTATCCTGAAGAATTTGATGATATTGGGTTGAATTCATCTGACCCTCGACTTTAACAAGGGCCCCAGTCCCTGAACTAGACCCACAGTCCCACAGCATGATGGAACCTCCACCAAATTCTTCTTCCACCATGCAAAAATTAGATTTTTGTCACATCAGTCCAAAGCACTTTGTTCCAAAACGACCGTGGCTTGTGTAAATGAGCTTTTGCATACAAGAGACTCTGTTTGTGGCATGAGTGCAGAAAGGGCTTCTTTTTCATCACTCTGCCATACAGATGTTCTTTGTGCAAATTGTGCTGAATGGTAGAACGATTTACAGATTCACCATCTGCAGCAAGATGTTCTTACATGTCTTTGGAGGTGATCTTTGGGTTGTCTGCAACCATTCTCACAATCCTCCCCATATGCCATTCCTGTATTTTTCTTGGCCTGCCAGACCTGGGTTTTACAGCAACTGCGCCTGTGGCCTTCAATTTCCTGATTTCATTATTTACAGTTGAAACTGACAGTTTAAACCTCTGAGATAGCTTTTTGTAGCCTTCCCCTAACCCATGTTACTGAACAATCTTTGTTTTCAGATCTTTTGAGGGTTGCTTTGAGGATCCCATGCTGTTACTCTTCAGAGGCGTGTCAAACAGTAGCACAACTTACAATTGGCCACCTTAAATACCTTTTCTCATGATCGGACATACCTGTCTATGAATTTCAAGGCTTAATGAGCTAATCCAACCAATTTGGTGTTGCTAGTAATCAGTATTGAGCAGTTACATGCATTCAAATTAGCAAAATTACAAGGGTACCCACATTTTTGCACAGCCAGTTTTTCACATTTGATCTAATTTCATACAACTGAATACTGCTTCACTAAAAATCTTTGTTCAGAAAACACTCCAGTACTCAGATGTTCCTGGGAAATGAAAGACATACCACTGTTATCTTTTTTTGTTGAAAGTGGAGTAAATTACTATGCAGGCTGAGAGGGGTTCCCAAACTTTTTCATATGACTTGTATATTATTTTGTATTATGACAGGATCCATGGGGTTGCCTGAAGATTTATAAAGTGGTGGTGATGAGCTACAATGAGTTGATTTAGTGAGGTGTGAGCCTGCAAGTGCACCGTTGTTGCATACATATTAGAACAATGAGTGAGCCTATAACCTCTTATCACAGAACAGTGCTAGATCATATAACCTAACCTGCAGGAACCACACTTTTAATAATTAAATGTAGTGAGTTTTGGAAGTAAAGAAGGACTAGGGTTGTCACCTGTAGCAGGATTCTAGCAACAGAGTTTACAGCAGACACAATTGAGAGTTAGGGAGACCAGTTAGTTGCAAGTGGCAGTAGTCTGGGCTGGAGATGATGAGGCAATCTTATACATATAATAAGGCAAACAATAAAGAAATCATATAAAATAAAAAATAAGTCAGATGGCACTCACAACCAACAATTGTGCCACTATTTTCAGGTTCATTAAGATTTCAGCATGACGTTTCAGAGGAACCTTCCCTTTTCTCAAGTGCTCTCCCCTCTTTGCAATAAAGAAATGGCGTGTGCCCAGGTGCACCAACCATGAACCAACGGGCATGGTTGTGGATGGACCAAAATGAAATTAAAGGTGAAAAATACATAATTTCTTTATGGTATTCTCCCAGTGGATTAAAATGAGAGGTCTGTCATCTCTAGGCTATGCTTCAGCAGGCCCTGGACAAATATGCATTTTGACCATTTCTTAAAACAGAGTGCTATATATATAGAACTTTATAGACATTATAAAAAAAATAGAATCTTGTAATGCTTTTGAGAAGAGAACAAAGATTATAGCTTCCATAGTCTAGGAAAAATGTGAAAATATTGTACTTGAAGTGCCCTTAGTATTTTCCTGCTGAAATGTGTGTAGTACAGGGGAATATCTATGTTTACACTTTTTAGTTTGATTGATTGTCTTTCTGTTCAAACTAAAGTATAAGCATACTTAGAGGATTTTCCTGTTAATGCTGTGACAAATGACAAACACAATGACTACTTCATTTCTAGTCCAACTCCCCTGCCAGCAACTTGGAGATGAGATGGCAGGTTGAGAACAAAAGCTCCATATTGAAGCCTGACACCACAAGCAGATATCTGTGTTATATTTTCACTACAAATACAAATAGAAAATAAAAATGTAAAAAGTATAATGGGTCTTTATATTTTATATGCTATACATTTGGAAACATTTCCATAAATTAAGGTAAACAAGACTCGGTAACAAATCTGGAACAAAAAAAATCCACCCAAAATGCCCCCATTCAGGGCCATATTTAGACATCAGATGTCCTTAGCCCGGACCACTTGTTTCCCCCTTCCCCCAAATATTATCTAGTTGGATTCCAAGCATGGGGATTGGCGCGTGGGTGATTTATAGGTCTTGCAAATCTCCCGCATGTCCCCACAAATCTGGGCCTACCCCATTCCACTTAATTCAAATCCAATCAGTAGGCAATTAATGCAGCCCTGATTTTTGTAAGCATAAATCTATGGTATTATACAATTTTTAGAAGACTGTATTTTATCGTATTATTCATAAATGTCTCAGCATTCATTTTCAATCACATTAGTACTCCCTGACTGTATTGCAGTATTTCATTTCAATGTTATGGTAACATGAAGTTTTCTATGTTCACAATGGCACATGAGCCACAGCACAGCCATGATGTCATCTGTTATTATACATACCGTGTATATTCTAATCACGTTTGCTGAATGATTTAGCCATTTCTAGACCTCTGTTCCTTATCATTTGATGTACTGCAGGGGTAATAGCATTTTACTGCACAAAGAGAGTCAAACCTTTCAACTAAGTGAGTTCAGAGAGAATGCTGAGGGACACTGCACAATAACTTATCACCTGCCGACAGTTACAGTGGGAGGCAGTGCAGTAATTAGTTTTCTCTTTAAGAATCAACGCCTGGGTTGCAAATGAAGATATCAGAGCAACCTTGCATTTGTTATATAAGGGTTAGACACCATTTTGCCCTACAGTTTTGCAGTTCATTAAATGGGAATCAGAAAAGGTGATGGAGTGGTCATTTCAGCTTTGTTTGTATTGGCAGGCACTGTTGGCTGTTTGGCTGCCTGTCACAGGCTTACAGAGATCATGAGAGCGAGGAAGGAAGCTGCTGGTGGGTATCATTTCAATCACAGCTGTCTGGAGGGGCCGCTCGTAATAGAGATTAGGTTAGAGCTAACAAAGAAAGCCACACAGAAGGAAATCTTCATTTAAAAAGGCATCAGCTTCTGTGTCAGATGATAAAAAAGCCATATAAAGCAGTATGGCTCAGTGCTACTTTACTGACATTCCCATACAAATAAAAATTCTCTGAATAATATAGAAAAGTTAATCCCCATTAAAATAAGCAAACCTACCATCAACGTTGATGATGGATTTCAGTGACAGCTCATATTACTCTACAAACGAAGAATGAGGTATCTGTTACAATGCACATTAACAATTGAATAGGAAATAATTTCCCTGCATGTGTGATCAAAGTAGTTTCATGGAACCGAATATTATACCCCTCAACAATGTCGGTCTGTATAAAAATATATGGCATAAAATAGCTAATATATAAAATCCTGCTTCATGTAAATAAACAATTTTCACAATAATGGACTTTTTTCATATATGTCATTAGGTAATCCTAAATAGAAAATTGACATTTTAAGAACTAATGGCCATACCCTGGGATCCTACAATTCACGGGGCACACAAACAAACCATACATGTTAGGACACGTGAGCCAATTAATGGACAAAGTTCTGCCTTTCATATCCACACTTCTTCCTGGTACAGTGAGAGCTGCAATATTTCTGGTCAGGTGATCTACAAGGTAGCACACAAACCTACTTAAATATATATATTCCAGTTGGTAATATTCTTTAATTTGTCAAAGAATTATTGACCCCACATAAAAATCTGCTGATCCTATTAATTACTTAACATTCCATTCGTTTTACTATATTGATGTACTTTCTGCACTTTTAGTGGACATTATCATGCAATCTGTACTTTTGAAAAATTATTTCTACTCCACAAATCAACAACTCCCAATCATGGGACCAAAGACCCAGCATTCCATAAAAAAGTCATGAGTTTTATGAGACTCTCAGAGATTTCTATAAATATTAAAAAAATACACAAACCTTTCAAAATAGCTTTCATCAAACCACTGGTAAAATAACTGGTGCCCTGGCCCTTTCCCAAGCCCTTTCACTTTGTCAACCCATTCTTTCCACTTCCTGACTTGAACCTGTTTCTAAAGATATGATATGACAGCCCATTCTGACCACCAACTTAATGGAACATTAACATCTAGTGATGGGCGAATTTCTCCCATTTTGCTTCACTGAAAAATTTGCAAATTGCAAAATTGTATGTATTTGGTCTCAAACTTTGGAAGGAGGTCTGTAATCTGTCAAAAAAAGCCAACATGGTCGCTAACATTCGCAATTGCCTTTGTCAATGTTTATTGCAAAACATATTACTTTCCCCCATTAATGAATTGTTAATCATTAATATTTTTATGCAATTAGAACATCTGCTATACATCTTTCCCAATCATTAAAAAGTCAATTGCACACCATCCAGCTGTGCAAGCCATTCCTTTTTTGCAAGATAACATGGCAGCTTGAGCACACAGACATCACAATAACAGCATGAAACTTTTATGTTTGCATTTGATTTCTCCATTTCCAATAGAGCAGGTATAAGAAAAAATAAATCCCTACTAAGTTTGTACTATAATGTGTCTGTCATATCATGAAAATCCCATCAAATGAGGACTGCAAAAGGCACATGAAGTTCTCCATTACTGTTAATATTTATATAGCGCCACAGTACTATACAAATGACCGTTTGTCCACAATAGATGCACAGCTACAATTTTCAATAACATTTTTCAGGAGAGAATAGGGTGAGGACCCTGCTCACAAGAGTTTACAATCTATGGTCAGGTAAAGATACACTCATTTGGATACCTTGTCAAACAAGTGGATCTTACAATGTTTGACCAGCTTTATGCAAGAAAAATAAATCTATCTTTCCCTTTCCCCTCCAAGACAAGAGATGGTCTTTGGAGAATACAAGAATTTTAGGTGCCAATTACTGTCCAAATTTTTAAAAATCCAGTGAATTTTGATGAAAAGTGCAGGGCATGTTACAAAGTACAAACATGTGGTCACAATTTATTCTAGCTACAAAATATTTCTAGCTGCTAACATTTATCACACTTAGCCCTTTCTTAAATGTGTTTTTCTATTATGTAGAATAAAACACTTTCTGTGAAATGCATTCTGGCATGTATAAAAAAAGAACAGTTTAATGAGATCCATACATATTATAATTTCAGTGTAACTGCCAACTTTGTATACTTAATTACATACATGATGTTTATCAACTTCTCATCTCAGATGGGAACAGATCAAGATTCTGCAGAGCATTAAACAGTCTTGCTCATCCTGAAGCAGCTACTTCTGATGATAATTAAACAAGCAAACAAAAATGATTTATAGTACTTGGTGATTAGAGAACAAGTCTGTACCATTGATTTAGAGATGAGAGATGACATCCTTGTTATAAATGATGGGAGATTTTATCGCATAGTTATGCAAGCGCTGTACATATTGACTAGGGAAATGCAATTTATTTTTCAAATCAGTAGGTGGCAGCTCACTTAAAATGCATGTTTCCTTTAAGTTGATACTAAGCATAATACTTCATAATCTTGCTGATGATCAGGAGGGGTGTAGGATGGAGAGATATACTGTACAGAAGCATAACCACAAGGATTCCAGGGCCTGAAGCCATTTTTTTTAGCAAAACCAACCCATCACATTACCTTGACTGACTTGATCTTTATCAAGAATAAAATTTGTGAGTTTTGTGAGGGTTTTTCTACCTATACCAAACTCAGAACAGACTCCAAGGTTCCGGTCATAGCCCACTATTCAGGCCCGGATTTGTGCCAAGACCACATAGGCCCGGGCCTAGGGTGGCACCTTTTTTCAGGGCGACATGCCGCCCAGCCACTCTATAGGGAACACTGGTGACGCGCTTCGTGAGGTAGTGCGGGTGCTAGTACCATGCGGCCTAGGTGCAGCCATGCAGCAAATCTGGCGCTGCCTCTATTCTGCCTATAGCAGCCACCTTTGGTTTTGGGTGGTGCCCTCCGCTACTCACATGCTGCCAGGTCTTAATGTGGGAGAACAAGGGAAAAAGTACTGGGTGAGCGTGGGAACTGAACACGTACAAAAGAATGGGGGAAGCAGGCAGCGTAGACGAACAGGGCAGGTTAAATCAGTCGGGCAAAGCAGTATCAAACCAGGGAGATGAGGTTAAAGTCACAGGCCAAGGTCATACACAGATCAGAAGCAAAGTACCAAGTCAGAATCCAAAGAATAGTCAACACAGGCAGGGGGTCAGTCCAGGCAGCAGATTAGCAAATTCAGGGACAGGTAAGATCAAAAACCAGATAGACTAGAAATACACCCAGGAACTATAAAAGGAACCTTTTCGTTGGGCAATACACATAAGACAGGAAGCCCTAAATATTTGAACTTCGCGCCAATGAGCGATGACGTTATGGGGGGCTCCGAAATATTCTAAAGAAAGCCAAGTGTGCAAACTTGGTAGAGTAGCGCACCTACATCGCAGGAGCCGTCCCCACTGTGCCCGTTGCACCCCCACTAGACCGCCAGCCAAGTTCTTTACAATAAACTTGAATTTCGAATGTTTGGGTATTTATGAAAAAATCAAAATTTCAAAAACTCAAATGAAAAACCATGGGTACAAATCTGTAATGATCAAGTTCATCTCCCGAAAAAACTCTAATCAATTGGGTTTATGTCCCTCAAATCAACCAAAAAAAACCTTTACTTTGCCTAGGAAAACTCCCATTGACTTCTACATGACCTCGCAGGCTTTTAGATGGCGAATGTGTGAGTTTGGGTGCAAAACAATTTTGAATCATGGAAAAATTCAAATTAGATTTTTGATAAATCTGCCCTTATGTGTCACAATTAGCTCATCACTAGTAATTGTAGTTTTGCTTATACATTCTGTTACCAGTTCTTTTTCCATCCATATTAAATAAGCAGAAATGTCATGTATGGAAGAGAGGATGAGGTCCATAGAGAGCTGATCTTTCTAGTTCATTTGTTGGTGTCTAACATAATTTTTTAATCGCCATTCAATCCATTATGCAGACTGTGTCACACTATAATAGTAGAAAATCTTAATTGTATGCCACATATGAGCTAACTGATAAAATACTATGGGGCAAATTTACTTACCTTCGAAGTTGCGCCAGCGTTGGCTTCGCCGCACTTCGCCAGGCGAAGATTCGCCAGGGCTGCACAAATTCATGAAGATCCGAAGTTGCGCACAAGTTATCGATCGTTTGCGAAGTTGCGCTATGTTACAATCAGTGGTTCGAAGTTACGCTAGCGATCAGAAATTTGCATACGGCGTGCAGTTAAAGTACAATGGCTGTATATGCAGCAGAAAACGCATTATACTACACAAGGCCAGGGGACCTTAATAAATGTATTCTAGTGCCCTACACATGTGCCCACAGTATAGTTTAGGTGCCATATGTTATAAAATGTAGGGGAGAAGGAGGGTACCTTAAAAAAAAAATTTCGATCTTTTTTGGCCTATCACCCTAAACAGTATGGGGCCGATTCACTAAGCTCGAGTGAAGGATTCGAATGAAAAATACTTCGAATTTCGAAGTATTTTTTTGGTACTTCGACCATCGAATTGGTTAAATTCGTTCGAATTCGAACGAAATCGAACGAATCGAACGAAAAATCGTTCGACTATTCGACCATTCGATAGTCGAAGTACTTGCCCTTTAAAAAAAACTTCGACCCCCTACTTCGGCAGGTAAAACCTACCGAAGTCAATGTTAGCCTATGGGGAAGGTCCCCATAGGTTTGCTAATCTTTTTTTGATCGAAGGATTTTCCTTCGATCGTTGAATTAAAATCGTTCGAATCGTTCGATTCGAACGATTTAATCGTTCGATCGAACGAAAAATCCTTCGATCGATCGCAGGATTAGCGCTAAATCCTTCGACTTCGATATTCGAAGTCGAAGGATTTCAATTCGAGGGTCGAATTTCGAAGTATTTTTAACTTCGAAATTCGACCCTTAGTGAATCTGCCCCTAAGTTAATCAGATACATTGCTTAATCATATTAGACTGAATACCAATTAGTATTATGTGACTGGAATACGCATTAGCAGTTTGTTTTTTAAGTTTGCTAAAGCCACGCACAACGAAAGCTCTGAAGTGGTCAAATTGTCAGTACCCAACTTGCTGGTGCATGGACACAGAGCTGCTTTTGGGCAAGGTGCATGTTTTTCTGAAAAACTTAGTGATTCAATTCACGGGGGGTCACCTAACATTTTAACCCCCCCCCAAGTAAATAATGCTTTCCTTATCCTTTTATGTAATCAAATAAGTGTGACTAGGTGATCGTCTGGAAAACCTATATTTCATATTTGCAAATGCATTACACATATTGAAATCTGTAATTGTGTGAACACTGAATTTTCAGAAGGTGTAATTATTTGCATTCAATTTATAAGACACTAATAACAAAAACATATTGTGATCAATCAACAAAATTATATTGCAAGCTTCACAAAGCTGTAATGTTTAGCAGGCTGCTATTCAAAACTACTTGTATACAAAGCCAGTGCACAAAGATTTATAACCTGATCCAAGGAGCATGAGCCCTGGGACCCTGTGCTGTGGGAAAGTTATTTGGAAAAAGTAATGTGGTCTGATAAGTTAACTGACATGTTTTTATCCACCTGAAAGAGTATTACTACTATTCCTGAGTCAAAGCGTTATCCCTAGTTTAGCCATAAGGTTGCATTGTGCTAAAATATAAAAAGGGAAGTCCTGTGGTTCAAAGGGGTTTTCTGCCATAGGCTCCAAAAAGAAGGGAGTGGAGATTGGAACCCAAACTTAGATCAAGATTTAGCAAGTAGCAGCTACAGAATCTCCTTTCATGGGTCTATCTAGGAGAGACAGACAGGCTCATCACTATTCAACCAATCAGCTTAAGGACTCCACCTCTTTCTCTAGAAAGAGAACCAGCGTGCAAGTTCTAGGGACTAGATAGTTTTCCCAATTGCTTTCACTCAAAGAAGAGTCCCCTCAAGCAAGAGGCAGATCTGGGTGAACTGGATGACATTCTTCGTTATTTGTTCAATAGAAGGAAAGATTCTTTTCATAGTTTTGTTCGAGAGTACGCATTGATTATTCAGTGATTGTGTCTGGTCTTATTTGAAGGATCTCCATTGTGGATTGTTTGCAATAAATCAATTCTGATTAAGATACAGTATAAAAGCCACTGGCACCCATTCTTTTGGAAATACTGCAGATTACAGTTGCACTACACCCTGACTGCACGCTGTTACGAGGGTTACGTTACCCGAGTGTCTTTCAATTTAAACCTGGTAGTAAAGCTGATTTTTGGTACAGGTGCTGCTCCATTTACTTTAGCCTTACAATACAAATGAGAAAAGCGAGAAAGACACTTACTGTACAAGTGATGTTGGTTTCAAACAGTATCTTGATTTGTAATGGGATTAAAATATCTTTCACATCATCAGTCATTTCCTTAACTAACACCGATCCTATGAATGTTTTTCAATTATTCATATAATTTTCTGCATGTAAGACATAATTAGTATAAACCTGTCACTGGCAAACTTAAGGAAGCGTTTTAAGATATAAATTAATACATTTCACCCAACATTGTCAAGAATAATGTAATAAATGCTGCCATATCATTTTATGTTTTGATTGAATAAGTGCTTACCTGGAAAACTTTTGTGTATATATATATATATATATATATATGTGTGTGTGTGTGTGTGTGTGTGTGTGTGTGTGTGCCTTGTGTATATAATGTGTGCCTGCCTTTTGGCAAGTTTTTGTTCAGCAATTATTATTGTCTGCCTGTTTACTGGAAGTTGCTTTGTATCTGTGCCCAGGTAACCCACAGATTGCCTACAAAGGTATTCAGTGCATTTCTCTGCCAAATCATTTTTTTGCTCTCAGCAGGATCTTTATTCCTATCTGCTCTAAACCTATTGTGCACCTTGCTTTTATTACGGAAGCCATGCTTATTGCAATTTCATGGCTGATGTGCCACATTATGGCATCTAGTGTCAAACTGTGTCAGGCCTGTCATGTTAATTCTTTCTCATGCCAGAATTAGCTTTTAACATGACATTTCTCTTACAGCTGCCAAGGCAAACATCATAAATCACTGGAGCATCCAAACCACCACCACATTGTATATTCAGGCCTATGGTTTTCTTTACTGGTCAAAGACAGATAAAAATATAAGATATATTATATTACCTCTATTCCTCTTTTTAACAGTCTATGCTTTATACCAAAGAGGTAAACACACTTCTCATACATATACATTTAGGGGCAGATTTATCAAGGGTCGAATTTTCGAAGTGCTAAAACTTCAAAATTCAACCATCGAATTGAAAAATTGTTTGCGATCGAATTACAATAGTTCGATCGATGGTAGAAATCGTTCAAATCGAACGATTCAATTGATCGATCTAACGATTTTCAAAAAAAAAAAAAACTTCGACCTCTAAAAACTTAGTCAAATGTTGGCTATAGGTTCTAGAAGGTCCCCATAGGCTAACATAGCAATTCAGAAGGTTTAAGGTGGCGAAGTGTCGAAGTCCAAGTTTTTTAAAGAGATAGTACTTCGATTTTCGAATGGTCGAATATTCAAAGTATTTTCAATTCGAAGTCGAATTTGGCCTATTTGATGGTTGAAGTACCCAAAAATTACTTCGAAATTCGAAGTTTTTTAATTCAAAAATTCACTTCGACCTTTGATAAATCTGCCCCTTACTGTCTGAGGTGCTACATGATGCTACATGCTCTGCTTTCACAAGGCTGCACTTAATAACTTGGATAATCCAAGCAGAACCGCACCTATATTTCATGATATCACAAACCTATCACACACAAGTGGTATTAAACAGGGGCTTTTCCATGTATGCTATAATGCTCATGCTATCAAAAGACTACTAGAAAATCATGTAAACATTAAATAAACCAAATAGACTGGTTTTACTTCCAATAAGGATTAATTATATCTTAGTTGGGATAAAGTACAAGCAACTGTTTTCTTACTACAGAGAAAAAGGAAATCATTTTTAAAATTTTGGATTATTTGATTATAATGGAGTCTATGGGAGACGGCCTTTCCATAATTCGGAACTTTCTGGATAATGGGTTTCCGGATAACGGATCCCATACCTGTATCTAGATGCATTGCTTAGAAACAAAAAGCATTGTTTATGAACACAGTGCAATGTGCAAAGCACATTGGAACAGTAACTCCAAAAACTGAAGGTGTTTAAAGTCATTTACATATAATGTACTGTTGTGCTGAACTGGTAAAGCTGGTGTGTTTGCTTCAGAAATTCTACAATAGTTTATATAAGCAAGTTGCTGTGTAGCCATGGGAGCAGCCATTCAAAGCTGAAAAGGAGAAAGGCACAGGATACACATCTGATAACTGATAAGCTCAGTAGTATACAATGGGATTCTTTAGAACATATCTGTTATTTACTGTGTATCCTGTGCTTGAATGTCTGCCCCCATGGCTACACAGCAGCTTGTTTATATAAACTACTGTAGAGTTTCTAAAGCAACACACCAGTTTTACCAGTACAGAGCAACACTACATGATATTGTCATTCCTTTTAAACATGTTTTTGGTGTTACTGTTCCTTTCATGCCATTAAGCATCCAAATGACTTACTGCAAGTCAGTAATAGCTGTTAATACAAACTGCTAAGCAACCCCTGGAATTACTGTCAGGTCCAGGCTGCTAGAAATTTGGATATTGGTGCTAGTTGCATGTTGAAATCAGTGTGTACAGGGGCAAGTACGTTTATTAACGAATAGCACTCAGGTTAGTGTTCAGTAGTGCATTTTGCACACTACACTTGCAATCATGAGTCAGGCTTACCCCATAAGTAGTGATGGGCGAATTTGCGCCGTTTTGCTTCGCCGAAATTCGCAAAATGACGCCGATGTCTCGTTTTTGATGACAGCGTCTGTTTTTGACACCGTTGTCCGTTTTTTTGACGCCGGCGTCTGCTTTTTTGGCAAAAATGCGCTGGGGTCCAAAAAACAGATGCTGCCCATCACTACCCATAAGTAATAAAAGTTTGGCCAGGTACAGTTACCCATAGCAAGCCATAAATTCTCCCTGCTGATATGTGCTCCCCATGTACAGCTGCATATACAAAGCTACTGTTTTTTTGTACAAAATATAAAACATAGTCTATATAAATTAAGCCACTAGTCTGAAATACATTATTATTCACATGATCAAAATTAATGAAGGCCGGTAATTTTTTACAGAAAAGGTTGAAATCATACCTAGAATAGATATCATTTTAGAACATACTTATGTTAGCACTGGGGCCAGGGGAACATCTTACATTTAAAGCTCTCACTATAAATATACAGTATTTAGTTTACTGATCAATCTTCACCAACATCACAGCTATTATATTTTCATCTCTAATGTATAGCTGAACTGAAGAAGCCGCTCAGATGAGTGGGAAAAACGTCACATGCATCAAATAGAATGTATGTCAGTGCAATCAAGGGGGCAATGCAGCATCAGAAGGTAAGGAGGTGGTTGGGTGGATAACAGTAAGGCTATAGTAGCTACATGTACATGAACTGAACACAAAACGGATGAAAAGGGATTTAGTTGACCTTTAACAATGTATAAAGATAAATTAAATGTTTTATTATTTGAACTTTCTGTTTTCGTGTTCGAGAATGTTTATTCATTTGCCAATATATTAGGATAGGGATCTTATTAGAAACGTATAAAATTTGATTTGAGAAGTCAGAAGCTTTCCTCAGAAGCCTCTCTTCCACCACCCCCCCAACCATCCTTCTTGTCCACTTACAATTTGTGTCATTTTTCCTTCCAGATTGAATTGAAATATAAAGTTCAAATCTGCAAATGGATGGCATAATGAAAATTGATAAAAATGTAATTGCGTATATGTGATCGTATTTACTGGAAGCAAAATCATTTCCATTCAGACTGTCTAGGCGGAATGATTTGCTGAAAATTGGGATATGAGGGTAATGTAACACCAGCATTGCTTTCTCTTTTATTGGTGACACAATGGCAAGTTTTATTCAGTTTGCCTTAAAACAACCAGGATCGGAATATTTTATATTCATCTTTTTTGTTGAGTAACCAGGATCAGAATATTATTTTCTATTCATCTTTTTTGTTGAGTGGATATTTCAAGGGACAGAGTATTATGCAGTTTTATGTAAGCACAATTCTAGCTCTTTAAAGGGCCACATACACCAAAAAGAAAGATTCCCAAAATGTCTTGCACATAACTTTCTCTTTGCCTGCATTTAAAAAAAAAAGTAAATTTTTATTTACAAAAATAGCTGTGACTGAATCTGTGGGGCTCTTGGAAGGAGGTCATTAATATATATATATTACAGTTTCTACATCTTTATTGAACATTGAATTGAATACAGATGTGTTAGGCAATAGATAATTGCCTCTACAATAAAAAACAAGACATTTTCATAACATTTTTGCATGTGCAGGTTGACACAGCTTTGCCAATTTATATTTTTTAATTCTTTGATATTATTTTTTTTTAAATCATGAGCAAAACAATTTTCTGTTGTCAAGTACACAACATGGATGGAAAAGCTGCAATGTTTTATAAATCAAAAAAGTAAATTTTCTAAAATAGTTATTTAGGATTTTAAGACATTACAAATAAATAGGAAATTGCAATAAAAAAGACTGAGATAAAAAAAGAAATTAAATATGCAATTTAGTATATAATTCATGCTTATGCATAGAATCAACGGTGCAGATTTGTAATCAAAAGTCCCACATTTTGACAAACAACAATATTCTCCCATGTCCATATTCCTCATGCTTTGTAAAGGCTTAAAGGAGAAGTAAACTCTAAAAATGCCATATTTTATATACTGAAGTTTGAGCTTCTCAGTAGCAGCAATGATCCAGGACTTCAAACTTGTCACGAGGGGTCACCATCTTGGAAAGTGTCTACAACACTTCTGAGCAGCTGTTGAGAAGTTAATCTTAGGGAATTTGCAAATTTACAAGCAGAAAATAAGATTTGTCTGTAATATAAGCTGATGCTGCAAGGCTGATTATTAAATTCTGATGCTAGTTGTACTGCTTTGTAATTGGACATGTAGTAATTACATTGCCATATTTTTTTGTGTCCCTGTAAAATTTCTATGTTTACTGTGCCACACAGAACTGCTGGATGCAGGTGGAGCACATCAAGGTGCATTCAACCTGCATTTGGTGGTTTCAATTGGTGCAGTGAGTACAAACAGATAGCAAACCAAGGGTTGCATTTATTCATGCATTCCTTTGCAGTGGAAGCCATGAAAGTGGAACAAATGAATACATGCTCATGTGAACGTGCCCTAAATAAGTCTATTCCTAAAATATTTTAGAATGTCTACAAAAGCAAAGAACAAAAAGGGGTGCAGAAAGCAGACTATATACAGGTATGAGATCCCTTATACCGAAACCCATTATCCGGCGTCTGTTTTTTTTTTGGACGCTGGCGAATTCGCCCATCACTATTTATCTCTGTAATAAAGAATCGATTACCTTGTACTTGATTGCAACTAAGTTATTATTAATCGTTATTAGAGGCATTTGTTTCATTTAATGCTTAAATTAATTTTGATTAGACTGAATGTATGGAGATCCAAATTATGGATGTATCCCTTATCCAGAAAACCTCAGGTCTCAATCATTTTGGATAATAGGTCCCATACCTGTATATAAAACCTTTACTATACACCATACCATCCATTCCTACTCTATCTTCTATCACAGAACTTGCTATGCTCCCCTAAAATGATGATGAGCCAAGATCATTTTAAGGCACCTTTCTTTCTTAATGCAAATAGTTTAGAAAAAAAGACACTGCCTCTGTTTTTTTTTATATAATTCTCTGCAAGTTATGTCTGTATTGCTGATATAACACAAAGTTTCCTCACACATGACAGACAGGGCTGCAATGCAGTAGCTTTATTTTCCTCTGCTCCACAGCAAAACAGAATAGTATTTGTAGTATAGTATAATAGTTTATAGTATATGTCACAAAAAAAAGGAGAAAATTGATTTTTTTGTTTTTGTTTTCAATTACATTTTTGTTCAAGTATTGTTTAGAGCTTTTAATTGATTCCTTCCCCATAACAACACAATTGATGTAGAAGAATACTGATGTAACAGAAACTCTGAATAAATGCAGAAAATAGGCATTTTCCAGCAGTGAAAATACTTGACTTTTCAGGTTCATAGTGAATTGATCAGGTGTTATAGCTCTGAACTTCAACTCCTGATTAAAAAGAATTGAATTTGGTTGCTCAAAACAGTCGAATCAATGCTGATGGATTGGCTCATTTACAGAAGCCAAAGGGCTTTTTTTCCTGACAGTCAGGTGTGGAAGTTAAATGTGTTTTGTGTGTAAAGTGTCATTTTCACTTTGGTTGGTGGTTGGTAGCAGCCCTTTAAGTTGACCATGGCAGGTCTCAAGAGCAGGGGGGGGTGCACTTAAGCCCTGTAACCAGTGCTAGGGATTGGAGAGGGAGGAAGAGCCTCTTTGGCATGGTAGTGAACATTTGAGGAGTGAATGTCAGAACAGCCTGTGTGACCAACCCAAGCTTATTTTGGCTTGTATTGGCTAGGAACAGTTTGGCCATCAGATGTGAGGCACCTAAGCTAGATAGCAAATATAGCTTAGTGTTGGCCCCAATGAGGAGCTTAGCTTGGTTGTGACCCAGTAGTGAAGCCAATATGCAATAAAGAATGTGGTGCTCTGGTTACTTACAGGAACCCAAGGTGCTACAGGAAAGCAACACCATTAGAGACAAAGATACATGAGCGTGCTTAGGGGCTTTACAGTCATAACAACCAGGGCCTCCTGTAATGGGAAAGGCTGCACTATTTGTTCATGAAGAATTGTAACAAAAAATGTTTGGTAACTGCAAAAGTGTGAGTGAAGTGTTCTGTTCAGAGAAAAGACCTGCACCTTCATGATAACGAGTTCTTCTCAAAGAACGACAATATAAGTAATAACAAATGTGAAAAGTGATAATAAATGGTATATATGTGATTGAAATTAAACTGCTGCTGGTCCATCAAGATTCCCCTGTTAAAATTTTCTGAAATCTGACCTACAGGTTTTTTTTTCTTCTCACATTTTGAAAAGCTTTTCACAATTGGTGAACTTTATTATAAAGTGACTCAGTGGAGCAAGTGGACTTGGTGTTCGGATGTGAGTGCCGAGCGTTGAGAATCCAGTGTGGGATGCGACCAGTTACGGTCAGTATACATCTCTATTAAGCAGCAGTTTGCCACAGCATGGTTGGACGAACATGATTATGTAGCGATCGCTATATCATGAAGGCTGTGTGATTTTTATGTTTTTCGGATGCACACTATTGGCAATAACTATTCAACATTGAACATCTATACAGTACAGCATGAACTATATTGGCGCATAAATATTCAACCCCCACACCGGCACCGCTCCTATATACCATAAGGCACATTATTGATCAACTCTGTGGGACTAATTAGTCCTGTTGCCAAGGAATTAAGGACTCTATTGGCGACACAAACTACTTTGGATATCTCCATATATTGATGTCAGATGTGACGGCACATCGTTATCCTCCTTATATGAACATCCACCCGTGGATTTATTTAGAATGATGCATTGTGTACCGCCCTAAAACTCGTTACAACTGGGAACAACTTGGTGGTTTTAACCAACAGTGTGCACGTAGTTCCCCTCATCCAATTGCATTCAATAGTGAGAGTTAATTGGGGTAGAGGGATCCCTACCCCCTAAGCAGCGCTGTCTATTTAAATGGTTTTAGTAATTTGGCATGGTGAAAATAAATATTGCTTTTTAATTCAATTATTCTTGTATGGCCATTGGTTATCTAATATCATTTGAATTGCATTTGGAGGTTAAGTCCCATATTGGTGTAGGTATAATCTGTGTTAGATTAACCCTCAGAGAGGCATTTTATTAATATAATCAATAATTTCAGTCTTACTTTCCATCTGTAACCAGAGATTTACTTTAAGGGGACTATCTGAATCAGACTGATCAAAGCTAATTGCTGATTGGTTGCTATGGATTAAATATGAATGGGCTAACACTGCCTATTTCAAACAGGTAAGAAAGGTGATAAAATCAATATTTACAAGTGGAATATAAGAAAACATACTTCATAATTGCTGATGTGTATTGTACAACATTTTAATTGGTATATGAGACATGAGCAGGCCCTGTAATGATGTCTCTAGCCAATATGGAATCATACTTTCAGAAACAAAATGTAACTGTAGGACAGTAATGCAGGTTGTGATAGAGTATATGGTGGAATTGAAGGTTTACTTTGCTGGCTGAGATGCTAATGTAGACCACCATAGTGTTTAGTGATCACTATTTCCTTTCTGCTGTTGCCCTGTGATCTGGTTAAAAAGCATGGAGCGAAACAAATGTGACACAGTGTCCACAGTATCCAAATTCTGGATAGATTCCCATATGCTGAAAACACCAGGTGCCAAGCATTCTGGATAACAGGTCTCATACCCGTACATTTATTTAAAACACAGATGAAGGACAGCTTCTCTATATCAATGTGTTATTTTAAAAAGAGCTCAGTCATATCAGTGTGTGATCCAGATGCATGAAAATCAGTCCTCTATTTATTCAAAGCCTTCAGAGAATTAAATGATATAAATTGTGCATTGTTTCATGGAAAAAACATCTATGATTCGGTCACGTTTGTTTTCATGGTAGCTTTACAGTTTTCACGTAAAAAACACATTTCCCAAAGTATTATATTTAGAATAGTCACTAATAAGGCTCATCTGCTGATTTACATGGTTTACATACAGTACACTCCCTGAATTTAAGGAAATGATAAAGACACTGGAGAGTTTTTTTTTTATGCAGGTATTTGCAGTATCACAATATTAACAACATCTTTTTGTATAATTCCTTTCATAATCAATATACAGAGGGACAGTGGTTGGTGGGTTGGAAAATTGACAACCTGCACCCACTACTAACCTGTTGCTTGCTAACCCACACAGACCTTGTCTTTCGTTTTGTAATCATCATCGTTTATTTATATAGCGCCAACAAGTTGATAATGAACAGGGAACAGATGGTGAACAACAAACAATGGTTTACAGAGTACAATAGAATTAGAGGCCCTACTCACAATAATTTACAAACTAAGGGTAAGTGCACACACTAAGATTCAGGGAGATTTAGTCGCCTCTTCTTCGGGCGACTAATCTCCCCGAAAAGCCTTCCTGCCAGCTAGAATCGAAATCACGGCAGGATGGCACTCGGAGCACTTTGCTTTCCAAAGTCGCCTAAAGTTGCCTCAACCGGAAACTTCAGGCGACTTCAGAAAACAAAGCGATCTGAGTGCAATCCTGCCGGCGATTTCGATTCTAGCTGGCGGGAAGGCTTTTCAGGGAGATTAGTCGCTGAAGAATAGGCGAGTTGACTAAATCTCCCTAAATCTTAGCATGTGCACTTACACTTAAGGGTTAGGGTACAATTAAGACATAAGGAGATCAGAAACAAATTTGTGATTTATGACACATTTATGTCTGATTAATTAAGATACATTGAATAAGCTTCTCTAAACAGGTAGGTCTTTAGGGAGCATTTGAATGTTTGGAAAGAAGGAGAAAGTCTATCAGCTCGAGGCAGAGAGTCTCAGAGACAAGCAGAAGCCAGAGAGAAGTTGTGTAGATGACAATGAGCTGAAGTGATGAGAGGAAAAGACAGGTAAAGGTCAGAAGCAGAGTGAAGGATGCCTGAAGGAGTGTATTTTGAGATCAGAGATGAAATATCGGGAGGGTCTTCATTGTTAAGGGCATTGAATGTAAATGTGAGTGTTAATAATTTGAATTTGATTCTAGAGGAGATTGGGAGCCAGTGAAGGGATATGCATAGGGGAGCAGCTGATGTTGAGTGCTGAGATGAAAGAGTTTAGCAGCATTTAGAAAATACTGGAGTTGTGAAAAGCATCTTGTTATAATACTAAGTAGTAAAAGTAATAAAAAGTAACAAGTTGCAGTAATCAAGGTGGTAGATTATAGGTGACTGTATAAGTGTTTTGGTTGTGTCTGAACTGATATGCGGTTGTATTCAGACAATGTTGCTCAGCTCAATACAACAAGATTTGGCAAGTGTTTGGATGTGTGGTGATAAAGACAGATGCCATTCTAAGGGGCCTATTTATTATGCTGTGTAAAACGAAATACTGTAAAAAGCTGTGTAAAATAAATGGCGAATTTACAATATAGGAATGCCAGATTTGCCTTAGTTATTTGATTCTGGCAGAAGTCACTAAAAACTCTTTTTACACTGTTGTTTACACTGAGAAGCCTGACGATTTGTCGTGTATTATCTCCCTGTTTTTTTACACAGCATAATAAATATGCCCCATATGTCTCCTAGAAGCATGCCTGTGTGGTTCAATGAAAGGTGATGTTAGCTATGAGTGAGATCTGAGGGACAGGGGAAGATATTGGTGGAAACATAATGAGTTCTGTTTTAAAAATATTCAGTTTCAGGTGGCGCTGTGACATCCAGGAGGAGATAACAGAAAGGCAGATGGAGAGAAGTCAGAAGTAGACAAGTAGAGTTGTCATCAGCATAAAGGTGATATAGTAGTGAAAAAAGTAGTATAGCAAGAGAACAGCATAAGCCAAAGCCTTGAGGAACAGAGAGGGAATGTAGTAGAAGTTTAGTTAGAGAAGGCAACTTTAAAGGAACAATCAGAAAGATAAGATGCAAAACATAAAAGAGCAGTGTCACAAATGCTAGCTGAATATAGAATAGAGAAGATCGTCACCTGACCTGCCACCAAAAAAGTGCCATTATGAAATAAAATACACCATCCCCAGATTATTGGGATATTTGCAATGACAAAACAGAAAATATGTTGCAATCCACAGTTAATCTACATGAAACTGTCAAATTAATTCCTATTCATCCTAAATTAGGCTCTGTATTAGGGGAACACAGAAAGAAACACATCCCAGTCCATTCTATTAGTTCATATTCACTGTGGAGCAGTTGTGGAACACAACTTGATGCGTTCCACTTGCACTGGACGCTTGCCTGCACCTCCATGAGTAAGAACTAGTAGACTAGACTGGACTGCTTTTCCTCCTGTGTTCCCCTGTGGAGATACCCGGAAAATACGCAACATAGGGGAATGCAGGCAGAAACACTGGTGCGTAAGACCCCAAATAATATTTGATTTTTTGTAAATTTAACATTAGGGTGACAAGATTAATTTAAATGATATGGGGCAATTCAAAATTAAATCATATTTAAAAAATTATGGGGTACGATTATGCAGGCATCAAAATATATAAGGTTATCCCAAGATCATGTGTAGAATTAGGGAAACAAATAGAATATTCATCGAGTAGGGCTGCACAGATTTACTGTAATTTCATATAACTGCAATCTGAACAGAACAGTATCCTTTAGAAGTGTCCCTGATTTTTCAAAAGATCTGGTAAACATACAAGAGAGAGAGAGAAATAAAAATAAATCTTCAGACCCTTTATAAATAATCCACTGATGAGAATGAACCTGTATGTGAGTATCAGCTTCTCTTTAGACATGAGGAACAATATCCACATAAGATTCATTCTTGTTTCACTAATTTTACACATGATCTTGGAATAACCTTACATATTTTGATGCCTGCATAACCATTTTGTGAGAGAATCAGGCAAATCAGATAAAGTTTTATTCAGTCTATGAGTACTGTGATAATATTCCTTTAGAAAGAGCTGCAGCCCAATCAGGCTAGACCCAGGTGTAAAGGCTGCAATCAGCTCCCAAGTACCAATGAAGAGACAACCTGTCGCAACGGAAGCTCAGGATGAAAAGATTCTAATTAATCCTGAAGTGAAAATGCAAAACAACCCCTGTTTTTTTTCTCGTTAACGTATATAAATGCACTGATTAGAATACCTGCATGCATTAGGCACTGTCTACCAGCGAGTAACATTTTGCAATTGAAACGTCTTGCCCAAAACGGTATCTTTTAGCTTAAAAATTACCGATTTTACTGGTTCCCTGAGAAACAAGAAGAAAATTGCTGATTTAATACTCCAATTTCCAGGTTACTTGTTATGTATATATTTTTTACATTTTTAACTAAGGCGTACAATTGTCATGACTTTAATTTACTTTATACCTTTGCAGTAAGGAAGTGGGATTGCTCTGTTGCTATAGTTTCTTTTTCTATAAAGCAGCAGCGTAATTTACTGTTGATAGCAGTTTGACTAAAATTGTGAAAGATTATATTTTAGAAAAGTACAGTGCATGGCTTTCTGAGTTCATATAGTTTGCCACATTCATCAACGTTCAGAGAGAGACACACACAATAGAATCAGGCCTATTATCTCAAATTCCTCACATTTACAAGGTGAAATGGCAGTTTAAAAATCAAAACCAGTATACTGGCATACTGTAAAGCTATAGCTGTCAATGACAATACTAATGGACTTTTAGCTAAGTTCAATGCAGGTGACTGTTTCCTCTTGAAATAATGTATGTGAATAGTGTGTCCAAACAGTAATACTTCCCAGTTAGGGTAGATTAAACCATTTGAGGTGATTTAGTGATTCAAGCAAATCACAGCAATACAAAAATCAACTTCAAGTTGGTAGTTCACTGCTTAAAAAAGTGGTTTGTAGGTATCCACTGGTCCACTTTAATAAAAGAGCAAAAGGGGCATTTGCCCAGGGCTATTCAATTTTGGGGGCCCACTGTGTTGAAATCAAACAGAAGAAAGCAGGAACTCACAGATCTCAGCCTATGATTAAGTGACTGAGTGCACATGGCTATGTATTAATTTACTTTGTGGCCTGAAATAAAGTTCTCAGTTCTTTTACAAGCCTGTTTTTGTGGTATCTGTGAATGCATGCTGTCTTCTGTTTGGATGGCTACATTCTGTAACAATCTCGTAAATAGGAACCTTGTGTAGTGAACAGTACCTTTGGTTGCACAGGAGAACCCTGTGGTTCCGGTGTTCACCAACACCCTTTTGGGGCCCAGGGCTTTCTGCTGCAGAAGCCAACAAGGAAGTGCGTAGCCAAAAAACATAAACGAGGTACAGGCAGGGATCAAGTGGAAGTGTAGTCAGAGTCAGGCGAAAAGTTCAAGTCAGGCGGCAGAAATCGTAGTTAAAAGATCAGGCAAAGGTCAAACCAGGATATCAAAAGACAGAATAACGCTTTAGCAGGAACAGATAAACTGAAACCAGCTTGTGCACTTCTAAAATGGTGGACTGGCCTTTTAAAGAAAACTTGGCCCCAAAATTCAAAAATCGGCGCTCCTTGGTGACACCATGACGCACATCGCCATGACGCAGGTGTCAAGGCGATCGGCGTCACTAGGGCTGGGAACCAGTTAGTGCGCCCGACATACGAGTAGAGAAGAGCCAGGAGGTATGGAACATCAGCGACCTCCCAGCATGTCTTACACCTTGAGCTGTAGGTCTGGGGCATGTGCATCCAGGCCCCACGTACTACTGGTGAGATTACGAATTTATTGGCTTTGCATTGGAAATTTCAATGCTTGAATGGCCCACCATTTTGGACTATGTGTGGAATTATGTGTGGAGGAGCATAACATTTATTGAAAGCAGGGAAAGACTGTGAAAGTGTGCAGAAGGAGGGGCACATTCAGTGATGAGACACCACGTGACATTCATTTACCTGTTATTTCTTAACAGAACATGTGGTTCTCCTTCCTGCTGGAAAGTACCAGTTTGAAAAGTTGTGGAAGACACAGCCATTAATCTTTGATGGAGTTTCATCTGAGGAGAGGTGGAGAAAGAAAGATGAGCAGCATGGGTGGAGGCCCACCAAGACTTTAAAACTGTATTGGGTATCAGTCACAGATATAACCAGCAGTACATAAACTTGCCTGGTACTTGATGATGGAATACAGCAGAACTGAGAGCCCCATAGCAGCGAAGTCAGAGGAGGGGCTGCATGACCCAGCTCTGCATGCCAGCGGGTGATAGGCAGAAGTTTGGAGGGAAAGAGGGGGAAGGGGCATAGCAACAGGCTAGAGTGAGGGAAACAAAAGGAGACAGGGTAGGCTGGGCTAACCACCATTTTGTGTGGGCAGCGAGGGGAAAGGTTCCCACCCACCCTCCCGTTTAGCTTGGGTATAACAACTGTAGCTGGTCAATGCCGTTTGTTAAGCGTTGCCCTGGGGGTTTTGAGGGTTTAAGGGTATTATGGGAGCAAGAAGGGTAGAGGGGTATTTGTCACAGCACAGGCGGGTCTTTTTGTCAGTCTGCCGGGGAGGTGATCTGTTATGGGATGACAGATCAGGTCAACTGGGTGGTTTAACCCCTTAAGGTGGGTGACCACGGTTAACAGATGGAGTACTAAAAGGGGGCAATAGGAAGCCCCGGGTGAGGCGGCAGGGATCCTCTCAGTTAGGGATTGGGCGGCTGGAGGATATCCTGGTTTGCTTTGGAAGGGGTAGACTGACAATGGGCTCAGGCAGACAAGTTTGGGTTACTCATTGATATTATCCAATGGAATTGTTGTAATGTTATATAAATGGATCAAATCACATCAGTAAGGTGCCACACTTACACAGAATCACCTTTTGCAGCGTCGGGTGCACAGCTGTGTTCCTCTCTGCCCGAGGAAAAATTCAAATGAAAAGCAATAACTCCAGCAGCACTCCGATATGTGAATCAAAGGTTATTTATTCATGCCATTAGCAGAGCGACGTTTCGGGCTATTCCAGCTTGATAAAGGGCTGGAATAGCCCGAAACGTCGCTCTGCTAATGGCATGAATATCACATATCGGAGTGCTGCTGGAGTTATTGCTTTTCGTTATATAAATGGATGTTATGGATGAACTATTCACGCTTACATTTGTATTCATGTTATGCATTGTTATGTATTAATAAAAGCTGTGGCCATGATCATTCCAAATAATGATATTTGTCACTGGTTATTATGTGTCAGAGGAGTGAGTGTAGGCGGATGCATGGGTCATGTGTGTTCTGCACAACAATACTCCAATATTGATTCTAAACTTAGTTTCACAATAAATACTTTTCATAATATCCTCTCTTCCTCAAACACCACATTCTCTCTCTCACTTGATCAGAAACCTCCAATACCCCTGTCATGTAGAAATGCACTAGCAGAGTGCCAACAGTCATTGAGACGATGTGTTTCCTTACTGTATATCTCATCTCCCCCTACTTATCCATTGTGTCCAGCATACAGTGTATGAACATTTCCTGAGATGTCTTGCTACAGCTCCACCAGGTTCCCACTAACCTTATGCTACACACTCTGATTCCCTAACTGGTACACCATTGACTAGGGGCTCTTTCCAAAATACTCGCTTGTCGTTTGGATACAAGCTGTCTTTGGTGTCTACCCTGACTATATCTTGCTCCAGGCACAAGCTGATACCAGTCTCCTACCTCCCTATATAGCCCTAACAAAATATAGTTTCCAACCTGGTCTGGCTCAGTATTGTCTGTCTTGCCTGTTGGAGACTGAAAATTGCCCAACTACTTACAATTTAAAATTAAATATAATTTTAATATTTCAGTGCAGGTGGACAGAGAAAGACAGGCTTGTTTTCCCTGTGATATTGTACACATTATGTCACAGGCGCCTGTGTGTAAAGGGTCCTGAAGTTCATTACAGAATGTATGTCTGCAAGTTGCAATTAGTTCTCTTCATGTGCACCTACTGTAGCATTTACACCTGACAGCCAATTAATACAGAATAAATAGCTGCAAGACCACAATACAGACATGAGAAAAACATACACTTGCTTTCAAACGCTTTTTTGACTTGGGCTACTAAATGTTCGAAAAGCAGCAAAGCAGAATAATTACGATTAAAAAAACTCACAGGGTATGTCTGTACAAGATGCAGTATGAATATATTTAAAGTATTGTATGCTTGTACAATTACAATTTTTGAATAGTCAACTCTTTAAAACAAATCTGAAAAATTCAAAAGCCGTTTAAAGCATCGTAATGTGCACAAAGTGTGATTATTATGTCAGAGGTAATAAACAGCAGCTAAGCAGGATGCATTTTAAATAAAGTCTGACACAAGCCGGGATGTCAAGGTACCATGAGGAGAATAAAATAGAATATTAAAATCATAATTAGGAGCATTTGCTAAGACAATTGTTCTACATGGCAGTTTATCTCTAAAGACTCTGTCAAAGTAATTAGGGATCACTGTAGTGAAAACACTAGGGAAGCGTATGATACATTAGGGTTGTTTCAGTTTATGTATGTACAGTGTGTGCACAAACTGGCTACAGAGTTAACTGATTTTAAAATTCCTTAATACTAATAATCACAGTTAGCTTCTTTGCATATGCAAGTATAGGATCCCTTCTACAGAAAACTTTTATTTATAGGAAGGCCTTCTCCCATAACAGTTCGTTTTAAGCAAATAATTCTCTTTTTTTTAAAATCCCTTTTGCCTGTAAAAAAACAGTACAGCTGTACCTTGTACTTGATGTCATATTGGTGGCAAAACAATCCAACTGCTTACATGACTTTCACCTAGGTATGTTAATGGTATTATAGAAAAATCTCAAATCCGGAAAAAACCCCAAATCCAAAGCAGTTTGGATAATAGATTTTATATCTGTACCAGCCTTAAGGGAAAATAAAAAGCACTATACCATCTTCACATGTGTTCTTTTGTATTTGTATAATAGCATTATGGATGAAGGTAAAAACAAAAAAAATAGAACTAATGATTAGGAGGGGTTACCTCAGTATTAGCTAATCATTTCTTCTTCAGGTTGGTAAATCTAGAAGTAGCTGCACATATTCAGTCCCAGAAATTCATGATATAACATTCCATGTAGTAACTTATTAGATTAAGACAAATTCACTGTATATCTGATTAAGTGTTCACATAATGCAAGAGATATACGATTTTTTTCTATCTGTTGCCAGTTTTAAGTAAATTTATGGAAGTGAAATTTGGATCAACAAATCCCTGGACTGCCTGGATTGGATTGTGATGATGAGGGATAGATAATCATAACATAATCATGGCTTGCTTGACAGCCTTAAGGATGCCTCTGTGCCAATATTAAATATCTATAATACCCTAGAAATGTACAGATACAGAGACCTCTAGAAAGCAACTTGACTTTAACAACAAGGCTAGAGAGTTCCACAGCAGAAAGCAAAATCCAACAAACAGGTAGATTTCAGGACAGGTGGCAAACAAGCATAGTCCAAGGTCCAGGGAAAGCTCAGGACAGGCCAGAGGCAAAGTAATCCAAAAAACAGGAAGAAGTCCAAACAGACAGACAGGCAGGAGCATAATGAGAAGATTTAAGCAGGTTTTGCTGAAAACAGATGCCAACTTGGGTGGAGTAGTTTATAAGAAATGTCTTTTAAAAGAGGCATTAGTAGCCATTAAATGTGCATACCGTATGTCTGGCAAAGGGGTTTCTCATGCATCAAAAGATAAATGGGGTAAGCACAGTAGAGCTAATTGATGTGCTGGTAACCAAACTGCCTTTACCATGGCTCAAAGGATGTCTCTAAATCTGCCATGAGGTTCTGCATGTACTTCCTTTGTAATTCTATTTTTGGGTTCCCATTCTCTTTAGTTAACCTGGGAAGACAATATAGGTTGTTTATGACTGTAAGTATAATGTAATGTGCAAATTGCAATTTTGAGTTTTGTTTTTTACCAACAATATAGCTTTCTGCATTATTATAGGTTAGCTGTAGAAGTGAGATGGTGCACACACTTGCCTGTGCACCTCCAGTCAGGATACCAGATTTGGCACAACTTCTTTAGGCACAAGTAGAATGCATCTATTGATGTTTTCGAGGTGACAGAAGTTCCAGTGCACACACATGTCATTAAGCAAAATCTGTGATTTGCAAGAGGAGCTGGGTTGAACCCAGAGGCCCCAAGCACAATAATGTGGAAGTGCAAGAAGCAGCTTTGAGCGCAATTACCTTTAATGAATGACATTTTTTGTGCAACGACTGTGCCCATCTTTGCAAGACAGCAAATTGCAGTTGTGGCTAATAAATAAGATCTAATGCCTCTGGGAGGAATGCATACTTAAAAGTGGTAAACAATAGTTTTTGACAGCAGCAGAAACAATCCAACATAAGATTTCAGTGTATTCAAATTTGCCATAATTGCTGTAATGCAGTTTTTTCCTGCTAATATTCTAAAGAGTTTAAATGACAACACAACATTTACTTATTTTGCAAAGGCAACAGATTGCTAAACATTTTTGAACATCATTCCTAATACTACCAGACTGCAAATAGCTAAGAAAAAAATGGGTCTCTCAAAAGAACCATTAATCTGAGAATGTGATTTTTTTGCCAAATGTGATGATTAAGCCTAAAAGTAAAACAGTAATAGTACTGTCATAATATTTGTATGATACTGTGTTCTCTGGCTGGCACATTAATCTGAATCAAACTAGAGGTTGTTATTGTTATGAAAGATGATTCTACACTTAGGCATTTTGTTTATTACTTTTTCTCAGTTTTTACTTGTTTTGGAGTGCTCTCTCCCTATGGTGAGTGCAGGACACCATAGGGAGAGGCGCTGACAGACTGTGGAGGGATGAGCAGTCCCACGGTTGTACTGTGGTTCAGGATGCTGGTAGGAGTAGCTGCTTCCTGGGTTTGAAAGCCAACTACATTCAAAGCATTTCCCAGGGTTTTCCTTTATGTTTAAATACGTTATCTAGGTTCTTTAGGCTGAAAGCACTTTTGTAACAATGTTACAGTACATAGGATGTATATGCCATTGCCTTCTATGTATTAACTACTCTTTAATTAAATACGTGCGTAAGGAACAGTGATAGACATTAGGGCTCATTTACATTGTGGAAGGAATGGTGCAAAGTGCAAAAGACTGGTGCAATCTGCCATTTTTTTTACTTTGCATCCTGACTTCCATACCACAGAGACTTGCGGCTGCCCCAGCACTGTGTACATGAGGGGTTGGTGGTTGCCATGATTAACTGGTTGGACACAGATGGACTGTAGTATGCAGTAGAAGTCAGGATTTTTACAGGTGCACACTTTTCACTGGCCATTTTCCAGTGGTTAAAACCAATAACTTAACAATACAACAGCACCAGTTTTCATTTTCTTAAGACAATTTTAATTGACAAACAATGGCACAGTAATGTTCCAGGCACCATATGGTCCTTTATCAAGCTATTCTATTGTGGAGCTCATAGCTGGACTGGAATAGGTCACATGGGTAAATTGGACTTTGAGCAGACACAATGGAGCAGAGAAGAATCTGCTAATCATGAGTAACTGAGATAAGGCAGGGTCTAGAGCACAAGGAAGACATCAGGGCAGGTGGAAGGCAGAAGCAGTGTCCAATACACAAGCCAGAGGTCAGGGCAGAAGGCAGAAATAGCAAATTCTAAGGAAGTCAGGCAAGGAACACATGAACCAGGACTGGAACACAGGAGCAAGACAGAAACTTAAGAACAAGGTTGGAACCAGGTACTCTCTACTCTTTAGTTCTCTTACACTTCTACCCAGATTAATCAGACCTACTGAGTTGGGTAAGATCATCATTTGACATGATTTCAGATCATATGACTGATATGTCAGTTTCCTATGCTTGCACAACACAATAGATCAAAATATCCTAAATATTGTTTTTTTTTTTTATATATAATGCTGATTTATTCATTCTTTCTGAACATGAAAGTAACAAAATAATACTAAAAACCAGAACCGCCGTCAGAAATCGCAGGGCCCCATACGACAAAATTTCCTGGGCCCCCTGGGCTGCACCCACTGCAAGCCCCACCTACAGGTCCGCCCTCTGCACCCCACAGGTCCGCCCCCAACCACACAGTAAAAAAAACAAAACAAAAAATATTGGTGGCTAGGTTTCCCACATGTTAATAAAAAGTAAAAAGATATTGGTGGTCAGGGCCCCCATAAAAAACATTTGTGGCCAGGGCCCCCCATTAAAAAATATTGGTGGCTAGGACCCCACATGAGAAAAAAAATTGGTGGCCAGGGCCCCCACACATTATGAGAAAATTGGTGGCCAGGGCCCCTTAAACGTCCATGCCTTCCCGAAGTCAGCAGCTCTCAGAAAGATGGTGGCCCCCTACAACTCTCCCCCCCTGTCCCCCCCCCCCCTGCTAAAAACCCAAATACAAATGGCAATATAAATTCAACAAATTTCATGGAAATAGAAACTATAATGTGTTTGTGATACAGCAATGTTTACAAAGGTGAGAGCTTTGTATTCAATTTTTAGAGGAAACATAAACTGAGTAGGTCTTAGCACACTTGGGTATTTTCAATAATTATTTTGATGGGTGATGATGCCTTTGTAATGTTTGCTATTTTTAATTGGCGGCAATGTTTGGAAAGAGCTATAACCATGGCAGATTTTGTACCATTCTAATCATAATGCTCACAAATGATTTCACATAACATGCTTATTGATGCATTTCTCTTCCTAAAGAAAACTATAGGCCCTCAGCATGGGCTGCTTGCTACATTACAATGTGTAATAGTGTAACAGTTTTCATTTGGTAACAATTCTGCAGAACAGAGACATTAAGGAGCCGATTCACTAACTTCGAGTGAAGGATTCGAAGTAAAAAAACTTCGACTTTCGAGTAGTTTTTTGTGCTCCTCGACTATCGAATTTACGTAAATTCCCCTGAGTAGAATGATTCGAATAGATCGAGCGCAAAAACGCTGCGACTATTCGCCATTCGATAGTCGAAGTACTGTCTCTTTTAAAAATACTTCGACTGCCTACTTCGCCACCTAAAACCTACCGAATTGCTTTAAAAGCCTATGGGAAAGTCCCATAGGCTTGTTTTCCAAGTTTTTGATCGAATAAAAAGGCAATCGATCGAATGAAAATCCTTCGAGCGAATATTCGATCGAGCGCCTATTCGACTATTCGCCAGCGCGTAAATTCGCCCGAATTGCCTATTCTATTCCCTAGTCGAATTTCGAGGGATTTAACCCCTCGAAATTCGACCCTTGATGAATTTGCCCCTAGGAGGCCACCTTATTGCCCTCTAAAACATAATATAAAGAAACATTATAATGATGATAACAATAAAGCAATATATAGGAATAGAAGCAGTGCAAATATCTATATAAAATATACGAATAGATAACATAAATATGCAATGTTAAATGCAACAATTCCAATATTTTATCTGAAGCCACTTGCAGTTGCAATGCATTAAACATATAGTTTGGCATTAAATTAAGTATTCAATATGCATTTCTATGTTATACCTTTTTATGGAATGAGTTAATTTTACTGTGTCAAATTAGCCATCACCAGTAATTAGTGCTTTCTGCATAATGAATGCAATAGCAACAGCAAACTGGTGTTAGGAGATTTCACTCAAATGTTATTCTTAGCAATAACTTCACAAAGTCATTTGACAGTGACATCCTGGCAACTTTAAATAGAAATCCATCTGTTTTATTCATAAAAAAAGAGTTTTCAAGAGAGAAGTAACTTGGAATAGCGTGTAACAAAAGTAGCAGCAACTTACAGATTTTGTTCATTAACCAAAACAGCCTGTTCCACTGGCAGACTGGCCACACGTCTTGCAGAAAAGTTTTAGCCCCACTTAGGGTAGTTAGTCCATATATCTGTTAAACGCAGATTTGTTTTTTCCCAAGAGTTTCATCTACACAACACTTAGCATTTGGCATGCACCTCATTTAGACCCATGCCTAAAATTACTGGAACAGCAGGAAGTGAAGAGGAGTGAAAAGGCTACACTACACTTCCTAATCTATTGGTGCACCATACATTGGCAGAGTCTAAACAGGACTGATCTGAACTTAAGTTGTCCACATACTGATCATGTGAAAGGATTTTCAGGTCCTGTATGATAGGCTGATGATCCTGAATACTATGAATATTTGTTGGGATCATCAGCCTACCATACTCCTATGATATTATCAGCATGTACAGTATGTAGCCAGTTGAAGTTGTTAATTAATGGTACCCATAATAGTACACTATTGCCTTTTATATGAAGACCTAAGAGTGCCTTGCTTTTTTTGTGTTACTATTAATATAATGTGATCTGCATCCAGGCTTTTTCACGTGAATGTAAATGAGCTTGTTTTTATCTCAAAGCAATTGTTTTGTGAGACAAAAATCGATGCCCCTGAACTCTACTGACTTCCTGAACACTTTATCACATTTTGCTTGTTTTTAAAATAACTATAATGCAGCCTGAGTGACATTAAAATGACCACTTTTGATCCGGCATGAACAGATAGAGTAACTCTCTGAAAATGCTCTCTGCTCTGCCAATAAAAGAAAAGAAAATTCACTAGAGGGAGCTTTAACCATATAGATCTCTATTGTACAGTGTATATATTTTTAAATTAACTTCCTGAAAACTGTGGAAAAGGTACTATAAAAAACCTTTGTAATGCAATGTCACAAAGATCTTCACTTTTTCTGGTAAGGTATTGAAGTCAGTACAGTAACATTTTTACCTGTAAGGAAGGGAATCTATTTTGAGCTTAACATACTGAAAATAAAAGCACCAGGTATAAAAAGTACTTGGACTGTGGGCAAACTCCATTTAAATTAACATGCAGGTTAGACATGTTTAGTCGGAATTCCCTATTGGCCCATTTATTAAAAAAATAATGATTGACAGTAGAATAATCACCTGGACAATATTTCACTCTCCCGTTGAGTGAAAATGATGCATCCTGCTAATATGTTTAATTGGCAAGAAAAATAAAAGATTATTTCTAGAAAAGGTGGCTACAATAGATACCGGGCCTCTTTGGACTAAATAGTGCTAGGGTAGCAGTAGGCTGTGAGGGGGGTGGATAACCTCAGTAGTGCTGTTTAGACATTAAGATGTAAAATCTTTAAAGGAGAATAAAATCCCCCACGGTGATAAATCCCCACTGGACCCCCCCCCCCCCCGCTAAGTGTTACCAAAGAATTGTGTCCCCTGTAGGATTACTATATCAAAGGCAGAGAGTTTAAAACCCTGTTTAAATACCTTTTGCGGTATCAGGTGCTAAGCTGAAGGACCCACGTCTGCTTCCAGGGTCAAACAATCCAATTAAAACAGATATCAGCAGCACACTGTCGATTTGAAGAAATTGTGAAGTTTATTGTATCATTCAAAAAAGAGGCAACATTTCGGGCCTCCTGGGCCCTTTATCAAGCCTAGTGTTACAATCCCACATCCATATTTAAAGAGTGAGGAGGAGGTGTGGAACAAACAGCCACTCCCCTTCCCGTGACATCATGAAAAAAGTGTTAACCTTTGGTAAACCTGTGCAAGTGAATCGTTCATAAAAATCAGTTGTGTTCATTGTGTTCAATTGTGTTCAAAGCGTCCATCGTAGTCCAGGTTACAAATCACCTGTTGTAATAAGTGAAAAAGTTGAAAAAATAAAAAAAATTAAAAATGCAAGAAATTTTTTTTGAAAGAATTATGAAACATTTTTTAGAAAACTTCTTGGAAAACATTAAAAGAAAAATCCTACGACATTTGACACAAATTTACTCGAAAAGAAAAGTCATTGCTTCATGCAAAAGATCATATACTCGATATTGCTCGACACATTTTGAAAGATAACCACAGCTCATTTTGAAAACCTATATTACTTGACATATTTTGTAAAATATTTGCAGTATATTTCAAAAATTCTATATTTGTTATCTGAGGCACTCACATGACTCATTCCACATACCGCACTCAGCACATTCCTGAGATACAAAGTGATATGCTGGAAATGATGTCGGCACTCAGGGTGTTTGATATTAATAATCCCTGTAAGATTACTGACCGCACATGCAGAGTGAGTGCAGCAAAGCTCAAGGGCACCATCCTCTGGCTCTTTGCTAATCTTCGGGTCTTCTTCCTTCCCTTTGGCAATATCTTTCACTTCCGGCGCATGCGCAGTTGTCACAAACCAGAAGATTGCTCCAACTGCGCATTCGCCAATACACCGCTCACTTTATGAAGATTACCGAAGCGCCAAAGATTGGAAAACATTATAGTCTATCTCGGACACATAGGAACGATTTTTTACCCCTCAGCTCACAGAGTCATTCAACTTCCTCCTTGTTCCATTGCGAAGTGATAGGATTACGGAACTTGAAGTGTCTCTCTGCTTTTCAGAGAATCTCTGATTCACCCACTATGGAAAACAGAGAATCTCCCAAACTCATTAGTCAACAAGGATGAAGGATCTGTAGATCTGAAATATGTTGTGCATTATACAATAAACTGTGACTTGATATATAGATTATATGGTTCTCAAGAGTAACATTTTGTTTTTGATTTTTGAAAATATGCAGACTGAATGTTGTCTTTGATTCTGTATGAGAACGATCACACTATAAATACAGAGGGAAAGAATCAAAAATTTGATGACAGGCTCCCACAGAGTAAGCAAGGAGAAAGAGAAAATTTGCCTTTATAAAATAATTACAAAAAATGAGGTGTTAGTACGACACTTTGGCCAAAATATGTAAGCTCACATGCCATGTCAAGGTCCCTCATTGTACGTGAGTCCTACATGGTTTGTGAGCATTATAAGTTTGTAGTACATTTAAAATCAAGTCCCCCAGCAACCGGTGTGACTTAGCAGTAAGACCATTGTGCACTTACCCTTAGCTCAGGAGCTCTAGTAGGAAAGCTTACCAACTAGGGTATCTTTAGTAGGGTTTACTATTACTATAAATGCTAACCTATATGATCCTTGACAGCATGTATTATTTTCCCCAAGTCACATGGGTCCTTCATGTATACCATAGGTTACTGATGGGTTTCTTACTGGTAACAGGTTACAGAGCTGCAAAAGATGAATTAGTGTTCTGGCTATTATGTATGTTCACATCAGCCTTTATAGATTCCATTGGTTAACTAAATGGAAAACATGTTTTATTTTGCACAGCCTATCTATTTACCCAGTTTAATTTTTACACTGAACAGCTCATTTAAGGCAGTGACCATTTATTGCAGCTTATAACAATGAACCCATCATATTACAAATCATATTAATAAATATATATATAATTTTTTTGTGTGATTTTACATTTGGAACTTTGAAATACAATAAATAAATGGTGTGAATACTGAGAGATTCACTTCACTACCAGGATTCTTATGACAGATCTGAGAAAATCTGAGTAGTTAATAAGTCTCACTCTATCTTCATTCTGGATCCCTTCACTTACTCTTCGCTGTCTGCTTTATTGGCAGGAAACTCAGCCAGACTTACATTTTGATGGCTGATTCACTTCCTTAATATTTTGAAAGTGGGAAGATTTGCTGACAAAGCAGAGGAAATATTTTTTACCTAAAAGTTATATGGGAGAGGTCAGCTATACGATGTGCCAAGTTTCAGGGAACACCTGCAGTTAAGTTCTGCAAATTCATGACAAGATGCACTAGGCAGCTTGCAGTGCAAGCAATTGAAATATGTCTACATTATATAAGACATGCCAATTTCTAAACAGACTTAAAACTTGTTTACTGCAAAAACATGGACTCAGAAGCAGGATGCAGAAATATGATACTGAAACACAATTGCTATACTTTTACCTTTTGTGGACCACCTTCTAAACACAGGCCCAACATGTCTGTCCAACATGTCCAACTCTAGAATGCCATGAGTTTACCTAAATTTCCCTTTTACCCTGTTGCTAATATATTAAAGAAAAATTTCTAAAAGCAAACTTCTAGAGTAAGCAGTAATCTAAGTAACTCTGCAAAGTCTATATCAGGGATCCCCAACCTTCTGAACCCGTGAGCAACATCAAGAAGTTAAAGGAGTTGGGGAGCAACGTAAGCATACAAGCATACAAAATGCTGGCCTATGGTAGGAAATTCTGTCTGATGTAGGAAAATGCATTCTAATATTAAACACAGTTGGCCATTAGGTTAAAGGACCTGGCCTATAGTAGGAAATTCTGTTCAAACTGAATTCTGTCAGTCAGCAATGGATAAACAGACTGGGCATATGATATGTGGCCAGTAATCTTTAAAAATATCTTTGTATTGCAGATAACATGAATCATATAATTAGGCAAAATTGCATTTCAGATGACTACCCCTCTTTGTAGTTTACCTCTTCAGGTGGTCTTTCAAATGACTCCATAGGCAGTGATCCCCAACCAGTAGCTCATGAGCAACATGTTGCTCCCCAACCCCTTGGATGTTGCTCTCAGTGGCCTCAAAGAAGGAGCTTATTTTTGAATTCCTAGTTTGGAGGCAAGTTTTGGTTGCATAAAAAACAGATGTACTCCTGTAGGCTGCCAGTCCACATAGGGGCCACCAATAGCCAATCACAGCCCTATTTTTCCACCACCCAGGAACATTTTTCATGCTTGTGTTGCTCCCCAAGTCTTTTTACATCTGAATGTTGCTCACGGGTGAAAAAGGTTGGGGACCCCTGGCTTATAATCACCATGTTTGTACCTCTTGAGTAATGTATACGGCGAGAAAACAGCCACAGTCTAGGCATGTTAAGTAATTCCAATTGTCATACTGTTACCAAGAATACTTTGGACAGTACACCATTTTAATTTATTGCAGATGGAATTGTTTGCCTTTATATAGTGAGTGGAACTAACCAAGCTAACTTTTTCATTTCTTGCATATGCAAATTCGGATTTGGTTCGGCCTGGCAGAAGGAATCGGCCAAATTCGAATCCTGCTGAAAAAGGCCGAATCCCGGCTGAACCCCAAACAGAATCCTGGATTCAGTGCATCCCTAGTTGAAACCAAGATACAGGACACATTTACTCCAAGTAATGCTATTAAGCAGAGAGGTAAAAGACCTTTTATATTATGACTAGAGGTAAACAAGTTAGAGACTACCGTGTGGGGTTTACCTTGATGTGGTATGGTGGCTTATGCATTTTATGATTATAACTTTTTAAAAATACATGCACTTGCATATTTATTGAATTACTTAGACAGGGGACTAGATTAACTGGCCAGGTCAGTAGCACTTCCATTGTACTTAAACATCTTATAATTTAACCTTAACGTGCACCCACAATCCCCTTTTTTTGTATTAAAAATAAATAGTAGTTAACAATATATATGAAACATAGCATCTTTTTCACACTAGAGTATAAAAAAAAAATAGTCACTATTGATCACAGACAGGACTTCCTCTATTTGTTAAACAGTATTAAAACCTTATAGCACCCAAGTGAACTGCATTTCAGCACTGACACATTGCTTCCAAAGTTACAGCTGTAAAAAAATCAATATACATTTAATTAGAGTTGTAGGTTTATTTGTTAAAGCACCCATTAGATAAGCAGGTTTAATGTTTCAATCAGTTGGTTTTACATGTTTACACAATTTTTCTGCAGGAAATGTCACAGAATACCTCAAATGTCTAACAGAGATTGTTTTAACACAGAGCATACAGGGTATTGAAAACAAAATGTAACACCAGCCGGCTCACAGCTTTGGCTAACACACTGGCACACTCTGCCCTTCTTTCTGCGTATGCTGGTCATTCAAATGGAAGTTTTGGATATCTCACTTTACCCAATTACTGCAGCGACTACATATTTCTGCTGGCAATAAAACAGTGATTGGAACATTTTCAGGAAAAGTACAGGAAGCTGCTAAAAAACTGTGTTTTATGGCCGCTCATACAATTTCTTAAAAATTGCTAAGCTGTGTGAATCTACTGTAAGAATATTGTTGGATTCTTTCCTTTATAAATTACACACTTGAGAATAATTGATTTCTCAAAGCTTTTCAAGGAAGGGGGCTATAGTAAGTGGCTACCAACGTAAGTAAATTAGCTTTCACCATTCTAAATAATAGTTTAGGATTGATGGGTTGTCACTAAATGGTACCTTTTAGATTATGAACATTTAGCCCAGAAGGGTTTAATAGCCTGACTAATATCTAGAAGAACTAATATGATGTTTCAGTTGGAAATTGCTAGTGGGAACCCCATAAAAATTTACTATTAAAAAAATGAAGATGTAATCCTCTTTTTAAATAAGCCACATTTATTAATGATCTTTGCCTACTTGCTTATAACGAATGTATTATGCCTGAGTTACAAGCAATGATTGTCCCAGTAGTGCTGGAATTATAGAATTAACTGAACCAAACCAGTTGTTGTGTGAATTTCAGATATGAGGTTTTAAGTTTTCTCGATGGTACCACGTGAAATGAATTTATTTTAAAGGGGAACTAAATCCTAAAAATTAATATTGTTAAAAATACCTTATTTTATATACTGAACTTATTGCACCAGCCTAAAGTTTCAGTTTCTCAATAGCAGCAATACTAACAATCTTGGAAAGTGTCTACGATACTCACATACTCAGTGGGCTCTGAGCAGCTGATGAGAAACTAAGCTTAGGGGTCGTCACAAATTATCAAGCAGAAAATGAGATTTGTCTGTCATATAAGCTGATGCTACAGGGCTGATTATTAAAGGGATTCTGCCATGATTTTTATGATGTAGTTCAATTAAATTACACTATTTACACGGGAAATAATACACTCTACAATATAAAATATCATTCCTGAACCAGCAAGTGTATTTTTTTGTTAGTTGTAATATTAGTGTGTACAGCAATCTCAGGTTATTTTGCCTGGTCATGTGCTTTCGGAAAGAGCCAGCACTTTAGGATGGAACTGCTTTCTGGCAGACTGTTGTTTCTCCTACTCAATGTAACTGAATGTGTTGCAGTGGGACCTGGATTTTACAATTGAGTGCTGTTCTTAGATCTACCAGGGAGCTGTTGTGTTAAGGAGCTGTTATCTGGTTATCTTCCCATTGTTCTGTTGCTGGGGCGGGGAAGGGAGGGGGTGATATCACTCCAGCTTGCAGTAGAGCAGTAAAAAGTGACTGAAGTGAATTATTTCAGCATTGAGTTCTATATAGCATTTTTGCAACTACATGGAGACATTATGAATAAAAAGTGGTAAACTTTGGTAAAGAATCTAGTAACCCACAACAACAAGAGCAGTGAGTGTATTTTTTCTGGAACAAGCAAAGTGCAGTGGCTTTCTACCTGCTCTCTTCTGATAAGAGATTTTCTGATGAGCTGCATAAACCCTCATGACAAATGGCATCAATAGTCTTGTCACACAAAATCTTTCTCAATAGCTTTAGGTCAAACTTTCCTTTCTGCGGCTTTAATACTGGAACATTACTTTGCATTCAAAAGTATAAATACTTTATTATTTGACAGAAAGAGCAAATTGAATATGCACAGAAGCTGGACAGCAAACAATTCGAGGGTAGCTTGTCTAGAAGAACTAGAATTAAATCCAACTGGTATAAGGGGAAGCATTAAAGAAAAACAAAGCCCACATAGTTTGGAGAGAGAATTGTTATGAAATGAACTAAGAGGCATATTTATAAAAAAAACAGCAGGATAATACGCCAAACATCTCTAGGCTTCACTGTATAAAAAACGGCGTCAAAAACGTATCAATTGTTCTTAGAGTGACTTCCGCCAGAAACATAACAGCTTCTGCACTGGGACACCCCTCCCTTAATAATACGAACCATCTAAGATTGCATTGGCTGATGGAGGTCAGCAAAGCAGCATCATACATTAAAGTGCCTAATCATGAGAACAGATCATCATGTCTCCTCACCCATCTTGTGCTACTGGTCTATGTTTGCTGCTAAGTCTGCCAGATATAGAATAATCAAGTAGTAAGACAATAGCTGGGGTGGGCACAAAGACTGACATCCTTACCTTGGGTGGTAGAGCACCATATTAGTGTACAGAAATCTCTTTAAACATATATCACTTGTGTGTCTTGCAATATTCCCATTAAAAGAGTGAGATTAATGCAATAACCTGTGGCTTCATATACAAAGTGCACAGCATGATCTAAAGTGCAAAGAAAAACAGATACACACTGCCATAATTTGTTCTTGCACTTTTTGCACTCTGCTCTGCACTTTAGAAAATATCCTTTGTGCTCCAAAGTTAAAGGCAAAGACTTGTATCTGCCTTATGGATACAGTGCTCCTTGCATTCAGTGCTGTATTCATTCTTATGTGCAAGTTAGAGAGAGCTGATGAGTACAGGTTGTTAGGGAGCTGCAGTATCATCACTGCACTGTGCACTTCATACTCCAGCACAAGGTGCAGAACGCAGCAATGTCCCTGCAACATGTCTATTGTGAATAAGCATCAGGGGGTGCAATTTTGTTAAGTATGGTTATTGTAGTTCATGTTTCATTGCTAATACTTGTTTTACATTGAAGGGTCTGTAATTCTGACAGATCCCCTGATATTGAATAACCCACCTAGTCTTCATATGACGATTCAAACGTTACTTTTGGTGCAGCCTGTGGACTTGTTTGCAAACCAGAAACTAACCGGCTTGTAGCAGTTTCATGCACATTTAATTTCTCAGTGAAATTATAATAAAAAGAACCCTCATTCAGATTCATCTCATTCATTATTCAACAGAGTAGGGATTTCCCATGTTATGTTAATAACCTCAAGGCTGTACTTTTGTTAATATGCTAATAAACAGGTATTTCTTACTAAATAAACATGTCAGGTTATGAATCAACTAGGCCGCTGTTGATCTTCTAATAACTATTCATAAAGACAGGATAGTAATTAACTAACTGCTAATGCCTTTTTGCTATTGTTGCTAGCAACACTGCATGCTTTATCACCCCCACAGAATCCCTCATTGGATTATGATTGATACTTTTATTTTTAATTTGAATTCTGAATCCATACAGCAGGATCTATGAATCCAGATTAATGCCATCCATAATATTCCACTTACAGCTGAGAGGAGTTTTTTCAACTCTTGGTATTTCTTTAAATGTTGATATTCATTAGAATGCAACAGCTTTGCTTGGGAATGAATCACATACCACAGACACCCTGTTTGATAAGTGGGAGCCTGTAAGTACAAGTCCCTTGGAAGCAGTAGATCTGCTGCTGGTGGGAGTGCACTAAATAGGGCAATTTTTAGGTCTCTAATGATGCCTGCTGTCTCCAGCTACAACACCTGAACGTGCAGGGAACCTACATGTTGCTTTTTCAGTTGTTTTCAAATGACATCAAGATAGTAAGGCATAAGATTTTCTCTTCTGGTGCAATGCAGATTTTATAATGCTCTGTGCCAACAGGCTTCTGCAGAGTGAATAAGACAAAGAAAGAAAATGAGATCTCAAGCCACTGTATCATTTTTCCTCCCCACTAATTGAACTTGTCAAGATAATTACTGCAGATTGGAGGATGTTGTCTGCCTTTGGCATATTAACGTAGAAGTGGCATCACTATGTTCTTATTGCAACAGTTTACTTTGCCAGTTCTGGACGGGGGGTATGTGTCAGCTCTTACCTTTGCATCAAGAAGGATTATTTTGAATGCTTTTTACTCATTTCATTGAGTAAACCTATAAAGGAGAAGGAAAGGTTAAAACTAAGTAAGCCTTATCAGAAAGGTCCATCTAAATATACCAGTAAACCCCCAAAGTAATGTTGCTCTGAGTTCCCTGTCAAAAGAAACACAGCATTTCTTTCCTTCTATTGTGTACTCATGGGCTTCTGTATCAGACTTCCTGCCTTCAACTTAAACCTCATTGCCCTGGGCAAGAGCATGCTCAGTTTGCTCCTCTCACCCCCTTCTCTACTGTAATCTGAGCCCAGAGCAGGGAAAGATTCAGGCAGGAAGTGATGTCACACCACATTAATACTACAGCTCCTATTCTAAACAAACAGAGAGTTTCTAGAGCTTTTTACTCAGGTATGGTAAAACATTCTACAGAATAAATATAGCATTCTAGCTTGCACTGTTGCAGCTAATCCATTGGCAATAAAATGCCTCCATAGCTTTCCTTCTCCTTTAACTCAGCAATGAGTAGACACCACAAGATGATAGAGAACACCCTTCTGAGAGAAGGAAAGGCTGAATTTAATTGGGGGTGCCAAAGTTAGGCACCCTCGAGTGATTGTATCTACTTACCCGAAACCTCCGGGCCGGTGCTCCTATAAGGAGAAAACTGCACCGGTCATCTGGTTCTTCCAGCGACCACCATGCTGGTGGCTAAAGTTGTATGGAGATCTCTATAATAAATGTTGGTGCAAATGTTTGAAGTTACCACTTTTTATTACACATGTCCAGGGAACCTTAATAAAGACAAGAGAGTTAATATAATGTCCTACACATGAGCCCACTATAAAACTAATGTTCCACATTTTATAAAATGTCTGGAGAAAATCAGTTACTAGTGATGGGCGAATTTGCGCCGTTTCGCCGAAAATTTCGCGAATAACGGCGAAAAATTCGCGAAACGGCGCTGGAGTCTCATTTTTGACGCCGGCGCCCGTTTTTTCGGCGCCGGCACCCGTTTTTGACGCCGGCGCCCGTTTTTGGCGCCGGCATCCGTTTTTTCGAAAAAAAATTTTGACGCCGGCGAATTTTCGCCGCAAATTTGCGCCTGGCGAATAAATTCACCCATCACTATCAGTTACCCAAAAAAGTGTAAGTTAGGACTTTTGCAGCCAATCCCGCTTAAAAAAAAGGAAAAGTCGCCAGCATTTTTTGAACTTAAATGCATTTTCGGCAGACAGGATATGATGTAAGTGACGGAAGATTGAAGAAGATCTAGCTTCTTTTTGGCACTTCGCCTGGTCTGAGGTGGTAAAGTCAAGTCTGGCGAAAGAGGTAATGTTCAGTAAACAATCGTTCGCCAGTTCGAAATGTCACCTGGCGATAGTGTGCGAATGAATGTTAGCGATGGCCCCATTCACTAGCGAATTGGTACCTGCGTCTGTTAGTGAATTAACTATGTCCCTGCAGGTGGCGACGCTGGCTAAAAGTCGTTATTGTTAGCCATTTCGCCCTTTAGTAAATCTGCCCCATGGGCATTTTACATTGTGGTGCATTGTTATGTGTTTCATCGTAGATCAACACAAAAGTTAATTGGTTTCATTCTCCCCTAAGGGTCTGTAATCATGGGGAGTTAACATAAATGCTGATGAAAGATTTAAAAAAGGCCAATTTTTTCGACATTTATCTCTGCACCCAAACAGGCAGACAGACAAACAGGGCAAGGTAAGCCTAGTAACTCTTGCATTGCCATTTGGTAAATCTGAAAAACCATCAGATGCAATCTAAAGCACCTGACTATGAAACAGGAGGAATATATATTCCAGATGTTAGCAAATAGTCCCTAGCAACTTCATATGGCATGCATTGCTTTAAAAACACCACAGGGCTCTTAAGTAAAACTTCCCTTCATCAACTGTCGCCAAAGCATGTCTATATCAGACATTGGTGAAGTGAAAGGTGGGTTCTCCTTGGAACTGTAAAAAAGAAAGGAAGAAGATGTATCCACCATGATTGCTTATAGCCTGTACAAAGAAGGTATACAATTACATGTACTATTACATCTACTAATAGACATACACACACTATTAATATTTGAAACAGTACTACATTGCTGTATAAGGGCTTACTTTTACTTCTTTTTTTTTTAAATACCCGCTCTTGAAAAAATCAGCAGCAAGCCAATTATTCAGATGGGGAAACCACACGTGATTTTAGCACTCAATTCCATAGGCTGGATGATTAATAAATTAGCCCTATTGTGACCAATATGAGTAAACTAAATATTTATATCACTCTAGCACAAGTTGAGTCTGAGTGAATCTGAGTTAAAAACAAATTTCTTTTATTACAAATCCTCAGTAGAGTGATATTGAGTAGAGTGATATTGTGAAAATACCTGGTGGTCTAGTGGTGTGGTGGCTGTGCGTCCTCTTCTGTTGTGCACCAATTCTAATGTGACGCGCGTTCTTGTAGCTTCTAGTTTTTGAAGCAAACGCTGCATCCAACAGCATTGTGCTGGAAACGAATTGAAACTAGGGAATAAAAAAATTAGAATATTGAAATTTATTATGTACTGTCTCTTTAAAAAATCAACTTCAAACATTCACCATCTAAAACCTGCCAAATTGCTGTTTCAGCCTATGGGGGACCTCCTAGAACCTACTTGGAGTCAATTGGTGGACATTGAAAAAGCTACATTTTTTTGGGGAAAAACTTTAATTCGAATACGATCGAATCTGGTATTACTTCGATTTGTACAATTCAAATTCGGCCAAATACGGACCTATTCGATTGAAAATTTATTTTGGTTGGCCTTTTTGAATTCGAATTCCGAATTTTTTCAAATTTGAAATTCGACCCTTGATAAATATTCCCCATAAAGCTAATTATTTGCCTATGACTGTGACATTAATTCTAAAGAAACCCCATTATTTTTAAAATTTTTAATTCTTCTTCGATTAATGCTAAGTAAACTTGTAAGACAATGTATAAGTAACGATGCAAGTCCACAATTCCTCACTATTTTTTTCCTGTTATAAGATAGAACTAATTCACTAACTGACAGAATTTTTCCTTGAACTTTTAGCAGTTGGGGGAAAAAGAAGAAAGTAAAACACATGCTCTGTGTTTGGTCCAGCTTCTTAAAAATACAATAAAATTATGTATTTTCTTATGTCCTTTCATCTAAATGATGTCACAATCTACTGAAAACAATGCTCATCATTAAAATATGTTATTTAAAAATGGTAGTTTTGCTGCGAGTATTTGTAAAAAAAAAAAAAGGCTCATACCGTAGGTTTAAAAAAAAAAAAATGTTAGCGAAGATGTACTTGTATTCCTCAGGCACTGTCTTTTATCTACAGATCAATTTCCTGGAATCTAAAAAAGTTTAATTCAATAAATAACAACATATATTGTTTTGCCAGACCTCTGGTATTTTCATGATGACAGAGAATGTTATTAGCAAGGATATATTTTCTTCTGTAATTTCTCAGAATGTGTTCCTATTAGACAAACCTACTTAGTAGGAGTAATTATGAGCATTATAGATATGGCTGGCTTTAAGAAATAACAGATTTACATTTTTGAATTATATAAATTATTATATATAAAAATGACAACATATTAGATGTAGCATGTATGAAGCACTCCATCTCATGAAAATAAGAGTGGTTCAAGCTATACTGACAGATGAACTAATAATGAGACACTAACTACACTACAGCAGAAGAAATGCTAATGCTAAAGACAACATTTGTATTCAATCGCACTTTATTGCAATGTTTGAGATTGAAAACAAGAAATATAGCACACAGTAATGATATGTAAATGCAAATAAATTCAATCCCTTAGTAGTGGATGTCCTCTTTCCACCTCCTTTGTTTCTCCACCCCCTTGCTAAACTATTTAACACAGTACAGTGTGTAAGTTTAGGCTTGATAAAGGGCCCAGTGTGGCCCAAAACATTGCCATGTATTGATGTCTACATTTGAGCAAATAAAATAACTTTTGTATTTACAAATACAGATCAGTGTGCTACAGTGACCTTGGACTTGGTTTCAGTACCATGTGACACACCTACACCTACCTAGTATTTAAGGCATTTTATCAATCTTTTCCTTGGATTCCCATTATAAAGGATGGTGCTTGTCCACAAACTGAGATAGACAGGTCCCAGCAAAAGCTTTACATTTAAGCTAGAGTACCCCATGAATCAGTATTTGCCAGTGTAATGCTAGATTCAAATGCTGATCTGCTTTATTAATAATAATTAATAGAGCATTAATTACATAGTGTTTGGGGTACAAGAAGTTACCTTTCCTCTACAACTGTGAGGAGAGTAAGGCATTGCCTTGTCCATGATGGTTGTTTGTCGGTCAAAAAAAGACCTCTCCAATGGATATGCCACAGGGGTTCAGCTGAGACATAAGTCTGTAAAGTGTAAGCGTTCCATCAGTCAATGGCCACATAGGACCATCATTGTAGCTCTCAAGGGATGTAAATATAACTCATGCTCTCCCCACAGCCATTCCTGGGAGGGAGTTGGGGGCCCTGGTGACACGTGTAATATTTTAGATGTGCAGAGCCATTCTGATACAGCAGTTATGTCAATAAATCTCTTAGCCCAGTACCAAGCTGGCCTTATATCTGTATTTCATTATTTTTCCACCAACAGTTCAGTTCTTTTGTATTCATCATTAGTGATGGGCGAATTTGCGCCGTTTTGCTGAAAAATTCGCGAAACGGCGAAAAATTCGAGAAACGGCGGCGCCCGAATTTTCACGGGCGTTTCGCGGGTTTATTCGCTGGCGGCGAAACGCGCAAATTCGCCGCGAATAAATTCGCCAATCACTATTCATCATGTCTAAAAATGCCCATAGGATCATTTGACATGAAGGTAAAAATCTGGAAAAGAAATGAGAATCCTACATACTGTATATACCTGTTAGACAAAGACATACCATTGCTCGTACCAGGTACCCTAAACTGAGCAATAGGCCAAGAATGTTCATAGTTAAACACATTTCAAGGTAGATAAATATCTATTCAAGTGCACATATTTTTAAACAAAGCACTTGCTGTGCTGTACGTAATTCCTCAGGGTTCCTTGATTTTCTTGCAAACCGTGGGCTAACCATAGAAAAAAATCAAGACTCTGACAAATTTCAGATAAACCGCAGGAGCAGACAAAGGGCTGCATCGGCAACAGATCAAAGAGAAGAAGCTTGAAGACATTATAGTGTAATGTGGCTATGATATGATAGGCTATTACCATAATGAATTAAGCAAGTAAGCAACTTTTTGTAATATAATCCATCAGGAAAATGTGTAATTTCATTGAAGCAGTGAAAATCTGAATATATCTTCATCCATGCAGGGAAGTTTCTCAGTGAGTTCATTGGGAAGCAACTTTCGGCAAGTAGCAGTTGTTAAACCACTCTACTGGAATAGAGTATCACAATGTCTCATGTGCCCCTGTCATGATCTTCTATGTTACTGTTCCCAAAAATGGAATTTGTTTCTTTGGAAGGGTTCCTGGCATGCACACATCACAATATTTATTTTTTATATTATTATTTATTTTATTTTTATATTGATTTTAATTTATTTGCTACAGGAATAACCATTCCATTATTTATAACAGGATGAAAACGTCACTGAGATGTTAGAGAAGTCTGTCACTTATATAGTTACATAGTTAAATAAGGTTGAAAAAAGACAAATTCCATTCCAAGTTCAACCCCTCCAAATGAAACCCAGCATCCATACACACACTCCTCCATACCCTCTTTAATAAATTTATATATACCCATATCAATACTAACTAAGAATTTAGTGTCACAACAGCCTTTGATATTGTCTGTCCAATAAGTCATCCAAGCCATTCTTAAAAGCATTAACAGGATCGGCCATAAAACATCACCGCACTGCAGTGCATTCCACAACCTCACTGTCCTCACTGTGAAGAACCACCTACACTGTTTCAAATTAAAGTGCTAAGCAATGAAGCCCATTTACAAAGGGGCTACATATCTAATTTTCAAAAAGGGTCTCTATCATCCACAGTATAAGGTGCAAAGTGCACTCAATGCAGCTTTTATCCCAGAATTAGAGAGTAATTGCAGCTATGAGGGGTCTTGTGCTCACTGCAGTTTCATCAAATGCATCAAAATTAACAGAATTGGCATATATTTTTTTGCAAATCGGATGCAAGGTTCAGCTAACATTTTCAGAGTGAGCATTCTAGTAGCGTTAAAATAGTTTTAGCATGTTATTATTTTTACTCACGCAAACCAATGAGTGAGTCCTGGAATTAACGTCACATACATCAAAAGGTGCACTTGCACACAATTCAGTAGAAGAGGCAGGATGGATACAGTGATACTTAGCACAACTATATTGTCAAGGAGCCTGTATGGACTCAAGCACATTTAATAAATATTAAAAAAGAGTAATATTTTTGTCCAATTTAATGCAACAGTGCTTGCAATGTCTGTGTTCGTAAATTACCTTTATAGAATATGTTTTAAAAAGTGAACCTTGCATTAAATTACAGATATAGGTTGCCCTTTAACAAAAAGAAAATATGCACAAATGAAGAAAAACAAAACAGAAAAATAGGGATAAAGAAAATATTCTGGTAATAGCTTTGAATTTTTTTCTTTGCAGAAGGAAGTTGGGTCTTATTGCTTATGTAATGACTTCTACAAGCTCAATGGAGTGGTTTTATTCAAGATATCTCTAGCAGGTCTGCCTTGCTTGAATGATTCAACTGCAGCATTATTGCCTGTTCAGCATTATCTCTGCCTTAATGAATGGTAAAATGACTATGTGATGTCAACATTTTCTTCCTCTATTCATTTAGCTTGGGTTGAGTACATCTGCAATTAAATGGACTGGCAATTTGTACAGAGTGTCTTGATTTCTAAGTTGTGAAATACTTTTTCATAAATGTGTGGGCTGCTGCTTTGCAAGTCGGCAAAATATTACTGTTGAAGAATTCACTTTGTATCCTGCCCTTTCAAAGCTGTTGAAAGTATATAGTCCAAAATACAAAGTAAAATATGCATTCTGTCTCCTGCCAGCAATATGTTTATCTCCTAATATCCTTAAAGTATACACCAATGATCCTAGCTCTCTTAGCTGCAAAAGAGCTACATAAGTATATAGTGTAGTATTAAGTGCTTCAAATATACACCATATATGTTGGGGTAACAGGTGCACAAAAATAATTCCCAGTTATCCCAGGGGATCAACCAGACTGCAACCCATATCCATTAAGCTTATTTAGATGGATACTCTCAGACCCACCACTTGGGTATTGACATATCAGAATCTCTTTAAAATCCTCCGCTGATATCTTCTATCGAACGCAAACAATCCTTGTCAATATAGGCATTAAATCACTCAAGTTCACTGGTCCTATCACAGTTACAGCATTTTCCCAGGTGCAAGACTGCATGATGGGTCATGCATGATGTGGTCACTATTCTCAGTAACAGTAATGAGCTATGTTACCAAGCATATATCAGATGCACAATTGAGTGATACTCTAATCTCTCTGATTGAATTACTTTAGTTGAGAGTATTAAGAAAGTAAATGAAATAATCTCAAATCTACACAATGAAAGTAAAAAATACTAGGAAGCCCTGGCAATGCCAGATGCCAGTTTGTTGCCCACTGGAGATTGCTTCTACTACAGGCAACAAAACATCTGGAAATGCCTTTTTATTCATACAAATGGGGTTCTTTGCAATTGACTAACAGCTGACATTGCTCTTTTACTCTTGACTTTGTCTGGATTAAAATATTTTTAAGTATCTGCCTGTTTCTCTATGAGCTTGCTGAGAACTCTTTCTACACCTATGCAATTTATAAATGTCACTTGAATTGTCAATCTTACTCATACATACATTCTAAAGAATATTTTTATGATGTGACATTTCCTCTTCACAGTTGTTACTCCTGTTACTACTGTTTCCTCTCCAACCTCTTAAATAACCTTTGAAAAGAAAGAATATTATAAAGGTGGTAAAAATTAATAACCATGTTAAAACTGGCTTTGAATATGTCCAAGATGTTATCCAGCATCTTCCCAGAGCCACAAAAAGGTCTTAAGCCCTGGCTGAGGTACAAATACAGAGACAACCTCCTAAGCACACATGAAGGCTTATCCACTCCAAAAAAAGACAAGCTACCATATACAGCTTTTCCCATGGATAACCTTCCCAAATACAAATTTCTGGCCCTCTGCTCAAACAAGTACAAGACTAGGCATGGAGGACCACTACCATCACTTTCCTGTGGCCCACTGGGATATAAATGCAGAAGGATTTTTTTTGAGAAATGGACCGTGATGAAATCACACAAGTATATTTACCAATTCCTGATGAGAAAATAATCTGAAATGTTTATAGTCAGTAAACCTGATGTGCATTTAGCTTTTGAAAACATCTGAAAAAAATAACAAAAAACAATGAACAACAGTAACTCCACTTTGAGAAAAAGAATGAGCAAAACAGGACTTTTAGTAGGTAATAGATGAATGTTTTAAAATTGAACAACCAGGCAACAAAGTAAGCTACATCCTGAGTTTAATTTGTTTGACTTCAATACACTGATGCCTTGTTAAAGGCACCCAGAAAAACTACATTTTTATTCTGCCTTTGGCTCCACAGCTGATCCTTCAGCCAGACACACACTTATAATCTGTATGCTTCGTGACATAGGAAAGGCTCATACTTTTTCTTCCAAGAACTTGAGAGTAAAGATAAAAAGAGTCTCTTGAAAGCTCCTTTTTTATGCTTATGGGTTTTCTAATAATGATTAGAGATATAAATATAAATGTAATTTATACATGTTTAAAGACTCCAGCACTTAAGCTGTGCGATCATGCAGTCAGTTAATATCTTCTGTAAAAATAGCACATTAGAAAAGGGGAAAGCCGTCCATTTCCAGCTTCTGAAGACATTAATCAAGAGACCCTCCTTTATGACAGTATCTAAAGAACAAAATTAAATTTTAGATGCAGGATATATAGCATGTATAGACATTTCAGTCTACAGAGTCTAACAAGGAGGGTATAAATGAATTTATCTTTTAAAAAAAGTTTTTTTATGAAAAAGAGCATTGTTCTTTAAAACATTTTATATAAATCAACTGATTATCTGTTTATATGTGAACTGCTCTTCTACGTTTCATATTGTGTTGTTATTTTCTTCTTGAAAAAGTGGTCTGTTTTATACACCAGTAGGGATAGTACAAAGTTAGTTACAGTCATTTTATTCATGAATGATGAACGATAAGTACAGGAAAAGTTTTGAATGTCATAGGTTATAGATGAGATTAAGGGTGTTTCACTGGAAAACAGGGGAGTGAAGAAATTATATATATATATATAGTATATTGTGTAGATTTCACAAGAGTAGAAATGTATGGCAAGAATACCAACAATCTGCTGTTGAAAACTATCAACCATACAATGTGTAAATCCTCAACTTTAATCAATTAGAAAATGCTTTAAAACGGTACAAAATACTAATGATAATTAACTAAGGAGCACTCTGCTGAACGATAGCAGTTACTTTTAAAGATGCAATTTGTCCCAACTGATGACCCAATTAAAAAGGATGTTGTCTGTGTGTTGTTGTCAAGTAGAGCTGATAATATCAAATGTTCAAATCAGGCAGCATTTATATAGTAAGAACAGACATCTGCTCCCAGCTCTTTGCACAAGGAACAGTGGGATTAACACCAAACCTAATTGGCACCCTGCATTTGGGGTCCCTGTGTGTGACTTGAAACCTTTCCAATTATCTTACGACTAAAAAAGGCTAAATCCAGCAATCAATACTGGATTTAGTGCATCGCCGAAGCAAAACGTGTTTTCTACACAACAAAAACATGTCAGTGTGAGAAATTAGTAAATCAGTTCTTTCAAATGGAAAACTATATTGATAAATTAAGATTTGTTGAAAACTGACATGGAAACTCTTCTCATCCTTAAAAGACTTCCATAAAAAATGCATTCATACCTAAGACCTCTTTATCAAGGTGCAGCATCTCATTCATTTTTGCTTTTTTCACACCCTTTTTGAAAAGTTATGATATTTTTATTTAAAAATGTCTAATGGAGGAAAGCAAATCCCATGTAGTAACATTAGGACAAAAAACAGCCCAACCACAAGGTAGATGCACAAACCTAGTTTTATTCTTCAAATTTTGGATTTTTGTTGATTTGTTTTAGCGTTGTACATTTATATTTCAAGATATTGCTTAGCATAAAATTGTTCCATTGACTTTCTTTCCTTACAGTAACAGCTGTCACATTCATATTCCCCTCAAACCTCCCTACATTAGCATTTCTTACTGTGCATTAATCCAGTGAAAGAATATGCATTATCCCTTTATTGTGGTCAGGCTATGTGACACAGGAAAGAATTAGTGAATACAATTCATACCTTACATTAAAGTCTTGTGAAAAAATCTGCCAATTTGGGTGGATATATACAATAGTGTGTAATGACACATAGATAGCACATTATGCATTGCAGACATGCTGAGATAATGTACTTTGCATTAAGGAGATAGATAGATACAAAGGATGATTAAAGAGAGGGGAAGGTAATTGATGATTACAAAGATAAATAGGAAAGGCAGGGTATTAAAACAAGAAATATTGGATAATAGAAGCACAGCTCCCAATTTACTTGACTGCAAATCCCTTTTCTCTTAATTGGTTTAAAAAAAAAAAAACTTGGTGTCACAATATGAGCTTTCAGGCGCTTCTATTTTGCTTTTTGTAGAATCCCATTAAGTTGAAAACTGGAGCAGGACAGACAGTTGCAGTTTGCATAGGCACTTAGAGATAATCTGCTGCAGAAGTTAATACAATTAAACAGGATTACTGGATTGCCATTGATATATAGATTAGGATAAACCCATTGGGATCAGAGAGTGCCCTGAAGTCGCAGAGTGTGTCATGTTGAAACACAGGCATCAAATAAAAATCAAATAAGCATGAGCACAAATGTTTTATATATTGTTTGTACAAAGTGCTCATTAAATACGCTAAGATCATTTTCCCAATTTGGGAACTATTCACTCCTATTGCTGCATGTTTTAAAGGTATGACTTACATTTATATACAAAGAAATAGAATTCGATTAGCAAAACTCTAGCCTCTCCCTACATCTTCCTTCAGGTTTGGTAAGAATATCTACAGTAAATAGGTAATAGTTATAACTCCCTGAAACACCCAACCTACCCTCAAACTTATTTTGTGTGCCAAATAACCTGTGGGATCCATCTAGTTATATTAATATTTCTATACTGTAAAATAAAACAGGTTTACTTTTTGGGCAGTTTTTGTTATATTCCCACAAATGACATTTGCTTCATTCATAACTAACATACTGTACCTAAAAATATAAAATCATAGACAGCCTATTAGTTAAAAGGCTCCATTTTTGGTTAATATTAAAAGTAAATAGCATGTTTTCATCTTCATCTGTATTTGGAAACCAGAAAAAGGAAGCACCATTTAGACAATTACCAAGAAAGTTATTCTCCATGTTTCAATATTTCTAAAAGTCAAATTGCACATTATTACAGGTAGAGCGTTGCAACATGTTACTCTCTCTCTTTGCTGAGCCTTGGCAGGAATAATGCAGATAAAGGTCCAGCTGAACTATAATACTCACACACTCTGCAATGATAGTTAAATAGTTAAAAGCAGGAAAGGTACTTCACTCATATACAATATAGTTTTATACAATCATAATTACACATCACATCACAGCGTTCAGCTGCTAATATACCTGGGTGTTGTATATCAGGGATGTCTCTGTACTATGGACCCTAGCCAGTGAAGTCTCTACAGGCTGGCAGGTGTCACTCAAGGAACTGCAACAGTCTACATTCTTCTCCTCAGAGCACAAACTGCTTTTACTAGCCACCCTTACCCAGTCTCCTAGTGAGCAATAAATATCCAATCACCTAGTAAAGTTTTCCAACTTAAAAAAAGATGTCTAGTGTACCTTAGTGATCAGGCTTCTCCTTACAGATGCCTCCTATCACAACCTCCCCAACAGCATCCACCTCCATAAACTTTATTCAAAAGAGTGAGGGCTACGGGTTTCCTCGTTTTTAAGACTAGGGAATAGCCGTAACACTCTTAGGCCAACAATGACACATCCCTCTTACAGGTCACAGGTAAACTACATAGGTTTGCAACTTAGGGGAATTTAAATGTTTACATTCCCTACAAATACAAGGGCTGCCTGGATGTGATGCCTTATTAGTCTATAACATGTTCAGTAAACATTATGGGCAGACTGGAAGCACCAACAGTAACTAGTTCTGATCTGCATCAAATTGTACTGTATGCTTTGAATGTAAAGTCCCCTTATTACTAATAAAATAGACTTCAGTTCTGCATCTTAGGAAATTGAAGTAGACTCTATTCAATATAATAATACAACCTTCTTTTCATTGCAGGCTGCCCCTGCTAAAACCATCTCTCCATCCTAAAACGGCAATATTAAACATACCAATATAAATGAAGCCTTCCAGACTGCAAAGATTATGTTCACTGTTTATGTTGCCATTTTATGCCCCAGGAAATTGACTAATAAACTAGTCATTAACTGGGATTAGAGCTAAACTATCATTTATATTATTGTGTTTTGAAAGTTAACATAATCTTGGAGAACTGAAAACAAGAAATTAGAAGATTTTAAAAAAAGATAACTAGACAATTTAGAGGAAATGAGCTTTCTGTCTTTCTATCTTAGATCAGAATGCATTATATAAAACTTTGGACTTTTATCAGGTTAATACATGGTATCTGATTATCTGCCAGCAAAAAGGAAAAAAGGAATGCAAAAGTTTATCCTTTAGTTATACTGCACAGTAATATAATTACTTTTTGTGCTTCATCGCTGAGGTCAAAAAGAGAGCAAGATGGTTATAACAATAGTATTGCATGCATTTTGAAGAAAAATGTATTAAGTAATGGAATGTCATACTTGCAGTTAATGCCAAACTACAGAAGATGGCGACCATGAGCTCCGCTGCGCTTACACTGCACCTATAGGTGAGTAAAGGATTAGGGGCACTTATAGGTGTTATCACCTATGTGTGGCGGAGCAGGGAGGGGGGGGGACAATTTAGGGTACTCGGTAGGGGTCTTTATTAGTGGGGGGGTTGCCTTCTCCTTTAAAACCAAAGGTCACCATGGTTTGAAAATTTATGGAACTTCTAATTTATGAGGCTACATTTTTCTTTCTGTGTGTAGATGCAAGCAGGATTGAAAAAATTGATAAAAACATCAAGAATAAATGTTAAGGTTAAGGTCAAGTTCTCCTATATAAAATCAATCATTAGGATATTTTGTGGTGAAAATGACCGGGAGTTTTATTAGTGGGTGGATCTTCTGTATCCACGTCACCAGGTCCCCAGACACAGCCAAAGGAGACATTTTGTCCCTTAGCAATGATTCCCAGGCTGAAATGGGCCTCCTCTAGTTTTTTTGGCCTGTAGGGCGTCTTACATTTTTTGTTTGACTATTCTTTTGTAGTTGTTAAAAAAATGTTTATGATATCAGTGGTTCTGCATACACTGCTTACTCTGTTGACAGATGCTGTGATTTTATTGTAGCAGGCTGTTTTTTGTGAAAAGGGTGCATGGACCTTGCCAGTTCCACACAGATTATCATACCTTCCAATGATAGCTGTGATTAGTGCAAAATTTTCATCAGAGCTAAACCTGTGGTCTAATTTCCTATTGTCATCATCCACTGGATTGACTGAATTGGTCTGAATGGATGTTATCTTCTGACCTTGGTGGATTGACTTGGCTTGAATAACTCCTACATGAGTCACATCTGGAGGTGGAAGATGACATGATTTCACTTTCACTTGGACTTTAGCCACATTATCATGTGAATTGGTCTCATCAGGGTGACAGCCTGTGCTAGGGTCCATTATACTTACACATTTTCAATACAACTTTTCACCTAAAACTGGAAAAATACGATGTTAAGGCCTTTGAGACATACTTATAGACACAGTGACATTAACATCAAATAATGACATGGGCTACAATCATTGGATAAAATATCATTAGCTAGATGTGGGTTATTTTGGCACTCAAACATTAAACCTCATTTTGAAAAACCAAAAACACAAGAGAAGGTGAACACTTGCCGAAAATGAAAAAAAGATGCTCTGTTTGAAAGGCTGGTGAAGGACCTTTTCAGCTGATGTGGTGTACACTATAATATGATATAGAGGATATGGTTTAGAGTACAAGTTTACATTTTGAAAAGTACTTCAATAAAATGTGAGGCTGAAGTTGTTTTTATACACAGTGAAGTAGACATGGTTGTCTTGTGGGTTGTTAGAATGCACATGAGTGTTTGGTTTGAAAGGCCAAACATAACTGGAATAACAGACTTGGAGCATGCAAGCACCTGCAGCACAACTTCTTTTTATAGCATTGCTATGTCTGGATGTGGTGTTTAGTAATTGGTGGGTAGGTTAAGTAATAATCTTTGAATGGTTGTGATGAGCCAATAGAAGATGTTGATAGTAAGCTTAGGCAACGTGGAGCTTTAGAGGGTAACCGGAAGTTATATTAAAAAATGTGTTTCATTTCAAAGCTTATTATCCCAGCAATGGACAACTTTAAAAAGACTTAAGTCTTGACAGTTTGGATTCCTAGAGTACTGGACTGATTTGTCCTTGGGGTACAATCTTAAAATAAAGCCATGGATTGGATTACATCTCAATGGAAAGGGGCCTACTGTGCTTTGGAAAAGAATGACTAATATGATATAGGAAGGTTTAAAGTAGGGGGTTTATTTATCAAACACTGAAGTCTGAGATTGCCACAGTCCACTAGAGTGAAATTTTGCCACTCTCCATTCATTTCTATGGTATTTTTAAGGGGGCATTTATCAAAGGGTGAACTTTCACCCATTCATAAATAATCTTTTAAAAATAGCATAAAAATTAATGGAGAGTGGCGGAATTTCATTCTAGCGGACTGCAGCAGACTTCACTCTTTGATAAATATACCCCTAGGTGAGCTAGGTGGGTGAGCTAGATTAGAGTATGGAGAAGCTTGTGTAGACTGGGCAGTGGGATCAGTGAGGTGTCATAGGGAGGAGTGAAAGGGCAAATAGTATACCAGCAAAAGAGATCCCACTGATTTCCACAAGAAAAACAAACCAATGGTAACTTTAGATCTACATCTAAGAGGGACAGAGGGAACAAAGTGCAAATGTGTGTATCTTTATGCTGAGCCAGAATTAACGACATGCATTTTAATAATGGTAAGAAAATATAACTTTGCATCTTTATAAGCCCATGATAAGGCCTCACCTTGAGTATGCAGTGTAGTTTTGCACTCCAGATATTAAGAAGCTAGAAAAAGTATTGTACATGTAACTAAATATGAGGGTAGATTGTCAGGGTTGGAGTTGTATTCTATAGAGATAAGGCACTTGCAAGGGGACATGATACATTACTACTCCATCATAGGATGTTATACACACATAGCAGGGGACATTTTTCCCCTCATAGAAAAGATAAACTCACCAGAGGCCATTATAACAGAATAATAGGACTATGGGAGAGAAAAGGGTGACTTTGGAGATGAAAAGGAACACATTTATGTAAGTTGAGAAAAAGCAAATGTGAAAATAATACAATCATCTTTAATTATCTAAAGAATTGAATATTCATCCATTAACATCTCAGTGCTACCAGGTAATAGGATACTCTAGTTTAGTTTCTCCATCAGGTCGATCATATTTAAAAAGCAATATTTGGTGCTAAGCAATAAAACAGATTTTATATGCCTTAGCAATAACACTTCAGAAGATTTCACAAATTTGCTTGCAGTGAATTTCTCAGCACATCATATTTTAATTCAGCACAGGGCCCTCCAGTGAAAAAAGTATTAAAGCACACATTTTATTCATTGCATAAAATGGGCCAGAACTGTTGGAAACTGCATACATCTTGCATTTATTTGCCAATGTCATAAACCATAAAGCCAGATGGAAAAGTAATTCAATAAAATACCTACCACATTTAAAATAAAATAAAAAAAAATCACTGCCTGGTAAATAACATTCTGACAGTTGGCAGCAGGCAGTGATAGAATCACTATAGCCTGGAACTAGCTGAGAAGGCAAGGAATGTATTATTTGCCAATTCAAGCATAAAGTTGTAATGGATTAGCACAAATCAATAACTGCTTTTTTATGAATAGAGAAGCGTACTGATGAGAGATGCAGGGACAGCCAGAGAGAGCCTGTAGCTGGACACAAAAGGGCACCAATCGACAGATGAAAGTCCTCACCCATACGCTAACCTTAATTATTCCTGGCTGTCACTTATATTCTCTGTAAAGTTCAAGCTTTTTGGTATTCTGGTGCATAGGGCTGACATTACAGTTACAAATATTGAATGAAGTGCGGGGTAAATAAGGTTTGCAACAAATTACATTTAGCTATTAGAGGTACAACTCTACTTAAAGAATATTAATAAAGATGAAAGAAACTTTCTGCTCAGTGTTTATATCCTATTGCATTGACTGATACCAATTTAACAGTAGCATGCTCAAAGTATGGTTTATGCAAATTAAACTTTTCCACCAAGTATTTCCATATTAGCATTTTTACAAAACATAAATTACATGATGCACTTTATTTTACCTGCAAAGTAACCAACAATTACAGCTTGGCACAACTGTGGTTATACATTATGCCAAACAAATCCTATTAGGATTGGAGCTAGGTTGGATTATTTAATGGCTATGGTGGAGTCCTGCGTAAGGATATTTCTGCCAGACTCAGGGGCAGATTCACTAAAGGGCGAAGTGGCTAACACTAGAGACTTTTCGCCAGCCAACCGCGTCGACTAGTTCACTAACAGGTGCAGATGGAAATTCGCTAGTGAAAGAGAACGTCGCTAGCGTTCGTTCGCACTCTATTGCCAGACAACTTTACGCTCTGGCAAAAGGTTGTTACTCCACAAATTCAGTAAAGATTTTACTGAACGTTAGCTCTTTCGCCAGAGTTGCCTTGGCTACCTCACACCAGGCGAAGTGCTAAAATGAAGCTAGATCTTCTTCAATCTTCTGTCACTTACTTCATATCCTCTGTGCTGAAAATGCATTAAAGGTCCAAAAACCCTGGCATCATTTCCTATTTTGAAGCAGAATTGCCTGCAAAAGTCATGACATAAGCTTTTTTTGGGTAACTGGTTTTCTCCAGACATTTCAAAACATGCATGTGGAACATTAATATAGTGTGGGGCATTATATTAACTCTCTTGTCTTTTTTAAGGTTCCCTGGATATTTGTAAAAAAAAGTGGTAACTTCAAGCATTTGCACCAACATTTATAATAAAGACCTCCATACAACTTTACATTACCTGCCGTATGCAAAGTGACCTAAGCTCAATATCACTAGCGAATTTTCGCTAGGCACAAACAAACGCTAGCACATCTTTGCTATGAAATGCTCGCACTGCTGAAGTAACGCTAGTGAAAAGTCGCCAGGTGCAACTTCGTATATTAGTGAATTAGCGTAGTGGTAGCAAATTTGCACCTGGCAAAGTAGTGGGATGTGTGCGAAGTGGTCGCTGGCAACAATTCACCCTTTAGTGAATCTGCCCTCAGGATGCCCTAGCTGAGTATCAAAAATCCATTTTATACCCCATCCTAGGAGTCACATCAAATAAAACTTTCAACCATAGCCCTGTCACATTTGTTTTCCATAGCTCTTTTTACATGTATAATTGTCCTTAAGCCGAAGTGCATGTATAACTTCAGCTTGCGTATTGTATGTAATAGTACAAAACAGATGGATTGCCACACATATCATATCTCTGCTTTGAATTAAAGGGGACCCGTCACCCAAAAAAATGATTTCAAATCCTATTTTATCACGTTAGTCAAGCAAAATTAACTTCAGTTACACTATATAAATTATTAGGATCTTGTTTCCTTCAGTCTGGGAACTCATAATTATAGCAAGCAGGCAGGAGCCATTTTGTGGACACTGTTATTAAGACAAGCCTTGTGTCATCTCAGAATCTTGTTTGTGCACCAGAATGGGGGACCTGATGTCCATCCCCATGCCCTGGCTACACAATTAAATGGTTAAGAGAATGGGGGAATGTGGGGAGAGCAGTGACGTCTAAGAAGTGCTGAATGGAAAGTGAAAGTAATTGTCTGCCCCGCCTCTAAGGCATAGAGAAAGAGCAGGCAATATAAACAGCTAGTGCTTTAATAAAAAAAAAAATGGATTTCATGTTTAACTTGAAAAGTACTTTTATTAAACAGCTTTTTATGTCTGTGTAACAGGTCCATTTTAAGGTTTGACCATCAGGGGGGGAAAGGCACTAACACTTTCATTCTAGATATTAGAAACAGAAACAGGCACGGGCAAGGTGTTTTTTTTACAAAGGCATATGTAAGGGCACAGTTCTAAGGTCGAGAACAATTGTAGAAAACCTTGAAAGTAATCTTTCCCTTTTTTTTTTCTTTTAATTTGACATATCTAGTGTATTATGCACAACAAAGGAAATAATCAATTCAGCTATCAAAGGCGGCAATATCTAATCATAACAGGCCCTAGTAAAGTTTACAGTTGCATCTGTGTAAAAGCTCATCAGGACTGTGTCTTCTGATATCAGCGGCAGAAATTGTGTGAACCAGAGGATAATGATAAAGCTGCTTACTGTCTCTGGTGTTCAAAATGATGTGAATGTCAAGTCTAAAGAATTCAGCTTTGTCACCCAGCGATTTCTCTCTTAGATAAGAAAATGATTTCTATTTGTGCTTAACTTCTTAGCTTTCTTGAATCTGGTTTTGTAAAGAGAGGATTTAGTTAGAAAATCCCCTTCTGAGTGTTGATAACATTGTTGATTAGTATGCTCCAGAAAGAGGATATGCATTTTTACAAACCTGTCTATAAATCAGAGGTTGCTCTTAGAAAGGCTTATTATAGATGTAATAAAGTGATAATAATCGCCAACATAACATATTTAAGTCACCATTATTTTCTGCTCTTGCTTTGTGACATGTTTTGTAGAAAGCACCTTCTCTCTTTAATGCATGTCAAATAAAAACAGATTTTAACGCCATTGAATTCCCCTTCACTCCTTAACATATTTCTAGGAAACAGTACCTTGGAAAATCATAAATTCTTATAATAACTAACACAAATCAGTTGTATTACCTGACAAGCCATTTTGCCTAAATTGTATAGTTTGACTTGGCTATATAATTTTTTACCTGTATTTTTAGCATGTGAGTCTTGGTTTATGAAAAACCAAATTAAGAACATTCCATTGTACCACTACTAGTAGATAGTCCAACTCTTGTAGATTTGGTGGATTTGGTGGTTATAATGTGACAGGATGGGCAAACACCACCAATAGGACTCCAACAACAGTTCAAAAAATGGGGATTTGGCCTCATTGAAAGTCAATAGGGCAGATTTCATTCGTTTGCACTCTATCTCCAGGCGACTTTTTTCTCAGGCGAATGGCCATTGCTCCGCAAATTCAATAAAGTTTGGATTTTACTGAACGTTACCTGTTTAGCCAGAGTTAACTTCTCCACCTCAGACCAGGTGAACTGTTAAAATAAAGCTAGATCTTCCTCAATCTTATGTCACTTACATCATATCCTGTCTGCTGAAAATGCATTAAAGTTGAAGAAATGCTGGCAAAAGTCCTAACTTAAACTTTTTTTGGGTTAACATATTTGCCCAGACATTTGAGGGCCATGGAACATTCATTTACATACAGTTGGCTCATGTGTAGGGCACATTTGTAATAAATAGTGGCCACTTCAAGCATTTGCACCAAAGACGTCCATACAACTTTAATGTACCCGCCCTATTCAAATTGACCTAAGCGTAAGATCACAAGGGACTTTTCTGTAGGCATAAACGAGTGCTAGCGAATCTTCACTATGAAATGCTCGCACTGAAGAAGTATCGATATCGAAAAGTCGTCAGTGTTCGGCGCCCAGGACGCAACTGCATTTTAGTGAATTAGCATAGGGGTAATGAATTATGTCTTGGGAAACCACCCGTCTGCAGGAAATACAATACTAATCTCTGATTAAATCCACTATATCCATCAAGAGGTGGTCACACAAAGTCATACATCTAATTATGTGAGAAGTGTCAATATAATAAAAACCTGAATTATGTTATATGACATAATAACCAGTATAAAATATAATATATTACATTTCAGATTTACATAGGTGCAGCAATGTAACAGTGATGAGTATAACACAATGGAACAGTAACCCCCACAAACCCTAACACACAATCAAGAGCCAACACATTCTGCTATAACATTTTTTCCATGTGACATGTATTATTGCTGATAATGTCAAGACTGCAGCCCTGACTATTTCAGGAGTCCCTGAGGCAAGTTGTTGATGGTCTGAATACCAGGATGCATATCTATACAGCTGTATAAAAAACAGTGTTGAAATGCATGGAATATTGGTACTATACTTAAATGCCATGGTATACAATGCAAAATAATGTATAGCTCTAAAGCTACTTAATAATTTTATGCAAATGTTTAGCTGTGAGTAAGGGGCTGTATAATTCCCAGCAGTTCAATATATTTTTCATTCAATAAAACATTTTAGGAACATTAGCCCCCATGTCTGAATCTTGACTTCCCCAAATCTGGATCTTGACGTGGCATGCAGGCAGAAATAAGTACAGTGAAACCTCAATGTTACATCTTCCCATATTTTACACCAGGGCTGTCCAACTGGAGGGCTGTGCCACCCCCCCCCCCCCCTGTTGTGTGGCCCTCCACATGAAAGTCTGCCTGCTCTCTAGGTATCACTACAGAGATTAACTGGCCCCTGCATTGTTTAAACCTCAAATTCAGATTGAAATCCCCCTGTATTGTTCACACATGTAATCCCCCTGCATTGTTCAAACCTGTGACACCAGATTGAAACTACTCACACTGTTCACCTGTTCACACCTTAGCCAAAATGCTAATGGGGCACCAGCACTGTGTCACTGTTTGTAATACATCTTAGAGTGGTCCTGATGGGTTTCCCTGTCTTCTGCTCTGTTCTGCTCTATGCTCCCTGTGTGTGTCATACTCTGCCTGTTCTATTCTCCCTGTGTGTCATTCTCTAACTGCCCTTTACTCCATGTGTGTGTCATACTCTGCCTGCCCTATGCTCCCTGAGTGTGTCATACTCTGCCTGGTATACAGTATATATATATTTTATATATACCAGCTAGGTGTTTTGACTTGTGAGGTATTGGCATAGTAATAAGGTTAACTAACAAGGTAAACTTGCTTTTCTCCTATTAGTATTCCTTAGGACTGTTGCATTTCAACAAGCACCTTTTTGTCTCTAGTTTTACCTCTATTACTTCTGCCTTTCTTTACCCACTGCTCTCTCTCCATAATGTATTTTTCTCCATCTTGTATATCTATATATATTCATTTATCACAGCTAAGGTTGCCACCTTTTCTGGAAAAAAAACACCGGCCTTCCTATATATTTATCTTTTTTCCCTATTATACCATCATTTTTACCAGCCAGGCCTGTGGTTCCTCACTTTTTTCCCTTGCTGTCCAATTTGTATATTCTTTCCAAAGGTTCATTCACTCTGCAGAACATAAAGAAATGTATTTTGTTGACAAACATTTTGAAGTACATGGAGTTTCTCCTTTACCTGCTTATTTTGCTTTATAAACAGCAACCTATTTCATAGGGCTGCTTCATTATGATGACAATTTTTTTAATATAAAAAAGCACATTAAGGACACAAAATAAGTCACAAGGCATTAATTGTATGCTGCTGATCTTCTTTTCTGGGAGGGTGCACATTTTACAGTTAAAACCTTGTTTAAACCAGATGATAATAATGAACACACTATATTGTATATTTGTTCAGGCTCTACACAAAACACATAGATTTCCACCTTCACTGAATCCAGACACTTCCGATCTAGATTAAAAATCACAGCTTACCTCTGGTCCCTGGGTGATTAATGATGAATAGTTTTTCTTCAGGAGTAAAGAATTATCCCTGGGGCTCCACAGGTTGATAAAGAAATGAATCTCTGAAATGAATAATTCCCAGAGTTGAGTTTTTTGTTTAATAACTCTGTTGTTAGTGATTGATTGGAATAGGTTGGTTGGTGTGTTTGTATGCGTGGGGAGCATAAGGGTGTGCATAATGTTAGGATAGCAGCAGAGGTGGGGGAGGTAGCTGTCTCATATTAATACACAGCAACTGTTAAGCACAGAGGGGAAAAAATCAATAGATAAAACTCAAGAAAAATCACTCAATCTTTTCTTGCGCCAGCATTGCAAATGATTTTGGAAACATTACCTTTTTGACATTCAAGAGCCATAGGAGAATTTGGGGTGGGGAGGGGCAAATACATTTAAGTGTAAATGGAAAAGCATCAATCAGAAGGCACAATTTATTCTGCAGACCTTTATTATTCTGTTTGTATCTGAGTGAATGATATATATCTATATACTGTATTCCATTCTTTCTTTTATTTAAACAGAATTGGGGAGGTAGTGAAGGTGATTATTTCAGGTATGAAGGGGCCTCAATAGATTTACATATATACTGTTATTTTTTATTTTTTTTATGTGACAGCATATTTTTTTCATAATAATATGGTAATAATAGCAACAGAATGAGGATGGATGGAAAAACCCCTCTTGAATATTTACAGTTGTGCTCAGATATTACTAATATACATCAACAAAGATCCATGGAATACTATATGATTTTTAACTGTCTCTTGGTCAGGGCAAACTGTCTATACATTGATCTAGTGGTTTGAAAGGTTTCACATTTTTCAACTGACCAGTGGTTTATCCTCTGTTTATCTTTTGCTTCTCCCTCAGTCCTAGCCACTGATGCATGAGTCTGGTCATTCAGCCAAAAGGATGTGATAGGGCTTCCTCTCCTTCAACATTTCTGTGACGTTGAAGGAGCAACTAAAGTCTAAAATAGAATAATGTTAGAAATTCTGAATTTTGTATACTAAATATAAACATGAACTTACTGCACCAGAAGCCCAATTAAACAATGATTTATGCTTTTAAAGTCGGTTCAGGGGGCTGTCATCTTGTAACTTTATTAAACATCTTTGCAATACCAAGACTATGCACATGCTCAGTGTGGTTTGGGCTTCAGTTGGGAGGTTAAGCTTATATATAAATATAGCCTTTGGCAGTTGCACCCTTTTTGCCTAGAAGATGTATTCATTAAAATCACCAGAAATTCTGTATCTCTACCTGCATGATTTGTGCTAAAGTCAATTATTTTGTGATATTTTGTTTGTACTTGAATCAAATAGTGAATCTAAGGGGCACATTTACTAAGAGTCGAATATCGAGGGTTAATTAACGTATCGAAGGATTTTAATCCATCGATCGAAAAATTTTCCTTCGATCAGAAATTGCTTAAAAAGCTTATGGGGAAGGTCCCCATAGGCTAACATTGGTGCTCGGTAGGTTTTAGGTGGTGAAGTAGGTAGTCAAAGTTTTATTTAAAGAGACAGTACTTCGACTATCGAATGGTTGAATAGTCTAACGATTTTTAGTTCGAATTGTTCGATTCAAAGTCGAAGTTGTAGTCGAAGTAGCCAAAAAAAACCTTCGAAATTCAACGTTTTTTTCATTCTAATCCTTCACTCGAGCTTAGTAAATGTGCCCCTTACTGTTTATCAAAATCTGACACCCAATTCCAAAAGTTTGAAAATTCAAAAGTCTCTAACTTCAGTATGATGAAGCATCTATGAAATGTTATTTGTTGCCATAGTTCCCCTTTAAAGATTTTTTTGTTGTTTTTTTAAAATGCCCATCATATACAAATATAGTTATCATAGAGTTAATGTCTGCTGGACTGAGTATTTGGCTTCTTCAATCTCTAAACGTCTATACTCACGTGGAAATAACACTAGAGAAGCATAATTAGTTTAACAAGTAACCAATGATTCATACTAAGTGAATATATGAATGCAATGTTATCAGTTTTCCAATGTGTGATAGACACTGTGACAGTGCAAATGTGTGTGTTCAGTTAATCTGGTTTATGGTTTAGCTAATAGCATTTTGTGGCTGCAACTTCATCAGACTGATATGTTTTCAGGCAACCATCATTCAGGTGTGCCATAATGGCAGGGATTTTCATAGTCCCCAGCAAGAAGAAGTTGAGAACAATTGGTTGTTGGTGATACAACTAAAATGTACTTGTTACTAATAATAATAATTATAATGACAGTAACATTTTCTCCCGTGGGACTCAAAGTGCTTAATACATTATGGAATAAGAAAATGTTACTTGTATTCGAATATCCAGAGTGAATAAAAAAGTCTTGAGTCTTCTTTTAAAAACATCAAGATTTTAGTGCCCAGATTTTAGTGCTACTCTGGGCACCTTTAGTATTCCTGAGTCTGAAGAGCGAAGGGGATGGGCAGGTTTATGAGGAATCAGAAGCTCTTCCAGATACACAGGACCTTGATTATTAAAAGGAAGGGAAGAATAACAATTTTGAAGACAATCCTCCATTTAATTGGAAGCCAATATAGGGAGCATAGAACTTGTGTTATGTGGCAATGGTGGTTTTGATGGATAAGTAGCCTGGCTGTTGCATTTTTTTTTATCAATTCTAATAAGTGCAGGGGAGACCATAACATAATTTGCCCATGGGCTGTTACCTATAGCAACCAATCAGATTACTGCATGCATTGTTCTTCTTGCAGCTGTCTTTAAAAAGATAGTCACTGATTGGTTGCTATAGGTAACAGCCCATGCCCAGTGTTGATAAATGAGCCCCAGTGACTCCTAGTGGCGGTTCATGAGAATAATCCTCTCCTCAGAAACTTTGCCAATGTCCATTTTATCTTACACCAATTGCTAAAGCAATTAACCCTTTGCTATACACAAAAATATTTTTTTATAAAAAGATTTTTTTAAAAATTCATTTTACAAATTTAAATGTAAAATGAATTTTTAAAAACATCTTTTTATACATTGGCAAAGTTTCTGAGGAGAGGATTATTCTCATGAACCGCCACTAGGAGTCACTGTGTTTCAGCCTATAAATTTGTATAGTCTCTTTTGTATATTATCACTGATGAAGGGCCATGCGGTGCCGAAACGTTTGATCTGTTGAACTGTGTCAAGAGCACCATGGATTAAATCTTGGGATCACCCCACTTGTTGCATAAAAAGGTATCGGCTTTTCGTTTATTGTTGGATTAATTGCTGGCCTGTGGCAAGGCCAGTGCCAATACCTGCATCCCCTTCTGCCTAACTTGGGTTTAGCTTAAGCCAGTTCAGGTTCATCCATACTTGGATGTACATTCACTAAAGGACAAAGTAACTAACGCTAGCGACAATTCGCCAGTGTTACCACCTGCAGGGACACTATTCACTAACAGGCGCAAGCGTCAATTCGCTAGCGAAAGAGACTGTGGCTAGTGTTCGTTCGCACTCTATCGCCAGTCGACTTTTCGCTCCGCAAATTCAGTGAAGTGCAGATTTTACAGAACATTACCTCTTTCGCCAGATTTGACTTTGCTGCCTCAGACCAGGCAAGTGCTTAAAAGAAGCTAGAACTTCCTCAATCCAGTCACTTCCATCATATCCTGTGCGCCAAAAATGCAAAAAGTTCAAAAAACGCATGCGACTTTTCCTTTTTTAAAGCGGGATTGCCTGCAAAAGTTCTTACAAACTTTTTTTGGGTAACCAGTTTTCTCCACACATTTTATAACATATGGAACATTAATTTTACAGTGGGCTCATGTATAGGGCATTATATCAACTCTCTTGTCTTTATTAAGGTTCCCTGGACATTTGTAATAAAAAGTGGTAACTGCAAGCATTTGCACCATTTATAATAAAGACCTCCATACAACTTTAAATTACCCGCCCTATGCAAATTGACCTAAGCGCAAGATCACTAGTGAATTTTCGCTCGGCACAAATGAACACTAGCGCGTCTTCGCTCAGAAATGCTTGCACTGCCGAAGTAACGATAGCAAAAAGTTGCCAGTGTTCTTCGCACAGGACGAAACTCCCATATTAGTGAATTGGCTGACCTGTAGCACATTTGCACCTGGCGAACTGGTGCGAGATGTGCGAAGCTGATGCTGGCAAAATTTTACCAGTTAGTGAATCTACCCCATTGTTGGTAACTAAGGCCACGGTGCTTAATGATATGAGTGATAGCATAAAGATGGCAAATAGCATTGGTGATAAGATGGAACCCCATAAGGTAATAGGAATGATGAGTGTACTCCAGTTGTGACTCCATTTTGTGACCTGCCTGACAAAAAGGATTGGAACCAGTCAAGCACTGTGTCTTCTGAAGCACAGAATGTTGTGGTTAGTAAATTTGCCCCAGCCCCAGCAATTGGGAGTGGTCATGGCATCAAGTGAAGGGGTGTGGGGTTATAACTGTAAATCTGAGCCACTGGATTTTGTTTGTTGTTGATCTGATCCATCAAGAAGGACATAACATTGTTGCAGTGCTTTTGGACATGACAAACCTTTGCATGAACAAGTCCCATCAGACGTGTTTGTGGCACTGTAAATGTGAGAGCTATTTGTATCACACTCTATTGTCAGGAATAATTTCAATTAAGTTTTAGTTGGTTCTTTCTGAATATTACTTACGCTAAAGCTGGCCACAGAGGCAAAGATCCGATCGTATGAATCAACGTACGATCGGACTTTCCCATCTCCCGACCTGCCACTAACCATAAAGATCAAAGTCTTACCATTCGGAAGTCGTAAGAACAGATCAGCTGATGTTCTACCTCTGACAGCAATCGTACGATAGTTATGTCTGACAAAGCTAGTGACAGTCTCCCACTGAAAATCGTATGATCGGCAATACCCGCAGAAATTTTCTAACCTGTCTGAGCAACCAAACGACCGATCTCCGCCGGACGAAAAATGACGGGACTCTCCACACAAGGTCCGAATATCGTACGGATTGAGGATTCTTTCGGATCCTTACTTCTATGGCCTGCTTCAGTCTAAATCCGGATCTAATTTTGTAACCGAATAAAGAAATGCTGTGGAAACAAGCCAGGATAAAGCCATGCTTGGGTGGATGTCTAACATGGCTATACATTTAATTTCTAAAATTGCCTTGTGGATGTTTTAGATTTGTGCAAAAGCTGTTACTAATACAACAGGAAGGAATATAATGTTGGCTACGCCTTAAACAGCTATGCCAAGAAAAGCTGCATCCCTTTTTTCAAACATATTCTTTCAACACAATGAGATTTTCATACAGCCATACACTTTTTCTGACCTGCTATTTATAATGTGTGTTTAATTTCAGAACAGTGACAGACAAACAGTAGTTCCATTTAAGTCAAAGGCATGGTGGCTGGCAAAGTCCAATCTGTTTCTTCCAGCCTGTTAGTGTGCACTGTAGAGCTTTATAAATGTCACTCCGAGGCTATGAAAATAATTTGTGAAGATCACCTTTGTCTAAAGGCATCCCATCTCCCTCAGAGTTTAATGACCATGTTCTCCAGCTGCAGACTCAGAGCCCAGAGCTCAACTCATAACTCACAGCATTATGGGCTACATTTCCTGCGTATCATTATGTGGAAATGAACTAAGAAAACCTTTTCTCTCCAGTCAGCATTCGGTCTGCTCTATATAGTGAATACTTTGTGGAATAAAGCACACACACAAAAAAGTGTCTTCATGATGTGATAGCCAGAGCAATAATATTATAATAAGTGCTCCTGAGAGAGAGAAAGGTTCAGCAAAAGTTTACTCTAGGGTTTGAAGCCAAGGATATTAGACAGCCATTTGGAAGAATAACAACCATACAAATTCTTATCCAGCAGCTCTATGATGTGACCATTTGAAAATGCTATATGCAAATCATAGTGGATGATGGGCAACAACAATGTAGATGTTAATTGTCATATTCATTTGCATGTGCAAGCCTAAAAGATGTGTCTGAGAATTTGTTCACACTGGCCTGTTTGTACTGAGGCTGTTACTTTGCTTTAGTTACAATTCGACAAAATCTTCTATATAGTAGGGTCTCTTAGTGGTACAATGGTTACTCACCACATCAAGGAAGTGGCCCAGGTGCACTGCCCTGGGCCCTCAGCACAAGGGGCGGATAAACCGAAATCTCGAATAGAAGCAGGCACTCAAAGGCAAAAACTTCCACCAGGCAGATGTTCCAAAAGTGAAGAAGTTTATTGTGTCAAAACAGCCTGACACGTTTCGTGTTCCAAACACTTAATCATAGGCTGTTACTTTGCTTTAGTTACAATTCGTACTGGTCAAAATTGACTGCAGCACTTTAACATGGCATGTAGACCCAGATCTCTGACTGCCTCTTAGTTATTTCCTCCTGGATGACCCTAGCTCATGGTCTTCCTACCCAAACCTTTTGTCATTACTACAGATGGCATTTCCATTAACCCTGGCTTGCTGTCTGGAGTTATCTCTCACCAAAACCTATCCTTCTCTAATCTTCTAATCTAATCTAATTTCTCTTCTCTAATCTTATTAATGACATTGCCATAACCTGATGCTTCTTCCTCTGTAATATTGTATAGATATAGATAGCCCATTTCTAAACAGATAAAATACTAATATTTGCCCTTATCATATCCTGCTTAGACTACTGCAGTCTCCTACCAGCAGGTTTCCCAGACTGCCACCCAGTGGCATAACTAGAGTGCACCTGCCCCCCTCCGCAAAACAATCTTCAGAGGGGCCCAGAATACTCTGATCCCCATCCTCCTGTCCACTTTCTGTCTTCTCCTACTCCCTGTCCACCCACTCTCGACCCAACCCCACCAACTTCCCTGATCCATGCTGACTTGTATTCAGATACCCCGCTGCAGGTAAGAGAGCTGCTGGGGAAGGTGGTTTCTTGTTAGCTATAGAGGAAGTAGACCTGCAGGTCTGCTTCCTCTATAGTTACGCCACCGCTCCCACCTATCTTCCTGCTGGTTGTTTACAAAGCCATTAACTTTCTGTACCACAATTCACCAGTTATATTTTCACTTAGAATTCCCAGGAGATCCTTTGTTATCCTAGGAACTCTGTAGTGTACGACATAAAGACCAGAAATTCTGCTATGTCTTTAGACTTACACTATAAGAACCACTGGTTTGGCGAGGTTCTCAAATGAGCAGATCTTTCCTCCGAATTTGCCTACCTAAGATGGGAGATATTGGGCTAATCTGGTCATTTGGCCCTAGGGAATATGAGCCGTTGGAAATACCAGATGTACAAGTAAGGACTGCATCAATAAACCTATGTGGTCCTTGATCTGAAGTGTTAATCAAATCTGCTTGATCAACATCTGGACGATTTTCAGTCAGATAACAATTGGATTGGTCCATCAGAGGTCTCAAGGGCATGAATTGGCACCTTAAATCTGCCCATGTATGGCCACCGTTATTACCTCTTGGAATTATTACCTACAGTATCTTAAACAAGAGTGAAGTGTGTAGGAATGGTTGCGTAATAAGGAGGCACATATTTCAAAGATGCTATACAACGCTACAAATTTCACATTTTAATTTGACTCTGATTTCTCATGTTATAGTGCTGAGAAATTTGTTATATAATTCATTGTGTGACAAGGTCTGTACCATTGGAGGAATAATATAAGCTATATACTGCATGGGTATATGTTTCTTTAACACTATAGAGTTTTAGGGTCACAATAAGCCCACTGTAATGTTTTCTTCAATCAAACACACACACACTAGTCTATTTAAATTATTGACCTGTATAAATATTGTCACTTTATTTCAAAATAACTAACTCTGTATTGTATTGTTTCTGAGGATTGGTATATTCCAGGGTACCCAATACCTACTTGACATTTAAAACTAAAAGTAAATGAAGCATAGCCATTCTTGGTATAATAAATCTAGCTCTATAATTATCCGAGATAGGTATCTACTCCTTCCCACTGGAACAAGAAATCTAAAAACCTGTAACTGGAAGATCAGTAACATATTCTTTCCTGTTCCCTTTTGAAAGGAATAATAAGGCTGTACTAGTGTGCTTGCTTGGGGAAATGACCTTTTCAAAATATACAAGAGTCATTTAGTTGGTCACAAAATGTGTTAATAACAAAATGTGATTGATTTTATGTGTAATTTCAGGTATAGCAAACCTTGCTTTGATAAATGGCAATAAAGAGCACAGCCAGTGCTCCCAGACCTTCAGCAGAGGGGGTTGGCACAGGAAAATTTCAATGCAGGCTGGCCCATACCGGACCAGTGTAGTTGAGAACCAGGAGCTAAAGATTATCTTTAAAAAATATTCACGTTTATTTTCCATTATTAAAAAACAAAAGCCTTACGTGTGTTGTGTTTCCAAAGGACACTTAGGGGCACATTTACAAAGCTTGAGTGAAGGATTCGAATTAAAAAAACTTTGAATTTCGAAGTGTTTTTTGGGCTACTTCGACCATCGAATGGGCTGCTTCGACCTTCGACTACTACTTCAACTTCGAATCGAACGATTCGAACTAAAAATCGTTCGACTATTCGACCATTCGATAGTCGAAGTACTGTCTCTTTAAAAAAAAACTTTGACCCCCTAGTTCGCCATCTAAAAGCTACCGAAGTCAATGTTAGCCTATGGGGAAGGTCCCCATAGGCTTGCCTGTGATTTTTTGATCGAAGGATATTCCTTCGATCGTTGTATTAAAATCCTTCGAATCGTTCGATTCGAAGGATTTAATCGTTCGATCGAACGAATAATCGTTTGATCGCAGGATTTGCGCTAAATCGTTCGACTTCGATATTCGAAGTCGAACGATTTTAGTTCCTAGTCGAATATCGAGGGTTAATTAACCCTCGATATTCGACCCTTAGTAAATCTGCCCCTTAGTCATATGCTTCACGAAACACATAAGACTTTTGTTTTTATAATAATGGAAAAATAAACATGAATTTTTTAAAACGCTAATCTTTGGCTGCTGGTTCTCAACTACACCGGTCTGGTACGTGCCAGCCTGCATTGAGCATGCATGCATTGTTGGAGCAAATCATTCTTCACCTCTGATCTGAATACTGCATGATTGTCCAGTCCTACCATGGGTCTGGCATCAATTCTGTGAATTTTCGAAGGAAAAAGAAGAAAAATGCATTAAGAATACACATAAAAAAATCCATAGTGTTAATATCACCATACTGGTCTATCCACTTGTTGTTCATTGCATGTAAGATTATAAAAGAAAACATATGAGAACAATAATGTTATATCCTCAAACCGGATTTGTCAGGCATATTTCTCACATCCAGTATATAATGCATCTCAGATACAGATGGTCACATAAGTTGACTACGGACAGCTGGCTATATTTCCCTGACTTACTCCTGCAGGGAACAACTGTTTCTCAGCACCATAGAACGTGACTTTGCAAACAACCTTCCCCACTGGAGAGCAGTGAATCTCCACATTTAGATAAATCAAAGCCATATTACTTTGTTTGCCAGGGTGTTTTGAAGGGAGTTAGAACAGCCCTACTGTTCAAGAGAATCATAGGCATATCAAGATTTTATACTTTCTTACTTGGTTTATGTATTCGCCTCTGCTTAACTACATTCATTTAGAAGAAGATTCCCCTTTTTTTCATCCATCTCTTAAAAAAGGATTTTCAGCCAATATAACAGTTACAGCATGTATCACTTTTTATAGCAAATGCCTTAGAGATATGGTTATGTTAAAACCTGGATGCAAAATATCATTTGTAGCATTTCCAGAGGCACTGGCAAGATTCCTGAGTGTACGCATGAATATTACCAAAGGTTTTTTTAATGAAAGCAATACATCAACTCCGTTTCTTTTTTTATTCTTTACTTAAGAGGCACTATGCTGAATGTTAATATTTTAATAACAAAGACTTAAATGGGTGTTTAGAGATTCCAATTAGCCATAGGGTAAAAACTGCAATGTCTTTTGTCTTTCATGGTATCAAATGAAAATCAAGTATCCAGAAAGCAGAATTGCCTGTGAAAGCTGCTTTGTCTGTACAGGGCGCTGCCTCCTCAGATGGCTGAAATACAAAAAAGGAGGGTTGGTGGTGCACTCCTAAGGCTAAATTAAAATGTGTTTAAGTGCAATGGAAGTGCACCCTTCTTCCACTATATTTGTGATTCATTCAGCTTGTTATGGATCTGACTTCCTCAGGTTCATAAACCACAGCAAAACTTGCTGGGCTTGAATCTATTGATAAGTTGAATGTATTACAAACATTTGTAATTGCAATACTTCTTCTGTTGATTCTTTAATGTAATTTCCATCCCAGTGCAAAAACTGAGGGTCAGCTGATTTCCAGGCCATGCTGGACAGGTGGCCTAGCCAACCCGACTGGTCTACCTGATAACCCCGCCCACCCCCCACGAGCACAAACAATGAAGCAGGCAGCTGTGGAATGGATTGGATGAATAGATGGATGAGAAGAAGGTTTGGAGAAGAGGACTTGGACTAGGGGTAAGCAGACAGAAGAGGTATGTGCCTAGCACTCCACCACCATGGTTGCACCTTAGTTTGTTGACTTCGCCTACTAGTTGCAGCCTTGGACTCAGTGAAGAATGAGCAAATGTTTTGCCTTGCAGTTTTTGCAAATCCGCACTAGAATTTCTGCACGCATAATTCTTTTGCCTAAAAAAACATATTTTTTTTGTTTGTGCCAGAAAAAAACTTAATTTGAATTTCTCCAGTTTTGGTTTTGACAGAAAATATATATATTTTCGTACTGGGAAAAACTGAGAAAAAACACCAATTACTTTTCTTTTAACTGCATTTCGTAAAATATTTACATTTTTTGGCAAAGCAAAATCAATTAGTTTTGCTCATCACTATCTTCCAGTATAAAGTACATAGTAACAATAATAAATAAATAAAGTAAATTTTAACAAAGAGGCCTTTAATATCACATACTGTATATCAGTTTTTTGTAGTGTAAGGGTCCTGTCGCAAGAGGCTGTTTCTCCACCTAAATATAAATGCCTACTTACAGTACGTAAAATAATATGCTATGATAATACATTTAAAGCTGTAAACTCCAGAGAAAACTGCCCTTCTGGGTTGATTGCTGTACACACTAACCCTTTAATCATAAGTTTGCTTGCTCTTCATATGCTTGCTCTTCATAAGTTTGCTTGTAAATTCATATGAGACGCAAAGGGTATATTTATAATGAACACCACTGAGGGAACTAAGGAGAATTGCTATACCTGTGCCAAAAGCAAGTCCAGTTTGTACTGTTATTCTGCCTAGCACAGGAACAGAGGTAACCTTTCACCGGTCATATGCTCACTCTGTATTTACCATTATAAAGGTACCCACAGTTCCAAATATGCACTTGCAATGCATTAAGCACATTTTAAATACTGCAAGGATCAAAATTGATATCCCTTATGCATTTTGTAATCATACCACTGCTACTTGGAACTAAAAATAAAAAGCTAATGTGCCTTCTAGGTAGATAAGTGAAGTAGTACAATCCAAGAGTGAATCTCCCTGCCTGGTTGCTGTACATATTGACAGTTAATAAGATCAGAAGTTCCATGCATCTGCCTTTTATATTACAGACCAAGAGCAGAGATTAAAGAAAAAAAACAAGTGGAGACAATTGTCAATTTTAATAAAAGTTAATACATCTCGTATCATAGGGAAAGAGCAGAATAAGTCTTCAGAATTGAATCTTGCTGCATTAGAAGCATACAGAAACTGACAGACAGAAAAAGAAGTGTTATTACTTTCAAAACCTGTAAAAAAAAATCAAAAAAAATATATAAATGTGTGTGTGTGTCTCACAGTGTCTGTACAGGAGCTTGCCTTCCTAAGGCAAAAAGGAACTCATTCACAAACTTACCAGCCATCAACTTCTCAACCATATGATCCTGTGCATTTGATAATGTAAATATTTTAGAAAAATTCCGTTCTCAAAGAAGCCATATTTATTGAGAAAATTAACATAGTGAGTAGGAGAGTTCTGTTTCATATTATAATATGTGCAACGTAAGTTTAATAATAAACTTGCCCTACTTGTGATCTCTTGTTTGCCCACTCACTACCTATAATGGGGGGGGGCACCTTCATAGGGACACTTCATTGGGGGACACAACTGCAAATAATATCATATCAGATGCCAAATGGGCCCCATGTGAGACTAGTAAACACCTAATTATTATAAAAATAGATTATTTTGCTTTATCTGAAACCAGAGGATGACCTGGGGTAAAACATAATGTTATTCACCATAAAAGAAAAAAAATGGCTATTGCTTGGATGTTTAATAACCTTTTATTTCAGTATAAACACTCTTCCTATATTGACAATTAAACTTCCTCTTGCCAACATGCACTGTCACCTGATTGTTATGTACATTAAATCCTTAAACATTTACTATATAAGATTTGCCTAAATTGGTAAGTAATTAATTAGCTAGTTTGTTACCACAGCAAAGATTAAAAAACGTAAATGTATCCAAATTATAAGGCCACTAGAGGGGAATGAATACCTATGCCGGCATTGCTTTATGGTAATCTATTTGTCTGTGCCGACTATTAAAGGATGAAGTGGTCATCGCTAGCGAAATTTCACCAGAAGTAGAGGACAATCGCCAGGTGAATTTTCTCTCAGGCTAATGATCGTTACTCTGCAAATTCCCTAAAGTGCGAATTTTACAGAATGTTACTCAGAGTTTTCTTCGCCACCTTAGACCAAGCAAACTGATAAGATGAAGCTTCATCCTCAATCTTATGTCAGTGACATCATATCCTGTATGCCGGAAAGTCATAAAAGTTGTAAAAAAACACTGGAGTTTTTTCATTGTTTAAAGCGGGATTGCCTTCAGAAGTCCTAACTATTAAAGATTTTTGTGTTAACATTTTTTTTCCAACCATTTGAGGGGCATGCCACATTTGTTTAAGGGTGGGCTCATATCTAGGGCATTAGAGGATCTCTTTTGTCTTTATTTTGCTTCCTTGCTCATATTTTGCTCTTCCTTTAGGCAGAATTGAACGCTAGCGAAAGATCGGTAAGAAATGCTTGCGCTGGTGAATTAATGCTAGCAAAACTTCGCCAGCGTTCGGCTGTTGAGACACAACTTCACATTTTATTGATTTAGAGCAGTGGTAATGGAATTATGCCTGGCGGAGTGTCGCGAAGTGTGGCGGAGCATGTGTGAAAACCCACATCAAAGCACTCCCACTGATGCACTTAGCCACTCTTTCTCCTATTTTAAGAAAGGCTACCACAATAGGATAGGCTACAAGAAGGATTATGAGACTATAGCACAATAGGATAGGCTACAAGAAGGATTATGAGGCTATAGCACAATAGGATAGGCTACAAGAAGGATTATGAGATTATAGTACAATAGGATAGGCTACAAGAAGGATTATGAGACTATAATACAATAGGATAGGCTACAAGAAGGATTATGAGGCTATAGCAGAATAGGATAGGCTATAAGAAGGATTATGAGACTATAGCACAATAGGATAGGCTACAAGAAGGATTATGAGGCTATAGCACAATAGGATAGGCTACAAGAAGGATTATGAGACTATAGTACAATAGGATAGGCTACAAGAAGGATTATGAAGCTACATTACAATAGGATAGGATACAAGAATGATTATGAGGCGATAGCACAATAGGTTAGGCTACAAGAAGAAGCATGAGACTATAGCACAATAGGATAGGCTACAAGAATGATTATGAGGCAATAGCAGAATAGAATAGGCTACAAGAAGGATTATGAGGCTATCACAGAATAGGATAGGCTACATGAAGGATTATGAGACTATAGTACAATAGGATAGGCTACAAGAAGGATTATGAGGCTATAGCACAATAGGTTAGGCTACAAGAAGAAGCACCATAGGATAGGCTATAAGAAGGATTGTGCGACTATTGCACAGAAGGATAGGCTACATAAGGATTATGAGACTATAGCACAATAGGATAGGCTACAAGCACAACGTAAATTTATGATATTGTAGCAGCTAAGGCAATATTACATTGTAATCAAGTAATGCTTACAGTTAATAAAAACATGGGAGTGGGTTATTTATGCATTTTTTCAAATACACAGGAAAAAAATAACATATGGTTTATAGTTTTACAGTATAGTGTAATCTGCAAATGTGACCACATGACTTTTTGAACCATTTATTATGACAGGAATAAAAAAAGAGACACTGAAGTAAGCCCTGTTCTGGTTTTTGTAATGCTCCACTTACATCTTTTGTTCCACTTTTGCTCTGATAGCCTCTGCTTTCTCTGTCTTCTTCCGTTTCTATCTAAGCAGATGAAAATAAATGCTAGGCCTAGCCCCTCTTATATTGAATAGTGTTGAAAGCTAACCAAAAGCTGAGCTTTATCACATCAACTGCCTTCATCCACTTTACCCCTTACCTCTTCCTACGAACTAATATGATTTGCTTGGCATGAGCAATTTTTCATGAAATAATGCTGACTCTCTGTAATCAATTTATGGTTTTGTTATATTACATTTCTGAAAGGCATCACTAATATCTCTTTCCTCATTGCTACTCACCTCAACTGTGATCTGTGTCAAGAAGAGACTGGAACCCATGAGTCAACACAAGTTTTAAAAAAAAAAGTGTACAGGGTAGGGTTGGTGAATTATACACAAATGGTTAATTTATTTTTTAAATATCAATCTTGTACATGGTATTTTTATCTGCAGATTTCTCGCATGCCTCCTCTGTAATCCTATCCTATAATGTTCTGATTTGAGTATTGTCTACTTTGTCCTCAGAATGCATCCTTCCCTCCCAAATGAAAAGGAGCATTTACAGGTAAAAGTACAGGTATGGGACCTATTATCCAGACTGCTTGGGACCTGGTGTTTTCTGGATAAGGGATCTTTCCATTATTTGGTCTCCATAACGTAAGTTATTGGGTTAACATTGAATAAACCTAATAGGACTGTTTTGCCTTCAATAACTATGAATTGTATCTTTTTACAAGGCACTGTTTTATTATTACAGAGAAAAAGGAAATCACTTTTAAAAATGTACCGGTAAGTTCTTTGATTATAATTAGAGATGCACCGAATCCACTATTTGGGATTTGGCCGAATCCCCGAATCCTTCATGAAAGATTTGGCTGAATACTGAACCGAAGCTGAATCCTAATTTGCATATGCAAATTACTGACAGGAAGGTAAAAAGTCGAAAAAACATTTTTTACTTTTTCCTTGTTTTGTAACAAAAAGTTACGTGATTTCCCTTCCCGTCGTTAATTGGCATATGCAAATTAGGATTTGGTTCGGCCAAGCACAAGGATATGGCCGAATCCGAATCCTGCTGGAAAAGGCCGAATCCTGGATTCGGTGCATCCCTGATTATAATTATAATCCCTGATTATAATGGAGTCTATATGAGATAGCCTCCCTGTATTCAGAGCTCTCTGGATAATGGGATTCTGGATAACAGATACCATACCTGTACACAGAAAGGCTGGGTTCCCTGTTGGATGCTACATGGGTTTTAGCAATCATACATGACAGATAATCAACAACAGTAGTTCAATAGCCAAAACCTGCAAGTGACAGTACACAAAATGAACCACAAATGGTACAGAATATTTACCAAAAATAAACTGCAGGCAACAAAATAGAGAGACGTGAAGGGTTGTTTACAACCACAAGTGCAGTCTGTAAAGTGCAAATTAGGACACACACAGCAATTTTACCCACAATGTAGTGTTTTTCCCCTAACTTTGGCATCATTGTGCCCAACGCTTCAATGCGAAACAGAATTTGCCTATGCATGTGGTAACAAATTGGATGCAAATTGCAGCTAGTGATGAGTGAATCTGTCCCGTTTTTCTTCGCTGAAAAATGTAACGCAACAGCAAAAAATTCGCAAAGCGCATTGAAGTCAATGAGAGTCAATTTTTTCTTACACACGACAAATCTTATATGTGCGACAATTTTTTCTCACTTGAAATGCATTTATCAAGAATCAAGTAGAGGATTGCACACTGGTGAAAAATAAAACTATTTATTACATCAAAAAGAAGGTGGTTGCAAAGAAAAATTAATTCAAAATAAAGGTCATTGGCCCAACGCGTTTCGACCAACGATGGTCTTCCTCAGGGGCGATTAAAACATAGAAAGAAAAATGCATTAAAATCAATGAGAGTTTTTCTTATGGTGATTTATTTGTCGTGGCGAGTGCCATGGCAAGGGTAGATGTAGTTCAACTGTTCTCTTGCATCAAAAGGCAAGAGAGCTTGTATATAGTAAAGACCACAGAAGCAAATTACAAGATGCAAGAGCTCAGAATTTAAAGACCATACAGCCCTAAATTATAATACCTAGGACATGAGCTTTATTACTCTGAATAAAGGCTAAACCACAAAAAAAAGGTTGTATTATTGCATGAACCATTTCATTTGCGAGATTTTCTAGCCACTAATTATCTCTCTCTCTTTCTCTCACTATATATATAAATATACTTTTTTTACATACCGTACACATTATTGTGTTTCCGTTTCTGTACACTCAGTCACACCTTTTCCATGATATCTAAGCACAAAGAGAAAAATCTATTTTTCTTTGACATTAGTACACAGTGGCATTTGGTATAACTCATAATGTTGTAGAGATCTACCAAGCACTGTGATGCATTTAAACCTGTGGAAAATGCTTTATTACTGAATTTAATTATCCATAATTCTCAGGCATATTGATCCCTAGGTAAAAACAATGCATTCTTTTCTAGTATGACTTTTCTGAGATGTCACGTAGCTGAGTATTTGAACTTTATTGCAACTGAAATTTATGTCTCTTCACTAAGATACAAATCAAAAGAACTGATTTTGCCTTATAACTACAGTATAGATTCCTAATTCCTCATGTGAGCCAGCTCCCCATCTCTTTCCACTTGCACAGCATTCTGCTTTGTAAAGCTGTATAGTACCATTGTTTGCACGGTATATGTATCTGTGGATTTTTTTTAGGCCAATGATTTTTAATGTATTAACAAGTTCTCTGAGTTGTGGCCAAGCTGAATCTCAGATAGAAATATAGATGATTTGCCTGAAGTCAGACACTGCATAGTATATACTAGTCTATGCTGATAGATGTAGTCAGGTGGCTTAGATGGGAAATATGATATATACATTAAATACAGAAGATGTATAGTTAGATCAATAGCAATTTTATATTGAAATATGAAACACGTGAAACACATGAGCAGTATTGCCAATACAGGAGTTCTGCTACAATACAATAGAAACTTTACTCTTGTTACAAACAGAAATGAGAGGAAATGAGAGGTTAGAGCACTTTGTTGTGTGTAAAAGGCAAGCAGACATCTGGCTGCAATACATCAGAGGTGTGTGTCCTTTCTGCACGAACTTTACAGTCTGTAAAACTTACATTTTCTAGTTGTTTTACATACACGCAGGCGCATACATACACACCCAAAATAGGCGGCATACATGTACATTTTCCGGTGAAAGACAGGTGTTTGTTCTACATAAACTATGTGATGTTCTGCCTTTTTCTTACAGTAACCAAATTGCTCAATGACTAATGTATTGGATGAAATGTCTGATCAAAATTCAGCAAGTGCTGCATATTTTGGAAATGGTTCTGAGTTGCAGCCATTTTGGAATTTGGGTTGCCATTGTTTTCTCTATCCTCCTTCAAGTTGGTGTAGACTAAGAACGTTAATTATCAACATTCACAGTTTTTTTCCACGATTCAAATAATTTTTTGCGCTAACATTAATGAATTTGAATAATGGTTTAACAAACATGATTTTTTGTTATTTAGCGAGGTGGCAAACGTGCTTGTAAATTAGCCCTTGTGTTATAATAAGCTATTTGTATCCTAATAATAGTATTTGGTTTCTGTATGTGTTTCATTCTTAGATATGCTTCAGTTGTCCTTTAAAGAGATACTGACACCAGAAATTAAAACCTTTTTACATCTATAGATTATATGCAAATATGCTGCATGGGTCCTGTATATTCATATTCTGCTTTGTCTTCCCACTTTTCTTGTGTAAACTAATCAGGCCAATGTGCTGTGAAATTAGAATACAAATAGCCAATGATTTGGGGCCCTATGATCCTAATGATATATGGCACGGTTGGACAGATAACAACTGAGGAAAATCCCTTCAGGGTAGTACCACACAGGCCTGCACACACCCCTAGTGTCATCTGATCACTGACCCTGACCACTTGTATGGCAGCCTAGCTAAAGGAGAGGATATTCCCATGCATGGCCATTTATCATCCCTTAATAGGTGTCAGGTATTGCTGGGATTTGAACCAGGAACCTCTGGGTTTCCAGCTTGATACCTTAACCATTTGGCCAGGTGAGCTGCCTGCAGGGTTGCTTGCTATATGTTACCTGGTCTCTGCAGCCCCAGCCCTGCTGCAGCCTGATTAGTTGCAATCAGCCATTCAGGGCTGACTCTGCCCTATTTGAGGCCAGCCCTTAGAACACTCCTTGCTGGAGCATTACATGGTCTCCCTAGTACTGCGGCAGCGCCCCTAACTAGGTTGTTCAAGCTCTTGCCCTTTTCCTTGTTATTCCTCCTTGCCTTGGTCTGCCTGTCCTTGTCTATCTAGTCTTATTTTGCTTTACCCTACCTTGTTCTTTCACAGCCTTGACCTTGATCTGACCCTTGCCTTGTCTGTTCTCATTTACTATTCCACCTTGTATCTTTCCCTGACTTCACCTTGTACTGACCTTGTCTCGCCTGTTCCTGATTCTTGCTTCCTGACCCTGCCTTGTACTTTGTACCCCCTCATCTCCCTCTGCTCCAGTCTACTCTCGCTATTCAGTCCTCTACTGCTATTCAGTCCTCCCCTGCTATCTTGCTATCCAGTCTCCTTCTGCTCCAGTGTCCTTCTGTGTCCTGTCCTCCCACTGTCCTGTCCCCCAAATCTACACCCGCACTGTCAAGTCTCATCCTCTTGGTCTGCCCCCAATCTATGCCTTCATCATGCTGTCCATTCTGGTCCTGACCTTCGCCCGCTCCATCCTGCACCTGTTCCAATCCCACTCGTCTCCCTGTTCTGCCTTTCCCTTTGTGTTCTGTGGACACAGCCAGTCCCTGCCTAAAGGACTTGCCTTCGCCCGTCTCTGCAGCGCCCCCTAACTAATCCTTGACAATAGGCAATTGGACACAAAGGGTCAAATTCACTAAAGAACGAATTTTGGCACCTCTCCCTGGATGGTTCAATAACACTTTAAAGCTCCAATCTTGCTAATACAATCACCACCTAATTTAATGACATCATTGTGGATTATGATCAACAGATTATACGGATTGGAGCAACATTCCAGAGGATATATATTCTTGAAAGAAGATTTACAAGTTATTCTGAATTGAGAAAGCCAGTTGGATGACTGGTGAAACGTCTTCAAGGAAAAAAAAAACACAGTCCAGTTGATTTCACTTATTTCTATATATAAATCCCAATAAATTTGAGTTTTAGTAATTAAACCCCTAAAGGTATGAAAATCCAAATTACAGAAAGATCTATTATCCGGAATATCCCAGGTCCTAAGCATTCTGGATAACAGGTACAAAGCTGTGCCAAGTAAAAGCTGTTGAGGTCCCATAGAAGTCAATGGAAACTTTGATCATACTATTGGACTATTTTTTAGCCTTTTAGAGGTTTCCAGAATTATTTTTTAAAAAAACTCAAATTATCAGAGGTTTTCAGCATTTGTAGCATATCATTCAGCCTTTTTTTCATTTGTACTTTTTTTATTTGGATCTTTTTATAATTTTCATGGCATTCGTAGTTTTAGAGAAATATAGGGGAATGTAATAAAAGTTGCAAAGTAGCAAAACAATTAGCACAAATAAGAATAAAAAGTCTAATTTCGCAATGTAATATTCCTTAATATAATAATATAATAATTCCTTAAACAGATATTACATTGCGAATTTAAATTGCGCATTGCTAATTTTAATTGCGCACTGCCCACTTTTAAGAAGTGCTTGTAGTTCGTGTAATCTTTCTTTTCAGTTAGAAGTTTTATTACATTCACTGCGCACTGGTGCTAACTATAAAATTCGCAAACCTTCTTCCAGTGTCGGAAGTGGTCACAGTGGTTCGCAAAACCTATATTAAATTCGCACAAAAACAAATTTGTTCGCACAGAGGCATAACTTTTCAGATTGCGAATATTTTTTTCGTTACTGAATTTTAATACATTTCTCCCATAGAGTTAAATTGTAGTTTTAAAAAGCTCTAATACCACTAACCTTTAATAAATGGGCCTCTAGAAGTTAAAATGTGTTGGAAGAATACACTCCAGGTAGCTGCTTTCTAAATTTCCTGGCTAGTGTGAGAATGCTATTACTGGGTTGCTGGTTGGTTATTACCTTCATGTGCTTACTATGGGTAGATTCCTCATGGGGCCTATTTACAAATATCCATGTAAGTTTATACACATTAAATCAAAATAAAAATTGATTTTTTTCCACTGGTGAGAAATGTAGTTTTCTGCTTATGAAAAGTTCAGTTCAGGACAAAATCATTTTTCCTGCTAAAGATTATTCATATTCCTCTGAAGTGCAAGTTCCTTCTTTTTACTAAGGTACATCAATTTTCCAGGAAGGATTATCTACTGAAAACTGCTCTAAGGTGGTAGAAACTATTACTTATGGGAACATGTTAGAAGGTTTTCCATTTTGTAAAATTAAAGTTCTAAAAAACCTTTTATTTAGACTGTGTTATGTTTTCTTTTAATGGATGACAATGGGGAAAGTCTCAGTTGGGGCAGAATAAATTGTGATGAAAATAAAATGTCCCTGAATTGTGAGAAAAAAAACTTTTTTCTTGGTTCCCTGATAAGATACATTTTTTTCATGCAGTCATCAGAGAAAACACATCAAAATTATTAAAACCCCAAAATGTCTTTGTGGTAAAAAAAAGAAAATGTTACAATAACTTGATTTATTGATACTCAAAACAGAACACACTTTTTAAAATCTGTTTTCATTTGTTTTACTGGAGGTTTATATTGGATTGACCCCAAACCCCTATTTTAGAAGTACAAGATGGTATATTTATTGAAACTTTAGAATCCCAGGATCCTCCTGCTTATTGAAGGCTCTGCTTGTGTATTCTGGGAAGAGAAGAATAAGGAAAAATAAAGAAATCTTATTTTGCTTTTTAGAAATATATAAGAAAAGAAGATTATGGATAGCATTTATATGTCTGTATAATATTAAATCACAGCATAATCTTGTATTTTCAAGGAAGAACAATGTCAGTACTGACAGGTTTTCTTCATCCATAAAGTAAAAACCGCAATATTCAGGCCACCGAGCGCTCAGCCCTTCTATTTAGTGAAATGCAAACTGTTATCACCAGTGACACAGACCAAAAATATTAATTCTGCTCCATTTGAAGTCCATGGGATTGCCATACAAAATTCATTTCATGACAAAATTATAAGGTGTAGAAAAACAAGGATAAAAATCTAAAATCCTACATAGCCAATAAAAGCAAATTAATCTGAGCTATAAGCATTATAGAGGAAATTTGTCTGTGAATAATCACTCATCTCATTTTTTTCTTTTGCAGGGGGGAGTAATGGGAAGATTGTACAGCATAAAACACAATAGAAATAACAAAATATTTAATTGGTAGGCATATATCATATATGTGTGTGTGCGTATGATTTATTTTTACTAAATTTCCTGAATATTCAGGTAAAGATATGCATGGCTGGAGGTAACTATACCCAATGCCAAATATGTCTATGAATTAATATTTCAGTAGAGACCCATTAAATAGTGACCTGGGTGAGTAAATTATGCTGACTTGTGTTGTATGACTGTGTGCTGTGAGTACTAACCTCTAAAAGTTAATAGTAATTTGGGTTGAAAAAAGTTCATCAAGTTTTACAACTTTAAACAAATTATTAACATTGGATACAAACATTACCGGTGATGCTTATCTTAGATAGATGTAAATGTTAGATGTAGATCTTAAGATTACAATATCCTTGGACATTATGCATGCTTAAGAAATTATCCAAGTCAATTATAAAGGCATTAATAGAATCTACCATTACAATATCACTCGGAAGAGGCATTCCACAACCTCGCTGCCTTCACTGTGAGGCTTGACAAAGGGTCTTGTATAGGCCCGAAACGTTGCCATTATTATGAGCTAAATAAATAAACCCACAACTGGTTTCACAAGCATCGGATGTGCCATTGGTGTTTTGTTTGTGGATACTGATTTTGGGCCCTTGGCAGTTTTTGGGGCCATACACCTAGAGGCACCTGATACCAACCAGGTAATACTGGAAGTAGCACTCCATTTTGGTACTGCCTTCTCTGTGAAGAACCACCTACACTGCTTCAAATAAGTTGAGTTCATTGAGTCTAAAGGGGGGCGTTGCTCTGGTTTGTTGATCTTTTCTATTAGAAGAAAGATTTCCCACTGTCTACAATGTTCTGTAATGTTCTTGTAAAGAGTAATCATTTCTCCAGAAAAAACAAGCCCAACTGAGACAGTCTATCCTCATAGTTTAGATCTTCATCCCTTTTACCAGTTTAATTGCTTGCACTTCTCTACACTCTCTCCAGCTCACTATTATCCTTTTTAAGGACTGGATCCTGAAGATGGCAGTGCATACTCAATGTGAGGCCTTACCAGCGACCTATAAACAGGCAAAATGATGGTTTCATCCCTCACAAGAAAGCACTTTATTTGCTTTAATAGCCACTGCATGGTATTGCATAGAGTTATACAGCTTGTTATCCATAAAAATCCCCAAGTCCTTTTCAAATAAGTATGCCCCCAACACATTACCATTTAGTGCATAACTCAAATTTATATCCACCAAAGTGCATAACCTAGCACTATTCAACTTTGAACATCATTTGCCAATTTGCTGCCCAGGTTTTTAATCTGATGAAGAATATGTTCATGGTCTGTTGAGTTGAGTTTTAGCAATTTTTACTGAAGTATCCTGCACAGAACGCAAAGCGATGACTGTTAATAGAACCAACTTATAACTTAAAATATGGTACATACATTAAAATGAAGATGTAACGGTTGGCACCTAAATCTAGAACCGATGCCAAGCACCCTGGTTTCAGCTCGTGCTTGTGCCTGTAGCAGCCACCTTTGGCCTCGGGAGGAGCCATCAGCTAGTCAGATGCCACCAGGTCTTATAACGAGAGGTGCAAGACGAGGGGTTCTAGACAGGCAGAGGGGCACAGCTGTAAGCTAAGTCTTTAGGCAGAAGGTCATGGTACAAGGCAATAGAGTAGACAGATCAGGCCGGGTCGGGGAAGGCAGAGAATAAACATAGTCAGGCAGGCAAGGGTCAAACCAGGAAGTCAATCAGAAGGGTTAAGCAGAATCGAAGTCGGTTATCAGGCAAGGGTCAGGATACAAGAGTTCAGAATTGTCAATAGCCAGGCAGGGTCACAACAGGGAATCAGAATCAGGAACAGTATCAGAATAAGCTCAGAACACCACTGGTAAAATGGGCAAGGTCTCAAAGCCCAAATGGGTTTTATATAGGGTTCAATTTGCGCGCCTGCGTCATTACGCCAGCGCGTCCATGTCCATATAACAAACAAGCATTTTCCTTTGCTAAAAAGAACCTTGCCACGACTAATTCTTTATAACATTTTTTGAAATATCTTTGTGCTTTAACTCTCAGTTTTTTCCTTGCCTTTGCTCCGCATCCTACACGAATAATGCCAGTAATCACAGTCTGGCAGTTCACTCTCAGAGCAGGGCTGCAAAACTGATGATCATTCTTCATTGTGAGTTATGACTCAGGAGCCTAACCTCCCCTCTGGTATAAAGCAGCACCTGCCAATTGTGCTAAAGTAACATGGAGGGAAATGAGCGGCCTGTAGAATACTGGACAGCTTCCCCTCTGACTCTAAATACCCAGTTGGGAATTTTACCTTTCCTCCTTCTAATTTCTATCTGTGTTCTAGCCACCATTCTACAGGTCTTGGCTCTGTCTTTCTGAGCACACTGAGGTTTGCTCGATCGGATTTCTAATGACTCTTGGAGTTAATAGTTCACATAGTGCAGTTTGATCTGTCTCTTTATACTCAAGGGACCTGAGAGCCTAATTCATAAAATCCCCAAACCTGTAACCTATTATGACTAAAAAGCTTTATTTATGAATTATTCAGTTAATACAAGCAAAGAATCAAAATGTCCATAAAGTCAATTAAGTCCTAGAAAGAGAGAGAAAAATGAACTTCAGGAGCATAAATTGTGAACACTGTTGACCTTTGTTGGGACCAATTTTTGTTAAACCTATTAATGGTGTTGCATATAAAGATACCAGCCTGCTATCATTTTTGTGTACTATGCCAGAAGTGTTAATGTTGCTGTTGTATAAAATCTCGACATTATCCAATGTAGAAATGTGTGGCAGGCAACATCGGGAGCCAGTGGACTAAAGTGAGAAAAAGACTAATGTGAAATCTACAATAAATATATAGATATTGGTATTTATTTATATATATATATATATATATATATATATATATATATATATATATATATACACACACACACACACACACACACACACACACACACACACACACATATATATATATATATATATATGATCGGTCTAAGTGTCTAAGATTTAAGTGTATAGATAGGTGTGTACCAGTATGTGTATATATGTGCACTGAGGTTTGTTTGGAGGGGTTAAACTTGATGGACTTTGGTCTTTTTTCATCCCAACTTAACTATGTAAGTAACTATGGAACTATAGATAGTAAGTACAAAATAAGTACAGTATTGTTCCCAGTTAGTACCCTTAAACTTTTTCTATTTATCTAAAAAATGTCAGCATGCTTGTGATATAGTTTGTAGTATAATACATAAAAACTGCATTGTAAACAAATTGCTATAAAATAACCCCTATTTGCAATTCAAAACTGGTCACAGATTGAGAATGCATTTGTTATTTGTACATAACAATGTATTATAAATCAGTCTGTATTGATTCTCAGTTCAGGGCAAAATGAATTATGATTAAGTTCATGGTATGCAAATGTATTCACGGTAACAGAATATGAATTGAGAAGACAAAGCAGGTAGTCAAAACATGATATATAAAGGGGAAAAAATACTTTTATTGCAAATACTGAGAAGTATATGCAATAAGAAAATACATGGGGAAAGGAGAAAAACATGGCATCTCTAGCTATATTTTTGCAACTTCTGCAACAATTGCCAATCATTCCCAATGCTTTGTAAATTATAGAAGTATATATTAAAATTAGATTTGTAAAGGCAAACATAGCTATAATCACAAGCATGAACTTGTACATATGAACTTTTCCAAACTATTTCATCAGTGAACTAACTGATACCCAATGAACAAACATATTGATATTTTCTAACCTCTGACTAAACACACTGGGGCTCATTTATCAACACTGGGCAAATTTGCCCATGGGCAGTAACCCATGGCAACCAATCAGATTGCTGCATTCATTGTACTGCTTGCAGCTGGCTTTAAAAAGCTGATCACTGATTGGTTGCTATAGGTAACTGCCCATGGCCAAATTTGCCCAGTATTGATAAATGAGCCCTTGCCTGTTGAATCTAGCACAGGTTATACCTATTCAAAACTTGGGATATAAATTTATATTTACAAATAATTTTTAAATCAAAACATCCCAAAATGCCAGAAATGATAAAGAATTTCCAAAAACACATACAAAGTGAAAATTAAGTGCAAATGATTTTTGTCTTGCTAGACTTCTATGGATTACAGGTGTTTGAATACAAACAGTCAGATAAATCCCACTTCGAAGGACATCCATGCCCTTAAAGTCTGCAAAATAATTCTACAAAAATCTGGATATTATTTAAGTCTACAAAGTAAAACCTTATGTACCTGTCAACTAATACATGGAACAACCTGTAAAAATTGAGTATATCTGTAATTTTATTCTGTCTGTGTAATATGGTCAAATTACCACTCACCATAGTTATAACAAAATATCTGTACTGTGTGGAACTGTGTTACAAATGCAAATACAAATAGCCAGTCAAACATACTCTTGACAGCCTACAGCAAATAATCTGGATAATTAATGCACATCACAAATGTAATATTAAAGTGTATATATGATGTATGAGTTTCATATATTGTATTTGTGTGTGTGTGTGTGTGTGGGGGGGGGGGTGTTTGTATCCATCTATCAGGGAGAGAGATCCATCTGTCCCTCCAGAAGAGAGAGAAAGGCCTTGGGGCAGATTCACTAACGGGAGAATTTTCGCCAGCGACCGATTCGCACACCTCGCACCACTTCGCACCACTACTACGCTAATTCACTAATCTGCAAAGTTGCGTTCTGGGTGCCGAATGCTGGCAACTTTTCTCTAGCATTATTTCGGCAGTGTGAGCATTTCAAAGCGAAGATGTGCTACCATTCGTTTGTGCCTATCAAAAATTTGCTAGTGATCTTGCGCTTAGGTCAATTTGAACAGGGCAGATGAATAGACGTCGTTATTAGAGATGTTGATGCAAATGCTTGACGTTACCACTTTTTATTACAAATTTTATTACAAATGTCCAAGGAACCTTAATAAAGACAAAATTATGCCCTATACATGAGCCCATTGGAAAATGAATGCTCCATATGTTCCTGTTCTGTCCTCCCTATGTATTGCCCTGGGGCAGTGTGTAGTTCGACATGCAGCTAAACCTTTGCACAATCCAATAAAGAGACTGAGCTTGGAGTCTGTAGATTTTAATAGGCAAGGCAAGTGGAATAGAGGTGAAACTGTAATACAAGTGAAAAGAAATGCAATGAATACAAGGAATGATACTGTAGAGAAACATATGCAGGTATATAACTATAACATGAACTTATGTGCTGGCAGGAATATGTATACAGCAATGTCTCTGGGGGTGCTGGCAGTTGTGGAGGTGATGTGGTGCAACTTTCAGTCTATTTGCTTACCAGCGATGCTACCATAAAAGGAGAATGCAGAACTCTGTTTTTTTAAACGTTTATGCATTTTCGGCAGACAGGATATGATGTAACTGACATCAGATTGAGGAAGATCTAGCTTCATTTTAGCAGTTCGCCTGGTCTGAGGTGGCGAAGTCAACTCTGGCGAAAGAGGTAACATTTACTAAAATCCGCACTTTACTGAATTTGCGGATCAATGAACATTCGCCTGAGCAAAAAGTTGCCTGACGATAGAGTGCAAATGAATGTTAGCAACGGTCCCGTTTGCTAGGGGATTGTCGTCTGTGCCTGTTAGTGAATTGGCAATGTCCTTGCGGATTGGATTTCTGGCAAAAAGTTGCTAGCGTTAGCCACTTCGCTAAGTTGCTGCCCCTTTGTGTTCCAAAGTATATGCCTCCTTCAGTGTCTATATAAGGCAAGAGAAAAAGTCCAAAGCCCAGTCCTTCCCATAGTACTTGAAAGGATGTGTGAATGAGTAAGACAGGTGTGCATACATTATGTTGTAGTCAGTACTAATTTGATACTATCTCAATGAATTCTACACCAGCCACTATTCTATTTAGTTACCTAATAGTAATGATAATAGTCAGAGCCCTGAGAAATATGTGCTTTTGCTTTATGGGGCTTCTTGTACAAGCCCCAAGGTAAAGCATTTGAATGACAATGAAAAAACTGTCCCCCGTAGCTCAATATATTTCTGAACTTAATGACCCTTCTTTTTATGTATTTTTTGTATTTTGTTACAGGGCATCTGAGCATTGGTTGGGACTGCTCAGCATTACCAAGGAGTACATACAAAGATTCAATTAGGATATGGCAATAGAAAGGTATATAGAACTTTGGGTTCACTTTAACAGTTTAGAAATTGATGTGGTAATGGGTCCCAAGGATTGACAGATACAGGGACGTCTACAACCAGCCACCTAGTGACCTCTCCTAACACACCCTGGGTACTATACATATTGTATATGGTGACCTCCCATCTTGCACCAGAACTGCTAGCATCTACAACTGCTTACACATTTTTTTCTCTTCTTAAAGAGCTCTAGTTTTATTTACCCTCAGGACATTATTGTTATGCCTATCATGAGCATTCTTAAATTATAATATAAGAAGTCTATAACATAATATAGCACAGTGCATTTATTTTGGAGGAAGCATGCTTATGTGCCTACTTTGGGGCTTAACACATAGGGGCCGATTCACTAACTTCGAGTGAAGGATTCGAAGTTAAAAAACTTCGAATTTCGAAGTTTTTTTTGGGCTACTTCGACCATCGAATGGGCTACTTCGACCTTCGACTACGACTATCGAAGGATTCGAAGTAAAAATCGTTCGACTATTCGACCATTCGATAGTCGAAGTACTGTCTCTTTTAAAAAAATTTCGACCCCCTAGTTCGCCATCTAAAAGCTACCGAAGTCAATGTAAGCCTATGACGAAGGTCCCCATAGGCTTGCCTAACTTTTTTTGATCGAAGGATATTCCTTCGATCGTTGGATTTAAATCCTTCGAATCGTTCGATTCGAAGGATTTTATCGTTCGATCGAAGGAATAATCCTTCGATCGTTCGATCTGCGCTAAATCCTTTGACTTCGATATTCGAAGTCGAAGGATTTCAATTCCCAGTCGAATATCGAGGGTTAATTAACCCTCGATATTCGACCCTTAGTGAATCAGCCCCATACTGTATAAATAAGGGCTGGCCTAGGCTGAGAGCATACACACAATTCTAGATGCTAATGTCAAAAAGCAGCATCTGCTGGTAAATGGTATCTCTATACAGTGTCGGACTGGCCCACAGGGATACCAGGAAAACTCCCGGTGGGCCCATGCTGCTAAACATTTGGCCTATTTCATGGTTATTCCTTATTTCTATGAGAACAAAAAGGCTTAATAGATGGAATAATAGATTATAGTATGTAAAGAAAAGAGACTAGGAGAATAGAGGAGGAGAGAAAGAAAATAGTTCTGAGAGTGGACCCAGAGTCTGAAGTTTTTTGGTGGGCCCCTGGTCTAAGGTTTTTTGGTGGGCCCCTTAGTGTCCCAGTCCGACACTGTCTCTATAAAAGAAAGTAACATTTTGGTGCCTGCTCATATTAATACATACAAGTATACAGTGAAGCTACAAACTCACCCTTGTAATTATAAAGGAGAAAATGTAAGTTATCCTTCATATAAATTGGATATGTTACATTTAGGGCGTTTAAACAGATAAAAGGAAAAAGAAAATGGGATATAATCACTGGATTTATTGTTCTATTTAGCTCTAAAGCCTTAGAAAGAGAAAGGAACAGAGATTTTCAAATAGTCTTTTCTGGCTGGCATCCTTCATGGGGAACCTGCTTGATGAACAGGCCATGGTTCAGTTGCATAGTTGCACCTCAAACAGAGAAACTATAACAGCTTGAACTGAAGATGTAATTCTGAAATATTTTTCTGTATCATGATTTATTGCATAGTAAAAAATAAATGGTATGTCCCAAGACTAAAATGCTTACTGATATTGAAATTTGTGATATTTTCTGTAAATTAAATACCTAATGTATAGGTCATGCAATGCAAGAGCAAGAAAATAAGTTTTTTGTTAGATTCTGATAGTGGGATGAAGCATGCAGAACAGGGAGTGAGGAGAGCAAATCAGTATCATCCCCACGGTAATGACAACAGTTAATATGTCTTTAATGATGAAATTAGGAAATGAATGTTGGATAAAGCTAAATTCAAATTGGTATATAGATGTTTTCTTTTGAATAATGAGTTTGAAGATATTTTCTGAAGGAAAAAAATGTGTTGCTTTAATTTCCCCGTTGATTGTAGTACAGGTGTAATACACCAAATGTGGCCATTGAACTGTGAGCTAATTACAGTGAGAAACAGATGTTACAGTATGGTACATGGAGCTCTCTGTGGTTTACTAATATTTGAGATTAACGGGGGAAAAATCCTATTAGCAGAGCACTGGTACGGATATCTCCTAAATCTGCTTACTTATTTGTTAGGTGTAATGTTTTGAATTGTTAAATGCATAAGAAATTGTATAATAATGGCAAGATGCCTTTCATAATGATCATTTGTACTGTATATAAATGGCAGGTTTACCGTTTAACCTTCTGTGTTCCTAACCTCTCCATGGTAATACTGCATAATGCAGCTTGTAGTTGGTTAACAAGTAAAGTGCTGGAAAATAATCCTCATGGGTTACAAGGGCCGCACAATGGGCCAGGGTTCTCAGCTGTTCTGTCTGTCTCACTAAAGTAACCTGATAATTAAAATGGCATCTATGTGCAAGTCAGCGAAGCTCACCAATTATTTACTTTGGGCTTCACTAAATGCATCTTGTAGACTGTGGTGCTATTTTGAGGAGTATGTCAAGAGTCTCAAAAGTAAATTCATTTACAAGTGGAAAATGAAATCCTGCTTTCTATCATGCTTGAAACATAAAGCAGACACAGGTAGAAGTGGTGATGGTGTTTTATATTATATTGAGCTGGTGAATAGGGATGAGCAAATGTTTTTGCCTGGTACCGTTTCACAGCAAAATTTATTAAGTCATTATTAAGTGCTCCTTACCGTAGTCCTCCCCCTGTCAGTCTAAGAAACTGTACAGGTACTATGTTTGGAAGAAATTCAAAATATGGGAGCCTTTTTTGAAGAACAGTTGCAGCATAGTTGAAAGACTATGGGACAAATTCACTTTGGCCTGTGAAGGCTTCACTTTGCGCCACTTCGCTAGGTGCAAATTCACTACCACTATGCTTATTCACTAAAAAACTCTTTTTCATTTATTACCTTTGAATGCTACAGTATATGTATATAATTGATATCCAGATTTATCTAGACACTAACCACTGAACTTTTGACCATGATCTCTTACCGCCTTCTTGTTGTCTCCTCCAGGGTGAATGAATATCATTCCAAACAGAACCAGAAATGATAGTATTTCCATCCAAACTTTATACACACCTGCCTCTTTACAATTAAGTTTTATAGCAGGCAGATTAACGCTGTCGATTTCACACAGTTCTTGGGATTATTCTGTGACTAACACCTGTTCTTTTCCACTCACATACCACTGCCACAATCTGACCCTTTCTCATCATGCAACTACTAAAACAATTAGCAATGTACTTATCCTATCCCTCTTCTCCACCTCTCCCACAATCTATCTTCATCTCTCTATCTAGAATCTTCTTTTTTACCCATTGTCCTTTGCCATTAAATTCATTATTATGGCTGCTTGCAAATAAAAGGTAACACACAAAATACGTACTGCATGCCTGCCCCCTCTTTGGAGTTTCACAATTTCCTCACTCAATTCCTTGATAAGCCTTTTCAAAACTACAACATCATCTCTAATAATACCTCTTAAAGCACTAGCACCGTAACTAATTTTATTGTGGCACAATACCTGAACCGCTAACAACATTATTTGTATTTATTTTAGAGCAAATGCATATTATTTATTGATTGCACTACTGTTTACCACTGTTTTTACAACTAATAAATGCCATCCTTTTCTAATAAATGCCATTACTTTTTATTGCTTTATTTTTTCTCCGTTTTCTCCATTTGAGCTGTGGAATTGCACTCTAAGCAGTTATCCTGTATAGGTTTATAGTGTGAATGGAGTGACAAGTAATTGGTATGACTGTATTAAAAGATTTGGCTTAAAGCCTCACAGTGACAGCCAGATATTCTTTTTGGCTCTCCCAAATTGTTACCGATAACTCTTGGAAAGTTGAAGTTTTTTGGGGTCGAAGTGGGCCTACTTCGATCTACTTTGATTCAAAGGTTTTTTAACTTAGACCTTTGATCTCCCAAACTCCCCCAATTGCCTCCATGCAGGTTCTAGGAGGTCCCCCATAGGCTAAAACAGCACTTTGGCAACTTTTAGGTGGCGAATGGTCGAAAGCGAAGTTTTAAAGAGACAGTACATGATAAATTTCGATATTCGAATTTCAAAGTTTTTTTCAACTTCAAATCGAAGTTGGACTATTCGATGGTCGAAGTACCCAAAAATTACTTTGAAATTCAAAATTTTTAACTTTTGATAAATCTGCCCCTTAATGTATTAGATGCAGCATGTAACATAAAGACGTGCATTCAACTTTAAATTTCCCACCGTATGCAAATTAGCCTTAGCGCAAGACCTCTAGCGAAGTTGCAGTAAGCAGAATTGAGCGTTTGCGCTTCTCTGCTTTGATTTTCTCTCATTGCCGAACTAATGCTAGCAAAAAATCGCCAGTGTCTGACGCCCAGGATGAAACTTCACATTTTAGTAAATTAGCGTTGTTTTAGCAAATTTTTGCCTGGCAAAGTGTTGCGATGGGTGCAAAGCCATCGCTGGCGAATTTTCGCCGGCAAGTAAATTTGCCCCCTTAAATGAACTGAACTCCAAGTGCAGTTACTTGAGAAGATCATTTCGTAGCTTAGATTTTCTTAACTGTTGAAGAACAAATGGGTTCAGATATTGTCAGCCTATGGCAAACTGTGAGAAAGATTAACACTATAGAATTCTGGATAATTAATGGCATGTCTTAACTTGTCATCTCTCATTTTAATGCCCTATTAGGACTAATGATACAATGCAATCTTTTCCCCCTCTCCAATCCGCTGGCAATCCTTCTGGGAGGGCACCTGAAAATAACCTGTGTTGTGCATCGAACAGGAGACGTCAGGGAAGCAATTGGGAGAGGTAAATCACAGGTCTCTGATTTAATTGCATTGCTGAGCACTGTATGTCAGTCACTTGAAGAGTAGTGGCCACATCAAATTGTGGATTTGTGTTTTGCTAATTGGATACAGTAGAGTTTTAAGTATTCAGTCACGGAAACAATAATTTCATGAATCTGCTTGACAGATTGTAGTGACATCCTGTAGGCTAACAATTATTCAGTTTAGAGTCTTGATCAGAATTAATAAATGTTTCAGAAAAATGTTATAGTACTTGACAGCAAATCTTGGTCAGCGAAGGGGCTGATTCTTGTCGTTCATTTTTCTTTTTAACCCCTATCTGCATCATCATTAGTTACAGTGTCAGCTGCTGATGGCATATATTGAACGCACTTCCTTTCGTTATATTTCCCTGAAGAAGTACTTTATGATCCATAGTGTAACATGAAATTATACAGAAAGAATAGACTCATATTAGGTGGCCAAAAGGTGATTAATAATATAGCAGAAGTACCGCTAGTGCCTACACAGACAATCGTTTCTAAATACAGGTGGTAGACAAAATAATAGAAGCACATTCAATTCGTTTTGCTGAATTGTTTCTTGTCTATTTGCAGCATTACAATAACTGTTTTACAGTTTATCCTGAGCAGAGCCATATCCGTATATGTAATGTATCTATCAATTGTATTTTATGTGTAGACAGAAAAATATCAAAATTGTCTGAATTTAAAAAAAAACAAGGGATTGGTTTTGGCTGAAACATGAAACAATGAGTTTTCTGTATCTAGAGGAACGACATAAAAAGTTAGGACATTGTATTGTACTGTATATTTTTATTTATATAGCACTACTTATGTATGCAGCACTGCAGAGAAGAACAATAAATTAATAGAACAAATAGGGGGTCAATACAATAGAAAATACAAAGTACAATAATAAATAAAAAGTACAGTTACAATAAAGATTAACGGGCAGATTTATCAAGGGTCAAATAGTAAATTCGAATTGTAATTTTCTAATTTCAAGATTCACACATTGAAATTTTAATCCCCCTATTCGAATGTGAGATTTATTACACCTCGACCATGGAATCAGTCCTAATTCGAATATTCGCAACCTAAAACCTGCCAAATTCATGTACTCGATTCGTACAAAGCGAATACGATTCAAATTTTCGGGTTGGAACCATTTGATCGAATATTAGACATTCTAATTTTTTCTTAGATAACCTCCCAGTCGAATTGTGATTTACTCAGATTAAAAAAAATTAACATGAATTCGAAATTCGACCTTTGATAAATGGTCCTCCCAGAGCTTATGTGTCAAACAGATGAAAGATGGGACAACAGCAAGTGCTTCTAAAAAAGGGACATGTAATAAAAGGTGCAACATTTGTTTCTGGTCTAATCACAAATGGCAACCATGGTGGTCTAGTGGGCCGGCGGGGACACTCGCTGTGTGCTTCTTCCTCCTCTGCCGTTCGCGAATGAATTTCCTTATGGCGCACGCGGCATGCACTTCCTAGTTTCCTATGCGCATTGGCGCTGGCGTGATGACATCAGTGCACAATGCTACACAGACAGATACTACGTATCTGTCTGCTCCTTGAACTGTGACCTTCTGCCCAAAAAGACTTTGCTAACGATCGTGCCCCTCTGCTCATCCAGAACCCTTAGCTTGGCTCCTCTCTTAATAAGACCTGGCCGCATCCAATTAGCCGAGGACTCCTCCCGAGGAGAAAGGCGGCTGTTAAAGGCGGAAGCAAGAGCCGAGACCAGGGAGCCTAGCATTGGTTCTGGATTCTGGGTGCCGATCGTGACACTCTGTCTGTTAATAAGTTCATGTGACTTAGCATGTTTGGTTTGTTGTGTGCACCTTGAATCCTAGGATCCCATTAGGCTTATTTTTTAAAATGGCAATTTTCTAATTATGATTATCCAATGGCACATACTACTAAAAAATGTATATTATTATGAAAATAATTTATTTACAGGAAGCAGGTACATATGAGCTGTTTTATGCAATATATTTTTATAGAGACCTACATTGTTTGGAGGGTATAGTTTTCTTTTAAGGACAGAGACACACGCTGCAATTAGGGGATATTAGTCACCCGACGATAAATCTCCTCTTCTTCGGGGTGGCTAATCTCCCCAAACTGCCTCCCATGCCTTCCCGTCTGCTAGAATGTAAATCGCTGGCAGGATGGCACTCCGAGTGCTTCGTTTTCTCAATGGCTGCATCTGCGTGTCACAGAAACTCCTAAAAAACTTCAAGATGGGAAATTCCTGTGATAATTTTGAAGGCCTTTATCATTACTGCTATAGATATGCTGAACCTCTAGGCTGGTTCAATAAGTTCAGTATATAAAAGGTTGCATTTCTTGCCATATTCACCTTTAGGGTTTCAAAAGTCCTTGGCCTTGCATCTAGAACCATGTTCAAGTTTTCTTATGCAATTGTTTTTAGAAATGATTTGTGAATGGTATCATGTGTTGTATTTTCATTCTACTGCATGTATGGATTCAGATTTAGTTAGGATAAGGATGGCCCATTGCTGAATTTTGTAAAAAAATAAAAATAAAAAATCTTCAAGTGCTTTCCAGATATTTAATGGATTTAAATGCTTTGTGATTTAAGACATGGCAGAGACTTAGCACAACTCAGCAATTCATAGCTCTACTATACAGCTGAAGAAGATGACATCATTGAGGTTAAATGACAGGACTTACAGAAATTATAGGCAATTTGCAGAATACCTCAATAATTCAACAGGGTGAGGATTTTAAGTATTGCATACATTATTGTAGGATGGTAATTGTCAAAGGTTTATTAAAAGGAAAGTGTACCTGTAAAAGGTTTGTTTGGCTTAATATAGTATTTTGCACTGTGGTCCTTATAGTCTTAGAATAAAGTGTAACTTCTGGGAACTTTATCAGTGGGAGATTTACACTATAAGGTGTGAGAGTGCCAAGAGCTCAATATACAACAACCTTATGCCTAGCCAATATGCAACTGAAAATCCTGCAGCGTGCATGTGCCAGCCTAGTGCATAGCATCCCCCTGTGGTAATATATGGCCAGAGTCAGATTTACATAGCAGGCACCCCTAGGCCCACTGGCATTCATCTCCTCTGTCTCCTCCCCTTCCTTTGTGTACATGAGCAAATTTTCAGCATCATACTGGGGATTGGTGCACAGAAAATGTTAAAAATTATTGCATCTCCTGTGAATATCCAGTGCTTCCAAGCCAATGCAGGTGTAGTTGGGTGGGATGCTGTCCCCTAAAATTCTGCCGCCCTAGTCCCCCACTTTTGTGACCTTCCCACAAATCTGGGCCTGTATATGGCACCTTTGCTTCCACCCTGGGAGTCTTGAATGATGGGCATGCCAGTGTACAACTCATTTGGCACCCTAAATTACAAAATGCAGATTTCGCTAATAGCCACCAGCCTGGTGAACAGTTGGAAAGTCCCTGCTTGAGGGTTATACTTTGCAGTTACTGTGTGCTCCTGTAGCACAGCCATGCTCAAATACCCACTCTTTCCTTTCTCTTACCCAGTGCTGCATGATTCACAGAGCATAGCCCAATAACACTGCACTTTATTTATCCTTCTCAGGTGAAAGAAACGTATAGAGCAGGGGAAACTACAGGGGTGCAGTGGTTGTGACAATTAGTGGGCCCAGGGTCCTAAGGTTAAATCAGGAACCTGGGAGTATATATATTGTCACAACCTCTGCACCCCTGTAGTCCCCCCCCCCACAGCTGTATAACATATGCATGTTTTTGTTTTTCTTTGGTTCATCTACCCATAATGCTTATTGACTTCTGCTAGGTGATTATTTGGTGTCCTAACCAGGAGATCAAACATTAGTAACTCATAAAATGTTTTAATGGAATTGAATTCATGTGCAGAGGCTTTATTTTTCTTTTAATTGTGGGGAGTGCAATATTTGCAGTGATCTATTATCTCTGCAAATCTGCACATTCTCAAAACATATACTGTATACAGGTATAGGCTTTATTATGCGGAATGCTTGGGGCCAGGGGTTTTCAAGATAAGGGACCTGTAATTTGGATCCCCATACCTGCTGAAAATTATTTAAACCCAATAGGATTGTTTTGCCACCAACTGGACTCATGCAGCTTATTTACCATCAAGTACACACTACTGTTTTATTATAACAGAGAAAAAGGAAATCATTTGAAAAAATTTGAATTATTTTTATGGGAAGAGATAGTCTTGCCATAATGCAGAGCTTTTTAGATAATTGATTTCTGTATAAGGGTTCCCATACCTGTTATACAGTATATGTATATACAATGCTCTTCTACAGATTATCTTCTCTTTAAGTAAAGGATTTTGAGAGTATTTGTATATGGATTAAAGGACAGGTAAATGAATGTGTGTGCATGTATTTATGCCTGGGTGCCATAAGAAAAGTGTCCATGAGATGTGATGTCCATGAGAGGACCACCATCATCTTTTTTTAGCTTCCCAGGAATTTTTAATTCAAGTTAAAGGAATAGTTCAGCGTGAAAATAAAAACTGTGTAAATAGATAGGATGTGCAAAATAAAAAATGTTTCTAATATAGTTAGGTAGCCAAAATGTAATGTATAAAGGCTGGAGTGAGTGGATGTCTAACATAATAGCCAGAACACTACTTCCTGCTTTTCAGCTCTATAACTCTGAGTTAGTCAGCGACTTGAAGGGGGGCCACATGGTACATATCTGTTCAGTGAGTTTGTAATTGACCCTCAGCATTCAGCTCAGATTCAAAGATTCAAAATTGGTTACTGCCTGGTAACCAGGGTAATCAGTCAGTGGAAACCAAGAGAGTTGAAAGTTGGGCTATGTTCTGTTATGTTACACATCCAGTCACTCCAGTCTTTATACATTACATTTTTGGCTAACTAACTAAGGTGGATGAATCACTGAGTCACTTAATATCTTTGTGGGTTATATTAAATAAACGCTATGCATTATATTGAAATATTTTTTTTCCTTTTTACATTCCTACCTTAGTGTCTGTACATTATTAACATTGATAACATATATATGGGGTCTGTTAATTGAAAATACATCATCCAGAAAGCTGTGTACATTGTATGAAAAAACATAATCAGTAATATATAATAATTATCCTTTTGGAAATGAAAAAAAAAACCAAGAATAATCTGTGAATGTTCCTGTGTTGGGCATCATACAACAGTCACAATTTTAACAACATGACTGTGAAAAATATATACCATAAAGCAGATGGTCTAATTAACAGGTTGTATTGCATGGCAACATTTTCTTGCTTTGTGCAGGTGCAGAGAAAAGTAAATACAGAGAGAAAACACAGCAGAGATGGACAGATGAGTGGCATTTATGATCAATATGTGGCCAATTATGCTTACAGAAAAGTCCTCCGAAAAATAAGTTGTGTTGCACCATTCTGGGCCATTGTACATACGCTTTGGGGGTCAGGAAAGAAACTTCACTTTGTATTAGCGATTGTAATAAAGCTGAATGCTGTGGTGCTGTTGTGTGTGAAATAATCAGTTCTGGACCACAGCCATGTGAAAATAATAGAACTATAGATTCCTGCATGGCTGGTATTTTGTTTTCTTTTGAAAGTAGTGATTAAGAAACATTTTACTTTTGGCTTTTCCAAGGAAAACAGAGCAGGGTCCTTCCGCTGTGAACTGTCATGAGGCTTTTTGCAGCAGAGGTAAAGCCTTTTACTCTATTTTTATGGTCCTTGTTGTGTTTACTGATCTGAATCTTGCATTGTTTACTGCGAGTAATGGCATCCTGAGAAGAAGAAATGAACTTGGCGTTTCAAGTTTTGCTTCTGAAAAAACAGTGAAATGAAACTATTATCAGAACAATGTTAACAATGGATGGAGGGCACACCGAAAAATATTCTAAATATTAGTATAAGAGGTGCAGAGACCATAGGTTACCCCTACATAAGGTAACACAATACTATGCAATTTGTCTATAGGTTCGCACACTCAAGAAACACAATTTAAGAGACAAGAGTGGTGTATATAAAAGAAAATGCTTTACTCTTATGCAAAAAAATTCTTAAGAACAATACAATAGTAATTGTATTGTATATTATTCATTACATCATATAGCAATAAGCGGATACACCTACCAAACAAATGAGAATAGCCCCAACGTTTCGGCACCAAGGCCTTTGTCAAGGGGATTCTGATGTTTGCCAAGTCTGATGGAGGTATAAATACTCTGATTAATCACTGACAAGGGCTATCCATTCGCACGCTTCCTACACTTCCGGGTATGTGACGTCACTTTGCGGATGAGTCATCGTGATGTGGCTCTATGTATTCACTAGCACTAAGTACGCTGAAGAAGAAGCATGTGCATGTATTTACACTGTAACCAGGCAACCACAGCAGGAAGTGACACGCAATTGTTTACACAGTATCCAGGCAACTCCAGCAGGGAACAATGTAAATAACAGCCTCAATTATTCACCGATCAGGACATCAAAAAACTATTCATAGGAGACCATCACATAACTTATATAGTCTAAAGTGCTCTATATCGTGCAATCTTAAATCCAATAATACAAAAAAATTCAATAACACATTAAAAAATTCACATCATATTATTGGCCCAGTAATTCCGATCATGTGATCTTGCTAAAGTGACATTAATCAAGGGTCAACGTGCCAATTCATGCAAATAAACAATTCATTATAATAGCAGTGTCAATTAATATTATAAATTAATAACATGATCTAAAATACAAAATTTAGAAGGTGTGTATACCTCAATACATCCACACAGTTTAAAGTGACAGTGCCTTTTGTAATATTTTTTATGTTTTATATGTACTAAGGATATTTAAAATATTTGCGCCATATGTAAAGGAATTAATTTCAGGAAATGAGATCCATCAATAGTATCTGTCACGACCCGCACCCAATACCAGAACAAGTGCCAAGCACCCTGGTCTCAGCTCGGCTTCACCAGTAGTGTGAGCACCTTCGGGAGGAGCCCTCAGCTTACTTGGGTAAGCTGAATACTTTTAAGTATTCAATCAAAGTATCTGAATGCAACTGTAAACTGACTTCTTTTTTAGACAGAAACTCAAGCCTCTGTATCAATGCATTTTTAGCAGTATCAAAATCAAAAGAGTTAGAGGAAAATTTGGAAATAATGTCATTGACCTCAGCCTATGTGTAGGCAAGTGTATCCGCTTTCCTTGCTGTTAAGGTGCCAATGTCTACAAACGACATTATGGGTGCTCACTCCTGTAGGAAAAGCATACAGAGTTAACAATGGATGGAGGGCACACCGAATAATATTCGAAATAGTAGTATAAGAGGTGCAGAGACCATGTCAGTGATTAATCGGAGTATTTATACCTCCATCAAACTTGGCAAACATCAGAATCCCCTTGACAAAGGCTTTGGTGCCGAAACGTTGGGGCTATTCTTTGGTAGGTGTATCTGCTTCGTGTTGGTGTTCTTTTTTGTCATTTTTAACCAATGGGTGGTATATTTGATATGTATTACAGTTGTACAAGTGTATAGAGATGGATGTATACGTGTGTACAAATGTCTATCTATATAATGTATACGCCTGTTGCCTGTCACATGTGCGTATCAATTACAAGAATCATGTCAGTATCATTAACAAAGTGTACAGTATAAAGGTCATTACCTAATTGTACTGTAGTTGTGCTTAGCCACAGTTGCATGAAAAATACCATTAATTTAAAGTACTTGAGCCAACATGTGTTTCTTGCACTTCTTTATATTTCTTCTTGCCACTGCTTCCTTCCTCCTGCCTTCGATTAGTGCAGGTCACTGTGGGAAAAGGTAGCTACTGTATTACCACCTCCAAACCATAGAGTAACTCCAGGGATCCCCAGCTGCCTGCATTATCACGCAGCATAGTTGTGCAAAAAGTGTCAGGTGCACATGTCCCTTTCATGTCAAATGCTGGAAATGACATCACCCAGACTTTTTATAGCAATTAGGTGTAATTTGTGCCAGACTGCAAGGACCACTGTGTCAATATGATAGGCACATACATCTTCTATCTGTCTAGCCCTAGTTCTAGCCCTGGGTGAGGGAAATGGACACTTGGCGACTACAGCTGAGAGCACACGCAGGAGGAAGGAGCAGGGGCACATGTTTGATCTTTGCCTTGGCCACCTTCTTGTCATGGCCTGGCACCAAATGCTCCAGGAACTACAGGTGTCGGGGGCCAGTGGCTGTTTAGAGTAGGGACCTAAAAGGTGGATGAGTTTGGAAATACCAGGGAGACTGGTAGGTGTTAAATACCCCTTATGAGGAACAGTAAGGGTAAATAGACATGCAGGCTTACTGGCAGGCAAAGCAAGGAAAAGTCCAAGGTTCATTACACAGGAATCAGAAGGTTAGCAAGGTACATGTCCAATGATCAGGCATGGTCAGTAAATAAGTCAGAACAGGTCAGTAAAGGATAACAGAATACCAAGCAAGGAATCACAGATAGCAGATATTACCAGCAAGGTGACCAAAATGAGCACCAGCCAACACTAACCTGTAAAAAAACCCAACCTGCAACAAACCCTAAGTAGCAAAATATTGTTATTTTAGGACCTTTAGCCAAGCAGAACATGCAATTTGAGTGTGCTAGGGGCAAAATGCAGTTTATAAATGACACAACCACCCATTACTACATGGTTTGTTGAGGAGAAGTCCATATTTCCAGGCAGTGAGTACAAAGCGTTTGATTTAAGTTTCAAAAAATATGAGCTGGCCTGGCATAGGAGTGTCACACTGTGATTTCACTGTGCACAAACAATTAGTTCACTGAAGGAGCCTGATCAAAAGCAGTGACTGCACATGTTAAGGCTATACTGTGTCACTGCAGGAGACTCCATGCAGGGCTGGTGGTAGAGCAAATGTGGAGTATGAAATATAGATTTATATTTCCTGCCAATAAAATGGAGATGAGACGTCACATACGGCCCAACAGTTTGTGAAACATCCATATTCCTCATGAAACAGCAGCATTATAAAAGAACAGTGATGCTTTACTTTAACAAAGAACATTGCCTTTATTACTTAGTGGGGAGAGTAAGCAAACACAATTGCATACAACCACACAAATCTTGGAATGTGTACAGCAGCTATATTAGTCAATAACTTGTTTCCAGAAGTACTAAACACAAATAAATACATTCATCGCTTTTATGTTAACTAATTTTCATAACCAAATGAGAGACAAGAACATACAGTATTTAAGAATTTAATAAGTCCTGCTAAAGTTATAGATATTTTTTAGGCATGTATAATAAAAGGAGCAAAGATTGGGTCAGGTCTAGTGACCTATAGCCACCCATCAGCAGCAAGCATTTACTCATTACCTGGTAAAAGCAAATGACAAAGCAATACTAGCAATTAAAAAATCTGTACCATTTCTGAAAATCTTACTCTTGAGCCATCTGTCTATCTTCATGCAGGAGTTGGGGTTAGGTTTTGATTGACAGTTAGGTCAAATACATTATTGGCGCGTGCCTCCTTTGGCTAGATAATGTATTTCAGATAACTGCCTTTCAAAATAAACGACACTGGCACAAAGCTGATTGTAGTGAGCCAGACTGTAGAGAGCGGAATAGTAGAGTAATTTAACTATTTACTAAGAAATGGGACAACATTTTCATTGATTATTTTTAGAAAGTTTCTTTTATACATGCGATAAAACTAAATTGTTTACAATTTCCCTTTAATGATTATATTATTCCCTTTTAGTTAAATGGTAGTTTACATTTAAATTAGCTTTTAGTATGTTATAGAATGTCCTTTTCTTTTCAGTCGGCCCTCAATGTTTTTTTTTTGGTTTTTAATTAACCGCTTTCATATTTTGTCTTTTTCCCACTAACCCAAGCATCCAGAAAAATCATGATCTGTGAGACCACAATTGTATTGTTATTGTTACTTTTTAATACTTGTCTTTTTGTCCAAGCCTCTCCTGTGTCTCATGGACCCTAGCAACCTGAAATTCCAAGCTGGAAAAATCTTTAACAAAATCATATAATTCACAATCCAGAAAACATAAAAAAAAAAATAAAGACCAACTGCAAATTGTCTGAGACTATTACTATCAAACTAAATGTTCAAATAAAGGTGAACTACCACTTTGAAACATGTCAGGTACAGGTGCTACATTTCAGGCACGGTTGTCAGAGTGCGTGTTAGTATGTGTGCAAATACACATTCTATTTATGATAGAAACTATACAGATCTTGTGAAAATCAGGGAAGCTTTAGTGGTCCTTTTATATAATAGTGCTTTAATGATCTTAAAACATTTAATATGTGTATTTTTCTGCTAAAGACTTAAACAGTGTTTCCTAATGACTGGGATAATTGTCCGGTGCATTCTATTTCAGCAGTCAACAATCAATATAACCTAATAGCCTATATTAAATAGACATTACGTTTTCCATTTAGAGACAAAATTGAAAGCAACGCATGCCGCAAGCTAAAAGTATATTTAAAAATAATCTTTTTAGTATTTAATAGAATCTGATAAAATATCTGTGGGACTGGTTTATGACCAATCTGTATGTTTTTAGCATGCTGTAATTTAGATATTTATAATACACAAGAGCCATGAAGATCCTGTAAATTATAGCCTTAGAAACGATGCTTAGTGGTGTCATCAGTTATAATTGGAGCTTAGTGATGTCATTTCTGTCACATGACTCACTGAAACTTGTGTATTATAATAAATAAAGGATCCCCTGTTGGAAAATATAAGGATATTAGAAGTAACCTCAGAGTTCCATGACCTGTATAAAAACAGGTCTTCGGCCTCAAGTTTTTATATGGTCATGGAACTCCTCGGTAACTTATCATATCCTTATATTTTACAAGAGGGGATACTTTATTCGCTATATATGGTGATATCAAGGCTGTCACATTTAACAAGTCCTTTTCTTTTAGGATTCCTCAGTTCTAATTTTAATAAATGAATCCTTACTTCTAAAGTTTTAGCTCTGTTAGAAGAAACAGATTTACTCACCCATTTCGTTTTTGCAAAAATATTCAATATGTCAGGTAAAAATGTAAGCACAATTATACTATATTTAAAAGAGTTTAATGCACTGGTATATTCTAGTTTTTCACACAAAGGGGCCGATTCACTACCTTCGAGTGAAGGATTCGAAGTAAAAAAACTTCGAATTTCAAAGTATTTTTTGGGCTACTTCGACCATCGAATGGGCTACTTCGACCTTTGACTACGACTTTGAATCGAAGGATTCGAACTAAAAATCGTTTGACTATTCGACCATTCGATAGTCGAAGTACTGTCTCTTTAAAAAAACTTCGACCCCCTAGTTCGCCATCTAAAAGCTACCGAAGTCAATGTTAGCCTATGGGGAAGGTCCCCATAGGCTTGGCTAACTTTTTTTGATCGAAGGATTATTCCTTCGATCGAATGATGAAATCCTTCGAATCAAACGATTCGAAGGATTTCATCATTCGATCGAAGGAATAATCCTTCGATCGTACGATTGCACTATTTGCGCTAAATCCTTCGACTTCGATATTCGAAGTCGAAGGATTTCAATTCCCAGTCGAATATCGAGGGTTAATTAACCCTCGATATTCGAACCTTAGTGAATCAGCCCCAAAATGTCTCCTTTAAACTTTTATGCAATGCTTTTGCTATATCTGGGCAGTTTCTAACTTTTTTTTTTCTTTTTTCAATTTACTGACTATGGGTTATTGGACCCAGGAAAACATAAAACTAGGTAGCTCCCCTAGCAAATTGCTTTGTTAATGCACCTTGAGATCTTGAGATTTGGCCATTCTGTGCAGTTTTCATCCAATGGGATTTTCAAATTTGCCAGATTAATATTTAGCCAATGTTTGCCCTGATTTTGTGCAGGTCATTGGGAGGCCCCTGTGTACAGGCCAATAAGGTGGAAAGGCTGAGTGGTCTGTACCTTATGTGTATGGCAAGCTTTACTTTACAATATCTTTGATAATTGTAAGGTTTATCAGTAAGAATGTTATTTACAGTAAATCATTCCTTATGCCTGCAGTAAGTTTTACGCTACTCTCCACTTTATCCCTATTATCTGTTCATTGCAATAACAATACGACTAATGCATTAGGAGACACTTTCCCACAAAAATACCCAGGGCTATTTTAATGTACCTGCAGTCCCAGAGCAAAGATATCATTGGTGGGCCCTTCTGCCCAGAAAAACGTAGGCCGTTTTGTAGTCATTTTCCAATGTGATTTCTGAAATGTTGCCTGGTTGCTAAGGTAGGTAGGTAGTAACCAAATACCCAGTTGCACCACCAAAACCATAAAGAACATATGCAGTTTTCCTTATTATTCTGCCTACTGGTTATTTAATTTTCAGGTGAACTACCCCTTTAATGGTTTAATAATTTACTGTTACACAAATGCTTCATCATAAACCAATATAAAGTTCTGTTTCTTTTTTGACCAATGAATAATTATCCAATGAAGGGAAAGAAAGAGATACTTTCCTGAAAGAAACTGTGAGCATGAAAGAGCCACCGGAGAAGCAAAATAAATGAAAAGAAAATATAAAGAAAAAGAAGAAAGCATAAGGGGAAGGAACAGAAGGAATGGAATCTTTTGGTTCTGATCCTTCCTTAAATACCTAAAAAGTGAAAGAATATTGCACAATGGCATTTTTTATACTGTTACTTGTGCCTGTGATCCAAATGTCACTACCTGCCCCTGATTATTTCCCATTCAGTGGATTGGAAAGGGTGGTAATGGTGTTCAAAATACAGTGTATGCCATTGCACTTGCGCGCCTGTGCCTTTAAGACGCAAGAAGACACGGCACGCACGCCCTAGGCACAGAAGGTCATTGTGGGCGTCCCCACTTGGAGTGCGGCGGGTGTCCCCGCTGACCCCCACCACCCCTACCGGGGTAAGTTGTTACATTAATGCTGATCTTCTACCATACCAACCAATTATATTATGACAAAATAGTGACCAAGTTATCGTCTCATCCCTAATTTCTAAAACAGTCCCCATTCTTTGCTTCCACTCCTCTCTCACATTCCTTATATTTTTCAAAGTATAAGGGATGTGACCTCCAAACCAGTTTTCAGCTTAAAAGGAAACATTTGTTAGCAAACAAACAATTGTTATTATAAATTATAGACTGGGTAAATGATAAACTTCCCTTCATGAAAGTCATGTGTGAATGAAAAACCCCATTAGGTGTGACTACATAGTGATGCTAAAACAAACAAGCAGGGAAATGGCTGCTTGTAGCATGAAAAGAAAATTGTTTAATGTGAACACTACTTTTTGTGTTGGGTTAGACACCGGGATGCAAGCAGGGAGAAGCCCAGCAGCATGTCACTAGTAGAGCAGGCAGGGAGAACAAGCTGAAAGAACACAAGTGGCATTAGGGAAGGTAGTCATGCAGGTGCAAACTATTACAGACTATTACTAGTATACTACTACAGAGGAAGCAGACCCTGCAGCTACAGGGGGGGCATGCTGTATAGGGCCCTATGTAGCCCTAATTCATATACAATTTCAATACATTGAAACACTTTAGTACCCACACAATGTACTGTACCTTGAATAGACAAGAATCCTTTTCAGTTGTTTTTTTTATAGTTGATTATTGCTTAGAACAAATTATTATTTCTTACTAAATGAATTGAAAGTTATATTTTAATCTGTTAAGTGAATCATACATTTTCTGATTTAGAATCTGATGCACATATACTGTAAGCTTGTGAGGGGTGAACCAGATGTAAGTGTGATATGTGACAAAAATGTGTTTGATTGTGAAATGTTGTGTGTTTGTAAAAGTGTTGAGTGTAATTTGTAGAGGTTTAGTTCTTAGTTTACTTGTAATTTCTTCCCCAGACACTAGAGGCCACTATAGAGCACACAAGGGCTATAAAAGGAGGTTCCCCGCCCAAGGTGAGCAGTCTTGATGGGAGGGCGTGACAGAAGGACATCAGCTGATTGGTGAGTGAAGACAACATTGATAGATAGGAAAAGTTAGAATAGGAAAGATTTTAAGTAAAGCGAGCACTAGGTGCACGAGATAGTGAGGATAGTTAGTAAGGGCAGCTGTGGTCCCATCAAGGAGGAAGTGGAATTAGTTTCCTACGGGCACTCCGTAAGTCAGGGAATCAGTGATAGTTTAGGGCAAGGTAGGAAAGAACACCTGAGTCGCTGGACAGGAATTGGATGGAAAAGGGTCCTAACCTGGAAGAGTGGAGGGATATCACCCAAGAGGTATCGGGCCACTATCGGAGAGTGGGGGGATACGGGTGGAGCATATATCGGACCACTAGTCGGTTAGGTGTGATCCAAGATCCTATGGCAGGTGTGCCTACTATGCAGTGATTCCTTGAAGAAAATTGAACTGGAAGCGTCTTTGAACAAGTGTGTGCTGGAGTGTCTGTTGAGTGTCCTGGTGTTCGTATTCTAAATAAAAATCTTCTGTTTAATTTACGTCAAGTCTCGTGTGGTGAGTAAAACATTTGGGTTAAGTTGCCCTTTAAATCTGGAAGCCCCTCCCACAAGCTGCTATACATGAACATTTTATTAACTGCTGTGTTCTTGACCTCTGCCGTTTCAGAAGGATGCTTCAGGCAAAAGTTATGGCAAATGAAATGTCTGGTGGTGGGTCCCCTGTCCTGGTGGGCCTTGGGCAAATGCCTTTTGCCTATTTATTAAAATAGCCCTGGCTAGAACTGAGTATCCCCACTAAGCTAGTCAAACCCTGCTAACAAAAAAAAACAAAGAACTTTCTAGGGCATAATGCTAACCCTTAACTTTTCAGTTTAGGAGACATGATGCATGTACATATTATTTCAAGGATCTTAGTTGTTATGAAGACACAATGTCCATGAAGAGGAAAGAAAATTGTGTTCATATGTTTTCCTTGTACTGGGTTTTACCTAGAAATTGAATACAGGTAGTTCTCAGGCTACGTACGAGGTTTGTTCTTAAAGGTTATGTTGGGCATATCTTCTCCACCCAAGCCACATCATTTGAACTGCATATACCCCCTCCATTTGCCAGCACCAACACATTTTCCTAAAAAAAATAACAGCTTTCACCCAGGGCCATTTTTCCTCTGACACATCATCAGTAACATTCACATCTGCAAACAGGACATCTACGCTGTAAATTTCATGCAATGCAGAATGCAGGGTTACACAGGCACAACATACTTTGATAAATGGTTCTGCTGGGGTTGAGCACTGTAACGGTTAAGCTGAGCTCAGGAGAAAAATATAGAATCAGACAGCTATAGCAGAGTTTCTATAGGAACCAGCAATGCTATCTCTTCATTGGCTGTTAGACTGGAGTGTGTGTTAAGTAATCTGAGCTGAGAAGAACTGAGCATGCTCATTAGCCAACAGCCAAAGTAAATTCCTGAGGGAGGGGGCAGAGTGGGTTAGAGGAGGAGAAGGATTTCTAAGTGATTACATGGATGCTGCAGCCTCACTGTTAACCTTTTAACAACCAGAGTGGCAGGTATATAAACATTTCAAAGAAGCTGTTCACTGATTCATTTTTTGTGGGAGGGGTTTACATGTCCTTTAAGTTGAATTTCTATGTAAGTTGAAACATATACATTTACTTATTAAAGGCAACAAGACAGATTTTTGTCTTAAGATAGTATTTATTTTTACCTTTCTGTGCTCTGCAGTAGACAACACATGCCAGAGGGGATTGGGACAGGTGGTTTATTAAAGATAAATACTAATAAAGGCCAAGCAAACCACAGTATGTTACTGTAATAACCTCTGTATGTAAGTTTGAGTTGTATGTAAGTATGTGGTGTATGTAACTCAATGACTCCCTGTATACAGATTTTTTTTTCTGTTTGCTAAAAGTTTTAATTTGATTAAGGGGCACATTTACTAAGCTCGAGTGAAGGATTCGAAGTAAAAAAAAAATCGAATTTCAAAGTTTTTTTTGGGGTACTTCGACCATCGAATAGGCTACTTCGACTACGACTTTGATTCGAACGATTCAAACTAAATTCGATACTCGAATTACTGTCTTTTTAAAAAAAACTTTGACTACATACTTCGCCACTTTAAACCTACCGAGCTACAATGTTAGCCTATGGGGACCTTCCCCATTACTTTATAAGGGTTTTTTGATCGAAGGAAAATCCTTCGATCGATGGATTAAAATCATTCGAATCATTCGATTTGAAGGATTTAATCCTTCGATAGAACAATTTTTCCTTCGATCGATCGTTTGACTTCGATGTCGAAGGATTTTACTTCGACCCTCGAAGTAAAATCCTTCGACCCTTAGTAAATGTGCCCCTGTGTGTGGTCTACCCAGGCAATTCCTGTTTTATTTTCTTTCTTTAGAAAGTTGTCTTTTCTCAGTCCTGCTCAAACACTACAGTCTGTTATCAATGGGTTCTGATTCAGATAAAGCTGATATCCAGAACATAGTCGCTTTGCTTTGCTTTCACCTGCAGCTAATAGATCAGACCTTAATTCTGATGGGGTTTTCGTGTGTCTACTTTCTTTCCCCATAGGATTCCTGACTGTCACAAGTTCAAGGAACATTTTTACCATCTCAGTTAGTACTGCACTTTGAATGAGGGTGCAAATGACTGCGAGTACCATGCATAATTAGCTTAACTGACTTTGATTTTGCTTCCCTAGAGAAAATATTTAAGGTATAAATATAATAAATATTATTGGATGCTATTATGCATTCAATTAGGCAGCACTATTAAATAAGGAGGCTAAAGAGATTCTAGTATTATAAGTGCACTTATGCGCATTTTCATTTAAATGAAACTAGTAAAAAAAGAATGTATGCCTTTCATGCTAACATTAGTATTATTATGCAGCTGCTATGTAAAAGCTAATATACTGAGTGCTGAGACAAAATGAATACCAATCTAGCAACAATAAAAGTAATTACATCAATATATATTTCAAAAAATAAGATGTTATATATATTATTCTGTTTCTGTTCCTAATGTGCTAAATAGAGGATCTTCCAAATCAAAAACCTTAGAAGAGTACACTCAGTCTCATTCTAATACTATTATATGAAATTATATGGATGCAAATTGAGCACACATTTCCATGCGTGCCAGACAAGGGGTTCAAATTCACTAAAATGGAGAAGTGGCCATCGCTAGCGAAAACAGGCATACAGGAAGATTCACTAGCGAAAGTGTTCATCGCTAACAAAATTTTGCGCCCTTTCGCTAGGCAAATTTTCGCTCAGGCAAACGATCCTTACTCCGCAAATTCACTAAAGTGTGAATTTTCCATTACGTTATCTCTTTCACCAGTTCCCTTCACCACCTTTGACCTGTAAAACTGATGAAGCTACATCCTCCTCAATCTTATGTCAGTGACATTATATCCTGTATGCCGAAAAGTTAGAAAAAAAACAGTTTTTTTTAATATTTTAAAGTTGTATTGTGTTTAAAACTTAAAGTTAAATTATTTTGTTTGAATATTTTTATTTTTGTTTTAACCATTTGAGGGACATGTCACATTTGTTTTAGGGTTGGCTCAAGTCTAGGACAATTGAGGATCTAATTTGTCTTTAGTTTGCTTCCTTGGACATTTTTAATTATAAGTGGCCACTTCAAGCAATTTTCCCAACATCACTATCACCAGCCCTATTCAAATTGACCTAAGCGTAAGTGTGTTAACGAAGTTTCGCTAGGCAGAAATGAACGCTAGCGAAAGTTCGTTATGAAATGTTCGCTCTGACAAAACTTCAGCCTTCGGCTCCTGAAATGTAACTTTGCATTTTGATGAATTAGTGTATGCACTGTAAATTCACATCTAACAAAGTGGCGTGAAGTGTGGAGAAGCCTTCCCTTTAGTGAATTCGCCCCTTTATATTCAGTATTATTAGTGACTTTATATTCAGTAATATGAGCGATGATAATACTACTAAGTCCTTAGCATAGTCAAGTCCCTTAATCAAAACATAAATTATAGACCCTAAACTCTTATTACATAGTTTTAAGATTTGTTAATTAATTAATCAATCCATACATTTCATAATAGACAAATTAAGACTATTAAACTATTAAAATGAGGATATTAAGGTGAGGCCTCCTTTAAAATATCTCTTCATAAAAGCTTAATCTAGACTGAAGAAGTGTCAACATTTATAATTCTAATAACAGTGTTATTACACAAAAACATAATCCAATCAAAAATGGGTAAATTATATAACATTTATTAAAACTTTAGATTCAAAATTCCTGTTTATCAAAAATATTTTCCAAAACGCTGTATTGGATTGCGCTGTTATAACCAATACAATTAAGCAGGTCATGAAGAGTGGTTCATTATTACTTTAATAATTTTGATTGATTGATGACAACGTGTTCCAGGAAGTTACCTTCAGTTCTTGGTAACCACGAGTGTGTTTTTTTTCCAAATAAAATGCTATAGTAGAGGAGTCGGATCATGGGTATCACATCACCATATGCATTCAGTACTTTTCCTGATGAAATTGAGTGGGAAAATATGATTTGTGCAGGAAATGTTCATTGTGAAACAGAATGAAGAAGAAACAAGAACTAGTTATGGTTCCAAAAGAAGAAAACCATTAATTAGAAAACCACTAAATGCATTTGTGGTTTGTTAGTTTGGTTGCTTGGTTATATGATTAGATTTTCATTTACTTATTGAACAACTTACTGTAGATGGCTTCACCAATCATATTTACTCTTCATTTTTGCTACCAGTTGTATTGGTGTGCCTCATTGTTCTGCTTTGTTCTACTTTGTTGACATTCCTGCTTGTTTAACTTGTTAAACAATAAAAACCTTTTCAATTTAAATGCATTTGTATGAAGAACACTACAGCAGAGAACAGCCATAAGGAGCGTATTTCTAACTTTATTTAATTTATGGAAGAATATTTCTTCCGTATAAATAATTGTACATAAACATACAGGATGCACAATATATATACATTAGGGGCCTAATACTGCCACAAGTAAGCAGCAAAATGAGTAAATGAGTAAATGAGTAAATGTATAACATAACAGAAACACAGTAAAATGGAAGTGGTAAGATATCCCATATCAAAAACCCAAACAAACCCTTATCAGGTCATGACATAAATATACCAATTTCTACTACATTTCCCTACAGTGCACCAAAGATTGCTCCCAATTTCTAGAACAATTCCTGAAGTGTTTGTGCTGACTTTGCAACCAAATTTGTAACATCTTGGTGGCGCTGCAGATTTCTTACTGTATCACCTACTGTGAACTATACAAGCCACATTTAATCTCATAATTCACCAAGCAAATAAATGTATTGCAACATCTTTAGTTCTGGACTCATCTGTAGCTTTTGTGTTCCTTGCAAGAACATGTTTTCTCCCAAGATACCCTTTTACCTATATATGGGTGCAAAAATTACCGGTGATCTTGACCTGCTTGACTTTTCTGTACAGTATTTTAGCTTCTAATAAAAACTGTATGGTAAAATGTAGATGTCTAATAAACGCGGCTCTTTCGTTGAGAATTATTAGTTTATAATAATATGTAATGTAAAACTCTTCTCCCTATAAAGTACCAGTAATCAGTTTGTAATCTGCAATGCATTTTATTTTTCAGCGTATTTAAAGTCTGCATGATGGGAAGCAATGCCAAGCGCTGACTCACATCTTTATCAAATGAATATAAAATGAAAAGTAAATTATTTCTAGATTTAAATGCATGGGAAATGCAGATTAGTTTGCATTTATATTTGATTTAATGAGAGATATCACGACCTTCCATTAATCAAAGTGTATTACTTAAAGCACCACTTATACAGAAATTTTCAGCATGTCAGCATGTTGTTTGATGAGTGCAGTAGATTTGTCATAAAGGTGTATATAAAACACTTGTTATAAAAGCCAGGGTACTGCAAAAGCTACCCATCGGACATATACTTAGGGTTTATAATGCCATGGAAGGTGCTATTACACTTTCACAGAACAGAGAGTACAGGCATAATTCATTCTTCTTTTCTGGGTAGATGCTATATTGATGAACTCTTACTGGCCTTAATTCCATTAGTTTTATTTATATATATATATATATAATATATATATATATATATATATATATATATATATATATATATATATATATATATGTGGCACACCACTTATTTGTTTCCTACCCAGATGTACGGTAAAGTAACATGCAGCATCCAAAAAGACCAGCAACATTGTGATTTAAGTGAAAAAAGCAAAACGTTATATTTGTGTGTGCATATACAGCCAACGTCCTGGTTTGGCTGATTATACACACATGAATATAACGTTTTGCTTTTTTCACTAAAATCCCAGTTTTGCTGATCTTTTTGGATGCTATATATATATATATATATAGAAACCCCAGGTCCGAGCATTCTGGATAACAGGTCCCATACCTGTGTGTGTGTGTATATATATATATATATATATATATATATATATATATACACACACACACAGGTATGGGACCTGTTATCCAGAATGCTCGGACCTGGGGTTTTTAACTAGTTCATAAATAGTTTTACCCCAATAATGCTCCAGATAATATTCCTCAGTGGGTGAGCCCTCACAACGGTGTGGAGACAGGCTGTTGTGCAACATAACACAATCCACATAAGAGTTCAGATAGAAATAAGCAGGAACATATAACATCAGCGGATAAGCTTATACTCACAAGTACCAATGGGCACTATAAATCCCCTCAGGGAAAATACTGACCATGGAAGGTACTCCCAGCTTTCAGCCTTTTCCCTAAATGGAGATGAGTCCCTACTTCTCTGCAATTAGTACCCAGGATGATAATCCCACTCAACATTCCTCTGTGGAGCCTCAGCTGCTCAGCTAAATAGCCTAACTATCACTCCAAAAGTGATCTATGAAAGTGATTTAGCCTATCACTTCTTAGACCAGACCTTGTCTAGGTTCCACTTTACCTATCCTGCCTGCTCAATATAGTCAAATACAAGAGTCCTCTGCACTCAACCCATTATCAATATATTTAAGACAGAGACATTTTGTGCATACTGCTACTGAAAAATGCCTTACCCTTTAAGCAAAACAAGGATTGTTTGTCCATATATTGCAATATATTTATGCTGCCAACTACGTCAAAGTCATCCCATATCTGGCCAGTCCTATGCTCAATTTTCATCCGATTCATTAAGAATTCTATTGCTTAATTATACATTTTACAAATGGACTAAGTTTTACCTGCAACTTACTAGCTGCTTTCAAAGTAAAACTCCCAAACTTGGTTGCCCTTTTATTAGACACCAGTGGGATCACCTCACTATAGTAGGGAAGGGTGGGAGCTACAACATGGAGCTGGTCACCTGTATAATTATAACAAACAAGGGAAAGTTGTGCTCACCACTAATTTTTAAAACCATTAGGCGGGGGTGCAATGAGGCTGTGACCACAAAATACATATAGCCAAATACAAGAGTCCTCTGCACTCAACCCATTATCAATATATTTAAGACAGAGACATTTTGTGCATACTACTACTGAAAAATTCTGTACCCTTTAAGCAAAGTAATGGCAAAATGGACCCTGACCACATGTTTGCCCAGCTTATATATTATAACACAATGCCACCTAGTGGATAAACTTCGGATAATTAGGAGTTAGGCTTTGACCCAGGAAATGGAGCCTAGCTTCTGTATAACTAAGGAGCCCTTTAGTGGCCAAACTTAGCCTGGCACTAAAAAGTATACATGCATAAGCAGATGGTGGGCTGAGACATAGCATATAAATGACATTATTCAAGCATCATGAATATATATTTAACCATAAATGTGTTTAAAACTGGTAAATGCAATTTTTGCCAAGTCGAATGAAGCCTAAGTTTAATGCATATTATATGAATATAATGTGGGGTTGCCCTCCCTAGTGGGGGCCAAATTAGTAACTAGGAGCTTGGATGAAGGGCAATTAGGAAAGGATTAGTAGATAGTAGGTCCAAGACATATATGGAAACCCAGCCTTGAGGTCAATTACACTGAGATATGAAGTGAACACTTAATAGCTGTCCTTAATATTGGTAGAAGGATGGTTGGAACACTAAACTCGTGTTTTTATATGGTCATGAAACTCCTCGGTAACTTCTAATATCCTCATATTTTACAACATGGGGTACTTTATTTATTATAATACACAAGTTTTAGTGAGTCATGTCACAAAAATGACATCACTACTCACGGTTTATAAGGATATAATTTACAAGATATTCATGGCTTTTGTGTATTATATAGTGGATAATGTACCCCCTACTGTAATTTATAAAGATATTATGTTACCGAGGAGTTATGTGACCATATTCGGCCTCGTACTTTTATACAGGCCACATAACTCCGAGGTGACTATTAATATCTTTTTAAGTAGGGGGTACATTATCCATTATAATCTAAAGTTTTCTGAGTTCAGCTTTTACTTCCTGAAGATTTCTGTTTGCTTTTTACATAATGCCATAATGCCAACTAGTCTATTTTGCTGGTGTCTCTCTATTTTTATCTTTCCCAGCAGCGCTTTTAAGAGACTAGGTACCTGTATTTATTCTTGCTTTCTTCAGGTTCTTTTAAAGTAGCCCGCTCTGTGTGACGTCTTCCACTGCATCAGAGATGGCTGAATGCAAGGGAAGGAGGGGGAAGTTTGATAGTGGGAGGGGGTGGGAGCGGCAGAACTAACAAGAGCGAATAGTGTCAGGATGTGAGAGAGGCAGAAGGACTGTGACTGGAGAAGGAGCAGAAGAGGGAGATAGACGTAGACGAGCAAGTCTGAAGTTTGTTAGCTGGAGGGTGGTATACGCAGAAGTAACGATCGACTAAAGAGTGACAGGGTGTGGGAGGGGCTTGGAGGGGGGGCAGTAGAGGGAGAGAGATGCAGACTGAGCGAGATTAGAGGTGGACGGGGAAGAGAACAGGGAGAGAAATGCGGAGGGAGGAAATGGCAGAGGGTGGGAGAGTGGAAAAAAAGCCAGCAAGACTGTAACAGAAGGCACGAGCGAGCACACCACGTGATGGAGGAAGTGATAAGTGAGGCGGACAGACAGGAAGAAAAGCTGCAGGTAGCGTGCGTCAGTGACCACTGCTGACTCATTGACTTATAAACGGCGCGTTCTGACGCCAGAACGCGCTGTTTATAAAGATATCATTTACAGTCTGGTCCCATAGGGAAATGACCAGACTGTAGATTATATAGTGAATAAAGTACCCCCTCTTGTAAAATATAAGGATATTATAAGTTACCGAGGAGTTTCATGACCATATAAAAACACGAGGCCGAAGGCCGAGTGTTTTTATACAGGTCATGGAACTCCGAGGTAACTTCTAATATCCTCATATTTTGCAACTGGGGGTACTTTATTTATTATAATACACACATTTAAGTGAGTCATGTGACAGAAATGACATCAGAACTCACCGTTTATAACTGATGACATCAGAACTCACCGTTTATAAGGATATAATTTACAGGATATTCATGGCTTTTGTGTATTATATAAATATATCCACGGTCAACAGTCTGCAGACCCCCAAATTCCTTTTTAGTGGAAAAGATAAATGTTTTTATACCTGTGCATGTTGTCTCGTATTTGACTATCCAAGCTATGCCATGTGGTTTTGTTCCTAAAAAATATCAGCTATGAGGCTCAGGTGTAATTCTTAAAGGGATACTGTCATGGGAAAAAAATTTTTTTCAAAATGAATCAGTTAATAGTGCTGCTCCAGCAGAATTCTGCACTGAAATCCATTTCTCAAAAGAGCAATCAGATTTTTTTTATATTCAGTTTTGAAATTTGACATTGGGCTAGACATATCGTCAATTTACCAGCTGCCCCAAGTCATGTGAATTGTGCTCTGATAAACTTCAATCACTCTTTAATGCTGTACTGCAAGTTGGAGTGATATCACCCCCTCCCTTCCCCCCCCCCCCAGCAGCCAAACAAAAGAACAATGGGAAGGTAACCAGATAGCAGCTCCCTAACACAAGATAACAGCTGCCTGGTAGAGCTAAGAACAACACTCAATAGTAAAACCCATGTCTCACTGAGACACATTCAGTTACATTGAGAAGGAAAAACAGCAGCCTGCCAGAAAGCATTTCTCTCCTAAAGTGCAGGCACAAGTCACATGACCAGGGGTAGCTGGGAAATTGACAAAATGTCTAGCCCCATGTCAGATTTCAAAATTGAATATAAAAAAAATCTGTTTGCTCTTTTAAGAAATGGATTTCAGTGCAGAATTCTGCTGGAGTAGCACTATTAACTTATGTGTTTTGAAAAAAACATGTTTTCCAATGACAGGATCCCCTGCTGCTGCTCTTATTCAAAATTACTATACATCACCAGAAGGTGGCATTATGCCACTGGCTGTGATGGGGGATCCTTTTAGAATTTGTAAATAATCACTGAATCATTTTAAATGATTCAGTAAAAAGAACTGTAACAGAACAAAAAGAAAAAATGAAATGTGTTGAACTGCTCAGACTGCACTGCTATAAATATCGATTTTTGTTAGTGTTATTTGAAAAATCATTGTCACTTAAAATACATTATAATGCGTTTACATAGAAGATATATGCTTTTTATATATACACCTTATCTGTGAGCTAGTTATGAGGTTTTGAAATATTCTTCTCACTGTCAGTAAAATCAGATATTTGCCTATTATACTCTCATCTCTGGGGTCATAAAAAACACCCAGGGCGACATACAGGCAGTTTCCTCTCTCCGCATTACTAGGAAGGAAGGTTACCTGTGGAATTTTTTATATAAATAAGACTGTTGACAGTAGTGGTGAAGTGTCTGTGTAGGTCATGCTGAGTATAGTTAATCCTACTGCAGGAAGCCAGAAAAGCAAGAAAAGTTACAAGAAACAAAAATCTCCACAACTTTCACTTAATAGAAAATAAACATAGTTATCCCATAGCCCAGCATGGTGGAGTCTAAGGATATCCTGAGGAAAGTTTCATATGAACCTTATAGTTAGCAGGGTGAAGTCTGTTTAAGTCATGAATAACCCTTAGTTTTACCAGTGGAAGTCTAAATATAGATTTTTTTTTAAATAAAATCTGGATAACATAATACAGTTAGTGCTGGGATTTTTTTTTTGCAAGAAACTCATTTACAATACAAAGATATATTACTTTAAAATATAATTAAAAAAAAACGAGTTCAAATTGAGCATGTAATCACACAGAACGTTTTGACCCTAAATCAACAGACAAAGCTAAGAAAAGTATAATACCTTTTTGACAGAAGGCACATTCAAAATATTGCAGTGGATATCATTTTGTTGAGTGGATAAAATGGGTATGATACTGGTTATGATTATATTTGTGTTCTCCTTTTTCACCCCACAAGGAGCAAATGAGCTGTGCCTATTGATGCTGGGCAGAAAAAGGACCCTGGGACTACCGTCTGGCCAGGAAATGGTGGCGGCTCAAGGGTTCAAAGGAAGTGGCGGCAACTCAAGTATCAATAAGTACAAAAGTGCTTGATTTGGAATGGAAGGTTGCTCTTGTGATCATAATTGACCCCTAAAATATCCCACATGGGATTCTTTGCAAATCACAGTTATCTGCTCTGTTCTTGCAGACTCCAGTTACCTCAAGGATAATATTGAAAAAAAGTCTTTGCTCAGACTCCCCAGAGCAGGTGTAATGAACTTACCCTGGTGGTCTAGCGGCAGCGGGGTCCACGCCGCGTCCTCGGCGTGGACGCCCGATGTGCTGCCTTCTTCCTCCTTGCCGGTTCCTCTAGGGCGCGCGCGCATTATTTAAAGGCGCAGTCGCGCTGGCGTGATGACGCCAGCGCGCAATTGGCGCGAAATTCAAATGCTTAAAAGGGGAATTTGGCTTTCAGGTAATTGCCCGTTGTTAGGTTCAAATTAGCTTGTTTCTGGGTGCTATTACTTGTGATTCCTGATATATCTACCGTGTTCGACCTTTTGCCTGTCTGTTAACTCCGAACTTTCCAATCCTGCTAGTCTGTGACTATTCTGACATCTCCAATCCTGACCTCTGCCTGTCCATTGACCATTCTACGCTTTCTCTATCCTGATTTTGGCCTGTCTGACTATTCTACTGCTTGTGCTAGCCCGGCCTGCCTGTTCCTGTGGCTTCCTATCTTCCAGCATCCTTGTAAAACAGTCGTGCTCCATTGCCTGCCAGAACTTATGCCTTGCACCTCTTGTTAAGTCCAGGTGGCATCTGAGTACGCCGAGGGCTCCTCCCGAGGCCAAAGGCGGTCACTTAACTGGTGAAGTCGAGCCGAGACCAGGGTGCTTGGCATCTGTTCTGGTGTAGGGTGCCGACCGTGACAGTACAACGGGCCCTGAGAAAGAAGAAGATGGAAGAAGCTCCTGCTATTCCGCAAACCACTGAACTGCTGTATTTGACCCTCCTCCAGCGCCTCGATGAACAAGAGGGGAAGCAGAATTTCATTATTCAAGGTCTGCGGTCTCTCTCTGAGAGGTTTGATGCACATAAATCTGAGATTCCTGAGGGGTCTACTTCGTCAGTAACTCCCGGTAATAGAGATTTTTCCCATGACCCAAAAATCCCCTTTCCTGATAAGTTTAGTGGGGATAGGGGTAAATTTTTTGTTTTTCAAGAGGCTTGTAAGTTATACCTCAGTTTTTTCCCTCACAACTTCCCTACTGGTGAGGATGAAGTAAGGTTCGTTATGACCTTACTACAAGGTGACCCACAAGTCTGGGCACTAAGATTACCCTCCTCTGACCCTGCCCGTTTATCCCTAGAAGCATTTTTTGCTACCATGGCCATGTTATACGATGACCCGGATCGTGCTAGTTCTGCCGACTCCGCTATTCGTAAACTCCGTCAAGGGAAAAGAGTTATTGAGGAGTATTGTACTGAATTCCGCCGCTGGTCAGTTGAGACGGGGTGGAATGATACAGCTCTTCGTAGTCAATTCCGGGTGGGTCTTTCTAGCCCTGTCAAAAATAGCCTGGTTAATTACCCTCCTTCTTCCACGTTGGATGACCTCATGTGGTTAGCCATTCAAACTGATAGGAGGCAAAGGGAAAGACGAGCTGAGGAGGATATAGTTTTCCCTACTACATGTATTGACGAGTCTCCAACTCCCTCGTTTCCTAACCCTCATGGGGAACCCATGCAATTGGGGGCTACACGCCTGTCTTCCGAGGAAAGGGCCCGTAGCCGATCCCTGGGTCTATGCATGTATTGTGGGGATAAGGGGCATTTCCTTAAAAATTGTCCCAAGGCCTGGAAATTCTCAAAACCTTTGTGGAGAAGGGAAGCTCCATTTGGGTAGAGAGATTCCCTCTTCCAAATTCGCCTCAAAAAACTTAGTACCTGTAGTTTTATCCTGGCCTGGGGGTTCTGTTACAGTTTCGGCCTTAGTGGATTCGGGGGCTGGGGGAAATTTTTTAGATGCTGCCTTCGCAGAAAGGTATAATATTCCCCTTAATCCCCTCACACCTCCTATGAGGATTTCTGCTATTGATAAAAGCCCACTGGGGTCAGGTTTGGTAACCCAAAGATCCAAAGCATTATCCATGTGTGTGAACAATATGCATTATGAAAAATTAGCTTTTCACATTCTTGATGGTTCCTCGTCCCCGTTAATTCTGGGGTTACCATGGCTACAGGTGCACAACCCCCACATTGATTGGGTAACTGGGGAGGTTATTCAGTGGGGTTCCAAGTGCCAAGATTCATGTCTAGCTTCCACTCTGATGGTAGCTGGTACTTCCTTAGAGAAACTCCCTTCTGTTGAGCATAGCTCTAAGTCTTGTTCGGGGGTACGTAGTTCCCTATCGGCAGTTCCATCCGCTCAAAAAAGAGCAGTAGTTAAGTCCCATAGGGAGGTACCCAAATTTCAGGTTGGGGACTTGGTTTGGTTATCCACAGGGAATATTAAGCTTAAAATTCCAGCTCTTAAGCAGGGACCCAAAGTTATTGGTCCATACCCTATTGTGGAAATTGTGAACCCAACCTCTGTCCGCCTTGAGTTACCTGAGATATTTCTGTTATCTAACCTGTTTCATGTTTCTGTGTTAAAACCAGCCATACAGGTCCACCAACAATCAAGTCCTCTTCCAGTGTTGGTGGAAAATCTGGTCAAGTCCGATGCCAGGGTGGACTACCTTAGGAGACAATCCCATCCCAGGTCTCCTGGTAAGGTTGAGGGTCCAGTGGCCCCTCCTAGAGGGGGGGGGGTACTGTAATGAACTTACCTTGGTGGTCTAGCGGCAGCGGGGTCCACGCCGCGTCCTCGGTGTGGACGCCCGCTGTGCTGCCTTCTTCCTCCTTGCCGGTTCCTCTAGGGCGCGCGCGCATTATTTAAAGGCGCAGTCACGTTGGCGTGATGACGCCAGCGCGCAATTGGCGCGAAATTCAAATGCTTAAAAGGGGAATTTGGCTTTCAGGTAATTGCCCGTTGTTAGGTTCAAATTAGCTTGTTCCTGGGTGCTATTACTTGTGATTCCTGATATATCTACCGTGTTCGACCTTTTGCCTGTCTGTTAACTCCGAACTCTCCAATCCTGATCCTGCTAGTCTGTGACTATTCTGACATCTCCAATCCTGACCTCTGCCTGTCCATTGACCATTCTACGCTTTGTCTATCCTGATTTTGGCCTGTCTGACTATTCTACTGCTTGTGCTAGCCCGGCCTGCCTGTTCCTGTGGCTTCCTATCTTCCAGCATCCTTGTAAAACAGTCGTGCTCCATTGCCTGCCAGAACTTATGCCTTGCACCTCTCGTTAAGTCCAGGTGGCATCTGAGTACGCCGAGGGCTCCTCCCGAGGCCAAAGGCGGTCACTTAACTGGTGAAGTCGAGCCGAGACCAGGGTGCTTGGCATCTGTTCTGGTGTAGGGTGCCGACCGTGACAGCAGGTATCACTTTGACAAACCTTTACTCACCAGAAGTTTCACTTCTCTAGGGAATTTTTTTTTAACAGTAGTTTTCAGAATGATTTCTTAGTGTTGCCCCTATGCTTGCATTCCCCATAGCAGGAATTCCCTATTTCAATACACCATATCATGTAGTCTGTGTCTGGGATGCTGCTACAAACCAGGGACCCTTTTCTTCTCTTCTGAGATATCACATCTCACACACCTCCACCAATTACCAATTACCATGAACAGATTTTGAAAATACAAAACAGAAAGTTGAATAAGTATATGACTATGAAGATTTTCATTCATCCAGGTCATGGTATATCTAGTATAGGTAAATCTAAAAACAACTGGACTAGAAGACGTTTCACTACTCATCCGAGCAGCTTCTTCTGTTCAACTGACTGGTGTGGGAAGTTCTCTGCATATAAACTCTTCCACTAATCCAATCACAATGGCGCATTGCAACTCTTCAAAGAGGTGAAGAACTGAAGAAGCTGCTCGGATGAGTAGTGTAACGTCTTCATTGATTACCCATCAAGTCCAGTTGTTTTTAGAGTTGAATAAGTATACATGCACTCATTTTCAACATTAGGAAGACACACCATCCAATCTCAGGAAACAGAATCAAGAATATCAAATGTTGTATGGGTTGAATTGGTTTAATGGGCAAAAGTGACCAGCATTTTGTAAAAATTGACAGGTTTTACACAGGTCTGACCACCAACGAATCTCATTTAGTGGGTACAATGAGCATCAAATGCTAAAAAGACAGATTCTGCATGGAAATGAACTTTCTGGGACATGACACAATGTTATGGTTCTGTGGGCATAGTCATGAATTGTATGTAGTCTGAATACCTGGATACAGTAAAAGAATAACAGCCACACTTTAACACTGTAAATTAATTATAGCTTCTTTATTAGGATTTTTTTTAAATTAAACTTAAATTTATGAAATACTGTATATGCTAAACAGGTAGTTGTGGTTTATGTTTTCTTCTGCAAGTATATACTGTACAGGTATGGATCTGGAAACCCATTATCCAGAAAGTCTGAATTATGAATTAAGGCTGTCTCCCATAGACTCCATTTTATCCAAATAATCCAAAATATACCAGCCCATTGGATTTATTTAATGTTTACATGATTTTCTAGTAGACTTGAGGTATGAAGATCCAAATTACGGAAAGGTTCATTATCCGGAAAGCTCCAGGTCCTGATCATTCTGGATTACAGGGTCCCATACCTGTACTTTATATTTAATCTAGGATAGCATGCTAAAAATCTGTACCTTTTCCTGGGATTTTAGTGCATCAAGGTACACAGTATAAAAAACAGATACACATTGCCATGTTTTTTCACCCTTTGCACTGTGCATATACTTTATTGCCTGTCTGTGCAGGTCCTTAAGTGCTTTTCATATAAATACTGCACTGCCTGTAGTTATGAGGGGCAGCCCAGAGGAGGCATGTAGACATCACTTCTCCTAGTATGACACACAACTGTACTTACCATCTGTCTAATCGCCTTGCAGAATGCAGCAAAGCCTCAGAAACATGAATAAGTAATTTAGCTTTATCACAGAGCATGGAATCGACTCCTAGTATCTGATAACATCTTCCCTATCGCTCACGTAAGGTTCACTAGATTCACTACTAAGGTTCACTAGTTGTTGGTAGGTCCTGCTCAGTTAAATAGTTAGGACATGCACATAACACAGAAACATTTACTGACAAACATGAAAAGCTAAAAAAAAAAAAACCATGCACCCAAAAATATTTGACCAGGCTTTCAAAAGAGATAATGTCAATTTCACTGAAATATTATAGCACAGTCCCTCTCTCTGAGATATATAACATATTTTCAAGCCACTGAAGAGTTAAACAAACTGTGAAAAATCTCCTCATTCTGAACCGAGTTCCAGAGACACGCACAGCACAAATTCCAAATTGATTGAATCCATTTGTCAATGTATCTTCATAGGTTATGCCATCATGTTTTCTGACAAAACTGTGTAATATGCAGCAGCATTTAATGATATCATCTACAATGTCTGGATCTAAACATATGTCTCCTAAATGTAATCTCCATTTATTAGAAAGTGTTCGAAAAGAGAATTCTACAATTTTTCTTGCCCTGCTCAGTCGGCTGCAATTAAAAATATGATTTTCACTGCTGAGAAATCTATTAGTGTATGGTCTGAATGATGATATTAGTAGTTAGCACTCATTAGACTTATTAACATCAGAAAAACCAGACCAAAGAATGGCTTTATGGTAAATTCAACAAGCCGTAGCCAGCATGGATGACGAGTAGAACAATATAGAAAAATATATGCAACTAAAAGTATCAAAACAATTAAAATGTAGGCCAACCTTTAACTTAATCCAAGTTAAATTAAAGGTGAACAACGTATGTGACACCTCAAATTAGTGTTTTTATGTAATGCATTATCTTAATAATGGGAAGCAGCATAAGGTGTTATGAGATAAATCTTTATTCATAAGGTCCCTCTCCCTAGTTACATTTATGCCATGCTTTATATGGCACAATGTTCATCTGGCTCTGCACAAAGGCACATTTTAAAGATTTTACATGAAAATTTGGGGCATTGCTAAATTGGCCATTGTGTTTATTGATTACTGAAATTTTTTTTTTTTTCTTATGAATGCAACATAAATCATAACCACATTTTCCACTAGGTGGAGGCATCATGCTAAAGAGAATCAAATACCTTTAGTTTCTTCTCACAGTAATGCAGAGTGACTGGGGTTTGTCCTGTACCAAGACCTTACAATTCCAGTACTAATGTAATACTTTTTAAGTGCTATTATTAGACATTTATTATACATTTTCTATAATTATTGTACCTACAAACAGATCATGCATAATAATATGCACTACAAACTGCATTTAGTTTGCTCATAATTCAACAAGAAAGGTCAACATTTAGGGGCAAATTCATCAAGGGTCGAATATCGAGGGTTAATTAACCCTCTATATTCGACTGGGAATGAAAATCCTTCGACTTCGAATATCGAAGTCGAAGGATTTTGCGCAAATACTTTGATCGAACGATTGAAGGAATAATCGATTGATCGAACGATTAAATCCTTCGAATCGAACGATTCAAAGGATTTTAATCCAACTATCGAAAGATTATCCTTCGACCAAAAAAACGTAGCCAAGCCTATTGGGACCTTCCCCATAGGCTAACATTGGGTTCGGTAGCTTTTAGGTGGCGAACTAGGGGGTCGAAGTTTTTTCTTAAAGAGAAAGTACTTCGACTATCGACTGGTCGAATAGTCGAACGATTTTTAGTTCGAATCCTTCGATTCGGAGTCGAAGTCGTAGTCGAAGGTCGAAGTAGCCCATTCGATGGTCGAAGTAGCCAAAAAACACTTCGAAATTCGAAGTTTTTTTTCTTCTATTCCTTCACTCGAAGTTAATTAATTGGCCCCTTATTGTAGGCAAAATGCAATTTTGCTGTCCGGGAAAATTTGAACTGCCTCAATCAATGTGCACACTATAAATTGCTAGGGATGTAGCGAACTGTTCGCCGGCGAACTTCGACCGTTCGCGTCCGCCGAATGTTCGCGAACGTCGCGCGACGTTCGCATTTTGAGTTCGCGTTCGATTCGAATACAAATCGTTCGACCATTCGACACAAAATGCCCTTTTGTAAGGGTATTTGACAAACAAATACAGTATTTGATGTCCTAGATAATCTTGGCTGTAGAAATGTTTTCATGTGTCTAAAACCATGTTAGGTGATAAGGGGGTTCTGATTTATTCCAAAGGAAAACTTGAACTGAAAAATGTCTAAAACCCACCAATACACAGTGCGCATTTCCAAGTAGATATGGTATTAACATTTTTGTAGACACTCCAAAAGGCCAAACAGGGCCAAAATTGGCCTACCACTAGCAGTATCCTTCTTCTTCAGTCACATCTGGAATCCTTGTGTCAGCTCTGGCTCGAACACAATTAGCAGATTCTGGGGCAAAAAAAGTCTCGTGTTTCTTCTCTGATAATAGGAAAGTGCATTTGCACCAGAGCTGGCACAAGGGTTCTGGGTGTGAAAGAAGAAGGAGGATACTGCTTGTGGTGAGGTGCTGAAATTGGCCTGCCCCGTGTGGCCCTAGCCTAGCCTTAAGCATACACCTTGTACACTGTCTAAGTAGTTGCCCAAGAAAAACTCTTATGCAAATTGCCCTGAATTATCCAGTTCTCCAAGAGGTGCAAGCAGGGAGCAGTAAACTGCCCCAGAATTAACAAAGCTTAAAGCTCTATGGAATTAGCTATGAGCGAGCAGAATAGAGGATACATAATACTACTCCATGAACCCAAATGTTAAGTTAACCTACAAGCCATTCTGTCATGCTCCAATATGTACACGGTAATGCCAATAACTGTGACTTGATTGTTGAAACTATAGCATATGTACAAAGACAAACTCACACTCTTATTTCACTTCTCTCAAATATTGACCATACTCAGGACACTACCACCACTTTATTACCATTGTAAACCAAAGACTTATGTATCTACAATCTACCTTTTATTGTATAGGTTGATGTATGTAAGCTCTAGGAATAGAATTAGATTAGTTAGAATTACAGAGAAGGTAATACAATCCATATGGAGGGGATCCAACATGGAACAAAGACAAATATCATGGTGTAAAATGAAATGTGCTTACAAAAGCTCCATTTGGTAAGTTCTTGATGGATAATTACATTTTTAATTATAAAGCAATTCCCACAAGGGTGCAACTGAATGATGTGTCTTTTTCAAATTACTAGTAACCTTTTTTAGATTTGGTTGAAAGGCCAGGCCTAGGGCAGTAGTATTATAGTGGAGAAGCATCAGGAAATGTCTTTTAAGTGTATATTTAAAGGTCTTTCAAACGACCTTTTAAGGTATCGAATTTAGGGTATTTTGGGCATAATTTCTAACTTCCATCTTTTATAATGGGTAGTGTAGTAGTGTAGTGTAGGAACATTCTTCTTGATTATACAACTACTCTCATACATTGCCTCAAAGAAGATTCTTGTTCCCAGGTCACTCACTCTCTGCTTTTAGGAATTCAGGAAAAATCCAAAGAAAATAAATTACCTACTATTTCACATGAATTAGAGCTACTTTTGGAAAAGATACTGTACATTTCTATGCACATTTTATATAAGGTTCATGGCACACAAGGAGGAAGACTCAACCGTGCAGCTTGTCATTTGCATTCATGGATTCCACCTGTCACCAATTCCATTAATGCAGAAGACAGGTTGCATTATTAGGTTCAGGCCTTTTCTGCAGAATATGCCACCATGAGCCTAACTGAACATGAAAACAAACGTGGTGACAAACCCCATTACTAATAAGAGATGACAGTGCCATGCATAATAGTATTCACTCCCCCGTTGAACATTTTCACATTTCACAGCCTGAAATTAAAACAGATATTGGATATTTACAATTTGATTTACACCTCATACTTAATATATGGCATAAAATATTTTATTGTGACACAACAGTTAATTAAACAATAAAAAGCAAACATTTGTTTGTTGCTTATCTATTTACTCTTTGAGCCTGTTCTTGGTAGAAGAACCTATGGCTTCAATTACAGCTTTGAGTCTTTTGAGTGCAAGTACATACCACCTTAGCACTCTGTTCCAGACTAACTTGGGACTACTCCTCCAGACAGACAATGATTCAAGTTTAAAATTTAGCACTTGTACAAAATACTTTTCAGTGATATGCAGAATCAGGTAAAATGTATTCAACACAGAGTTGGACTGGGCCAGGTGGGCTCCGGCCCTCATGGCCTCACTGGCCCAGACCTGCTCCCTGCATAAACCCTTTGCTGCTGCATCTGACTTCGCTACCAGGCTCCAGGCAAAGAAAAAGGCATGTGCTAAGGAGTCAGAGGGGGGTTGCAGCTCGGGCAGGGGAGGGTGTAGGGGGCCCTGAGGCAGCATCACCAGTGGGCCCCATGCCCCCCAGTCTGGTACTGATTCAATGTTATTGAAGTGGTTGACCACCATATTGCCCTGTAACACTGCAAGGCTCTAACAACTCTCTGAACAGACATTTGTTTCTATTGTTACTGATTTGTAATAAATCAGCCCCAAACTTAAAGTACAGGTATGGGATCTATTATCCGGAAACCAGTTATCCAGAAAGCTCAGAATTACAGAAAATAAGTCTCCCATAGACTACATTAAAATCAAATAACCTCTGGAATAATAAAATCTACCTTGTACTTGATCCAAACAAAGATATAATTAATCCTTAATGGAGGCAAAAACAGCCTATTGGTTTTTTTAACGTTTACATACTATTCTAACAGACTTAAGCTATAAAGATCCAAATTACTGAAAGATCTGCAGATAAAAACAGAAAACCCCAGGTCCCAAGGATTCTGGATAACAGGTCCCATACCTGTATTGCATTTGTTGTTCATCCAGACAACAATAATTTAAATGGTGTTCATTGTTTATATTTAATGTACATTATTTTCAAATATATATTTTGAGTAACAATATGATATAAGTGAAAGGGTACCTGTCTTCCAGAAATAAAAAAAAGCTGTATTATAAAATCCCTATTCAAATTAAAAAGGAAACCATTCCTTTTTTAAACATCAACACCTATTATAAATGTATTTGCAGATCTCAGCTGTCAGCCATATATTTGCTTCCTAGCCTCTGTGCCACTGGCATAGCAATCACTGTACTTCCCCTTCTATTGCTCCTATTCCCTGTCCTTTCTCAATACAATCCTTCTACAATCCTATAATCCTTTTATAATCTCATATAGTCTGTGTTTGTGCACGTGCATCAGGTGTTCTTTCTTGGTGATTAAACACAATTTAGGCATGATGCTTGTCATGACAACAACTTCCACAACTTCTTAAAAGGAAAAAAGGTTTCACTGTTAGTCGCCTGTAAAAAGAGGCCATGGAAAATATACCTTTAATGCACCAGAAGTGGAACAATCCTTTCCAAGTAAATGCTAGCATCACAAGAACAAATGTATCTGTACAATTTGAGAAAATAACTGCATCTGTACAGAATTCTATGAAACAATGAATTATTTTATAAGCAATATGAATGTCATATATGTTACATGTTATAGAATATTCTCTCTTTCGGACACTGCTCATATACAAGGATGGTGTGTGCTAGCTAGGGATGTAGCGAACGGCGGAAAAAATGTTCGCGAACATATTCGCGAACTTGCGACAAAACATGCGAATAGTTCGCGAACGTCGCGAACCCCATAGACTTCAATGGGAAGGCGAATTTTAAAAGCTAGAAAAGACATTTCTGGCCAGAAAAATGATTTTAAAGTTGTTTAAAGGGTGCAACGACCTGGACAGTGGCATGCCAGAGGGGGATCAAGGGCAAAAATGTATCTGAAAAATCCATTGTTGACACAGCGCTGCGTTTTGTGCTGTAAAGGGCAGAAATCACACTACGTCACTCAGGTGATGTTTCTGGACACGGAATGTGAAAAAGCTCACACAGCTAGGTGGCACTTGGTTAAAGACTGGGCAAATAATGCCTGCAAGGTCAACGTATACACTACAGCCGTTGGATACGGAATATATTATTGCTGCTTGAAAAACGTCACTCGGGTGGTGTTTCTGGAGACGGTATTATTATTGATATTTAGACAGCTAGGTGGCAGTTGTTTGAAGAACAGATGCAGATGAGAGATCAGCAGCAGGACAGCTGCCCACAGCAGCTACATACAGAGCACTGCAGTAGAAGGTAGATTACTAGCCAGCAAAGCTACCTAACCTAAAATGTCCCTCAAATCCCTGCAGAGTTCTGTCCCTACAATACAGAGCAGTATCAAGTAGATTACTAGCCAGCAAAGTTACTAGCAACTGTCCCTCAAATCACTAACAGCTCTCTCCCTACACTAGCTCTTCCAAGCACACACAGGCAGAATGAAAAAACGCTGCAGGGCTTCAGTTTATATATGGAAGGGGAGTGGTCCAGGGGGTGTGGGGGTGGTCCAGGAGGGAGAGCTTCCTGATTGGCTGCCATGTATCTGCTGGTCTGGGGTGAGAGGGCAAAAATAAGCGCCAGCTAAGGCGAACCCAAATTGGCGAACGTCGCGCGACGTTCGCGAACATTCGCCGAACGCGAATAGTCGATGTTCGCGCGAATTAGTTCGCGGGCGAACAGTCCGCGACATCCCTAGTGCTAGCCAGTGTGATCCAAGTTTTATTTTTACAATGTAAACCAATAGTTTGTAAATTAACAAAAATATAGTTTGGACAAATACAGGGGCCTCAGTAGAATCAATAAAACCAATAATTCATATCAACAAATCTGTGGCTCCCTTTACATTCCTTGGTAGATCAGCAGGTTGCTCACTGTTCCTGTGAACCTAAAGGTAGAATGTCACTCTTACTGGACAATTGCTTATTTACATGATCCTTTGGCCTAATTGTCTACTCTACTACTCTAGAGTTTATGCCTTACTCTTCATTGGGGACTCCTACCCAAGGAGCAGTACTATATGATCATTTCTTCCTTGAGGGGAGACGTAAGTAGGGAATAGCATATATTAAGTAGTGGACCAATGTACACTGCAGGCCTAGTGCTTTTATACAGGTAATGGAACTGTTGGCTTGTATGTATATATATATATATATATATATATATATATATATATATATATATATATATATATATATATATATATATATATATATATATATATATATATATATATATATAATACACAAAAGCCTAGAATATCTTGTAAATTATTATAAATGGTGAGTTCTGATGTCATCAGTTATAAATGGTGAGCTCTGATGTCATTTCTGTCACATGACTTACTGAAACTTGTGTATTATAATAAATAATGTACCCCCAGTTGCAAAATATGAGGATATTAGAAGTTACCTCGGAGTTTCATGACCGGTATAAAAACACTCGACCTTCGGCCTCGTGTTTTTATATGGTCATGAAACTCCTTAGTAACTTATAATATCCTTATATTTTACAAGAGGGGGTACTTTATTCACTATATAATACACAAAAGCCATGAATATCCTGTAAATGATATCCTTATAAACGGTGAGTTCTGATGTCATCAGTTATAAACGGTGAGTTCTGATGTCATTTCTGTCGCATGACTCCCTGAAATTTGTGTATTATAATAAATAAAGTACCCCCAGTTGTAAAATATTAGAATATTATAAGTTACCTCGGTGTTCCATGACCCGTATAAAAACACTCGGCCTTCAGCCTCGTGTTTTTATATGGTCATGAAACTCCTCGGTAACTTATAATATCCTTATATTTTACAAGAGGGGGTACTTTATTCACTATATATATATATATATATATATATATATATATAACGAAAAGGAACCGCACTCACAGGGCTTTATGAAGGTGCAAAATCAAAAATTGATGTTTATTTCGACGTTTCAGCTATTCACTTAAGCCGTCATCCTGATGACGGCTTAAGTGAATAGCCGAAACGTCGAAATAAACATCAATTTTTGATTTTGCACCTTCATAAAGCCCTGTGAGTGCGGTTCCTTTTCGTTATACATGTTTTGCTATAACCAGCACCTAGGCATTAACGTTTGTTTTGAGTGCACCAGTATTTGGACTATATATATATATATATATATATATATATATATATAAATATACACACACATATACATATATATATATATATATATATATATATATATATATATATATATATATATATATATATATATATATAATATATAAATGTCACAATAGAAGGCTGATTATTTGATAATTCAGATTATGGTACATGGCAGCTCAGAAACCAGCACAATTAGCATCAGGCTTTAATAATCAGCCCTATAGCATGAGCTAATATGAAAGGCAAACTTCATTTTCTGGTTGATGATTTGCAACAACCATTAAGCTTAATTTCTCAACAGCTGCTCAAGCACACTGAGCATGTGTGTGTTGCAAACACTCCTAACAAAATAACAAGATGGGGAACTCTTGTGGCAAATTAGAAGGCCTGGATCATTACTGCTACAGAGATGCTGAACCCTTAGGATGGTTCAATAAGTTCAATATATAAAATATGATATTTCTAGCCATATTAATTTTAAGGGTTTAGTTCTAAATTTAAATTATTGCACACAAGTCACTTTTATAGTGATGTCATATATGGAATGACTTTTTTTTGTACATTTTGAATTTAAATGAATCTCCACTGGTCATTTCCATTATATTTTAATGTGATGTCACTTTCTCAATTAATAGATTGTTACTGGCTTTTTATACTTGATTGTGTGTAGGATACGGTTGCCCTGAGAAAGATCCCGATAGGGATCGAAATGACATATTGGATATATTGTACATGCATATAAAAATATACTTGTTTGATTTTTTATATAATTCACAGGGTATCTATCTGTCTATCTCTATAGTATATATAAAACGAATGCATCTTATGTAGGAGATATAAAAATTGTATTTTTAAAAGTGTAGAGAAATTATACATTACCATGGTAATATCATTACTATGGTAATGATATCAAGCCTGGAAGGCCAGTATTCTATAAATCAAAGGTTTATTTTATTGCCAAGTATGAAAGAAATGCCTTCAAAATGCCATCATTTGCACACAGTTGTAATTATTATAGATAGCTAAATATGTGTAATTATCACCATTACAAATAATGATAATAATTTGCTGTTTGTAACCACAGAACTCTGTGGAGCAGTTATCCATTTTGCTATTATCCAATTATATTGAGCTTTGCCTGGAGAAGATATCAAGGTCAATTAACAACACACTTAAAAGTTTTTCTTGTGTGTGTTTTATTTTTCCTTTTAATTTTCCAGACACTCTACTTATTTATCATGATACTCGGCAGAAATTATAAGTGACCAATTTAAACACACAAATTAGATTATAAGAGTCGTGGGCTAAAATCTTTAACTAGTTAAAAACATTTGGATAGATTTAATAAAAAGTAATGGTTATACTCCACAGGGCTATTTGGGGATAAAATTAATAGTATAATAACTGGCTAACCACTGGCTGCAGAATACCGCAAGTAATAAAAGTATTTATTTGTGCTTAAATAATAGCACAACCCTTTTCACAATGCAATATATAGCATCACAAGACAAAAATGTTATGCTGGTCTTGCCCTTTGAAGCTAATGAGGAGAGTCCATTTGAGTTACAGGATACTGCTATCACAGTAAAATTGTGTTATTGGCACACCTTGGAATGTTTTATAAACCATTGTAGTTTGGAGAAAAATATTTTATTCCCTTACTTGATAGAAAGGGTACTTTTAACAACAAATCAAAGGAATGTTGCCTGTACATTGTCTTAAACAAAACATGAGTTTTCACCTTTTAAATTGCTGCATCATTGTTGTGTCTATGGACTACAGCACCCCTAGCATAAAGTTACCAGAATATGTGGAAAATCATGGGGCATTTCTGAAAGCATTAGCCTGGCAAGTGTACAGTATAACTTAATATGCACCCACTAGTAACTGGGTATCACACACTACTTGTTCCATCCTGATTTCTAAGATATAGGAAACACAAACCACATAAATGTATAAATAGGTACAGTGACAATCAATATCTGATAACTGGTAAGTCACATTCTGAAAACCACATATAATATTTATAAAGGCAACTAAATTAGTATTCACAATGCTATAACTATGGGAAAACATGTGCCATTAGACTCAGGACTGACATTGTAGTTAAACAAGACTCTGGAGATGCCTTATTTGAGAGGCCTAGTTACTTTTACAGCAATGACAGGAAAGGCCTATGTCAGCTCGATAGAAATGGAATGTTTACTAAGTACAGCTTAGACATGATAAGTAGTTCACCCTTCTGCAATGGAGCCCTAGATTTATTCAAAATCTTTACCTGATGGAAATTTCTACGGTTCCCCTAGAGAGCTGTAGCTATAGCTGCCACTGACTTGCACCAGGGACTAATCGCGCCATTGACACCATGGGACAAATTCACTAAAGGGCGAATTTTTGCCTGTGAATGCTTTGCCACACTTCGCGACACTTTGCCAGACGTAAATTCGCTACCACTACGAAAATTCACTAAAATGCAAAGTTTCGCCTCTGCAGCCAAACGCTGGTGAAGTTTTGCTAGCAAAATTAGCAAAAAATTATCAGCGCAAGCATTTCACAAACGAACTTTCACTAATGTTCATTTCTTTGTTAATACACTTACGGCTAGGTCAATTTGAATAGGGCAAGTACATATAGGTCGTATAGATGTCTTTATTAGTGATGTTGGGGAAATTGCTTAAAGTGGACACTTTTTATTAAAATTGTTCAAGGAAGACAAAAGAGATCCTCTAATGTCCTAGACTCGAGCCCACCCTAAAACAAATGTGGCATGCCCCTCAAATGGTTAAAAAAAAGTTAAAACAAAACTTTTTAACACGACAATTCCACTTTAAAATATGAAAAAACATCAGTGTTTTTTTTATCATTTTTTTTACACTTCGACATACAGGATATGATGTCACTGACATAAGATTGAGGAGAATGTAGCTTCATCTTATCAGTTTGCCAGGTCTAATTTGGTGAAGAAAATTCTGGCGAAAAGGGGTAACATAATGGAAAATTTTCACTTTAGTGAATTTGTAGAGTAACGATCGTTCGCCTGAGCAAGAATGTGCCTGGCGATAGGGATTGAAACTGCCCCATCGATGGTCTCTTTTCACTAGTAAATTGACGATGTCCCTGTGGATTGGATTTCTGGCTAATTTTTGCTAGCGACGGGCACTTCGGGCTTTAGTAAATCTGCCTCCATATGCCAGAAGTGACACCATTTGCACACAAAACTGGTAAGCAAACCATGCACTGTGTGCCAATACAGACACTAATTTGCATTCATAATAATTAGATTTTACACTGGCGTCTTGAGGCAAAGCAGATAAAATAAAAAATGGTGATTAGCACCCAAAGTTTCAACTTTGTTCATTGTGCTGTGTATGGAAAAGAGCAGTAGAGTACATATTAATGTACATTGTTAGTGATGGGCGAATTTATTCGCCAGGCGCGAATTTACGGCGAATTTGCACGATTCGCCGCCAGCGAATAAATTCGTGAAACTCCCGCGAAAATTTGCGGCCAAAAACGGGCGCCGGCGTAGAAAAAACGGGCGCCGGCGTCAAAAACGAAACGCCGGCGCAGTTTCGCGATTTTTTCGCTGTTTCGCGAATTTCGCGCGAAATTCGCAAATTTTTCGGCGAAGCGAAACGGCGCAAATTCGCCCATCACTATACATTGTATATGTGATAATATTGGTTCAAGTACAGTAACTGTATACAATCCCTGCTACTATATATATTTGTTCTGCATTGTTCATGAAATAAACTGTGTAATACTGTCTTCCGCATTGTCGGGGCAACGCACTGCACTTTAAAGCATATACTGACCCTCTTGGTACAAGAGGTGCTATTTCTAATTACCCTCTTCACAGAATAATCGACAAGCAATAACTTAGTTCAGAAAGATGGAAGAGGGTTAATAACAATGATTATCCCTCTAAACTGATGCCATGCAATTATTCCTCATGGAAGAGTATCTTGTCCTTTGCTTTACAATTATATATTGTAATGGATAGTTACATTCACAGCTGATTGATTATCCAGCCCACTTGCTCTGCACTTACATCTATACACATCATCTCATTATCTTGTATTACTGCTAGCTCTCTAGACCCTTCTCTGTTTTTTTCTACTGTACACTAATATTAACACTTACTTCTGCTATTAATTTATAATACACAAAATATATCTTGTTGACAGTGTATAATCTTCTGATTTGTATGTGTATTTTTACTTTTGTATCATTTTAGTATATAGAATATTCAAGGTTATATAAAAAAACACTCTTTTAATACCTCCACATATAAACAAATAATTTGCTTCACAATGAGGCATGCTTTATATAGACTACCATCTGCTTGCCTGATTCACTACTTTATAAGTTGCCTTTAAAGGATAAGTAAACTTTTAAAATAGGTGAATGTAAATGGACGAGGGTGCTATTCTAAGCACTTCTGTAATGTACATTCATTATTTATTTTGGTTTTTATTCGAAGATATTAAGGGACATATGTACTGTTGATATGAATTTTGTTATAATAACGCCACCTGCTGGTCAGTTTCCCACCAGTCTGACCACCAAGTAGTCAAGGAAGTTGTCAGGAGAAAGAAAGAGGCTGCTTTGATGTTCTGCTGCTTACAAAAGATGTGAGAAAGGTTTCTAAATTTTTTCCTAAGCAGAAAAACATCAGAGCAGCCTCTTTCTTTCTCCTGACAACTTCCTTGACTACTTGGTGGTCAGACTGGTGGGAAACTGACCAGCAGGTGGTGCTGCTGTAACAAATTTCATTCATATCAACAGTACATGTATCCTTTAATATATTAGAAAAAAAACAAAATAAATAATGAATTAGAATATCACCCTCATCCATTTTACATTCACTTATTTTTAAGAGTTTTTTTTATCCATTAAGGATCACATTATTATTTTTTTTAAAAAATGGTTTTGCTAAAATAAAGTATTAGGCTTGAGCAGAAAAGGTGTATTTACGTAGTGCTTTTTAAAAATGCTGTCCTCTACGTAAATATGCTTGCAGGTGTTTTTCAGCCAGGAGAAAAGTAGGAGGCACAACAAAGTCTTGTTTCCCACAATGCCTTTGCATTAGAGTTTTTGTGTCATATACACATTTCAATTGTGTCATTACGTTCTCTGCTTTATCTTGGGGTTTCCACACACCGAGCTCCATTGATCATTGGTGTTTCCATGTGGCAATATTCTGTGTTTATGAGCTTTAGCAATCCTTGGTGTTAACAAGCAGCAACAATCTGTGTTCAGATCTCAGCATTCCTTGAAGTTTCCCTGCGGTGATTTTCCACGTATACGAACAACGGCAAAAATGCATCCCATAGAGCCTCAAGGTTGGTTGGTACTTTTTATTTTGTCTTATTTTTTATATTGGGAGGAGGAAAAGAAGAGAAAAATTTTGGGTTCATCAATTGACATCACTTCATGCATCCAAAGGGCATTTTTCTGTACTGTATCTTGAGTTGTGGAAACACCCTGCAAAGTTTCAAAAGTATTGCCATGTATTGTAACGTATTCAGCCATTCTCACTCTGTTGCTTTGCATCTAATAACTTCATTTTTGAAGGAAACATGAATAGCAAATCTAATTTGAGGTGTAAGACATAATTCAGAAAATTCCTTTGCAGTGAATCTTTGCCAGCTTTTGATCAAACTAAATGGGGAGTCATCTCAGTAGTGCAATGGCTTCTGTGCATGTGCTTTATGATATCAGTAGTCATAAAAAGGCATTCTTAGAAGGCTTATTGCAGCTAATGCTGTAGGAGATCAAGTACCCACTCCTTTTAGGCTTTATAATCAAAATAGTACCACTGACTTTAAAAGGAAGTCCCAATTATGCCTGTTCAATATTTTTTTATAAACCCAAATGAGATCCATACTATTAATGAAATATTAGAAGCAACACTAGCATTTTCTAGCTGTATGTATCCCAGAAAAAAAATTAACCCAAATCATATTTACGGACAGAAGTCAAACAAAATAGTTTGCTTTTGTTGTGTTATGATTCCTTTAAGTCCCAAAGTAGCAGAACAATACTGTTTACAGCACACATTTGCATATTACCTTATGGAACATGACATTTGTTGCAGTTAGATTATCACTGAGGCTCATCAGGCGAAGATCATTTCACCTAATATACATTAGTGCAGTGCAGCTGGCTGAGGCTCCGAAATGGTTTGTGCAATTTGGAGGCACTGTAAAAGCTATTGCTTGTTTATTGTTTTCTTAATGTGTCCATCTCTTTTTTGGCTATTCCACTTGCTTATCTCAGTGCACAAGACAGGGAAAGAGCCATTAGTCATGTTAGACAATGATACCTAGTGCAATGATGCATGCTCGTTGTATTCCTGTCCTGGAGACGGCTACTAGTATGGCTTTTCATGAGATACAGTTCTTGCCAAATAGCTGTTGTTTTCACTACAGGATTGCCCTTCCGTATCATGCAGTCTGTTGATACTTCCAACAATGAATGCAAAGTTGTTTCTCTAATGCTTTTCTTTTGTTGTAAGAAATATTCATACTGCTTTGAGGGATTCAAACTAATTTCACTCCCATAACCAGCAATGTTATTTCGAATAGAATGGGCTTCATTAAAAATTTTTGTCATTCATTTTGACAAATAATGTAGGGGGATATCACAGTTCTGCAATGTTGCACAGCCTAATTTATTATCCTACTTTTACATATTTGAGCTCTACTACAAACATGAATGCAAAATGGGCATTCGGCAAATAATAGAAATAACAGGGCTTGAGAACTGTTTGCATACTTGTTTCTTCTAGGAACAGTTCCATGTCATACCACAAATAAGGACCCCCAAAGCATCCTGGAAACCCAGAAAATCAATGTTTACATTGAATAGAAAATATGCAAATACACAGAACCCCAATGAGTTAATTTCCCCTTTGTTTAAACTATTATTTCAACTTGTGAGATATTAAATATCTCACCAAATCCTGTCTGAGGTCTGGGGGGAGGGGTTTATCAACAAACTCTTCTATGAAACTATGAAAAATGAACGGTCAATTAAATCTAGGACTTCCTGGTAAAATCAACTAAAAAGTATTTTTAAGGGAAAACCATATATGATTTATATGACCGATTTCATATAAATATAGGTTTAGGTTGGAAACTGTCATACTGCTTTCTTTACTAAGATAAAGTGAAATATCATCCATAGACTTTAATGAACCAATTCCCCAATGACCAAATTATCATAAAAAAAGGTCAGAATTCCTCTACTGGATTATCTATGAACAAGCTTTGAACTAATATTGGCTCATAGACATAGCTTTGTTATACAGAGCATGGAATTTTATTTAAAAAAATCAGTAACTGCTTAGAGCATACTTTAATAGGCCCAAGCAAGAACAAAGAGACAAAGAAACACAAGAATAACAATGTAACTTGGTTTAGATCATAGTGTGCTCCAGATTCATTCCCATGACAACAATAACTGTCTCATATCATTCCATAAAGCAACTCTCATAGACAGGCACATTTCATTTAGTCCCCTGATGTGCCACTTTACTCGTGGCTTCAATATGAAGCCATAGCTTGAATAGGCAAGCGTCATAGCTCACCGATACACAGGCAGGTGCTAAATAACTAAAAATAGTATAATTATTGGGAAGCTGGAAAAAAATGTTGTTAAAGTAAATTGTTAAAGTAAGTTAAAGTAATTGTTCAGTATAAAAATAAATGCTGGGTAAATAGGCTGTGCAAAATAAAATATATTTCTAATATAGTTAGTTAGGCAAAAATGTAATGTATAAAGGCTGGAGTGCTTGGATGTCTAACATAATAGCCAGAACACTACTTCCTGCTTTTCAGCTCTCTTGCATTGCAGAGATCACATTTTTGCCTAACTAACTATATTAGCCTGGCCATAGATGGAAAGATCCGATCGTTCGAATCCTCGAACGATCGGACTCCCCCATCTCCCGACCTGCCATTTACCATTCAGATCAAATAAAGTAGAAAGAACAGATCAGCCAATTTTCTACCTCTGACAGCAATCGTACGAAAGTTATGTCTGACATAAGCTCCCACTGAAAATCGTACGATCAGCAATACATGCAGAGATATTATCGTCAGCCGACAGAAATTTTCGAACCTGTCTGATCGACCAAACAACCAACGAAAAATGTTGGGACTCTCCACACACGGTCCGAAAATCGTACGAATCCTCGATTTGTACGATCGGATCTTTGAGTCTATGGCCAGCTTTAGAAACATTTTTTATTTTGCACAGTCTATTTATCCAGTTTTTATTTTTACCTGTTCCTTTAACCCATCAAATAAAAAGCTAGCAAATGAAGACAGACAGAAAAGAAACAAAGTCAAAATAATAAAACAATTATGGATGTTTTAGCATCAGCATTACTTTGTAGAAGAAATGAAGTTAATTGACATTTATTTGAATTGTAAGCCTGTTGCAAATGAACAGATTCATTTCCATGAGAAAATGTTATTTTATCGTATATAACATGGAAACCTAAGGGCAAAATTCAATTTGTAGAGAAAAGACTACTGGCCTAGTTTTCTCAATGGGACAACCCAAAATGAATTAGGAAATAAGCTTTTCTTATCAAATCTGGTCCATAAATTGCTACAACCAGCCTGTATTAAGTAAAAACAAATATATTTAGGAGACATATGGCACGATTCTTTATTGAGGAAATACAGTATAACATGAATATATGACCAAAGGTCTAGTTGTTGGTTTTAAGAGATTTTCAAAATAGCTAAAACACAACCATGTTGAAATGTGGCAGTTGTTCTGAAAGTTAAACAAATACTAGATCTTGGCATTATATGGTAGAGAAGGGTGTAATTCCAGACCATAACAAGCTGTGTTTAGGAGAAAGAGAAAAAAACAGAAGGGAAAGAGAGAAAGGGAAAAAATAAACATTGATCTGTACAAATGACAAGCTAAAACAAGAAAAGAAAGAAAAAGTAATACCTTTATTGAAAGTCAAGAATTAGATGGAATTAAGGAATTAAAAGAAATGGTAATTATTAGTGATGACAAATTTGCTAAACACATTGAAGTCAATGGGTGTCAAAAAATTTTTATGCATGTAAATTTTTTACTATCGCAACAATTTTTTCACACTCCAAAAGCATTAAAATCAATGGGTGTTTTTTCTTATGACGACTTTCCTGTGTAAGTGATAACTTTGTCTTGGCAACTTTTTTGTTTCTGCAACTTGGCGAAGAAATGGTAAGTATTCAAGCTCATTTTTATTGGAAGCAGAACCAGCCCACTGGGTTTATTTAATAATTACATGATTTTCTTGTATACTTAAGGTATAAAGATCCAAATTATGGAAAAATCATTATCCGGAAAGCCCCAGTTCCTGGGTGTTCTGGATAACTGGTCCAATGCCTTTATACTATTTACTTCAGTCCCTGACTCAGTGGAGTTACAATCTTACTATAGGTTCCTATCACATATCACATTCACACACAGTAGGGTTAATTTTATTAGGACCTAGTTAGAACTTCAGATTTACTTAAACTTGATGGCCAGCCTATCATGGTGCTTGAGGCCTTCCTGCCTTACGTTATGATGGATTTCTAGTCGGTCTGTGCAGTGAGCACACACAGGGAGCCATGTTTTGTAATCCTCCACTGAATAAAAAGCTTGCCCATAGCAGTATATTGAACAGAGGTATATTGAGTTAAAAATTCCATTCACGTGTGATAGAAAAGTCACAGAACTTTTTGAAATAAGGTTCATTGAATTTCAAGATGCTATTGTTGTGAGGTATGGTTTCAAGTGTTGTGTAGACACAGGCATAAAATCCATGCATATAAAATCATTGCAAAGTTTAGCACTCTTTCATCTGCCTTAGAATCAAGATTCTTACTAACGTTCATGTTTCTGCAAGACACTTTAAAGTGGACCTGTCACCCAGACACAAAAATCTGTATAATAAAAGTCCTTTTCAAATTAAATATGAAATCCAATTTCTATTTTTTATTTAAGCATTCATAGCTGTTGTAAGCGCATTTAAAAATCTTAGCCGTGGCATAGAGGCGGGGCAGACAATTACTTTCACTTTCAATTCAGCACTTCTTAGATGTCACTGCTCCCCAGACATTCCCCCAGTTCTCTTTACCATATAACTGTGTAGCCAGGGCATGGGAATGGACACCGGGTCCCCATTCTGGTGCACAAACAAGATTCTGAGATAATACAAGGCTTGTCTTAATAACATTGTCCACAAAATGGCTGCTGCCTGCTTGTTATAATTATGAAATCCCAGACTGAAGGAAACAAGATTCAAATAATTTATATAGAGTAATTAAAGTTCATTTTCCTTGACTAATCTGATAAAATAGGGTTTTTAATCATTTTTTTGGGTGACGGGTCCCCTTTAATCTAAGGATCATTATGTTCTCTACCTTTGAGAGTCATTGGACAGTTGTCAGGTGTCATGGCAAATATCAATAAAAAGTATTTTTTACTCACCCCTATCCCATGGAGGCACGTCTTTTTCCCATCTGGCTCAAATTAGGCACAATCCCATTGTTTTCCCGTGTCCTTTTGGATGCTTTCCATAGCAAAAATTAAATGTATCTTAAGGCAGCTGATGAAACAGTTAAGTCCATCTATACAAACCTTTTATGCAAGTCTCTATTGAATGATACAGCACAGTGGCATATAGTGCATTGTGACTATTTTTCAAGTCTTTGAATTTAAAACTAACTCTAAAGCTACACTGAAACATTCCCACTGAAATGGCTCCAGACTTACCTTTTAAAATAAAAAGCACTTTATTCATAGTTCATAGATCATAGTTTATGATCATAAAACTATTATTTATTTAGAGATGACAAACTGTCTAGGGCAAATTTGCAAGGTGTTTGCTACCTTATTAAGGGGCAGATTCACTAAGGGTCGAATTTCGAAGTTAAAAATATCGAAGTCGAAGGATTTAGCGCTAAACGTTCGTTCGATCGATCGAAGGATTTCGAATCGAACGATTCGAAGGATTTTAATCCAACGATCGAAGGAAAATCCTTCGATCAAAAAAAGGTTAGCAAACCTATGGGGACCTTCCCCATAGGCTAACATTGACTTCGGTAGGTTTTACCTGCCGAAGTAGGGGGTCGAAGTTTTTTTTAAAGGGAAAGTACTTCGACTATCGAATGGTCGAATAGTCGAACGATTTTTCGTTCGATTCGTTTGATTTCGTTCGTATTCGAACGAATTTAACCAATTCGATGGTCGAAGTACCAAAAAAATACTTCGAAATTCGAATTTTTTTCATTCGAATCCTTCACTCGAGCTTAGTGAATCGGCCCCTAAATGTCCACAAGGCATTGGTCTATCAACAAAAGACAGAAGAATTCCTACAATTAGTCTTTCACATTGATTAAATTAATCTAGTTTATGATGGACAATGCAATTTGCTCTTTGCAGTTTGCAAGCTTCACTTGCTCTCATTAGATCTTAAGAGCGGATCTACTAATTTGTAAAACCAAAAATAATGTGACAATCTTTACACTCTGCCCTGCCATGTGTGCCCACATTTATACATTTTTCACTGTAACTTGTAGTGGTCTTTGATTAAAGGCAACATTCACATATGAGGCAGAGCATTACTGTTAATACAGATAATTTCAGACTACCCACTTAAAGGAAAACTATACCCCCAAAATGAATACTTAAGCAACAGATAGTTCATATCATATTAAGTGGCATATTAAAGAATCTTACCAAACTGGAATATATATTTAAGTAAATATTGCCCTTTTACATCTCTTGCCTTGAGCCACCATTTCGTGATGGTCTCTGTGCTGCCTCAGAGATCACCTGACCAGAAATACTACAACTCTAACTGTAACAGGAAGAAGTGAGGAAGCAAAAGACACAACTCTGTCTGTTAATTGGCTCATGTGACCTAACATGTATGGTTTGTTGGTATGTTTGTGAGTACAGTGAATCCTACGATCCCAGGGGAGGCCCTTATTTTTTAAAATGGCAATTTTCTATTTATGATTACCCACTGGCACATACTACTAGAAAAGTATATTATTATGAAAATGGTTTGTTTACATGAAGCAGGATTTTACATATGAGCTGTTTTATGCAATATCTTTTTATAGAGACCTACATTGTTTGGGGGGTATAGTTTTCCTTTAATTAACAGGTCAGTTGGAAATGACTACATTTGATGGACATCACTTTGCTGAGTTGGGGTTGACTTAGAAAGTGTTGAATGCTCATTGCCTTTCTTACTTAGCTCGTACTTTTTTACATTTACATATGCATTTTTAAAAGTAATATTTTTTTCTTTAAAAGAACAGTAAGCAATATAAGATACTGAATGTGTATAGGATGTGGTAGATAAGTATATAGCCTACATAGAAAGAACCATTAAATGTTTAATATTTCAGAAAGGAAATGTGTTTGATTTCTCTGCTGTTATTTTAAGAGATGTAATAAGCCAGGAAATAGAACTGTGCAAATTGCCAATTCCAGGCACGGCAGGGACCTTTAAAAGAATGTTGTCTTCTCTATGGTACAAGGGACAGGATAACAAAGTTTCAAATTAATTTAAATTACATATTTCTAGAGAAGTAACATTTAAATTAAAAGTATCACCAGGGCCACTGGGAGTAGAACAATTTCTCTTTTGTCTTTAAAATGTGCTATGTGTCTATGCAAATATGACCTCTTTGCAAATAGAAACATATATTACAAAAATTAGACCCCCTTAAGGTATAATTATGTAATTAGGACAATTTATTTTGAAGAGAAACTTGTTCAATTTTGTTTTTTGTGTGCATTGTAACTTTGCTATATATTAAAAGGTATGGTAAATATATTTTTTAATAATATAAAAAATAAGTTTCCCTCTAGCAACTGAGGTTTATCCCCTTAACCCACACTCCTTACTCTAACCTGTATATGGCAGATGAAACTAGGGAGCCCTAGTTCCCAATATAACTAAAATGGTCAATCCTTTAATCCCACTCATCCTCTACCCTGTGTGAAGCAGGGCAAGGGATAATAAATGTGCAGTCATTAAAAAGTTTTCTCAATATAAGAAGGGTGAAGGCTGTCTGGACAAATTTGTCCATTGGACATTCCCACCCAAAATGCAGATTCCTTTTGCAACTCCAGCACATCCTCCCCAACTGCACATGCGTTAGAGTAAAAGGGACTAAGCACAAAATGCAAGGCCCCACTCCAGTTCCTGTGGGTCTGGGGTCCCTATTAAATTTGGTTTCTTTCCCCAACTCCACAAAGCACAGGGGCTTCAAGTAAATGTTCCACTAAATTACAAAGGTAATTTACTGTAGCTGTTGTGCAATATTTAAAACATGTCACTCACTGTGTCCCTGTCACATACTGTGTCTCTGTCAACTCATATGTGGAACATGGAAGACAACAGGTGGTTTTAGTTAAAAAGTGATGATCATAAAATTGCCAATAGCAAATGGATCAGCTCACTTTCTTTGTATGTTGTAGATCAGTTGTGCGTCCATTGTTCCTATATTTTAATTAGCCTTGGAGTGTCCCCACAACCCTTCCTTTGGAAGTTATACAGTATGGATAGGTCAATATACCAGGATTGTTATTTAAAAAATGGTAAATAAATTTAATGCATCACATTAAGAGACAATATTCTTTTCAGTTCAGGACAATATCCAGGATGTTTTAGTTGGGAATAATTCTCAATAACATTATAATGAGGTTATATGATAAAGACACAAACACAGGTCAGGTGCATTAACCCATAGCAACCAATCAGTAGGTAGCATTCTCAGTTGCGCTTGTTTTTGTAAATAATACTACATATTTACCTATTTATTCTGCCTCTTTTCAAAATTATAATACAAGTCCAATTATTGTATCAGGAGATCATATTTACCCCAACTCCATAGAAATAGGTGTTGTGTGAAAAGCAAGTTTAGATAATGTATGAGAAATACTATACAATATGTATGCCATATTTAGATTACCCTTTGAGCAGTAAGCATAAGTGTACTGTTGGAATGCACTGGAACATGAATCAAAAAGGGCTCTACGCTACAGTATTTAACAACATTGGAACTAATCCAAGCACTTCTCAATGAATCATTGTTTTTTATTGCAGGGTTTTTATACACTCAATTGTCAGAGTTAACTGATCCATTGCAAGGCATTAACTCAGCCCAATATAATCATGCTGCAAAATGATTTGTGAGCTCAGCATATTCCAGCCACATACTGTACAAAACTCATTTCTTCTTTTCCAGGTTATAGGTACAGACAGGAAAGATTACTGTAATTGTCATACTCCTCCTAGGGTGGAGAAACTAATTTCCCAGTTCATAACACAGTTGCAAAATCCACAGGTACTTATGTAAATGAATCCATACTGGTAATTAAGATACATGCAAACGTATTAGTTGTTACAGGGTACGACGACAAAGCCACTGTGCTTTATGTTGTCTGTAATGCTCAACAGAATTCATTTGCATTCCCATCGCACAAAAGAATAACATATAGGATATAAATATAGCATGTGAAAATGACATTATGCAAAAACATATATCGTGTTTATAACATTTATATATTACAACAGTGGGTCGTAAAAAGTATTTACAAGTAACATTGATAAATGGTTGATAGACAGTTATTTCTTGTCATTGACAGTCTGAGCCCATCATTGGCAAGCAATGCCTCTATTGGGCTCATATACTCAAACAAGTTCATTGTGTAAAGTGAAATGTTGCACAAATCACTTCATGTCCCTTTACCCATAATGTGAGTCATATCCCATTATTTTCAGTGTAATTGTGGTCACGAAGAGAATTGTGCTTATTATGTTAAAACAAATGCAATTGTATGTGGTAGCAGTTTGCAATTAACATAGTCCGGGATTGTGTCACTTCTAGCATTAAAATAATGTTTGAATGTTAATCTTTCAGAGCAACTCTGCTGTGACTATTGACACAACATACTGTGGGAAACCTGGAAATATCACCACGTCCAAGGCAATGGTAACTAAAGGGCTCCACAGTATCAATAAGTGCACAGTAGTGAGTAGTATCAATAAAATTCAGCAGAAGAGGCAGGATGGATGCAGCGGTGCTTAGCACAACTATATGGTCTGCAAGGAGCGTGTTTAAATGCAAGTACCTTTAAAAGAGAAGAAGGGTGCCAAAAGTTAAGCACCCCAAGGGGCCGATTCACTAACTTCGAGTGAAGGATTCAAAGTAAAAAAACTTCGAATTTCGAAGTGTTTTTTGGGCTACTACGACCATCGAATGGGCTACTTCGACCTCGAATCGAAGGATTCGAAACTAAAAATCGTTCGACTATTCGACCATTCGATAGTCGAAGTACTGTCTCTTTAAAAAAAACTTCGACCCCCTAGTTCACCATCTAAAACCTACCGAACTCAATGTTAGCCTATGGGGAAGGTCCCCATAGGCTTTCCTAAGTTTTTTTGATCGAAGGATATTCCTTTGATCGTTGGATTAAAATCCTTCGAATCGAACGAATAATCCTTCGATCGTACTATCTGCGCTAAATCCTTCGGCTTCGATATTCGAAGTCGAAGGATTTTAATTCCCAGTCGAATATCGAGGGTTAATTAACCCTCGATATTCGACCCTTAGTGAATCGGCCCCCAAGTGTTTGAATTTACATACCTGACACCCAGGGCCAGCACCTCTATTAGCAAAAAACTGCACTGACCCAGGTTTCTTCCAGCGAGCACCAAGGAGTGATCACCTTTTTTGCTTCTTCGTTCTTCAAATTTCCTGGAGCAGACTCATGAAATACATTCACTTGGGGGTGCCTAACATAGCACCCCCAAGCAATAAATACTTTCCTTCTCCTTTAATGAATTGTGTATATAAGCACACCATTTTTGTTTGTGAAAGAGTCCTTATACATAAGACCAAATTATCAAAAAATATAATTTTCAAGTTTATTTTTTAATTTAAGAGAACCTGAAAAGATGTGCTTATTGAGGAAAAAACACAAATTTCAAAAAAATGTTATGTAAAAATATCACAAATAACAAATGACTTACTTGAACACTGTGAAGTCACATTCTATTGTAAAGTCACATTCTGAAAAAATTTAGAACTAATTCTAAAAACTCAAATGGAACAATAGCTTGGATTTTTATAACACAGCTTCCATTTACTTCAACATGTACTCACCAGCATTTATTTGAGTTTTAAAGTTTCTGGAACCTTGAATTCTAATTCATTATTTTTGTAGCAAAAAAAACTTGAACTGAGGTAAAAAGTCAAATTTGAGGCTGTGAAATTAGAGCCAAAGTCTCCAGGGGCCACATTATCTCCATTTGTAGCTTTGAAAAATGGAGCAAAAACTTCTATTTATTACAGAAGTACACAGTAATTACACTTATTTTACTATATACAGAATGGCAATTTTAGCTTAACAATTTGTAATATTTAGCTACATTTTGATAATATTGTCTGCAACTCGGCACCAATTAACACTGTAATTTTTTTAGCTCCAAAATGAATACAGCACCAATGTTTACTAAAGTGCCATGAACCTAAATTGTCATTTTCTGTTTGAAAGTTTTTTTTGGCAATTTAGGTTGACTCTTGTTTGCTATATATTTTTTGGATATACAACTTAACTAGTGCAAAAGAAAACACTAATAAATAGTTTATATAAATTACCAGTAATTAACATGTTTATAAACTTAAAAAGAATATCAAATTAATTAAATGAATAATTTAAAGAATTTGCCTATTGAAACTGAGAAAGAATAGAATTGCAGATTCAAATGAAGATTTCCCAAGGAGCCCCCCTGACTTGGATGGATTCTGTTCTCATGCTAGTTTGGTTATACCACCTTGACCTCAAGGAAGAACCATCCCATTGGTTATTTGAGCAGTTCATTTTTTTCTGTGCTGTGAAGAGATATTTATATGCTCTCGTCATGGTAGCACCTTTTTATGCCCATAAGTTCTTCTGTCACATGTTCCCAAGTTTATAACAACTCTGATTTCTTTGTTCAAGGTTCTGAATCTTTGTGAGTTCAGAATCCACAGAGCTTTGTCAAATAAACTGTATCTTTTCACTAGTGATGGGTGAATTTGTGCCGTTTTGCTTCGCCGAAAAATTCGCAAATTTCGCGCGAAATTCGCGAAACGGCGAAAAATTCACGAAACGGCGCCTGTTTTTTCGACGCCGGCGCCCGTTTTTGCCGCCGGCGTCCGTTTTTTCGAAAAAAAAATTTTGACGCCGGAGAATTTTTGCCGCGAATTTTCGTGGGCGTTTCACGAATTTATTCGCTGGTGCCAAAACGCGCAAATTCGCCGCGAATTCGCGCCTGCCGAATAAATTCGCCCATCACTACTTTTCACCTTAAATGGTCTCCGGTTCTTGCAGTTCCACAACAAAAGAAAAAAGTTATAATACTTTTACTGAAAATAAACAGTGCTTTGCACTCAGACAGATGGTTTTATTTTACTTATTCTGGCCACAATTTCTATTACTACTGCACAAGGCAAATTTTAACATACAGAAATTTTAACATACATAAAGCAAAAAACAGTATCCAAGAGTGCCTCAAAAAAATCATTGTCTGCAAATCTGTTAGTAGAATTCTTTATCATTCTTTATCTTTCTTCCTAGAGGTTAGCTGTTCAACCTGAATTGTTAAAGAGCCAAGACTGTTGCTTTTGTTAAATCATTGTTTGAACAAGCAACTAAAATGAGTGCCTAGAGGAACAATTGGAATATATCGATAAAGAGTTAATACATGTAGGGACCCTGAGGTTTAGGTATGTTTTAATCAGGCAGTTTTCCCTTGTATTGGACACCTAAGTGGTCCTTTGATTCACCCAGGAAGCTATTGTCCCTTTTCCTGGGTCCATTGAAGTTCAATGTTTGCCCAGTAGGTGGCAGTGTTAGAACATTTAAAAGGGAAAGCACACATGTGCTCAGGGGAGGTGGGTACAGTAGTGGGTCTGAATGTTGTCAGGCTCAAAAGCAGAGACAGCTTATTTAACATAAGAAGTTTATGTAATAATCACTCCAGGAGCGTAGTTGGGGTTAGCACCCTTGCAGTGATCAAGCCACACGGGACACGAGTGGGTGAGCTCAGGAGCAGGGACAGTGCCAAGGAGCAAGTTACCCCATGGGATCCCTAGTGCTGGGGAACATGACCAAGACAGTTTGCACTACCCCAGAAAGGGATCTACTTGCAATATCAGAAAGTGTGAAGGTTTTCCTGAATGCCTGAGTGCAGTGATCGAGATATCTGCCACTGTCCAATAAAGAAGTTGTTTGTTTGAAGCAATTAACCTGAACTGCTGTACTTTCATCCTGATTGATCTGCACACCAGGAGACACCTTGGATCCACCTATGGGTAAGGTTTTTAAAGTGACACACACACACAGATGGGAGTTGCCCATAGCTTCAGGGTGCCCAGATACACTGGCAGCAAGTCACACTATTTCAACATATCGCAAGCCCACCCACGGGTGTGCTACATACACACAACAAGGAACACTCAGGGGGGCTAACTGCATATGAATAAGAAGTTATTTATTAAAGTCATTATTTTGGTTCTGCTGAGAGAATCTTTCTTAAAACATACAATGCAAACCAGAATTTGGTATTGTATGTGTTGAGAAAAGTTCTGTTAGTAGAACCAAAACATTGATTAACTCTTCTTCATCACTAAAGTCCTAAGTGCTGCATGTAGACATGGCAGTGTGTATATGTTGACAGCAACTGTTGAATAAACACTGCTTATTTTCACATTCATGCTATGGGTTGATGCCCTGCACAGTAAAAAACACCCATTCATGTGGGTGTTAGTGTAATTTTCACACCAGCTTTGTTCCCTTGGTGAGAAGGTTACTGCCCTTTAATAACATAAATTAATGAAATGCCTAATTAAGACAAAATTATAGCAAACACAAGTTACGTTTACTCAAAACTAATAACTAGACAGACTAGAAATAGAAATAGTACTTTACTTCAATCTTATGTACAAACAATGACTACATGTACAGGAACCTATAGCACCCAACATAAAGTAGCTTTTATAGATGTAAAATAATCAAAACAAAAATCAGGTATTTGCTTGTGTTTTTATAATAGTAAAATGTTCAAGGCACTGTAAATAAGCTTTGTTTTCACTATACAGATGCACTTCTCTGCATTTTCTTGCATTTTTAGATTTACTTCAAGAGAATGTCTTGCGTTTATCATGGGTTGTAAATAAACTTCAAACCCTTCAGCTCCCCTACTTTTGCTTCTTCTTTTCTGGTCCAGTCTCTTCTACTCTAAATATATTACTGTTATACAGCTGGCTGTTTCAGTTCTAAAAGGTTAAAGTTATGTTTCTACTTTCAATTATATTTATAGGACATTCAAAAATTAGTCCGATTCCAAAGATTTCCATTTGAATTGGCTGCTACAAGTGACTGACTCAGAGAGTTCAAACGAGTGTTGATCATATGGTTCAGATCAGATGGTAATAATTACAGAGCTCAGTTCAGTCATCATTTTATTTAAGATTTAGGGGCTTTGTAATGTCTGCCCTAGCACTAAGAGGTTAATTTATGGTCATTACACTGCTATAATTCACAAAGAGATTTAGCAGTAAGTCAAGAAACTATTGGCTTGTGCATATTTGACCTGTTAAATGTCAAGGCTATTGTCACGTCTTGTTTTTTTCTGTGCCAGTGGAAAATGCAGCCAGAGAAAGCATCAGTTGAAACCACTGTGTCTGCCCTGTGCTCATCGATGGCATTGCTGAGAATCACAGTGCAAAATTTGGCACAAAAACACTAATATATCTGTGAATTTTGAGTGATCATCTGCCCCGCGTGCACAGCAGGCCATTGCTGCTACCAAAAAGAGCATCTGGCCAATATTGCCAGGTTGTGACATTAGCCTTGAGGTTTCTTTCCTGTAAGGTGTGTGAGAGATGATAGTGAATATGGTAAGTGTATATGGCTGGCATATGTGTGCATGTGAGACTGGTATGTGGTTGAGTCTAGATTTACTGAAGTACAAGGAGCCTAGATAGGCTGCCTATGCTTGTTCTTCAATAAATGAATTTGATTTGAATTTGCCAGGAGGACTGTTCTTTCAGTGCCTGCTCTATATCCATATGATGGTTTCCGCTCCCTTAAGCTGATGGCTCAAGACGGTTCACCTGGGCCTCCTCATACAATGGGGAGTCCTTGGGACAGAATTTTTTCTTAATTGAAATTTCTCAACTTGCCTCATGGGCGAGGTATCCCTGGTGCTTGGTGAGTGTGTAGATAAGAAGGTATTACTGGTGAGTGTTTATAGATGGCTGTTTCTGGTAATTGCATGTGCATGTGTACGTACAGTATATGCAATTGTGTGCACCCAAATGTGAAAGTAGGGCAGTTTTAGTAGATAAGAAATGTGAAGTGTGCTAATGATTAGAAGAGATAATTAATCACAGTAAAAAAAAAAAAGTCAATTTCCACATTCAAGGAAGTAACAGTTTCACATCCTTTATTATTTATTCCATTTCAGACTTAGCATGAAACATGAATAATAGTGAAGTAATGAAAGAATTTCTGATGGATAAAAGTCAGCAAGATAGCTCAACTGTGAAGCTATTGTAAGGAGCACTAAAGAGATAAGTGCCATTCAGTGACATTAATTAACCGCTTAAATTAAACTTGATATTTTAATTATGATCTGTTTACCTACGTCTTGGAGAAACAAACAAGTCTATTTAGCTAAGTTGCAGTCTTGGCTCCTTTAATAAAAATCAAATGTGAATGATGTTATTTGTGTTTGATGGAGCGGAAGCTAATTAACTTGGTGTGAGAAGTGGAAATCCAGTGTGAAATAAAGAGTTCTCTGGGTGTAAAATGATTTTATTCCTCTTTTTCTAGGATTTATTCTTTGACCTTTCATTATTCTTTGATATTTTGGGTGCCATCATATTTGCACAATGCATTGTGAATTTTTTTCTTTAAAGGGAACCTGACCCTCCATAAAATATCCCACTGCACCCCCTAATACTCTGAAGTAGAGGAGCAAAAGCCTAATTAAGGATGCCACTTCTGAGCATGCTAGTTAGTAGCATTTATTGGTCATCTCACTGTTTTCCTGCACACTGTACAACGATGTTTGTGCAGTTTTGATTTTATCACATGACTCTGTAATTAAACATCCCAAGGGATGACATACTGTTTATTACTATTATTATATATTTATATAGTGCTGAAATATTCTGCAGAGATTATAAAGCATTCACAATTATTCCTGCTCCTGCAGGGGTAATATATGGGCTTTATATTACAATATCTTGAGAGAGTTAAAATATGTAGTGCCATATACAAAGCAACATATTGGCCGGTAAAAATGATGGTTGATCCCAATGTTATTAATAGGGAAAAAAGAAAAATATATAGGAAGGCCGGTATTTTTTTCCAAAAAAGGTGGCAACCCTATACTCTAATAATATGTTGCTTTGTATATGGCACTACATATTCTAACTCAAATAAAATAAAAGTAACGTGTGACAGGACACAATTTTTTTACGTGGTTAATACACAGTTGCACTAATTACTAATATAGAATGGGAGGTACTGTATATAATAATAAGTCCAATGGGTTGGGAGTTACATACCCAATTTCCCCTTAATTATATTATCATACATATACCTATGTCATATCTGCTTTGAGAAAATCTTACATTTTTGTTCTCAATGTAACTTAATACAATGATTGCACATAATTACTTTCGCTATGAAATGGCAAAACTGCTAAAGCAAATGTTCAATAAAGTGCCAGGTATGTGAAGTTGGCTCAGGTTCTGGGCACATTGAATCAACACAGCATTTTTTTTTATATTCAATATTTTTATTACTTTTATAGGTTGGTATAACAATGTAAATATCTGGCCAACTCAAGGCCAATCCAAAACATGTAAATTGTACATTAAGGGGCTGATTCACTAACTTCGAGTGAAGGATTCGAAGTAAAAAAACTTTGAATTTCGAAGTGATTTTTGGGCTACTTTGACCATCGAATGGGCTACTACGACCTTTGACTACGACTTCGAATTGAACTATTCGAACTTAAAATCGTTCGACTATTCGACCATTCGATAGTCAAAGTACTGTCTCTTTAAGAAAAAACTTCGACCCCCTAGTTCGCCATCTAAAAGCTACCGAACTCAATGTTAGCCTATGGGGAAGGTCCCCCCCTATTCGAAGTCGAAGGATTTTAATTCCCAGTCGAATATTGAGGGTAACCCTCGATATTCGACCCTTTGTGAATCGGCCCCTTAAATATGGCTTAGATATAGAATAAATCAGAAAAATAAAAAATTACAAACTTAAACATAGCACCTTTTAACACAGCATTTGTTTTAATTGTACAGTAATTATGCATATATTGCCTTTATTAATATTTCATCTCATAGCACATGTACAGTACACTAAAAATAGTTTTTCAGATAAATCAGTGCATCTTTATTGTCTGTACACGTAATATGAGACATAAATGATAATAAAGCAGTCTGAGGGAGTGCTTCTCTTGTTACTATTAAAACCACATTCTGCTGTGTTTAGGTAAGCATTTGAGAATTATCATTGCAGTTCATAATGCAGTCCACTTTGTAGAAATATTTACTTATCCAGTGTATGCATGCATATCACATTAACACAATTGTATTCACTGATAAACCACTTGCAAACACTCATTTAGTGCAGACTTATTTTATGTGATATTTTCCTATCCAGAGGTTTAAAATATAGCTTAAGTTAAAAGCTTGTCTTTGGTTTTTACATAAGAGATAAGAACACGTCAGGCAAACCTCCCATCAGAACCTCCCTCGCTACCTAAAGAATGCTGACTTACCAGATCTGCCCAGAATTGCAAAAGAAAATAATAATGCATGAAACTGCTGAGTTTCTGTTGATATCACTGCCCACACATTGTGGCATACTCATTTTAGGAACTTTGTCTTACATTCTTGGGAGTACACATATTTATGCAGCTGTTTTTAAAAGTAGCAATCCCAGCACCATAAGGATAAATAAACAAGTGCTGGGAAATGGTGTAAATAAAGTCTGAAAATGAGATGAGCTCAAATAAAACACAAAACAACCATGTCCCACGATGATTTTCCTTAGCTTATATGTATGCATTACTGGTACTGGTGCCAGCAGGTTTTACTCATATGAGAGTGTTTAAATGTATGGTGTTGTTCCTAATTCTTGAGAAAAAGGGTAGTTTGAAATTAAACTATAATATGTTTCTTTCTTTGAAACCTATTTCTATATTTTCAGTGTGTTATACCACCTGAATTGTAACTGAGATTCCCAAAGTTTAGAAAATATTATTTCCTGTCAATCCCTGGCAGTACAAATAACTAAGTAATTCTCTGGCAGCCACATAAGGACAAATTATAGTCTTCCAAACCAATAGGTCAGCATCCAACGGTTTCTCTACTGTCTTTTCATTTCTCTGTGACTCTGCAAGGAAGGGTGGCAGGAAAAAAAGAATTTCTCAAGGTGGCATGGGTAGAGCAAACTGCTGGCTGGTTTTACAGTCTAGATGCCAACATTGGTAGATTTGTTATAACCTTCTTCAGTCAGCAGCTTGTGTGAATAGTACCACCACTTCCTTGTTAAAATAAATACATAGTAGTGATAGATAGGGCTGGCTGTTTTCCACCCCAAGATACTGTAGGTTTTTCCACTGCATGTTTCTCAATGGCTGATTAGAAGGAGAGCTAAACGTTAGAAATGCAATATTTTATATACTGAACGTATTGAACCAGCCGAGAGCTTAAGCATTTCTATAGTAATAATGATCTAAGCCTTCAATGTTATCATAGGAGTTCCCCATCTTTGAAGTTTGTTAGGAGCATCTGCAACACTCACATGCTCAGTGGGCTCTGAGTAGCTGTTGAGAGGCTAAGCTTAGGGATTGTCACAAATCATCAAGCAGAAAAAGAGGTTTGCCTGTCATATAAGTAGGCTTGGGCGAATTTGACCCGTTTCATTTCGACAAAAATTCACCACCAGTGAAATGTCGCGGACACCCATTAAAGTCTATGGGCATCATTTTTTTTTTTGACGCACAAAGCCATACAAGTCTATGGGTGTAATTTCTGAGGCAAAACAAGGCAAAAAAAATCGCCCATACCTATTAAATTCTGTCTACTATATTGTGACATTTATATGATATATTTTCAGTATATTTTGAGATGGTCCCTAAGCTCAGGTAACTGAGAGCAGCACAGAGCATGTGCAGGGAATCAGCAGAAAAGATGATGGGACCTACTGGGGCAACTTTGGAGACATAGATCTTCCCTGCTAAAGGGCTGTGGTTGCGTCGGACTGATATAGAAGCCTAAAATAGAATATACAACATTTCTGCACTACATCGTTAATCAAGCTTTAGTTCTCCATTAAAATCTCTCCTTTAAATTGCATAAAATGTTCAATGAGCCTTATACCAACATTCTGGGGCAGATTTACTAAGCTCAAGTGAATAATTTGAATGAAAAAATATTAGAATTTCTAAGTAATTTTTTGGGTACTTTGAATATAGAATTGGTCAAATTCGATCGAATTAGATCGAATCGAATGAACGATTCAAATTAGAAATCATCCGACCATTCGATAATCGAAGTACTGTCTCTTTAAAAAAAACTTCGACTTCATACTTCGCCACTTTAAACCTACCGAAGTCCAATGTTAGCCTATGGGGACTTTTTTGGTCGAATAATAATCCTTTGATCGATTGCTTAAAATCGTTCGAATCTTTCGTTTCAAAGGATTTTATCGTTCAATCGAACGATTTTTATTTGATCGTTCAATCGAAGCTTTTGCGCTAAAATCCTTCGAATTCGATATGCCTACTGATCACCAACTAAAGGTCTACTGGTAGATCCCGATCCACCTTTTGGACACCGCTGCCCTAGGTTTAGTGTGAAATACTGCTGTATTTTTACAAAAAAGCAACAGAAAAAATGTTAACATTTCTTACACATATCCAAACATTTCCTGACCATGGTACAAGTATATTGACTTGAACAGGATGCGCACCATTCTTCTTCCCTCTCTCTTTAATATACAAATAATAAGGAAGAAGATTTTTGCTGTAAATTCTTAAGTAAAATACTAATTTTCTCTCAATTGTTTTAAACTGTGAAAGCAGCTCCGCTGCAGATGAGTGTCATGAAGGATTTCTGGTGGTTCAACCGGTCATATCTCAGGAAGGAACATAGACCAGAGTTGGAATTCTGCAGTTGTCAATCTACTGCTGACATAAGTCCCAATAAGAGAGCAAAGGATTGTTTGTGAATACTTAACTTTTGAATGCTAATTAATTTGTAAAGGATTCCATTTTGAAATATGTTTTGAATGCCAAGAACTGTCAGTTTACAGGCACTTCAAGAAATGTGACCACCCCCTTTTAAAATCCAGTATATATTAATTAACAGCTTTCCATAACAAAAGTTGGGGTCTGAATTGCACAAACCTAGTGGAAATTGTATATATAGCAAAATGAAATAAATTCCCAAGATGCACATAGCAGACAGGAAATAGGAAATTCTATATGTTCTGCTTAAAAATACAAATGACCAGTAAGCTTAGAGACAAAGTGTAGACAACTGCATCCTTCTGAAGGCAATGAGGATTTATAGTGGATTATGCAAAAAGCATACTTAATTTACAGACACCTATTCTAAAAACTAACGTTTATAATGTTCTTAAAGTTTCAAATGATATTAATTTACCCTTATACAAAATGTGTTTTGCTATCAAATATTTATAATTGTAACTAAAAATGTATTTATGAATATACAGCAGTATAAAATGGAGTGGAAAATAAAATTTCAGATGTCTTTATATTTGGAAGGAATTTAAAACAGAAATCCATCATTTGTATATTTCTCAAAATGCATTGAGCAAAAATGTTTACTCTTTGGAGATTACTGTATTGATATTCTACTGTCAATACATTATATGAATAGACACATAAAAATAAATGACAGATTAAGTTATTATTAACTTATTTGCCTCAGCTTTGTAAAAAGTTATTATATCTTGGTGATAGAAATTTTCAATGAAAAATCTATGGAAATGGTATTGTTGCCACATACCTAAAAGACCACTAAAGCCTAAATACAAATAATCCAAATGTGAATTTTGAAGTATTGATATATTTCCAGAAAATTACATTAATTTGTAGAAATTACATAGAGTCTTAATTGCAAACGATTGCTTTCATGATATTCCACTATGGAGCAAGTTCTTAAAGGAACAGTAACGCCAAAAAATTCAATTGTTTTCAAATAATTAATTTACAATTGTCCTGCACTGGTAAAAGCTTCTGTGTTTAATTCAGAAACTATACTTTAGTTTGTGTAAACAAGCTGCTGGATAGTGGCAGGGCAGCCATTCAAAGGAGAAAAGGCACAGGATACACAGCAGATCACAGATAAGCTCTGTATTATACAATGGGATTCTGCAATGCGTATCTATCTACTATGTGTCCTGTGATTGAATGGCTGCCCCCATGGCTACACAGCAGCTTGTTTATATAAACGATAGTAGTGTTTCTGAAGCAAACACCCCAGTTTTACCAATGCAGGGTAGCATTAACTGATTTATTCATTACTAAAAAACACTATCATTTTTTGATGTTAATGTTCCTTTAAGCAGTGTTTACCTTTGTGGAACCTGGCCTGTATTTCACTGGCCCATAAAAATGATGGTTGATGCCAAAGTAATTAATAGGGAAGAAAGATAAAAATACAGGAAGGTTTGGTATTTTTTTCTAGAAAATGTGGCAACCCCAGTGTCGCTAGATTGCACAGGATACTGTTCATTTATTGGACTAACACTAAGAAGATCACAAATACATGCAAATGAATGGTGCTGTCCTAATGAAATGATTCTGTACATCTGTAGCCAATCTATAGCACCAGTTACAACTGTAATTTCCAGCATGCAGTAGTGAGGAGGAGAGAAGTTTCAGCTCCATCGGTTCAATAATGGGACTCCCATTGCAAATGTGGTCTATTGATGCTCTTAGACTTTAGTGGCATGGTGGGTTTAATAAAATTAATTCACCTTGTCCTTGATTCAACCTCAAGCAAGCTCAATTTAACGTTAGATCAGGCTTCTTTAAACGTTAAATAACCTTTCATGTGTGAGTGGCTTCTGATACATGCATGGGTTGGTACAGAACATTTTAGGCAGGTAACATACTAACATGTTTACTATATTACATTTTATTTAATGTATGATAAAAATGAAATGTGTACGTATGCAATATAAAACAATACAGAGAGATTAAGTAGCTTTAAGTTTTCATCCTTTGTGATATTTCTAAGATTTGGTAACTGCAGTCATTTATAAAGACCCGACAAATAAACGTTGCTTTGATTTAGTGGAACTGAATCTTCATTAAAGCATAGAAGGGTTTACTGACAGCAGCTGTGTTGAGATGCTTTGGCTTCTTGTCTTAATTATTGTTCTAGCTACCTAATGAGCTTTCTTAAGAAGTGGAGGAGCGTGTGAGATTATGTGGCTGGGGGTTATTTAATTAAAAAACAATAAGGGCTCCAACTGCTCTCTGTTAATAATCTGTACCATCCACACCTCCTCCAGATAAGGTTGCTACATTTTACTTAGACCTATACTAAGCATACAATAAGGAGACATTGCCTACATAAACTAACATTTAAAGGATCATAATATTCTGAGTAGATAAACCCTTACACCTAATTCACTATAAAACATGCAATGTGTGCTTCTACACTCCTAAAATAGAGTTTATGCTGGCACTTCATATTTGCTGATTTCATATTGGCAGTCATCTGTAATCTGTTACACTACTAAAGTTTTTATACTTTATTTTAATGCTGGTAAATATTCAGTACACTTTAATACACCACAGATAGCACAGTCGTTAAGGCCAAATCACTTTCTCAGTTACAAAATATGGCTACACTAATTGGCCATTTAATGGCAACAAGAGTTGGCAAAAACATAAATAGCATGAAAGCTTTGCCTATCCTAGATCACAAAGTGAGGAGGAAGAAGGGCACAAGGCAGTATATATGCACCACCTAAAATTAGAGGCTTTTTATACCCTTCATGCAGAAAAGTTTAAAGACACACTCTTTCAATAAAATGTACACATGTAGGGAGGAATTTAGTTACCACTTGTGCTTATTGGTAACTAAATAAAGCTGCCCATGCATTAAGAAATCCAGATGAGGTTGCCAAATGAGTGGATCCTTTCCCTATATGCCCACCTTGAGCTGAGCGATATTAGGCCCACAAGGCTGCTGTGCTTCCTGCTGCTTTCTGCAACAAGAAACGGATTTGGTCACCACCTAAGGGGCCAGATTATAAAACATTAGGTTATCTGGGCTCTGGGGAGGGCCCTGCTAACATAGTACTTTGGGGCCCCATAATACTTATGGTGGCCCAGATTTTACACACAACCTATACTCCCCCATCATGTGAACAATGCTTATAGCCTATACCCAGCACAAAGGTGTTCTAGCACCCAAGACAAATTTTGCAATACTTGCACCCCACCCGACCATCATCAACTAATTCATCTCTTTGCCATTGTATATTCTCTCCAGCTGACTTGCCTCTCTGCCTCATATAGTATATCCCCTTAAAAAGCAGTGTGGTTATATCACATGTCTCTGACCTGAATTTTCAACAGTATGCCCCCGTGACATCATGAACAAAAAAAAAAAATTCTTCAGAAATTACAAAAAAGGTCTACTGCTTACTACACAGAAATTGTAAGGGTTCTGTAAGAGCCCTTCATACGAGGAGCTGCTTCTGTGCACACAGACACACAAAGGAGATAAAAAGACAGGATCAGGATGACAAGGGTGTAGAGTCAGGGTCAGGCTGAATAAGGGGAGTGGGCAAAGAGGACAAGACTGGAATGGAGCAAGTGGAGGAATGAGTGGATGGTGGGGCAGAAGTGGCAGAATCTAGAACAGGACTAAAACAGAGCAGGGTGGAGGACTAGAGTGGGATGGTGAGGGTTCAGAACTAAAGCAGTAACAAGAGCAACACTAAAGCAATAGTAAGAACAGGGGCAGGATTAAGAACAGGACTAGGTGCAAGAAACCAGAACAGAATTAGAATAGGAGTCAGGAGCCAGGAAAAAGCAGACAAGCTATGGTCAAGCCACAGTGCTCGCTCACTCACTCACTACCTGCAATGGAGAGGGATTTTCAGGTGTTTTGACCAAACGCTCCTACAATAACATTTAGTGGGGCCTTTGTATCAAAGTTTTAAGATGTTTTTCCATCAATATTTTTAATAATGTGCTTTTTTTAAAAGTATGATTTAACATATGGTAAAAACCTATATCATATCCAAAGTATTAGGCATGCTACTATTGTACATCCTACAGTATCTTGATCTCTGCTCTCATTTGTAATACCTGTTTGCAGGATATACTGTAGATGGATCTTCAGAGCATTGACAACTAATATTACTTCATAAACTACTAACTTCTATCGTGAACTGAAAGCAAAAGTAAGTGCCTTTCAGAATTTTTAAACTATGAATTCTAATTACAGAATTAGACATCATATTGCCTTATTAACCATTGGCACATCAACTAGAAAGCTTCACTACTGTATGTGAACCTATTTTTTTCTTTTACAGGCCAATTTAGCATTACACTAAGCAGGATATATTTGGCCCTAAGCTCTACAAAACATCCACTGAGAAGCTATTTTTCTCACCCAGAAAAACAGATTCTATACACACTGATAATTCATCTCCTAATGCTTTAAATCCAAAATGACATTTTTTTGCCTCTCGGCTCTGTATTCCCAATTAACAAGGCAGCTTCTTTTTGACAGGAACAATTTTTCAATTTGCCTACTCTCGAATCCCAGTGAAAAGTTAAAGAAGGTGGCCGAACGCTTTGTGACATGGTGAAGATTCCGCTGTGTTAAAAGGTTCAAATGTCAAGATAGCTTTGCCTCCACTGAAGTATTTCATGCAGACAACATGTAAAGCACCCCCAGGGGCTGCAATACAAATATATTTTCAAGCAGTCACAATTAGCCTTAATAGAACCAATACACTTTATTTTACTCCCAAAGCTGTTATATTCAAAGCCACAAAGTACACAGCATTTAAATGGATCTCATTATATCAGTTGCACTACATCTTGCTTTTTTTACGTACACAGAACAAAACATCTTTTTACTGTCATGCAACATAAAACTGTAAAAGCACACGGGTGACATGAAGTCTGACAGGGTAATGACTTTGCACATCCATTTGACAACTAAAATCTACATACCCATTTGGTAATTAAATGGTAATAGGTTAGATGGAAACATTTCTGTCACCATGATAACATAAATTTCCTAAAAATGGGAAAAACCAACCATGTGGATGCCTTCTGGCAGATAATGTTTGAACATTCATGCATTTCCCATTCCTGCATATTTTTAATAGTAAAAGCTCTTCAGTTCTAAAATAGGCTATGCTCAGAGACGATTGTAAGACAAGGGCCCTTAAATGTGTATGGACAAGTAATGACCTCTTGGCACAGTTTTATATTTTATTTATAATGGGTATTTATCCAGTTGGGTTTCTTCAAGTTTCAATCACCAAAATGCATTATTTTAACATACAAATAACACTGAGGAACTTGAACCAGGGTTTATATGGTGTGTATATATATATATATATATATATATATATATATATATATATATATATTTCAGTATGATTGGTATAAATATTTATAGATTTGTTGGCTATCTTATAATGTTATTCCCTTTAAGTATTTCATAATTTAGGAATTGTCACTTAGAAAATACTTGATATTCAGCTTGCAGGTTACTGGCTCTCTCTGCACTACTGAAGCGGCCCCCACAGCTTCCAACACTTTTTCTGTTCAGTTGGTTAAAGACTAGACTTTTTTCAGTTAATTTCTATTTTTTATTTGAGACCATTTTTTTAACATTGAAGTTTAATTTTTCACCTTGTCTTTTTAAAGCAGCTCTGTGAGGGGGGTCACCAATAGTTATGGGGAAATTTATTCGGCAGGTGCAAATTTGCAGTGAATTTTCTGCATTTTGCTGCCGGCAAATAAATTTGTGAAATTGCAGCGAAAATGAAATGGACTTTAACGTGTCGCCAGTGTTGGAATTGTCGCCAACATCAAAATTTGCGTTTCGCTAATTTTTCACCCGTTTTGTGAATTTTGCGGCAAATCTAAACGGGACAAATTCGCCCATCACTAGTCACCAACTCTGGAAACTGTTCTAAACTGATACGTTAGTTGATACATTTCTTATCTTTGGCCCTGCCAAACAGAATCCTTGAGTTTTATTAAAGACAGCTGTTATAACATACAATCTTTTCTGATATTCCACAGATGAAAAATGTACTAATGTATCAAATCTGCACCTGGATTACTGAGCTACAAGACTGAGCCACCAGATAAAGGAACATTAAGGGGCCTATTTATAAAGCCTCAAATTTTTCATGCTCTGAAGCTGCTAAAATCTGAATCCACAAATACTCCAACTAAAACCTGTGGAAGTCATGTAAAAGTCAATGGCAGATGGTCCTTTTAACAGTTTTAAGCCTTCATGATTCTTGATAGTTTCAGGCTGCTTGATGCTGATTCTCATCAATAATCTGATAAATCTGAGTCGAGTTCGGGCAACAATTCAATAAAGTCGAGTTTTCCAGGCCACAATTCGAAAAAAAAGTTACATACTTCGAATTGTCACACGATTTTGTTGAGAATTTACCGCACAGATAATTTTCCATCCGAATTGTTAGTAAATTATGCCAGCTTGTGGTTGGGAGTTAGGTCAAATTTATTTTAATTAAACGTTAGAAAAATATAAGTTTTAGTAAATATGTCCCTAAACTTTAAACTCACATTTTGGAAAAATGGTAAAAAGTGTTTGGAAGGTGAACAGCCTCTTTAATAGAACCCTGGTGAAAACTAACCCTAATGTGGACACTAGTGGTACCTCTCTTTCCCAGTGATTCCCATTAATTTCCAGTATTGTTTTTTCTAAACACATGAGTTTGCAAATAGACATGCTGAATCATCAGCACCAAAGAATGATCTATTAGCTGTCAGAGTTATTGATGTTGTACCCATAATGTCATGCATTTTTACAATTAATGTGTCAGCTACTGTGACAAAATGAAGCTAAAATTAACAGGCCTTACTAATTAGAGCTTGTTAAAAAAAAGTATCTAGGCAGAATTTATAATGTATAATTTGCAGAAGAAAGTCAGCAAATTAAGTGGCTGCTACATTATACAATGTTTAACTGAAATTAATATTGCAAGTAACAGTAAAGCATTATAAAGAAACTTACTGTATTTCAGTTCCCACCTACTTCTTTTTTTGACCAAAATACATATTTAGCAACATTACAACATTCTTTATTCTGATATTTTACTTATGGAGATTCATAAAATGTTTTAGACAAGTTTTTATCTAGACATTTTCGAAAGCCCTCTGCTTCGTAGCCAAAATCGCAGCGCTCATTGCCGTGGACTGACATCATTGCACCACATAGTGATGTATAGTAATAGATTAAACAGCACCACCAAATCTTCAAATGGTTAAAAGGCCTTTATTAATGCTTTTGTGGGCATCACCTCAACTTTTGTAGCTTACTGACCAATTCTAATTTAACCATTTGAAGAGTTAGTGGTGTTGTTCAATCTTCTACTACACAGTTTTGCCAATGGAAAGTGGCCATTGTAGAATGTGCGACAAGAAATTCACCGGCACACAGGTAATGCAAGCAGGCTATACTTTGCTAAGTGTTTATTGCAGCATGCAACGTTTCGGGGTTACCCCCTTTATCAAGCATAAATGCTTGATAAAGGGGGTAACCCCAAAACATTGCATGCTGCAATAAACACTTAGCAAGGTATAACCTGCTTGCATTACCTGTGTGCCGGTGAATTTCTTGTCGCCATTGGATCGTGAGGTTGCCGTTTCCTTCATTTTGCTGTGCACCAGGGATCTCTATCTTCGGGAGGGCCAGGGTGTGTGAGTACTTCTTGGATTGTTCTACCATTGTAGAATGTGCACCATATCCAAAGAAAAGTGAGAATCGATGTGCTGACTACTCTTCTTCTACCACATAGTGATGTATAGTAGAAGATTGAACAGCACCACCAACTTTTCAAATGGTTAAAAAGCCTTTATTAATGCTTTTGTGGGCATCCCCGCAACGTTTCAGGCCATGAGACCTTTTATCAAGCTTACTGACCAATTCTAATTTAACCATTTGAAGAGTTGGTGGTGCTGTTCAATCTTCTACTACACAGTTTTGCCAATGGAAAGTGGCCATTGTAGAACGTGCACTATCTCCAAAGAAGAGTGAGAATTGATGTGCTGACTACTCCTCTTCTACCACATAGTGATGTAATCACATCATGTTTCAGTGTCAAAAGTTTAAATCAAAGGATGTAGGAGAACCGGGTTCAATGACCTAATATAGCTCTTTCTTTCTAAAGTTCCTGGGTGCTCCTAAATTGCTTTGATGCTGACCTTGCTACTCCCCAACTTCCCCGATCTGTTACTAGATGAATTCCCTTTGGATGCAGCAAATTGGACTTTCTCTGCATATAACCTCCTCCTTGGTCTTGACTACAACCTACAAGTGCCACTAGACTGAGGCATAAATACAGTCTCTAGATAAGATATACTGTATTCTAGATTAAATTAGGGATCCATTGAAAGTTTTGCTTCATTAAAACAAGACATTTTGCTTTACTTTCAACATTTTAACCTACAGATAAAAGCAAATGTTATTTACATTATAAAGAACTCAAGGTGGAAACACCACACCGTGGTAGGATGTGGTAAGCAACTTCATTCAGAAAATATTTTTTTAAATGTTTTTAATTTACAGCTTCATTGTACTTTACAAAGATGTTCTAGGCAGCTCCCTAGAAATAATAAATGTGTTATTGTTGTATCACTCTTAAGCATTATTTCCAGACTATCTTTAAACTAATGTATGTCACATACATTCGTTTAAAGATAGTCTGAAAATAATGGTTTCAAGAAACATAAGTAGTTAAATAACAATGCAATGGGTCCAGACTATCACCTTTATCATTCATGCTGAACTCTGAGGGGGATTTAATGCTGTCATAAATTTTCTCCCATATCATGGTGTTCCTCTCTATAAAGTAGCAGGGCTGAACTCTGGCAAGTTGTATGATGTGTTGGTGGTACTCCTGCAGGGTATCCTGTGGTGATACCCTAATAGATCAATGTGATAGAAAGGAGGTAATTGCAGGAAGTCCACGGCAGCAAGCTGAGTCTGCAAGTGTATCTTTATTGGGGTAGTGAACAGCACCAATTGGGGTAGTGAACAGCTGTTCACTACCCCAATAAAGATACACTTGCAGACTCAGCTTGCTGCCGTGGACTTCCTGCAATTACCTCCTTTCTATCACAGTGTTCCTCTCTATATTACACTGACCTTTTTAAGAATCCATCTTACCATTGGCTGCCAATGACAAGCATTTTCTTATAGTTTAGCAAGGCTGTAAACCAGTCAAAATGTGGAATATTGAAAAGGTCATACTGGTGCATGAATGTGCCAAATAGCTGTAATTCATTCTCCCAGAAAAGCATCAAAATTCCAATATTTCATCAAATGACATAGATTGTAATGAGAGCAGAAAATGGCAGAAGGCTTTCCAATCTTTATATTTTATAATGGTAGGGGAGCCTGATCAAGTCCAAAGCAATAGAGTTTGAAAGCTGTAGTGACAATCTTACATGGACATGGGGCTTTCCAGATAATGGATCTTTTGATAGTTTGGATATTCCTACCTTAAGTCTACTGGAAAATAATATAAACATTAAATAAACCCAAAGATGGTTCTGCTTCCAATAAGGATTAATTATATCCTAGTTTGGATCAAGTACAAGCTACTGTTTTAATATTACAGAAATCAGAAATCATTTTTAAAATACTGGATTATTTGGGTAAAATAGAGTCTATGGAAGACGGCCTTTCCGTAATTCAGAGCTTTCTGGATAGTGGATCCCATACTTGTGTCTTTTCAAATAATTTAAAAAATTAAACATAATTTAAAAAATACCCAAATAAACATAGTTATACTTATGTTCTGTCTCTTCATCAAAACAAATCCATATTTATACTTATGTATTCAAATACCAAAATAGTATTGTTTTGTACTTTTTATATTTAATACCATTCTTCCTCCTACTTCCTAACTTCTAGAAGTGGCAAAGCTATCTCAAGTGGAGGGAAAAGCATTTGTGTCTCCAAAGGGACAGTCCTGGATCATCATTATACTAATAGTCCTAATATTAGCAAATTTATAGTTCTTCACTTGCTAAAAAGGCATCCACCCTTTCTTTTAACTATATCCCTTTAGGGAGGCAATTTAATAAAATTTTCTTTGCTCTAACATGCCTCTTTTAAGTACCTCTTCTCCAGTGTAAATAATACCAGCGTGGCCTACCTTTTTTCATAAATGTGCTCTCTTATACAACTTTTGTATGCCAAGCTCCTTTCTGCACTACCTTCTATTGTAATAAAGACCCTACTAAGTACTACTGCATATTTCAGATGGGGCATTTCTAGTAGAAAGAATTTGCTTCTCCTCCATAGCTAATGCAATTCTTCTGGACAATCTTGAATGTGATCTCAACTTCTCCAATGCAGATTTCAAAGTCACTGGACTATCCTTGTCAGGCATAGCCTATAAACAATTTTAAATACAGGAAATACATCAGCTTTCTTCCATCCATTGTACCAAACAAAATGAGAGCAACTCTGAGGAAATGAAAAATAACGGACTGGCTAATTACCTTTTAAATATATTTTCTCTGTTATCGTTCAAGTTCTGTATGTTCTGGGTCAGCCATTAAGAATTTGATTGAACAAAACCTTCTTTTTTACCACAGTGGAAGTTCTGATCCCATGAGATGATGACTTATAGAATGGTCACAAGGAAGGGGATCATAGTAATAATCTAGATTGATCCATTTATCTGACCTCATATTAATTGCTTCAGTACATCAAACAGTAGGTACAAAAAAATCACTTTGCTTAAAAACTGGGGATAGTGTACCTGATTATGAAATTTTGGTATAATATTTAGTGTTTCTCTGACATATGCTGGATAAAACTTGGGTCTAAGACATATTTTCCCCCATACTATATATAAAGCAGGGTCTCTGTAAAAAATTGCATTTTCAACCATATCATAAATTTAAATAAATATAAAATTATTCTCAGTTACAGTCATGCAGTTGCAGTAATATTATATAATATATATTCTGCATATGAGGGGGAAGATTTATCAAAGGTCAGATTTCAACATTATGTGAATTTTTTTTATTCTAATAAATTTGAATGTACTGACAACTCAAATATGAGGTTATTTAAGAAAACATTTGATCAAATACAAAAGACTTGAAAAATTCGAAATCAAATACGAATCGAGTTTTCCTCCAAAAAAACCTAAATGTCAGGAAGGCAATTTACATCTTCAAATGGTTCAACGGACCTCTGCCATGACTTGTACATGAACTCGGCAGGTTTTAGGTGGCGAATATTCGAATCAGAACTGTTTCCAGGGTCCAGTTGTAATAAATCTCACATTCAAATTCAAAGTCAAGTTGGTGGTTTCAAATTTGAATTTGTTAGTTTTGACCAAAACATTTTAAATTTCTAATTCAAATTTACCATTCGAACCTTAATAAATCTGCCCCTATGTGTTGCTATTGTCCAGTCATCATAGTTTGATATTATCTAACTACAGTTATGCTTTACCATCAAAGGTGTATTTTTTAAACCAAACATACTAGTATTTTTTTTCCTACAAAAGAATTTCTTCAAACCTGCCGAGGTCATGTTGAAGTGAATGGCATATGTTGCTTTTACAATTGGAAGATATTATGCACTGGGTTTTGTACGATAATCCGAATTAAACAAAATAATCAAAACTAATTGTACAGATTTTTTCACAATTTTGTAGAGTATTTTCCAACACCATATTTTTTCGAGTTCATTTATTGATAAATAAGGTAAAATTGTGGATGGGTTTTTGGTTGAAATTGTTTTACTAAAACAATGAGAAGAATTCAGATTTTAGTAAATAACCCCCTCAATGGAGGACAAATGTGCTGCAGTGAATAGTTACTGGAAGCAGAGTTGGGAAACTAAAGATAAATAAATGTACAGGGATGTAACAAGACACCAAGGGGCCTTTGTGAACAACTTTTTTCAGAAACATACCCCTAGTAACCATCAGTTCCTTAATATGCATTGATATCCCTCATCCATGAAAAATTTAGTTTACCAAGGAAATGGTTATTATGTCCCTGCTGACATCTGTTATGGCTGATCTTTACTTAATTGAAAAACATATTTTAGAACAGTCACCTCTCTCCTCAAGCATCTCTAGTTGTGGGCCAGTAATGTTATAATACATCAGAAATTAAAGGGATTTATGAAATGTTCAATTATATATATGTGTGTGTGTGTGTGTGTATATGGTATATCATTTATCTCCTGCAAAATGAAATTTCATAGAGGTGAATACTGCCATGCATGTATACCTTAAGGCTGACAGATCATCCTTTTTCACACCAGGTTAAATTAAACATGCTGCATGGCTAATAATAACCATGACACAAGGCTACATAGCTTTCTACACAGACTGAAAAACTCCAAGGGGCAAATTTACTTACATGTGAAAATTCGCTAGTGCTGGCTTTGCGCACATAGCAAAACTTCGCCAGGCGTAAATTTGCCTGGACAACGCTAATTCAGGAAGATCCAAAGTTGCGCACAGGGTACCGAATGCTTGCGAAGTTGCGCCAGCGAAAATACGCTGGCGTTGGCTAATTTGCATATGGCGTGCAGTTAAAGTACAATGGCCATATACTTTATGCTGCAGCAAATACATTACACTACAGGCCAGGGAACCTTAATAAAATTATATAGAGTTGTTATAATGCCCTACACATGTGCCCACAGTATAGTTTAGGTGCCATATGTTAGCAAATGTAGGGGGAAGGAGGGTACCCCCCAAAAAAATTTGATCTTTTTCAGCTTATCACCCTGTAAAAAGGAAAAGACGCCAGCATTTTTTGGGACGTAGAAAATTTTTCAACTAAATTTCAAGTAAGTCCAATCTACTCCATTGCACTTCGCCTGGTCTGAGGTGGCGAAGGAAAGTCTGGCGATAGAGGTAACGTTCAGTAAAATCAAAAACTTAGTGAATTTGCGTAGTAACGTTCTTTTGCCAGAGCTAAAATTCTCCTTGGCGAAATTACGCCAGCGCCCGTTAGTAAATCAGCGAATTGTCGAAATGATGTCACTCTGGCGAATTTTCACCAGCGTTAGCCACTTTCTTTAGTAAATTTCCCCCCAAGCCTAAGGGAATTCTGCTGTGTAGCCTGTGCCTTTTCTTCTTTTTGAGCTTTGAATGGCTACCCCCATGGCTACACAGCAGTTTGTTTATATGTTTATACTTTTTTGGTGTTACTGTTCCATTAAGTTGTACAGAACAGTGCTGTTCAATTGGTGGCCCAAAGGCCCATGTTATGTAGCTTGTTGTTCTGTGCTGTCACCTGTCTTCCTACACATACATTTAGTGCTTCATTGTAATTTCCTTTTGACAAGCGGCTGCTCCGATGTGCATTCTCCTGAGAGAAAACAATTCTGAGCAGTCACTTGTTAGAAAGGAATTGCTAAACACCTATTAGAAGAGGCAGTCAGGGAATGTGTGGGCAGACAGCATTTGTCTGTGGGCCTCCAATTGGACAGCACTGCTCTACATAATTTCAGCAGCCAACACAGGTTTCCTTTGTGTTTAGGGTTTAGCAATTCTTTTCTTACAAAAGGCTGCTAAAAACAGGTTGTTTGATGTTTTTTGCAAAGCACTTGTTACAAAAATCAAAAAGAAGCTGACCAGCAAACATAACATATTAGCTAATTCTCAAAGACCACTTAGCTAATTAGAGTATTCAGTTGAGTGACAATGTCCCTTTACCGATTAAGAGAGTGTCACTATCACCCTTAAAATCGATTAATAAAGACAGGTATCTAAAATCTTGCCATGGACAACATGGACTCTACTATATTTGGACAATATTTGGTATTATGTGCTGGCGAGTATAAAAGAAGCAGCAAGCTGGTGTCTATATTCAAAAATGGGCTGATTAAAACAGTGTTTTTCCTTTACTTAACTTCTGTATGGCCAAATAGCCCCAAATAAATCACCATTTTCAATGAATCAACAAAAGATTTACACAAGTGCAAACTTGTCCAAAAGCATTAGCTAAGCATTCAACAACCAATCAAAATTGACTTGCTTTATTTGCTCTAGTGCTGCTGGACTAATAAAAACAAAATCTTACTGGTCACTACAGGGTTCTGCCCAGATACAGACTTACACCCACTTTTAGTAAATGATCTGTCTTTTGTGTAAGTATCAACTTTCAAATGATAATCCAGTGCAGTTGTGGCTTACACTGTTGATTAGCTTCATACTGAGAGTAAGCCATTTGAAAAGGAAAAAAAATAATACATAATTTCGTGTAAAACTGTTAAAATGTAAATAAGATTATCAATGTAGAATTATAAGACTTAAATGAAAGCCCCTTACAAAATGCCTATTAAATACAAGAACTTAAGACTATTTCTCTGTATTCCATAATGCTATCTCGAGTCAACATTACAATAAAAACATAATTTACAAGAATTCTTGGGTTAAATTTCAAAGAAAGAAAAACATTTATACTGTCTTTATGACCAAAATTCATTTTATTGCCTGAATTATCTGAAAGTGCCTGCTTATGAATATTTAAGCTGCTCCTGTAATGAAGAGATAAAAATTGCAAAATAGGGATTCAGGATAGCTTGTATCTTTATCTCTTTTCTCCTTTCTTGTTTGTCAACTATTAACCCAGATGCACAATAAACTGCTCATCAAGGGTAACTGTATTTAGAGTTTTATTGCCATGTCCAGCTAGCAAATGTGTAATCTTTTTTTTCATAGGGAAAAAAAACACTAATTTCATCAAGTCCAAAATAGTACAGGGCTGTATTTCAAAGTTACAAATAATTATCACAGGAAATGTTGTGTAGTTTAAACAAATATTTTGATGATTAGCTGAACATTTTTGTGATTATGAACACTGTCCATGTAATTCCTTCATAGACAAAATGATTGAAATTTTGATCCAATGCCACATTGGCAGATTTGTGGGCTAATCATTAAGATAGATTGCTTGCTAAGCTTTTTATCTGGGGTATCTGAAGTGGGTCTGCTCTTTCTACAAATAACTTGCTTTGGGAAGTATATAATAAAAGTAAATTGAAGGAAAAAGTATTTTTTTTCCCACGTGATAACATGATATTTTCTGAATATTAGTAAGGTAGACCCGAAGGCTTGTGGCTCTCGGATGATATTCTCCAGCTTAGAAGTGCCTCATTCCATCAGGTAGTTTGTCAGTATTTTAAATGGCATGGAAACTGCAGATCCTAGACCTACTTGAACTTGACCTCAGTGGATTAGGTATCTATCTGTCAGCCTACTAAAGTCCAAATGACCTTTTCACAATTATCAAAACATTCTATGACATACAGTGCTATGTCACTCCCGCCTTGCCTTTATTACTATATGCTTTGATCTTTGGCCAACATTCTAACATCAGTATCCGTAACATAGGCATTTGTACATATGCAATTTCCTTAAAACATATTAAAACTTATAGTAAAATTATATGTCTGGAAAATAAACATGTACAATTATATTCCACCAAGGTTGATACCTCTATTTTCATTTTATGGCAGATACAACAATCTCAGTTTGGGATATGAGCCAATGAAGTCAGTTTTAGCCAGTAAATCATCTACCTCGTATATTTGTAGTCACAGAGTTCCAGGACTAAGGACAGCCACATGAACACCACATACGGCATTCCCATATTACAGAAATTTAAGGAAAACTTTTCATCATCCTACTGAAAAAAGGATAACGTGTGATCATCACTCCTGTTCAGTGTTACCATGGGAACTGTTGGGTCATCTATAGCAATGAAAACAGAAAAAAATTCATAGTGGGCCTTACAGCTGGCTGTGTGGGATTGCCTTTAATAAGAGTGCGAACATTATCATGAAGGTCTATTTATCAAAAGTGAGATTTTGTTTAAATATTGAGTTACTTGGCAGTAGAAAATTATAAGCTGCCAAGGAGATTTTTTATGAAATGTAATACTGTTCATAGATTTGATTAAAAAATGTAAACGAATTGTGCATAGTAATGATAACATAAAAATGTTATAAAAATGTCATTATGGACGGCATTTGTTTGTTTTTTTTAAAGAAGTATTGGCCTTGGGTTAAAACCTAAGAACAATTATGTTATGTGTGTAAGAAAGATAGGGGTTTTGTGGCACACACACATTGTGACTAGACACACAGATGATACAGCATATCGAAGGAAGGAAGAAGTATTTCTTCTGTTAGTGACTTTCTTGTTATATAGCGCTTATTAAAATTATTTTGTTCCTTTTGTTTTTTCCTGTGTTTTTAGCAAATTGGAGACTTTGGCATACAGAACAGTTATAGATTCGATGCATTTGACATATATCACTTCTGTTTATGAGCAGTGATAGAGGACATATCCTTCAACTTTTTTTATTGCAAACGTTTTCATTTAGCATAGGTGTTTTCTGGTGTTTGATCCTGTAAGAGAATATTTTTGAAAATGAACCTGCATTATTTCATAGTAACATAGTAAGTTTGGTTGAAAAAAGACACACGTCCATCAAGTTCAACCTTTTACCTTTTTTTCGACCTGCCTAACTGCCAGTTGATCCAGAGGAAGGCAAAATAAAACGTCTGAAGCCTCTCCAATTTGCCTCAGAGGGGGAAAAAAATTCTTCCTGACTCCAAAATGGCAATTGGACCAGTCCCTGGATCAACTTGTACTATGAGCTATCTCCCATAATCCTGTATTCCCCCACTTGCTAAAAAGCCATCCAACCCCTTCTTAAAGATATCTAATGTATCAGCCTGTACAACTGATTCAGGGAGAGAATTCCACATCTTCACAGCTCTCACTGTGAAAAACCCCTTCCGAATATTTAGGCGGAACCTCTTTTCTTCTAAACGAAATGGGTGACCTCGTGTCAGCTGGAAAGACCTACTGGTAAATAAAGCATTAGAGCGATTATTATATGATTCCCTTATATATTTATAATTAGTTATCATATCACCCCTTAAGCGCCTCTTCTCCAGGGTGAACATCTTTCGTCATAGATAAGATTTTCCATACCTTTCACCAGCTTAGTTGCCCTTCTCTGTACCCTCTCTAATACAATAATGTCCTGTTTGAGTGATGAAAACTAAAACTGTACAACATATTCTAGATGGGGCCAGTGCTCTATAAAGTGGAAGAAAGACCGCTTCCTGTCGTGAATCAATGCCCCTTTTAATACAGCTCAAGACCTTATTTGCCCTTGATGCTGCTGACTGGCATTGATTGCTACAGCCAAGTTTATCATCTACAAGACTTCAAGGTCCTTTTCCATAATGGATTTGCCTAGTGCAGTCCCATTAAGGGTATAAATATCACTTTGTGGTAGTGCACTGTTCACATACATATTATGTGAAAGAACTGAAATGTCACTTGTATTTGAACCCTGAGTAAATATTTATCTTTTGTAAGATAACAAGTGCAGTGTTGCACTAATTTATGTTCTTACTTGTAATTTATGTTTTATTTACATCAAGTAAAGGCAAAACCCTCAATGAGAAGAAACATTGTTTTTTAATTGACCACGTTTAAAGTACAGGGACCACATAGGTGTACCCACACTTACTAATGTTTTATACACAATTTTTTACATTTGTAATTACAATTATGCAAGAGCAGATTCTGTTTTAGATAAGAACCACTCACCATACCTGTAATGACAGCTAGTGAGTGAAAAGAAGAATCTGTTTATGCAACTTGAAAATGTTATGGAGCAGGTCTTGCGGATCCCAATATATAACACTGTACAGGTCCAACTAAACTGAATTCTAAATATCCACTGGGATATTTAACAAATCCCTTTAAAAATATTATTGATATGGATTATTTTCTGTATAATTCCATTTCACAAATAGAAACATACAGTATATCCGCCTTTAATGGATCACTCAACGATTAGTAATAAGTTGTATGTTAGTGGGTGGATAGCAAATTATTTTTTTTATCAGAATATATGAAGACCTTTAAAGCTCATATTCTAATTCTTGTGCAATCTCATCATTTGAGTTGAAAGATCACAATGTGTAAGTTTGCAACTTTCATATCCTAAACAATCCATTTGCCTGGAAATCATGTGAGAGGTGCATTTTCCAGTCCAATGATTATCTGTCATATATCTTGCTGCAGGACATTAGATAGCAGGTGTAAGCAATTGACTCATCCAAGTTTGATTAGATAATGGTTAGTCAGAGATTATGGTTGGCAAGTTTGGTCAGCTCTGTTTTACCTCCATCAAACACCAGAATAGCTAGAAGCTTTCTATCTTTACCATGTTGCTGAGCTGCCTACCATGGAAAAGGTTAACCAGCTCAGCATACTATTAAAAGGTTCCCTTTGCCTGGCAATGTATTGCAGGTCCCTCAGGCACCGAAGGGATTAATCACAGAAAAAGTCAGTGAATCCTGATTAACGCCATAACTGATAAGAGCAAATCGAGCTGCAGAAAAAAATGTATTGCAAAGAAAGAAGTAAAAAAAGCAAACATTAGGGAATAGGAAAATGTACTGAAATTCATCTATTCATTATCTGTGAGTTAGAAGCCACCTGTTTTTCGTAATTGTCTGTTTAAATGAAGAACTCTAAGCATAATTAAACAGCACATGTAGGCGGAACAGCCTTTCCAACATCAGCAGTTATTAATGGACATCTATATTGGAGTCCCACATGTTTCTAAGAGGCTAATTACAATGTAATGTTAGAGCTGGCAGTTCTGAAATAAAACATTACTTTGCCGCATTAGAATAAGGGGTCTATGTCATCATTGCTCTAAGTGCTTTTACCCCTTTTTATTTTTTTATAAGAGCCCTAGGGAGATGGAATTTAGCATACATTCAGCCTTTCTCCTTCTCCCCACATGATGTGAAGTATAATTTTCCCTGTTTAGTTAATAAGATCAGTGAAATGTATTACTGAGTGTAGCTACAGCAGCATTGTTATGATAGATCTCAAATTGCACATAACTACAGCAAAATCCAGCGCTAGTTTGTAGTGACTGATGCTTCAATTACATAAGAAAATGACAGCTTGCAGGCAATTCCACATGTTCTTGCTAAGAGAATAGGGACTTTCCTAAACAACATTTCCTCTTCAATAAGCATAAAGATCAGTGCACTGGGACAGTATTTCAAATGAGTCTATTTTTTCACAATACAACCCACATAATAGTATTCTGATCTGATACTGTCGCTGTTCTGACCCTTTCTAAGTAGCTGCTTTGCAGATTTGTTGCAGGTCTAGCTACCTTGCACATCTGAATGATGCACACATTAAAGGAGAAGTAACCCCTTGCTACTAAAATCCCCTATCCCCCTACCCTAAATAGACTCCCCTTTCTGCTCCCCTCCAGCCTAGCTGCTACCTTTGCTAAATGCCTCTAACTCTCTACTTACCCCTCGGTGCAGATTCAGGGATCTGAGTTCACGGCAGCCATCTTCCAGGTCTTCATGTCTTCTTCTGGCACGTCAGCAACCATCCATTTCCATGCATGCACAGTTGTCACAAACCAGGTTAATCGCTCCAACTGCGCATGTGCAGCTCCACTGGTCTCATTCTCAGATTATCAAAGACACAGAAGATGGCTGCCGTGAACTCTGATACCTGAATCTGCACTGAGTGGTAAGTAAAACGTTTTTTTGTTTTTCCTTTAAGTCGCATAGTGGGAACTGACTTTTGTTAAAGCTGCTAAAGGTACTGTAAATAGGTTAGTGTGTAAGACTAACAGAAGAAGTGAGTTTGGAGGGAACTATTAAATATCAGAAATGTCTGATATTGTGTGGTAATGAATTCTACAGTTTGGAAGTACTCTACATATAAGGAGCAGAGCTGTAGGCATGCATATGAGGAGGATGCAGGAAAATCTAAGGTCATTAGAGTAATGAAGAGGTTGATTTGGAGAGTATCTGGAGTCTTGAAATGTAAGGTGAAGCATTCTTAAAGTAGAAGAAAAGTATAAAGCAAATAAACTCTATCTGGATGGTCTCTGTTACATGTTTTTTTTTTTTTTAATTTAATGCACTGCTGCATCTTATGTTGTCTGACACAGCATTTCTCTATACTTCAGACAAGGTCTACATCAGCAAGCTTCCATTATTGCTACCAACCCACCTACCCCTGTAAATACACATGTATTTCTTAAAGTCTTGTGCTTTCATCATGGCGATTTGGGTATGGTGGAAGGAGAACAAACTAAAGGCAGAGGAAAATGATGTTAATAATCAAGATGGTAACAACAATAACGAAGGAACAATATCTAATAGAAGCTATTTCCTCCATTCGGAAATACAGCAAGATATTGGGTGGTAAGGGAGGAAGGAAAGTCAGGCCGGGAAAGAAGTTGAAAGCACTCCTGGAAATAGTAAGTCAGGTGTTTGTGCCAAGGCTGACGTTTGGATTGTCTGTGGTGAGTAGAGAGAGAGGTGCCATTTGTGCTGGAGATGTTAGTCATAATAGTGTAACTGTAATTAGGCAGAAATAAGGGGGGGTTCAGAGAGTGGAGAAGAAAGAGAATTGGAGAGATCAGAGAAATTACACTTGTAAATTTGTTTAATAGTTTGAAAGGTTTTAGGATGGCTGTATGATAATAGAAAGCAATGTGTACAAAGACAAAATATGGTGATCATAAAGAGAAATGAGGTAAACGACAAAAATTACAAGGATAGGTGAATACTATGTCAACACAGTGCCCGTTGGAGTGTGTTGAATATTGAGACCATAAAGGATCCCAAAGGAATTAAGTTTCCCTTCTCCAACTAAAACCATTGTTTTAAACTTTTGTTGTTTGGAAAATGTGTTTAATCTCTTGCAAAAACTCTACAGATTGTATGACAATATATAATATATAGTTTAATTCATTTTAAAAAATCATAGCCAGCAGTAAAAACAATCAATTTTGCTGTAATTTTCACGTCTGAGTGATTATGCCCTAAAATTTAAGATACAAAATGTTTTTAGTGTTAATAATTAAAATTTGAAGCATGTCAGTTTAACACTAAGGCATATCTCTGCTTAATTGTACACCAGCTAATGACAGCAAACCAAGGTTTCATTTAACAAGATTGTATTAATGTCATCATTTTTATTAATTGTATACAGTAATTATAGTTACAACTTTTATAAAACAGCCAGATAAACTAAGAAAAGTCATACTTGGGATTGCTGCAAACCTTCTAAATTATAAGATTCACTCAAGTGTGTTTTATATAAAATAAAAGAAAAACGTATATGTAAGAAACACACATTATTGCCATTGTTCAGTTATTTTCAGATAGCTCAGTGGAAATAAAGACCTTTTTCAATTACTTTCTATTTACTTTTCTATTTGTGATAATTTTTCTAATATTGAAGTTTTATTTTTTACCTTCTTATGTTATTCTAAAGCAGCTTTATATAGGGGGGTTACAGACTCACTGTAAATTGTTATAAATTCTACATTAGATTATAATTAATACAATATTTGCCAACATTTTACAGATGCTACTGAGAAATGTATCAACTAATGTAGCAAATTGTAACAGTTCAGAATCTACACTTGATATGCTAGTCATGCTAGTAATGTAGATGAACATTAAAGTTTAAACTTCAGTTTTGGGAAAACAGTAACAATAAAAACAATATAAAGCAATTGAAAAAAGGTCTTTATTTCTGGTGAACAACTGAGCTGTAACTGAACTGTGTTTGGAATGTCTAACAACCCCATTAGACATTTAGTAAACCCAACCCATTTGGAAATGTCTAACAGCCTAGTTAAACCCAATAGAAATGTTTTAATCCAATATGGATTAGTTATATCTTAGTTGGAATCAAGTACAAACTACTGTTTTATTATTACATAGGAAAAGGAAATTATTTCTAAGAACTAGAATTATTTGATTACAATAGAGTATATGGGAGATGGCCATTCAGTAATTCAGAGCTTTCTGAATAATGGTTTCCAAATAACGGATCCCATACCTTTATTTTCAAAGTTAAAGCAGGCTAAAATGTTATGCTTGGAGTATTTTAAAGGAAAACTATACCCCCCAAACAATGTAGGTCTCTATTAAAAGATACTGAGTAAAACAGCTCATGTGTAAAACCCTGCTTCATGTAAATGAACCATTATCATAATAATATACTTTATTAGTAGTATGTGCCATTGGGTAATCATAAATAGAAAATTGCCATTTTAAAAAATAAGGGCCGCCCCCTGAGATCGTAAGATTCACTGTGCACACATACAAACCACATGTAAGGTCACATGAGCCAATTAACAGACAGAGTTCTGCCTTTTGCTTCCTCACTTCTTCCTGTTACAGTTAGAGTTGTAGTATTTCTGGTCAGGTGATCTCTGAGGCAGCACAGATAGAGTCACGAAATGATGGTTCAAGGCAAGAGATGTAAAAGGGCAATATTTATGTAAATATATATTCCAGTTTGGTAAGATTCTTTAATATGTCATTCAATTTGATATAAACTATCTGTTGCTTAAGTATTCATTTTTGGGGGTATAGTTTTCCTTTAAGCATTTTATGCTTTGAGCTGCAGTATTTATGGTCAGGTGAGCTCTGAGGCAGCATTGAGAATATCATAAAATGGTGGCTGAAGGGAAAAGATGTAAAAGGGCAATTGTTAATTGTGTATATATATTCCAGTTTGGTAAGATTCTAAAATATGCCACTTAAAGTGATACTGACACAAAAAAATTTATTTTCAAAATATTAATCTGCATTAAAAGTTACCTATAGGTCATGTTAATCATTTTTCGCTGATAGATCTGCTTTTGTAAGTAATTGTTACTTGCAGTTCCTAAACCTGACTGTTTTGTCAACCTGACTGTCCCTTCTTAACCTGTCAGTTATAGTTTCTAATGCTAACGGACTCCAAAAATATGGCAGCCCCCTCATACAGGAACATGGAGGTAGGAAAGGTAATGTAAAAGCATCAGGCAAATACTTTTATGGCAAAATTATAAATAGCATTTAAAGATAATGTTATGATAGATATAAAAAAGTTATTTGCTGGTGCCAGTATATCTTTAATATAATGTAAGCAATCTTATATGTGTGTGTGTACCCAGAATCTAGTGAAGTGGTTGTCATACTAATACAATTTCAGTTTAAGCCCCCGTTGATAGTCCAACCTTTGGCCAGAGCCCCCTTTAGATCATGGAATGAGCATATATAGGAAAATATCCATGAATCAGTCATTCGGTTTCAAGAATATCTTGGATAGAATATACATATTTATGTAAGCCCTACAGTTTGTGATCCATTGCTGTAGTGCAATGGATCACAAAGGGCGGCAAAAAATAGGGGCGGCGTGCCGCCCAGCCGCATTATGGGGACGTGCGCGTCCCCATTCAATTACACCAGCTGCACCGGCACGCTGGGAAGGGGAAGTGTAGGCGGTCGGTAGGACCGCCCGGCCGCCTGGTCGGACCGTGCGGCCGGCAAACAAATCCGGCGCTGTTTATTGATTTTGATTACATAAAAAGGGTTGCTTAAAAACAACATATATGAATAAAATTAATTTTCAATATTTACCCTTTACTAAAGGTGCCTGCATTAACCTGAAAGATAAATATTACTAGAAATACTTTTAGAATATTATTAGAAACAATTCATGTGGTTAAGGTAGGCACTTGCTACATCAGCAGGGTGCCCACACTTAGGGGCAGATTTATCAAGGGTCGACGTGAATTAGAGGGAATTTTCGAAGTAAACAAATTCGAAATTCAAAGTAATTTTTTGGATACTTCGACCATCAAATAGGATACTACGACTTCGAATTCACTTCGAATTCGATTGGAAGTAAAATAGTTCGAATATTCGATAATCTAAGTACTGTCTCTTTAAAAAAAATTTGACTTCAATAGTTCGCCAGATTAAACCTATGGGGACCTTATAATGCATTTTTCTAAGTTTTTTGTAGTCTAAATAAGAATTTTCAATCGATCACTGAAATCGTTTGAATAGTTCGATCGAACGATTTTACTTCGACCGCAAAACGGTCAAATTCGGTAAAAAAACTTTGACTGCAATATTCGAAGTATAGCCATTCGATGGTCAAGTATATTTCACTTCGAAATTCGACCTTTGATAAATCTGCCCCTTAAAGAGTGGCCCTAGAAAATGTAGTTTTACTCCCAAGTATTATGCTGCAGACATACAGTATTTTTGATACATATAAATATGCTGCACTGCAGTATTCTCAAATATAGTACTGGCCTAAACAAGTTGGGGAAATCCAAAGAGACCAACATGAAATGAATATATAACCCATGAATTTCACTTCAGAGAAACAGTGTATTCTAAATTTCTTGTAATATTTGAATTTGAAATGACCTCAACGAATAACTCATCCCAGACTAAATAAACAGCATTCAGCAAACATATTAAAAATACTAAGTAAATCTAAAAGTAAACTAAAAGTAAATTGCAATACTTCCTAAAGCATCCTTGACAGATTGCAGTAATTTGGTAGAAATTACCCACATTAATTGTATTAAATATGGCTCATTTAAATACATACACTTAAGTTTTTGTTTGTGACAGGCAAGATAAAAATAGAGCTAAGGACACAGGGGACAAAAAAATCGAATGAGAAATTCATATACATTTTTCACAGCTAGAAAGGAGACATTTAACTGTTGGAGGGCTATGGCTACTTATGTGTAATGGGTCCTTTTCATCTGGTGATTTGTAATAATGTAATTGTAAAGAAAAATCTCTTTGGGCATTGCATTTTAAATTATATATATACTTCTATCTCCCAAGAACAGTGAGCACAATAGTATAGAAAATGTAAAGGCCATTTTAATTTGATATAGCATTTACCAATATGCAGTGTTGTTTGGTGCAAAGGATAACCATGTACTTTAAGCATCAATACAGAACCATGAGCAGAAAGAAGAGAAAAAAGTAATGCTGAAAAACATCTGGTGAACAGAGCTTTCAGTGTGACTTCCCATTCCCATTCTGCCATTCTCTTTTAGCTGACATATTCTATTTAATATAGTTAGTCCTTGTCTAATGTAGAAAAAAGTCAGCCAGTGCAATTTCTAGAACAGGGCTCTTCAAGGGGCAGATTTATCAAGGGTCGAATTTCGAAGTAAAAAATACTTTGAAATTTGACCATCGAATTAAAATTCTTAGGGGCCGATTCACTAACTTCGAGTGAAGGATTCGAAGTATAAAAACTTCGAATTTCTAAGTGTTTTTGGGCTACTTCGACCATCGAATGGGCTACTACGACCTTCGACAACGACTACGACTTTGAATCGAAGGATTTGAACTAAAAATCGTTCGACTATTCGACCATTCGATAGTCGAAGTACTGTCTCTTTAAGAAAAAACTTCGACCCCCTAGTTCGTCATCTAAAAGCTACCGAACTCAATGTTAGCCTATGGGGAAGGTCCCCATAGGCTTTCCTAAGTTTTTTTGATCGAAGGATATTCCTTCGATCGTTGGATTTAAATCCTTCGAATTGTTATTCGATATTCGAAGAATTTTAATTCCCAGTCGAATATCGAGGGTTAATTAATACTCGATATTCGACCCTTGGTGAATCGGCCCCTTAGACTTTGGATATCAAAGGATTTTTCACCGAATTAGGCCATTGAACGATCTAAGTAAATTCGTTTGAATCGAATGATCTTAGCGTACAATCAAACGATTTTACTTCAATGTGTGCATTAGAAGGTACCCATAGGCTAACATAGCACTTCGGGGAACTATTGAAGTTGAAGTTTTTTTAAAGAGACAGTATTTTGATTATCGAATATTCGAACTATTTTACTTTAAATCGAATTCAAAGTAAATTCAAAGTCGTAGTATCCTATTCGATGGTCAAAGTATCCAAAAAATTACTTCGGATTTCGATTTTTTTTTACTTCAAACATTCCCTCGAATTCACTTCCACCATTGATAAATCTGCCCCAAATGTCTTCAAAAGTTCATGATCACCCGTCTGCCTATGGCTCGACTTTTTTTTTTATATAACATCATGGTTTTGAAATAATCTGTTCCACAAATGTGTGATTTATCAAATAATCACAGTTTAACAACAATGCTGAAAGGTAGAATACTAATAAATAGTGGGCTATTGAAAGTTTTCTTATATTAGGTAGCTGAAGGGCCAGAGTGGAGCAAATTGCATTTACCGTAGAAGCAGAAAATAAACAGCAAGAGAATAGACAGAACAAGAGAGAGACAGATTACAGAAGTACCCCAGGATCTACAAATGGTAGTCAAGGTTAGATTTGTGTACAATAGAAGGTGAGCAGGAAACCAGGTGAATTTCCAAAAGGCAACATAGGTCCCCAACTCCTGCTTCAGAAATTTTAGCCTAAGCCCCAAAGCAAGCAATGGCCAAGACAAATAAGGTGTGTGACAATGCATAAAAACAATAAGTAGCTTGTTTATGATAAATTTAGTGATTGCCCTCTCTATAATCTTCATTCCTAAGGATGAACCATAGTATCCATTCCAAGGACATCGGAATTGACATCTCCTGGGCTAGCCTTTTGAGCTGGTATCTTCCCATTCTCCTTTATAACTCCTAGGATCTCTTGGGGCTGCTGAGACTTGTAGTACAACATACCCATCATGTCTGAAAATGCAATATTCTGAATTAATTTCTGCAGTGACTAGGGTTGCCACCTTTAGCTAACGCTAACTCCAGGTCGGCTGATGACATTGAGGGGCAGATCTGTGATGTAGGTAGGGTGGGTGTTGACTTTCTTCGGTGGGCCAGTGATGGCAGGGAAGGGCTATGACGGGGCCAATCGCTGCTTCAATCTCAGGTAATCCTTCCAAAAAAAGCCCTGTCCCGTGGCAACTTTAGCAGTGACACACCATTTAACTGTCTTTCTTTATGTGGCACAGCCCTGATTTTTGTCACCTAACCCTTGGTTCATGATTTTTTCTTTGTCCTGTTTTCCTGCCAATATATTCAGCAATCAAACAGGATTCTAAAGGAGTTCAATACAATTAGGGTGTTATTTACTAAAACTCCCATTTTTCCAGTTTTTTTAATTTTTCCTCTGAAATGTTTGGAGCACACTACCATAATTGCATTGAGTAGTCTGGGTGCCAGTCCATAATAAAGTCTCCTGACAAAGGTTCCTGTGTGAACCGAAACATTGAATAAATCTTCACATTTCTTCATCAACTGATATGATATTTTCTTGGAGTGCTGTCAACTGGTGGAATATATATATACTGTACATATATATATATATATATATATATATATATATATATATATATATATATATATATATATATATATATATATATATATACTTTATTTTTTAAACTTTTTTTCAGTGTGTATAATATGGTGTTTTTTTGTTACTTTTAATTAAAATTTCTTGAGTTCCTAACTGTTTGTTTTACTGTAAAATGGGGCAGGCAGCATAAGTTAAAGTAAGATTACAATAAGCTGCATGTACTGAGCACAGAGGGCAACTGGTTAGTGGGCACTGAGCTAAGAGAACACACACGTTGAAAATAAGCAGCGCGCACTGGAGATTTTTAAAAGGATTAATTTATGTATCAAATATTAAATAAATTAATCCTTTTAAAAATCTCCAATGTGCACTGCTAATTTTCAACGTATATCTGAATAATTGACATGGCAGCAGCACCTGGTTCTCTACTTTTTTGAAGGTGTACGAGAGACCTTATTTTGTGTTTATATATATATATATATATATATATATATATATATATATATATATATATATATATATATATATATATATATATATATATATAGATAGATAGATAGATATATATATCTATATATATATATTATGGATACAGGTATGGGATCTGATATCCGGAAAGCTCTGAATTATGGAAAGGCCATCTCCCATCCACTCCATTTTATCCAAATTTTTATAAATGATTATGGAAATAGCTGAAGCCAAAGTCCCGAAGCGCCGAAAAGATCGAAGTCATGAAAACAGCCGAAGTTCCGAAAATAGCCGAAATTGAAGTCCTGAAGCCAAGAAAAGACCCAAAGTCACAAAAGGATGCAAAGTTGTAGTTCTGAAGCCACGAGTTCAATTCCTCTGAACACCAATGTGTTTTTCTTTTGTTTTTTTTTTAATGCCCTGGCCACCAATTTATTATTTTAACACTCTGTAGGCTCATGCCACCAATATTTTTTTTAAAAAATATTCTTTGGGGCCCCAATTTTTTTTAACTTGTAAAGGGGGCGCTGGTGCTTTTTTTAAAAAAATATTATTTGGGGCCCCAATTTTTTTTTAACTTGTAAAGGGGGCCCGGGCACCAATTTATTTATTTTTTTAACTTATAGGGGGGCCCGGGACACCAATGGTTGTTTATAACTTGTGTGTGTTGGGGGGGTTACCTTTTTTAGCGCTGAGCTCTGTGTGGTCTTTTAACTGTTGTGGAGTGGGCGGGATCTAGGGTGGGGCTTGTGGGCCAGGGCTCAGGGCCCCCAAACATTTTGTTGTACAGCCCGTGATTTCTAATGGAGGTCCTGGACTAGAATTAGGCAATGCCAGGTGTATAGGGAATGGTATAAGCACCACCCATATATAATGCTCGTTTTTTTTACAAAGGTAACAACATATTGAAACTGTGAAACCACATTCACTTCCTTTCTAAAGCCATGATGTAAAGTCGCCATGATTCATTCATAATCTTCCTATGTTTAACTTGCTGGCTTCTCAACTCCGCCATTGAAACAAGTCACGCTTTATATATATCCCCACATTCCTCTTCGATGTTACGTCGGTGGTTTTAGTCATTTCCCACATTGCCATTCTCTATTCCTCGCAGCCATTCGTTCTCTACGAGTTTTGTCGTCAGTTTGTATTTTCCCTCCACACACAGCTGTCAGCCTTGTCTGTATCTCTTGTATCGGCTCCATTAGCACAGCTCTGTGAGGGAGGGGCCCACGTTCCCATACAGGCATTGTATCGGCTGCACCCTCCTCTCCCCGCACTTATTACACATGAGTCTATCCCTCCTCCCTATAGTGACACACAAACTTCTGCTGCTCCTTCCCTACTGCAATGCCTGCCTGGGAATCCCGACCCTGAGTCACACGTCTAACCGGGACCTTATAAAAGCTTCTTAACCCCTGCACCGTCGCAGCAGTCCCATTCAGCCCCGGAAATAGTTAAACAGAGCAGGACAATCCAGCCCATCCTGAGAGACCTGCCTGTGGCTTCCTCATTCCACCTCTCCCCTCCCTTTAGTCACACTCCCCTTCCTACTGCTCTCTTGGGAAACTACCTGGATAATAAAAAGAAAAGCTTCATTTCTTTTTTAGATTTTTTTCTTTTCCAGTTGTTTACAAAAACTTTTCATAAACTTTGTAAGAATTTGGGACCCAGGTGGCCATCCACCTGCATTCGGTGCCTTCTTAATTAAGGACTGAAGCTAATTAATGAAACAGTTGCACTTGCTTTCCTTCATGGAGTAAAAACATAATCATGGAGCATGCTGAGCGTAAACTATAACCATTGCACCTGTTGCTCCCAGGAAACAACAGCAGCAGCAGAACAGACTGACACTTTGTGTGCAGGGATTTGGCAGCCTCCCTCTCTTTTATTCTTAACCCTTTGACGTTTCATTTTTTTGCAAATCAGAAAGGAATAAAATGAAAGTAACCGTTTGCTTTGGGAAGACTGGAATTGTGGTTCCTTGTAAAGATGGAAAGATGAGCGTGAGAGACCTAATTCAGCAGGCTGCCCAGAGATTCATCAAAGCCAAAGAAAAAGTAAGATCCCATCACGATGCATGACACTTGTGATTTGCCTTATTGTGTAGTGCATTTACACTTAATGTGTCACCTTGCAGGGGTTTTGTTTCCAGTTTGTAAATATTTTATTGATGCGATAGAATGATTGAGACTTGGGGGAAATTTACTAAAGGGTGAAGTGGTTGACGCTGGAGAAAATTACTAATGGTAGCTGGCGTAATTTTGCCAAGGAGATAGGCAAATTTTCGGTCTAGCGAAAGAGCGTAACTACGCAAATTCACAAAGTTTTTGATTTAACTGACCGTTACCTCTATCGCCAGACTTGCCTTTGCCACCTCAGACCAGGCGAAGTGCAATAGAGTAGATAGGAGTTCCTCAAAAAAAAGTTGCAAATTTTTCCCAAAAAACGCTGGCGTTTTTTCCTATTTAAAGGGTGATAGACTGAATAAGATTTAAAAAATTTTTTGGGGTACCCTCCTTCCCCCTACATTTGCTAACATATGGCACCTAAACTATACTGTGGGCACATGTGTAGGGCATTATAACAACTTTATATAATTTTATTAAGGTTCCCTGGCCTTGTGTATTGTAATGTATTTGCTGCAGCCTATACGGCCATTGTACTTTAACTGCATTAGCCAATGCTAGTGTAACTTTGAACTGCTGAGCATAATTTCACCAGTGTTCGGTACACTGTGCGCAACTTCGGATCTTCGTGAATTAGCGTTGTCCAGGTGAATTTACGCCTGGCGAAGTGTTGCACTGTGCACAAAGCCAGCACTGGCGAATTTTTCGCCGGTTAGTGAATTTGCCCCTTGGAAGGGAGAGTGAGCAGGATAATGAGTATATTCTGAAAGAATTTCAAAAGAAAAATGTTCCAGCCGGCACTCAGGATAAGTATAAAGAGGTATCTTTATTGTGGCCTGAATGCAACTAGGCATTTTAAATATGAAACAAGTGCACTCCAAACCCCGCACATACTATAAACAGTATAAGTGAAAGCTCTCGTTGTTTATCACTCCTACTGTGGAATACGTGTGTGTCCACATATTGCTGGACTTTTTTTTTTTTACAGTACATCTTAAGTACATTTGAAGAAAGCATGTTCTTAGCAACTGTCACTTTGTCTTCATTTTAAGTTTCCTGTAGTTTTTGAATTGTTTGTCTTTATCTTCTGCCACTTCCCATCTTTCATATGGGGGTCACAGACTGCAGCAGCCAAAGAAAAAGAAATTGCAATAATACAATTTTGTTACTATTGCTTTTTATTACTTATCTTTATGTTAAAGCACTCTGTCATTAATATTTCTGTTACTCATTTAATGCCTGGTGGCTATGGTAACCTGGACCCTAGCAACAGGATAGCTGCTGAAGAGCATTGCTGAACAAAAAGTTAATTATTTATATGTTTACATCATACAAAAATGTCATCTATAGGTGAACTTGTCCTTTAATTGATTGTACAAATGAATTCCTAAAATATCCATAGCATTCATGGTATAAAGAACATCACAACATTTACTGGTGAGCTTAATGTAATAACAATGCCAGAAGAATTCACAAAACAGATATACATTTTAATAGGACTCATAGGAAAAAATCTGCTAAATCTGATTTGTTACAATGGGTTACTACCTTGGTTAAAAGTTCATCTGTTTTGCTACCCGCCCCCCCAAGGCACCTGTGACAATGTTATTGTTAGCATGTCCTGTCTGTGCTTCTCTGTCGTTGGACATTTAGTAAATTAGGACAGTGTAGTAAATTCCTTCCAAGCAGGAACATTTCATTTGTCACACAAGCAATTGTTAAATACGTGGATTTATAGTCCCTTGATACTACATGTGAATGATATATAGTTGGGCATTTTGTTTTTATTTATAGGAGTCCTTACCTCTGAAAATGGTTAAGGTGCTTATCCTATTATCAACTTTAATTTCATCCTTGCTGCTTGTCAATTTTTCAGTATGGGTATGGTATCCGTTGTCCATAAGGAGCTGAATTACGGAAAGTTCATCTCCGATATCTAAATAGTCCAAATTTTTTAAAATGATTTCCTTTTTGTCTGTAAGAAGAAAACAGATTGGTATACATGATCCAAACTAAGATATAAGTAATCCTTATTGGAAACAAAAGCAGCTTATTGAGTTTATTTAATGTTTACATGATTTTCTAGTAGACTTAAGGTATCCAAATTACTAAAAGATCCGTTATCCGGAACACCCCAGGTCCTGATCATTTTAGATAACAGGTTCCAAACCTGTACATGATACAGTATGTCATATTGCAGATGGCACATTGATTCCAAACAGTTAAGCTTATGACATCTATCGAGTAACATTGAAAAGAGGAGTAACGTAAAATTGCTAATTTTGCTGAATCAGTTAAAAATTGGAATACTAGATGAAAAAGGCTTTTTCTGTTTTTTTTTACCACACTAAATTGTAAATTCTCATTTGGCTGTGCTCTATACCTTATCTTCCAGTTATCGCACTTTGCCTTTGAGTAAAGGTCCTATCTACACTTTAGGTTCAGTTCCAGTTCTTGGCAATTACTGCCTTCATGTCTTGGCTTACTGGGTAGCTTTTCAGTATTTTTTAATTTGTAATTGAAGAAAGAAGTTATTGCGTAGTGATGGGCGAATTTGCGCCGTTTCGCTTCGCCGAAAAATTCGCGAATTTCGCGCGAAATTCGCGAAACGGCGACAGCGTCTCGTTTTTGACGCCGGCGCCCGTTTTTGACGCCGGCGCCCGTTTTTCCGACGCCGGCGCCCGTTTTTGACGCCGGCGTCCGTTTTTCGTAAAAAAAAATTTGACACCGGCGAATTTTTTCCGCGAATTTTCGCGGGAGTTTCGCGAATTTATTCGCTGGCGGCGAATCGCGCAAATTCGCTGCGAATTCGCGCCTGGCGAATAAATTCGCCCATCACTAGTTATTGGTTCACTCTTTAGCATAATATGGTTTATTCTCAAAAGTGCCATTTGCACCTTAGAAATCTTAGGGATTATTACTTGGGTTACAAGTAAAATGTGTGCCAAACATTGCAAATATGGTGGAACTTTATTATAATGTAAGGCAGTTTGAGAAGGTTCCTCCTTACCTCTTGTATTGGTTGTATTTTTGTATGTAATCTGTATGTTCAATGTACTCGCTCATTTATTGTGCATCACTTTGGAATAGTTTGGGGCTTGGAGTCACATCTCAGACTTCAGCAGAAACCATCTATGGATAATTTTTGAACTTAAATTGTTGTAAGAAATATTATTGAAAAGCCTTAACCCTGTTAAAATAAGGGTTGGGATTTTTGTACACTGTGGCATTCCCCAAGGCCAAGTTCTCAAAAGACTGGACACTGGAAAAAAACCTGGTGGGCCCTGGCCCAGACCCGCTCCTTGCATGCAAGCTGATCTCCCTACCAAGCCCTTGCCGCAGGCCACAAGCAGAAAAAAGTACACCTGATGGGCTGGCAGGGGGGCTTTGGGACAGGGCTTTGGGGCTGCAGAGGGGGGTTTGAGGAGCCCTGAGGCAGCAGCCCCGTGGACCCCTGATCCCCCAGGCCGACATTGCCCAGCACCACCTTAATTAATGTGAAGTAGCAAATTATTGCAGAGTTGGTCTAAAATTTTATCGCTATAAAAGAATGGTGTTCATGTAATTTCAAACTTGTTGTTCAAGGATATTCTACTGTAAATAACAAATTAATTCCAAATGCAGCTTAACAATGTTGTTAATTACTTCATCTGTAGAGGAAGATTGTTCCTGCAATGAACAAGGCTGTCTGTATGAACCAATCATGATGCAAATACAGTGAAACTTCAGTTTTACATTACCTGAAGTTTCCCTCATTTTATGCCATTTTTTTGTGGTCCCTCCTATATATAGTGTGTATAATATTTCCCTGATTTTACATTTTCACAGATTCCATGCCTTTGTTTTTTTTCTGGCCTCCTGAAAATGTTCTTCTGTATGGCAACTCTATCTATCTGTCTGTCTGTCTGTCTATCTGTGAATAGTGTGTAATTAATGTAGGGAATGTACTTTCTGGCATTTCTCTGTTTTATGATGTTATTTTATGATATATTATTCATGGGCTGCACATAGCTGACATTCCACACTGCAAAGTTAATCTAGGTTAATTACTATGAATAATTCTCATCTCCAGTTTATGCTCATTTGCAAGTGTAAAATTTGAGGAGATGAAAACTGAAACTCTGTGAACATAATATAACAATTAAAAATAATGTAATGACGTTCTTAAGCATGGCCTTGGTAGATTAAAAAATATTATGAAAATATTTCATATATTTCATAAAAAAAGTAAGTGTCCTTCTGGAAAGATATTAACAATATTTCTTATACTAAAAGACTGACAGGGACAATTAATTTTGTAAACCAGAATGCTTAACCTTTAGGGCTAAACTTCACTAGTGCTTTTGGAGAATGGTGTTGAATTGATAAAATGCATCCGACAAGTCGAATGGTGTTGCATGGGTCAAAATATAATGAGATTGATGGAAAAATCTGATGCATTAACTACACGTAAAATTTCCTATCCGACACAACATGACGGGTGTGAACACTCCATGCTGCGTCTTCATCCGACAAAGCATGTAAATGCATGAAGAAAGACTCCCTCCAACTTTACATTATAGCCCGGAGCATCCTTGTTGCATGCATGATCAGAAAAAAGGCAGCTGTTAGAATTGATACAATAGTTGCTAATATTCCACAGATACTGTTGATAAATGTATCCACTAAATGCAGCAAATTGTAACAGTTGAGAATGGTCCTGGATCATGGAGCTGCCAGACTGAAACACCAGACATAGGAACATTAAACTTTAATCTTAAACATTGGAAAATGGTAAAAAATAAAAGATGGAAAGCAACTGTCTTTGTTTCTGGTGAACAATCTGAAAACAACCCAATTGAAAAAAGTGTTTTTAAGGTGAACAACCCCCTTTTGGGGGTCCCAACTGCCCTGTATATCACCAAGATATAGATCTATAGTTTTCTTATGCTTAGATTTACGTAACACTGTTATATTGGAGAGGTCACATAGAGTAGAAAAGAGTGAGAATGTTAAATAAGGTCAGTGAACATAAACACTGACAAGCCGGATTATACTCAAAATAAATGAAAAAACAATGTTTTCTTTTTGGAATGTCATTTATTTAAATTATTTTCACATCATGACTCCTATTTTTAAAATAATTCCTAAAAATTATATTACATCAGCTATATTAATCATGCTGTATTTTTTCTTTCGATTAAGATGTTCAGATCGTCCACTGCAGAGCTAGATGATTTTATTCAATCAGCAATGTAGGAAGTATACCAAACTGGACACATCTTATTATTTGGACCCTGGGCCAGCTATTGAAAACCTGTATAGGCCTGTTAGGTGACTACTGCCTTGGGCTATGGAAGCAGTCTTATACAATGTAGGTTCCTTTCAGCCCAGTTGGGATCTGAGTAAGTCTAGACCAAATATTGTTTGGGCCCAGTCCACCATAGGCAGCAGTATATTAAATGTAGTTTTGTTAATGTATTCTTTCAGGTAAATCATATATGATAGTCAGCATCTAGAATCTGTATGAGCTATTATACATTGTTTTCCGTTATCATTAATCTATACCTGTAAATTATGTGAACAGATTTAAAAAATAAATTCAGCCAGGAAAAGATTAGAGGCTTTTTTTTCGCTACCATTATTTTCAAATCGTATACCAGCAATGATGACTTTAATTTGTTGATACATTTCAGCAGCATCATAGTAATGTCAGCAACCAATACATCAATTGTAACGGCTACCTTTATTAACGTTCACATCCTTAGTAGTTAGAAAAGTATCAACTAATGTATCAAATGTATCAGTTTAGAGCGACATCAACTTTTTTAAAGACCTACTTCTGTGAGAAGGTAAATAATCAAACTTTTCAGGTAAGTCTTAGAATAACAGCAAAAAAATAACATATTTAAAGAAATGTTAAAATTTTAATATGTCTAGTGTACTATTTAAAAAAAAAACAGTAGAACTGAAAAGTTTTTTTGAAAGGGCATCGTCCCCTTTAAATTTGCCATTTGATGTGAATGAAAAGATTCAGTGTTTCATGAGCTCTTACTGCACGTGTGTAAGATGTCAACCCCATAAGTAAACAAAAGTTTGTTTCTTCAACGATGACAGCTAAAATACAAACAACATAGCAGAAATACTACACTGTACCCATCCACTAACTAAACAAAACAATGATAAAAATAGTCACACTCGTGTATGTATATAGAGAATAATGCTGCCATTTTGTAAAATGGAAGCATATTAGAAGTCACAAAGGTGTTCCATGTACATAGTGTAAAAAGCAGGGACCACAACAGTGTCTCAGATGCCCTTGATCATAGTTTTGACCAGGTAGGAAACAAAGCTAAGACTGAGGCAGGGCTGATGCCCACAGACTGAAAAAAGCTTTACCATAGTACAAGGCAATAATTAAGCAGGTAAGTACAATAAATAAACTAACAAGGCAAATGCAGATATAAAAAAAATCATTCAGATACACCAACAGCCTGTCCTGCCAGGTGAATACACAAACAGGCAATGGCAGTGGGTCAGACTGAGGTATTTTAAGGCAAGTATTAAGGAGGGCTTTACCAAAGATCTGTTGATATAGGCACCTGAGGACCCATACCCTGCAGCTGTAGTTGGGGTGTTTATCAGGTTCCTATGTGCAGCTCTGCCTCATCTTGCCACCTTTTCCTGATCCTGCAGTCATGCTGCCAGCCTCATCGCCTGAGGCCTTTCTGACCTTGATGTTTGTGGATGTTTATGGCATCCCTCTCATACTTTGGATGGTCCAGCTGCTGCTTTGGGGTTGTCATTCAGTTGGTGAGAAGGTAGTCCTCCTCCTGAAGTTGCTTCTACTGGTGGCCTTCCTGGATGCTCCTTCTGCTGTTGTTGATCCACGTTGTTATGCTACGGTTGTAGTATTTCTTTTAATGATGATGATGATCCTGCTGGGTTTACTGCTGTACTTCCTGATCCCTTTGGTCCTTCTGCTCTGGCAGCCCAGCTCCTCTAGCACCTGAACCTGGTGGCCTGGACCTAAGGGCTTGTGCAAGTGGTTTTCCTTGTACTCCCCTGCGTTCCGTCTCTATGAGCCCAAAATACAGTTCAAGCTGCTGATTAAAGCACTGCAGCTGAACCCAGTTAGCAGAGCCAGAGCCATCAAGGAACACAGACCGCATAGCTAGATTGTTTCAGTGTCAAGATCCAGTGCATGTAGAATTGTTCAACAGAACAGAGAAAATGGAAACCCAGAGTAAAAGGGCATGGATTCATGACCAATAGCAATCTGGATATTAAACATAACGATATGAGGCTGCAGACGGAATGCTTTTATTCAGGTCATAGATAAATTGTTTTTCAACCTTTAAAACAACAAAATCCTATTGTGTATAGCCAGCTTTAGTCTACATGATGACTGACACTCACAGCGCAGTGACAGGTAGACCTCCACACAAATGTTGCTGCACTGTATTGATACATTCGGAACATTCAGAAGCTTAGAAATACATCTGTAACAAATTCCATCCGTATGTTTTGCAACAATAAGGTTGCAAAGGTCTTGAGAGAGCTCTTTGCTTTTACCCATCATGAGATGCTTCTTGTGCGATACCTTGATAATGAGAAACCTTTTTATAGGCCATTAATTAGGGCTAAACCAGCTGATATTAATTTGCAGGGCAGGACTGCTTTCGAAATACACATACATTTAAACAGGTTTCTTGGCTTTCCATGCCCTTTTGCACCTCCTTTTCGTCATGTGTTCCTGTTTCATTTATTCACACTTTATTACACATAATTTAATTTATGGATTAGTTTGTTTTGGGTTCTTTGTATGTGTGGATTACCTGGATTGTTACCGACACTTAGGATTCCAAAGTAATTATCTTAAAACATGCAGTGTTATAGTACTTTACTTCAGCATCTTCTTTTATTTTTTGAAGGTAAACTTCCTCTTTATAGCTTATACATTAATATGTTTCAGGAACTACATCTATCACCTGACAAGAGCCTGTGTAGCTCAAACCATGTTATTTCAGAATCTTTTATGCTAAGTTTTGTTAAAGTAAACTTTCTCTTTAGAACCCTAGAAAACAATTCATATGCTAGTTCAAATAAATAATTTGCAAGAGACCAATAATGTTCTATTAATAAAGCACCATAGAGAGTCAAATGGGCTTCTGACAGAGGGTAATGTTGATAGGCTTACAAGTCTTGTGCACATGCCTGTTAGTCCAGAAGAGCTTTGGAGAAGCCGCACACCACAAAGACCCAAAAATTCTTATCCTGGTGCCCAGCGATCGAGGAATCGGCCACCTCACAACAAGGGTAAGAAGAATTTCACTCCCACACAGGAGTTGCGATAGCAGGGCAAGCCCTTGCAATTTTATTATGCGATTGTGCAACGTTTTGGGGACACGCCCCTTTGTCAAGCATTACAAAGGGGCGTGTCCCCAAAACATTGCACAATCGCATAATAAAATTGCAAGGCCTTGCCCTGCTACAGTACCTCAACTCCTGTGTGCCAGTGAAATTCTTCTTACACATGCCTGTTAGTACAGGTTTTCTTGTATGTCAGGGTCACTGTTTTCATGCATTTCAGTTGGAGTAACTTAGTAGCACACAAGGGCACAATGTGCAAGGTTGCTCTGGAATTCTTGCATGCACATTGCACCACACTAAAGTGGTAACTTTTGTTGCAAATATAGCACCTTTGTAACTTATATGGACATTTGTACCCTCTTTTGTGCCAGTGCTGTGCTTAGCATTCATAAATGATCCCTACCATTTTGTTTGGATAGTTTAACCTAGTGTTCAATATCAGTGGAAGAAGCTTTCAATCCTATTGCAATCATTTTATTGCATTTTACCTGGGCTGCCCTGTCTCTGAGATGTAGATCATGCATGTATTATTCATTACACCTGATTTGGAGGACATAGCTTTATGATGTAAATAGAAGACGAAAGAAAGTGAATTTTTTGACCTTAGTCGACTTCAGATTAGTCTACTTCAGATTATTCATATTTTAGAGCCAATCTTCTCACCAGTGCCCTGAAAAATCTTTTAAATTCGAACAGTGAAGGCATCATCATGGTTAAATCATCTTCTATATTTACCTCTGGCACTGGAATATTCAATCACTTGGTGTTCATTGCAGGTATATATTCCTAGAATAGAAATCATTATTTTATTTGTACATAACATATTGCAAAAATTATTTACAATTTTTTTTTTTTAAATACAGCATTTTATTTATTGGTAATCCTTTACAATTCTGTGTGCTTAATTCTTGTCAGCTAACATTCAGCCTAAACTGGTAGTGTGTCTCTTTTACCAAAAAAACTTGTCATCACTATAAATGATTGATATTTTAATAATGTGCCCCAACAAGAACAAACAATGGTGAAGCAAAGGCCACATCTCAATGTCTTATGCTTATGCAATATAATTTTCATCTTGACAATTGCTGGCATAGTTGAAGTCCAATCTAAGAGCATGTCTTAGCAAATCAGTCATTAAAATGCATAGGATAGATGTGGAATTATTGAAGATCAAGAGAATGGTTCAAATTCAGGTAATAGAATGGTGTGAGTATGCCAGATAGAATGGAAACAATATGTGGAGTTGATGAGCAAGTATGCATATTGGATAGAATTGATTAAATAGAATGGCTAGTATGTATGAAGAATGTGAGATAATGAATGTGAGACGATGGGGCACATTTACTTAGCTTGAGTGAAGGAATAGAAGAAAAAATACTTCGAATTTAGAATGGTTTTTTTTGCTACTTCGACCATCGAATTGGCTACTTCGACCTTCAACTTCGAATCGAATGATTCAAACTAAAAATCGTTTGACCATTCGATAGTCGAAGTACTGTCTCTTTAAAAAAAACTTTGACCCCCTACTTCGCCAAGTAAAACCTACCAAACATCAATGTTAGCCTATGGGGAAGGTCTCCATAGGCTTTCTAACAAATTTCTAGTCGAAGGAAAATCGTTCGATCGATGGATTAAAATCCTTCGACTAGTTCGTTTCTAAGGATTTAATCGTTCCTACAATCGTTCGAACAAACGAATAGCGGTAAATCCTTCGACTTCAATATTCGAAGTCGAAGGATTTTACTTCGACAGCCGAATATCGAGGGTTAATTAACCCTCGATATTCGACCCTAAGTAAATGTGCCCCCAAGTGTGATAGAATGGAAGTGATGTCCTGGATAAAAATCTTTATTGTAATAATGCTAGCAATGAAACACTTCTTAAGCCATAATTTGTAAGGGAGCTGGACAGCAGTGTTTTAATACGTAAGACATGGAACAAATGAAAAAAAACAAACAAATGTAATAGCCTAAAGCAGGCTTATTCACATATGCAATAGCTGATACTAATTCCTTTTTATCTGTATGGTGCTCATTATCTAAATTAGAAGGCAGCTATGTAGGGTTGTATATGGCCATTCAATTTGTTCAATGGAATGAATTTTGTTCTAGCTAAGTTCCATATCAGTGAATCCCATATGAATTACTAACTGCTGCTAGACTAGGATTCTAATTTTTTAAATAAAAGTCTGCTCTTTTACAGCACATGCAAAATGTGAAAACACCAATGTTATTCCTCATTTTGTCTCTCTGAAAACATATAGCACAAGACATTTTTTTTTCTGCACCTGTTCGATTATATGTGCTATACCTCTGTTTGAGTAAGTACACCCAGAATTGAGCACCTCTACAATGATTATTTGCAACCAGATAGGGCAGTGCACAGGCTCAACCATTTTTACAGAGAGTATGTAGACCCTGCATAGCTTAAATCAACTGGTACTTTTCTAATACATAGGGTTGTATTGATTAATATTGGAGAAAAACATCACCATAATGTTGCCCATAGCAAACAAGCAGAAACTAGATATCAAGAGTCACCTACAAGTTAGAAAACAATATCAAAGATCTGATTGATTGTTAGGGCAACATCACAGGGGATATTTGTCTTCAATGTTAATATGCCTAATTGTGTAATATCCATGGAAGTCTACTGCCTCAGACATAAGGATTTTACTCATTACAGTAACAGATAATTAATCGCATGTGCATAAACTATACGAAAAGGTCAATGTGAATGATAATGTGTGCATCATCTGGTCTTTGTCTGCCCTCTTCATTACTCCGCCTCATAACGCGATTTACTATCTCCATGGAGACTTGCACACACTACTTGATCAGACTTCTGTCCTGTTAGTGCATGCACTGAAAGGTCCAGAGGCCATTTTAATGATATTATTGGAAGATGTGGCTACAGTCTGGTATCTGGTCAAGATTTTAGAAAAACAAATAGCATATAATTTAAGGATTCTTCAGCAAAAATAATATAGTTATTCAGGAGGGGACTGGGTGGCCTATTAATAAAAGACATCATGTTTGGAGAGGCTTCCTTTTCCTTCAGGCAATTCGGGTTGCCACCTTTCCTTAAGGGTAACTCGGGGCAGAGCCATGAGGTAACAGGGACGGACTGGTGACATGAAAGGGCGGGCCAATGATGTTCAAGGGGTGGTCCGATGATGTTGAAGCTATAATGTGGGGATTGACGATTGACTGATCATCGAGTCAGTCTTGGGGAATCCTGCCCAGTTTTCCTAATTTGGAAAACCAAGCTGGCAGTTTTGACCCGAACAGCCCCTCAAAAAACCGGGGTGTTGGGATTAAAAGTGGATAGGTGGCAACCATAAGTAGAATCCTGGGTAGATTCAATAGTTCTGAACATTGGCAAACACAAATATACTACTTTCCGTGCCATGCTCTGTGCAATTTATTTCCAAATTAAATAAAAGTTGACCTGATGCAGCACCCTGAGTAGTGTTGCTTCCAGTCCAGTTATAACACAAGCTGTCTGGTTGAAAACTGTGAGTCTGAGTACCGGTACTACTAGAGATGGGTGAAAAGAGTAACTCTGGATGCAGTGAAACTAGATTCACTGATAGTTATACTTGGAAGCAAAATTCCAAAACTTAAAAATCCCCCCTAAATGGTGGTTAATCACATCTTGGAAATTACCTATTTACGGTAAGTAAAATGGATCCCCAGAGTGCTTGGTCTGTTAACCCACACCTCTTATGTAATAGGCACTCTTTAATAAAGTGCAATTAAAGCTAAATAAAAATTAGACAGTGATATGCTGGTAGTACCTATTTATCTCTTTGATGCCTCCTCTGGTGCTAAAAAGTGAAGTGATTACTGTCATATTTCCTTACCAGTAACACACATTTACAATGTGGAAATGTGTTGCTTATTATTTTGTAGCAAATGGAAATAATTCTCATTGGGACAAACAATGTGGCTCCACTGTCACTGCTGCCTACTAAGTTTTAATTCCATCATGTCAAACTAATTTGTTCATGCTAACTTGTCATTTTTGAGATCTGTATTACAAGAGTCACCCATGACTTCCAGCAGCATCGGATCCTTTCCAAGTCTGTCTATATGCTGTAAGTGGAGGAAAACTGTCAGATAAATTTTAAGTGATTAATCTGTCACATTGCTGTAAAACAGAGATGGATCCTGCTTTCCTAGTTTCTTCTTCTGCAATACATGTGGACCGACATTGAGCTGCATAGTGCGTAATGTGCAGGCAAAGGATTACGATTTTAGAAACTGATTAAGGTCTCTGAACATTTTGCACATACAGTAAATATGATCACCCTGCACACATGTACGCTTGCACCGTTGCTCTCCAAGTTGGTAAAAATGCCCTTAAAGTCATACTACCATTTAAAATGTTCTAGCACTTAACCTTTTCTAATTAGCCTCTCTGAAGGTCTTTAAAACAGTGTTTCCATTGATTTACACTCAAATTAAAAAGTTTGGGAATCCCTCTCAGCCTGCATAATAATGTATTCCACTTTCAACAAAAAAGATAACAGTGGTATGTCTTTCATTTCCCAGGAAAATCTGAGTACTGGGGTGTTTTCTGAACAAAGATTTTTAGTGAAGCCATATTCTCTTATATGAGATTAAATCAAATGTGAAAAACTGGCTGTGCAAAAATGTGGGTACCCTTGTAATTTTGCTAATTTGAATGCATGTAACGTAACTGCTCATTATTGATAACCAGCAAAACCAAATTGGTTGGCTTAGGTTGTTAAGCCTTGAACTTCATAGGCAGTTGTGGACAAAAGGTATTTAAGGTGGCCAATTGCAAGTTGTGCTTCTGTTTGACTCTACTCTGAAGAGTGACAGCATGGGAGCCTCAAAGCAACTCTCAAAAGATCTGAAAACAAAGATTGTTCAGTATCATGGTTTAGGGGAAGGCTACAAAAAGCTATCTCAGAGGTTTAAACTGTCAGTTTCAACTTTAAGGAATGTAATCAGGAAATGGAAGGCCACAGGCAGTTGCTGTAAAACCCAGGTCTGGCAGGCCAAGAAAAATACAGGAGCGGCATATGCAGAGGATTGTGAGAATGGTTACAGACAACCCAAAGATCACCTCCAAAGAACTGTAAGAACATATTGCTGCAGATGGTGTATCTGTACATCATTTTACAATTCAGCCCAGTTTGCACAAAGAACATCTGTATGGCAGGGTGATGAGAGCCCTTTCTGCACTCACGCCACAAACAGAGTCGCTTGTTGTATGCAGAACCTAAGCACAGGCTAGAGTAGTCTAGTCTAGAGGCTGTTACATTTGCAAAAGGAGGCTCAACTAAGTATTGATGTAATATCTCTGTTGGGGTGCCCAAATTTATGCACCTGTCTAATTTTGTTATGATGCATATTGCATATTTTCTTTTAATCCAATAAACTTTGTCGCTACTGAAATATTACTGTTTCCATAAGGCATGTTATATATTAAAATAAAGTTGCTTCTTTGAAAGCTCAGCCAATGATAAACAAAACTCCAAAAATTAGGGGGGAGGGGTTCCCAAAATTTTTCATACGCCTGTATTTACTAGCATCATTCCTGTGCTGGAAGTGTATCAATTACACCCCAGCAAAAAAAAAAAAAAAAAAATATTTGTATAAAAATAATAGAAAAGCAGACAGCACTTCTGGAATAGGTTTTATTGGGGTTACTGCTGTAGAACCTTACGAGTTTCGGGAGTAAATCCCTTAACCTATGATTAAGGGATTTACTCCCGAAACGCGTAAGGTTCTACAGCAGTAACCCCAATAAAACCTATTCCAGAAGTGCCGTCTGCTTGTTTCGAGTCCATTGGATGTTTGCAGTGGGGACACTGTTTGACAGAGCACCTGGTTAGGAGTAGCGGTGAGCAGTAGCGGTCCCTTTCCTTTGTTTTCTATCTATAAAAATAATAGGAAGTGACATCTGATGTAAGAGAGTGAGAGTGGGGACATGTACTTCAAAAAACACATCCACTTTTGGACAGCTGTGCTTGAAAAATAAAGTACCGTACATATAGTGTTTGTTGGTTTTGGTGGACCAGTGGTTAGTATTACAGCTGTTCAGAACTTTTAGGGCTCTTACAGACGAGCGTTTTTAGCTGAACTCCCCTGCGTTTTGGTTTCATGCGTTCATTCGCAGGAGTGGACGCACTGAATTACATGCGTCTATGTGAGCGTAGCCACATTGAAAAGAATTCAGTACGTCTACTCCTGCGCTCCCCTGCGGCTGAGCGCATGAAACCGGAACGCAGGGGAGTGCAGCTAAAAACGCTCATCTGTAAGAGCCCTTAGTCTGTCCACTATCTGAGTTTGTATATTTCCATGTTTTTTGTGGGCTTATTGTTTGATAGGCTAATGTGCTCTTTATACATTATAATGTATATTATGCATTAGTGTGTCTGTGTAATAATGTGGCTGTAACTCAAACATTGGTAGAAGGTTTCAATGGTATAAGCCTTTGGAAGAAATGTAATGATGCTGATGAGAATGCTATGCATTTAGAAGTGGAAATGAGAAAAAATTCTGCACAAATGTAGAAGGTACATATATGTATTATTTTTTGATAAATATTCTTCCACCAAACAAATTAGTGCTTTATGTATCTTTTCTAGTTGAATTTACACTGCCTGCATTTTGAAAGGTGGCTTTGTGGAATAAAAATAATTACAGTGAAAATGCACTTCAAAGTTACAAGCTAAATTAAAACCTCAAAAATGTGTTAAAAGTGGGACTGACCCTAATACAGTAGGGCTGTTTCTTTCTGGAGCGAAACCTGTTGGATCTTGAACTTACAGACCAGCCACAGCTGCATTTTCTACAGCATTATAATATGGGGATAGGTGAATGATTAACAGGTGACAGGTTTGGTAAGGGATGTGGCCCAATACGTCACAATATGAATAAGTCATATGTCTTATAGAGAACATTAAGAATTGTGCAACAAACTGTATATGATAAGGGCTTATGTTCAATAAGGATTGGTAGTATACAGCAGCATAATGCAACACAAAAGCATAAAAGTACATTATATTTTTATTACTTAAACACTTTCATTTTTGGTCTTACTGTTCCTTTAATAGTCAAACTTGCAATTTAAAAAGCGGGATGAAGGCCACAGTGCCAACAGCAACTGTACTGAAGTGCATGGGGCAGCGTTGGATTCAAGTACCTTTAATGAGTGGCAAATATTTGTGCAAATGTGGCAAAAGTTATATGACCACAGCTGCTCATTACTAATACAGTTATTTTCAGGCAACTTATTCAACTTTACTGCACTACAAATAAGAGCTACATTAAAGGAATTGTTCAGTGTAAAAATAAAAACTGTGTAAATAGATAGGCTGTGCAAAATAAAAAATGTTTCTAATATAGTTAGTTAGCCAAAAATTTAGGGGCACATTTACTAAGGGTCGAATATCGAGGGTTAATTAACCCTCGATATTCGACCAGGAACTAAAATCGTTCGACTTCGAATATCGAAGTCGAACGATTTAGCGCTAATACTTCGATCGAACGATTATTCGTTCGATCGAACGATTAAATCCTTCGAATCGAACGATTCGAAGGATTTTAATTCATCGATCGAACGAATATCCTTTGATCCAAAAAACATAGGCAAGCCTATGGGGACCTTCCCCATAGGCTAACATTGAGTTCGGTAGCTTTTAGCTGCCGAACTAGGGGGTCGAAGTTTTTCTTAAAGAGACAGTACTTCGATTATCGAACGATCGAATAGTTGAACGATTTTTAGTTCGAATCGTTCGATTCGAAGTCGTAGTCGAAGGTCGAACTAGCCCATTCGATGGTCGAAGTAGCCAAAAAAACACTTCGAAATTCGAAGTTTTTTTTATTCGAATCCTTCACTCGAGCTTTGTAAATGTGCCCCTAAATGTATAAAGGCTGGAGTGATTTGATGTGTAACATCAGTCAGTCAGGACACTACTTGCTGCTTTTCAGCTCTCTTGGTTTACACTGACTGGTTACCCTGGTTACCAGGCAGTAACCAATCAGAGACTTGAGGGGGGGGGGGCACATGGGTCATATCTGTTGCTTTTGAATCTGAGCTGAATGCTGAGGATCAATTGCAAACTCACTGAACAGAAATGTACCATGTGGCCCCCCTTCAAGTTGCTGACTAACTCAGAGTTATAGAGCTGAAAAGCAGGAAGTTGGATTCTGGCTGTTTTATTAGACATCCAGTCACTCCAGCCTTTATACATTACATTTTTGGCTAACTAACTATATTAGAAACATTTTTTATTTTGCACAGCCTATCTCTTTACCCAGTTTTTATTTTCATACTGAACTATTCCTTTAAATGATGATGATGTCAAAGATAGAAATGTATTGATTCTATACAATGATAACATCATCATTTAATGTAACGTGGCTTTCAAGACCGCAGGTACCATAATAATGCAATGGAGGTCCACTTCCACCCATTTCCCAGTTCCTCCGTATTAATTAATAAAGATTTTCAAAATGGAAACTACTACTTCATTATATATATGTTGTCTCTTTAAATACTGGCAGAATTTTAGCATCTGCATTATTTTGTGAATCCCTTATTTAGTCATCACTTTGTTCTTTGTATTTTTACATGTATTGATTGCCTAGCTACTTCTATTAAAATATTTCCCCTTTTGGAAGCTGCATTTTTGTTCTCTTTTCCTTTTGTTTGTCACGGACAATGAAGGTTTCTACACTGATGCAGAAGGAAAAGAAGATAGTGTTATTGAATGAATGTAGATGCATTACATAGTGATTAATTACAGGTTTTTTTTTTGTTTTTTTTTAAAAAGCACATCTTTTAAATTAGGTACCTAAACCAACCTCTGATCCCTGTCTCAGTAAGGTTTGGAAACAGAGATTAGAACACAATGCCTATTTGGTTTCCAAATGACTGCTCTTTTATATTTACCTGCCATTCAAATAACGAGGAATCAAAAATAGACTTTTTTTTTTTTTACGTTCAAAGAATTCATACCTTTTGTAGGGACAAAGTGCAAAGAAATTGTGAGGCAGCAGTTATCTGCTAAATTACCACAGTTTAATGAGGAACTAAACTGTTCTCAGCTGCATCTGTGCATACAACAATTAATAGGAATTCTAATAGAAAAGTGCAACAATATTATAGGTACAAGTATGGGACCTGTTATCCAGAATGTTCGGGACCTGGGGTTTTCCAGATAACGGATCTTTCTGTAATTTGGGTCTTCGTACAGTACCTCAAGTCTCCTAGAAATTAATTTAAACATTGAATAAACCCAATAGGCTGGTTTTGCTTCCAATAAGGATTAATTATATGTTAGTTGGGATCAAGTACAAGCTACTATTTTATTATTAAAGCGAAAATTTTTTTAAAAATTTGGATAAATTGGATAAAATGGAGTCTATGGCAGACAGCCATTCCATAATTCGGAGCTTTCTGGATATCGGGTTTCCGGATAAGGGATCCTATACCTGTATATTCAAAATAAAAACAGCACTCTTAAATAATTAGACTGTTCGTAAAGGTAAACTCTGTGTCCCCTGTTTTCAGGTACCAGAATTCTCTGATTTTCCATCAAAGCATTTGATAAAAGCATCTCTTAGCCATCGGTATGCCATAAAAATGTCATGCATATTGTTTATTATTCTCAAGATCTGATACTTCCATGTGTTCTAAAACTCACTTTTTTAAGAAGTAGCCCATAGAACTACTGCCACCAGAAACTAAACCTTTTTTTTCTTTACATACCATTGTCTTTGTGTGTTATTTATAATTTTGCCATAGAGGTATTTGCCTGATGCTTTTGTCACATAACAAAATGTTGGATCAGCGCCTAAAGCAAACGGAGAAAGCAAAAAAACAGAAAATGAAAATATGGTGTAGTATTTTAGGTTCTTTCTGAAGCACCCTGAGTTTTTGTTTGGCTTTTAATGTCATGATTTTGGCACGAGCGGAGGTCTGTAAGTTCTATGTTTTATGGTAATCAGGAAGTCATTCCGAAATGCTTTGCACAATATTCATCAGATTTTTTTGTGAGTTTAACAACCTTTACACAGTGAGGGAAGCTGATGCAGCAGTTAGCTGTGCGCTAAGCATCCTCTCTTAAAAGGCTCTCTTACTGTATATTGCTCAGACCAATACCACATAAGTAAGACTGCCCAATTTCTTGGAAACTCAATCCATTAAGATCAGATTGTTTGAATTTGGATGATCTTTAATATAGCTGAAATTCCCATGCAAGCTGTAGGGTTCTTTGCATATATCACAATACTTTTCCTCATGAATCCTTGCACATTTTTAATCGTTAATAAAACAACTAACTTGCTTGGATTTTATCCCCTGCTATATGTAACCAATGGTGCTTACTTGTAAGTAGCATAGGTATGTGAAAATGTGGCCATATATAATTTTTTTTGTGCTGCATTACAGTTTCTACAAAACATCAACAGTTGGAGACTCCTATGAACATCTGACCTTATTTGAATGGGATAATGATTTGTTATTTTTTAGATAATGTGTTGGCAACCCCCTTTGGAAAGGGGAGGTTATTGCATAATTATCTGTATTAGCACAACTTTTTTTGTATAAAACCAGTGATATTGGAGATTTTCATAAGTGGACAAAAACACCTAGCCAGATGTGCCCACTTGTGCAAAACCAGTAGAACAACTTCTCTTTAATGAGAATTAAATATTTATGTGTAGTCCATAATGACCTTGCTACCAGTAAACCTACTGTGATTATATGATTAATCTGGTTTTTGGGGATACACACAAAGAAACCTTGAAAGAGATATTTATTCTGTAGAATGTTTTACATAAAAAAGCTCTAGAAGCTCTCTGTTTATTTAGGATAGCAGCTGTAGTATTAGCTTGGTGTGATATCACTCCCTGCTCACTTATAGCTCTGGGCCCAGATTACATCAGGAAGAGGAAGAGGAGCAAACTGAGCATGCTCTTGCCCGGGGCAAGGATTTTTAAGATGAAAACAGGAAGTCTGATACAGAAGCCCATGTGTACACAATAGAAGGAAAGAAATGCAGTGTTTCTTTTGACAGAGGACTCAGAGCAGCACTGCTTTGAGGGTTTACTGGTATATTTAGATGGACCTTTCTGGTAAGGCTTACTTAGTTTTAACCTTTCCTTCTCCTTTAATCTGTTTAGGACAACAAAAATTTTGCCTAGATGCTGAAAATATACTGTATGCTCCTTAGAATATGCAGAACATCAATTTATTATAAATGTTTCCTTCGGTGACTGGGAGTAAATGTATACTTCTGAAAACAATAAGCTCATTATGCATTTATTTAAAAATATCTGCCATGTGGATTGCTTTTACAATTCTATTTCTGTTCTGACGTTTTACGAATGCAGTGGCAAATTCATTGTGAGGATTTTCTAACCATGTTTCATCTGCTTTCTGATCACTGCTATGTTTAGTAAATTAGTAACATTTTAGGGGCTGGAACTAAATAACTGATGATTATTGTCAAGTGCTTAAAGCTAATATGGAATATTTGCAAAAACCGTTAAAAGGCACAAATATTCTAAAATGACAAAATCAATTCCTTTTTCTAGGAAGGAACCATTTGAGGCTTGGTTAGAAAGGTACAGTTTGCGTATATCCTCTAGCAGTTACATATTAAGACCATATACAAGTTTGGACCCAGAACTCTAGCTTTGTATTTATTAAAGTCTTATTTAACTTTGCTTCTCATATATCCACAAGAGAGTGGCGAAAATGTTATTTGTTATGCTTTAAAATTTAACACAGGATATTTGCTATTTTTTGTTATTTTCCCAAGGTTCAGCAATTTGCTGAATTTCAGCTTGGAGTTCTTGTCCCATATGTTCCTGAAGCAATTATTGTCAGGGCCATTCAGGCCCTGGACAATATTAAATGGACTCTGTGTAACATATCCAGGTTATATATATTTATATTCATATAATCTGTGAGCCCCTGTGTGGATTTATCACACACAGGGTGTATACTGGTTGTTTTCCTTATGCAAAAATATAACTTTATTTTGAAATGAGCAAGAGGCTTGGGTAATCATTTCTGTATTTTTTGTAAGAATGTGTAAACAATTTGCTTGCACTTTTAAGGGCCCCTGACTTAATACAAACATTGAATGCGGCATGATGAGTAAGCAGTAGGATCCACTGCATAAAGAAAATTAATCCTTGAAATAAACAAATGTCCACGGCTGTTTTCTATCAAGCCCTTCCATAAATGTTAATTTTCTGAAAAATTGTTTTTTTATTGAAAGACCAGCACATCTTAAACAAAGAATTTCACTTTAGTAGTGCTACAGTTGTGTTGTTAGAAATTGTATATAGGTGCATAACTAATAGTGTTGTTTTACATATACAGAGGTCTTAAATGTTTGTTTTTAAGCATACATATTACATGAATGTATGCAAAAGGAAAGCACATGAAGTGAAATCTAAAAGTTGGTATGATTGGGTGGCGGTGTTCACACTTCTTTAATTACCACCACGCCTACATAGGGTAGGTACTAAAGTTTAATTTTTTATTTTTGAAAAACCTTAACAACAAAATAAACAAGATAGTTGAACTAGAGGCAAACATGCCCAATATTCATCTTATGAGATATAGGTCATCCTCAATTACCTATGTTGGTGGACTCTGGGAGGCAGCTGGTATTTACGTCAGATTGGAGACGTCGTAGCTAGGATTAATGGATTGGTGCCTTGTAGGCTTTCTAAGTCATACCACGAGGTGTAGTGAAAGGTAGATACTGTAAGTTGTCTGATATCAGAGGGGAAGATTAAAATATATGTGATCCAGGTTTCCAACTATCCAGCTTGGATAGTTTTATTTAGGGAGGCTTCCAATCAGTCCTTGTGGAATAGAAAATGCAGTTTGTTCTAGACTAAATTCATACATGATGGAGTAGAGGAGAGCCATTCCTTCAGTATGGCTGTTCTGGTTGCTGCAGCTAGTCTTTCTGCTAATGCTTTGTTAGCTTTAGATACTTGCTGTGTCCCTTTGATTTTACTAAACAGAGCCCACTCTATGTTGGTGCGTGAATGTTTGTTTGGTTAGTGAGTGCCAGTATACTTCTAACCAGAATGCATTAATAATTGGACAAGACCATATACAGTGTATTAGTGAGGCTTCCATTTCTGAGCATCTTAGGCATGTTTAACTATGATAAGGCGTAATTTGATTTCAAATTCTTATGGCTGGAAAACCTGGTAATCAAGAGAGGACCTTTGTAGTGAGGGAGCATGCTGCAGTTCCCTTTCAGTCTCTGTGACAATAATTGAGCAGACAAATGAGGTGTGTAAGAGTGGAAGAGAGTTAATGGGGTGTGACGTTCTGTTTGGAAAGACCCACATACAATAGCATGGAAACAGCCAGCAAAATTCCTTCAGTCCTGGAAATATAACTGAAAATAATTATTTTTTTCAGACCTTCAGATGCTTTTATTTATTTCCCTTCTTTTCCTTCTCAGTTGAAACTATTATGTATTTGCATCTTGTTGTAGCCACAAATGAGCTTAGGGTAGTTGGCCTCTGTTTCTTTTGTTGTTCTCTGCAACCACAGCTTCTGCGTTTTTTGGATATGTGATGTTTTAGGGTTGCTCTCTCCAGCAACATTTATGTCCTTGATGTGGCAAGAGGCTGTTTGGCCTTGAGGTTGTTTTGTTTATTCATGCTGTTTCTCATTCCCAGGGAGACCACTTGCCAGTTGGAAACATTATCCAATGGAACTTGATCATGTCCCAATGTAGCCTTTGAAGATAAAATGCTCAACAATTTGGTCCACTGGGGATTAACTTTTGCATCCAAATAAAAATATGATTCCAAATTAACTGAGAGAGAGCATTTTAATCACCTATCCAGTATCTTTTGAATTTATGATGGGTATTTCATGCAAGACAAGTATCCTCGCAGCCTGCAATTACCTTTACCCCTGTCTATAGTGAGTGCATTGCAGTAAACAGTCTGTGCACAAAAGCAAATGTCATTAAAAAAAAAAAAAAAAAAAATGTATGTGGGAGTAAAGTAAAAGTTGAACTGAAGTTAAACTGACCTAAATAAATTTGGTTTAAACATACAAATAAGATGGGATAGATCAATGCACATTCCCTGGCCCCATAATTTATTAGTAATTATTTCTGTGCAAGTGTATACATATTTTAAATGGGTTTTAGTTACAAGCTTAATTTAAGCTGCGAAGCCACTATCGGAAAACACTTATGTTTGTCCTAAGTATTTACTGGTCATCTTATTCATAGGCTGACACTTCCTTTCTTGGTTGTTTATCTTGAGAAAGGTGTCTTCTGCCAATGCATTGATCTCATAGGCTGTATATTACCAAGACCCATTTTAAACAGAATGATCTATATTACATTAATTGGTTGGGTACAATAAAGAGACCATCATGTGCAATATTCTGTACTGTTGGCCCCACCTTCATCTGTGGCAGTTTTTCCTTTTATTTGCAGTGTTAGTTGTGCTCTTGAATTGTGATATAATAATTTCTCAGATGCTAACACTTTTCTTTATTTAGAGAACATGCTTGGTGAGTATATACTAAGTGTTACATAAAATGTTGTTTTGTGCATCTGTAGCCAGGTGTTCTTGTTTGATTTTAAAGGGGACCCATCACCCAAAAAAATATTCAAAATTCTATTTTATCATAGTCAAGCAAAATTAACTTTATTTACACTATATAAATTATTTGAATCTTGTTTCCTTCAGTCTGGGAATTCATAATTATAGTAACAGGCAGGAGCTATTTTGTGGACACTGTTATTAAGGCAAGTCTTGCATCATCTCAGAATCTTGTTTGTGCACCAGAATGAGGGACCCGATGTCCATCATCATGCCCTGGCTACACAATTAAATGGTAAAGAGAGAGGAGGAATGTGGGGAGAGCAGTGACATCTAGTAAGTGCTGAATGAAAAGTGAAAGTAATTGTCTGCCCCGCCTCTATGCCTAAGGCATAGAGGAGGAACAGACAATATTTGATTGACAGCTGAGATTTTTAAATGTGCTAACAACAGCTATGATGAATGCTTTAATAAAAAATAGAAGTTGGATTTCATGTTTAATTTGAAAAGGACTTTTATTATACAGCTTTTTGTGTCTGGTTGTCAGGTCCACTTTAAAAAAGTAAAATATTCTCATTTCCTATACAATCCTCATAATGTAAGGCTAACTCTTAAGTAGGTAAAAGCTTCTTATTTATGAAAATAAATGTGGCACTTTCCTTTTCTTTCCTACTTGTCCTTCCAGTGTTTACCCCTATAAAGACTTAATTTCCCCTGCACGCTTTAGGTTCAGGGCACACAGGCAGATTTGGGGAGATTAGCGCCTGGCGAGAAATCTCCTCTTCATCGGGGCGACTAATCTTCCCGAACTAGCTCTCCTGCCTTCTCTCCGGCTAAAATGTTAATGGCCAGCGGGATGTTAATGGCCAGCGGGATGGCACTCGGAGCAATGCGTTTTCCCGAAGTCGGCCAAAGTTGCCTCAATACAAATAACAGTAGTTGTAGTTTCTAGTCACTGCAGGATACCTCGTGCAATTGGGAGTTGTAAGTCCACACAGTCACAGCTGTGGTAATTGCAGTCTCCAGTCATAGCAAAGTTACTTTGTCCTTTCCCTTTTAGCTCTATTGGAGAAAAAGAATTGCAGATTGTGTATTACCTCCTACACTGGTTCTCCCGTGACTTTATGGTTCTAATCACCAAGTATGCAGAGCAATAACATGTGTGCATACTTGGTCAGTAGAACCATAAAGTACAAGCGAGAACCAGTGTAGGAAGTAATACTCAATCTGCAGTTTTCTTTCTCCAATAGCGGAAAAGGACAAAAGTAACGTTGCTGGAGACTGCAATTACCACAGCTGTATCTGTGTGGAACTACAACTCACAATTGCACTTGGTATCCTGCATTGACTAGAAACTACAATTACTGTGATTGTATTGAACTACAACCCTCCGTTACACTGTAAGTACAATATAAAGCATTTAGGGGAAATTAAGTCTTTATTAAGGGCATCACACAATAGAACACTTGTGTGTTCTTTTTTCTTTTTATTCTTTTCGTCTTCTTGAGGATAGAGTTTCTCCAATCAACAGCAGTTCATTGGATGCTCGTAATGTTGGCATTTCTGCTGACTAAACTATTGAAAGGCCAATAATTCCCTCCTTTATTGTATAACCTGCATATGTGTTGACCTCCAAATGATCTACTACTAAAGTATGTAATTATGGGTGGACACACAAATAGCAATATAGACCTGTACTATAACAATTATGTTTGTGTAACCGATATTAACTACTAATATTCATTAATCAAGTAGTTGTGTGTTGATAATGATGTATTGCTGCTGCTCTATTGCAATTATATTTTAGCTAACTTATGTCCATTAACTGGGACTGGAAGGTGTAGTGTATCAACTGCTGATTCTGGATATTCTCTATTCAAGAGTGAAAATAATCTAATTCCCATCTTTATGTTTTATGTCCACTTGCCTTGGCATTGTATTCTACATTCCTTCAGACCACACAGTGTTATTCCTTTGTTCATTCTTGGCAGTAACAGCCTGAGCAGTTGAAATATTTATTCTGAAGATTCTACTTGGCAAGAGTTGATGTTTTACAACAAAAAAACCCAAAAAACAAATGGTTTAATAAGATTTGACCAGCCATCTTTAATTGAGAATGCCTATTTTCAACATCTCAAAAAAAAAAAAAAGGGGGATAATTTACTTCTCTTTATTTTAAAGTGACCCTGAGAGTTGTTGGAGCTCTATTTGCTTCAAAAACTAACACTGACTAAGAATGTTGGTTAAAGGAACTGGAATTGATTTCTTCAATATATGTAACTCATTTGTTTGTGCATTTTATTAAAATTAACATTTGACCAATATGTAGAATTTAACACTATATGGCTTAATAGCCTTCCTGCTTTACACCGCACTGCAATCACATTTTGCAGGTGCCACTTTTTATTCTCACATAGTGCTGGTACCATGATCTCTAAACTTGCATTTTATTTTCTGTTAATTTAGCTCATCTCTTTGCACTATCCTTAACCTATATTTGCAAGGTGTAGTTATTCACTTATTGCTTAAGTAATGTAGGTGGATTCATGTGATAACAGATGCCAAATTTAAGGTGGGCCAGGAGACCGGTCTTTTGTGCACTCGCACGGATAGGTATCTGGCCACTTGCTCTGATACACGGCACAGCATCATTAAGTGGTAAATGTTGGTTTAAAAGGGCATTCCTGCTTGTATTCCTTGCCCCACCTGGCTCTATGATGCAGTTCAGTGCCTATGTTTTATCTCTGTGTTTGCTTCATGGTTTGATATTTCTCCTGACTGCAGTTTTTCACTACCTGCCCTGAACATTTGCCTGTTGCTGACCTTATCTGTACTTCACTATTGGAATTCTCTCCCATCATAGACAGAACATAGATCCACATAGGGTCCCATCCAGAGACTATCAATATCTGCTCTAATTGTAAATTCAGTAGGTATGTTTCATGCTCTATTTCAGGGATCTCCAACCTTTTTTTATCCATGAGCCACATTCAAATCTAAATAAACGCTGGGGAAAAGCATGCAAAAAGTTCCTGGGGTGAAAAATAAGGACTGTGATTGGCTATTGGTAGCCCTATGTGGACTGGCAGCCTGAAAGAGACTCTTTTTGGCAGTACAACTGGTTTTATGCAACTAAAACCTGCCTCCAAGCCAGAAAATTAAAAATAAGCAACTCTATTGAAGCCACCTGGAGCAACATCCAAGGGGTTGGTGAGCAACATGTTACTCACAAGCCACTGGTTGGGGACAAATGCTCTATTTGATTCGTATTGAAAATAGGTAGATATTGTCCCTTTAAATGTGGCAGAATTCTTTTCTACGTCTTCCTTCTCAACTTACTTTAATAATTGAATTATTCATTAACATGTACAGAATAGCTTCTCTTATGTTAATATCATTTCTTGGGGGAGTCTAATTCAATTAATCAATATTGCTTATGTTGTATGAGGTGTTTTGGTATCGGCTTCAAAATGAGGACTTGTAAATCATTATGACATGAAAAATGTTTGAATTAAGTATCAAAGAAAATTACATTTTCTCCCTCTTGAGGCCAAGCCTTTTGAGAGGGTTTATTAAGCTACATACAGTACATAATTAACAGTTATTTTCCTATAGCTAGTATAGGTATAGGATTCTTTATCTGAAAGCTTCAAATTATGGGAAGGCCATCTCCAAAGGAGTACACAAATAATTAAAACTTTTTTTAAAACTTCCCTTTTTCTCTGTAATAATAAAACAGTACCTTACACTTGTTAGTAACTAAGCTTTGTTAATCTATATTGGTAGCAGACAATCCTATTGTTTTTTTTTTTTTTATGTTTAAATAATTTGTAGCACACAAATATGGAGAGCTTCTACCGGTAGAAAACCCTTTTTGCTGGGTAGGGTCCTTAACAGTAAAGGGCCCATCCGCCTGTGATCAAAAATGTCTTTATTGGCCCCAAAAAATAGATACATGCAAGGCAACGTTTCGGACCCCACTGGGCCCTTTCTCAAGCCTTGAGAAAGGGCCCAGTGGGGTCCGAAACGTTGCCTTGTATATATCTATTTTTTGGGGCCAATAATGAAATTTTTATGCACTAATCTTCAAGTTTGGTGTGCTACAGTGTACCTGGTTTGCTAAATAATTTGTAGCAGACTTTTTATATTCACCTGAGGGAAGGCTGTTTGTACCAAACATGTAGTGCTTGATATACCTTCAATTCAAACCACTAGCGTGAAGTTATAAGCTAATTTGTGTGCGCTTCCTTTTCAGTTCAGTCATATGGTACAAATGCAAAGCTGCTTTGCATACAGTTTAATGGTATAGGAGACTCATGCATATGTTTTTCTTTGTTTCTTTTTAGGAGCCAGGGTACTGGGTAAAGGTCCATCACCTAGAATACCAAGATGGAGGTATCTTAGACTCTGATGATGTGGTAGCAGATGTTGTTGAAGACAAGGATAAGGTAAAACAGATTATGTTTTCCAAGTATTGTTTTCCAAGTATTTCATAAATTGTATTTGGTTTGTAATTTATTATATTAAAGGACAAGGAAAGGCAAAAAAAATAAAATCCCATTTTTACTTTCTTTAATGAAAAAGAAACCTATCTTCAATATACTTTAATTAAAAAATGTGTTCCAGTTTTTATAAGAAACCTGACTGTATGCTGTGAAATTCTCCCATCATTTACGGCTGTGGATAGGAATTGTCAGATGGTCCCTAACTGCTGATCAGGGAAACAATCATACTTATGAACAGCAGGAGGAGCCCCCGCCTTACCAGCCATGCAGAATTAAAGCAGCTTTGTTTATGACGATCCCTAAGCAGCCCAGACCACACTGAGCATGTGCAGGGTCAGGGTCAGGCAAAGATGTTTAACAAAGTTACAAGATGACAGCTCCAAGTGGCCAACTTTGAAAGCATACATCATTTGTTTGATTAGGCTTTGTGGTGCAATAAGTTCATGCTTATGTTTAGTATACAAAATACAGCATTTCTAGCCTTATTCTATTTTAGACTTTCCTTGTCCTTTAATTTTGATTCAAAGATCTGTTCAAAATGTTGAAATACAAGTTTACTAATTTAACCAAACTTTACTAATGCAATTTTTTTTTTCTTTATGTTCTGTTGAGATCTTTCCAAGTTGCAAGTGTGCAATATAAGAGAAAGAAATGGAAAGCAGGATGTCATTGTAATAGATATTGGGCAATTTATAAAGTTATGCATACAAGATATTACAGGAATGGTGAAATGAAAGAAAGATTTGTATGCAGAAAACCCAAGGTGTCAAGTATTCTGGATCACAGATTGCATACTTGTTGCTAAAAAAAGAATATGTAGTCTAATGGAGCCAACTTCTATATCTGTAACTAAGGTATCCATGCTATAGGATGTCAGTCTGTATAAAATAGTCATCACAGTCAGCCGTCAGTATCTAATACTGTGAATAAACATGAGGGCCAAATTCAAAAATAGAAATGCTGTGAGGTGCTAAGGGAGTAATATATATAATCAGTAACTGCCCTCTTAGGTAATAATGTGCTGAACCAGACAGATGATGACTAGTCTTAATTAGAACCAAAGCTGTTTAGAACACGATCCACACCCAAACACAATTGCTAGAACTGATTTTGAATATAAATACCTTTGATTTCAGAGCGAGATGTAATGAATACAGCACATAATGAAATTATGAAAACATAAGTATGCAATTGTTTTCATTACTGAGGGCATATCCAGAAACCAGGGTAATGGTGAATTTTATTAACAGTAAAGTAAATCGTTGTTTTGTTGCAATCTAGTGGAATGCTTTAAAAAAAGAGTTGGATAGAAAGTGTGAGTCAAAGTAATTGTAAGACAAGGAGAATGTGAGCAGATGGGCTTGCTTGGTAGTCTTGGTGGTTGAATTTAGTTTCTCTTTTATAAGTCTACATTTCAATGGTGGGACCTGGGTTTGAACAACACTGTGAATATCTGTGGTTATAGTAAAAATACTGTCTGTGGTTATGCATAAATACAGAGTTTTCAAAGAGTTGTTTTAGTGCCAGAACATTCTGTTACAGACTGGGATTCTTGGGCTGCTACGGGACATGTGTGTATGTACAATGAAGTGTCTTTGCCAGCACATATTCACTAACCCACAGATGCTTAGCTTTTGGCAGCTGAAAAAGGTTTTTTTTTTTTGCATATTTAACATTACATGGAAAAAGTTTTGTTTGACCAATATTTAATTTAAATTACTAGAGAAGCAGATTAAATTTATTTAATTTATTTATAAAAGGAATGCTATTGATTATTGCTTTTTTATTAGTATTTTGGTTTACTGGCCCATCCACAAACATTTTCACATCTATTACATTACCCTATATGTAGCTATTTGCACATGAATGCTGTAGCAGGCCAGAGATACAAGGCTTTGTCGGTGGAGATCCATGGCTCTTTAGTTGTCCCTATTAGATCAGTCAATGCCTGGTGATATAATTGTAGTGGGCTACAGTGAAGATTGCAGGACTTTTGTGTTTTTCCACATTACTTCTAAATATAGAAAAAAAGCATTTATTTCACCTATGTGGTCAATAAATTGTATTGGCTGTACATACTCAGGTGATGGATGGTTGCATAGAGACACACTAAACTTTAGTCAACACATAAGTTCATTCTTTCAATATTATGGTTGAACAGTATGGAACTTCTTTAGATTGTAACTGTGTATGTTTTAAAATCTGTATGCCTAGACATCAGAGTACCAAATATGTATTTCTGGGCATTTTGCACATTCTTTAGTGGCCTGTTGTCATCACTTTTTATGAAGGAATATGATAAGGGTACAACTTTAGCTTTACAAAAAACATTTATAATCGGTGCTGTATCCTTCTTTTGAAGTGTTAAATGCATACGGTTTGTTTATGAAGGAACTACATTTACCAGCTGGGTTCACACAACACACAACCAAACAATTCACATGACTGGAGGTAGCTGGGGAATTGACAATATGTCTAGCCCCATGTCAAATTTCAAAATTGAATATAAAAAAATCTGCTCATTTGAAAAATGGATTTCAGTGCAGAATTCTGCTGGAGCAGCATTATTAACTGATGTGTTTTGAAAAAAACATGTTTTCCCATGACAGTATCCCTTTAAAGTAATGTTGCACGTTTTTGGATTCTGTTTAAGCTCAATGCAACTTCAGCCCTTTAGTTATAAAGCCTTTAGAGATGTCTCCAGTAGGAAGTAAGTAAGAACAATTTGCATCAGAGCATAAAAGTCAGCCCTAAAGCATCAGCTTCTGTGATAGAGAGAGAACCTCACTTTCTGCTTGATAATTTGCAACAATCATACCTATCAACTGTCTCAATGGGGACAGTCCCAATTTTGACAGCTCAGCCCACAGTCCTAAATTTTAAAAAGTGCAGAGTTTCTCTTTGATCTCCTTCACTGTCGGCAGAAAAAGATACAATATTTCTGTGTATGTTTTAAAATCTGTATGCCTAGACATCAGAGTACCAAATATGTATTTCTGGGCATTTTGCACATTCTTTAGTGGCCTGTTGTCATCACTTTTTATGAAGGAATATGATAAGGGTACAACTTTAGCTTTACAAAAAACATTTATAATCGGTGCTGTATCCTTCTTTTGAAGTGTTAAATGCATACGGTTTGTTTATGAAGGAACTACATTTACCAGCTGAATTTAAGCAAACAACCCTGCGCATATACATCTGACACTTTAATTCCCCTTTAGATATTGGGGTTAATTTAAAAGTATATAGTTTGTGTATATAGTCTGTGTGTTTTAAAGCAAGCACTTAATTCATGACTTTCAACAAACAACAGGAATTCTATAGTATGTTGGTTTTTAAATCGACTAGACTTTAAAAACAAATGTCGAATGGATTGTGGTATAAATGTATATTTAACTAATAAACATGAAGGTTTCCATGAAATAAAACACAGATAAATCATTGTGATTGTGTATTTATCTGTGATATAGAAAACACCAGCTGTTTTTCTCTGTCCTTCAATAAAGTAGTACAGTACATGTAAATGTTCAGGCAACTGCATAATTTTCTTAGAGTTGTGTAGTTGGCAGTGCAGTGAAATGAGTTCTGTGCTTTTGTGTATTTTACATACACACCCACGTGAGGTTTTAGAAGACTGACTTTATAATCGCATTCTATTAATTTTTCTTTTTGTGTCTGCATGCATTGTGACCAATTAAGAGTTTTGGGTCTAGATATTTCAAAACATACTATTGTAAACTCATTTCAAGACAGAATGATAGTTTCTTGAAATGTATTTACTGCAGATTACTGATATTTTCTCTATTTGTTTGTTTCAAATAAAAAAAGAATGTTTGAAAACACTTACAGCACTTGTAGATTATTCTTATAGTGATGACTCCCACAAACACAGTAATTCCATATAGTCATATATAGGTATTGGATCTATTATCTGAAATGCTTGAGACCTCCCATTTTCCTCAAATTCAACATTATATAAACCCAGTATATAACCCCAGTTTTTAAGCCAATATGGGTTCACACAACACACAACCAAACAATTCACATGACTGGAGGTAGCTGGGGAATTGACAATATGTCTAGCCCCATGTCAAATTTCAAAATTGAATATAAAAAAATCTGTTTGCTCATTTGAAAAATTGATTTCAGTGCAGAATTCTGCTGGAGCAGCATTATTAACTGATGTGTTTTGAAAAAAACATGTTTTCCCATGACAGTATCCCTTTAAAGTAATGTTGCACGTTTTTGGATTCTGTTTAAGCTCAATGCAACTTCAGCCCTTTAGTTATAAAGCCTTTAGAGATGTCTCCAGTAGGAAGTAAGTAAGAACAATTTGCATCAGAGCATAAAAGTCAGCCCTAAAGCATCAGCTTCTGTGATAGAGAGAGAACCTCACTTTCTGCTTGATAATTTGCAACAATCATACCTATCAACTGTCTCAATGGGGACAGTCCCAATTTTGACAGCTCAGCCCACAGTCCTAAATTTAAAAAAATGCAGAGTTTCTCTTTGATCTCCTTCACGGCAGAAAAAGATACAATATTTCTGAAACATCATTAAAATATGAGACTTTTTGGCAGGTAACCCAGAATACTCAGCACCTGCATTTTGATACATTTGTAACAATTTAAGATTAGCAAAAATACAGTTATAGCTATAGCTAGGAAAAGCAAATCTCTTGGGAGAACTGAGACTCGCAGCTTAAAGGACAATTTCAGCTTCATTAGCAAAACTGTTAAAACATGGTCTTACAATTTCCAGAAATGGGTTCAAACTTTCATAACCTGTCAAATTTTGTAAAATGGAAATGGTAATTAGAGGTGTGGCTATACAATTATTACAGTCAAAAATGTTTTTTTTTTTAATCTTTACAAATGTTGGGAGGTATGCAACCCAGAGCCCACTGAGCATGTGCAGTGTCATTGACACCTCTAACTCAATTCAGGATAGGACATTTTTGTTATAGAGATGCTGAACCTTTAGGCTGGTGCAGTAAGTTCATTATGTACCATTTCTAGCTATTTTTGTTTTTAGGATTTAGTTTTGTTTTTTATATAATTTCTGATCTTTTAACTTCCTTCAGCCACCTCCATATTAGAATGGCCAGAACACTAAAGGCCATCTGATTACTATGGATACACTTCAGACAAGATGAATTTATACACTGCAATGTCTGTGTCAATCTGCTTCATCAAACACCATTCCTCGTTCAATTTCACCCATGGAGGATTCAGTATATAGAACGGAAATAAAATATGACCAAGCTGTGGCCTTTCTTGGTTTTATCCATTATTCCAAGAAGAATGCCTGTGAAATTACACTTGGATATTGTTACAACACACCATAAAAAACTATCTGTATAATTTATACCTTAATGCCAAATAAGTCTGCAATATGTGTTTTCCTTATAAAAGTGCCAGAATGGTCCTCTGTAATATGTTTCTGACACAGTATTTTATTGTTCCAAACATCTGATTTATACCATGGCAGAAAATTGCTCTAACATATCTCTTACCAGCCATTAAAGCTCTTAATGTGGAATTGCACAAGACCTTGCAGATGATGTTTTCTTAAGTTCCTCAGCACTTAAAGCAAATGTGCTGAAGTTTCTTATAGCAGTTTTTCCTCTATTCCTGACAACGGTTTATTACAAATATAAAGGACTTTCAATGTTATCAGTTTTTGTATATTCTGTGATATCTGCTTTTTAGCCGCCATTCCCTTACCAAAATGGTATTGTGGTACTTGCTTTTTGAGCATACAGGCAGCCCTTATTAGTGAATTCACAGATATGACATATACATCCTCATAGCTTGATCAAATTTAAAGCTCTTGAAATTGCTACTGCTGTTTTTCTACATAAATGTTTTTTGCTATATTCTATACAACTCCTTGCACCCCTGCATGTGATTAAGGAAACATATGTCTCACACAGTATTAGCTCCACATAATGGCAATTTACTGTTTTGAAGTAGAGATCCCAGCAATTGTCTTTTCAGAAAATGTATTGCGGAAAAAATAAAATAACAAACAAACTTTTTTTTTTTTTTCCAAAAATGGTGTTAAAGTTATGATCTGTTTTGGAGAACATTTGTTCTCTGAAGTATAACGTCAGATTGGCACTTACTGTATGTAATGGCTGTGTTAAAGATTTTTATTTTTAAATCAAATATGTCATTAAATGTGTAGCGAGTCTTTTACTCTCAGACATATTCCACATTCTGGAGATGACAGACGCTTATTTATCTTTATTGCTTGTTTGTAGAATGTACTGAAAAGATCCATTTTAGAACAGTTGTAATGTTTTCTCTGCTGTGTATAAGTAGTTCAGTAATGATGTGCATCGAGGGATGTAAATATAATAGCAGCATGGTGCATATATATGTAGTTGAGATTGTGTAAGCAGTCACTGTGGGCCCATTGCTTTGCTCAGGTTGCATTATATGATCTACTTTTAAAGCAAATGAGACAGTTTCATCCCTATGCATGCTTAAGCCAGTTCAGAAACAAGCAATTGTTGTTAGATCAGTAACATTAGCAAAGTTAACACTTTGAAATAGGAATGCTGGGAATTTTGTACTGTTGAAGCATGTCTTTCCCTTATTCGAATGCTGAGTATCTCAGTTAGTAGCTTCCTCTTTAAAGGGCCTTGTAAGGCAATTGTCAACTTAAACCACACCGTTACTAGTTTCATTCAGGAGGAACCAATCCGTGGTGAAATTGAGATATACTGTGTACACTATTAACTGTTCAGACATCACTTGGTTTACCCCCAAACAATGTAGATCTCTATAAAAAGATATTGCATAAAACAGCTCATATGTAAAACCCTGCTTCATGTAAATAAACCATTTTCATAATAATATACTTTTCTAGTAGTATGTGCCATTGGGTAATCATAAAAATTGCCATTTTAAAAAATAAGGGCCGCCCCCTGGGATCGTACGATTCACTGTGCACACAAATATACCAACACTTCTTCCTGTTACAGTTAGAGCTGCAGTATTTCTGGTCAGGTGATCTCTGAGGCAGCACACAGACCATCACGAAATGGTGGCTCAAGGCAAGAGATGTAAAAGGGCAAGATTTTCTTAAATATATGGACCAGTTTGGTAAGATTCTTTAATATGCCACTTAATATGATGTAAACTATCTTTTGCTTAAGTGTTCATTTTGGGGGTATAGTTTTCCTTTAAATATATAACAATTTGCAGGGGCCCCATACAACATTTTCTGGCCCCCCACAAGTAAAAAAAAAAATATATTGGTGGCCAAGTCCCCCCCCCCCAGTAAAAAAAATTGCTGGCCAAGCCCCCCCCCCCCCCCCACAAGTGAAAAAAAGAAAAACACACTGGTGGCCCCGTAAAAAGTTTAACTTGTATCTGAAGCCTCATTCATACTTACTGTTATTCATTGTCAACATATTATAATTAGTGATGGGAAAATCTGACCCATTTCACTTTGCCGCAAATTCACAAAATGGCGAAAATCCAGCAAAATGCATTGTAGTCTATGAGTGCCAAAAATGTTTTTGACGCACAACAAATTTTTGACGCACAAATTTTGTTTTCACCCATTAGAGTCTATCTGCGTCATGTTTGCAGTGAACCCTAGTGAAAAACTTCTCTCAGTACTAATTATAATTTTTACATTCATCAATAATCATCCTTAATTCATTAATCATAATCCTTATTATTAATAAGGATGATATTGAACCACAGGTCCAATGCATTCCCTCATTTTTATCTTTATTATGCTAAACATAATTGCCTGCTAATGTAGTTATTAGACTGTTAAGAACTGTTATCTAAGCTAGGATAAATTCAGGTTGATTAAAAATCAATAACAAATCCTATTGGTTTTTACTGTTTAAACGTTTTTCTGAGAATTAAGGCATGCTCCAAATAATGGGAAAATAGAGTAACCGAAAAACTCCAGTTCCCAAGTAGTAACCGAAAAACTCAGATTCCCAAGTACTCTGAATAGTAGACAGCATACCTTGCTATATAATTTATAAAGACTGGTATGTTTCTCAGCTTAATCTCAACCTTATCAAGTATGTATTTCCTACTCAATATTCCTTCATTTTCAGATTTAGGTGGTGAAGTGGGAGGAGGTCCCCAGCATCATAATGTTTTCTGTAAAATAGGATGATCACAATGTGCACCCCTTATCCCTTTCAGGCCAGCGTACTGCTTACTAACCACCAACCAAAAGAGCATTACACATGCCTGTTTGTCATGCTGTATAAAAAAAATAAAATGACGAGGAAGTACACAACACATCACCCATCAGCCGTGTACTGATTTTCAGGCTACTGCGTACCTGCGTAAAATTCTGAAGTTAAAAAATAAAAGTTTAATCTTTTACAAAGTATTATAAATAAGCCTGTAGTGTTGTATTGGCCAGGTGAGGTGCTTGCAATTTAATTCAACCCACTCTTCTGTATTGGAAACTTCTTCCCAACTGAACTATCACATTCCTTTGCTGAAAGTAAAATAGATAATATAAATTAATGTCTGTTATGAGCATGAAGTTAGACATCCCTAACACATTAAAGCAAGGCAGCTATGTGAGGAAGGGAGGCCCTCCCATGAACCTTGTATAGGTGAATATGAATTATTGACCAACTTTGGGTAAATGTTTTGTATATTGTGCTCAATGTAGAATGTCCTGTCCCTTTAAGCAGTTAATAAACATGTGTATTCTTGTTAAAACTTAAATATGGGACTAGCTGGATTAATTAATGCTTGTTTTTGACACTATATGACCCATGCAATCTTCTCATTCTAATCTTCTTATGTTATTAGACATTTTTGTTTTTTAATATCTTAAATATATTTTCCCACAGTTAGTGTTGGCTCCTCTTCCATAACAAAAATCGATGGTGTCCCAGTTTTCCCAAGCTGTGGGCAGAAAAATAAATATACAATGAAGTCCATTGACACCATGGACAAACAGCAGGGCAGAATAATATCAGTAAGAAATTCCTCTTAATATTTTCTGCTCCCTCTATGTAATACCAGCGAATCTGTATGATGCTATACTAATTTACTATTTGCTACAACAAAGTTACATTTGAGGTATTTGGAGCACATTTGAAAATATAATGCATGCAAAGTTTGATGGTTCTTTAATCTCAGAAACTGTTTGATGGCTGACCTCGTTATTATTTTCATGTAATGAGGAATAATTTATCTGGAATTACAGCCGTTTTCTGCCACAGGGTTGCTTGTAATCTGCCTGCTGTATCATTGCCGAATGAAGCTCTGTTTATTGCAAACTGAATGGAATCGAGCTATCATTATCTTTTACATTTAACTGACATGTTATTATTGAGTCAACAGATGAGACATGCTTTGTAATTGCCTGAAACCTATCCAAATTCCACACCATGCACACTGAGTGTAATAATAAAAGGTTATGTGAAAACACATCTCAGATCTGAAAATTATGCATGCTGCATCAAATTAAAAATGGTCTATTCTTTATATACAGTAAACTGTTGACAGGGGATATTTTGTCTTCCTGGCTAAGACGACAAGTTCAGTTTGTCATGTTATTTTATGGCTTGTTGTTAACCATTCATGAACTTTTATTGTTTATGGCCTGTTAGAGCTCTGTCTTGAAAGAAATGCTTTGGTTTGAAAATCCTCTTACTAATTGGATTTCTGATAGCCCTATACAATGAAAATAGTATGGCGGGTCAAAGAAATGCTGTTGTTTCCAGAAGGCTTTGGTTTTAATATAACATTAAGATTTATCAAAATGTGAGTTTAGATTTTAATAAATGAAAACTCACCCACGTTCCATTTATTCCTATGGGATTTTTTGAAGGATATTTATCAGTGGTGAAAGTTAGAACTCACCATTTGATAAATGCTCCTCCAAAAATCCCATAGGAATGAATAGAACTTGAGTTTTTATTTATTCAAATCTGAACTCCCATTTTGATAAATTTGTCCCTAAATAAAGCATATGACTCAAGTTGGTTTTTGCGAGTAGCCCTGCAACTGCAGTTATCACATGATAACTTACAATTGTTCAGGACAGTGTCCGACAGGGAGACTTGTCCCCCACGATTATTTCTACACAACTGCAGGAGACAAATCTTCTGAAAATACATCTACATTGGAAGTCCTGTAATTGAAATCACCGGCAGTAAAACATACATATAGCGAAGCCGCCCGACGTTTCCTCTTGAGGCAAATTTGGGTGACTTTGGAAGAACAAAGCGATGCATTGGTTTTACCACCAGTCATTTCAGTTAGTTCCAATAGTGACACATTTTTGGGAGATTTGTTGCCTGCAGCTGTGCATTTTTATCGCGGGTGACAAATCATCCCGTCGGCCACACCCCTTAATTTTAGGAGATAGCCATAGGCTACTTGTGTGCTTTTTACTGCCACTAATGGATAACGATTTATGGTTTGTTGTTTGTGTTTCAGCGGCCTAAACATTATATTGCACGTGCACAGGAATCCCCCTTGTCCTCAGTGCTGTCACCAGATTTAGCAGTAAGTGTCTGGCATTTCCTATAAGGAAAATATAGCGCTGGTCCTTGCCACCTCTAAGTCCAAGTACAGATTCAAAATGGAGGCTAGACAGAAATGAATCTTAAAGAATGCAATACAAGTATGGGACCTGCTCTCCAGAATGCTCGGGACCTGGGATAATGGATCTTTCCATAATTTGGATCTTCTTAAGTCTCCTAGAAAATCATGTAAACATTAAACAAACCCAAATAAGCTGATTATTTATATCTTAGTTTGGATGAAGTACCAGGTATTGCTTTATTATTACAGAGATGAAGGAAATTATTTAAAAAAAAAATTGGATAATTTGATTATAATGGAGTCTATGGGAGATGGCCTTTCCATAATTCAGAGCTTTCTGGATAATGGGTTTCTGGATAATGGATCCCATACCTGTACTTTAAGAGGGGAATGTAATATTGGTCGCTAGCACAAAAATTATTTGCAATTAATTTGAATTGTGAATAAATGTTCAAAAAGGGAAAAAAGTTGCCTTGCAAAACTTTGCCTCTCACACAATAGTAAAGTACAAATTTTATATTTTGCTATAGTGTGCAGTGTATGTAATAAAACTTTGCAATCCCAAACCATTTTTCTTTTAACCAAACTGCAGAGCAGGTGTTAAAGGTTCACAATGGTCAATTACAATTTGCGATGCAATAAAAGCCTAATCAATATTACAGTAACATGCAAAGTTTTGCTCTTTGCGAATTTTATTACAGTTCCCCATAAATACCTTAAATGCTGATAAAATATTTGCTTGAGAAAGCCAATAGCAAAGAATCCATGTTTCTAAACGTACATTCTCTCTTTTTTTTTAATTCATTTTGCAGTCATGTTTATCAAACATGGCTGATTTATTATTATGACCTCTTCGTTTGAGCAACTATTTATGGCCTTAATATATATTAGTTGGTGTTAATATGTTAATCATCAATCTTTAGTGATACATTATACACCCCATGGGCACTCAAATTATACATTTTAGATCTAGATTTGCATACTGCTACTCACATGACCCGTCATCTTATGCAACCATTGGGTGGTGCCTGCAGTACAATAGGGCAGGTGGTATGAAGTACTGTTATCTTCAACAAGTTAAATTACAATGCTTAAAATCTCACACAATTGTGTTATACAGAGTTAATGATTGGAAACTAAGTGCTATTTTTGTTTGTAAAGTATTGAGAGAATTTGAGAGCTCATTTATCAAATGGATCCCGTGCACCATACAGCGCGTTCTTTTTAGATTGCAGTAGGTCTATGCGCATTCTGGATGCCGTTTGGTTATATAATGGAAGGGTCCTGGTCTTCTACATGTATACTAAATGCATTTGGTTACCTAAAATACAAAAATAAACATTGCTTTCAATAAGAAGCTTGTTTTTTAATCATAAATTTGCATTCATTTTGAATTAATTTTACAAATTAGCAGGCTTTAACAACAAGCATGATAATGTTACTAGCTTATTATATTTTAAGATATGATAATTATACAAACATATTTATATATTGCAGCAAAGTTTGCTGCTTACTGCAAGCAAAGTTTTAATTTCCATGGTTAACTAGCATAGGCCTTAGATTCAGGTGATAGTCCCCTGTCAGAATACCCAAGTACTTGTCTGCATAATTACATCAAACTTCAAAATGCAGGGCAAGTAAAATCAAAATAAACACTACGTTCTCTGTAGATGTGTGATTACTGATTCCTTTTAATTTGCAGGTTTGGCAATCAGCCTGTCTCAATCCAGTGCTCATTGCATATGATATGTGTACATTTGTAATAGCTGATTATATTTAAACATTTTAATTGTCTTTGGGATGTGAGTATTATTCCAAACTAGCAAAAAAAGCACCAAAAAAACATGGACAAGCATGAAGGGGGCTTTAACCCATTTTGACCACTGATACTGAGAAACAGTTTGCGCAATTTACATAAACAAGGCAGTAATTTAATGCAATTGATTTCATGCATGATATCTTCAGGCAATGGATATAAGAATTATTACCACAGAAAGGTTTTTAATATTTGCATTAAGCTTTGTACACATGTAATCTATGCATATTAGAAAATCAAATAGACTTTGGGCCTATAATGGCACACAGGCTAGTAATGCAGGACATGTTAACCCACTCTGCTTCTCTCCAGTTTATGTTTGTGAGTAGACAAACTGACTGGATAATGGATATGCTGTCTGAGCAAGCAAACACTTTACCGCCTGCATACTGTAAAAAATGAGAATGGCTTGCACTCTGCACCTCACATGTGATTAAAATAAATCCAGTGTGAGGTGCAGAGCATAGCATTGGTGGACCCAAGCCAACCCTGTTATACCACCTGTAAATGACCTCTAGTATGTGTAAAACAGAAAAGTGAGACAGATGGTGGTAAGGAGAATATAGTGCCATTTGTAGCACACCTCCAAAGTGGGCTTACTCCCTTTTAGCTACAGAGAAAGGTATAAGCTACCTACACCATATAATTTAGGTCCTACTGTATTGGCAACTGGAGAGCACCAATCATGTGCCATTCCTTGTGCCATTTAAAATTTGAATTTTTAAATTCAAATTTCGAGTTTATTTTAGTGTAATAGAGAATAGTCCAAATTCGAACAGTACCTTGTAATCAGTCCAAACGTTACATGACAATACAATCCTCTTGGGTTTAATGTTTAAATTAATTTTAGCAAACTTAATGGATGTTGATCTAAATTACAGGAATATTCCTTATCCAAAAAAAACCCAGGTCCCCAGCATTCTGTATAACAGGTCCCATACCTGTGTAAAAATACAAATGCTTTGGATACATGACAAATACTGTAGGTTAGACCCAAGGTATGTATAGTGTAACATTAAACAAAGTTTAGAATAAAAAAAGCCATACTGTGTGTGCTGCAAGATAGAATTGCATAAACTTGTTGAGACTTGAGTGTTAATATTTCTCTAAGACAGCGACTTGTAATAAATTTTACATACTACAGGAATGGGATCGGTTATCCAGAAGTCCCATAGACTCCATTTTATCCATATAATCTGAATTCTTTCTCTGTAATAATAAAACAGTATCTTGTTTTTTCATGCCAACTAAGATATAGTTAATCCTTAGTGGAGGCAAAACCAGCCTATTGGGTTTATTTATTATTTAAGTGATTTTCAAGTAGACTTAAGGTATGAAGATCCAAATTTCCATTATCCGGAAAGCCCCAGGTCCCAAACATTCTGGATAACAGGTCCCATACCTGTAGTTGCTTTAACATTTTATTGTATATTTGTGCAATATATTTGATAATACAGGGTAGAATGTAGCCTTGAGGCAGAAAAGAAAAAAGCTAATATTTTCACTGATAAAAATAGTAATGCCCCTGTACATCTGAGAACACTAACACCTTCTATAAATGTTACATTATACATCCGCTGGCAATTTGTAGACGAGCATAGTGCTAATTACAGCTTAACTCTTATCACCTGCTTTCAAATGAGATTTCTCAGGAGATCTAGTCCTGTCTTCCTTTGATACTGTACTAAATATTTCCTGCACTTCCTAGTAAATTACAATTGTAAGTGTTATCTTTGTTCTTACCATTCCATTCTCACACTCACATTCTATTTTTTCTTTGTGGTTACATGTTCCTTGTACAGGTAGAATGCACGGTACTGCAGGTAACATCATTCTCAACCCCCAGGTTACCAATTGTGTACAATGTATCTGTATAACAAGTATTATTATGATTAACATGTATTTATAAAGTGCCAATATATTTCACAGTTCACAGATCCCCACAAATTTCATAGTTACAAGCTCCAAATACAAAAGCAAACATTAATTAGCTGATTTTAAAAATTCTATATTAGCTGATTTTAAAAAGATTATATTAGGCCATGACTGACATGGATTTTAATGTTAACTTAAAACAGTAGTGCACACCCAGTTAATACATCAATTCAAATCCCTTTGCTAAGTTAGAGTAATTTACAAATTAACAGAACTCTAAGGGTAGGACTACACAAACGTTAACAGCGTAATCCGACGCGCTGCGACAAGTCGCATGCAACGAAAATAAGGTAAGAGATAGAAATGTCGTATGAAATCGCAGCGTTGTTCCGACAAGACTGTCGGATGCAGGTGCAGCGTCTGCATCCAGCAGTCGTATTGCGTCGGATCAACACTGCGACTTCATCCGACATTTCTATCTCTTACCTCATTTCCTTGAACGCACCGGAAAGCATTGGAACGCACCAAAAACGTTCGTGTAGTCCTACCTTTAATATAAATGTGTTTTGAAGGTGAATAGACTTTGGTCTGCTCTGCAACCTAATTTCTGGAATTTTTTGCAATGCGTTTTATTCTTGATTCACAAATGCCACATTAGCAAACAAACACACACACACACACACACACACACACCTACCTAGTATTACAATTCTTTCGACTATAGTGCTTTTTTGTGTTTGTGCAGTTTTTGCCTGTTTGAGAGAGACCAATCTTTAGCGCTGCTTTCTACCTTTGTGGAAATAAGGTACAGGTATGGGACCTGGTATCCAGATTGCTCTGAATCTGCAGTTTTCCAGATAAGGGGTCTTTCTGTAACTTGGATCTCCATACCTTATCTACTAAAAAAATTATGTAAACATTAATTACGCCCAATAATATTGTTTTGGCTCCAGTACGAATGTATTCTATTTTAATAGGGATCAAGTACAAGGTACTGATTTATTATTACAAAGGAAATAATTTTTTAAACATTTGAATTATTCGATTAAATGCAGTCTATGGGAGTTGGCCCGAATTAGGAGCTTCCTGGCTAGCTGGTTTCCAGATAATGTATCCTATACCTGTATAACAGAAACTTGCTTTCAATTCACATTTGAATTCCCAGTATTTACATCTGAACCAATTATATAATGCTAGTATATTTTTTCCATCTTACCCTATACAATATTAATTCCTCAGAATAACCTATCTATTATCTATCCTTTGCTTTCCGTGAGAATATTTTTATCACATGAACTTCCTTCGTAAATAGACATTCAACATACTGTACATGCTGCTTTAAAAAACTCCAAAAAGGTTTGTGTTTATTTTAGAACAAAACTTAGGTTTGTCTCTGTTATTAGAAAACTTTAAGAAAACTTTCAGTGAACCTCTCCCTTCCTGTTATGCAGAAATGGAAGAAGCTCCGATTGGCATATTTTATACAGCCTGACATTGAGATAACAGGGCAAGGGATTGACTGGTCTGACTCATTTAACAGACTGTAATTCATGTAATGTACCTTTATCTGTTCTCCAATTTGTCACTTAAATGCTTCAAGAAATTATTATAAATGTTATAAAATAAATATTCACTGCTGAAAAAAAATCTGTTTTATAATGGAAGCCTTAACTGACAAAATGACACTTGACTGTATTTGCAGTTTTATTACAATTGCTTAATTTAGTTGGCAGAATATGCATGCTAAACCTTGTGTGATAAACTATTCACAGAGACAAACATGTATCTATTCAGTTAATTCTTATGCAAATTTTTTTTATAACATAATAGAAATTGGATATATTATTAAATTGCAGAATGGGGAATAGATCAGGTAAAGGTTTGGGGCAATGTTACATTTCATTGGCCTAAAAGTGAAATGTGGCTTCTAATCGGAGATGTCATTTCTGTGCAATTATGTCCTTTCCAGTATCTCTTTAATACACATGAAAAAAAAAAAAATAATGAAACCGGGCCAAAGTGTTTTTATAATACATTTTATCATTATATTTAATTTCCATGTATTATTATCTAGTTCAGTCATTATAATACAGATTCTTTTGTCCAGTAAACAGCAGTTCTAATTTTCTTCGTAAACAAATGTTTTTTGCTTGCCTTTTTGGAATATTTGAGGGTACAGAACTGAATGAATGTGTGATTGTTGCTCAGAAAATTATATCTGTTTGCATTACAGTGCTTTTCTGTACCTATTTCTCTGAATTTATTATTGAGGTATTTATTCAGAGGTACAATTTCATATTAGGCACCAGGTGAAAGCATGGCTATCTACTTAACATACAGATGACAGTTTGTATTCCTTTGAACAATTAACATGAAAGCCAAACCAAGTTACAGTCACTTCAATTACGCAGAAGCTCCTAATTTCCCTTTGAGTATTACTTTACTACTACACTAGTACTGTCAATAGGTTTTATAGAAGAACATGTATTGAGATAATTAATTTAGAACTGGGTATTATATGCAAACATATTTTAAAGGCTTATCTCCCTGTAGTCCATGTTAACAGCAGACAGAGCTGATGAGATTAATTCCAAGAGGGATCACGATGAAAAGCAGTAATTGCACTGTACAGAATATCTGGTGAAAAACAATAGCAATGCTTAGAATCACATGCAGAAAGTTTTGAGAAAATAATAGTCATCTTGTATATTGCTTAGGAAAAGACAAGGCAATAAGATGAGTTTTAGAAAATAAAATAAAAATACTAGAAATGTAAGAATGGGTTAGAAAGTGTAAAAAATATATATGAGCTGCTATCCAGAAAGCTCTGGACATAGGTTTTTTTTCTCTAATTTGGATCTTCATACCTTGTCTACTAGAAAATCATGTAAATAAACCCAATAGTCTGATTTTGCTTCCAATAAGGGCTCATTATATCTTAGTTTACTGTTTTATTATAAGAGAGAAAAAGGAAATCATTTTTTTTAAATTTGGATTAATTGGATAAAATGAACGTGTTTCCAGAAAGCAGATCCCATACCTGTAATAGAAATGGGTAATGTATTCAGCCACCATGGAGTATAGGCTCCAAGCTGATAACAAAACATGATTTGCTTTATGACAGATGCTCTTTTTATCTGTTGAAGTAACTTTATTATACTTAACTGTGAATTTGTGAAATGTGGTATAGGTCTAAGCCATCTGATTTTGGTACAGTACCTTAATACCAAAAAAGCTGTTAGGGACCTGACGATGCTGTATAATGTATGTTTTTGAGCAATGACGCCCCTTTTGTTTTTTGGGAACACATTGAAGGCAAGATTATGGAGCCTCAACCATTAAGGGGTTAAAGAGAATAGACTTCTCTTCTTTGTTTCCATTGGCTCATGAAATCATGTTCAAGGAATTAACAGGCCATTTTTCTAAACCGGTCCAAAAGTTGTGTTTGCATAGACATATACAAATACATGTAATTCCTGCAAATTAGCTGTCATGAGGTGGCATTGTGTCGGACACAAATTTGGTTGGTGCATTCATTTGTGTGCAGTTGCACTTGTACTTTGGGCAGCGTCACTTGCATTCAAAAGACATGCACAACATCAATTTGTGGATAAATATGCTCTGAACTACATTGATAAAAGACCCCCACGGTTACACATGAGTTTTAGCTCCCCACTCTGCTACAGGGAAACTTAAATTTTACATTCCCTGGTATTAAGCTTTCCCTCATTGTGGTCCCACCTATATATAATGTATAATAGATTTCCCTGAATTAACATTTTCACAGATTTAACACCATTTTTTTTTATCTCCCCTGAAAAACATAATTGATGGTGCTATCAGGTGTTAGCATCTCTAGTTTCCTTGGTTTTGATCAAATGTTTCTGCAAATATGATATGGGGGAGTCAACCTGTTGGCTATTAAAGGGAGTGCTTTTTAATCCCCTTGAATATTACACTTTTCACCTTTGGAGGGTATAAAAAGGTAAAGCCTGTATAAAACCTGTGTATAACTTTATGCAGCCAAACTCATCCTTCCTTATTACATTCAAATGTAATATCCAAAATGTTGCATACTTTTTCTTTTTAATTTACTGATCAGTATCTAAAATTTGTATATATGGTTGAAATAATTTAAGTATTGTGCTTGGAAATTAGTCTCCTCCTCTGCTGATATGTGTCTAAGATGGCTGATAGCAAAAGCCTGTTATATCTCTGTTATTATGATTGGTGTTTCTATTTAATGGTGCCTGTTTCTCTATTTTTCTTTGCGGAATCTGAAACATTACTGTTATATTTTCACCATTATATAGTCACCGAGTTTGATCAACCATCAATTAACTATGTTTTTTGTATATGTCGGTGTGGTTCTGTTGGACTGTATATAGATATATATATATATATAGATATAGATATAAATATATATGTGTGTGCGTGTGTATATATATATATATATATATATATATATATATATATATATATATATATATATATATATATGTTTTATTTGGGTAAAATAATGTAATTAGCCTTATGGGTATTGTGCCTAATAAAGCATTTATGAAAACGTTTTTCATACTTGATCATTTTTACTTGGTTATGAGTTTTGATATCTAACCACGTTTATTATATGATTATAGTTCTGAACATTTTTTTTTTTAAGCCATGCTATACCTACATGTTTACCCAACTTTTTTTATTTATCATCAATGGTACCTGTACAGAACACGTCATTTTGCTGCACTCTTTGGCAGATGTGCCCAGATAGGCATACTGAAAAAGATTCATGCCCATCTAATTATTCTTGTTTTTTCATATTTCAGTGAAGAAGAAAAAACCATCATAGTATATTGCAAAGATATCAGTTAGGAAGTACTTGGGCTAAAATTAATGTATTGTCACATTATTAGAAAGGGGACTATCAGGGGCTTTCCATAGAAGCATAAAATACAAGAGAGAGACATATGCTAGATGATAAAATACCTTTATCTTAGCACTCAAAATGTTTCTTAACCTTGGGAAGCTTTCTTTTAATAGAAGCACAGGCAAGGCTCTGTGTGCATTGATGTAAATATTATTTTAAGGGAATGCATTTGATGTAATTTTGGTATCTTTTATCTGGAGTAGTCCATGGAATAATTATTTAAATGATCAGAAAGCAGATTATGCTCTGAGATAAAAAGACAGCTCTACTGATGTAAACTGTGAGTTTTCAGGCACAAAGATATGTTTCATTTTCTGAAGATCACCTCGAGTCATAAATGATTTTAATAGTGCCGGTGTAATTTTACATAATATCTAATAGGTAATAAAGTTATAACTTCTTGTACTTTCTTAGAAGAATCAGAATTGTAATGAAACCCATTTCAGTTTAATAAAAAGTAGTCATATAATTTACAGAGTCTTTCTTATATTCTATGTAGGTGAATTTAGCAATCAAAAAGTTCTTCAAGGCATTCTGTCATGATTTTTATGGTGTAGTTTTTATTTCTAACTTACACTGTATACACTGGAAATAATTCACTCTACATATAACATGTCATTCCTCAACCAATAGGTTTATTTTTTTCAAGTTGTAATATTGGTGTGTAGGCAGCCATCTCAGGTAATTTTGCCTGGTCATGTACTTCAGGCCTGGACTGGGAGTCAAAATAGGCCCTGCCATTCTAAGTACACAGAGGCCCAAAGAGCCCCCTACCAGCCCAAACAACCTCCTACCAGCCCACTATATGGTAACTTTCTATGGAACCATACAGCAGCCCCCCTGGCATTTGCCAGAACCCACCGATTACCAGTCCTGGCCTGATGTGCTTTCAGAAAGAGCCAGCACTTTCTGAAAGCAACTCAGATGCATTTGAACTGCAGACTTTCAGATTTAATTCAGTGGGTTGAACAAGAATAAAAATGTGAGGAGCTAAAGCCTTTTTTAACACAATCACTTCAGGGGCTCAAGAGCAATTAGACAAATGACTCAAAGGCTATGTCATGGGCAGGTGTGGGCAATTCCTTCATTATGTCATTATCAAAATATAAAGCAGATAAAACATATTTATTTCTTAGAGAGTTGAATTATCCTTTAGGCTGCAAAAACAGAAAAAACCCATTCGAAAAATTGCTACAATATTAGGAGTGGCAAAATCTACAGTTTGGTACATCCTGAGAAAGAAAGAAAGCACTGGTGAACTCAGCAACGCAAAAAGACTTGGACATCCATGGAAGGCAACAGTGGTGGAATCATTTCCATGGTGAAGAGAAACCCTTTCACAACAGCCAAACAAGTGAACAACACTCTCCAGGAGGCAGACATATCGATATCCAAGTCTACCGTAAAAAGAAGACTGCATGAAAGTAAATACAAAGGGTGCACTGCAATGTACAAGCTACTCATAAGCATCAAGACTAGAAAGGCTAGATTGGACTTTGCTAAAAAGAAAAACATCTAAAAAAGCCAGCACAGTTCTGGAAAAACATTCTTTGGACAGATGAAACCAAGATCAACCTATAACAGAATGATGGCAAGAAAAAAGTATGGTGAAGGCGTGGAACAGCTCATAATTCAAAGCATACCACATCTCTATAAAACATGGAGGAGGCAGTGTGATGGCTTGGGCGTGCATGGCTGCCAGGGACACTAGTGTTTATCCATGTTGTGACACAGGACAGAAGCAGTCGAATGAATTCTGAGGTGTTAAGAGACATACTGTCTGGTCAAATCCAGCTAACTGCAGTCAAATTGATTGGGAGGCGTTTCATAATACAGGTGGGCAATGGCCCAAAACATACAGCCAAAGCAACCCAGGAGTTTACTAAAGCAAAGAAGTGGAATTTTCTTGAAAGGCCAAGTCAGTCACCTGATCTGAACCCAATTTAGCATGCATTTCACTTGTTGAAGACTAAACTAATGACAGAAAGGCCCACAAACAAACAGCAACTGAAAGCCGCTGCAGTAAAGGCCTGGCAGAGGATTAAAAAGGAGGAAACCCAGAATGTGGTGATGTCCATGAGTTCAAGACTTCTGGCTGTCATTTCCAGCAAAGGGTTTTCAACCAAGTATTAGAAATTTTGTACTATTGATTTTGAGCCCCTGAAATGAAGTGGTTGTGTTAATAAAAGGCTTTAGTTCCTCACATTTTATGCAATCTTTTTGTTCAATCCAATGAATTAAAGCTGAAAGTCTGCATCTGAGTTGCTTCATTGAAAAATCATTGTGTTAATGTACAGAACCAAAATTAGAAAACAGTTGTCTTTGTCCAATGATTTATGGGCCTAACTGTATATTCTCTATACTTCTTCAAGATGTAACAGCTCAAAGGTAGCAAATGTGAATGCAATGACATAAATAAATGACAAATTTTCTCCTTTGTATATAAGATTGTAAAAATGTTGTGATCTATTTGCTGTGGTAACTTACTTTATAATCATTAAAACACCCCAGACTTGAGTGTGAAGTGGTGCTAAGGTAAAGCAAGTGTAAAATACCAAAACTAATGGAATTACCAATCAGTCCAACAGCAATGCGCTTAATTTGACTTATCCCCATATTCAAGATACAGGTTGCCAGTGCCTATTAGACAGGTAGTCCTTAGTTTATTTCCACCATGCTCTGTCTAAAACCATGCTCTGAAAGGACAATCACCGAAACTTTCAACACCAATATTGTGCTATATATATATATATATATATATATATATATATATATATATATATATATATATATATATATATATATATATATATATATCAACAAAATTGTTTGCTTTAAGATATGCTTCTGAAGCAATAAAAAACCTGAAAAAAAAACCTTTTAACTCATTTATATATTTTTTTACATGCAGCTAAGATGTCTCATTAATGATTGCACTATAAAATGTTAATTGATATTCAACATAGTTGAATGTAGATTGCTACTGGCTAAGAGTTCCCTCTGGTAATACTGCGTTAAAGCCTCGTCATCCATAAATCTCTTTATTTTTTTCTCTTTATTTCCAATGGTAATTAAACACATTTTGCTTTCATGCATGCATTTTCTAAAATTAACTGTCTTGTTCACACCAATATTTCACTACCTGTAATTGGTTTGAAATGTGTGGAAAAATTAAAATATTATAGTAGATGTGAAATGTTAAATTAGATTAATCTTTGTTTTGAATCACAGAGTATAACTTCAGAAAGTATAGTTTAAGTATTATATTACATGAACAGGATCTATTATCTACAATGCTTAGGACCTGGAATCTTTCTGTAATTTAGATCGCCATACCCTAATGGTGGAATGTAATAAAAGTAGGAAAGAGCAAAACAATTTGCACACATAAGAATAGAAATTTCCATTTCACAATGTAATACTCTTCCTTAATCTGTCATTGCATTGTAAATTTTAATTGTGCACTTTTAAGAAGTGCTTGAAGGTGTTGTAATCTTTTGGAGCAAACACTTTTTCAGTAAGAACTTTTATTGCATTCACTGCGCACTGGTGCAAACTATAAAATTTGCAAACCTTCTTCGACTCATAAGTGGTCGTTAAACAGTTTCTGGGTGCGCAAAGGAAAATTTGTTCGCACAAAGGCATAACTTTCCGATTGCAAATATTTTTCCCATTAACGACTTTTATTACATTCCCCCATAAGTCTGCTAAAAACTATTTAAATCTTAAACCCTGTAGGATTGTTCTTTCACCAATATGGATTCATGTAGCTTAGTTGGGATCAAGTAGTAGGTATTGTTTCATTGTTACGGAGAAAAAGGTACATAACCAAGTTTGCCAGAGTATGTCATGTAAAAACGCATTTATTTAAAAAAATATTCAATTGTTTACTCGTGGGTAGGTATCTGTATCTGAGACTTCCGTGTTTATTCAGTATAACGCCTATGAATCCATATGGGCGGCAAAGCAATGCTATTGGTTATATTTAATGATTAAATGATTTTTAGCAGATTTAAGATATGGTGTGGATCCTATACAAGCATAAACATATACATGTACACCTACAAGGGACAGCCAATCTGAAAGAAATCCTAATGAATGGAAGATCCTTTGCCTTTAGAACTGCTTCATTCATGCGGGAAATTTGACTGGACTTGCAGGCTGCATTATAAAAATGCAAAATTATTATTATTGAATTGTGATGTTGCACTTTTGTCATTTACAATATTTTTTTCAGATGTTAAGTAACATGCATGGGGTAGAGCAAAAATAATTTCCCCACAGAAGTTAGCCTCTGTTCATGCTTACTGTGATCCTGTCTAGTTCTGAATGTAACAGGAACTCTAGACCCAATCAGATTAGTGTGAAACTGAAAAAAATGTTTTTGCTGTTGGGCCAAGCAGCAGGGGGAACTCAAGGCATCCAGCATTTCAAGATGTAAGCAGATAATATCTTGAAATCTGAAAAGGGCTTATAATAGCAATCTAAGAAATTGTACATGACGTTTAATTACCCTACACAGTTATGGGAACTGTAGTGCTGTCATACAACTACCACCATGACAGCACTGTTAATTCTATCACCAGGTTTCCACTTAATCTGTGGCACATGTATGATCTATGGCAATTGTATGACAGGCAGTTTAAAATGTATCAACCATCCTTCTGTCACGTTAGGCACCCTAAATCCAGAACCAGTGCTAGGGTCCCTGGTCTCAGCCCTTGCTTCTGCCTTTAACAGCCGCCTTTCACCTTGGGAGGAGCTCTCAGCTAAGGCAATGTAAGGGAACCTTACCCTGGTGATCTAGTGGGCAGCAGGGTCCATCGCCGATCCTTTGGCGTGGATGCCCGCTGCACAGCTCGCTTCTCTCCAGTGCCAGCTTCCTCTAAGGCACGCGCTTCCGTTTTCTTAAAGGTGCAGTGACGCTGACTTGTGAATTCAAACCGTATATAAGGGAAAGTCTCGTTTGATATGATTGCCCATTGTAGGTTCAATTAGCTTGTTCCATGGTGTCATATTCCTTGTGAATCCTATTGATCTTTAGTGTATTGACCCTTGCTTGCCTGATTAACTATTCTGACCTCTCCAATCCTGATCCTGCCTGTCTGTGTCTATTCTGACCTCTCCAATCCTGATCCTTTGCCTGTCTGACTGACTATTCTACATTCTCCAATCCACTTTGGATGACCTGATGAGGTTAGCCATCCAAAGAGGAAAGACGAGCTGAGGGGGATATAGATTTCCCTATTATATAATGACGAGTCACCAACTCCCTCGTTTCCTAACCCAAAGGGCAACCCATGCAATTGGGAGCTACACGCTTGTCTCCTGAAGAAAGGGCCGTAGGCGATCCTTGGGTCTATGCATATATTGTGGGGATAAGGGCCATTTCCTTAAAAATTGTCCCAAGAGCCTGGGTAAGCTCCATTTGGGTAGTTAAATTTCCTCTCCTCAATTCGCCTCAAAAAACTTAGTACCTTTAGTTTTGTCCTGGCCTGGGGGTTCAGTTAAAGTTTCGGCCTTGGTGGATTCTGGTGCTGGGGGAAATTTTTTTAGATGTTGCCTTCGCAGAAAGGTATAATATTACCCTTATTCCCCTCACACCTCCTATGAGGATTTCTGCTATTGATAACAGCCCACTGGGGTCAGGTCTGGTAACCCAAAAATCCAAGGCATTATCCATGTGTGTGACCAATATGCATTGTGAAAAATTAGCTTTTCACGTTCTCGATGGTTCCTCATCCCCGTTAATTCTGGGGTTACCATGGCTGCAGGTATACAACCCCGACATTGATTGGGTAACTGGGGAGGTTATTCAGTGGGGTTCCAAGTGCAAAGATCCATGTCTAGTTTCCACTCTAATGAAGGCAGTTACTCTCTTCTGTTGAGCATTGCTCTAAGTCTCGTTTTGGGGGACATAGTTCCCTATCGGCAGTTATATCCGCTCAGAAAAGAGCAGCCAATAAGACCCATAGGGAGGTTTCCAAATATCAGGTTGGGGACTTGGTTTGGCTATCCACAGGGAATATTAATCTTAAAAGTCCAATTCTTAAGCGGGAGCCAAGATTTATAGGTCCATACCCTATTGTGGAAATTGTGAACCCATCCTTTGTCCGTCTTGAATTACCTGAGATAGTTATGTTATCTAACCTGTTTCATGTTTCTGTGTTAAAACCAGCCATACAGGTCCACCAGCAATCATGTCCTCCTCCAGTGTTGGTGAAAAGTTTGGTCAAATCTGATGTCAAGGCTGACCACTTTAAGAGACAGTCCCATCCTAGGTCTCTTGGTAAGCTTGAGGTTCCAGTGGCCCCTCCTAGGGGGGGTAATGTAAGGGAACCTTACCTTGGTGATCTAGTGGGCAGCGGGGTCCATCTCCGCTACTTCAGCGTGGACGCCTGCTGCGTAGCTCCCTTCTCTCCAGTGCCGGCTTCCTCTAAGGCGCGCGCTTCCGTTTTCTTAAAGGTGCAGTGACGCTGGCAGGCAGAATACAAGGAATGGTCAGACAGGCCAGGTTCAGAATTGGAGAGTGTAGAATAGTCGGCAGGCAGGCAAGGGTCAGATTAGGGTATTCAGAATAATGGGCAAACAGGCAATGGTCAGGATACAGAGTTCAGATTAGTCAGGCAAACAAGCAAGGGTCAAAACCAGTATAACAGCAGGGTTCACAAAGAATATGCACCCAGGAACTAGCTAATAAGACCTAAGAACGGGCACTATGCTACATCGAAAATCCCTTAAATACCTTTTTGAATTTCGCACCAATCGCTGTGACGTCATCACACCGGCATGTAAAACCCGGAAGTGTGTGCCATAGAAGACATCGGCACTGAAGGGAGAAGACACATGTGGCGGGCATCCCCACCGGCCAGAGGGTAATTCACTAGACCACCAAGGTAACTTACATCTCCTGAGCTATCAAAAATGTGGGTTGTGGATGAAAAAGCACCCAGCGTGCCATTGCCCTAATAGGTGTCCCATTATTTGCTAATTTTTCTTCTTACTATATAACCACTGATGTTCTACAGTAGTTGACAGAGAATTTAATCTTTTTCTAATCTCTGTGAGAGAATCGTAGCAGTATAAAAATGCTGTAACAAGCTGTGGCAACAGCAGGGGATGTGCCATTAAGTAGGTATTCTCGAATATCTAAAAATACTTTGTTATGCTTCTTTTATTTCTGTGATTAACTTAAAAAACAGCTACTTACTTAATGTGCTTTTAAAAATCTGTTTGAAAAATAAAATAATTTTTTTTAGTCAGAATACATTTGCTTTTAATATGATTAATGATAAATTAGACTTTTTTTACAACACTTCATGCCTGATAAGGTAGAATGAAACACCAAAATACTGTGCCTTAAAGGGGTAGTTCACAATAAAAGCATAATGGAAAAAGTATGAAGGAATACAGTATATAACTAGACCCGGATTTGTGGAAAGGCCACCAAGGTCCGGGCCTAGGGTGGCAGGATTTTAGGAGGCGGCATGCTGCCCAACCACACCCACATTGATTCAAAAACACTGGGGATGCGTAGGAGATACAATCATTTTTTAAGTTTCCCATGAGCCAATCCCCATTGCTCCCGTCCCAATAATTAAAATTTGCACGAATGAAGGGGAGGGGTCAGGGGCGACTAACGTCAGTGGGCCTAGGGGTGCCCCGCTATGTAAATCTGGCCCTGTATATAACAGCAATTTACAAGTGCTGTTCCCTTTTTGGATTTTTTTTTGTGAATTATTTATTTAATCTGCTCCAAAATAAATAAAAATTGAAAATTAGAATAACCACAAAATAACAACCTTTTTTTTGTTGCTGGTAATGTGACTCTCAATAACCAGATGCCATTTTCATCTGCAGGATGGACCCGTTAAAGATTAATAAAGACCAAATGCTTTGCCAACTTTACTTGCAGCTTTTCTTGTTCTTTGGTGAAGTCTCATTCATGGTACCCATGGAACCATTTATAGTTATGCCCTTGTTTTTTTAAAAAATACTGGAGAACATTATCTTCTATTTTAAGAAGGATTTGTAGCCAGTTTTTATTTAGTATTTTGTGAGGTTTGTGTAGCTAAATGGATTTTGACTTTTAAGGTGGTTTAATAGTATTATGACCATATCTGGCTAAGAAAATAGGATTTGTGATTTCAACCCTTTAATATTGTAAATCCATCATGCTTCACAACAAAATTATGTTTATATTCAATAAAGGATAATTCAGAATATATTGGTGAGGCCCCTATGTCTTTTCCCTAAAGCAAGGGTATTGATTGAATTTTGACAACAGCACCTCAAGCAAATAAATGAATCCTAGGCTTTACTTTTTAAGGACTAAATGCATGTGAAATAATTTGTGTACAACAATTCGTAAAACCTATTATGCACTGTAATATACTGCTCCTGTTGTCCCTACATGTTATATAGAATTTTAAAACAGCAAGGTAGGCATTTATGCTGTGTAGTTCCTTGTCCTGACTTGTTTTCCTTGTGTTTCTTATGAAAAAAGGGAGCAAATAAGGTCCAGTGCATTACTGCACTTCACCTACTAAAATGGAAATCTTAGTAAGACAAATTGAAGCTTTGTCAGTTGTTGACAAGGCGATCTTACGCTACAAAGCGTGTGTCCTTTGACCTGCTCCAAGAGCACTGGTGCTTTCTTATTAATTATGTGAAAATTGGTTCTGAAGTTGGAAAGAGGTTGCATTGTTTCAGGAAAAAAATGATTTATTGTTTCTTATTTCTGTAAATAAACCTACAAAATATGCCTATGCAGTGGTTGGACCAACATTACTGGAGAAAAAAAGGGTGATACATGTAAACACCTTAAAATGGCAGTACTGTATATCCATACCCAATGACAAACAAAATTAGCAGATGTATGTCTATGTCCCTTGATGAGATTCTTATTTTATACTTTTTTGTTGTTGTGTGTGTTTGTAGTTGAGTTACTATATAAAAAAACTAGATCTGAGGTATAGTAATTAGATGAGATTGCTGAAGTGGTAATCGCTTATCACCAATAAGTCCTTTTAATACATCTTGTTACAATTGTACTTTTCTATTTTACAGGTACCCTGCAATCTTTATAATCACAGGGAAGGTGCTTGAGAAAAAAGTTGCACTTCCTTTAAGGGGCAATATTTAAAAATTAGAAAGCAATTGAAAAAGAACCACGAAAAATTAATGAGTAGATTGCTGGAAAAGGAAGTAATGTATGTCTTGCTCTTATATATACTGCCTTGTTGAACTTAAGTACAGTGAATAGGGGCTTGTGTTAACCAGGGTCGTACTGGGCTGGTGGAACACGAGACAAACCTGGTAGGCCCCAGGGCCATGTGGGCCCCATCGAACCAGACCCGCACCCTACCTGTAACCATAGCTGCTGCTTGTTGACTTCCACCAAATGCCCCTGATCGCACTACAATAAGAGAAACACAGATATGCAAGCAAGGGGGCTGTACAGGGGGCCAGTATATGGGGTATGTGGCTAAGGCAGGGGGCTCTGAGACTGCAACCCTTGCGGGCCCCAGACCTCCAGTCTGACACTATGCTGAACATACTTTTTATCAATTGTTTTAATCATGAGAAATCTGTTGTTATTTCCTGGGTTTTACAGGGCAAACAAGGAAATTGAAGCTGCACCAATATACAACCCCATCCCTTCATCGTAGTTTAGACTGTTTTGCTAGGAAAATTCTATTATACAGGAGGATTATCTGCACCAGGAAATCCATTTATCCAGCTCGTAACAACCAGACATGGAGAAGCTTTAATTTCACTGTTTGCTCTGTTAAGCTCCAGAATAAACAAAAACCATCGTTTTTTTTAGTAATTAAAACAAATAGGCACAAAAATATGTGTGGCCGAAGTGTTGTTTGTTGGACCCTCTCTAGTTGGTGCACTAGAGAATTTAGGCATAGTCATACATTTTTTGATTATACATTGATGATCCTTTTGTTCTCCTTGTGAGATTATGCACATAATATGCATTTCAAGGACTACTGAAGAATGGTTTGATAACCTATGATCCAATACAAATTTCTTTAGATCTGTTAGCCCCACCCCTTTAATATAAGAGGGTTGCAGATATAAACATTGTCTTATTTTTTCATCTTGCTATAGTATCCATAATAGCTAATACTTTTGCTTCCCTTGTATTACCATTTACACTGAGCCCTGTCTATTTTACCTTAAAGTCAACTGGCAGAACCTCTCCTAGGTGGCTTTATATAAAATATTTCTTGGTTTGATTTGGGCATTTGTCATCATATACAGATATTTAGCTTGTTTTCTGACCTGAACTCTGAAGCCACACCCTGCCACCCCTTATTGATTTAAGTGGAAATCATCTGTATAGTTTTTCAGGGGAGAGTCATGGTTTACGCAGGGGAAAAATTTAATGGGCAAAACATAGACCTTACTTTGTTTAGTATACAGAAATATTGAATAAAACTACCCCAGCATGTGCATACCCCTATATTAAAAACAATGCAGCCATAAAATTGCAGTGTATAGTCAGCCTTCGCTAAAGTTATTTAATAGATAAGATTCTTTATTTGTCACATGCATAGTTATACAAGTACAACATGCAGTGAAATGCATCCTGATCCAATGTTACTCATTGAACCCTGGATACTCTAAAACAGTAAGTTACCCTTTCTTCTAAAGGAGGACATTTGTGTTTCTATTCTCTAGATGAGCCCATTGGCTATATGCTAAATAAGGGGCTTAAGGAATATTTATAGTGGGTGATATGGCGCTGAAATAAGAAAACCATTTTTTTTTCCGTACCTGCATAATTTTTTGTGGTACAATGTATCCTTGAGGTGAGTGAATTGCAGCTAGCATTATCCTTAACTATCTTAGTTATATATAGTTTGGAGAAACCAGGCTCTTTCAAATTATCCTCTCTCTCTGTGCAGCTATTAAAATAATTACAGCCATTTATTTTTCAGCTCAGTGTTTCTCTCTTTTGTCTTGGTATCTTGCTATTCTTAGTGTAGTTGATCAGCAGTCTGTGCAGACTTTCTGCACCATTGTGGGGGCCTCATCTTTCTGATGGAACACTCGGTGGTTAACAATAATGGATATGTTCTTTTATTCAGTGGAAAAGTCTAATTGAAAATGATGGTTTGTCACAGATCTATTGCTCCATAGAATGCAGAGGAACCATGTGATATATTAAAATGTATATATTCTAAAATATAGATTAAAAGGGAGCTAAGGGCTGTTATAAAAGTAAATGTGTAGAATCTGTTCTTTTTTAATGAGCCATTTTTGAGAAAGAGACATGAAAAGTCTCTTATTTCAGTCACCTTTTGAGTGATGAAATCTCTCTGCTAGTATTGTGGTTCAGGGGTTAATTTCCAATGCAAAGGTGTCTCCAAACAGAATCCTCCTTCCCAAGATGCCCTACTGCTCAGATTTGCCAGTTCACAGTTCTGGGTTCTTGAGGGATGGACCATCAAGGACTAGATTATACTTGCAATGAACGTATACTGTGAAAAGTACAATATTACTCTTCTGTTTCTGTCTGCCACCATTTTTAAATATTCATGGAATATTATATAGATACAAGGTTAATTTTGGTTGAAATACACAAGTCAATCAAGTTCAACCGTTCTAAAGTATGCCCATCACATATATACTCACAACCCCTTGTTCCAGAAGGTATCCAAAACATTCTTAAAGGCATTAATACAATCTATCACCACAACATCATCCCACAGTGCATTTCACAAGTACCACAACTTCACTGTGAAGAACCACCTATGCTACTGGAAATTTTCTTCTTCAGGGGATCCTTTAGACCCTGGTGGTCTAGCTGTGGTGCGACGTGGATGCCCACCGTGTCTTCTCCCTGCGCGCTCTGGTGCAAAATGACGCATACACATTGGCGCTTCCGGGTTTGACGTGGGCGACGTCATCGGATATTGTTTTACATCTGTCGTTTTGTGTACCGACTTGGTGTCGACTGTCTTTGACCATGCTCCTATTCTCCGTTCCTATTACATGTACGGTCCCCTTGCTCTCCCAGAACTCTCTCCTAGGTCCTCTCACATTAAGACCTGGCAGCATCTGAGTAGTGGACAGCTCCACCCCAAGTGAAAGGCGGTTTTTATAGGCGGAACAGTGAGCTGGGACCTTGGGGTCTGTTCCCGGTTTGGGATACCTAACGTCACACATGCACATGTCATGTATAAATTAAAGTATCCATAAACAGCATGCTTCCAATGCTTCCAATTATCCTCAAAGAGCTCATTTATGAAAACAATGGGCAAAATGCTAAATTTTGATGCAGATGTTATATTTTTATACCAAAATTCCCTTGTAATAGCAAGCACCCACTAAATAGCCTCAGCCATGTGTAAATTATAGCACACGTGTGAATAGTATCAATTGCCACTCAAATTTCTGTGCATTTTAGTATTTAAAATAAGAGGCATTTCAGATTTGTCTTTCTTTTCTTTCATTTTTATATTTTGAAATAAAATCATTTTCTTACACAGCCATGGTATATGAAGATCAAGTCATATCTATAGAATGTGGCATTTCTTTCTTAGGAGTACTATTTTGGAAAACCTTTGGTACTTCTGCTTTCTTTGAAATTCAATTGCCTGGAAATTTCATAGTGGGATTCCTTTCAAACAGGTTTTCAGACTTTTAGAGCGCAAAACTCCCTTTGTGCTATAAACTTCAGTACTTGGGATGAGCCCCTCTATTAACTGCAAGAAAGCCATCCTAGGGGGAAAACCCCGCAATTTGTGAACCAGATGAAATATATGCGCACAGAGAGCAATACTATTGTTACCGTATATACTCGCGTATAAGCCGAGTTTTTCAGCACCCAAAATGTGCTGAAAAACTCGACCTCGGCTTATACGCGGGTCATACGCACATACTGTAGCCAATCCCTCACCTGATACTGTAGCCAATCCCTCACCAGATACGAGGCTCCTTCTGCGGCCCCAACACACCTCCCTCTCCCATAGCGCATCAGGACTCTGTGACTGACTGTCACGATCGCCGCCCGGAGCAGGTCCAGGAGCTCCGGGCGGCGCGTCCTTCCCTGCCGGCGTCCTTCCAAAATGGCGGCGCCCATGGCCGCCACGTGGGTAGAGGCGCCGGCGCCGCTACCCACGTGGCGGCCATGGGTGCCGCCATTTTGGGAGCGACGCCGGCAGGGAAGGACGCGCCGCCCGGAGCTCCTGGACCTGCTCCGGGCGGCGATCGTGACAGTCAGTCACAGAGTCCTGACCATATTCAGGCATGGAGGTAGCAGGACCAGGGCCCTTTTGTATAAAGTGTTGTGTTATTTCCCAGCACCCACTGCTAGCCCTGTATTCTATATGGATTATCTTCTCCCTACAGGAACCAGCATGGCAGCACCAACTGCTAAACAGGGGCTTATTTATAATAATGGGATTATTGGACCCCCTTCCCCCATCCAGGCCATATTCTCCTAGAAGAGTTTGTGACCAAAATAAGCAGAGGAATTTCAAAGCTCTTGCTGCGGACTGTAAACATTTACATGTGTCCTGCACACTGTTGGGGCCGCAGAAGGAGCCTCGTATGTAGTTGCTGCATCTCTCCATCTCTCTGCCCCTGGTTGAGTTATAAGTTATTTTACTGTGACTGGTGTGCTTACAATTTTTTTTTTTTAAACTGTGGGCAGGCCTACCTTTCATTGTTATTCAGTGGGTGCAGGTACAGATTGAATTTCAATCAGCCCCTAGGCTTATACACGAGTCAATAAATTTTTCCAGTTTTCTTAGGTAAAGTAGATACCTCGGCTTAAACACGGGTCGGCTTATACACGAGTATATACGGGTATTTAGAAATGCAGTCAAATCATGTTGATTGTAAACTCTTGGGGGAAGGGACTGCCTTCCTTTAATCTCTTGTTAGGACTTGATCTTGAATGTAATTGAATTGTGCTTTCATTTATATTTTAATATTGACCCTGTCTCTTCTATTTATATATTGTTTTAAAAGGGTTGCTCACCTTAAAAAAACTTTTTTCAGTTCAATTGTTTTCAGATAATTTTTTTCAATGACTTTCTATTTTCTATTTGTGACCATTTTTAATCCCTGAGTTTCATTAAAGGCAACTGTTCTAATTGATTCCATAGTTGCTAACATACCACAGATGAGAAATGTATCAACTAATGTAACAAATTGTACCAGTTCAGCATCTGCACCCGGATTACTGAGCTGCCAGACTCAGTTTTGGAGAAAATGGTCAAAAATAAAATATGAAAAGCTATTGAAGAAAGTCATTATTATTGGTGAACAATTTGAAAACAACTGAAATTAAAAAGTGCCCCTTCTCTGCACTACACTGCAAGTAGCACTCTATGGGGTAGATTTATCAAAGAGTGATGTTAGAGATCGCCACAGTCCTCTAGAGAAATTCCGCCACTTTTCATTCATTCCTAGGACATTTTGAAAGGCATATTTATCAAAGGGTGAACTTTGATTTTCACTCATTGATAAATACTCTTAAAAATCCCATAGAAAAGAATGGAGAGTGGCAGTATTTCACTCTAGCGGACTGTGGCAATCTCTAACTTCACTCTTTGATAAATATACCCCTATGAATGCAAATATACATGCATAAGAAATTATATAGATTACCAGAGGAAAAAGTACTTTTAGGTTTTAATATAAAGAATACTTCTAATAAAAATATTAGTGGAAGGTGTGTGCCAAGTATGTCTGGGGTAGCTGAAATCATGCAAAAGAAGAGCTTTGTGGTAGGGATGCACCGAATCCACTATTTTGGATTCGGCCGAACCCCCGAATCCTTTGTGAAAGATTCGGTCAAATACCGAACCGAATCCGAACCCTAATTTGCATATGCAAATTAATGGTGGGAAGGGGAAAAAACCTTAATTCCTTGTTTTGTGACAAAAAGTCACGAGATTTACCACCCACCCCTAATTTGCATATGCAATTTTGCATATGCAAATTAGGGTTTGGATTCGGTTCGGCCAGGCAGAAGGATTCGGCCGAATCCTGCTGAAAAAGGCAGAATCCTGGTCGAATCCCGAACCGAATCCTGGATTCAGTGCATCCCTACTTTTGTGGTTTCAGGCCCCCATTTTACAGTAGGTCTCTCACTTACTGAATAATGCTCTGTAATGGATTTGTGATAAATGGTGCAATTATATTGGTGAGCAGCTCCCTAAAAAAAAAATAGACCGCTAAGTAACTGCTTTACAAAAACTTGACAACCAAATCCACGTCTTAAGTAACATTGCAATGGGGACAGCATAGTTAAAGTGCTGCCTTTGTCTATATATCTCTGTTTTACAGCTACAGTATGAATAAGGTAAGTGTGGCATCTTTTACATCATTTCTGTGTTTCCATGGGAATCTGGGAGCTGGAATAATTATTCTTGGAATAACGAATAATATTTGTTAGAGTTATCGTTACTGGTACATATTTATTTTGAAGATTGTGTTGCAGATGCATTATTTGTCACTAAAAGCTGGATGCAATATAAAAATAACTTTAGAAAGACTAATTGGCACTCTGGCAGTTGTTGACAAGCTGACCCTTTGGCTTGTGCTCTATGTCCTTTGACCTGCACTAAGCGTGTGCTGTGTTGTTATTAATTATGTGAACATTGGTCTTGGCATAGCACATTACTTGCTTTTATTCCACAATATATAAACTACTTTTTTCCTAAAGCATAACGTTCAGAACTTCTTTAGTTCATGTTTGCATTTTATCTAGTCCTGTGTATTTATGATTATCAATATAGGAATCCTTGGGGGAATAAAAAAATATTAGGACCATGTCATTATTTGCTTATCTGTCTATAGGGCACATATTTTCTTTCTTGTTTTTTTCCCCCCACTGGTCCGTTTTCTTTATATAGTCTTTTTGTTTTATTTGTTTTGTTATTTTAACAGAAACTTTTAGTTAAAAAGAACTTTCCCTAGTTTTGGCCCATTTGTAAGTCCAAGGGAATCGGTGCACAAATAGCTGAGAAGCCAAGGGGAGGTAGAGGTAGGGGTAGGTGATTGGGTAGTGGTTTGCCTTTGACACCCATAACCTCAGGCCCGTCACTGCCTATATGCTTTCAATCATCCTCTCATAATAATTAACAAGTATATGAGATTAACATGCATTTCTTTGCTTTGTTATGATCTCCGAGTTCACACAGGCCTCCGACAGTCTTACTACATGGGCCCCTTCACCAGATGTTCTAGCTCCTTCCTCTGCAGACATCTCCCTCAAATTGCACCAAGACATGTGCCTCTTCCTCATACTCTTAGTTCCGCCCTATGTTTCAAGGTAGCAATACATCTATAAGATCTGTTGTTCAGCCATTCTGGTTTTAAATTCAATAGGGTGAATTCTGGGCTATATTTGTCTTGTAGTTATTATTAATTTAAATGTTACGCCAAAATGATAAAAATGTATTGTAGCTCCACCAAATCTATAGTGTATCTCTATTTCTTTTGTTAAAACACCAGCATAGTGGTGCTGCTTCTGGATACATTGTAGAGAGGCTTACCAGACATATGTATACACAGGTTGTACCGTTTAAAATACACTTCTAGTACCTTTTAAAATACACTTCATTAAATTATTAATGAAAATAATTTAAATTGTTACAAATGATTTCCTTGTTTTCTATAATAATAAAACAGTACCTTTTACATGAATCCAAACTAAATGATCTTAAATCTATATTTAATTTAAGGCAATCCTATTGTGCTTATACAATGGTTGAATGATTTTTGTTAGGTTTATAGCAGGGGTGTCCAACCTGCAGCCCAGGATGGATATGAATGCGGCCCAGCTTGAACTTCCGCCAATCCAGTAAACGTCATGTTGCAATGTCACAGACAGAGAGGGTATGTACACGGTCGCTAATTGTGTGCATGTTTGCTTTAAATTTTACATGGGGTGTGCGGTGTGTGGCTTCCTAGAGCAGGAAAAGCAGTTAACAAGTGAGCGTTCGGTTACTTACAAAGGCAGGTAAGCATTCTTCACCGGTATCGCCCGCTATGCTAGGGATATATGCAGCGCCTATATTTGTGACCAACTTTTTTCAAGAATGAACACACTTACCTAGGTATTCTTACCTAGGGTCGAATATCGAGGGTTAATTAACCCTCGATATTCGACCGTCGAAGTAAAATCCTTCGACTTCGAATATCGAAGTCGAAGGATTTAGCGCTGTTCCTACGATCAAAAGAATAAATCCTTTGAACGATTCGAAGGATTTTAATCCACTTAGGGGCACATTTACCTAGGGTCGAATATCGAGGGGTTAATTAACCCTCGATATTTGACCATCGAAGTAAAATCCTTCGACTTCGAATATCGAAGTTGAAGGATTTAGCGCTATTCCTATGATCGAACGATTGAAGTAATAATCGTCGATCGAAGGATATTACTTCGATCAGAAAATTGTTAGGAAGCCTATTGGGACCTTCCCCATAGGCTAACATTGGCCTTGGTAGGTTTTAGGTGGCGAACTAGGGGGTCGAATAATTTTTTAAAGAGACATTACTTCGACTATTGAATAGTCGAATAGTCAAACGATTTTTAGTTCGAATCGTTCGATTAGAAGTCGAAGGTCGTAGTTGAAGGTCGAAGTAGCCCATTCGATAGTCGAAGTAGCCAAAAAAAAACATTCAAAATTCGAACTATTTTTCCTCTATTCCTTCACTCGAGCTAAGTAAATGGGCCCCTAAGAGTAAAATTAGAACCAAATTATCTAATGAGCACCTTGAGAATTCACTGAGAATTGCAACTACTTCCATTAAATCAGATATTGATACATTAATTTCTCAAACACAATGTCAAAAATCCCACTAGGTTTATAATACCCTCTTTTCTTTTACTTTTACAATAAAATAAATCAAAAGTTAGTGTTTGTGTGTGTGTATTTCGAGTGTGGCCCCAGAACATTTTTCTTCTTCCAATGTGGCCCAGGGAAGCCAAAAGGTTGGAAATCTAATCATGGTTAAGCACGCTTTAAAAACATGAAATCAAGGCACTGTATTAGTTCTGTACCAGGAGTTTGACATTTAATAATCCTATTTTGGAACAGGCTTTGCCAGACCGAGTTCAGTAAGCACAAATAAGCCTAATGATCGGCAAAATGGTTCTCAGTTTAGTACTCAAGCAATTAGCTGAGACATGTAAAGTACATTTGGGTATAGTTATACACAGTTGGCTCAAATGGCACGACGGATTGGCTGATGCTATTAAAGTAGAACTAACAGTGTAAATGCAAATAGGAAAGCTAACAGGAATTCACCATAGGAAGTTCAGTTGATTATCTTCTGCTAAGAATTTTCTTGAACTTGCCCTAATTAATCATTACATGTAGTCAGCCTGTCATCATACAGTTAATTATCAAAGACTCTGTATTTCAGACAGCAGGGACTCTTTCCTTTGTTGCTATGGAAACATACGCAACAGCAACTACTAGCTAAAATTATAGAATATATTATGTTCTGAGCAAATCAGAATTTGACAGAGAGTAAACCTTCTGGGGTGTTTTAACATCCTATAAAACTTCAACACTGAATTAAGTTTAATAATCTCAATCTAATAGTTACCAGTCTATTCAACATAACCATTTTGATTCTGCATTCATTTTGCCCACCAAGTAAATAATAAGGGGGGAATGCAGTTTAAAATTGCAAAGAATTAGGGATGCACCGAATCCAGGATTCATTTCGTGATTCAGCCAGGATTTGGCCTTCTTCAGCAGGATTCGGATTCGGCCTAATCCGCCTGCCCGGCCGAACCAAATCCGAAACCTTCTGGGGTGTTTGACCATCCTATAAAATGTTAAAACACTTAATTAAGGTTAAATGTGTTCCTTTTGTTAGGGACTGTTTCTTTACAATCTAATAGTTACAACCAGTCTATTCAACATAATCGTTTTGATTCCGCATTCATTTTGCCCACCAAGTAAATAATAATGAATTCAGTTTGGGATTCGGCCAAGATTTGGCCTTCTTCAGCAGGATTCGTCTGAACCAAATCCGAATTTGTATATGCAAATTAGGGGCAGGGAGGGAAAAACAGGAAGTACATTTTATTTCTCCTTCCCAACCCTAATTTGCATATGTAAATTAGGATTCGGTTCGTTATTCGGCCAAATCTTTCGTGAAGGATTCGGGGGTTCGGTCGAATCCAAAATAGTGGATTCGGGGCAACCCTACAAAGAATAAAAGTTTGCATTTCGCAATGTAATATTCTTCATTAGACTGTTATTGCATTGCAAATTTTAATTGCACACTTTTAAGAAGTGCTTGAGTAAATATAATAACTTTTTCTGTAAGAAGTTTTATTAGATCCACTGCACACTGTAGCAGACAATAAAATCTTTCGTCCACTGTCGGAAGTGGTCCCTAAACTGTTTTCGTGATCACAAAAGCTATATTAAATTTGCGCAAAGGACAATTTGTTCGAGCAAAGGCATACATTTTCGCATTGTGGATAGTTTTTCCGTTACCGACTTTTATTACATTCTGCCATAAATGTCTGAACTGTAAATGCTGCTACTGCTGATAGGGTCAGTACCTGACATTGGGATACACACTGCAGATATATTACTCTATTACAAGCAAAGAATATTACAACATTTTGCATATTAAAAAGACACTGAATAGAGCGGGAATATAGAATTTGACCATATTTGTGTTTTTTTATTTTAATAGTCTGCTTTATGACCTGACACAGGAATAAAAAGGCAGAGTTGGTTGGACAGTCGGGGAATGTATAGGTGTGGGTCAACACGCTGTGTGACATGTGATGTAGTGACTGTATCGAAAACCCTAGAGTGTAGTGTCACAGGTGAGAGTTACCAGATCGGCAGTTATATTAACTGTAATACCAAAGCGGTCATTTATTTAATCACTTGTAAAATACAATATGTGGGCTGCACGATGAGAAACCTAAAGAACAGGATTAGAGAGCATTTGAACACCATTAAATCCGGAAATGATGCGACACCGGTATCGAGACACTTTAGAGAGTGTAATGGGAGTGACATAAAATCTGTATCGGTGCAGGGTATAGAGAGGGTCACATTGGGCCCAAGAGGTGGAGATCTGCAGAGGAAATTATTAAGGGCAGAGGTAAAATGGATTTATAAATTGGGCACTAGACACCCAAATGGCTTGAACTCGATTTTTGATATAAGCTGCTATTTCTAATGAATAGGTGGAACACTATTCTAAATGTAACAAAATCGCTATGAAGTAACAAATAGTGGAAACATTGTCGAATGGATTTGAGATTATAACTTGGTAACCGGAGCAAACAGTGTATTGGAAATTTAATTAAACAAAGGTAATTTAAAGTAATGGACAGCTAGAACAGACTTGGTGTAATTGGGATCTATATTTTCTATAATATCTAGATGTATAAATAATATTAATTTTAATTATGGGAATTGAGAATTAAAAATTAAAATTTAAACTGCATGATTTTTCAAACCTGTTACTTAGGATTGTTTGCTTTTAGAGATATGTGCATGTGCATTTTGTTGTTTTTATAAGGAAAAGAAACACTGTTGTTAAAATAAAGAAATAAGGGGTTAAAATGCTGAAGGGGTTAAAATGCTAAATAAAGAGGAGTGTTTAATTTTAAAAGGGATATATAAAGCATGTGTGCAATATGGTCAGGAGGTCTCTGATGAAGTGCAGTGACACGAAACGCGTCAGACCTCATGGCGCTATGTGAAAGGTGTACCAAGATGTTTACTGAATAAAGAAAAAAATTTTAAACTTTAAAGTGGAAATAAGCGATTTGTTTTGAAAAGGATCCCAGAGTGCGCGGTCTGAACGACTTACCTGCAAGCTGAGGTCATATGTGGCCTAAGCTAATGAGCTCCACAAAAGGGGCCTAAGCTAATGAGAACATTGCACAGTGGTGCAAGCCGCATATGTTAATATGACTGTACAGGTATGGGACTTCTTATCCAGAATGCTCGGGACCTGGGGTTTTACCTTTCCTGGACCTTTCCTTAATTTGGATCTTTATACCTAAAGTCTACTAGAAAATCACGTAAACATTTAATAAACCCAATAGTCTAGTTTTGCTTCCGATAAGGATTAATTATATCATAGTTTGAATCATGTACAAGGTTCTATTTTATTATTACAGAGAAAAAGGAAATCATTTTTAAAAATTTGGATTATTTGATTATAATGGAATCTATTGAAGATTTCTGGATAACGGGTTTCCGGATAACGGATCTTATACCAGTATATGTTTTCAGATGAGCATTGCTAGACAAGTGACCTTTCTGGTTCTTTAAAGTAATGATGTCAGAGAGTGAAAAATATAAAGATGTGTATCACTGAACATGTGCTATCTTCCAGAAAGTCTTGCAGTATAGTCTAAAATATATATTCACATCTTCCATATAAGTGTAGCTTTTAGGGTCCAATGCAGATTGAATATAATTGCAACAATCCTGTTCAAAACTATAGCCAAGTAGCTCTTTTCTAGAATGCAAAGACTTTAGCTATTGAGGGCTAAAGCTAATAAGAAATGAACCATTGTCTCAGATGGTGGAAAAACACTGGCAAAAGCCAGATATCCATCCTCAAACTGTCCAGTTGGGGAAAGTACTTACCGGAATGGCACCCATCTGTCAGTGAACACACAGGGTGAATTTCAGTAAAGTTTGTCTAGAATCCAATAGATTATTTTTTTTAAAAAATCAGTAACAATGAACATAATTTATGTAAAGAAAAATAAAAGTTCTTTTTACTTAAAAAACTGTAAAAATTACCACTCACTACTTATTGATAAACAATGTTCATTATTATTGCTCATTGTTTACTGAAATGAGGACTTTTTAGAGCACCTACGTTGTGTAGGAAGCTGTCAAATTCTGTTTCAATTTTAGGCGATTTGGATAACAAACAACAGGTGGCATTGCATTTCAAATTCATTTGTATGTGGCAGCTTGATATCTTTGTTTGCTCTGCTGGAACATTTTCCTCATTCATAATTTCAAAGTAGTGTTTTAGAAAAAAAAAAAAAGTTTAAATATGCCTTGATTTGTTTCTGAACTAGGTTTGATGTGTCCATATACACTATTCCTTATTATAAGGGAAGGAGATGTTTGCTGCTGCTTGACTTCTCTCAATTTACTTATTTTTTAAAGCAGAAAGTATGTTAAAGATTATCTTTGTGGCAGTGATACTTTCACTTTAAGTAATATCTAATAGCTAAATTGAGGTTATTGGGAATTAACGTCACAGAATCCTGAACATGGTCCTTTAGAAATAATGCATGAAGTATAGTATTATTAACAGAAGTTGATGGCTCACAGCAAAGTAGGAATAAAGGCAGGCAAGTGAATTCTACCAGAGGTCACAATCACTTTATGGAATATTTAATAACTGAATAATTTATCATTGATAGCTTGCGTAAAGTTGAGAAGAGCAATAGAAGAAAATGTCTGACTTTCCATCTATGGTTTCGCAGTGCTTTAATAGTTTTCAGAACCAACACAAATGCCAGCATCCCTCAGCATATTGCCCTTCAAAGGAATGGTATTTATACAGTTACAGTTTTAGATGGTCACTGTCAAAGCAGGACATTCTGCATGCTAATAGAATGGGGTGTATAGCTAAAGATGTTGTTGGACTTAGCAGAGATGTGTAATGCTGTAAAGTTCTATAGGAAAAGGTTACATGATAATAGTTTCATATGAATCTTATAACACCACAATGACTAACTAAGATGTTACTCACTGAACGTTTCAAAACATACGAGTTTCTTTTTCATACTAATTACAAAAAAACTCTAATATACAGAATTCTGTACACAGGTCAAGTGACAAAAAGGAAAATTATATAACATATCAACTAAGGGACAAGTAGAGACATACATATGTGAAGTTGGGCTCAGAAGAGAGCTAGACATGGTATAAACTAATCAGATCAAAGTAACTAGACAAATTAGAGCTATGGTATGAAATGGATCGACTGGACATGTCTGTTCACGTCACAGATTGTGTTGTTTTTTTTTAATGTTTTAAATTCTAAACAACTTTCTAGTGTGTATTCATTAAAATGCTCAACAATGTTAAAGTTGAAAGCAGTAGATTAGGAGATTGGAGGGAGATAACAAAAACTTAGTAAGTGGCCAGTTAGAAATGTAGATCTTGTAGAAGATGTCACTTATTCAAAAAGGGAAGCTGAAAACACAGGGACAAATAAAACTCATAGAAATAAGAATTTGCTTTTAGAAAACTCTAGCCAAAAGCCATGCATGCTCATTTTTTTTTTAGCCAAATAGACGTCAACAAAATGTCCAAAACTGCTGTTAAATATCTACTGTGGCAGTCAGGCTTGTCCAGGTGTTCATCAGGTTGTAAAGTCCTGTGTGCAAAAAAAAAAAATTACAAATATTTTGTGTAACTGAAAGTGTCCCTGCAAAACATTTACTTTAAGGTTCTTGATTGTGAAACAACAGAATTGAATATTTTTTTAAAAATTCAAAATGTCATGTTGCAGAACTAGAGAATTGTACCACAAACAGTGTCTGTACTTGAAACATTTCACTTTAAGTGTGCAAAGCTCTATCTCATGGTGTTGCAACATCAGCTACAGATTCCTCAAATCATCACAGTTAGACAAGAGCTTTATGAACCTATTGTCCTGTGCCTTCTGCACCGTTAAGATTCATGACAATCTAAATGACTGGGTCCATGCTGCTTAATCCAGTCTCAAATGATACTACATAAAGTCTTCCTTTTTGACATTTTCTTTTTCTTCCTTACACCAGACACATCTAGCAATTAGTAAGAACTAAATATATATGATTTTTACATCTTGCTGAGGACAATGTTTATTTTCACCTGCCACTGATTTTTTGACAAGGAAAAATGGTGGAAAATCTCAAGATGAAATACATCAAGAAAGATTATAATGTTAGAAGCGCTTCTGTGAATATCTATTAACAGGGAAGATGAATTCTCTCACAGAAAATGATGCTTTATTCATAGATTTTGCTTGGTAACTAGATAATCTAAAGCTGATTGGCATTACCATTTCATTTTCATATTGACCTCATGGGGGAAAATAGGACACCCTTGATGGTAATGTAATTTACTTTTTAATACAAATCTTTAAATTGGATGGAAATATGGTCCTTTTCTTTAATTTAATTCAATAGACTGCGGCAAAGGTTGGAGTTTTTTTTTTTTTGGTCCTGTTTTTTATTTTATTTTTTTCTATTATTATTCTTTCATCTGGTATTTGCTTTAATATGTGAGTTTATTTAACCTTATCTGTTCATAATCTGTGTAGTTCAGTAAAACAGTGGATGAAGCCCAGTGCAAATTTCCAGTGGCAGAGCATCCAAAATCAAACCCTGGGGAGATAAAATCATAAACATCCTAAATCATTAGTAACATTAAACCAGCAGATTTGTATGGGAGCTCTATGCAGGTGTAACCGTAAAACCTGAAACTTTTATTATGGGTTTCAACTATTGTTTAAGCATAAGTAATTTGCCATAGTCTATAGTATTTATGAGCTTTTAATCCTCTTGTCATCTGCAAGAGTTAGTTACTGTATATTTTATAGCTTTTTGTAAATACTGCCAAGAAGAGAATCCCTTCTAGCAAGCTGTTGGCATTATCGTTCCTAAGTCCTGCTTATGCGGATGGATTGAGCAGAGCCATATACAGTTGGCAGAGAGGAAACGGTGCAGGTTTTATCAGTTTACCTATATTAGTGCATTCTAACTGGAGGCCTCCCCAAGGGCTTCATATGGCCCTTTAAACACATATTTATGGCTCATACTCTTCACAGGTGCTACAGAGATTTTTTTTCATGGCATGATTATTTTACTATCCCAGCTCACAAACATGAAGAATACTAGAAGTGCTGAATTACAATTACTGAAGAGTGCATACATTATAAATCAGGTTGGTGCAGTTACATTTTATGATTAGAAAATGCTAACAGGCTCCACATTATGATACCTTTGTGATGGTTAGAATTGTAATGGTTAAGCAAATTTGGCATGCCATATATAATGGGCATGGCATCTTTAGGCTCCTTTTAATTCCAAGTGATAGAGCCATCTAGTGGAAATTAATGTTCAGTGTTAACTATGAACAGCGTCGTTCTTGCACATCCATTATTTCGATAGTTAAAGATGTCAACAAGGCATTTACTGTAGTCCATTGTCCTCAAAAGTGTTAATATGGGAAACATTTTGTCAATGTCTTATTTTTGTGAATGGGTGTAACAGATAAGAAATTACATTTTCTGCCCAACATGTAATGGGACAAAATAGTGTTTATAGAGAGGCACATCACTGTGCTGTGTAATGAATGCATGGATAGAAGTAATAATTAGATGACTGACACAAGGCTTGCTTGCAGGGAAACCCTTGCTTTAATTCAAAAGTGTGAAAGATGCTTGAGAAAGGGGCGTGTCCCCGAAACTTTGCACTTCCGCACTTTTGAACTAAAGCAAGGGTTTCCCTGCAAGCCAGCCTTGTGTGCCGGTATCTTTGTTTCTTGACTCAATTTGGAGGTTGCCGTACCCTCTATTACTGAGCACCAGGCGTTATCTTCAGGAGATTGCCGTGGGTGTGCGCCTGCTCTATCTTGTTCCAGTAGGACTTGCTGGGGGTCATTTATAAACTTCGCGCAGTGCAGATTGGTTTGCAAAGTGAATATATTTGCCCTGCGCATGGTTATATTTATAAATCTGAATAAGAGGGTGCAAACAGAATTGTGAATTTTTTTTTTTCACAATGTGAAGGTCTATAGGAGCTTTTTAAATATGTCACAATTTGCAAATTGTGAATATTTATATGCACACTCTGTGACTCAATTATGCCACAACTTTGGTGGCGAATTAAATATTCGCAAAACAGTTTTGCAAACTGTAAATTTAAGTTACTGTGAATGCTATTTTCATGCACAACAACCTCGCACATTGGGTGCGCTCACGCAATCTCTAGTTTCATTTGCTCAACATTTGTGGAAATTTATTCACAATGCGAAGTGCAAAAACCGGAAAGACAGGCACAGCAGTGCAATATACTTGTGTTCAGGAAAAAACATGCGCAATACAACCATTTGCGAAAAATATGCGATGTGCAAACTTTATAAATGACCACCACTGAGTTCTACTTTAAAAATCATAGCAATATCTTAAATGTGTGATTACATATGTGGTTATTAATGTGTGCTCACTTGTGGCCGGTTTAGATTTTATATGGTTTTAAACCATGTATAACTACTACCTAAAAATCTAGGAACTAACCATCTAACCTCCCAGAACTAATCTCAGTGTTTAAAGGCATACACACTTCATGTCTGTAATGTTACACTTAACCTGTGCCATACCAAAGCACAGTCTCCTTAAAAGGAAGAGGAAGAAAGGAAATCATAATGAGGTGCACATTCTGTAAAATAATATGTATAGACATATCTAGTGAGCTGATTTATCAAAAATCTAATTTGTGAGATTTTTCTACTTCCAATAAACTCACAATTAAAAAAACTCAAATATTTGCTGATTTATGAAAAAATCAGAATGTAAAAAACTTGATTGAATATAATCATAGACAAAAACTGAAATACCTTAAATTTTCAAGAGTTTTCAAGATCAAAAAAAATTAATAATCTCAAATTAAAAAATTGGCTCGAATTTGACATAGGACAACTCGCCAGCTTTTAGATGCTGAATTTTTACATTTGAATTTTTCAAGTTTTTTGTGCTTAATAAATACCAAACATTTGAGTTTTTGGAAATCTAATTCAAATTTGTGAGTTTTTGTGCAAAAAAATTTGAATGGTGATAAATCACTAAATGTGGCTAACAAAATGTGGCTTGGGGTACAGTAACTGTTGATATTTGTATAGATTTTAAATACACCGGATAAAGTTTCAGTAGAACAAACTATAAGGCTGTAAATAGAATGAAAGTAAGAACACACGAAACAGCTGTATGAGTAGTCAGAATAAACTGCTTTCAGTAGCAGTTACATTTACAAATAGCTTTAATATCATGGACGAGTTTTAATAGAAAGACATTCTCTTTTATTATACAAAATATAGGTAGACATTCCTTTGTCTTCTGGTGTACATTCCCAGTGTTTTCCCAGAAGCCCACAGCATTTTAACTGCAGTTTAATTTTGTGCTTTTTGTCTTAGAGCATGGCACCGCCTTTTATTAACCATTGACCATTGAGGTAGGTGCTACATCATCAAACAAAAAGTGACAGCCTGCCCTGCCATTGATGTATCACCTAGTGCAGTGATCCCCAACCAGTGACTTGTGAGCAACATGTTACTCTCTCCGACCGCTTGGATGTTGCTCCCAGTGGCCTCAAAACAGGTGCTTATTTTTGATTTCCTGACTTAAAGGCAAGTTTTATTTGGAAAAAAAACACATGTACTGCCAAAAAGACCCTCCTGTTGGCTTTAAGTCCACAAAGGAGCTACATATACTGAAACAAAGGCTTATTTGGAAGCACCAGGAACTTTTTGCATGCTTATGTTCTCTCCAACATTATTTTACACTTGAATGTAGCTCACGAGTTAAACAGGTTGGGGACTCCTGAACTAGTGTATGTGCTTCTATGTAAAAAAAATAGCTTGCATAGCATTGAGCTTTTTGCAAATCAACCTTAAACTCTGAAAAAACTGTCATCGAAAGGGTTTAAGGAGAAGGAAAGGCTAAAATGAAGTAAGCTTTATCAGAAAGGTCTATATCAAAACACCAATAAACCCTCAAAGTAATAGTCCTCTGTCAAAAGAAAAACTGCATTCCTGTCCTTCTATTGTGTATACATGGGCTTCTGTATCAGATTTCTTGTTTTCAGCATAAACTTCCAGGGCTAGGGCTTGAACGTGCTCAGTTTGCTCCTCTCACCCCCTCCCTCCTCCCCTCCCTGCTGTAATCTGAGCCCAGAGCAATGAGTGAGCAGGGGAGACTCAGGCAGGAAGTGATGTCACACCAAGCTAATATGGCAGCTGCTATATTAAACAAACAGAGAGAGCTTCTAGAGCTGTTTACTCACGTATGGTAAAGCATTCTGCAGAATAAATATAGAGTTGTACCTTGTTACATAGTTATTTACATAGTTAAATTGGGTTGAAAAAAGACAAAGTCCATCAAGTTCAACCCCTCCAAATGAAAACCCAGCATCCATACACACACCCCTCCCTACTTTTAATTAAATTCTATATACCCATACCTATACTAACTATAGAGTTTAGTATCACAATAGCCTTTGATATTATGTCTGTCCAAAAAATCATCCAAGCCATTCTTAAAGGCATTAACTGAATCAGCATCACAACATCACCTGGCAGTGCATTCCACAACCTCACAGTCCTGACTGTGAAAAACTCCCTACGTTGCTTCAAATGAAAGTTCTTTTCTTCTAGTCTAAAGGGGTGGCCTCTGGTACGGTGATCCACTTTATGGGTAAAAAGGTCCCCTGCTATTTGTCTATAATGTCCTCTAATGTACTTGTAAAGTGTAATCATGTCCCCTCGCAAGCGCCTTTTTTCCAGCGAAAACCACCCCAAACCTTGACAGTCTACCCTCATAATTTAAGTCTTCCATCCCTCTAACCAATTTAGTTGCACGTCTCTTCAATCTCTCCAGCTCATTTATATCCCTCTTAAGGACTAGAGTCCAAAACTGCACTGCATACTCCAGATGAGGCCTCACCAGGGACCTATAAAGAGGCATAATTATGTTTTCATCCCTTGAGTTAATGCCCTTTTTTATGCAAGACAGAACTTTATTTGCTTTAGTAGCCACAGAATGACACTGCCCAGAATTAGACAACTTGTTATCTACAAAGACCCCTAGATCCTTTTCATTTAAAGAAACTCCCAACACACTGCCATTTAGTGTATAACTTGCATTTAATCTATTGGCAATAAACTGCTTCAGTAGTTTTCCTTCTCCTTTAAAAGGTAAAATAATTGGATAACATCCATAAGCAAGTATGTGTTAACATACATTTACTTTGTCTGACCTTAAATGAACTGTAAAATAGCTTTTGTAGTGTTTAGTGCATCTATTTGCATCTGCCATTTTTCTTGCTTTGAAAGAAACAATATCCAAAAAAGCACAAGTTTTGAAGCCCCCCTTTTACATTTAAATATGCAATGTAATGTTGTTTTGTGACCACAGTAGGCATAGCTGCTTTATACCTTACTGTCTATTTGCACAAAGAATTGAAAGGAAAGATGAATAAAGCTCTGTTTCTCTTTATAATCTCACTGGTGTCTTGTGGATGACTGGTATCTCTGGAAAAATTCATTTGGATTGCTATGCTCATTCCATTCAGGAACTTTGGCGAAGACACTTTTCATGGCTTATTGCACGGGTCCCTGAGGGCACCTTTGGAAGCATTAAACGTTTTGAGAAACATTTGTTTCCTTGTGATACTTTGCCTTTAATTGAAATGTAGCATATTCCAGCTGTACCCGTCTTTTTAGTGTAGCAAGGGCAATTGATCTCTATAATGTGTTTGCACCTCAGTGGATTTGCAGAATCGGGGATTTGCATTCAGCATCTTACATGTGGCAGCTGGGAAAAGAGAGGCTTCATTAATTAGTGCCGCAAGAAATCATTTTCTAACAAGCCTGTGCACCATTTCAGTTGTCTGCCGCAGTAGACAGATCACTTCAACTGTTTGTATATTTATCTATATTCTGCTTCATACCACGATTACATCTGTTTGTTGTGCAAAACAACTGTCTGAAAGAAGCTTCACCAAAAAGAATTCCATTATGCTTGCAACTTTCACCATTCCTGCTAGAGGAATTACAGCTCCCAGTATCTACTGGAATGGAAATACTGGGAGTTGGAGATATGCAAGTGTGAAGGCTGCCTGTCCCTTGGGTTATTGCATTATTTTACACATACACACAAGGTAGTTTCAGTTCAGAGGTTTGAGGAAAGCATGTTCAACATCTGTTTTCAATGCTACACAAAGAGTAGTGTTTGCTATGCTGCTTGCATCCTTCTCTTCTATTTTTCATTTTCATTTTGAACAGTTTTCAGTTTTACACAATGGTTATGCAATACTTTCTTACTAAGTACTGTATGTACACTCACAAGCACCATTATATCAATAATGTTCCACTCAAGTACAAAACACTTATCGAGTTGTGTGAGGTGTTAATGTTTTATGCTGATCCTAGCTGAGTTATATGATCTTACTACATCCTAGTAGTCTGGCTCATTTTATACACTAATACAAATACGTAGGAAGCACTACTCACACTTCTCATAGGTGTTGATGTACACGGTGGTGCTTTTCCTAGACATATAGTCACGTCATCATATAGCCGAAAATTCAAAGAAAAGTAGCACTTCACCACTACTTGCTGTGCCTTTATTAAGCCAGATTTGCCACATAAAGTATAGAACAATGTTTCGGGGGTCTACATTTCTCTCTGTCAGGTTCAAAGAGCTGCATAATGTTTCGGCGCTATATAAAAATAATAATTCTGGCAATATAGCAATGGACTTAAAAAAATAACTAAATATTCACAGTTTCTTTGCTATTCATCATAGTTCAGAAGCTGATATAAATGTATCTTTCAGGTCGTTTAAACCTCTTCACTACTTATGACAGTGACGTAACTTCAAATTTGGACCCCAAAATATTGGAAAGTTTTTACTTTTTTTTTTGAAATTGCTCATTAATTAGGACCTCACTGAGCCCTTTACACTCCTGCCCTCCCCATGCAGCTGCAGTTCTTCTTCCATTGTATTTACGCCCCTTAGTAGTGATGAGAGAGAAATGTCAACTAAATTAACTTAAAGGGGTTGTTCACCTTTGAGTTAACTTTATTTGTGGTTTTGGAGTTATTTAGCTTTTTATTCAGCAGCTATCCAGTTTGCAATTTGAGCAATCTGGTTGCTAGGATCCAAATTACCCTAGAAACCATGCCTTGATTTAATTAAGAGACTGGAATATCACTAGGAGAGGGCCTGAATAGAAAGATCAGTAATTAAAAGTACTAACAATAATAACATTTGTAGCTACACAGAGCATTTGTTTTTAGATGGGGTCAGTAAGCCCCATTTGAAAGCTGGAAAGAGTCAGAAGAAGAAGCCAAATCATTCATAACATTATACAAAATAAATGATTTGCTTAGAATCAGCCATTCTATAACATACTAAAAGATAACTTAAAGGCTAACCTCTTCTTTAAACTAGCAGAAAGGAAAATGTATTTCTTGGTTAAGGAGTTTTTAGCTGTGCTATAGCCTATACATAGCCCTACCATGCTCCTATGCCGCCAATATCTTCAAAACACAGCACCTGGACAGCTCAATGGGGGGCTCATATCCCAATGATTGATGTGGAACCTAAGGGGTTGATGATAATAATAATAATGTCTGCCTTTTCTCCCCAGCATAGGTGGGCCAATTACGCGTTGGGGGCAGTGTAGTGACATAAGGGGTGTAGTTACAGTATGTTGCTGAGATTGGCGGCATCAATCTCAGGGAATCCTACCCGGGGCTCAGCACTGTCCTGATTTTTAAAATGTGTATTTGTGGCTGTACTAATGTCAAATACAAGCAGAAACAAACACATTTCTAGATCAGAACGCTTGCACAATGGTTTGCACTGCTACCTTGCATTACTGGGGGTCTTAGGGTAGGACTGCATGGACGTTTTCGGCGCGATCCAACGCAATGCAACAAAACGCCAGCATCAAATCACATGCGCTGGAAATAAGGTAAGTAATGGAAATGTCGGATGAAGTCGCAGCGTTGATCCGATGTGCAGAAAATGTCCATGTAGTCCTACTCTTAAAATCAATTCCAGTTGGGCACTATCTGCAAAGAGCTTGTTTGTTCTTCCCATACTTGTGTGTGTTGTCTCCAGTTTCTCTTGGTGTTCCAAAAACATACAGCCAGGTTAATTGGTTCTTGATAAAACTGACCATAGTGTGTTTGATTGTGATCTGGACCTTCGATTATAAGACTAATGGGTAAGATGTATAATCGCTGTAAAGGGCTGCATAATATTTCAGCGCTATATAAAGATAATAATTCTGGCTAGGTTATAGCAATGGACTGAAAAAAAAGAACTACATAAGCACAGTTTTTTGCTATTCATCATAGTTCAGAAGCTGATATGGATGTAACTTTCAGGTAAATGGTCTAAAATCACAACATAAAAACTGTAAATGTATATCATGATTATTAACATAAATTTATATTGGAATGAAAATTGATGGCCCAGGCACATGATAATTTTGTAATTAATAGAAGCTATTTATAATTCAGTATCTCAGTTATGAAATGATAATTAATGGAAACATTGATGGTGAAGCTAGACATTTGGCTCAGATGCCTCACCTTGTCCTGCCGTGTCACCCCATTTAAGGAGACAATTATCATGAAATTAATACTTTAATATGTTTATTCCATGGTGTGCTTAGAGTCATAAGTTAATAGTATTACTCTAGAAAGTTGTGTTTTGCTTTACTAATATATTTAGGCCACATTTTGTGATTTTTGAATGATTATTGCTATGTAATTTGTTTTTATAAAGTGCCAGTGCAAACGATTTACAGAATTGTCAAAAGGAACACTTTCAGTGCAGTGCAAAACTCATTTAGTTAGAACAGAGACACAAAAATGATAATCTCATATCTTTTTTTAATACCATTTGTGACCCCTTGAGGGCAGCAAAGATTTAAGACAGTGGAATAAGCATTGATCTCTGCCATTTGTAGAAAATAACGGATCAGCGGGTGCAAACCTTTCAGCTTTTTACCTAAAGTATGAAGGAAGGGAAAACAAGAAATATTTAACTTTTTCTTACAGCTCACTTTCTGTAATCCTGAAATGGGAAAAAAAAAAGAGTATTGAATGATAATAAAATATTCTGCACTCAGTACTGCCTTCATGTTACAGTATTTGAATACAAAGTATGCAAGCAAGTAAACAGCCCTATAAATATATCACAAAAGGAGCTTGTTACTGGCTATGCTATTTTTTGGCCCTTTATGTTTTTCTTCTCTAATCGGAAAACAAATGCATTTGCATAAAGTTGGAGCTCATGCTCTACCAAAATTGTGGGAAAAAATGCTTTTCAAAATATAAAAAATATGCACAACTTTTGGCCTTATTTAGATGTTGGATATGTATGTTATATCATGGAAGTTAGGAAATCAGAACTCTATGATCCTACATTCCTTTCTAATGTAGAGATATAGTATATGAATGCTTGAACATTATTAGGCATACTATATTCACCTCTGTGCCCCACTTACATCATGTTCTGTGGGTGCAGTCTTGTCCACAGCTTGTCTGTGCTTCACAATAAACAGTTTTAAAAAATAGACACACACTGTGCACCTACCTCTACTAAAATATGTAGGACACTTGCCCACAAGTTTGGTCTGTGCACCCTATTTATTGTTGAAGTTTCAAATATTGCTTGCACTGATCGAGGAACATGGCCCAGATAATCAGACAATGAAAAGCTGGCATTGTCATAAATTATCAGTAATCATAAGTCACACACTGACTCAAATAACTGATCTATTAAAATAACAAAGAAACTCCATCAGCCACAGATGGATATTTGGCCAATGTGGCTGAAAGCAAACAAATAACATGCCGGTGGCCACCTTATTGAGTGCCATAGGTTTACTTACAAACGGTAAAGCTGAGAACTGTAGCATTTGGGTAAATGTTTCCCTTTTGGGCTACAAATTATTATCTGAAGATCAGCTTTCCAAAAAGGAAGAGAAAGTGATATTCGTCATTGCATCTCTTATGCTGCAGTGACATCTGTAGAGGAACATCAGCAAACCTGCCCTTTGCCCCAAGTGCAACATTATACTTTCCTCCCATATGCCCACATGAAATTTAGCACAACTGCCCAGCCTTTGTACATTTACAGATTTGACTTGGGTCTAGGGGTGACAAATGCTGGGGAGTAGCCTTCAAACAAAGGAGTATAAGTAGGGGCTTACACTGTGTTACACTTTACAGGATCTCTAAGATTGTCACAGATTCAGGTGATTGAATGGATTGTTGTTTCCCCCTCTTTGTTTATATCCATTAGCTGGATAACACTAAAATTACTATAGTTTGATATATTTGTGCTTGAAACGGTTATTTGCTTACTAATCTTGCAGTCACCTGATTTTATAGTTATGCAGAGTCACAAGAAATGAAGCAGAGGAATTGGCAGTCATAACATTGATTACTAAAAACTGTACAAAGCTAAATTACATTGCAGTTGGAATTTAGGCAAAAGCATTGCATCATGGGAAAAGTACATGCTATATATTGTTTGGTAATAATAAAAATAATAAAATTTTTGTCTATTCAAAGACTGTATAAATCACATTTGCATATAACTCCTCTAATATTGTTTAAATATATACGCTATGAGTTTTAGAGATTCGATTTCAACAGTCATTTGACACTGGCCGTGCAGCTATAAAGTCCCCCTTACCGATGAGGTTTATTTTAAGAGCTGCAGGTGAATGTGTTGGCATGCTGTGACTGCCCACTTTATTTATTGCTTGGAAAATAAAACCTGAGGATTAAACCTAGCACAGATTTCATAAGTTTCACTACAAATGTTACCTATATCACTTTGAGAAATATGGGCAACTTGCGAAATCACTGTATTTCACCTTCCCTTCTTTGCCTCACAAAAAGCTGTGGCACTCAATAGTCAAAGTCCACAAAACTCCAATTAAGCATAGTCTGTTAAGCATCATGCTGTTGGAGGCTCAGCTGTTATTGAAGCACTTTATGGCTCATGCATACACAATAATGTAGCACTTCGTGCCATTCTGGGGCCATAAAGAAATGTGTTAGAACTGTCAATATTCAGAAATCCCCCTGCTTCACTGTAACGAAATCTCTTTGAAAACCGAAAAATGCTGATTTTTTTTTTTTTCGGGAGGTGGACTGATGTATAATGTATTTTAAAATTGGAACTAAATCTTGTAGTTTTCATAATATTAAATGGCTTATCAGATATTTACTTTCAACCAGGCTGACTGAATGACATACTTATGCTGTGTGGGGTCTTGAATCGACTGTGAACTAACATTAAACACACTGGAAAAACAACTATGCCTGAAAAAAAGGGAAAATGTTGGTAGCTGTGATTGCAAAACTGCTGCTTTGTCCCCTATGACCTGTCTGGTGATGATATGACTCCTCCCATATAAATAATAACTACATCCCTTACATTAAGGACAGGCCCTCACAGTCCCGTCCCCACCCTGGTGCCAACTTCTATGACAGAACTCTGCAAAGGTGCTTGGGAAACAAAGACCCAGGAGCACAAGACAGCAATGAAGGGTATGAATGGGAGATATTTAACTTCAAGCAGGGGAAATTGAATACTATATACAATACATAATCGCATATACAGAGAACACAAATGATTAGCAGAAAATGAAGATAAGCTGTGGCTCATTTGCCAGTGTACTATGTAGTGGGTGACACCGATGGATCTGTCATCAGATAACATTTTCAAATTTGCCTAATTCCCACAATGACCAATATCTATAATACGTGGATTTTGGTTGAAATCACCAGGCTGCCATACATATACCAATTAATTATTACATAGTTAAGTTGGGTTGCAAAAAGACCAAAGTCCATCAAGTTCAAACCCTACAATTGAAATCCAGCCCACATACATACACATCCACGGAAACTATATATACTGTACCAATATCAATATTAATTGTAGATTTTAGTATCATTATAATCCTGGTTATTATGCTTGTCCAAGAAATCATCCAAGCCACTCTTAAAAGCATTAACAGAATCAGCCATCACAATCTCACTGTCCTCACTGTGAAGAACCACCTACGTTGCTTCAAATCAAAGTGGGTGGGAATTGTTTTGTCTACCATGCTACCTGTATTGTGTGCAGGGACATTTTCCGCACTTAAAAGGTCAAGTAAAGCCAAGAGTAAATTTAGCCTTATTTAATTACTATACTCTTGTTCTGCCCTCCTTCTGCAAGTCAGGCAAAGTGCATGCTTAGTGTATGGTTCCAGAATACATGGTGTTCCTACACACTGGCGTATACTGCCCTATAAGACACACTGAGCATCTACTACATCAAGGAGAAGTTGGAGGGGCAAGGCTACATTGGAGGCACCCATATATTCCTTAACTTTACTACTTATGAAATCCCTTCTATTCCCTGTGTGCCCTTAAATATATATCACCAGTGATATGGTTAAATAAAAGTATATCTGTGAGTCAAATGACCTTCATATATTTAAATGTTCATGTCTGTTTAAATTGATATTATGTAGTAATGAATATAAAGTATCAAAGTGTGACATATAATCGCATATTTGATCAGTTCTGCAAAGTGCTCTTTCCCCAAGAAAAGCACACACTAATAAGTCCCAGTGTTCTGACTCAAGACTTCTTTATAAAAGTGCATTTGATTGGAAAATGAATTTTCCAAATCATTTTCTAAACTGGATATAAATCGTTTGCAGTCATTTTCTAGCTACATACACATGAAAATGTTCTGATTTAATAGGAAGCATCTGGGAGTGCTGCGTGCTCATATATACGTCATAAATCAGAATGGCTTCTAACATTGCTGTTATGCATTTCAATCAATATGTGACTGATGGCATATTGTAGTCTCAGTCAAAGGGTGAAGGTTTTTTAGGATTATATTGGGAAAAGTTAAATAGAATATTATGAATTGCCCAGATCGAAAAATATAAGAAAAAACACATTTGGTATCAATCCAGTTTCATGCACTTAAAGGGATCCTGTCATCGGAAAACTTTTTTTTTTCAAAACACATCAGTTAATAGTGCTGCTCCAGCAGAATTCTGCACTGAAATCCATTTCTCAAAAGAGCAAACAGATTTTTTTTATATTCAATTTTGAAATCTGACATGGGGCTAGACATTTTGTCAATTTCCCAGCTGCCCCTGGTCATGTAAAGACACTTTTTAATAACAGCTATTTGTTTTAATGCAGGTCTGGCCATTTCTACGTTTTTTCTTATGCATAAAAGTTTATTATTAGCCTAATGTAACTTTAAACATGGCAATTTGCTAAAGGTCACATTTTCCTTAACCAACAGGTGACTGGAGCACACACCATGGTTATGTATTTAGACTTTTCATGTACTGCATTCTATTGACCTTTATAGTAGCATAGCTTTATGGATAACATTTATTATATGGAGCTCAGAAGTTAAATTTATTAACTGCATACATAGACCCATTATGTCATTCTCACTGCATTCTCACTGGGCATATTTAATGGTCTGGTGGCCGTGTTACTTTAAAGAGAAACAATCCTTACATATTTTAAAATATGTTTAGGTCTTTTTTAAGTCTTATTTAAAGTCTTATATATTTAACAGTTTAGTAGTGTGCTCATTACCACAGCCATATTAGAAGGCAATACTTGAAGACCTAATAGTAATATTGTAGGTAAATGTATGGATGGAACAGACTTTAATATGGCATCTCAATAACAAGGCTTACAATGTATTTCACTGGTAAAAATAGAAAGTGCTGCTAGTCATGCAGAAGAAAAACCTGCTCTGGTTTCATATGGGGCATATTAAACTAGCTGTGTAATTTTGTGAGCAATAGCCAGATTATATAGCATTCTCTTAGCACAGCAACAGAGTTAATGCATTTAAATATATTTGTGAAGTTTCTGCTCTATAATAAACTTTAACCAGTAGGCCTTTTTTAAATCACATGTACAGTAGAAACTCAATTTTACATCCCCTAATTTTAAGTTTTCCCTCATTTTACATTGTTGTTTTGTGGTCCTGTCTATAAAACCCCATCTGAAGTCTCTCCACTTTGCCTCAGAGGGGGAAAAAATCCTTCCTGACTCCAAAATGGCAATCGGACTAGTCCCTGGATCAACTTGTACTATGAGCTATCTCCCATAACCCTGTATTCTCTCACTTGCTAAAAAGCTATCCAACCCCTTCTAAAAGCAAAATGCTCATGAGTACAGCCAGGCAGACTATAATGGTATCATTTAGCAAATCGTTTTAAATGCACAGAAAGAAAAAGCAGAGAAAATTCCCACATGTACTGTAAGAGCCCTTAGTTGGGTCCACCACAATTTATAATCTGTACGCCAGTTTGGAAACCAATCATTTAATTTTCGTATACCACACTATGGGACCTAAATATCATACTGTGTAAAACAACGACAGAAAAAATAATGGCGTAAAATAAATGGCAAATTTGTCAAGTTGTATGTTTCATTTTATGCTGCTCGAACACTGAATTTCACACTATTATTTTATACCACTTCAGACCTTGCATAATCCTTTAAAGTCAATGGAAAATGGGCGAGGGATAACTGAAAATCAATGCACAGATTGAGCAATACGCCATTTTACACAGTGATGCTTGGTGTACTGATTTTGATGAATTTTACTATTGGTATGTTGTTTGTATGTTACTGTGTGGCATGATGATGATGATGATGATGATGATATCAATAGGGATGGAAGATAACAGACATAAGAAAGCTAGTGTATATTTAGGTGACAACCTTTGTATCGAAAGGCAGGACTGGCTGATGAAAAATGGCATCAGGCGGTTACATTTTTTTTTTTAAATTTTAAAATTTTTAGTATACTGTATATTTGGTGAACCTATTGAGAAAAAATGTACAACTATTCATGTTTGCTTTTGACACAGTTTACTGAGCAACGCTTTCCCAGTAAAACATCATTTTAATAACAAAGAGATTTGTAAAATGAAATGTACAGTGTGCAGACTGCTAAAGCTATGTTTTGACGTGTGTCGATGTAGGAAATATGAGTTCTTTGTGTGACATACAATTATAATTCCATGAAAATAGCCCCTGGCAGTTTTTTTGATAAACATTTTCCTCAATACAGTTGAAAATAATTACTTTTCACGTTCTTTACAGAATGATTCAGGTATTCTGGTGGGTGTGGGGCTGGCGGAAGTCAGGGGGGAAAAATATATGAATGTATACACAGACATACATACAGTTGTAAAAGTGAGGTATGGTTTTGTGTTTTCTGAGACGTCAATTAGTTATATGACCCCAAAATGGAGGTGAACTCTTCCCAGCATACATCTCTTTGTGTTCATTTTTCAGGTATAGGGTCATAGAGACAATGACCTTAAAGCAAAGAAGATTATAATGGCACTTCCTTGGAGATGATAGGCAGCCATTATAAAATGAAAAGCACAGTGACACATTAGAATGTATTACACAGGACCCCATTTCTGTTTATATTAATATGTATAATTCACCTACATATCATATGCAGCACTTGGCAGACTCATCATCCTCTAATCTCATGGTGCTTTGTGTTGGTTTCATGGATATAACTAATAGCTTGGCGCTCCTGATATTTTTTCAGTTTCCCTTGCACATCCTATTTTTAGATTTAGAGTTACAATGGCCATTACAATGGCAATGGACTCCAGGCTGCTTTTGGGTTCATTGTTATATTTTTTATTTTATTTGTCAGAAACTTCTTTCAAATAGGCAAGTTGGGGGTTAGAAGATATTGGACATTGTACAAAAAAAATATATTATCCTGCTGCTACTCAGATCAATAAACTTTTTTCCCTACAGCTCTGCAAATGTAGGGTCAGTTTTATCAGGAGCCAATTAATCTGCCTGTATGTTTTTGGAGCATGGGAGGAAACTGGAGTACACATAAGGAAACCCACGCAGGGAGAACATATAAACATCCTGCAGATAGGCACCCTCTAATGATTATAATCTCAAACCTCAGGCCCCAAGCCAACACTTCTTTCAACAACAAAAAATGTACCTGTATGGGGGAATTGCTCTGTTGATAGCTGTGCCAATATCTTTTCTCTTATGCCGGTAGGAAAAAATTAGCATTGTTAATAGCAAAATCCACTGGCAAGTTTTAATAATGAAGTTCCCACCTTGTGATTGTATGCTACATTTGTTTGGTGTGGGTTACTTTATTCTATCCTTTTATCTCGTTCTGCAGATGTATTTTTATTTATTCACATTAAGGTTTATTTGGCATCTCTAGTACAACAAGTGCCCAAACAGCCAAGCAAAGATTGGGGGATCAATGTATTGTTTTGTAACAGAGTTCCAGTAAAGGAGCACATAGGGCAGCTAATAACTAAAAATGCTTCAGGCTCCTGCAGCAGTGAACTGAGATAATTTTATTTTGTCTATGCCAAATATTTAAGCAGCATATTTTACATTAGTTGTAATAAATGGGCACTGACACTCTGCTACATCGCCAGAGGAAGAGGTTCGCTTGGCATCTTTCAAGATTCATCCGTTGAATATATTTCTATTTTGTTGCTATATGCAATTTATTAGATACCTACAGCTATGCTCTATATCCCAGCAGTTCCATTTGTTTGATTAGCACTGTGTTGGTGTGACAAGGCAATCTATCATAGGTAATCGATCTTATTAGTATGGAGATGATATAAACACAGAATGTATTGGTTTAATAGTGCAAGGGGTCAGGTGCTGTACACATTATGGATGTTATTTTATATGCTTCATTCAAAGTCTGCATGGCAAATAAGGCAAGCACAGCAATTTTCCACTTACAAGATATGCTTTCTGACATAGCCATTAAATGGTATTGTATAGTAAATAAAGGCATCCATTTAATATTATACTTTGCTTTCAGCTAAAGACATGGTGCACCCTATATAATCCTTCAGCTTGGTGGCTTTAACCCATAGATTCTACATCATTGCAAGCAAAGTGAGAGTGTGCCAACAGCATAGAATTCCTGTAGCGTTCCTACACCTGATGCTAGCAGGGAAAGGGTTAAAAACAACATTTAACTTAATATAAGTATATATCATTCTAAGTAGCAAAAGTACACATTTTCAACAGTTATTTGTAACTTTTATTCTTTTTCTTATTATTATTAAATGCAGCGTCCTATTACACGGCATGCATGGCATTGTGGGTATTGGCTGGAGGATAGTTGACATATACTACATTGTATCCAGAACCAGAACCTGCAGTGCATTTACATTTTCTTTGATTAGGCAAGTTTTCATTTCTATGTTTACATCTCCTTTAAGTCGTCTCATATATATGATTCTGCACTGTCGTTGATGAAAGTTGCTTAGGAGGTGGTGTAGTAACACAAGGTAGCAAATAGGTCACTACTTTACTTCCTCTATCCCTTCATGTAAACAAACAAAAAAAAAAACCAGCACCCCATGATGGATCCCTATCACTTGACCAATCCCCTCATGCTGCCTTATTTAAAAGAATCCCCGGGTCTCAACTATGCCTTCCAGCAACCTATCCTCAATGTCAATTAGTGGAGCATCAGCAACACATGTTAACCTGTGCTAAGTTTACATTGTCTAGTCCTACACAATGCCCATTCTGCACCCCCTCAGGGAGGCATAAAGCCTCAGAATTCATGTTCTTGCATCAGACCAGTAAGGCTAATTTTTTTTCAGACCTCAGAACCTTCCACTCTGCTAAAAACTTTCAGGGACTTTCCAAGCAGCCTCCCCAAAGTGTTGCTTTTTTCCCACAAATGCTTTTCAGTGTTACTATCCCACACACTACTGTCAGTTCTTGTTTTATATTTTATATTACTTTCATTCAAGAATTAAGTGAACAGTACTTAACAATGTGTTTTGCCATCCTGATAGATAAAACAGACTCTTATTTTTCAAAGATTAGATTTAACGATCTAAAGCAGTTCCCTCTGGTAGAAAAAAATAATGATTAAACCTTGCAAAATTATATTTTTTTCCTCTCTAAAGTGTGCAGCAATTTCATCTTTATGCCTTTTTATGCCTTAAAAGTCACCATAAAGGAGGCTCTCTCAATCTTAGTAATTGTGTTGAATTAATTGCTTTCCAGCTTCTGGTCACTGATCACTCCTTACTTAATATTAATCATAGGTGTTATAATTTCACAGTTGGGTTATCAGAAATAAAGATACAGCAGATAAATTGATTTTGCTGCTAAAAAGTACGGTCTGTGGCTGCTGGTTGTTAATGCAAATGTGCTTCTGTTTTATGTGTTCTGTGTTTCTTACATCAGTTCTGTATTTAAATGAGAATGTTGTCATATAGAAACAGCTGGTGACATTAATACTGATTGTAAAGTCACATAGAGAAAAGTTATAGTAATTTTCTTACATGACCTAGTTAGGAGGCTTTTGCACTACTTTTGCTTTACTCTATTTAATTTCTCAGGTACAACCATTTATTTTGTTTTAATCAGAAAAGTAACTATAAGCTAGGACAATATTTAAAAATAATAGACAAAGTAACAAGCTGAAAAAATCAAGACCCCCTTTTGACATGAGCTCATTCAGTTGGGCTTATCTAGAAAAGGTGCATAAAGACAAACTGAACTTCCAAAAACAAATAGAAACATATATTCAGGAGGAGCACCGCTGTTTACACAGGTCATGAAACTCCAAGGTGACTTTTCATATCCTCATATTTTACACCAAGGGGTATATATTTTATTATAATACACCAGTTTTAGTCAGTATTAATATAAATCAATATGTACCAATTATAGCTGATGACATCACTAAGCACAGTTTATAAGGCTATAATTTATAGTATATATATATATTTTTGCATTATAGCCTTTTAAAAAGTGCTCCGTGTAATCAACATTTATAGACTGTGCGTAACAAGAGCACTTATGTCAAATGACTCATTAAGACTTTTTCTTATGGATTAGTGAGATTAAGTTTTCAAGATTCAAATATGCAGTAGTTGCAAATTGTGGGTTGTTAAATAACTACCATATCTCTCAAGATATTACCCCTTTTTAAATAAAGTAGCTGTACAAATAATTGTAAGTTGTAAATTTGTGTATTAATCAGAATTTGGTTGTCCTTAGTTTACCTTTGTAATTATTTCACCTAGGGTTTTTTTTATATATAAATGTATGTTTTCTATTAGCTGGATAAGAAGTCACCCCAGCAGTTGGGCACTGTAAAGTAATGTATCAGTGGACTTATAATGCATAAGACAAGCTGGAAGCTGTTTTGATGGAGATTGCCTTATACATGTTTAAAAAAAATATATCAAAAAACAGCTTGACAGCCTAGTTTTGATCGCTATTTTTATCTTCCAAAACTCATTTATCTGACAGTATATCCTCCTTTCTAATTGCTTCTCAGGAGACAGCCACTTCTCTTTTCTTAAATAACCCAAGTTTCACCCTGGGAAGATATTCTCTCAAGACTCATTTAAAACTTAAAGTAGAGTCAATAAGAATGTTATGTATAATAGATACGCTATAGGCTTTGTACTATTTATGTTGAAAGGTTTATGTTGTTTAGCAATGTAAAGTGTTTTTTTCCCACTTTCTCTTCACATTGTTTAGTTTAATCCCGTGCTGCAAAGTATCATAATGCATCGTGGAAATCCTTTTTTAAATAATATGCTCTTTTGTTAGCTCACAGGCTTTTAAAATCAACAGTAAATTAAAGACTTAAAACAAGATCTTTTTTGAGAGATATTTAACTTAATTAACCTAACAAGTGGATGATGCATCTTAAAACACAACGCAAAGCAGACTTTACCCTCCACTAATGCTCCGTTATAGGAAAGGCAATTATAACACATATCTTGCTTATTCGGTGTGATTGTATTTCATAGCTATCCCATATATTTACTGAAACATATTCTTATCTTTATAAATTTAAAAAGTCATCCCTTATATGTAATATGTAACAGTGTCAGTGATGTTAAATATAAACCTTTCATTGGAGCTAAAGCATGTCTGCTGAGATACACAACCAAGAATTTGCAGCATTTTGGCCATGACTAGATTACCTTCACTCTACCCAAATGTACCCTATGCAAGGGCAGATTCTATAACCAAACTCACGACTGTCAACATATAAATGCAACAGTTGTTAGTTGTGGTCTGTAATGAGAGAAGGATTATTATACTTTATGTTTACATATTCTGACATATTCTGCAGCACTTTTCAGAAATGATGCATCATTTACTTTAGTCCCTGTCCCAGTGGAGCTCACAATTTAAGGTCCTTTTGACATCAGTGCACACTTCTGTTAATTTTAGCAATAGCCAATTAAACTGAATGTAAGTTTTAGGAGAATAAGAGGAAACCCACACAAGCAGAGAACATAAAAACTCCTTGCAGATAATGCCGGGCTTGAATAGAACTTAGGTCCGAGAGCTACAGATAGCAGTGCTAACCACTGATAACCACCCTGTTCTCTCTTCCATACAGCATCTGTAGAACTCCCTCATTACTACTACTACTACTAATGAGTACCTATGTTACTATATATAGACAATGGGGATAGCAAAGACAAGAAAAAGAAGGTTGGGTTAGGAAATGTCAAAGAGAATACTGGAATCAGACATAACAGGGTAGAGCAAAGTAGGATAAGGGACAAAAATGTAATAGGGGTCAGGAGAGTTTAGATGAAGGCAGAGATGGAAAGATGGAACACGAGATGAGGAAGGAGTAAAGAAGACAGGTAAAAGTAAAGTTAAGAAAAAAAGAGTAGATAAATGGATAAAGAGAAGGATAGTAGTATGTAGGCACTGACTATATGGTTTCCTGCTGGGACCATACCAGTATTACACTGCTGGTACATCTGGAAAAATAAAACAAATGTTTTTTTTTTGACTTGTAAATGTGATAGGGATCATTGACTTTAAGCTCCACAGAGACAGTGCTGTGGAATGTTATGGCCAGAGCCAGATCAAGTGGTACTGGCACCCAAGGCAAGGACATTAGTACTCTGTTAGCTATCAATTCAGGAACATCAAATAAGTCAACCAGCTGAACTATCATGAAAAAATTCTAATAAAATAAAACCCCTTTCCCCCAAATGTGACCTAAACATAAGCCTCTCTCAGCCCTATTTCCACTCTGATTTTGGCACTTATATAAATAATGATAATCTAGTTGCACCACCTCCTCTTTGCATGGTCTCTTTCAACCTACTAAATCTATCTTCATACAGAGATGACATGGAAGAGAAGGCTGTTGGCATCTTTAGTTACAAGAAAAGGCAGACCACGGTTTCCTGGCAAAAAAAACAAAACAAAAAAAAATGCTACTCACAAACAATTGCAGCTAATGAACCGAATGTGTTATTTGTTTTTATCCCACTGAAAACATCTGCTGATATCGCTATACTTCCCTGATTCCAGCAACTGTTGTATTCACCAGTATACACCCAGCTGCACACATACCTGTACCAAAAGAAACTGCTAATATATGTATATTTCTTTGTGTTAATATATTATGAGTAGCGGAGGAAGGGAATATTGCTAAATTTATCACATCCTTTTCATTTTGTTTTCTAACAGTGTCTGTGCCAAAGCAGCAATTCCTTTCCACCCTGTCTACCTTCCAAACATTGAATCCATGTCATTGTGTTTGACAGCTTTCTGATTTCCTTGTCAGATGCAATTTTGTGCTAATCAGATTGCTTTAGTTTAGTGTCAAAGATGCAGGCCATGCATAATATTCTCCAATGTCCACTTGATTGCAGTAAGGCTGAAATGACTTGGGTATTAATCTGATAGAGAGCAGCTCTATTGATATGCAAATAACAATAGGAGAGGTGGAAAGGTGCTAGAACACAATGCGACAGGTGCGTTCTAGAGAAACAGAAACCTGTAAGAAGCGATGCTTTTTTTTCGGTTTCAGGCTTTGCTGATTTTTTGCTATCATTTCCAAAAGCCCTCAACAAGCCTGAATCATTGTAATCAGTGCTGGCTCATTACAGTGCCATTATTAATAATAGACTTGATTAAATGTAACAATGAATTTAAATTTCCTTTTTCCCATGCGTTTGTAGGACGAGTGAAATTTTAATTTAGCCATGAGTTATTCCTTTGTAGGATGGCCGACTCAGAAGGGTGAATAATTTTCGCAAGGATGAAAATAGGAAAGTGTAGGCAACGTTTTGATAATCCTTTGCTAAATTCTATAGAAGAATGGGAAATTGGGTTTACATATTTTAATGGTGCAATCATTTCCCCATAAGGGTCCCATGAGTTGTATCATAATGTCATATATTCACACCACAATATTCATATAGACTAGGGTTCAACTACCCTAGCTTTGCAATCCTCTGGGGAGGAATAAATCACTAGAGACGGAGGCTGTATGGTTCCATGAATTTTCCTCATCAAGTTACTAATTCTGACCCATTTAGAGAGACCACGCTTCTTTATTTCTGGTCAAGTACATAGCACTTTGCTGTTAATCTGTAGCCATCAGCACCATGATTAGAGCCAATGACAATCTGTGTCTTTGTATGTATAAATGAAGCTGTCATGTTGCTTTGTTTTGTTGGACAATCTTTATAAAGCAAAATCCATTAGTACTTTAGGGCATACAAAATATATTTATATAGGACTGCTGTAGCTGTCATTTCCAGTGCCAGGCTCAGCTCCTTTTGTGACTTTTCATATTGATTCCTGTTCATACTCTTTATGGAGGAAGCCTTTATAAAGTGCAAAATATTTGCATGCTCTTTGAATCCCACTGGTTTATATACAGCCGTTGCTGTGTTTGCATGAACATTTTGTAATATAAATGTACCGCAAATAATGCCAATATCACATTTGCAGATGCATAGCCATACTTCTGGGGTAGTGATCATGCTGGGAATTCAAGAAAACAGTTCTTTGGGGTAATTTATAGTCTAGGATCATGCACAAGCATATATTCCTCTTAATGTCCTTTATCTGATTGTATTAAGTAAAAATAAGAATGAGTAGTTTTGGCAATGGTTGTTTGTCATCTGCTCGGATAATTTGAATGCATAATTGGCTGCTCACTAATGCTTCTCTAAAAACAGAACGTCTCTAATCAAATATAATAAGTAGGTTTAGTGCGAAATAAATATATTTTTTGAGATGTTGGAAGCGAGTGCCAGTGAATTAACAATGCTTATGTTTATTTTGCCTCATCTGCTGTCCGCATTCTCTAAAGGGATTGGAATTTAAGAACAAAACTTTAAAGGTGGTCTATGCACCTTTGTGTGGGTCAGTAGTGTTTCTCTGTCTGGGAGCTCTTTCATAACAGAGCAACGGTTTCTATCATTTCCACGTAACCAGTGATGATCCTTAAGCAACAGATGAAGGTATTTTTAAGTTAATATAAGTTTAGGGGATAGCACTCCAATTCACAGTAGGTCTGCCAGTCTGCCTCCTTTAGGCAGCGGTTGTCCCTTTTAGGCTGCTGTTTTTTAAATCCTGTGGTTCTGCAGCTTTGTCTGGAATAGTTTTTTTTTGTACTCTAATGAAGTTAATAGCAATTTTTATTGGTAATACATTTTCCAGATTAAGATAGCACCTAATGAGAAGATTGTACATTTTCACATATCCATTCAGCGCTGCTTACAGCACATTTATCTATGTCAATATAATAAAGTATAGGCCAGTAATTCTGTTTTGAAGAGGGATCCTCTAATTGATTCACCTACTTATCACAAGCACAAAAATATCACAGAACACTCTTCCTCATCAACACAGACACACAACCAACGCAAACCAAACATTGGCTTGGACAAAAGAATAATTATTTGCACTGTCGTTGCTGCTCTCCCAGAGATGTGCTTTTATCTTACACAGCAATGGAGATTGCCTTTAGTGAGCAAAAAATATTTTCATGTGTGATGGTGCAGCAGCCTTTCTGGCATCCATGGCTCTTTCTTTCTCCATGATGTTTCAGAAGTCCTAACTGATCATCTTTTTTCAGGACAGTTCACATTTGACTCCCTATTTTGCAGCCCCAACGTATTTGTTACAAGACCTTCAGTGCCAACTACATCACTCCCAAGAGCTTGTCATCTTGCATGATGAGATTGTGACATCACCCCCCACAATATATAAAGTGCACACACTGTTACCAGCAGACAAGAGGCCAGGGGAGCACTGATGTTTAAATCTGGGCAGAGCTTAAGGTGGAAGCTGCTACTGTGCCTCTTGTGAAATGATTGTGTTTCACAGTGTCACAAAATGCTTAGGGTCGACAATATGTCATGATATACTTGTGGGTTGCAGTTTGTCTTGTAATACATGGGGAGCACAATATATAATAACATGTGCTGTTGTATTTAGTGCTTCTTTACTCATGATGGTGCCATTCCTAATATGTAAAAAGGTTTTTGGCTTTTATAATTGGGGCTGGTAGTTCAGGGGCGTGTGACTAGAAAGTAGGTATGGTCAAAAATTCTACCACCTTCATCCGTGGACCACTTAATTTATCTGTGGTTTGAACTGCTTTCGAAACATCTAGGCAATCTTTCATGCCCCCCTGAATAGCATAATCTTCAAAGTCAAAGTAAACTTTATTGTCATATCAGCAGTTTACGAATAAACAGGGAGACTAGACGACGTGGCTCCAGCTAGAACATATCACAAAAATGCACTTAGAATACACAATAAATATGTAAACATTTGAAATGTGCAATATATTGGTAGAAATTGGAATTGTGCAAATAAATTAACAGTTCACAAAGTTAAGATCACAGTTCAGGTGTGTCGGAATGTAGTGGGAGGGCAGGCAGTGAGTTGAGGAGTCTGATAGCTTGTGGAAAAAAGCTTCCGCGCAGCCTGGTTGTTCGGGCTTTAATGCTGCGAAAGCATCTGCCGGATGGGAGCAGCGTGAACAGTCCGTGTGAGGGGTGTGTGGAGTCCAGTGCAATCATCCGCTATGCATTTGTCGATGTAGCAGGTCACAGAGTCTGTGTACGTCTCCAAGTTGATGGAGCCATTGTGGGTAGCAGCCTCCCTGAACAAGTTCCAATCTGTGCAGTCGAAACAGTCCTGAAGTGCTTCCACAGTTCCACTCGGCCAGACTGTGATGGTTTTTCTGGCTGGTTTTGTGCGTTTGAGCTGCGATGTGTATGTGGTTGATAACATCACTGTCAGAGGAACCTATGTGCGTGCATAGGCTTTGTAGGCGCTGCGCACGTTTGTGTAGACTTTGTCCAAACAGTTCTCTCCCCTTGTAGCAAAGTTCACATGTTGAAAGAATTTGGGAAGCTCTGACTTCAGCTTCGCACGGTTGAAATAGCCGGCAATGACGATAAATCGATACGGGTGCGGAAGCTTGTTGATAGTCTCGAAAAGCTCTCCTAGCGCCAGGTTAACATTTGAGCTAGGCGCCAAGTACACAGCTACCACTAGTACTGTGGTAAATTCCCTCGGCAGATAGAAAGGCCGACATTCAACAATTAAAAACTTCACTTGTGGTGAGCAGTTGCGAGTCACTTCAGCAGAGTTGCACCAGATTTTATTGATATAGATGCACAAACCGCCACCTCGGCTCTTGCTGACCAATGCAGCGTTTTTGTCGGCTCGGTAGCAGGCTAGCTTGGCTAGCTGGATAGCCGAGTCAGCGATGTTTGTGTTAATCCATGTTTCTGTGAAAATAAAGATGCAACAGTCCTTTATTTCTTGCTGGCTTGAATGCCGGAGCCACAGATGATCCATCTTGTTGTCCAAGGAGCGAACGTTCGAGAGCAGGATTGACAGTAGCGCTGGTTGGACCGGGTTAGCCTTTAGCCTGGTGCTAACGCCCGCACGCTTTCCTCACTTTTGTTTACGAGCGCATCGCTTGTGTCTTGTCCGGCAGCATCTCAGAGTCCCGGTCTTTGTTCTGAGCTCCGGTGCTGTTAGCAGGCCCAGACTCCGCAGAATCAGCAGATTTGGCGTAGAAGTTGTGCATTTCATCCCGATTTTGAGCAGAGTGTGTCTGTCGTAGGTAGTACGCATAGTGACTAATAGTAACACAAAAACAAACCTGACAAACATACGGAAAAAAATAATAGTAAATAAATAAAAATAAACCGTTTTTCTACTGTATTCGCTGGAGCAGTTAGCCGCTGCCAGTTGTGGTGCCGCCCCACTAGGCCCACATTCTCCACCGGGGTGCCCCACGTCACCAGGCCAGCAGTCCCCCTGCAGCTCAGCAGTCTGCCCCCAGCTCGGTCCCCGGTACCTCTAAAACTCGAGTCCCCGGCTTCTTTTGAGGAGGTGGGCCCGTTTTGTTCTTCGGCTCTGTGTGTGCTAAAGAGCCAGTTTTTCCTCCTTTAGGCAGCGGCTGTCCCTTTTAGGCTGCTGGTGTGGGAGATGTTGGCAGAAGAGGACTTGTAAAGCACAGATGGGTGCAGATTTAAACAGTGCCCTGGGAGCCCTTGCAGATGTGTCTTCCCTGGGGGAGGGTAATGTTAACCCACGTTAAGTAAGCAACAAACTAGATTCATATTGCAAGTTTTTCAGGCCAGAATTGAGTTTTTCTTCCTGTTGATTAATTGTGGCACACAAGAGGATTCAAGACTGATATAGTCTTTTATAAGTCAAAACACAATAGAACCTAAGCTTGTTGTCTTGATGCAGTGTTAAGCAAGGTAGCGATATCCATTTTTCTCCTAAAACTTTGACAAAAGAGAAACTTTGTACTGTTTCCTAACCTATGGAATTTAGGTTTGGGAAAAAAACAGCAGATTTTGTGAGCGAGAATCTTTAATGTATTATCTGTTATATTAAGTGATGTGTTGTTTTATTTTAGTGTCTAGGGCTCTTAGAATAATTTAGCAAATGTAAATGCCAATGCTTTGCATAATGGGTAATTCAAATTATTTTTCCATAGGAACTGCTTCTTGCTTTGGGATAGCATTGTCAACAGGCACTGATATCCGCAACTTAGAGGGATAAAACTAATGAAAACCTACATTTTATTACCCATGAGTTAACATTTTTGTAATCTAAAAGCACCGCCTCTACTTCAGAACCAAAGAGGCCTAGTGCACTAAAAACAACTTGATGCCTGTACTCAGTGGCGGAACTACCGGGGGAACAGGGGGTGCAATTGGGCCAGGGCCCACACCCCCTCAGGGCCCCCCGGCAGCTGGCACCCCATTGATTTCCGGGTAGATAATTGGTTATGGAGGGGGACAGGGAGCCCGGCTTCATGTTCCGCACAAGGGCCCGTCCCCTCTAGTTACATTACTGCCTTTACTGGACCATCGAACTAAATTGTGGAAATGTTTTAGTAGATGAAACTAAGGGTGTCTGATTGTAATGTATAGCTGTCATTGTCCCTTCATTGTACTAAATATGTTTTATATTGCATATTATTTAGACCCATATAGGTTTCCATTTGTCTGTTTTACTGTGTAGGGTCCTGTGGAAAATAATTTCCCTGACAAGGTTCAGCTATATCATTGCAACCCGTTTCATCCTCGTTATGTTTTTAGGCATCACATGCTGACAGCTTCAATTCCATACAAGTGGGTTGCATCTTGACTTAGCTGAGACTATGGTAAGTTAGACCTGGAAGATCACCTAGCTATGCAGTCCTCAGCAAATTGTGTCAATAATATACTAGATCAAAATGTTTGTGAAAGTTCTCATTCATTCAGGTCATGGTATATCTATAGAAATGAGTCAAAATAAGATAACACACTGGCTTTTTTGGACTGTTTGGTAGGAATCAGAGAGGGTGGCATGCTGTAAATAGAGGGCTACAGGAAAACTACCCACACAGACCAGTACCTGCTGTTTGACTCCCACCATCCACTAGATCAAAAACTGGTGGTCAACAAAACTCTACATCACAGAGTAGACAATATCCCCACCAGCACAGAGGCTAAGTTGAAAGAGAGTGGGCCCTGAAGACATGTGGGTATCCAGATTGGGCTTTTGTGAAAACCAGTAGAAAAAGAAGCAATAACACCAAGACTACTGGTGAAGGTGGAATACAGGACAGGAGAAAGAACTTGATCCTCCCATATGTAGCTGGGGTGTTGGAAAAACTTAAAAGGATTATTTATAAACACCACAACCCTATGTGCTTTAAACCCAGCAACACACTGAGGCAGCAACTAGTTCACCCAAAAGACCCAACCCCAAAGCACAAGAAGAGTAACATTGTGTATGCAGTGCAGTGAGGAATGCTCTGATTTATATGTGGGGGAAACCATATAACAATTACACCAGCGTATGGCGCAGCAAAGAAGAGCCAGCTCCTCTGGTCAGAACTCAGCTGTGTACCTACATCTAAAAGAAAAAGGACACACGCTTGAAGACTGCCAAGTCCAAAATATAGACAGGGAGAGTGACTGGTTTAAAAGAGGTGTTAAAGAAGCCATAAATGTAAAAACTGAAAAACCAAGTCTGAATAGAGGAGGGGCGGTGTGACATCTATTGTCTGCCACATACAATGCTGTTTTGGCACCTCTCCCTGGAAGGTTTAATAACAAATCAAAGCTCCAATCTTGCCAATACAATCAACACCTAACTTAATGACATCATTGTGGATTATGATAAACAGATGATGCTGATTGGAGCAACATTCCAGAGGATATAAAGTGAAGCAAGATCCTATGTACAAATTATTCTGAATTGAGAAAGCCAGTTGTATGACTGGTGAATAGTGATGGGCGAATTTGCGCGTTTCGCTTCGCCGAAAAATTTGTGAATTTTCAGAGAAATTAGTGAAACGGCGAAAAAGTTGCGAAACTGCGCCGGCGTCTCATTTTTGACACCGATGTCCATTATTTTACGCCAATGCCCGTTTTTTGACGCCGGCGGCCGTTTTATAACGCCGACGCTGGTTTTCTTTGGATGCCGGGGACAATTTTTTTTTTTTACGCCGGCGAACTTTCGTCAGCGAATTTCTGCTCCCGTTTCAAATTCGCGCCTGGCGAATAAATTCGCCCATCACTACTGGTGAAACGTCTTCAAGAATAAACACTGCAAGTCCAGTTGATTTGACTTATTTCTATAGATATAACAGATCAAATACCACATTCATAATATTTCAGTTGTGTGTAGCAATATGTTTTCATAATTCTTGTTTTTGCTTTATATAGTGGCTGTTTAAATACTTTCGACAGCATGCAAGAAAATATAAAATATACAAATACAGATGGGTGAATTTGACCCGCTTCGTTTCGCCAAAAATTCGCCCCCGAAATGTCATTGATGCCCATTAAAGTCTATGGGCGAAATCTTTTTGACGCGCGTCTTTTTATTTTGACGCACGACACCATACAAGTCTATGGGCGTCATTTTTTCAGCGAAACAAGGCGAAAAAATTCGCCCATCCCTACACTACACATTTTCGGTGGAGTTAAATGCTCAACACTGGTGAAAAAATACATATAATCATGATCATTGCAAGCACATCTCTTACAACAGTAGCAGTTCTATGCATACTGGGGTTCGAAAATCCTGTTCCCCTGTGTACAGGGAGGTAAAGTCTTGTTTTCATATCAGAATATGAGTTATATACACATACAGAGTAATTAGTAATATCAGTAGTGATGATATTAACATTTAAATGGCAAGCAGAGAAAGAGACAAAATAGATTTACTTACTACTTTACTAGTTTAACCCAATACTGTTGAAATAATTAAATCAGTAATCTGAACTTTCATTTTGCAGCCTGTATAATTGGTAATTAGTCATAACTGTCCAAAAAATTGTGAAAAATATATATACAGACTAGCAGTGAGGAATTATATTTGTGGTTGTATTGGCACCTGCAATACCTTTCAAATATTTCAAGCCTAAACTACTACTTTAAACATAAGCAAAGACAGCTTTATATATCTGCTCAGCTAACAAATCATAGACCTTGTCAAAACACTATTTCTTCAGAGTCACTGCTGCTCATTTCCAATAGTTGTAATATGAATTGAAGCAATCTAGGAGGATGCATGGATTGCCAGTCATTGCAGTGTGATAGATGCTGGGCTGGATTACTTCTACTGTAGGCAGAAGATTCATGGTCATTAAGGGACAGCTTACAAATATGTTTGGGAAAGTTCTCATTCATCATTATTTCTATAGAGGCGGCTTATAAAAAAAAATGTAAATGGGTGAATTATAGTGGCCCGATGCTGTACTTCTCAATCATGTATTTTATGCAAAACTGATTTTAAACTGAAATTAACATATTATGGGGTCCGTTTACTAAAGTGCGGTAAATTTGACTTTACGTTTCTGCATGTTATCGCTGAGAATATTTTTCCGCCAGAATATTTGCAGCGACTAAGTTTACTAAACAGCGAAGTGCTCATTGCGATCACTTGCGGTAACTACATTAATGGACCAGCTTATGTTAGCGGTAACTTTAGCGAATTGCAAATTTTCTGGCGACAAATTACGTTTTTGCGAATATTTATGCTATAAAATAGTCTTTTAAATAGTTTTTAAATAGTCTAACATTTTTAAGAAACTTTACTGTTAATGTGTATTTTCCAGGCATATGTTCCAACAGAGTGCTGAGCCCTTAGCTCTCTGCTTTTAGCCTCCCAAGAACTGACTATGGGGTAGCTCAAGTTATTGTTGGAAGCTAACAGAGATAACAATACTTCCCTCTTTAAAAGTTCTTTATCTATTCTCTGTCTGGTGCTGCATTTGAAAATAAAGTCAAAATAATTTTTTTTCTCAGATGACAGCTTTGATAGTTTGTTGGAAAAACTTGTACAAAAATGTAGCGATTCACTCCGGAGTTACGGCAGACTACATTACATGCTGTGATCTGTAGAAACTGCCTGATTTGTGTGTCTCCTAGAAACTCTCTGCATTATTCTAAATCAGAAATATGTCAGCACTTCTGCTTTATTGTTTCCTGTAGGGAATGCATTGCTAACGGGTAATATCTGTTCCTTGTTCCTAGATACTGTGAATATCTCTGTACATTTCCAGCTATTGTGAAATGCAGCAGTCAATATATATATCTGCAGGGGCGTAACTACAGAGGAAGCAGACCCTGCGGCTGCAGGGGGGCCCAGAAGGTATAGGGGCCCCATGAGGCCCTAATTAATGAGCAATTTCCATATATATTGGTAAAAAAGGGCAACATGTGGTTATGTTGGGGGCCATAAAATGAATTTGCTGTGGGGGCCAGTAACATCTAGTTACGCCACTGTATATCTGTTTTCGGATATTGTAAACAGTGCAACAGTGCAACAAAATACAATTTATTTTTTCTATTGACATACCCTGAGCACTGTGTTTTTGTGTTGGTGTGCAGTGAGGTGGCTGTGTGATATACAGGGTAGTTAATATAAGGAGTAGTTAAATGTTGTCATGAGGATTAGGTTTTGTGCTTAGCAGCAAAGTCCACCGAGGACCTTCATACATGTCAGCTTGTTAATAGGTAAGTTATTTATGTCTTATGTTTTTGATGTCTTAGATGAATGTCCATGTCTTCAAACAAGGTTTATCTGTGATTAGATTTTATTTTTGTGTTACTTTCTAGACATTTTGAGGTATAATGCTACAAGTTCTGTAGAAGAAAACATACAAAAGTGTAGTATCTCAGCGTTTAAAAGAAGGTCATCTAGGATGTATCCTAAGAAGAAAATTGATTGCTTACACTCCAAATGCATTGTAAGCTTTTATACGCACTGGGATGTTTTGAGGGTCCAAAGCTCTTGGAAATTTATAGGTCAGTCTGGTGTGTTCCCTTTTCAATTATAGACTTTTTTTCACATTTGGTTTTATCTGCTTGGAGATGTCGTGTTCATAAAGTTAAATTATTTAATCCATCTGATATCATACACGAGACACATCTTTATAGTGTAATATACAAAAGCAAACTGCAAAGAAATCTGCTTCAGTCATTTATTGTGTTTTAAAGGACACGTCAACCCAAAAGATTTTTTTGCGTAATAAAGAAATCCTCATTCTAAGCAACTTTGCAATATACATTCATTACACATTTTCTATGTTTCTTTTGTTTTTTGCAAAATAGAAACATTACAAATTTTCTATTGTGTTTAAGTTATTTGTATTGCTATTGAAATCAGCCTCTGACCTTTCCTACTCCCTGCCCTGGAGGCTTTTGCAACATTGTTTAAAAAGTAATAACCAGGAGTTAAGAAAATTATGCTTTCAATAGCAATTCCATTTACAAATTACATTTTAAAGCACTAACAATTTTTAATAAAGTCATACTGGAAAGTTGCTTATAATTGTGTTTTCTTTTATTAGGCAAAATATTATTTTTGGATTGACATGTCCTTTAACACAAGATAATGTGTTAATCGTTTAGCATGATGCCTCCACCACCATACTTCTCTGTTGGTATCAGAGACCTCTCATCTGGATGGAAAGTTTGCACAAAAAAAGCCATTACTCAAAAAAACCCAGACAATTTGATAGGTATATATATACAGGGATGTATAGATAGAATTTATATTTATCAAAATAAAAAATCTACACTTAAAATTGGTGGCCTTTCTTAAATCATTAAGGATGAAGTCATATTTAGTTTTGTACAGTACTGTAACACTATGCTCCTGCCTTTCCTTTTAAGCATCAGGCAATTTTTGCAGACTTTCTTTCTATACAGTATGGGGGGAAAAGAAATATGAATAATGACCCCTGGCTAAAATTAAGAGACAAACTTTTTCAGAAATAATAAATAACGCAAGTATTGGGTGAGCACTGACTAAATGTGTGTTTGGGAAAAGAGCCAAGACAGAGAGTCTATTCAAAGTAACATTTAGGCGACTTCTTCCAGGCATGAAATATTTTATGCCCCAGATTAATGGCTTTTACTGTGCACATTTACATTTTTATTTTGTTTGTCACAATATAGTGTCTTGCAATTAATAGGTAAAGGAGACGTAGCCTGACAGCATTTTGCTCAATGTGTGTATAAAACTGACATGTTGTTAAAAGATAACTTTTAAGGTTTATTAGACATATTTTTGTGTTTAGACGTAACTGCTTCTTTGCAGCATTTATCGATCTTTGTGTTTCCTTCATGAGTTGATGCCCCTGAGTTTCAAGTAAGAGATCCTAATGTGTCACATTTATCCAAATTAAAATCTAAAAGTCATTTGGTGCTTACAATTTTATGTTGAAGTAAAACTAATGAAATTGCATTCATTGTAAAAGTGACTGAAAAAAAAATAAAAAAAATAAAAGTATCTCATTGGCACAACGTTTCCTGTCTGAAATTATTTTTGGCAAAACCAACTGTTTGCCCAGAATTAAACTTGTATTTTCTCTGCTGTTTGTGTTTTCCCTATATTACTAAACTATACTATCAAATCTTATAGCAACGGTTCCAATGCGTAATATACATTCTAATATGCTGTTTTTAAATAGCACACCCACCACAAAAGTCTAATCCCAAACAAATATCTATTTCTTCTTTTTCCATTGAGACCACACATTTATGTTATCAAAGGCCAGAGCATTATCAAGAGTAAAAATGCACAAATTATACATTTGACAACAGGTGAATGTTGCTTATAATTATATTCATTAATGAAGCAATGTACTCTTTTGTATATAAATTCTTAGTGGGACAACACTTCCCCCTGGGTTTAATAGAAGGAAGTATAGACCAGGGTGGGAATCAGGAGGAAAAAAAAGTGAGACAATAAATAGAGTGAAGTCTAAGTAAAATAAGGGGAATAGGACATTCTTACTTTAGTTAAAGGAGAAGTAAACCCTAAAAATGCCATATTATATACTGAATTTATTGCACCAGCCTAAAGTTCCAGCTTCTCAATAGCAAGATGGGGTCACCATCTTGGAAAGTGTCTGCGACACTCACATGCTCAGTGGGATCTGAGCAGCTTATGAGAAACTAAGCTTAGGGTTCATCACTAAATATCAAGAAAATTAGGTTGACCTGTAAAATAAGATGATGCTGAAAGGCTGATGCTTGCTGCATTTGTTTCTGTGTTGCCATGTAATAATTATCTGTATTAATTACTAATCAGCCTTATATTGTAACATTTCTATTCTATGTGTACTGTATATTGTGAGTGGGTCCCTAAGCTCAGTAAGTGACATCAGCACAGAGCATGTGCAGTGAATCAGTAGAAAAGAAGATGGGGAGCTACTGGGGCATCTTTGGAGACACACATCTTTACTGCTAAAGGGCTTTGGTTGCCTTGGGCTGGTTCAGAAGCCCAAAACATAATGTGCAACATTTTAGCATACTTCTTTAGTTACGTTTCACAGGAAAGTCGTATTTGGTTCACCTAAGATGTCTGAAATGTTTCTCTGCTAAATTATTTAGTGTACACAAAGTCTGTGGCTGATAAACTGCTGTATTTATCTCACATAATAGTCAAATTCTTGCACCAAATTTGTTTTGCTCATAAAACAAGTTTCTTGCCAGTAGGTGTTTTACATGAACTGTTTCACCTTGCTTATAGAGCCAACTAATTATTTCTGTGAGCTATTTTGCTTTGCTCATAAGCCCACTCATTTTATGATCTGTTTTATGTTCATCAACGAGTCATTTACAACAGAAGTCGGACCTTCTTCATAAACCTGGTATTTTATACTGAATTATTTTATGATTTCATGCTTTTCCTAGAAGAAGACATTTCCGAGTAGGTTATCTTTCTTATGATTGAAAATGGTTAAAAACTGTTCAAATTGTTACCTTTCTAATTTAGTTATACTGCATGAACACCTAAAACATTCTCATATTTGTTGTGATCTCAATTTTGAGAACAAATAGGTTTGGATTGTATTCCATAGCATTTTTTCAGAGAATTTAAAGCTTAGGGTATGAATGCATCATAATACAGTGTCTACATTTACTGAATCCATGCGTTTTGTGTTCTGGATATGAGGTTTTCCTACCTTCTAAATATTGCCTCCAAAGGGGTTGGAGAGTAACATGTTGCTCACGAGCCACTGGTTAGGGACCACTGCACTAGAATATGAAAGCTCTTGTACATATGATGAGTGCTTGTATCAGCTTTAAGTGCTTATTCAGATTATTCAAATAAGCATTGTGTATAAAAACAAAGCTAAGGTCTTTGCTGTGACAGCACACTGACAATACACTTATTTGGACTTTGTTCCTTATAGATGCCATAAATTAGGATTCCATGTTTGGCTTATCATTCTTAATGGCCATGTTTTAATAAAAGTGGAGCACAGGGTAGGCAAGTAATTTATTCTAATGTATTTATATCACTAGCAAGCATAATTAGAATTTTGGGGGAATTTTTTGGTGGAGGGAAGATGGTGGAGTTGACAGGGTAAGTAAAATACGGGGCAAAAAGAGATGGACACTAGTGATGTACCCCTACCCTAACCATGTGCTTATAAATAAAGGCTGCTTTAAGCATGTGCCTGCTCTGCCCCACCACCTACAAACTTATCAGGCTGGAGCAGCCATTTTATCTGCTTTCTCTATAATGCCCATGATGGTTGGGGGAATTCTAAATTGCATTAATAGACTATGTTGCTTGGAAATAGAAAATATTTGTATCATATTATTGACAACCACTTACATCTCCCGCTATTAAAATATGAGCAATCAGATTTGAATAAATGAAATAAAATCTGTTAAAAGGACTGCTATTGGCACCCAAGACACTATTTAGCAGGCAAACTATATTATGCTGGTATTAAAGCACCCTGGGAATAATTAAAATATTAGGAGCTACCTAGTGTATTGACTCAGCAGTACATTAGAATGCTTTTTTTAGAATCTTAGGAACTAGCTAATGTATTGACTCAGCAGTACATTAGAATCCTTTTTTTTAAGAATCTTGAGAAGAAATATCAAATATTTATAACATTATTCGGAAAAAAGCTTGATGGCTAGGGGGAAAGTTGTAGGAGTTTTTTCTACTTGATATCACATCATTCTGGTCCATCAAGCAGTTGTGGAGGAAATCTGATTTTTGGGTGGGAGTATTTTATATTTTTATTTATGAATCTAGGAATTGTTATTAAGGAAACTGAGACACACCTCAGCTATCTTTGTTTGAGTGCATAAATGCTTCAGCCAAATCAAATCCGCCTTATTCTACTAAACTCTTGTGTGGTGGTGGGTGTCCCGAGCATATATGTGGGTCCTGTTACAGCAGATGAAGTTGTTTGTTAATTAGAGGTTTCTGACCCTAGCGTATAGCATATATAGCTATATTTTGTGTGTGTGTGTGTAGAAGGTGGAGGCATAATACAAAAATGGCTCACTTATGGCTCTACTAGCAATGTACAATGTCAGTCAATTGTATTATTTTCTATTATTCATTGATGAGGAGGAGATCTCCTGTAAGCAAAAATAAAATGTTGTGCAGTTTCCTTGCACAACAGAATTATTCATTTGATTCTGCCACATTCCTCAAATATGACTTACAACTTTGTTAAATTAATTATAACTAAGGTTATTTAATTCCTTTAAATGCATGTGGCAGAACATAAAGTATTTTTTTTGCAAAACAAAATTGCAAAATCATAAAACAGGCAATAAATTGTTTTATGATCGAGTATTCTGGTCTGTTCAGTGTTTTATTTTACATTTTCCATTAGCAGTAAAACTTCTTTTAATTACAAGTGGGGAACTGTTCAAACAACAAATGTTTGGCACCTATTCCAGAACATAACTAATAAAACAGCTCTAGCAGTTAAGATTCAAGGGCTCCTTTAAGTAGGCTAAAAAAAAATAGAACCGATTTTTGCCCATTTAAACATAGAATGCAGAGCACTTACTTTTGCTCATTCTGTGACTTGTTGCCAATTTCCCAGTCACCCCTACCACGTGGAACAGTGCACTTTGGTTCAAGGAAGCCCTATACAGGTATAGGATCTGTTATCTAAAATACTCGGGACCTAGTGTTTTCCAGGTAAGGAGTCTTTCTGTAGTTTAGATTTCCATCCCTAAAAGCAGTGAACCCAACCATTGGCCCATGAGCAACATGTTGCTCACCAACCCCTTGGCTGTTGCGCTCAGTGACCTCAAACCAGGTGCTTATTTTTGAATTCCTGGCTTGTGAGCAAGTTTTTTTTGCATAATTCCAGATTTACTGCCAAACAGAACCTTCTGTAGGCTGCCAGTCCATATAGAGGCTACCAAATAGCACTTATTTGGCATGCCCAGAACATTTTTCATGCCTGTGTCGCTCTCCAACTTTTTTCACAACGTAATGTGGCTCATGGGTAAAAAAGGTTGGGGACCCCTGCCTTAAAGGAACAGTTCAGTGTAAAAATTAAAAAAAAAACCCACAGGACCTAGTGATTTCCAGGTAAGGAGTCTTTCTGTAGTCTAGATTTCCATCCCTTAAAACACTGACCCCCAACCATTGGCTCATGAGCAACATGTTGCTCACCAACCCTTTGGCTGTTGCTCTCAGTGACCTCAAACCAGATGCATATTTTTGAATTCCTGACTTGGGAGAAAGGTTTTTGTTGCATAATTCCAGATTTACTGCCTAACAGAACCTCCTGTAGGCTGCCAGTCCATATAGAGGCTACCAAATAGTCAATCGCAGCATTTATTTGGCATGCCCAGAACATTTTTCATGCCTGTGTCACTCTTCAACTTTTTTTACAACATAACGTGGCTCATGGGTAAAAAAGGTTGGGGACCCCTGCCTTAAAGGAACAGTTCAGTGTAAAATTAAAGTGAGGAAATAGGCTGTGAAAAAAATGCTTTCAATATAGTCAGACAAAAATGTCATCTATAAAGGTTGAAGTGTAATAGCTAGAACACTACTTCCTCCTTTGCAGCTCTCTAACCTGTTACCAGTCAGTTTCCAGTGCCTTGGAAGGGGGCCATTTGGGACACAGCCTGTTCATTTGCACAGTTTAATTTTTACATTGATTAGTTCCTTTAAATCTGCTAAAATATAGTTTAAACACTAAAGGAAAACTATGCCCCAAACAATGTAGGTTTCTATAAACATATATTGTATATAACAGCTCATATGTAAAACCTGCTATTTCATTGGCTTGTGTTACATTGTATCAACAGTTTATGCAACCAGGGCAGAAAACAGAAAGGGACAGACAAACACTGCTTTCACTAGCAATAGAAATAACCTAAAACCCGTAAATCTGTAAAGAATGTATATTGCAACATGCATTAAAAAAGGGGGTGAAAAACTAATTTTTTTTGTTTTTATTTTTGTGTCCCTTCTTGATTTTCTTTTAGTCCAGATTAGGATGAAGGTCTTGAAATTATTAAAAAAATAAAAATATTTTGAGCATTATATGCAGTAGAATACCTTAATGAGTTGTGACTATACAAGTATCAATCACAATCTTTGGTGACAGGAAAGATTGTTTGTTTCCATTACAAACGTTGACAGCTGAATCATCAGAGGTACAGGTAGAAACCGCAAGAGCCCTAGCCGATGTTCAGGTGCCTTCAAAGGTTGATCGAAATGTCCAATCTTGGTTCATCTACAAGATAACCATATCCAAATCTTTTGCAAATATCCGTTGCCTCTTCTCCCGCCATACACGCTCTGAATAATAATATTTGTGTGTGTATGTCCACCTGTAAACTGACTTATAGGTGGTGAGTATATGAGAGTAGAGCTATTTCATTATAACTTTAGAATCTGTCAACAACTAATGTCAGCATCTTTTAAAATCATTTTTCAAACCAGCATTACTTATATGGTTACATAGTTTACATAGTTAGATTGGGTTGAAAAAAGAGCAAAGTCCAACAAGTCCAATAAAGCCCTCCAAATGAAACCCAGCATCTATACACCCACTGACCCCTCCATTCACTTCAGTGTTCTCCTGATGGTGGACTGTTATGAACATTAACATTTGCCAATGTGAGACAGGCCTTAAATTGCTTAGAAGTTACCCTGGATTTCTTTGCAACCTCTTGGACTATTAGATGCTTTGCAGTTAGAGTTGTCTTTGATGGTCGACCACATCTGGGTAGGGTAGGGTTTGACTGTTTGGAGTCCAAACTCTTTACAGATAAGCTTTGTAACCTTTTCCAGCTTTATGGGCATCAACAACTCTTTTTTCTGAGGTCCTCAGATACCTTCTTTATTCAATCCATGATACACATCCATAAATCGGTTGTATGTATGATCAGGCTTTACTGGATCCCATTATCTCACTCACACCTGATTGTCATCCCATTGACTGAAAACACCAGATTTTACCTTCAAATTATGATAATAGGATAGACTTACTTTTGCCACATTCAGATATGCTATTAATGAATACATGACCAACTATAATAATTTTGTTTATTTGTTTTTCTTCATGTACTTTTGACATGTTTGAAATTCAGATGATGTTTTAGGTCACATTCATATATATAGTAATTTTCATGCATCATAAGAAATACTGTAATAGTTGTATAATATGGTGCAGATGCACTTCTTTTCCATTAAGGAAGCAATTTATGTACATTTGAAGATCTCTTTGATTGCAACATTCAATTAATGTACCAAATACAGAATTCAACTTCGATTTGGCCAAATTCCAGCATTTCCTCAATGATTCTTATTCAGCCCTTCCTTTAGAGTTTGCTCTAGAACCTTAATACCCCACATTTTTTGTCCACAGATGATGCATTTTATAAAAAATAAGCAAATTAGGATTTAGATAAGTGTTCAGACAAATCAGTCCAAAACAGTTGCATGTGTTTTTCCAAATGCAAGTCTCTATTTTATTACTATAGGAGTTCCTTATACTCTGATATATTACAAATTTAACTTGTCTTTGTGGGTCAATTAGTTGTTCTTCTTATTGTGGGTTATAATTAAATTTTTTCAATGAAGACATGAAAAAATAGCATAAATGTAAATATGTTTTGTATCATTAATGAAATAAGTATATTGAGTTAAAAATTTTCAGATAATTGCTGTGTTTGATGAACATGAAGCCCCAAACACAAAAGAAGATGAATTATCAGCTCAGCTTTCTGCCTTCCAGCCACTTAGAGGAGAAGTCGATGTCACATCCTCTGCTTTGCAAATAGGTATGCATGTTTATCCATCCTCTCCCCTGTTTTTTTCCACATTTCTGTTTTATATTTTGATTCTGTTTTTTTATTATACATATACTTTAATGTTCATTTAGTTCTACATAAAACATTTTTTATTTCTCCTCAACCCATCTGTTTCCCATTTACTTATTGTCCTGCCATTTACATATTCAAATATTTTCTGTTTTTCCTTCCCTTATTGGCCCTTTCATCTTTCCTTTTGTCTCCTTCTATTACATAAACCTCATAGTCTCTTCTTCTCTCTCCATTTTATGGACGATTCAGAAAGAAGCATGCTGCAATGTCTTTGGAAGTTTTAAATTAACTCCAAGGGCCCAGTCTCATTGGAACATAATATATACAGGGCCAAGTAAGAATTGCTGTACTGCTGGCATTGAAGTGAGGGAAGTCACTGGCTTGTATGGCTGAAGGTTCCACCAGGTCTATAGTCAATTGATGGTGTGTTCTTTGGCATAGACTGGTCTTTTTAATGTACTATTTTTATGTTCATGATGAACAGAAACCTACAGAAACAATTTTGCACAAAACTCTCCTGACCTCTTTCTCAGTACAGCTTTATACTTGTAGTATTAGATCTCCAATCTATTAGATTTTAAAATCAGCTCAGTGCTCAGAATTGGATTCTGACCAATTTTACATAAATATTATTTGTTGGGGCTGCCTGGATAAGTGGGGAAATGTTTTCAAGAAGAGTCCACGTCTAGTTGCTTTAACCTTAACTCTGGACGTGAGTCCATTAGTAGCTCTAGTAGGACTAATAATATAGTATGATGACATGTAACTGATACTTTAATTATATAAAAATGTTAAATATTTTTGCACCAAAATGTGGTTTTGAACTGATGTAAAGTAACTGCCTCTTTCTACTGATTGTTGCTTCTAAAAAGAGAAGTGCACCATGTAAGCCATAGTATTAAGAGCAAATATTGGACAGCAAATACATAATCATATTACCGTATATACTCGAGTATAAGCCGAGTTTTTCAGCATCCAAAATGTGCTGAAAAAGTCTACCTCGGCTTATTCTCTGGTAAGAGGGCAGTAGCTGAGATTGCAGTCACTTTTAATCATTCCTATACCAACAGTTCACTTGGGGAGAGACTGCAATATCCCACAATGCCCTCTGTTGGTTATATGAAAGAATAACAGTGCGTCCTCTGCTGGTTATATGAAAGAATAACAGTGACTGCAAAATCACACAGTGCCATCTGTTGGTTATATGAAAGAATAACAGTGCGCCCTCTGTTGGTTATATGAAAGATTAACAGTGACTGCAATATCACACAGCGCCCTCTGTTGGTTATATGAAAGAATAACAGTGCGCCATCTGTTGGTTATATGAAAGAATAACAGCGACTGCAATATCACACAGCGCCCTCTGTTGGTTATATTAAAGAATAACAGTGACTGCAATATCACACAGCGCCATCTGTTGGTTATATGAAAGAATAACAGTGACTGCAATATCACACAGCACCCTCTGTTGGTTATATGAAAGAATAACAGTGACTGCAAAATCACACAGTGCCATCTGTTGGTTATATGAAAGAATAACAGTGCGCCCTCTGTTGGTTATATAAAAGATTAACAGTGACTGCAATATCACACAGCGCCCTCTGTTGGTTATATGAAAGAATAATAGTGTGCCCTTTGTTGGTTATATGAAAGAATAACAGTGACTGCAATATCACACAGCACCCTCTGTTGGTTATATTAAAGAATAACAGTGACTGCAACATCACACAGTGCCATCTGTTGGTTATATGAAAGAATAACAGTGACTGCAATATCACACAGCACCCTCTGTTGGTTACATGAAAGAATAACAGTGACTGCAATATCACACAGCGCCCTCTGTTGGTTATATTAAAGAATAACAGTGACTGCAATATCAAACAGTGCCCTCTGTTGGTTATATGAAGGATTAACAGTGATGGCAATATCACACAGCGCCCTCTGTTGGTTATACGAAAGATTAACAGTGATGGCAATATCACATAGCACCCTCTGCACATGGTAGTGGGACAGTGGGACAATGCACACAGTAATCCGTTTGGCAATTCTCTGTCACCATCAACTTTGCAAAGAAGTCCGGTTGATCGCTGGGGGGGGTCGCTTTGGCAGAATGTGCGCTGCTGGGAGACAGGGCTGTAGTTGTGTCTAGGCTTATACTAGAGTCAATAAGTTTTCCCAGTTTTCGTAGGTAAAATTAGGTACCTCGGCTTATACTCAGGTCGGCTTATACTCGAGTATATACGGTATATATACATATATATATATATGTGTATATATATATATATATATATATATATATATATATATATATATATATATATATATATATAATACATAATTTAAAGCTTGAATCTAGTATCAAAATATCAAATTGGGATTCTCCTCCACTAAATGACATTCATGCAGAGCCCCTTTGGCCACAGCTCCAGGGGCCAGCTAACTAGTTTATTGAAACCATGGCTCTAGTGTGCTCTGGTACGAAACTAGTCCATACATCTAATGAACAGCAACTTTAACTGCCACAAATGACTGATGTTGTGCAAATGCCCTTCTGCATATAATGAAATCTTAAATCACATTTCAGATTTCTTTCATTATGCTAATCATCAAGGATATAAACAGTGTATTTTAGTAATAATACAATTTATAGTGTCATATCTTATTGTAAGGATGAGCTAATGGTAATTAGTTCTTTGATTATCCTCACAACAGCTTGGCATTTACAATTAGAAGAACTAATTAGCTGAGAAATAAATGATAAACTGAAGGATGGATTTTAAGGCTAGATGAAAGCACAGTGGACCCTTTGAGACTAAAAAGCTTGTTGTTGTAACCAACATTTGTGTCACTAGAATTTGAGAATATTTCCTTCATTAGTGCACCTGTCATCATGTTGATGCCTGAAAAAATCTTTGCCTCCATGATAGCAAAATGGCTAAAGGATGCACAGTGTAGTCTGCCTTCTTTCTCATCCAGAAAGCACAAATCTTTTTTTCAAAAATCAGATTGCAATTTGTATACCTCCTTAACCTGAGCCCATATACAGGCCCGGATTTGTGGCAAGGTCACAAAGGCGCAGGCCTAGGGAGGCAGAAATTCAGGGGCGGCATGCCACCCAGCCATCAGCACCTGATACACGTAGGACAATTGTACATCTACAGCACGCCAAACTCTGGTGCTGAGCGGGATGCGAGGGGAGGGAGATGGAAAAGGGGCGGGGTAAGGAGCAGAGCCAGCCTAGGGACGCCATGTATGTAAATCCGGCTTGCCCATATACAGAATGTCTGGTAGCATCTTATTCTGTATATCATGACTTGCAGTAATATCACATCAACAAGCCATTTGTAGCTGCTGTGATAGCTATGTAGAATAGCAGTGTGCAGGCCAAATCTCTCTATGCATGTTCTGTTTACAGCCCAGATTATATGGTTGCATTGGGTAATCTCATATTGCCCAACATTTTGGAATTAGAAAGAGGGGCGAAACATTTAGACCATGCCCATTTTGTTGTGTCACCCCCTCCCAAATGTCCCATGGTATGGGTAATCTTTTATCTGTTGCTCCCCATATACGCTGTTAACATTGTTCCTGAGAAATGTACCCTGCCCCGGCCTACTGTATATTATTAACACCCAGGGTCGGACTGGGTGGCCCACCGGGGCTGCTCTCACAGGCCCCCCTCTGGACCGTGCGTGTCTGCATGTGTGCAAGCACGCACACTGGGTGCGGATCTGGGCTGGCGGGGCCCACAAGAGCTGTGGGTTTGAGATGAAACCATAAGCAGAAACTGGAAAACTTAAAACTTAAAAAAAAGTAAAGACTTACTGTGTATTTAACCAATAAGGCCTGCAAGCAGCTTGCTCCAATCATTTCATCTCTCTTTGTGCTTTTATTACCTTTGAACTGTTAGCTTGTGTAACCCAGTCTTTAGAGACCTATATTGTGTTCTTTAGTGCTTTTTGTGTTGAATAATACTCCACCAAAATGTCACGCAACAGCACCATAAATTTAATTTTCAAGCTTAATTTTTCATTTTTATATTGTTGTATTACAGTTTAGGTGATTTATTAGTGTAACTTATAAATTACAAACATCATCTGAAAATACATTCCCACCTCAGATGTATAATTTATTTTTCCCCACAAAGCAATGTGGTCAGTTTCAGGATAACATCAATAGAATGTAATGCCTTGCATAGCTGCATTCTACAAGCTGCTTATTCTTGACATACAGTACCAGCCCATCAAGTAAATGTATCCGTTTTTAATTCCTTTGAACATCAATTATGAAGAATATAATGGATTCCTAACGTAAGTTTTTTTTGTTCTCCCATGTAGTCTAAAGCAGTTCTTGTTCAAAATCTCACATTACTGTCATAGGATTTTCATCCACCTTAATTTCCTGCAAAACCTTATTATACGCCAGTACTGATATAGAATATGCCTTTCCCATGGCCTTTTGGTCTGCTTATAAGGACAATTAGCTATTGTAATTATATTTGCACAAGTCAATGTTTTTCTCAGTAAATATATTTCTAATATATACTGACATAAAATTTACATCAGATGTTGGTTACAACCCAAGTGATCCGCATATACAAAGAATTCAACACAGAAAAGTCTACACATTATGTTATGTGTAATAAAGTGGAACGACACAGGAGATAAATGTTGAACACGCTTACTGAAATGTATTTAATCTTTAGTAGAAAAGCCTTTGGGGCAAATTCACTAAGATGCGAAGTTGCGCCAGGCGCAACTTCGCCGCACTTCGCCAGGCGTAGTTTCGCCAGCGCTTCGCAAATTCAATAAAATCCGAAGTTGCGCACAGGGGTAGCGTAAGGTTGCGGAGTTGCGCTAGCGTTGTTTCGCTATATAAAGCGAAGTTGCGCTAGCGAAGGCTAATTTGCATACGGCGCGAAATTCAAATTTCAATGGAGGAACACGTATCTGCACTACAAATGCCTAGAAAACCTTCAAATCGGCAAATAAAAATTTTATTTTGCCCTACACATGTGCCCACTGTCTAGGTAAGTTGCCATGAGTCAGGAAATGTAGGGGGGAGGAAGGGGAGCCCCAAAAATTTTTCGATCTTTTTCAGCCTATCAGCCATCATGTAGAAAACACGCCAGCGTTTTTTGGAAGAAAAAAAAAATTTTGACTTTTTTTTTAAACAATCCCTATCTACTCTATTGCTCTTCGCCAGGTCTGAGGTGGCGAAGGAAGTCTAGCGTAAAAGGTAGCGTTCGCTACACTGCGCAAGTTAGTGAATTTGCGTAGTTTCGTCGCTAGCGAAGATTCGCATGGCGTAAGGTTGCGAAGTAACACTAGCGAAACTACGCCAGCGTTCGTTAGTGAATTTGCGCAGTAGCAAAAATGCCAAACGCTAGCGAATTAACGCTAGCGTTCGGCGCTTCGCGCCTTAGTGAATTTGCCCCTTTGTTGGTAATGACAGCTTCAAAACTCCTCCTGTATGGAGAAACTAGTTGGAAGCATTGCTCATATTTGATTTTGGCCCATTCTTCCACACAAACTGTCTTCAAATCTTGAAGGTTCCAGGGACCTCTTCTAGGAACTCTTGTCTTCAGGTCTTTCAATAGATTTTTCAGTTGGATTCAAGTTGGGTGTGTGACTGGGCCATTTTAGCAGCTTTATTTTCATTCTCTGAAACCACTTGAGAGTTTCCTTGGCTGTGTGTTTGGGATCATTGTCTTGCCGAAACGTCGACCCTTGTTTCAACTTCACTGGTAGATAGCAGCAGATTCAAGAATGTCCTGGTACATTCCTCTTTTCATCCTTCCTTCAATTCTGTGAATAAAGTCTGTCAGTACCATATGCTGAAAAACAGCCCCACACCATGATGTTCCCTCCTCCAAACTTCACTGTTGGTATGGTGTTTTGGGGGTGATGTGCAGTGCCATTTCTCCTCCAAACATGCTGTGTGCAATGTCATCCAAAGATAATTTATTTGGCTTGTCCAAATGTTGTGCAGCAAACTTTAAACAAGCTTCAACGTGCTTTTTCTTCAGCATTGGAGTCTTGCATCATGATTGTGCATAAAGGCCATGTCAGTTGAGTACATTATTTATTGTTTCTTTGAAACAGCTCTACCTGTTAATTCAAGGTCTTTCTGAAGCTATCTGCAAGTGATCCTTGGCTCTTGGACAACTCCTGATTTTTATTTTGACTCATCTGCAGGCCCGAATGTGTGGAGAGGCCACCAAGGCCCGGGCCTAGGGTGGCAGGATTATACGGGGCGGCATGTTGCCCAGCCACACCCACATGCTGATATTAATTTGCCCTGATGTGGGGCAGGGTTCCTTTCTAAATACTGACAGATTTCAGCAGGTGTCTTAGCTTTGCATGCCTTTCTGCACCTCCTTTTCTTCATGTGTTCAATACTTATTCCCTGTGTCATTCCACTTTACTACACATAAATTAATTTATGTTCTTGTATGTGTGAATTACTTGGGTTGTTACCAAAATTTGGTGTAAATTTCAGGTCAATAGCCCCATTGAGTTCAATACTTATTTGCACTGCTGTATATATGTGTGTATGTGTAGATCACTTAAATACAATATCAGATTATCTGGCAGTGAGCTCTGACTGACTGACCAACTCTTTACACAATTGACCATCTTTACAATGGTATTGTTGTTTGCTGTTGAACATGAACCCATGGTACTCTGTACTGTGTATTTTGTCTTGTTCAGTGTTTCATTTAATCTTTCTCTGACTTTGATTACCTTATTCAGGTATGGGATCCGTTGTCTGAAAGCCTGTTATCCAGAAAGCTCCAAATTATATAAAGACCATCCTCCATAGACTCCATTTGATGATTTCATTTTCTCTATAGTAATAAAACAATACCTTGGATATGATCCCAACTAAACTACTGTACATACTGTAGCTCTGCATTGGTGTCAAAACAGTCCTACTGGGTGTATTTAATGTTTAAATGTATTTTTAGTAGTTTTAGAGTATGATAATGCAAATTACAATAAGATTCCTTATCTGGAAAAGAAACCCAGGTCCATAGCATTCTGGATAATAAGTCCCATAACTGTAATACCTTTTCTTGTTTTACTTATTTTGCTAAACTTTTGTTAGATGCCTGATATATTCTTTGCATTGTTAATTGCTCAATCTCACTTTCATTCTCAACATTTAAAATAGATGTGCTTTTCCTTATTGAGCCAAGTGTTGCTCCTTATTTGCAGTTATAGCTAAGGGGTGCTCAGTCATAGCCTAATAAAAACTTTAAGAGCACCCATTAAAAAGTGTTAACAACCTAAGTGCCAGGGCCCATTTTCTCATCAATTGGCAACTTTTATATTTCCATTTTTAGTATAGACCCTTTCACAACCACAGGGGCTTCCAAGCATCATTGCAGACAATCATGAAAAATAATAGACTGAAATTGCAAATGCTGCATAGAATCTTACTAGTACTAGACAGCTATTCTAAAAAAGTATATTCACTACAGTTTTAGCATTGTTTTGTAAAGGGATAGATTTTTTCCCCATATATAATACAAAAAACTTGTATTGTATGTCAATTATGCATCTATAACTGCTAGTTGTAATGCACAATTATAATGCCTAATAATTAACAGCTATAACTTTTTAGTTGATGCGGTCGATTCGTTGTAATCCGATCGCTTAAAGTGAACCTGTCACCCAGACACACAAATTTGTATAATAAATTAAACAAGAAATCCAATTTCTACTTTTTTTTAACGTATTCATAGCTGTTGTAAGTTCATTTAAAAATCTCAGCTGTCAATCAAATATTGTCTGCCCCTCCTCTATACCTTGGGCATAGAGTCGGGGCAGATAATTACTTTTACTTTTCTTTTACCACTTCCCCACATTCCCCCGTTCTGTTAACCATTTAATTGTGCATCCAGGGCATGGGGAAGGACATCGAGTCTCCCTTTCTGGTGCACATACAAGATTCTGAGATGATACAAGACTTGCCTTAATAAAAGTGTCCACAAAATGGCTCCTGCCTGCTTGCTATAATTATGAATTCCCAGACTGAAGGAAACAAGATTCAGATAATTTATATAGTGTAATTAAAGTTCATTTTGCTTGACTAATGTGATAAAATAGGATTTTGAATATTTTTTTTTCGGTGACGGGTCCCCTTTAAGTGGATCTAGTAGTGTATGGCCACCTTTACACCCAGATGCAGAAAACACTAATTTAAGGAATTATGAGCATCGACAAATCTGACCTGTGGGTAAAATACTGCTAATATAAATGTACTGTAAATCAGTAATCTGAATAGGGAAAGGCAATATGTAATATTTCTTTTCTGGGTTTTTGTATTTATTTCCAATAGTGTGTATACTGCATATACTGTATTTTTGGAATACAAAATTTTAACAAAGAAACAAGTTACACAGCATATTACATTTTGATTACAAACTAAGGGACCAATATAATGACTGCTCAAATCTCGAGCAGTCATTGATTTAAGGAAGTCACGTAAGGTTGGGGGGAAACTATCTAAAAGTTGCCAAACTTTTTCTTATTTAGGAAAGCATACTCCTTAATTAACAAGGTTTCTTTCCCTGAAACCTCATGTGAGTTCCTTAACTCATGCAGGGTTTCCTTAATGACTGCTTGAGCTGAAAGGTTTTTTTTTTTTATAATAATAATAATAATAATAATAATAATAATAATAATAATGCAGCAACACATTTTGGATAAGGGGCATGTTTCCCACTGTGTTGAATCACTTTGTAATCCCTTTGAGAACTAAAGAGATCAGTTTTGAAAGTGAAATGTTGTCCGATACTTGCTCGATATAGAATTTCAGTTGCTTATCAGTTTGGGGTTTCCTTTTGTTATTTTTCCTTATATTATGCTCCAAATGTTTTCAGTGGGTGACAGGCAGACCAGTTTAGTACCTGGACACTCTTACTGCAGAGCCATGCTTTTGGTATATTTACAGAATTCGGTTTAGCTATTGTCTTGTTGAAATAAGCAAGGCCTTCAAAAAGATGTTCTCTATGTGATAGCATATGTTACTCCAGAACCTGTATATATGGCTCAGCATTGTGCCTTTGCTGATGTGCAAGTTCTTTATGCCATGTGCATGAATGCACCCCCATAACATTACAGATGCTGGCTTTTGAACTGTGCACTGATAACAAGCATGATGGACTTTCTCTTAAGCCAAGAGATTGCGCCTTCCATGATTTCCAAAAATAATTTCACAATTTGATTCATCAGACCATGGTTTCTTCATTGCATGGTAGAGATTTAACTTGCATTTTGGGATGCAGTGAATAGTTCACAGCCTGTGGTTTTGGGTAGTTTTCTTGATCCAATACAGTGATTTCTACTACAGAATCGTGTGTTTTTAATGTAGTGCCATCTGAGGGTCCAAGATCTCTGCTATCCTATATATTCTTGGGACCATGTGTACAGAGATTTCTCTGGATTTTCTGAAATTTTTAATGATATTATTTATGTAGACGATGAAATGCCCAATTTCTACAGGTAGATAACAGATAAACTCTGTAATACACAATGGTATTCTTCAGAACTTATTCCTTATCTACTGCATCTCCCGTGCTTGAATTGCTGACCCCATGGCTACACAGCAGCTTAATAATATAAGCTATAGTTATGTTTTGTACGTGAAGACACCAGTTTTACCTGTGCAGGGCAACAGTACAATGTATTCTCATTCATTTAAAACACTTTTTGATGTTACTGTTTCTTTAATAGAAATGGATGCCATTATTTTTATTGTTGTTTCTTCACTTGTAAAGGGACTGTATATTCTTAACAGACACAGTTTAATTCATTAAGGGGCACATTTACTTAGCTCGAGTGAAGGAACAGAATAAAAAATACTTTGAATTATTATTATTTATTAGTATTTTTTTTGGCTACTTCGACCATCGAATTGGCTACTTCGACCTTCGACTACGACTTCGAATCGAACGTTTCGAACTAAAAATCGTTCGACTGTCTCTTTAAAAAACACTTCGACCCCCTACTTCGCCACCTAAAACCTACCTAGCACCAATGTTAGCCTATGGGGAAGGTCCCCATAGGCTTTCCTATGTTTTTTTGATCGAAGGAAAATCGTTCGATCGATGGATTAAAACGAACGTACGAACGAAGGAAATGCGGTAAATCCTTCGACTTCGATATTCAAAGTCGAAGGATTTAACTTCAACGGTCGAATATCGAGGGTTAATTAACCCTCGTTATTCGACCCTAAGTAAATGTGCCCCTAAGTGTTAATTCACTGTTGCTGTGTATATACTGTAAACGTGTATAGAAGTAATCACAGTGGATTTTTGCCTGCTTCTTGGCACATAGATTGCTGGAGTTTGAGCTAAGGTCTGACAGTTTGTACCCACTTAAGTGCTTGCAGTTTTAACAGCACAAAACAATTAATAACGCAAACTCTTTCGCATGAAAAAAAACGTTGCTTTTTTATTTTTCATACTATTGCAAAATGTCAAATCATTCCGCTCATATTGTTTGTTTTCTGTATTTCATTTTGGAATTAGTAAATGCTAATGAAATTATATTCAGATCATCCATTTTACAGAAGCATTGTGTGTAAAGGATATGCTCCTTCTAACAGCTGAGGAATTCTTTGTCGTTTATCAGATAATGCCCTGTGATGGATGAAGGCTGACTTTACCCTGCACATCTTCTTTTCAGTATTTTAACTTTCATCCCAAACTAAATAAAACCAACTACAGCCTTTGACTGCCCCAGTTTCCCTGTCAATGGTTGTCTCTTGCCTAATCTAAGTTGAAAAGGTGAGGCCATCAGCAGGACATCTTGGACACTGTGATGGGAATCTAATTATTGATCCTTCTGGCCTTCAGCCCTGTAATGCAGATATGTGTCTCTTCCAGAGACTGTCAATTAAAGCAAATTGATAGAGCAAGAGACACTCCTTAGCTATCCTGTTTATTTTCAACATAAGCCTTATGTTGATATTTTCACGGATCCAACAAAGGTGTAAAATAGGAAATTATTTTTAAATTACTTTTGACTCTAAAATATGTAGGACTATTTACTGCAATAAAGTGCCCTTTTCAAATACACAGAGAGCAGCTAGATGTGAATGAGAGAGAAAAGAGAGGAAAATGTGGTTCAATGCTCCTTTTTTGTAACCCCACAATTGTTTTTCCAATCCGTTCTGTCAACTCATAGTTTAATACAGTATGAAGCATTTTGCATTGACCTCTTTATACAAGAGCACACCCTTTCTGGCGATACAGTGAGTTATTTTTGCCTTTGGATTGAGTACCCAGGTAAGCAACATATACAGTTTAGGAAAATAAGCAGCATACACCTTTTCAAAGTTAATTTACAGGTACCTGTCCCTCAACAGCCTCCCAAATAATGCACGGGTTGGCCAACACCTATAGCTGTACCCCTGTATTTGTTGGTTATATACAGTACATCTACATAGCACTGGGTAGTTTTGTAAAACGAAAAGTAATCAATTTTCATAAAAAGTAAAGCCTGCTCGCTGTGGGTTTTCATTGCCATGGTCTTCTCTCTGGGGAAATCAAGCTTTCCTAAAACAGTGGAGATCAAAATTCTGTAGTCACTTTGGAAAGCTTTCTTTTGCTTCACTGTGCAAATGTGAATTTGTGTGTATTAGGAATGTTTGCCAGCAGCTTTTCTTGCAAACCACCCCCCAATGCTAACCTGAATTAATGATAGTAATAATTAAAAGTGCACAGATGTGAGCTATACATTAAAATATATGTCTTGGATACATTTCAGGATTATCAGTGTATGTATAGTGGCTTGTTGATTCTTACCACTGTATATGCACAATAAATATCAATCAGTTCTGGGATTGAGGTGCGGTTTGAAAATTTCATCTGCATATGAGCAGCTGCTGTTCTGATAATTTTTCTTCTTTATGTGGCCCCTCATATGGCCTCAGACCTTTTGGCCAGTGGGTCAAAGATACCAGATTTCACCGTGTATGCTGATTATATTTTAATTATTAAATTATAAGTCAGTTCAAAATATACAGAGTTAGATGGGAGGGACCATTGTGCATAACATGTAGGGAGTGCCACTGGTCAAGGGCAGCAAGAGAGGGAGGCAGAAATCTGGAAAAGAATAGGTAGCATGAAAAGTGAAGAAACTGCTTTGCAAATATGATTTGTAGTTGTATTTAAATGTCATAACATTTCAGGGTTTGAAACATTATCTGCTTAGGTTTATACGGTCTATGCTAGGTTTTCTAGTTTCCTTCCACACTCTAAGGGTTAGTTCACACAAGGAGATTCGGGGAGATTTTGTCGCCTGGTGACTAATCGCCTCGTCTTCTGAGCGACAATCTCCCCGAACTGTCCGAGGCAACTTTGGGCGACTATGGAAAACTCATCGCCGCGTGTGCTTTAGCGCAGGTGACTTTTCATTATAGCCTATGGGAAAACATGCTCAGATCTGGGAGATTGTTGCTCAGAAGACGAGGCGATTAGTCGCCAGGCGACAAAATCTCCCCGAATCTCCTCGTGTGAACTAACCCTAAAAGCATACAGCCAGGTTACATGGCCTGATTAATTAAATATGGCCCCTATTGTAAGAAACCCGTGACTGTGGGCTGAGCTGTCTAAATTGGGTCCTTGAATGTTTCTTGAATATGTTTGCATGACACAGAAGTACTAGTTCCGGATTCTTTTAAGCCTAAGGTATCCTGTCAGCCATGTTGCCTATAATATCCATTTAGGAAAGATAAATAAAAAAATCACTTATGTGTCAATCTACCTGTGGCAACAGCTTTGTGCAGATGTTGTCAACTATAATTCCATTGTTTAGCAGTAACAGAACCACTAGTTCCCGAACCGAGGTGCATGCCGTGCATCCGGGAACCCCCCCTCTGGACACATTTTTTGTAGTGGGTTTTCGCCGGCGTGCCCTGATGGGGTGTGGGCTCTAGTGCAATCGCACCCACTGCACCCCCTGTTGTTAAGTGAGAATTTGATACTGGCATCAGTTATATATCATTCATGTTGTGTTTCTTTGACTGCCATAGCAAATTGCAGTTCATCTTCAGGTGAATGGTTAGTTAATCAGCCATCATGCACAAAGCAGCACTTGCCCATATGGTTTTTATTATGCTCCTTGAGGAGAAAGGCAGGGGCAGTGTGTTTACAATCACAGCATACATTCTGAGACAACGTTGTAAGTGGCTTTATAGGTCATCATGCTGAAAGTCCCTAGTGCATCATCACATTGATTGACAGTCCCATCAGGCATTGGGACACTTCATATACACAAAGACATACATCTTTTTCCTGTGTTTAGAAAAGTTTGTATTATGTGAAGAGGAAAAACAGAACTCTGCAGTCATGGAGAATAACACATGAAGGTTAAGACACTTGATGTGGTTAGTGTATGTATGTATGTATATATGTGTATATATCAACACAAGAGCATTCACATACAGCTAAATGGTTTCCAGATGTACTGTGCTTTAGTCTAAAGCTATATTTTCCCCATATTCTAAAAATGTTACTTGCTCACCTTACAGATTAATTCCTGCTTTAACCTCAATCTGGCTGGTCAGGGGCTATGGGTCCCACCTTCTTTCAGGCAGACAAAGCAATTTCTATGATCTAGTGGTACTAAATGCTCTTTTTACTGGGGGCCTGCAGATTGCAGAGTATTTCTCTGATCATGGGCATGGCCTTTGGTAATAGCCAACAATGTTCTATAGGTTTCAGATGTATCCTAAAACGATGTCTGTTATGAGACATGTTTAATTACACAGTATACTGACCCTTTAAAAGAGATTGCAGTTCCCAGTATCAGCATTACAGTTCAGTTTCTATATTGCTATAGTGGCAGAAAAAAAAACACATTCCAAGCCTGAAAACTGTAAAATAAATTTGAAAAAAAGAATCAATTACAATACATGATATACATTCACACCTGTATATATTTTATACTTGGTGTTCTTTACTGTTTAGAACCAGAGTACCCCATACTCTATTACTGGTCCCCCCCCCCCCCCAGTGCTAGTGCCTAATATGCACAGCTATGAGACTGCACTTCCTCACATCATTTATTTAACAAAAAGTCCTTGCTTTGTTGAGCTATTTGCTTCATGTTTTTCCCTCCTGACATTTTACTGAAAGACCAAGATAGCCTTGTCAATAGGGCGATTAATTATTAACTGAAGAATAATTGTCCATAAATATATATGATATATGTTTTAATTACACTTTTAAACGGATGGTTCATATGGCACCCAGAGATTTGATTTTTATTATCCTCCTTGCCCTCAATAAAGCTACTTTTTTTTTTTTAACTGTTCGCAAATTCTGTTTTAATGCAATAAATAAAACATAATTTCCATTTATTTTGTTTGAAGTGATGTTTTCTTGTACAGCTCCTACCCTGTTTCAGGGTTAGGGATGCAGCACCTTTAACAGACAAATTAGACTCCCATGAAGCACTGCATGAAGATACTGGTGGGAAGCTTACTGAACCACACTGCAACTATCTTGTATCAAACTTTTTTTTTTTTTAATGCTTTTAAAAAAAGCATGGTCTCCAAAAAATTCCTTCTAATAAACATTCCTTCTAATAAACATTAAAAAATGGAGATAGAAAATACATCCAAAAAACCCCCCAATGTTATTATGTTAAAATAAGGCACCCTTCATATTATTAGTATATCTATTCCTCTTTATAAACCAGATGAGTGTCTTATAAAAAATAAAAAGAAAGGATTTTTTCCATTATCACAAACATCAGTGCCATGATGTTCATTATAATATAAATATTCCCGTAAACAGAGGTAATGTCTTATATAGTATATGTTGAAGGAAAAGTTTCTAAAGGGTTCATAAATCACCCAACTGGGATCAGTGGCTAGCCAGTTGGTTACAGGCTTTCGGTATGAAGCAAGTGGTCACTGCTTGCTTATTCTCTATAAATTATTCAAAAGAGCACAAGTATCTAAATGTTTATTTTTTCAATAAAATAAAAATCATTAAGATTATTGTTGGACTTCATTTAAATGCAGTTTTACTCGGCTTAATATATATAGTTGTGTGTTGCTTATACACTACACATAATTAAAGTGGGTGTGGTTATGACATCATTGGAGTGGGTTTTTGATGCCATTTTAATGTATATGTTTGCTGTGTTGGATACGTTTCTTGTTTGCTGACAAGGTTCCATAAAGGACCCTGTCCCTAAATGTATGGTGACATCTCAATCCAAGTACACAATGAAAGATAGAGATGCACAACACATTAAATTCGACTAGTGACATCACTAATGTGGTTTTTGATGGCATTTTTAATTACATCTTTGGTCTGGTGTGACATCTTGCTTGTAAATCTATTCGCATACATACAGATACACAAAGGCAAAAAAATATTGTTATGGTGCCTGCCTAAATCAAAGGAGAATTGACTTCTTAAACTGATATTGAGGAGCCATGATAAGTAAAATGACGACTGCTTCCCTGGTATGAGGGGAGAGGATGGTGATGCGAGAACTCCATTGAACCTCTCTGTAAACTGGGGGGCATTTATATGTAGCTCAGTATATAAAAAGGTGGGGTACTAGCAGAAGAATATAGCCTGCAGGGCCAGGTCAAGCCGACTGGGCTCCTTAGGCAACCTTGCTGCCACCAAGCTCACCCCCCGTGTGTACCATAGCAGAGGGGCGAGAGTGGCATAGGGGGGTGAACACAGACTAGGTGTAGGCAGAAGACTTTTCCAGCACCCCCCTATTGTTGCGCCCTTGGCAGGTGTCTCTTCTGCCTACGCCTAGTTCCGGCCCGTACAGCCTGACATGGAAAGATTTTTTATTATCTTCCCACGCTTGGAAATTATACCCACCCACTCATGCTGTGCTTATTTTTAATCAGGTTGCCTAATAACACTGCAAGCTTTCTCTCTTTATGTGTGTGTGAAACCCATCCATTTTTAGACTGTCTATTAATTCAAGTGAACAATGGTGAGTAAGAAAAACATCTTCGTGCATTTGCGTCTTTTTCTCCCACTTCCAGCAGCCTCTTTAATAAAATAATTGACCAAATGAAATAGGAGGTCCGCTATCAGAGCTATTTTTATTGGACTGTTTCCTGGCTCCCCCTTCAAATTAGAGTTCACATTCCAGTGGGTTCATTGACTACTCTAACACAAACAAAAAATAATCCATAAGAGATTTAAAAGGTTGGTAAAGGAAAATAAAAGCCATTAAAGTAGCTGCCTTTTTTTCTCTATGATTTAGGAGTGCGGTACTTCTGTACCCTGTGGATCCATTGCTGCAAATGCAATTTTCAAACTCTCTTATTTTTTATCTATATTTTTATCTGGGACAAATGTGCTAGTGTTTATGTACAATTTCTCTTGCAGAGATGTTTTTGCTTGATTTCCTTTGAACACTTCTTTTCTTAGTTGAATAGTATTCTCTTCCAGGGCATGCATAATAAATCGAAAGAAATTGTAAAGAAAAGAAACAGAGCTAACTCACATTTTGCAAAGTAGTTGCTGGGACTTATTATTAATAATAATACTAGTAATAAAATGTACGGTAAATGTGACCTGGCTCTAAGCCCCCGCTAAGACTCGGGGACATTTAGTCGCTAAAATCTCCCCGAAAAGCCTTTCCGCTGGCTAGAATCTAAATCGATGGCGGGATGGCTCTATATATATATTTGCTTATTTATAATTGCTTATTTTTTATTTTACTTGCACCCTTGCAGCTGTTTTTTCCTTTTTTTGTGTGTGTGCATTGATAAAAAAATAGGTACAGCACCTAGGAAAGCTAAAGTAAACAGCAGGGCTTCTTTGTTCCTTTATTTTTATTCAGAACCTTATTAGAACCCTGAACTTCGACAAGATTGGAATAGAAAAGGTGATGTTTCTTGGAATAGAATAGGTGATGTTTCTTGGAATAGAATAGGTGATGTTTCTTGGAAGAGAATAGGTGATGTTTCTTGGAATAGAATAGGTGATGTTTCTTGGAATAGAATAGGTGATGTTTCTTGGAGTAGAATAGGTGATGTTTCTTGGAATAGAATAAGTAATGTTTCTTGGAATAGAATAGGTGATGCTTCTCATTTAAAATTTTACACATTGAGGAGCAGAGGGGTAAATCAAAGAAAATGTGTCTTTCTCCTAAACATTATGGAAGCCACTGTATATAAAAAGGTAAGTGCCCAGGACAGCTGACCTACAGTATATAGTAAAGGGCAATGCTTTTCTCTGTTCCTTTTATCCAAACCCTTATTAGGGCCTTCAGTTTTGCCAAGCTTGGAATAGAATTATACATCAGTCCATACTGCCACATCTGCTGGCTTTATGACCTTGATTTATTATTGTTATTGTGGTGCCTCACATTACCATATTACTTGCTTTACAGTAGAAATATTTACCATATTGAGGTGGTATTGTAAGAGTAAAATGCTAAAGCATTTCTAGTGTTCTTCTCTCAGGCCTAGGTATTGCTTAAGTAGTTTATTTTAGTGAGACCGCACTCTGTGCCTAACTACACCACCTAGCTGTGAAGTTAGAGTTCAGTTTTGCACAGACAACTAGTCTGTCTTCTCTACAAAGTGTCTTTTATTACATTTTAGTTCTGCCTTGACTCCCACAAATGAGAGATGAATAGAAAGTAGTGCAGAGCAGATCTCCAAGAACTACTGCCAAACTCTGTTCCAGGGAGGGTTTGACAGTTGAAATCTTCAAGGAACCCCATGGCAATATTTGTCTTTCATGTGAATTTCAAATAGCGGGCCGAAACAGCTGAATCATACAAGGGAACTCAAATGTTTATATTACCGAAATACCAGTGCTTGTTGCAGAAGACAAACTGCCTGTAGAGTTGTTGAAGTCATACTTATGCAATTTTTTCCCTTTAGAAATTCATTGTGTTGTAAACAAAACATCCTAATCCTTTTCAAATTCTAATTGTTACATTCCTATTACATGACCCCCCCTCACAAAAGTGGATCTCCACCCAAAAATGTATAACTATTTAATATACAGCAGAATAACATCATAATAAAAATTCTCATGACTCTTAAGATAAACAGATTATCTAAAGGGCAGTATATGCTTTTTTAATATTAGTTCAAGGAATAGAGCTTGTACTGAACATACTATTTGTCTTTTAATTTGATTAGGAAACGTTTATTTTTTTGTTTCATTTACTAACCATGGCGAGCATTTCTTCCCAGCCTCCAAGATTGCTGGCAGCCAACGATTAAATCCTCTATTAGTTTCACAACAGAGCAAAAAGTCTTAAGCTGTAAAGACAGCCATACACTGTGAGATCTGCTTGTTTGGAAAGGTTGCTAAAAAAGAGCAGTTCTTGGCCTGTTTTGATCACCCAATAATCTGTTCACCTTTTATGAATCAATAGCTTTTAACACCTTGTGTATGACCAGCTTGTTTTGGAGAATGGTCTACTCTACCACATCTGAAAAGGCAAGAGATTTCCCTCCACAGTGGGAACGTGAAAAATAAAGGCACACATCCACTTTGCAAAGTAGTTTGGAAGTCTTTCTTACCAAGCTGTGCTTATTTGACTGCAGACAGTGGAGAGAGGTGTCTCGGATATGGACAAACACAGAGCTAAGGAAGATCATATTAGGAGTGGGCAGATTTTTAATGTAGTATGGATGCTGCACCTGCAAACACATTGTGTAGAGTGACGGCCCATTTAATGTTACTGTCAAACATGGGGATTATATAGTAATTAACAAGTTTTTTAGTGGAGGGGTTGGTTTTATATTGTCACACACTCATAAGTTTCAAGTCACAAATAATGAATTAAATAATAAATAAGTTGTGGCCATCTATCTCTCCATTAGAAGCATACTTGCAGCAGGAGCTCTGTGTACAGTATATTCTCATATGGTTCACTGGACACTCATTTCAGTTCAAATGAACAAACTTTGATAGATTTGCAGATAATGAATGCACCATTCCTGACTCCAGAGAATGCATTTCTTATTTTGCAGAGCCCCAACAGTTGGGATCCTTACACCATTTCAGCTGATGCTAATTGTTGTACATGATGTTAAGCTTGTGTTCTTGCCCATAAGTAGCTTCCAAGAAGCCCTTCTGCTGACCATGCTTCTTGAGACAGTTTGGAACACACATACACACATACCTTCCTATTAACACTTTACTGTATGACAAATTTATTGGCAATATACCGGCCAGTTCATTTATAATTCCTTGTCCAACCCTCCCTGTCCTGCTGCACTGGCTTTTAAAGCTCTTGGTTCCTGTTCCCTCTAATTCCTGAACCATTTTATGATCCACCCATTTCCTTTCCCCAATACCCCCTCTGTGATGTCACTGCCCTCCTGCACACTGGTAATATTTAGAAGAAAAGGAGACAACCCTGGTGGTGACTTCCTATCACTCATGTCCAAATCTGTGCTGTTACAAGGAATACTTAGCGAAGCCTTATAATTATTGTTTTGGGCTGATTATTGAAAATAAAAACTATACTGCCCCCCCCATCTGTTCCACCTCCTGTGCAGGGGGGCCAGCGGCACTTGGTACACTGCACTGTAGGATAGGAACCAGTCATCAGCTAGGCAGACCTGATAGGGAACTGAAGCGTGTCTTTGCTTGTGTGACTGCAGGGCTGTGATTTTGGCTATCCCACTCCTACTTTGCTTCTGGTAGGGTTTGTTAGGACATGTCCATCCTTAAAAAATGGACAAGTACAATAGCAGTTCTATAGGGAGCTCCAATAAAGGGGCTATCTTAAAATATATTTTTTTAGCCCAGAGTGAAACCAGCACCATATATTATTTATTATTGCCTACACACAAAGGAGTCTTCACTTTTCCTATATGTGTTCCAAGTGTTCTCCTTCCCGAGTACTACCATATTGGAGCTGGGCTGCCAAAGCTACGTCCGATTGTCACTTTTTCTCAGCCCTGATAACCAAATTTATGTATTAGCATATCCTGTTATAGGGTTATGATTCAGTTTCTTTTGCCAATAGTGATGTAACTTCTACTGTACAGGCCACCAGCTGTTACTTATTACATATAGTAGAAGCCAACAGTTAAACGGGCTGTCTGGGAGTTGTTGATCCCAAAAATAATTTTGCACAGCATTTATCTTTGAGAGACAATCATGCTATATCCCCTGTGGCATTCTGGGAAGAGTTTGCTATAACATTACTTTTCACAAAACCTACAAGTCTGTGACTTGTAAAAACTATTGGAACAGCTTTTATAGAGTTTTTTTTTTTATTGATTTTGAAGGAGAACTAAACCCTAAAAATAAATATGGCTATAAATGCCATATTTAATTTACTGAACTTACTGAACCAGCCTAAAAGTTCATATAATTAAGGTATGGGACTTGCTTGGGACCTGGGGTTTTCCAGATAACGGACGGATCTGACGTAATTTGGATATTCTGTAAACATTAAATAAACCCAATAGGCTGGTTTTGCTTTCAATAAGGATGAATTATCTTTTAGTTTTGATCAAGTACAAGCTACTGGTTTATTATTAGAGAAAAAGGAACTCGTTTAAAAAATGTCAAATTTTTATTATTTCGATAAAATGCTTTCTATAGGAGTCAGCCTTTCTATAATTCTGAGGTTTCTGTAGGTTTCGGGATAACCATGTATCAATAATTATATAATAATTATATCACACTACACAGAGCATGTGCAGTGAATCAGCAGAAAAGAAGATGGTGAGCTACTGGGGCATCTTTGGAGACACAGATCTTCATTGCTAAATGGCTTTGGTTGCCTTAGGCTGGTAGAGAAGCTCAAAACATAATGTACAACATTTTCTGCCCTACTTCTTTAGATAACCATTAGTTCTCCTTTAAGCATAAGGGGATTTATATTTTTAAAAGTAGTGGAGCAGTTTCAATTGAAATTGCAAAAGTTGCATAGCACCAGTTATACCTGATGACATCACTAAGCACTGGTAATCCTGGTTAGTGTGAATTATACAGATATTTGTATTACATTCTTAAAACTTCTAATTTCCAGCTCTTATAAAATCTGTAGACTGAAGAATTTACAATATCTGCTATTTTAAATACCTGTACACAATTTAATGAAGTAATATGTTTTACCTTTTCGTATTATAAAGTAGGCAGAAATGTGTTTGTTTGCTGCCTTGTTTTCAGCCTCTCTGCCTCTTATCATGAAAAAAAATAATCTCATTTTCACTGTCATTATGCAAATAAGCTGTCATACATATGGAAAGCTACCCCTTAGAATAATGAAGCTCTTGAGCTAAATGGAAGATTGTGATTTCTTTAATGAATTCACATTCATGATGTGGCTATGAAATTTTAGCTATTGAATGCTAATTTCTGCAATGTGTAATACACGCACACTCCAGAGGATGGTAACACGTTCTTTTGTTATGGAGGTAATGTGGGGTTTGCCTTGCCTGCACCCTTAATTACAGCTAATGTTACACTGGACCACACCATCTTCACACACTTGCACACAAATGAGCCACAAAGTGACTCATTTTCTATAAGTAACTTTAAAGAGATACAGACACCAGAAATTAAACCTTTTTTTACATCTATCATAATATTGGCTTTGCATGCTACTTATAATTTTGCTATAAATTATTGGCCTGATGCTTTTCCATTGCCTGTCTAACTCCCTGTGTTGATCCATGAGGGGGCTGCCATATTTGTGTAGCAGGAGTCCGTTAGCATTAGAAACTCTGACAGGTTGAGATGTGCATTCATATTTTAAAAAGTAGTTTTTTAGCGTCACTATCACTTTAATGTACCCACTACTTGGGTCTCTTTAAATCGAAACTCAGATTAGCAAAACATTTCTTGTTTTTTACATCTCCAGCACAGGGTGTTTTAACAACAATTGAAAATACTACACCATATTTTGTTCCTGCTTTTTTGCTTACTCTGTTTGCTTTAGGCACTGTTCTACAAGAAAACATATTTTTTTTGGAATATTTTTTCTTTTTTTTTGACAAATGATAATATGGTGTTTTCCAATTACTCAAAATGTGATGCATTTGGATTGTATGTGTATTTTCTCTCTGACGTGATACGTTTGTGACTCTCGGGGCAGATTTATTAAGGGTTGAACAGTAAATTCAAATTCTAATTTTTGTTTTTTTTGTGTCAAAATTCACACATTCAAATTTTAATCCCCCTATTCGAATGTAAATTTGAATGTGAGATTTATCACACCTCAACCATGGAAACAATCCTAATTTAAATATTCGCCACCTAAAACCTGCTGAGTTCATGTACAAGTCAATGACAGAGGTCCAGTGACCCATTTGAAGATGTTAATAGCCTTCCTGACATTCACGTTTTATTCAGAGAGAAAACTCGAATCAAATACAAATCAAATTTTCAGATTGTTCCTATTCGATCGAATATTAGTCATTCAAATTTTTCTTCAATAACCTCCCATTCGAGTTGTGAGTATATTCAAATTTATTAGAGTAGAAAAAAAACCACATGAATTCAAAATTCGACCGTTGATAAATCTGCCCATCAGTGTTTGCTCCAGCTTTAGCTAAGAGTTCTCTGACGTGCTACTCTGTTCTACAGGGAGCAGATTCAGACACTATTAATGTGGCTCTTTGGTCTTACAAATCTAAAGGCTTCATTTGCAGCTCCAGCTGTCAGTGTAATCATTTCCGTGAAGGACGGTGATCAATAAAAAAAAACGGCATGGACATATTTCCATACACCCAAGGTGATATCCTCATGTAATACTTCTCATTGTGGGATTTATGCACAGATGGTATAGCACTGTGACTCTACTGCTGTTCACACTGGATAGGCTTTTTCAGCTCATTATGGTTCTGCGTTATTTGTTTCCATCCCAGCTTTCACATTAAATTAACTCAATTTGTTATATTGGTATTTAATATATTCCTATGACTAGCACAGGTAGGCTTTGGATGGCATTGGAAATTTTAAATGGCTATTGACCTTCTAACCGCTGAAATGCTGTGGCTTAATCCATTTATTCTCCTCTTGTAAAATGACAGGTCCAGTGGAGAAGCATTAACATTTACCAGACATCTAGGAAGGGATTTTCTATTAGGCGCTTGCTTTTGTGTTATTTTCAAAGAAAATACTGTCTTACACTGAAGGCCTAAGAGATATTAAGAGTGTTTTGTTTAAAGTTGTTACTCATTCTTGAACTCTTCTATTTATATTTCGTTTCAAGCCAGATCTGCTCATCCCTCATTCTAATGTCTTCTCCTTTGCAGGAACTCCTTTATTAGTGAGAAGGAGCAGTGACCCAACTGTGGTACCAGTGACTGATTTTCACCCGTCTTCTGCCGAGCACAATGTAACTGATTCAGCACAGGTTAGTGAATGACTAACTCTCTAACCACATTTCATAAATTCATTTCACAAGGAGCAAAGTTATTGGTTCATGCATAACCAGCATATATACTGAATTCCTGTCGGACCTCAGTAATCATATCTGGAGATGTATTGGTTTATAATGTATAACAGTTTGAAATATATAGTGAATTGTTGCCTTACTTGTGTGACTTCCTGATAACTTTCAAGTGTGACATTTGTAAGGGTGCATTTCAGTCATACAGGTACAAGCTCCATACAAATAGACTGAATTTTTGTTGTGCAGTAATGCAAATTACATTGACTTTCTTTACATTCTGCTGCAGCTGTCCCCTAGTGTGATGGTGGGTAACTGGCCTATTATTTTCCCGGGATGTTATCACTTTAATTTTATTCTTTATTGAATAGATATTTGGTTTACATGATACAGTGTCTGCTAGTTAATTTTTATTAGTAACACCATGTGCTTATTAAATCCTGCCCCCAGCAGCTTGACCCACCATAAATTCAGTTTACCAGTCTATCCCAATTCTTTAGAAGGTTATATAATAGTGTCCAAGTAAGATACGGATACATGCCAAATAATGATTATACATACATAACTTTTTGAGTCACTACCCTCTGTTATTTATTGGTGCATACATTCTCTAAAGCTCACATATGATGGAAGACTTGCTTGTTTGGTGATTTCACTGAATTATTGGTGCTTTTCCTGTTTAGCCACTCAGATGATGGACCAAATTGACTAATTTTGGAGGGCTGTTCATACCCTATGGCAGGGATCCCCAACCTTTTTCACCCATGAAATGTAGGAAGGGTTGAGGAGCAACATAAGCATGACCATAGTTCCTGAGGATGCCAACAAAGAGCTGTGATTGGCTATTTGGTAGCCCCTATGTGGACTAGCAGCCTACAGGAGGCAGTACACCTGGTTTTTATGCAACCAAAACTTGCCTTCAAGCCAGAAATTTAAAAATAAGCAGCTGCTTTAAAGCTGTTGCTCACAATGCACTGGTTGGGGATCACTGCCCTATGGGATAGATTACATCCATAGCCCATTGCAGTCTTCAGCTTTGTTATGTTGTCAGTTGACCTTAAGCACAGGCAAATAACCCATCAACGTGGCAAATAATGTCCATATTAATAAACACATGTATAGGCAGCTTAAATTTATACTGCAATCACATCTTTTACCCTGTTAAAAAAAAACATTTTTTTACACAATTTCCCCGAAGTACAACAGGCAACAAAGATTATTTCTCCATAGCTAAAATACATTTATGTTTTATCTACTTCTCACCCCAAACCCATAGGCATACCTTGCACCTTTTGTCCTGAAGACACTTTGTTTCCTTTTGTTTTAAGAAATAACAATAACAATAGTAATAAAAAGAAACAGTTACACTTTGGTGAAACTGTGGGTGAAGAAGAGGGTATTTAACCACGTTACCAGTCCACAGAAAACAATGAACTCCTATTTATTTGGAAACTGGAGACTCTGGTTACAAGTGGGGAAGAAAGGGATTTGTTTTTATGTGTGTGATCTCTTTTCTTTGTGTCTATGTGCGCACAATGGAAAATATGTATGGCTGACAGTCAAGAGTGCTAAAAATTCTATTATAAAATAGGCATTAATAATAGAATAAAATAGAGCTTTTTTTTCATTAAAAGAGTGGGCAAAATAAATTTTCAACAACACATTTTTTAATTTTGTTCAGGTTGAACAACCCTTTTGCACAATGCATTGCATCTCAGCATGAGAAAGCCCAACTTGTGCCTCCATTGGGGGGAGGACCATATTTCCTTGGTTGTTCTTTCAGCCATCTGCAGTTGATCTGTTCCAGCTGGCTCAATTCGCAGATCCAAGTCTATGGCCAAGTATACATGTCAGAGCCACCTCTTGCAGGACATATAGTGGGCTCTTCAATTTGTGTAGAATGTGATTTCCAAATGCTCTCAATATTTATTCCATGGACTGTGAACAAAAAAGAAAGCCAAATTAATTTCTTCTAGGTTTTTATGTACTTTGTTTTAGTGTTGCCACATTGCTTCTCATCCTGCCTTAGCCAACATGTGGTTTGTGCTTTGTATTATACTTGAGTGAGAGGCTGTCACTCAATGGGATAGCACCAAGCCAGGCCACCAGAATTCAGTGCACCCCAGACAACAGATGGCCTCGGCTTTCACATTGACCTTCATGCTGACTATGTTTATAGCTCCATCGCCTCCTTCCCTATTCTTACACCTCTGAGACAGTTGGTCTCTCAAACCAGCTGCTTTCAGTGCATTTGAATTAATCTGCATCCCCAAGGCTGTAAATATTACTCCCGCAGCATCCTGTAGCAATTCCAAGCAAGACTGTCTGACCATTTACAATCTAGAATTCCTCACAATACCGGTTAGTCCTAAATTTATAGTTTGCATCAAACCGCTATTTACCTTTTGCTTCTAGCTAGTTCTTATTAATCATTGCTGCTAGCTAGTTTTTATGGCAGAGAAATACAATACCAAGAGAGTAAAAATTCTACACTTGTTAGAATCGTTTACTTCTGAGCCTCAACTCAGTCCATTTTTTTAACAATTTATGAAAGAGTTTTAAATAATGTTACTTTAATTTGGTATAAATATAACACAGTGATGTTCACTAAAATAGATCCGGACAGTAATGCAAAATCAACAATGTGTAACATCTAATGCTATTGATTCTGGCTTGTTTGCAATGGACAGGGTTATGTGTGTTTTACATATTAATTCATATTAGAACCCCCACTCTAAAGTGACTGAATGTGAGAATCCATGGGATGGCTAAAACAACTTAGGAAGCAAACAGAAAGAAAAAAAAAACATTAACAAATAGCAGAAAATAGAACTTAAATACTGTTTTTTTTTTAGGTGTAGTTTATAATAATACTGTATGCACTGTTTGCATTGTACAAGATGGGTAGCCATCTTTCCTGTTGATTCTGTTCTTCCAGATGCAACTAGAACAGCAGCATAAAAATATTTTCATGCAAGTACTTGCTCAACTATTCAATTCAATCTCCCTAATTGTACAGTAGATATTTTGCTTCTATTTCTCCTGCTGAGTGTTATTCTCATATTTACCACATATTTTTGTTGTTTTGTTTTATTTTTGTAGAAGATTTGTGAGCTTATTTTTACCTATAGGATCCTGAAATCTACTCAGCCTTCATTTAGCTTACTATTGGAACAGAAAGGGGGACGAGATGCCAAGAAGATTCATTATTTCAAACAGTTTTACTGCATTTTACTGTACAAGCAGATACAGACAGTCTAAATCAGTTGTCTTTGGCATGGGTTAAGATTTCCTGACACGGCAAGTACAGAGCAGTTCTTGGCTTGAAAACGAACATTAGAACATTTAAAATAACCACCTTTGTCAGCAGAGAAAGGTGTGCAAAGGAGCATAACAATGTACATTATCTATCTGTCTTGGAGAGCTGTTATTCTGTTACCTGACCAGATGTTAAAAGGGGGTGAATTGACATCACCCCAACTATCAATGCAGAAGTAGCAAGGAACTGATGCTTATCAGATCCTCATTCACAACCCTTTGGGTACTTGATAATGTACGTTATAAGAAAATGGTTTGCATCATGTATACATTTTAGTGAAATGTAAAATAAAATTGGTTTGTGTTGTGTCCATGGAATATAGTGAAACACACAGACAAGTAGCTGCAGGAGTAGTTTCTCTAATGCTTAACAGGAAGGAAACTCCATAACAGAGTAAGATAAAAGTAGCATAGAAAACATAACAGCAGATTCAACATGAAGCCTTATACATAAGACTCTAGTACTAGAACAGCATCAGCAGATTCAACAGGAAACATGCACCATTACTTTATCTCATATTTAACAGTTCTCTCCCCCATCAAGATTCATGGTGGTAACACCTGTAAAAGAAATGGTTAATAAAAGTCACAGGTTATAAGTTAAGTCTATCAGGGGGTCAATGCTCTCTTTGTGGGTAACACCTAGAAATGTTGGTCTCTTCTAGGGAAGGAAACTGGTGCTAGGAACAACCAGGTTCCACAGATGCTTCAGAGTACGTACTCTTCATTTCGGTTGGACTTGCAGGGGTTGTTACCTCCGATGATGCCACAATCTGGGGCTCAAGGGGTACCCCTTTGGTATAGGGAAGTCCAACAAGGCTTTGGGGTAAATTTATCAAAGAGTGAAGTTCCGCCACTAGAGTGAAATTCCGCAGCTCTCTATTCATTTCTATGGGATTTTGAAAGGCGTATTTATCAATGGGTGAAAGTGAAAGTTCACCCTTTGATAAATATGCCTATAAAAATCCCATAGAAATGAATGGAGAGTGGAGGAAATTCACTATTAACTTCACTCTTTGATAAATATACCTACTTTGTGTCTGGTTTTGCTCAGTGGTAACTGCAGTATTACGTAGCTGGTCAATATGACGACACCAATAAAGATTGCCTGCATCATTGCTGGTAGCCATTTATTAGGCCCTCTGTAGTTCCTTGCCAAGACGGTTTGCCCAACACTAAACTGCCGAAAGGTTCTCCTCTCTCCTCCCTGAAGTACTCACAAGCCGCGGCCAGAGCGGTTCATTTTGGATACACCGGCGTGCGGATCTCCCATATATGGGCTCACTCTCCCGGCTACAGACTGCTCCCAACCCCTACGTTCTCCTCTCTCCTCCCCTGATTTTAAACTGGTGGTTTCTCACATGACGATTGAGATCCGGTTTCAGCAAGTCTAACAGAGACCTAAGATTGTGGCCCATAGATAACATTGCAGGCGTACAGCTTGTAGTCGCATGAATTGAATTCCGATAGGGTAACAAAAACCTTGCCAGTTGATGCTGCAGGGATCCACTGTCATGTTCCATTGACCGCAGTGACTGTTTCATAGTTTGTACAAATCTTTCAGCTAAACCGTTTGTTGCAGGATGGCATGGATTTGAAGTAGTATGTTTAATTCCATTGCGTTTCATAAACAATTGAAATTCTTCATAAATGAATTGAGAACCATTATCACTGACAATCTGTTCAGGTATTCCAGTTCTTGCAAACAAGTTTCTCAATATAGCAATAGTATATGAGGTACCAGTAGACTTCATGCCGAAAACCTCTGGCCATTTAGAATGAGCATCCACAATAATGAAAAACATCAGTCCCAGAAATGGTCCAGCTAAATCAATGTGTATACGTTGCCAAGGAGCAGAGGGCCATTCCCACAGATAAACTGGAGCTGGTTGTGGCATAGACTGCACCTCTTGACTAGGGATGTAGCGAACGTCGGAAAAAAAGTTCGCAAACATATTCGCGAACTTGCGCAAAAACGCGAGCGGTTCGCGAACGGTTCGCGAACCCCATAGACTTCAATGGGAAGGCGAACTTTAACATCTAGAAAAGACATTTCTGGCCAGAAAAATGATTTTAAAGTTGTTTAAAGGGTGCAACGACCTGGACAGTGGCATGCCAGAGGGGGATCAAGGGCAAAAATGTATCTGAAAAATCTGCCTGTGTGTGCTTGGAAGAGATAGTGTAGGGGGAGAGCTGTTAGTGATTTCAGGGACAGATGATAGTAAGTTTGCTGGCTAGTAATCTGCTTGATACTGCTCTGTATTGGAGGGACAGAAGTCTGCAGGGATTTGAGGGACATTTTAGCTTAGGTAGCTTTGCTGGCTAGTAATCTACTGTTCTCTTTAAACAACTGCCATACGTTGACCTTGTAGGCATTGTTTGCCCAGTTTTTTTGGACGCAGCCACTGAAGCACAGTTGCCAGAAAAAATATGCCATATAAATGCTGAAAATAGTCATTTTTCGCCATACGTTGACCTTGTAGACATTGTTTGCCCAGTTTTTTTGGACGCAGCCACTGAAGCACAGTTGCCAGAAAAATTATGCCATATAAATGCTGAAAATATAAATTTTTTTGGTTGCAGCCACTGAAGCACAGAGGCCAGAAAAATTATGCCATATAAATGCAGAAAATATGCATTTTTTTGGTCGCAGCCACTGAAGCACAGTTGACAGAAAAATTATGCCATATAAATGCTGAAAATATAAACTTTTTTGGTTGCAGCCACTGAAGCACAGAGGCCAGAAAAATTATGCCATATAAATGCAGAAAACATGCATTTTTTTGGTCGCAGCCACTGAAGCACAGTTGACAGAAAAATTATGCCATATAAATGCTGAAAATATAAATTTTTTTGGTTGCAGCCACTGAAGCACAGAGGCCAGAAAAATTATGCCATATAAATGCAGAAAATATGCATTTTTTTGGTTGCAGCCACTGAAGCACAGAGGCCAGAAAAATTATGCCATATAAATGCAGAAAATATGCATTTTTTTGGATGCAGCCACTGAAGCACAGTTGCCAGAAAAAATATGCCATATAAATGCTGAAAATAGTCATTTTTTGCCATACGTTGACCTTGTAGACATTGTTTGCCCAGTTTTTTTGGTTGCAGCCACTGAAGCACAGAGGCCAGAAAAAATTAAACCAGTAGGGTTTGCACCCTAGTTTGTAACGGTGGCGGAGGGAGGAGGAGGACGCTAAAGGACAGCTGTGTGTGGAGTCATGAGGCTTGAAGAGAAGGACAGCTGCATAGAAGTCAGAACAAGTCTTCCGGCGTGCAGTAACCCTCCGAGATCCACCCCTCATTCATTTTAATAAAGGTCAGGTAATCGACACTTTTGTGACCTAGGCGAGTTCTCTTCTCAGTTACAATCCCTCCTGCTGCACTGAAGGTCCTTTCTGAGAGCACACTTGAGGCTGGGCAAGACAAGAGGTTCATGGCAAATTGTGACAGCTCTGGCCACAGATCAAGCCTGCGCACCCAGTAGTCCAGGGGTTCATCGCTCCTCAGAGTGTCGATATCTGCAGTTAATGCCAGGTAGTCCGCTACCTGCCGGTCGAGGCGTTCTTTGAGGGTGGATCCAGAAGGGTTGTGGCGCTGCCTTGGACAGAAAAACATTTGCATGTCTGACGTTACAGACTGGCCAAAGGGCTTTGTCCTTGCAGGTGTGCTCGTGGCAGGATTACTGGCACCTCTGCCCCTGGAATGTTGATGAGTTCCTGAAGTGACATCACCCTTAAAAGCATTGTACAACATGTTTTGCAGGCTGGTTTGTAAATGCCGCATCTTTTCGGACTTGTGGTATGTTGGTAACATTTCTGACACTTTATGCTTGTACCGAGGGTCTAGTAGCGTTGCGACCCAGTACAGGTCCTTCTCCTTAAGCCTCTTGATACGGGGGTCCTTCAACAGGCATGACAGCATGAAAGACCCCATTCTCACAAGGTTGGATGCAGAGCTATCCATCTCCGCTTCCTCATTATCAAGGACTGCATCATCCACGGTCTCCTCCCCCCAGCCACGTACAAGACCAGGGGTCCCCAAAAGGTCACCACTAGCCCCCTGGGAAGCCTGCTCCTGTTGGTCCTCCTCCTCCTCCTCCACAAAGCCACCTTCCTCCTCTGACTCCACTTCTGGCACCTCTCCCTGCGTTGCAGCAGGTGCCTGGGTTCGTTCTGGTGATTCCGACCAGAAATCGCGCGCTTCCAGCTCCTCGTCACGCTGGTCTACAGCCTCATCTGTCACTCGTCGCACGGCACGCTCCAGGAAGAAAGCGAAGGGTATTAGGTCGCTGATGGTGCCTTCGGTGCGACTGACCATATTTGTCACCTCTTCAAAAGGTCGCATGAGCCTGCAGGCATCGCGCATAAGCACCCAGTAACGGGGGAAAAAAATCCCCAGCTGTGCAGATCCAGTCCTACCACCCAGTTCAAAAAGGTACTCGTTGACGGCCCTTTGTTGTTGCAGCAGACGTTCCAACATAAGGAGCGTTGAATTCCAGCGAGTCTGGCTGTCAGAAATCAAACGCCTGACTGGCATGTTGTAGCGCTGCTGAATGTCAGCAAGGCGTGCCATGGCTGTGTAGGAACGTCTGAAATGGGCCGACACCTTTCTGGACTGGGTGAGAACGTCCTGGAATCCTGGGTACTTGGAGACAAAACGTTGGACTATTAAATTTAAACACATGTGCCATGCAGGGCACATGTGTTAAATTGCCTAGTCTCAACGCTGCCAACAGATTGCTTCCATTGTCACACACCACTTTTCCGATCTGCAGTTGGTGTGGGGTCAGCCACCGATCGGCCTGTGACTGCAGAGATGACAGGAGTACAGATCCGGTATGGTTTTTGCTTTCCAGGCACGTCATCCCCAAGACAGCGTGACAACGGCGTACCTGGCACGTCGAATAGCCTAGGGGGAGCTGGGGGTGCACAGGTGTGGAGGAGGAGAAGGAGGACCCAGCAGCAGAGTAAGAAGAAGAAGAAGACGAGGTAGAGAGCGATGGAGGAGTAGAGGTGGTGGCAGAACCGCGTGCAATCCGTGGCGGTGACACCAACTCCACTGTTGTTGTTGAGCTACCCATTCCCTGCTTCCCAGCCATTACCAAGTTCACCCAGTGGGCAGTGTAGGTGACATACCTGCCCTGACCATGCTTGGAGGACCATGCGTCAGTAGTCATATGGACCTTTGGCCCAACACTAAGTGACAGAGATGCGGTAACTTGGCTCTGCACATGTTGGTACAGGTGTGGTATTCCCTTTTTAGAAAAAAAATTGCGGCTGGGTACCTTCCACTGCGGTGTCCCAATTGCTACAAATTTGCGGAAGGCCTCAGAGTCCACCAGCTGGTATGGTAAAAGCTGGCGGGCTAAGAGTGCAGACAAGCCAGCTGTCAGACGCCGGGCAAGGGGGTGACAGTCAGACATTGGCTTCTTACGCTCAAACATGGCCTTCACAGAAACTTGGCTGGTGGCAGATGACTGGGAATGGGAACAGGTGGTCAAGGTGGAAGGCGGAGTGGAGGGTGGTTCAGACGGGTCAAGGAGAGCAGAGGTAGAGCAGTAAGATGCTGGACCAGAAGGAGTGTGGCTTTTAGTTTGCCTGTTGCCTTTGAGGTGTTGCTCCCAAAGTGCTTTGTGCTTGCCGCTCATGTGCCTTCGCATAGAAGTTGTACCTATGTGGCTGTTGGGCTTACCAAGGCTCAGTTTCTGACTGCACTCATTGCAAATTACAATGCTTTTGTCAGAGGCACACACATTAAAAAAATCCCACACTGCTGACTTTTTGGAAGTGTGCGATCTGGCGGTAACAGTAGAAGTTGGCGGAGTTGGCGGTATTGGCGGCAATGGCGGGTGCGTTGGCCGGCTGAACACAGGTGCCGATACATGTTGTTGCCCTGCTGATCCCTGCGGGCTGTCCTCCCTGCTTCTTCTAAGTCTTATTCTCCTACTGCCTCTCTGACTCTCCGTCTCTCCATCTGAACTACCCTCCTCTTGCTCTCTTCTACTAGGCACCCACAAAACATCAATCTCCTCATCATCATTCTCCTCAGATGCATCAATTTCTTCTGACACATCACAGAAGGAAGCAGCAGCGGGGACCTCCTCCTCATCACTCATTATGTCCATCTCTATCGTGTTCTCTGCCAGAATTAAATCTGGTGTAAGGTCCTCATCTCCTTCATCTTCTTCTGGCAATAATGGTTGCGCATTACTCAGTTCAAGAAACTCATTGGAAAATAACTCCTCTGACCCCAGTGAAGAAGGGGCACCGGTGGTGGAGGAAGTGTTACGTGGGGTGGCCATAGCAGTGGAGGATGAGGAGGATGTTGTGGTAAAGTTAGAAACGGTAGAGGATGGGGTGTGCTGTGTAAGCCAGTCAACTACCTCTTCAGCATTTTGGGAGTTCAGGGTCATTGGCTTTTTAAAACTGGGCAATTTGCTAGGGCCACAGGATTGCATAGCAGCACGGCCCCTAGCACGGCCTCTGCGTGGCGGGCTGCCTTTGCCTGGCATTATTTTTAAAAAAACAACAACAACAACAAAAACTCAGTTGGTTTTTCTGGAAACGATAATACACACAGCTAGATGGCGGGTTGAAGAAAACACTGTGCAAATAATGCCTACAAAGTCAACGTATACACTACTACAGCGGTGGATACGGATTACGTAAAATATATGAATGCTGCTTGAAAAAAAGTAACTCAAGTGGTTTTTCTAGAGACGATAATATTATCAATATTTAGACAAAATGTGAACAAGGTCACACAGCTCGATGGCGGGTTGAAGAAAACAGTGTGCAAATAATGCCTACAAGGTCAACGTATACACTACTACAGCGGTGGATACGGATTACGTAAAATATCTGAATGCTGCTTGAAAAAAAGTAACTCAAGTGGTTTTTCTAGAGACGATAATATTATCAATATTTAGACAAAATGTGAACAAGCTCACACAGCTCGATGGCGGGTTGAAGAAAACAGTGTGCAAATAATGCCTACAAGGTCAACGTATACACTACTACAGCGGTGGATACGGATTACGTAAAATATATGAATGCTGCTTGAAAAAAGTGACTCCGGTGTTTTTTCTGGAGACGGTAATATTATGGATATTTAGACAGAATGGGAACAAGGTCACACAGCTCGATGGCGGGTTGAAGAAAACAGTGTGCAAATAATGCCTACAAGGCCAACGTATACACTACTACAGCGGTGGATACGGATTACGTAAAATATATGAATGCTGCTTGAAAAAAGTGACTCCGGTGTTTTTTCTGGAGACGGTAATATTATGGATATTTAGACAGAATGGGAACAAGGTCACACAGCTCGATGGCGGGTTGAAGAAAACAGTGTGCAAATAATGCCTACAAGGCCAACGTATACACTACTACAGCGGTGGATACGGATTACGTAAAATATATGAATGCTGCTTGAAAAAAGTAACTCAAGTGGTTTTTCTAGAGACGATAATATTATCAATATTTAGACAAAATGTGAACAAGCTCACACAGCTCGATGGCGGGTTGAAGAAAACAGTGTGCAAATAATGCCTACAAGGCCAACGTATACACTACTACAGCGGTGGATACGGATTACGTAAAATATATGAATGCTGCTTGAAAAAAGTGACTCCGGTGTTTTTTCTGGAGACGGTAATATTATGGATATTTAGACAGAATGGGAACAAGGTCACACAGCTCGATGGCGGGTTGAAGAAAACAGTGTGCAAATAATGCCTACAAGGTCAACGTATACACTACTACAGCGGTGGATACGGATTACGTAAAATATATGAATGCTGCTTGAAAAAAAGTAACTCAAGTGGTTTTTCTAGAGACGATAATATTATCAATATTTAGACAAAATGTGAACAAGCTCACACAGCTCGATGGCGGGTTGAAGAAAACAGTGTGCAAATAATGCCTACAAGGCCAACGTATACACTACTACAGCGGTGGATACGGATTACGTAAAATATATGAATGCTGCTTGAAAAAAGTGACTCCGGTGTTTTTTCTGGAGACGGTAATATTATGGATATTTAGACAGAATGGGAACAAGGTCACACAGCTCGATGGCGGGTTGAAGAAAACAGTGTGCAAATAATGCCTACAAGGCCAACGTATACACTACTACAGCGGTGGATACGGATTACGTAAAATATATGAATGCTGCTTGAAAAAAGTGACTCCGGTGTTTTTTCTGGAGACGGTAATATTATGGATATTTAGACAGAATGGGAACAAGGTCACACAGCTCGATGGCGGGTTGAAGAAAACAGTGTGCAAATAATGCCTACAAGGCCAACGTATACACTACTACAGCGGTGGATACGGATTACGTAAAATATATGAATGCTGCTTGAAAAAAGTGACTCCGGTGTTTTTTCTGGAGACGGTAATATTATGGATATTTAGACAGAATGGGAACAAGGTCACACAGCTCGATGGCGGGTTGAAGAAAACAGTGTGCAAATAATGCCTACAAGGCCAACGTATACACTACTACAGCGGTGGATACGGATTACGTAAAATATATTATGGCTGCTTGAAAAAAGTGACTCCGGTGTTTTTTCTGGAGACGGTAATATTATGGATATTTAGACAGAATGGGAACAAGGTCACACAGCTCGATGGCGGGTTGAAGAAAACAGTGTGCAAATAATGCCTACAAGGCCAACGTATACACTACTACAGCGGTGGATACGGATTACGTAAAATATATTATGGCTGCTTGAAAAAAGTGACTCCGGTGTTTTTTCTGGAGACGGTAATATTATGGATATTTAGACAGAATGGGAACAAGGTCACACAGCTCGATGGCGGGTTGAAGAAAACAGTGTGCAAATAATGCCTACAGGGCAAATAATGCCTAAAAGGTCAACTTATACACTACTACAGCGGTAGTAAAATAAAAAAAAGTAAAATAAAAAAAAAATGAATATTAAAAAAAAAAATTAAAGTTGGTGCTGCTGAACTACTAGGAGCAGCAGATTAGCACACCAGTCCCACTCCCCAACACTGCTAGACTAATAGCACTGGGCTCTTATAGTAGTAGTAGTAGTAGTAGTAGTAAAACAACAAAAAAATAAATAAAAGCAGTCCTTACAAGGACTACTGTTATTGCAGCAGTCAGCAGATGAGATCAGAAGCAGGACAGCTGCCCACTGCAGCTACATACAGAGCACTGCAGTAGAAGGTAGATTACTAGCCAGCAAAGCTACCTAAGCTTAAATGTCCCTCAAACCCCTGCAGACTTCTGTCCCTCCAATAACAGAGCAGTATCAAAACGATTACTAGCCAGCAAACTTTCAACTGTCCCTGAAATCACTAACAGGCAGCAGCTCTCTCCCTACACTATCTCTTCAGCACACACAGGCAGAGTGAAAAAACGCTGCAGGGCTTCGGTTTTTATAGGGAAGGGGAGTGGTCCAGGGGAGAGCTTCCTGATTGGCTGCCATGTACCTGCTGGTCTGGGGTGAGAGGGCAAAAAAAAGTGCCAACAATGGCGAACCCAAAATGGCGAACGTCGCGCGACGTTCGCGAACTTCCGGCGAGCGCGAACACCCGATGTTCGCGCGAACAAGTTCGCCGGCGAACAGTTCGCGACATCTCTACTCTTGACATCCATGGCTCTTGTTTGCTAGTTGCTCTATTTGTTGATCAATTCCTGGCCATCACACAAAACTCCTAGCAAGTGACTTCATTTTTACTATGCCCAGATGGCCTTCATGCAGCTCATCTAGTATTCTTGATTGTGGGAATAATAACACGAACGCCACACATTAAACATCCTTCATGTATGGCCAGTTTATGTCTACGTGAGTAGTAAGGAATTAGTGGGGCCTTGTCTGTATACTTCCAGCCTTTAAGGGTTGCCTCATAGACACATGCTAGAGTGGGATCTCTTTTGGTTTCATTCTCAATCATTTTACAGGTTAGAGGAAGACAATCAATCTGATGTACATTAACATATTCATATTCTTTAGAAGTGTCTTGACCTGGTAATGGCAAACTTGATGGTCCATCTGCATTTGCGTGTGCAGCTGTCCGCTTGAACTCAATATCATAGTCATAACCAGTAAGAAACAAAGCCCAGCGCTGCATGCGTGCAGCAGCTGTTGCAGAAGCTCCTTTCTTTGGGTGAAGTATTGCAACCAATGGTTGATGGTCTGTTACGAGTGTAAACTTCCAGTCTTATAAGAATTGATTAAATCTTTTCACTCCCCAGATAAGGCTAAATGCTTCCTTGTCTATCTGTGCATAGTTGCGTTCTGCACTTGTGAGTGACCTTTAAGCAAATGCTATCGGCCTTTCACTTTTGTCTGGAAGAACATGAAATATCACAGCTCCAATGCCATATGGGGAAGCATCACATGCCAGTTTTAATGGCCAGGAAGGACAAGGATATCATCAGACGTGACCAATGTCTTTGCTTCCTTGAAGGCTTTGTCACACTGTACACTCCATTCCCATTTTTGACCTTTCTGCGGCAATTGATTTAATGGGTATAGCACAGTTGCAAGATTTGGAACAAACCGGCTGTAATAATTAATTAACCCCAATAATGATCTGAGCTGTGTTACATCCTTGGGCAGTGGTGCTTGAAACACTGCTTGGATTTTCTCTGGAGACTTGTGCAAGCCACTGGCATCTATAATATGTCCACAATATTGTATAGAGCCCTTAAAGAAGGCACATTTTTCTTTGTTGGCTCTTAGCCCATATTCTTCCAGCTGTGTTAGAATACCCTCTTTAATTTTTCCAAATGTTCTGTATCATCTGTGCCTGTCACAATTATGTCATCCAGATAACATTTACTATGTGGAATGCCTTGTAGAACTTGATCCATGGCTCTTTGCCATATGGCAGGTGCCGAGGCCACACCAAATACTAATCTATAGGCCTTTTGGGGTGTTGATTGTAAGGTAGTGTTTGGCATTTCCACTACTTCCATTTGTAAGTAGGCTTGTGCAAGATCAATTTTTGCTGAATTTTAGTCCACCCGCAAGAGAGAAAAAGATATCCTCAATCAAAGGTAAGGGATACTTTTCAGACTGTAGAAGTGGGTTAATGGAAACTTTAAAATCTCCACATATTCTAACCGAACCATCTCTTTTTATAATAGGCACAATAGGTGTGCCCCAGTCACTCCAAGAGACTCCATCTTGTTCTAGATGATTTCCGCTTCCACTTTTGGACGAATACTATTAGGCGCTAGACGAGCTTTGTGAAATTTGGGCTGTGCAAATTTCACAAATGCTTGTTGCTGTGCTTGTTTGCACAGCAACAAGCATTTCACTACATGTCGTACTTTGTATGTTGTGTATGTGACAAATAAATTTGAATTTGAATTTGAATTTGCATTTTCCTTAAGGCATATATTAACCTTGATGTGTTTTAAAGTACCCATGCCTTCTTTAAATACTTCTGAGGCCTGAGCTAAAATGGCCTTTAATTGTTCCACTGGTTTGGTGTTATCAGCAGACATCTTTTTTTTTTTATTTAAGCTGCAGCTTTTGGTGTCTCACATTCAGCAGATCTTCCTAAAATCGCATCCTTGTCGCCAATCTGTTGTGTCCATGGAATATAGTGAAACACACAGACAAGTAGCTGCAGGAGTAATTGCTGTAATGCTTAACAGGAAGGAAACTCCATAACAGAGTAAGATAAAAATAGCATAGAAAACATAACAGCAGTTTCAACATGGAGCCTTATACATAAGGCTCTAGTACTAGAACAGCATCAGCAGATTCAACAGGAAACATACACCATTACTTTATCTCATATTTAACAGTTTGTACACTGAGAAATAGATTTCAGTACAGAATTGTGTTTGAGGAGCGCTATTGATTGATGCATTTTGAAAACAGCACGATTCCCAATGATATTATCTCTTTGATAAATCCAAAATGCTCACAACCTAGAACAGGGGTTTTGCATAGCTTTCACCTGGAACAACTTTAATTCTTTGTTGCTTGTCCAGTCTAAAATATCATCACCATAAAGTGTCTAATCAGTAAACAGAATACCAACATATGCATCTGAACACATAGACATCTGAGCATAATAAATTGCTTAAAAATTTATATATTGAGCATATAGAAGGAGTAGACAATTGCAGCGCCCCGTGAGTGCTTGGAACACCATGTCTATAGGGCAGTGTCACGAGACTCACAGTTACAGGAGAATACAACTCTAAAGATGAATGTGGCTAAAAATGCCATATTTTATATACCGAACTTATTGCACCAGCCTAAAGTTTCAGCTTCTCAATACCAACAATAATACAGTACTTCAAACTTGTTACAGGGCGTCACCATCTTGGAAATTGTCTGCGACACTCACATGCTTAGTGAGCAGCTGTTGAAAGCTAAGCTTTAGGGGTTGTTGCAAATTATCAAGCAGAAAATGAGGTTTGCCTGTAATATAAGATGCTGCTATAAAGCTGATTATTAAATCTGATGCTATTTGCAATGGTTTATTTGCTGCCATGTAGTAATTATCTGTATTAATTACTAATCAGCCTTATATTGTGACATTTATATTCTATGTGTACTGTATATTTTGTGTTGGTGCCTAAACTCAGTAAGTGACAGCAGCACAGAGCATGTGCATCACATCAATCACAGTGCTATGCAATATGTTGGCACTATATAAATACATGTTAATAATCAACAGAAACAAAGATGGGGAACTACTGGGATAATTTTTGGAGACACAGATCTTTACTGCCCAAGGGCTGTGGTTGACTTGGGCTAGTACAGAAATCCAAAACATAATTAATGACATTTCTAGCCTACTTGTTTAGTTGAGCTTTAGTTCTCCTTTAAAGCAATTACACTGCAATAGACACGCTCTGTGATCAATGCACAGCCTACACCAAAAATAGAAGACCTATTGCAAATTGTCTCAGAAAATCAATCTACAGTACATGTCAGTTAAAAGGTGAGGTATCCCTTTGCATGGTTCCAGAACATACACCCCTTTGCTATGCTGCCCGGATTTCGGGAGATGGCACCAATGCCCGGGCCTATGGCAGCAGGATTTTAGGGGTGGCACGTTGCCGAACCACACCCACATTGGTTCAGAAACACTGGGGATGAGCAGGAGATATGATAGTTTTTTAAATTTCCTGTGCGCCAATCCCCATTGCTCTGGTCCCAATGAAACTTTGAGCAAATAAAAGGGAGGCGACAAATGACAATGGGCCTAGGGGCTCCTGCTATGTAAATCCGGCCCTGGATACTTCTGTTAATCATTATCTCCCGCTCTTTTAGCTTCTTCCTTAATTGGGTGCACATGTGCAATAGAGTGGAAAGCTATATTTTTGCGCCCCTGAAGAAGGATGGCTGTAAGAATGTACCCAGGGCCAGTGCAGTTTACAGCAAACATGAGCTCCACTCCAGGGGTATATCACGTAAGTAATTATACTCACTAGGGGGTGATTAAGATTTGGAACCCCCCAGTGGTTTTGACTTTCCTTCTCCATTATTTAACTAATAACTGAACTGAAGTGTAGCTTTTCCCCATACAGGCAACATTGAGACATATAACAGACTGGCTTGTATATATGAGCCTGTGGTTTATATGACTAGTTGCCCACAATGTATATATGTAACAATAGCACACCTATGAAGGAAAAGCCTGGCCAACCATCTTCATTCTTCAGCAAATAAAACAGTTTGACACAAGAACTATTTTGCAATACACAGGGTAGAGAAGGACAATACAATATATGGGTGCAACTGATGGCCCGCTGTTTTGCTGCATAGATAAATAGACTGCTTACAGTCATCCTAAAGAGCTGGTGATAGACATGAAACATCATTGCACACTGCATTTTCCAGTTTGACCCAGAGCTTAGGGATTTAAAGGTGCAGTTTATGTTTAAGTTAAGTTTTAGCTTGATATAGAATGTCTTAATTTTTCAACTTGTATTTTAATTATTATGTTTTTTTAATTATACCTCCTTATTCTGCCGCATTCAAAGGGGGTTCACCTTTGTAGAAAGAAAAGATTGCTCTTTGAGGCAACAATATTACTGTTATTGCTATTTTTTTTCATTAAACTTTCTATTCAGGCCATTTCCTAATCATATTCCCGTCTCTTATTTAGATCACTGCCTAGTTACTAAAGCAAAGTGGACCCTAGCAACCAGAAACAAACAGCTAAATAATTCAAAGAATTTGATGAATTTCAAATTGCCATCTTCATCATACAAAAAAATTATTTACCATTAAACTACCCCTTTAAACTGTATTTTACCCATATGGTGGTTCAACAAGGATCCTGTTGAGGTTATATAAAAATACATTTGCAAATACTTTTGCACCTGTACTTCTAATATAAAGTACTTTAAAACCTGCTTAGGTATTGTTTTATTATATGCTTTGGTACATGTTTGTAAAGTAACTTGCAAAAATGCATAAAATCCCAGCACATTTTTATGTACCAGAGGGTACCTGGGCATTGTTTAATGCATGGCTTATATGGCAATTACCATGGAGCTACTAGAGTGCCAACATATTTTGCAGTATGTTAGTAAGTTGCTGTATTAATCATATGGGCATCCAAGGGCTCGTGCCTAGTGTTGCAGCTTAAGTGGGTGGACTGTTTTCAGTTGAATCTTATCATCACTGAGCATTGCCATTGTTATTTCACAGGTGGAAAGGAAACAAATGGTATTAAGAATGTTAAGAAGGGCTACTAAAATCCTTTGTTCATAGATAAAAGGAAATATGTCAAGGTGCTGGCCTTGGAAGATAACCAGCCTTTTATCTGATATTTGCATAATAACAATTGTGAACTTGCAAAATAATTCACCGTCCACTGCAACTTTTCCTTATATTTGTTTAAATTAATCATCATGGCTTTATGTTATCAGTGATGGATTTAATCCTTTGAAATGATGGAGAATTCAAAGAATATGTGTAAGCAGCCCCACTGTGTAAGCTAACGCAAACTAGATTCATTGCATTGCATTGTGTGTTTGAGGAGATAGAGGGTGAATTATTGGAGTTCTTGGTTTTAGGGTAAGGCCACACTGGGCTTTTGGGGAGATTTGGTCCACAAATGCCTTCTCTCACTCTGCGCCGGCTGAAATGAAAAAAAAAAAAAACGGCGCTAATCACACACGGCGATTCATTTTCCGAAGTCTTCAGAAAACGAACCGCCGCGTGTGATTAGCGCTGGTGTTTTTTCATTTTAGACGGCGCAGAGTGAGGGAAGGCGTTTCGGGAGATTGGTCGCCGCAAAGACAAGGCGATTAGTTGCCAGGCGACCAAATCTCCCCAAAATGCCCAGCGTGGCCTTACCCTTATATATATATTAAAATAATCAGCTTGTCTACAAATGACTGGACAGCAGCTAATGATAAAAAGGCATGTTCAGAATGGAGTGAACTGAGCAGCAGAATAACCTGAGTATTCTGTCACACCCAGCAGTCCGAGTTGTCCATTTATAACATGACATTGGGTTGTGTTGTTGCCCCTGAATTTTACAGTGCGCCTTTATTTTGTAAAGATAAAATACTCAGTCCAATACTGTTGACAAGGCTAAGCACTTCTCCATAACAGGCATGTTGGAAACCATTTCATGTGTTATCATCTTAATGAGCAAAATCCTCATCTAAATAATTTTGAATGTGGGTAGTTGGCTGAAGATGTGGACACCTGGGGTATTATTCTGTAAGGTGTTTTATGAAGACAGATTGGTGCTGTCTAAATGAGTCAGGCATACATAATAAGTGAAGCAGAGGTTTGTTTTCTGACATTTGCTCTTTGCTGCAACACATTCAAGATGACATATTGTGGCTCTAATAGTTTGTGATGGTGTATCATGCCATGGTTCTGTCCAGAGGCTCCTGCCAGTATCAGGGTCTTGCTTTTAAATATGAATATGGAATATGCTTCCAATTTTTGTACTACTGATAAATTATGTTATACATGGTTTATACATACAGTAGCCTTAAGTGCAAGACTGGTATAATGTCCTTTCATGCAGCATCTCTTCACTTCCTCACCCTGATGATGTAATATACACTGGCAAATATGGTTCATTGGCATATAACATTTTCCAACATGCCTAAACTGACCAATATTCTAGTGGATACTAGTCAACGTATGTATGAGTCCAGTCCAGGACTCGTAAAACACCCCAAAGCACCAACACAATTATCACTTAGGTTAAATTTCACCTGCTCCATCATTCCATAACTGCCAAACCCAGCATGTAAAGCCCCCTGTTTATGCTCATGGGCTCTGGTGCAGCTGCTTTTCAAGGCATGGTGTAAGCTGAAACTGTTGGGTTACCAGTAGGGATGTAGCGAACTGTTCGCCGGCGAACTAGTTCGCGTCCGCCGAATGTTCGCGAACGTCGCGCGACGTTCGCCAATTTGAGTTCGCGTTCGATTCGAATAAAAATCGTTCGACCATTCGACCATTCGATTCCTTCGACCGCTAAAATCGAACGATTTCCATTCGTTCGAACGATTGTAAGCATTCGATCGAATAAAAAGCATTCGATCGAATGGCTTTGATCGTTCGATTCGAACGAAAATCCTTCGATCGAACGATTAAAATCCTTCGATCGTTCGAATCGAACGATTTTGCGGGTGTTCGAAGTTCGCGAACTGTTCGCGAACTGTTCGCATTTTTGCCGGTGTTCGCGAACGGCGTTCGCGAACACCAAAACGGCAGTTCGCTACATCCCTAGTTACCAGATATTACATTTATAAATATGCTTAAAGGTTTATAATTATAATACACTAAATTCTCTAATGCCTCCCGTTTGATGATATCTCTTATAGTATTAACATGCTATGAAAATGGCTGCATTCAGGGGTGCTTTATAATACCATTAAAATAACGTCAAAAGCAATATGTTAGCTGCTACTCCAAGTTTGTCCCTTGCCAGGTAGAAAAATATATTACCAGTGCACAAATAAGAAGTGGATTATCTGAGCTCTCGGAATCTATTTATCTAAGATGCAAAGACCAAATGAAGAGGATTCAGTTGTCCTGTTTAGCTCAACAACTAAGAGAAGTAGATTTTTTAATTAAATTAATAGGAAAAAAGTATGTTTGGCACAAGCCGTATTCATTGTAATTATGTTGCCCCTTTAAGCATTTGTGACCAGTGTCAGACTGGCCGGCGGGACACCGGGAAAAAACCTGGTGGGCCCCGACCCTCATGGGCCCCCGTCGGCCAGACCCCCTCTCCCCACATAATAGTATTGCACAAAAAAAAACTTCTGAGCTGCATGCGCGTTGTGCGCCCTCATGCGTTCAAGCCGAGCATGCCTTCATGTGTGCGCGTTGAGTGGCGCCTCATAGTAGGGGACGAGGAGGCCAGAGGGGGGCCCTGGACAGTGGTCCCGGTGAGCTCCATGCCCGCCAGTCCGACCCCCTTTGTGACTCTACTGGTTTTTTTTTCTTTTTTTGAGATGAACTAGCATTTTTCTTTCTTTGCGAGTGGGGACCGATCCATTAAAGGTTGGATTTTAGTGGTCTATGAAAAAAATCTGAATAAAAAAAGTATGAATGGAAAATTATGCTGAACAATACCATAAAAAATATGAATATTTCAAAAACCACAAAAAATGTGAGTTGTTAGGACAATTCCTAGCCATTGACTTCTATAGCACCTCACAACTTTTAACTGGCAGTCTTGCATTAGAGGTTTTTGTGGTTTTTACACTTAATATATCTGGAAATGTTAGAGCTTTTTAAAAATATTTAAGAAAACCCTGAATTTTTACAGATGGAAAAAAAAACAAAATTTGATATAGTAAATGGGCCCCATAATATCCTTGCTCTTAGGGCCTACATTGAGCAGAATGAAAAAGCGTAACAGTCTTTAATTTTACAAACCAAATAAATTTGATTTCATACATCAAATGAACTATGTTCATGTTTTAGTGGTGAAAAGTCATGGATAGTCAAAATCGGGGCTGGAGCAAGAGCTTTTGATGTCTGATTGGATAATTATATCAACATTGGGAGTTGGTTAGATTGGAAGGCATTTGTATACTGCACTGTGAAATATCTGGCTGCACAGAAAAAGTAATACTTTTTTGGAATTTATCCCCTCCCAAAGAATTCTTCATAGTTGAGGATTATTAGATTTTACCTGCTTTTCCCTTGTGTCCCGAGTGCTGACTTGTGCAAAACATGGAAATGTTACATTACTGCGCAGGTGCATGTCTCTAACCCCCATATGAAATAAAGGGTGCTAAATTTGGCCAGGTGCAGTAACCCATAGAGACCAATAAGATTGCTAGTAAATGCTGCATGCTGATTGGTTGCTATAGGTTACTGCACATTGGTAAACTGAGGTGCGTATTTATTAACATTGGAGACAAACCATCACTGGTGATTTTGCCCATAGCAACCAATCAGAAATTAGATTTGAACAGTTACCTACAAGTTAGAAAACAAAAGCAAATATCTGATTGGTTGCTATGGACATCAAAAGGGTTTCAGAACAACCCCTAATACCATGTCTGCTATCCATGCTTCACTGACCCGATGCATTTTATTGAATGGAGTTATTATACACCAGAGGCTACCTGTATAAATAACACAATGCATGTTTATCACTTGGGAAAATGTTCTTACTTTTGCCAGGAACATAAATTGACTTAGGAGGCCAGCAATATTTTTTGTGGGAAAGCAGTGTCTTTCACCTTGCTACCCTGCCATACACACCATTGCAATTCACTGTTGTTCTGATGGTGGACTCATGAACCTCAACATTTGCCAGTGTGAGACAGGCCTTAGGTAGCTTAGAAGTTTCCCTGGGTTCCTTTGTAACCTCTTGAACTGTTTGACACCTTGCAGTTGGACTTATCTTTAATAGTTGACCACTTCTGAGTAGGGTAACAACGGACTTAAATTTCCTCCATTTGTAAATAATCTGTCTGACTGCTTATTATTTTATATATAATATTTATTTTTTTTAATTTGTTTAACTAGGTTTTCTTCGTCTACTTTTAGGTCTTGTATGGGATCCGTTATCTGGAAACCTATTATACAGAAAGCCCATCCCCCATAGACTCAATTTTATCCAAATAATCAAGATTTTTAAAAATGATTTCCCTTTTCTCTGTATTATTAATAAAACAGTACCTTGTACTTGATCCATACTAAGGTATACAGTCATATAAAATGTTTGGGAACCCCTCTTAATTCTTTTAAGTTTTGTTTATCATTGGCTGAGATTTCACAGTAGCAACTTCCTTTTAATATATAAAATGCCTTATGGAAACATTTTTCAGCAGTGACATAAAGTTTATTGCATTAACAGAAAATATGCAATATGCATCATAACCAAATTATACAGGTGCATAAATTTGGGCACCCCAACAGAGATATTACATCAATACTTAGTTGAGCCTCCTTTTGCAAATGTAACAGCCTCTAGACGCCTCCTATAGTCTTTGATGAGTGTCTGGATGGTGGTATTTACGACTATTCGTCCATACAAAATCTCTCCAGTTCAGGTAAATTTGATGGCCGCCGAGCATGGACAGCCTGCTTCAAATCATCCCATAGATTTTCGATGATATTCAAGTCGGGGGACTGTGACGGCCATTCCAGAATATTGTACTTCTCCCTCTGAATAAATGCCTTTGTAGATTTGGTGTTGCCAGTAATTAGCATTGAGCAGTTACATGCATTCAAATGAGCAAAAATACAAGGGTACCAAAATTTTCACTTTTGATTTAATTTTATACAACAGAATACTGCTTCACTAAAAATCTTTGTTCAGATGGTGGGTTTATTTAATTTTGACATGATATTCCAATATGAATATTCAAATTATGGAAAGATCCATTATCTGTAAAAACATAGGTTCCAAGCATTCTGGATAACAGGTCCCATATCTGTGGATAGATGGATGGATAGATAGATAGATAGATGGATAGATAGATAGATGGATAGATGGATAGATAGATAGATAGATAGATAGATAGATAGATAGATAGATAGATAGATAGATAGATAGATAGATAGATAGATAGATAGATAGATAGAATGTAAAATTTGCTTGGGACTGGAGACACTTTTTCATATCACAATTAAATATAAAATGAATTTAGATGAGATATTATGTCGCTGATCTACACAAAATTGCCTATATTGTCAGAGGTAAAGTAATTACATAGATTTCAAAATGATTAACAGAACTTGGGGCAGAGACACAGAATGAAAATCTCTGCGGGATGGCACTCAGAGCTCTTCGTTTTCCAAAGTCTCCCGAAGTTGCCTCGTGAGTCAACTTCAGACGACTTCAGAAAATGAAGCACTCCGATTGCCATCCCGTCGGTGATTTTCATTCTAGCCAGTGGGAAGGCAGGGGAAGGCAGTTCAAGGAGATTAGTTCCCCCAAAGAAGAGGAGAATTGTCGCCGGGCGACTAATCTCCCCGAATCTGACCGTGTGTCTCTGCCCGTAGGTAAGAGAGTGAAAAGAAGCCATTGCTGAAATGCTTCTTCATATAAATTGAAATTGGTGCATGTAAAATACATGCAGAAATTGTGTGACAAGAACCCCACACTCGTTATCACACTGATCCTGACTATGGTAGCAACATGTTGTAGTGATCAGGATTGAGGACAACATGGATAAAGATAATATAAATTAATCCAACAGAAAAGAAACCTTTCTCTTTCCTGAGACCTGAGGTGGACTTTCAATTTCAAGCAGAACCTGAATGGCACAGTCAAAACGCAGACATCAAACCAATTGAGAATCTTGAAAATTACTTCTCAGCAATGAGATGTCTTATACTGACGAATATCTGGTTTTTTTTTTATTTTATTAACATTTTGTGTCACAAAAACCTTTGAAGTATTTTGTATAAATGTAATTCTATAGATCCCAATTAACTGAATTTTATTTTAAGATTGTAAGATTTCACAATGTCAAAATGGGAAAACTATTCAAGGAGTTGAATAATTATGTAACATACGGCATAGATTGACTGTGTCTAAAATACATGGGCATAACCCTACCCAACATGGTAAAATATGCAATAAAGCTACTGGGAAAAAATATAATGTAAAAAAACAGGTTTAAAGGGAAAATAACGTTACAATATATGATCTGTTGTCAAACTCTGACACTGCTGTGATTTTGTTGTTCATAGTTATTTGCTTGATTGGAGCTGGTCAGTACAGAAAAAAAATCTGTATTTGTATTCCAGTGACATATATCATCATGTATTGGGAGCAGTGTACCCTCTAATTGCTTTGTGGCCGTGCACAAAAAAATATATTTTCATAATTCGTGTACATTCTTTATCTATTTGTGTTTCCAGCAAGATAAGTGGCCTATATATTATTATTATTATTATTATAACATTATTAAGTATGTATTGCCATACAATTGTAAGTGTGCACCGCCCGACATCAAAATGTGTGTGCGCACGGCTTAGGAAGACATTGCTAATGAAATTGGAAGGAGTCACCTTAAGGTTCATAGCTTCAATTTGTCCATCAACACGTATGACTTGAAAGCTTGAGGATTGAAAGGAATATAATTAGTTATTTTCATTAGCCGAACAAATCAATTTCAACTAATCAAAATTAGTTTTAATGTTCTGCTGATTTGTAATTGTATGCATAAATGGAAAAAGGCAGGTAAACAATTCCAAATGTTTATGTCTAGAAAAATTACCATTGCCTTTGGAAGTGATACTGTATGCTGAATACGAATTCCAAATTAGTAATACATTTAGACACACACTCGTACAGGTGTACAGCAAGGGCCAATTGTGGTCCAAGCAGGCAAACTGTAAACTTAATACCCGTTTGTGTCTGCAGCAGTGCCCGCAGATCCTGTGCAAACGCAAATATAAAAACACTGCACTGTAATCTTCTGTGTCTGAGCTACTTGAGCACTGGCTTTTTATTAGAGGATTTTGGCACATATACCCCCAACGGAGAAGAGGTTGTTTTTTTTTTGAACTAGCAAGGAGAGAACTAGAGAACTATGAACTGTTGAACTCATTTAATTTGGTTAAATGCAAAGGAAAGCTACGGAGGCATTTTATTGTCAATAGATTAGCTTCATTAGTGCAAGCTAGAATGCTATATTTATTATGTAGAATGTTTTACCATACCTCCGTAAAAATCTCTAGAAGCTCTCTCTTTTTTTAGGATAGCAGCTGCAGTATTAGCTTGGTGTGACATCACTTCCTGCCCGAGTGTCTCCCTGCTCACTTATAGCTCTGGGCTCAGATTACAGCAGATAAGGGAGGGGGGAGTAAAGGATCAAACTGAGCATGCTCACGCCCAGGGCAAGGAAGTTTATGCTGAAGACAGGAAGTCTGATACAGATGCCCATGTGTTCAAAATAGAAGAAAAGAAATGCTGTGTTTCTTTTGACAGAGGACTCAGAGCAGCATTACTTTGAGGATTTACTGGTATATTTAGGTGGACCTTTCTGATAAGGCTTACTTAGTTTTAATCTTTCCTTCGCCTTTAAATTGGTACAGAGAGGTCACAAGTTTTAGTTCAGTAGGGTGTAAGGTAGACATGAATATCAGTTATCTACAGTTCCTGCTATTGTACATGTGGTGTTTTGAATAAATGTGATATCTAATTCCTCATCTCAGTGGAAACAAATTGAGTTCTTGTCAGTAATTGAACACATGACTTTCCCAAACATTTAAGCCTCTTCACCGTTAATAACTTGGCAGGGCATTGCGATACTTTGCCCTCTGGCTCTAATGGGGTTAATATAAAGTCTTGCCTTAGTCAAGAAAAGTAATAAGGAAATGGAAACAAGCAGGTACATTTAAATAAAAGATAATAATCAATTTCTGATTTAGATAACCCCAGAGGAATGCTGTCAAGGGGGATAGCAATAAATGTTTTGGGATTGCAAATTTATTTTGGTAATGCTGTTGAATATCTACTATTCTGTTCCAACAATCCCTTGGAGAGCATATATATATATATATATATATATATATATATATATATATATATATATATATATATATATATATATACAGTGGTATGAAAAACTATTTGCCCCCTTCCTGATTTCTTATTCTTTTGCATGTTTGTCACACTTAAATGTTTCTGCTCATCAAAAACCGTTAACTATTAGTCAAAGATAACATAATTGAACACAAAATGCAGTTTTTAAATGAAGGTTTACGTTATTAAGGGAGAAAAAAAACTCCAAATCTACATGGGCCCTGTGTGAAAAAGTGATTGCCCCCCTTGTTAAAAAATAACTTAACTGTGGTTTATCACACCTGAGTTCAATTTCAAAGGTTATAAAGCCATTTCTAAAGCTTTGGGACTCCAGCGAACCACAGTGAGAGCCATTATCCACAAATGGCAAAAACATGGAACAGTGGTGAACCTTCCCAGGAGTGGCCGGCCGACCAAAATTACCCCAAGAGCGCAGAGACAACTCATCCGAGAGGCCACAAAAGACCCCAGGACAACATCTAAACAACTGCAGGCCTCACTTGCCTCAATTAAGGTCAGTGTTCACAACTCCACCATAAGAAAGAGACTGGGCAAAAACGGCCTGCATGGCAGATTTCCAAGGCGCAAACCACTTTTAAGCAAAAAGAACATTAAGGCTCGTCTCAATTTTGCTAAAAAACATCTCAATGATTGCCAAGACTTTTGGGAAAATACCTTGTGGACCGACGAGACAAAAGTTGAACTTTTTGGAAGGTGCGCGTCCCGTTACATCTGGCGTAAAAGTAACACAGCATTTCAGAAAAAGAACATCATACCAACAGTAAAATATGGTGGTGGTAGTGTGATGGTCTGGGGTTGTTTTGCTGCTTCAGGACCTGGAAGACTTGCTGTGATAGATGGAACCATGAATTCTACTGTCTACCAAAAAATCCTGAAGGAGAATGTCTGGCCATCTGTTCGTCAACTCAAGCTGAAGCGATCTTGGGTGCTGCAGCAGGACAATGACCCAAAACACACCAGCAAATCCACCTCTGAATGGCTGAAGAAAAAAAAATGAAGACTTTGGAGTGGCCTAGTCAAAGTCCTGACCTGAATCCTATTGAGATGTTATGGCATGACCTTAAAAAGGCGGTTCATGCTAGAAAACCCTCAAATAAAGCTGAATTACAACAATTCTGCAAAGATGAGTGGGCCAAAATTCCTCCAGAGCGCTGTAAAATACTCGTTGCAAGTTATCGCAAACGCTTGATTGCAGTTATTGCTGCTAAGGGTGGCCCAACCAGTTATTAGGTTCAGGGGGCAATTACTTTTTCACACAGGTTTGGATTTCTTTTCTCCCTAAATAATAAAAACCCTCATTTAAAAACTGCATTTTGTGTTTACTTGTGTTATCTTTGACTAATAGTTAAATGTGTTTGATGATCAGAAACATTTTGTGTGACAAACATGCAAAAGAATAAGAAATCAGGAAGGGGGCAAATAGTTTTTCACACCACTGTATATATATATATATATATATATATATATATATATATATATATATATATAGTCAAATACAAGAGTCCTCTGCACTCAACCCATTATCAATATATATAAGACAGCGACATTTTGTGCATACTGCTACTGAAAAATGCCTTAAATGCCTGAAAAAGGCAGTAGCAGTATGCACAAAATGTCTCTGTCTTAAATATATTGATAATGGGTTGAGTGCAGAGGACTCTTGTAGTTGACTATATGTATTTTGTGGTCACAGCCTCATTGCACCCCGCCTAATGGTTTTAAAAAATAGTGGTGAGCACAACTTTCCCTTGTTTGTTGTTTGAATTTAAATACTCAAATCGAGCCTGGCACCGAAGTTCCAACTGGGCCTGACTTGAACCATTCAGATTCACTCAGGATATTAACTAGACAGCTTTATTTGATTTATACATTAATACAGAGTAATATAATAGAGTATTAAATAATAGCTCATACGTCCTGAAAGCTTGTGAGGACGTTGAAGGAACGATTAACAATACCACAGATGACTATTTAACCATTTCTTCTTCTATGGGGCTGATCCAGAGACATCCAATCATCATTCTTGTTTTAGCATAACTGTGTCACTATTTCCATCTTAGGGACAGACTCACAGTCTCAGTACAAAAACCAAATAAGGTGCAACTACTGTGTCAGCACAGTGTCCAGAATGGTACCTATGCTGTAGTTTCTGAAAGTATATAAAAGTGTCTTTCTTGGCCTTGTACTATCAATACTTGTGACATGAGACAACAGATGTATTCCTTGTTCTGTGCAAACATTCTAATAACAGAATGGCCTTTACCCTTGAGCTTCTTCTACAACACAGCAATTCTGTACTAGTGTTGTATTCTATAATCTTTGTTCTTTGATAACAACCACTTATGGCTTAAAACTAAAACCCTGATATCTACACTTTTAACATATAAACACTGTAGACATAAAGTGTAGCATACATTTGCAGAAATTAACATGTCTTGAAATTTATTTCAGTGGAAACATCCTATCTGTGATGAGTTGCAATTTCTAATCATTTCAGCAATATGAACAGATAAGGACACAGTTGGCATATAAATGAGGTCCTCAGACTGATGTACTCACAATCCACTGGTGTGGCCACAGGATTACTCTGGGTGGTTAATTGACCATGTATGGCCAATTATAGCCTTTGTGAATAATATAGCACAAGAGTCCTTCAAAGCCTTCAAAGAATATCTTTGACACATGGCTTTAACTGCCGTTGTGCTCAAGTGTAAAACTGTGATTGTCAAAATGTACTAAAGTTTCATCACTTCCCATAGCAGAGCATGGCAAACAATCTGCTTACTGCACATCCTGCCAGAAACAGATGACCTCCGAAACACACACTTCAGCATTTTGGGCATTTACTATGCCTACCTATGGAAAGTAGTCACAGGTGTTTTAAAAAAGCTTTTGTTTTTTATCTGAGTACTGTGACACAAGCCATAAGACTGGTTTCTCAGCTTCTCCAGTGGTTTTACTTGGCTATGTTTCTCTTGTCAATCCCTCAGTTGACAGTTTTAAAGTAGACAGGGATAAATAAACTGTAGCCAGTTTAAAATGATAGCTGACAAAGAGGTGTAAGGAGCCTTTGAACACAGTGCATACATAGATCCTTTGCAGAGCCACATCTTGCCTGTTAGCCTCCAAATGGAATTCCTCTTCACCCAACATCTGAAGGGTATGAGAACAGGTTGACACCGTCCTGTGTTGTAGCTGTTGCCAACGTTCATCAAGAAGTCATAAGGTATGACTGTGATGGAACTTTTTCTCTAATTTTAGACTTGAATCTGGGCGAAAACTCTAAAAGGAAGATGAACATATAAATGTCAAGGTCCTGAAGTCTAAGACTTATCTCATAGAACTGTGCTTTTTGGTAAAATGAAGAGGCTTTACTGGAAAATTGTGTTTCTCTCTTCTTCTGGGACAGAAATTGCCACTCCTAAAAATGAGTGATAATTCTGTGAGTCTTAATGACTATTCCCCTAGCCAGTGTGGGATCTGGAATATTTTAGAATTTTAGTATTAGAATGTTAACATTTCTGCCTTCAACAAGGTGAAGAAGTTGTACATTATACTATGTTCATATATCCAAACTGTTAGTTGGGAAACCTGTAATTTAGATTTTATTCTAACCAATATCTTAGTGAGGCAGCAATCAGTACTCCTAGATGCTTTGGATGCATTTTATATAAGTTTTTTTTTTCTTTTTATCTTAGACTTCTCTTAAGAGTTCTAAATTGAGGCCATGAAACTAAATAAATCTTTTCCCCCTCTCATAAATCCTTGCTTAATTAAAAGTTACACGCCAATCAGCTGTATCAGGGGAGAAATAAACCACACCTCATGCAATAAAACTTCTCACAATTGTTTACTTATAAGTCTGCATACTTACAAAGGAGCAATTAATATATTAACCCACTACTACCTGCACTACTATTCCCAAGCTATAGGTTTGCCAGTTTGAAGCAGAAGTATTGTTAAGTATTTACTATATGGTTGAATCATGACATCTAATACAAACATTGATAACAAATGGATAAGTATAACCTGCATGCCCTACAGATATGCATTTTAATAATACTCCACACTGGCTACTTGCAAGTGTCACCTGCTAGTGGCTTCAATTTTCAAAATGAAGGTGAAAACCATTGCACTAGATGAAAAACATAGTAGGATTGAGACTTTATCATTGTTTATACATTTATCCCTTGACAGATGCCTCAGTTCATCGTGCTGCAGGGGATATATGGTACAGGTCCTTGCAGTTTCAGACCCTTGAGGCAGTGGTCCCTCACTCGTATATGATCTGCCTCCAGTGATCTTTCATGAGCCTAGCCAGATAGGTTGTCGCTACAAAATGAATCAACCTTGTCCTTTTTGACCATGATATAATGTGGAGCTTATTGGTAAAATAGAGTAAGGTAAATTGTGAGTTTTATATCAGTTTCTATTGACTCTTTTATATATAACTATTAGCACATGTATTAACTTCAGGGTAGATAAGATTTTTTTTTAAAAAAACATCTTTCTCTATAGAAGAGGTTTGCACAATTGCAATTACAATAGGTTCAGTTGCCAGTAATGACCAATTAGTAATTTGCATTCAACAGTCAACTTCAAGTTAGCAAATTAAAGCAAATACCTGATCAGATGCCACTGACAACTGCACTTGCACCATTTAGTACGGTCATTATTATCATGATGTAGAGACCCATAAATTCAAGTTCCCCTATAGTCTGAAAATCTCCACATGGTTGGAAAGCCCTGCTGTGGCCAGCTAAGTGGCCAGCTAAGACCTTAATTGGATCTGGTAGGGGGAGTGAGTGCTTTGTCACCCCTGATTTGGCCAGAAAGTGTCACTGCAAGGAGTATAAAAGTCTGAGCTGCCATGTGCTCAGTGCTTCTTTCAGTTTCACTTCAGCTATGAGTGAATGAACTGCAGAAAAGATGCAAGGGGCCTTAGGAGTTTGAGAAGCCCTGGAGGGTTTGAGGTACGGGGCCTAAAGCTTGATGATCCCAACCATGGAGGTTTTAGAGCTTGGAAGCAGCGGAGATACTGTGACAACTGCTGTCTGTGGATGAAAGCTGATTTGAAAAGGAGCTTATATTGTGCTCGCACTTTGGATAGTGCTGGGAGCTGTGCCCTGAGGAATAAAGCAGGTTTGTCATGCTTGGCTAGGATTAGCTTGGGAGCCAATCTGAGGATTAAATTGTTGTGGATGTTTGACCCATCTGTGTCGCTGGTGATTGTTCTTCCTGAGGGAGGGTATTGAAAGGCACCAGCGTGTGTCCCTTGTTTGAGAACAGGCATTGTTCGTGTGCCTGTTACATAGGAGCAACTATCTCTGTCCATCTGAAGAGGTGTTTGCTCACATAGCGCTACCTGGGGAAAGTTAAGAGCTCTTGGGGAAAAGGGACTATGACTATCTTTGTCCACCAGGAGTACCGTGTGAGACTTTGCCTGGTAAAGACTGTTCTAGAATTGGGACTACCACACGGGATCCCCATGGAAGGGGTATTATTGATGTGTATTTGCATTTAATTTGCCAGTTATATAAAGTTTTATTATTATTATATTGGTTACTGCGCGTGTGTTTACTTATTGTTTCCTAGTGGGTCCACCCGTAGGTGTATTCCCAGGTCCCACTAAGTGAGGAACTGCCATTGAGAGAATTCCCAGTACCCTTTAATTTAGCAAAGTGGGATTCAGGACCTGTGTATGGTAAGATATTGATTATGTACATCCTGTAATACAGGAAGGGGTTAAAATAGGGTTACAGTTATTAACATGTATTTATAAAGCACCAACATATTCTGCAGTGCTGTGTTCATAAATGAGAGAGCTTTAAAGTTCTTCAGTAAACCCCCATATGGTAGGGGTCAGAGGATATTTTTGGTAGTATAATCGGCAGCAGGGGTGTTCTTTTATGCAGGACTATAAGCATAAAGTGTCAGAGTGAAAAAGGGATTGATGAAGCCCCTCTGAAACATTACTGAGAGTGCCCAGAGAGAGGAAGGCACCAGTATGTTTATTGATAATGAAATGTTGATTGTACACTGCTCTATTAAAATCCTTCTGCTCTTTAATAACTGTGGTGTGCATTATTGCAGGGATTATGGCCATTTCAGGGTCAGTGGTTTAAGAGTTTTGTCATAAATGACCCATCTCCTGGACCCACATGACCCTTAATTACAGACTTATGTTAGCTATTCCCCTCATCTACTCTGAACTACAAATCTGGCCTCCTTGTTTGCCTATATCATTTGGGTTTAAAGGTTCCATGGCGCTGAACAGGTAGAAGGTTTCTGTAATGGAGCTATGGTCCTGGCAAGTATGCACACTTCTGCTTGCCATTGTGCTTGGTAATTAAATTGGCATGGGGCTCCGTACCTCCATGGTAAAATTTTCAGGACAGTTAAAGATTAACAAAGTAAGGGTAGAAATGCTGCACTTTTATCTTTTGGGGTCCTGTGCCAGCCCAAGGCAACCACAACCTTTAACAGTGGAGATCTGAATATAAATTAAAATAATATAAATAATTAATACAAGGCTAATTAGTAATGAATTCATATTCAACATTCTGTAGCATCACCTCTAAGACATTTTCTGATGATTTTCGACAAACCCAAAGAATAGCATCTTAATAGCAGTCCTGAGCAAAATGGGCATGTGCATTGTTACTGACGCATAAAACATCTTTGCAAAGTTGCAGTTATCTTGCACTAGAAGACAGAACGCTGCCTTCAAGGATTTCTGAAAAATGTGCAATTAAAATTTGACTTGCACAATTAAAATTCATAATGTAGTTAGCATTGATTATTTTTTTTTTCTTGTTGTAAAGAATGTCTTGTTTTGCTACCATTAAATCTGTTGTTTGAATTGGATTGCTAAATTTTGTCTGTGGTTGTACTCACAGAACTTTTTACATCAATCGTGTTTAAGGCATATTCACAAAACTCAGAAAGACAAAATAAAAGATCTACAATAGCATTAAAAGCACTGCCATCATTGTTTTATCTCACACAACAATGGCCCAAACAAAAGCAGTGTGTGCTAGAAGAGTAGATCTGCACGCTTAATCTAATCGTTGCAAATCAAGTTACTGTGCATGCAGTAGGCTGAAATAGGTGGAAATTAGTTTATCTGCAGCAGACTTTTTCTGTTTGCTTTGAACAGTTCTGGGTAAACTTGTTTTGAAACCATATTATAGTTAGTAATATGTTGTTAAATAAGGCACCCAGTTATTCCACCTGTTTTTGTTTTATTTATGTTATAAGAAACTGAAATCGGATCTCTGTAAAAATAAAAATGACAAGAATAGTAGATATGTCTGCTGTATGTGGATTCTTCATTCTATAATGGTGTAAGCATTCCAACTGTAGGAATATTTTTTGGGGCCAATGTGAAACACCTCCTAAAAATAACAGTAATATGCTATTGGACCATTTGAGTATGTAAATTAAAAAAAAATATCTGAAATATCTGCATAACATCTGTTAATCTTGGAAAGTGAAAAGGGGTAAATGTGTCCTGTTTAAAAATTCCTTTCTTATTAACTGAAATCCACCAAAGTGCCTTTTTTTCTCTGGTATATAGACTGATCATAGTTAAGAGAACTCTGGCATACAATGCCCCTTTTCAAGAGAACAACAGAAAGACATGTGTATTAAATATGCCTTAGGAGTGCCACCTTCTTGTTTAAAGAGAGTTCCTTACATATGTACATAGCACGTACTGTGTAGACTATAATAGAACTGCTATAGTAGTATTACATTCCTTAATGAATCTGGGGCCAGCGTGAGCACTCTTGCAAAGGGTTCTTTATGTCTGACTAGTATTATTCACACTACAACATACTAGGACTTTGTTCACTTCTGTCTGTTTTTATGCACTGGTGAACTTGCCATGCTTCCGCTCACCTGAATGCCAGAGGTCTGACTGCTGACCCCTAACCCTGGGGTCACTGGAGTGTAAAACTATTGTTAGCCATCATCTCCTAAGATCACTATCTATGCTGCACAAAACCTTAATTATGTGTACTCAAGGCTGTGCATTTTATACTCTGTCCTGTCTAGATTGCATTAATTACAAAATAATAAGACTTCTTGGAAACATTGCTTAGTTTCCAAAAGTTGATTTGATACACATGCACATACATGCTGTGTTTGTTTATGTGTGTGTTTATTTACAGAGTGTCCGAAATTGAATGCACATTTCATGCCATCCTATCACCCAAGTTGTTTTTGTATGAATTCACTTTCTAATGTATTGATGTGCATTCTAACAACTCAGGTTTGAAAAAAAAAAACTTTCAACGAAACAAAATATATTTGTATTTCATTGATGAGCAAAACACATTTACTCTTGTAATTAGAAAATAAATCTGCTCAGTTTAAGCAATGATAAGTTCCAGGGTTTCATGTTTATAATAGCTACATGTTGCTCTTTAGGTACAAAAAAAAATCAGTCAGAAATAAGAAATTGTTTATTTATTTATATTGGCATTTCTATATTTCTTAGCTTTTATAATTTGACCGATGAAGACCTTAATCTGCATTTGTAGTTGTATATATATGGATTCCATGTACCCTATACATGTGTTAGGGATCCAATTTCTGTTAAAATTATAACAGTTCCTGATTTGGGAAGCAAATAGTCTCTGTTAACATTTACGAAAGAACCTTTAGTTTTCGTAATGCAAATCCCTAAATTTGTGTTAACAATCCCTTTCAACACTTTTAACTAAATAGTGGGATGCAGCGAACTTGATAGTTATGTCCTTATTGTCAGGGGCGATCCTACCCAATTTGCCGCCCGAGACGGCCTTCGTTTTTGCCGCCTCCCCACGGCACTCACCTTCAGCGCCAGATGGGGGTCGGCGGGGGGTCCACGTCGCTAGTGCAATTACACTCTCTGCATTAGAAGAGCCAAATTTCCGGGTTTAAAACCGGAAATTCGGCTCTTAGTTACCTAGGAGCAGCATTTTTGCCGCCCCTGGCAACCAGGGGGGCACTGCCGCCTGAGGCGAGTGCCTCAACTAGCCTCATTGGCGGAGCGCCACTGCTTATTGTCCTTATTGTCAACAAAGTCATTTCAGTCAATCCTTTCTTTATGTTTCTTCCCCAAATTAGTATCTGTATCCATACAAGCAGGAATATGATTTTTGCTTTAGGCAAAACAAAATTTAAAATCTGAAAATCTGAAAGACTGTTAGCTGGATTGTGGGGCATCAATATTAATGCATATGTATTGATTTTGTTTGAAACACAACATTTTTCATCATATGAATAATAATTTGCATCAATGTTTTACTGCAATATTTAATCTTTAATACACATTATTTATCTGCTTCTTTTAGAAATTCCATCCTTCTTAGAGGGGTCATTTTGACTGCCCTATTAATGTTACTTACTGTGGCATTGTATATTGTAACAATAAATGATTGCCAAGTAGGGGAGAAGGAAATAACTTAGTCAGCTTATTCGTGGTTTTCTGCCCTTTCCAAGAGCCAATAATACATTCTTCTTGTATGAATCTCAGGATGAGCCATTCCTTTTTCAACCACAAATCTGCTGATTTATTGCAACCTTCAGGAAAAACATGGCTATTACAGACAGATATTCATCAACTGTAAGAAATCACAATCAACACTGTGACTGTACAGTTGTGGTATGTCTGTGTTCATCATACAAGTATGGGACACTATCCAGAATGCTCAGGACCTGGTTTTTCCGGATAAGTGGTATTTCTGTAATGATGAAATGAAATAGACCCAACAGGATTGTTTTGCCTCCAGTAAGGATTAATTATATCTTAGTTGGGATCAAGTTCAAGCTACTGTTTTAGTACTACAGAGAAAAAGAAAATATTTATAACAATTTGAATACCATGATAAAAATGGAGTCTATGGGAGATGACCTTCCTGAAATTTGGAGTTTTTTGGTTAACAGGTTGCCTGATTACAGATCCCATACTTGTAATTATTTAGCAAACCGTTAAGTGACAATCGCCCAATCATGTGAAGAAGGTTGATATAGGGGAATTTTGCAATACAGCCCTGCATCCAAGACAGACATCTTGTATTGTTATGGGCAGTAATTATTACTCTGCAAGACAGTATACATAATTACATTTACTTTCATATGTAGATGTCAGTGGAATTATTGATATCATTACGTCTTGGTTATATTGTTGCCAGTGTTAGGACCAATATCATCTTGTGCTATAGTTCTCTAGCAATAAATTATGAATTTGTGAAATGTAAGGGATCTGCATTCTAAAGCACATATGAGTTCAATATGAGTTCATTTGAACATGCGTATTGTCTTAATCAAAAAATGTTATGTTTTTTATTTCATGATTTAAACAGGGAGATGGAAGTTGCTTAATGTTTTTTCTTGTAAGGTAGATAATTAGAATACCAGCGCATACTCCTGCTTATCTGTAAACCAAAACAGTAGATAAAGGGATAGAGGTTACATATTAGTCTTATTTATTTTTGCCTTGCAAGGACTGAGCATAGAAGAACTTCCATTTTCCTGTTTGCTCTGTTTAACTCAAGCAAAAAAATATTTTTTACTAGATAAAAAATTAAAAATTAATTAAAAATTAAAACAAGTAAAAAGTATGTTTAGCACAAGCCCTATTCATTGTACTCTTGATGAACAAAGGGTTATGCTGTCCATTTTAGTGTTCTTCTAAATTGGCATGAAGTTTATTTCTCCTGTCACTCCATATAAGTTATCTTTATTTTTGCAGCTTATCTGTCTTTTGTAACTTTTCTCAATTTTCCCATTATCTTTTCATCTCTTGCTTAATTTCCTCTACCAGGCTTAATTCGCATTTCTTCACCTTTTCACCCAAACTATTCCTTCATGACTTTCTTCCTTCTCTTCCTTATAGAATACTTTTCATTGTCCATCTCTAACTCATTTGTTTTGTTCCCTTTCTTCTTAACTCTCCTACCCCCTCGCCTGTCTGTCTTTTGGTTACTCCTATATTGTCTAACACCACCTCTGCTTTTTTAACTTCTCTAGCTCTTCCTTTCATATTCTATATTTTCAATATCCTTCAATATAATTCAGTAAGGGTTGTTATGATAAAGTTAGCAGATCAATTGAAATATCAGTAACATGTCTAATAAATGCAAGTTACACAACTGATTGGATTTAAATTAAATGCCATAAGTGCACCCCTTGTAACTGCATTTTACTGATCTAGTAACCCTATGTCATAAGCTCTAGTAAGCAAGCAAGCGGTAAAATACTTACCGAGAAGAATTATGACATAAATCATAGGGTGCAGCTCTCATTGGCTTTGCCTGAGCTTATATCCGGCTCCATTATAATATCCAACAGTGACCAGCTGTAGTATGAACAATTCCAGTAGAATACAATTATGTTCCTGACAGGCAGAGAAGGAGCCAATCTATACTCAGTCCAAGCACACAAAATCTACATAAATGACAGAATATGTAAAGATACAATTGAAAAACTTCTTCTTTTTTGCTCTGATTTGGATTTGTGCATTCATTCTATGAACTTGCCAGTTTTTATGCACTTTATTTTTATATTGAAATACAGTTCTTATTTTGCCATACGACATACTGTGTGTTAGAGCATTTATTCATGCCCATGAATATCTACATAACAATAATTAATTTCCATCTATGATAAATATGATTCAAACTGTAAAACAAAGGTATGGGATCTATAACCCAGAATATAAAGCACAATACCTAAAAATGCAAATATATATGATTGTTTTCTTACCAACAGGGATTTGTGCTTGTTAGGTATATCATTGAGCTAAGGAAAGCATACCTTCTACATTTTTTATTTTGAGAAGTTTTTCTCTCCTTAATTTGTGACATGGAAGAAAGATAAAAAATGGAGACTAAACCAGGATATTTGAAACTTCATGCTTATGAAATAACTGCCCTCTTGATCACAACAGTAAACAGAGCAGCTATTTACAGTATATAGAAGCCATCAAATAACCTTTCAGTTTAGCTGTGCTTAATCTGCAGAACAGAGAGCACCTGCGGACCAGTAGGTTTGTCAAAGAAAAATGCAGACTCCAAATGATTTCATGATTTTTACTTAGTTCTAAGTTAATTAATTGACGCATATTAGGATCTTTTAAGGTGGATCTAGGTGAAGCAGAGCAAGCTAATTAATTTTGACATTTCCAGCCATGCTAAATTTGTTATTATAAGAAGACTTTGACTGTATGTTTTGGTATTCAGAGCTTGGTTCCCAGTGGTGTTCGTGTCCAGGCAGAATATCAACCTGTACATTATAATGGGAAGAAAAAAACACCAGCGGCAATAGGCTGGTGCCCTTAGTCTGCAATGAATCATCAGCTGTTTTCTTTGTGTCTCTATCGCTTAGTAATTGTGTTAGATAACAGAAGATAAATGCAATATCCTGTGCTCATATTTGTAATCCTGAAGAAGTATGCTAATTTATGACTGCAGAAAGTAGAAGTGCAATGCATTCGACTTTCCTCTGCTGCTAAACATAACAATATAAAAATATCTTGGAACCTCTGAAACTTTGAAAAGAAGTGCTCAGACTGCATCGAGGAATTTACTGGAAAGGAAAGTGTCTCCTCTACTATTGACAATGGGATTCATTGAATGAAGAGTTGGTGTTCCATGTGAAAACATTTCAACAGTTTTAAGAGATGCTTTGCCTGGCCAAACTAGAATGCGTAGTGCTGCTGTGATTGCACTGTACATTCCTCTGCTGTGCATTCAAGGCTGTGGCCCAGATTTAGAGCAGAGGTCTAAGAAATCTGTAATTAGAGTGTAGTAATGTTTAACTTTTAATAGCTTGTAGACTGTCTTCACAAAACAGTTACACCGTGCAAGGCAGAAAGTTAAGGACGGGCACAAGCTGCCATTTTTTTGCGCCCCTTAGTTCACTTGTACATCTGCATCTGCTTTGTAAATGACTCCTTAATTCATGAGGTCCAAACTAATGTGCTAAATTATGTGTGCATTTAATATTTTTGGCACTTATTTGTACTAGTATTAGTAATAGCGAGATGTGATAACAGGCAATTCTTTTGCTAAACCAGGCCTACGATTACAGTTATTAATTTTATTAACTTAATGACAGAAAGAGAGCAGTCTTTGTATCCAAAACCTCTTTTTTTTCTTAGCCAGCAGGTAACGGCTTCTAGATACCTTGCTGTCAGTTTTGATGTGTGCACAGTATCTGCCAATCTGCCAGTATTTGTACAGTGCCTTCTTTTTACTTTTGTACACAGTAATTACAGGTGATTAACTTTCAGATTTGAAAATTCTGAAAATTTCGGTCAAACTTGAATGTCCTTGACTGTAAAAGAAGTATATTACTTGGAACAAACAACATATGCACCAGCAGTTGCTGATGTGAAACTCACTGTTACATGAGATTGTTTATTTGTGGGTGAAATGAATAATGCAGTCTTGTGCTTTGCATATGATAAACAGTGACATTTCCTGATGTGGAATATGGCCTTTGCAAGTGAGCATAATTTAGATATCGAATGAAGTTTCCCTTGTGCTGCAAACATCACATGCTCTTGACTGATGGAATATATTTGAGTAATACGTTTCCCAGCAGAAATGACAAAGAAGCCATCTTTCAGAGATGCTGGATTGTACAAATGCCTGTGATTGATCTGTTTATTACTGCTGCCATTTATAACATTGATATAAACTACTGTATATGCCCCTGGCATCTTTGTATAATGCTTTTGAAGGTATATACTGTCATAAATAGAAATGTCTCTGTGCTCCAACCTATAGTAATAGCAAGTAATTTGGATTTGCAGTCCTAGTGAATTTTTCCGGTATGTCAGAAGTTGTTTTCTGGTGATTGCGGGATTCATACAGTGTATATATACATTATGCGGTGTGTTACTACATGATTGCTTCTCCATTTATTGTGACACAGGCATTGTACTGTCAAGTGGCCCAATCACATTTTGCCTTAGTTACAGAACAGAACTTTAATAACTGGAATACACTAGCTTTTGCTTGGTTAGTTATTTTTTAGTTGAATTTTTGTGGCCACTCATGGGCAATCTTTTGAAATAACTGTTGAGCAGTAAAAAAATAGCAGTAAAAATAACTGCGTAGCCATTCATTTTTTAGATGGGGTCAGTGGCCCCCCATTTGAAAGCTGGGAAGAGTCAGAAAAAGGCAATATATTCAAAAACAATATTAAAAAAAATAAATATATATAACCTATTATGTGTAAAAACATAAATTTACATAAACATACTAGTGTAAATAAAAATAAAAAAATTAGGCAGCGATACTTGGCAACCGCCCGATCATTTAGTGCATAAAATTAAGGAAAGACCTTATAGACTAAATCGCTGTGTCCATCACTTGTCCCTCTTGTGGGGAAGTGAAGCTACAATGTGGACTCAAGCTTCCACTGCAGGTACAGAATAATGTATAAGAACAGCAGTCCTGGTGCGCATCGCTTCCATTAGTATCAGGAACAGCTCAGTACCTTTTCAGAGTATCCAGCACTAGCAGTCTCTGCTGTGACGTAATGGACACGCTCGCCGGACAACTTAGTTAACCCTTGCCAAGGTCTCTATATACAATGTTGCGCTCGGGTGCTTGTCAAAAATCCAAGCGACCTGCAAGCATTGGTAGCGCATTATATTTTTCACTTTTAGAATCCTCAGCACCTGCACTTAGAATTTAAGCTAAGCAGATACAATTGTAACTATTTAAGATAGACAGGTCTCTTGGGAGAACTGAGACAAGTATCTTAAAAGTATCTGTAAAACCCTGCTTCATTTAAATAGACCATTTTCATAATTATATATTATTATTAGTAGTATGTGCCATTGGATAATCATAAGTAGAAAACTGCCTTGTTAAGAAATAAGGGCAGCCCCCTGGGAACGTAGGATTCACGGTGCCAGGGTCGGACTAATGGAGGCCCACCGAACTGCCACATGAAAGCCCCTCCAGGCAGTCACCCGGGGCCCCCTCCTGGCTTCCCTCAGCAAGCCTCGGTAAATGCCGGTCCAGTCGCACCTGCGCTAACGCTAGTGTTGCGTAGGCTTAATGGCCATAGCAAAACTCTGCCATAACCGTAAAAACCCACAACCCCCCACCCATGCCTTGTTTCCCCATACTGGTACATCGTCAGTGTTTTTACAAGGGAGAGCCCGATCGCGGGAGCATGGCTGGGCCAGCGGGGGCCCACTGGGTTTTTTCCCGGTGTCCCGCCGGCCCAGTCCGACACTGCATGATGCAGACAAACAGACTAACAAAATATACATGTTAGGTCACATGAGCCAATTAACAGACAGAGTTCTGTCTTTTGCTTCCACACTTCTTCCTTTTACAGTTAGAGCTTTAGTATTTCTGGTCAGGTGATCTCTGAGGCAGCACAAAGACCATCACAAAATGATGGTTCAAGGCAAGAGATGTAAAAGTGCAATATTTACTTAAATATATATACCAGTTTGGTAAGATTCTTTAATATGCCACTTCATTTTATATGAACTATCTGTTGCGTAAAGGGGAACTCCATAAAAACTAAAGCTTATTGAAAAGTAAACATAATTTCAAGCAACTTTGCAATATACATCGTTTAAAAAATTTGCAGACTTTTCATGATTTTTAATGGTTTCTGACAGTTCCCTAAGCCTAGCCACCTGCTCTCCTGCTGATCTTTCTGACTACTTTACTGAGCTGGCTGACTACTGTTACTTTGTATCAACAGCCATCTTTCCTCAGCCTGCATCCTCCAAACCCCACAATTCCCTGCACACATGATTTCAATAAGGAACAAAACATCAAAGTGCAATGCATTGTGGGTTATGTAGTTCCTGAATGTTGTCTGTAAGCTGTGGAGAAGTTGTTACAATTTGTAAAATCAGTGTTTTAGTCCCTCCTTCCCTGCATGTAATGATGCAGAAAGAGAAGAACTGTTAAACAGTTGGATTTCAGCATAGAAAATTACATTTATTCATATTTTTTGAAGAAACAGATAACTGTGATGGGTATATAAGGGACTTCTGTGTTATGTGGACCTCTGTATCAAATTTTTGTTTGGAAGCCGGAGTTCCCCTTTAAGTATTAATTTTGTGGGTATAGTTTCCTTTAAGCCATGTAACGCTTAGAAAAACCCGTGGATGTTTTCTTTTTGGACAGATTTTTACTTTGCAAGGACATTGAGAATACACCCGTGGTTATGTAAGAATTATATTTTCTGCATTTTAAGAACACCTGTACTTTAATTCTTTTTGAAAATACCAGATAAAAGATGTGTAGAGTTGATATGTCACTGTGAATCTACATACAACTTGGTCACAGTGCAATGCTGTTTTAATAATTCAAAATACTGAAATACTTGCAGCCACTATATTAGCCATGTAGTCCTTTGCTATGAATATGACTGGTGTGTTTGGAAATTAAAAGACCAGTAAATGGAAAAGTTATTAAGGTTCTAGCTGTTTGGCCATCATCTGAATTTAAAATATTTTTGAGGCTGTGTAGAGAGCCTTTATTGATATTTTACCCATATTTATCACCACTGCCTAACTGTTCTAAATAACTTATTGTTATCTACCAGGACAATTTGGCCCTACAGCCCTACTGAGACTTTTAATGCTGCCCCAAAACTACGTAGTAGTTATAAAAGGCTTTTAGCTTTTATCCGAGCAAGAAATTGTAAAGTGTAATCATGCCATCATTCTTTCCCCTAGCACGGTGGACCCCCTTCCATTGAGGTGCAATCCATTACGACTATATAGATTGTACCCCAAGGAAAAATCAGCCCAGTGCTCTAGGAACCCAAACCCTTCATTCCTACAGCAATACTACACGCATTTAGCTCCCTAAGCAAAAATTTCCTGAAAAACTGACATTGGAAGACCTTCCCTTAATTTTTGAGCCTAGATCCCTAAAGGTCCCCCATCTACCATTAATGTTGTTATTAGTACCAATATGTACTAAGACAGCTGGGCCATGCCCAGCTCCACCCAATAATTTGTCTTCCTGAGCAACCACATGCTGAACCCCAGCACCAGGAAGAAAGCAAACTGTTCACTTGTATCGACTCGGATGACAAATGACATCAACTTTCCTAATAATCTGGCAAATCTGTTTTTCCCCTAGTACAGGGGAACCCCCTTCCATTAAGGTGCAATCTGTCATGACTATATAAATTGCACACCAAGGAATATATAAATTCTGTACCATTTTCCTTTTGCCCCCACTAGATTTTCTAAACTGTCCCTGGTTTTCTTGGGCAGTAAAGATAGTACTAGGGACTTCCTGGAAAGTGCACAGGATTTTGGGAGGGTCAAGCAGTATAGGGCATGTGGCCTATAATTTTTGCAGAGAATTCCTTGGACCTTACATGGTCTTTCAGGTGTAGTGACAGTATGATACCCTTTTATCTTCATTTTATTACCATCTTTGAATGGGCATTTGCTCAGAAAAACTAAGATAATTTGATTTAAATGTTAGGTATTTTATGGGTACCCACCTCTGGCTGTGCACAGCAGTTTTGTTCTTAATTGCTTTTGGGCCTTTTGTTTGAGGTTCTGCACAGAGTTTGCCCCAGAGCACAATTGCTAAAAAATAATATTTTCAGGAATAGATGTGCATAGTCTATAATAAGGCTAAAGAAACGTATAGACGTATGCTGAATATTTAGCAAGTAATACAAAACCTTTATTGAAGCTTGTGTTTCATCATTAAGACTTCCACTTTTTATAAGTGAATAGATAAAATATCTTTTTATTTTTGTAATAAGCACACATTCATCAACATAGAAAGAAATTTATCAAGCACAGATTTGTATTATAAGGTAACCTCTGGTTTCTCTCCCCCACAAATTCTGCTTTATTCTTAATACATTTCTTTCATTGTAACAGCTATATATAAATATAGAAATAATTATGGAACAGCTGGCAAAATGATAGAAGAAAATATCTAGGCATGATTTTTGAACACGTATAGTTCATGAGGTTTGTTTACATCTATTAGGCACTACATCTTTTACCACAATTTCTTCCAAATGTCTGTAAAAAAAATTGCAGCATTGGTTTCTACAGATATCTTAAATGGGCAGATGGTGAAAATGCCTTGTTTTCTGAAGGCCAGCAATGCTGTTCCCTGACTTTCCTTGTAGCCATTCAATTTATCGAGTTATGCTCATTATTTGTCAGATACAGCAGTAGTGTTTTTACATTATTCTCTGTCAATATCATTATGGAATCATCAAAGGGAGAATGTGGGAACTCAATTTAAAAACCTTCTTAGATGTTCTGTTCTACAGATTCATCTCTTGTACACTGCAATGAATATTACACAACTCATTCAGGTAAGAAACTTACAGTCCATTGAGAACCATTAAGATCAAGAGGCCTGTTGCAGTTTTTACACAAAAAATAGATGTTTTTTTTAAGTGATAGCTGTTGAATAATGGCTGCATGAGTCTCTGCTAAAAAAGCACTGTTATACTCTACTCATCCTCGGCTACCCAAAACATAACAATAGCCAAAACCTTTTTACTGCTGGAAGTGGGCATGAAACCTTGTAAGCTGAAGCATAAGAAACATACAGGGTATTCATTCAAACAAATGGCATTTATCTGACCATCATTTATCTTACTGTTGGAAGACTCCTCTGCTTGCTCTTAGGTAGCAGATTGTGGTATTACATGTACTACTATATTCCATAATTAAGTACAACAGCTATGTAACAGATTTTAGGAAGCTTGCAGTGGTCCCACACTCCACGGATCTCTATATACCTGAGCCTAACTGCTTGAGTTCCTATATTGGCAGCATTGACACCAAAGCATACTAAACCTTACTAGCATCCTCGATAGAACCTCTCATTGCTCTACTAACTACCATGATCATGCCTCTCACTCCTAGAGAGAGCTATTACAAATCGTTCCTAGCACTTACTACTCCTTTTGGGGCCTACATCCATCCCAGGCTTCCAGCAAACACTTCCTTCAGCAAAATGAAAGCCAAAGAGACAGAGCACATATGGGCTTCCCTTTCAATAAATTAGGGGAATCGTGACAACCCATGGCCAAGTTTTAAACTGCCAAGAGACTTGATCCCCCTCTCAACTCTAATATAATATATCTAATATAGTTAAAGGGTCCTTAGTTCAGTATTGGATGCAAGGCAGATGTTCTTGCTGTATGGTCTCCCTGTGCTTGCATGGATTTCCTTACCCCAGTTTCCTCCCACATGCCAAAAAAACATATGTGCAGGGGTAAATTGTCTCCTGGTTAAAAAAACTGACCATGCTCTGTGTGAATGTTATCAGAGCTATTGGAGTTGTAAAGTTGGAAGCAATTTTGGGTATCTGGAGTCTGAGTCACTAAAGATATACCGACTCCTAATAACAATTAAATACAAGCACTGAAAATAATTAAATCAGGTTTAACAGCTTCTATGAAGGAGGATATGGCAGAAGCAAATCTGTTTCTAAGAACAATACTTTACTTAAAGGAACAGTAACCCCAAATTAAAGTGTTTTAAAGGAATGTCTTATATGTAATGTACTTTTGTCCTGCACTAGTACAACTGGTGTATTTGCTTCAGAAACTCTACAATAGTTTATATAAACAAGCTGATGTGTAGCCATGGGGCAGCCATTCAAACATGGAAAGGGTAAAAGGCACAGGATACACAGCAGATAACAGATAAGATCTATATTATACAATGGGATGCTTCAGCACTTATCTGTTATCTACTGTGTATCCTGTGCTTGAATGGCTGCCCCTGTGGTTATACAGCAGCTTGTTAATATAAACTATAGCTTTGTTTCTTTAGCAAACACATCAGTTTTACCAGTGCAGAGTAACAGTATATTACATTGTCATTCCTTTAAAACACTTTCATCTTTTGGTGTTACTGTTCCTTTAATTGTGGGTTGCATTTATAAGCTATTCTTCAGCTATATGCCAGGTTCAATTAATAAGTTATAATATAAATAGTTTTAGGTTTTTTATTTTTGTTTGGTTTATGCAGTTTAACTTTGATTTTGGTTTAGAATTACCAAAGTATATGGTTTATATTTTTGAGCTTTGGTAGTGATAAAATGCCTTCTATGTTGTGTGTACTTAACTTCTTTCAATCAATATGAAAAATACATTAGGAAAAGTAATACAAAAAATTAATTAACATATAATATACTCTTAGCATGCACTGATACAACTGTTGTATTTGATTCAGAAACATTACTATAGTTTATATAAATAAGCTGCTGTGTAGCCATGGGGGCAGCCTTTTAAGATGCTGGTAAAAAGGGAAAAAAACTGTTTTAATCTGTTCTTCTGTATAACATGTGCCTTGTCTTCTTTTTCCAAGCTTGAATGGTTGCATCCATGGCTACAGGGCATATTATTATATTTACAGTGCAGAAAAACAGTACATTATATTTTAATTACTTTGAGACACTTTCAGTTTTGGCGTTGCTGTTCCTTTAAAAAGAGAGGAGCCAGAGTTAAAAGATTTATGTACGGACTCCACAGCCCTGAATGTCATAGGGACCTTAGACTGTAAGCTCCATTGGGGCAGGGACTGTTGTGAATGATGTGTAAATTTCTGCAGTAATGTGTTGGCGCTAAGGAGATAGGAGATGAATAAAGAAATGATCGATATTTTGAGCAGTACAGATGGTTACTGCTTGGTAAAAAGATGCTATATATTTCAGATTTAAACGTTTTTTTCCCACTCTGGAAAGAATTTTCCAAGTCTTTAATCCCGTCTTGCAATTTGCATTAGGGATGCTATGCCTCTGAACTCTCACACCCCATAAAGCAGAATTGTGTTCTGCTAAAACCACTGAAATATATTCTGCTGAATTCACATATTCATTCAAATGTGTCAGTCCTTTAGATTCTTTCTTGACAATCAGGAAGGTGTTTTGTGATGATGCTAATATTTAAACTGCTGGGAATCCTATAAGTTCCCTATTTATATGTATTTAACATGCAGAAGAGGAACTACTCGCCAGATCATTGTGTGGCTGCTTCTTTAAAACTTACAACATGTTTTGTGTTGGGAAGACTCAATATCTTAGGAATCAATGTCCTGCTATTAAATATATGAATTGCCTACTATAGAATAAAAAAAAATAGTGAATGCCATCTTCATGGTTTTCAGTTTCAGGCATTTTAGGAATGACTTTTTCAGGCATAATGTATTTTGTTAGTTTGATTTTTTGGCTTAGCAGCCTGAGCAGAATACATTAAAGCTCACGTATTGCATACTATAAGTAGCATTTGCTTTTTGGGGACAACATCTCCTAATAAGGCCAAAGAGCCAAGAGAGAAAATAAGTTTACACCCACATTCAGCTTATTCATTTTGTTGTGGATATAACCAACATACTTTTAATACACACGCACTAAAGCTGGCCATACACACAGAGATTGTGCCCACTTTGAGGACCACAACACAGGAAATCCAGGTCAGATCAAGGTGCATCAACATATCAATGCAGTTCTTGATCTGACATGATTTTTAAACCTGGCTGATCGACATCTGGCCAATTTTTAGCTACATATCGATCAGGAAAACCCGGTCAGAGGGCCCCATACACTGCACAATAAGCAGCCGACTTAGTCTGTCAGCACCTGTCTATGGTCAGTTTAACACACATTTTGGCCTTCTAAGCAGAAGTACATGGTAAACCTAGAAGGCGAATTGCATTAAAATGAGAACATGCTAGAACAATAACCATACATTTAAATGTAATTTTCTTTTTAAAAGATGTCCTTCTAGTTCCTACCTTTGTTGGCACTCTGGTCTTCTGAAGCACAAGTGTATACATTAAATCAACCAAACAAGCTCACTGACTAAGCACTGTTTTGTTGGGATGTAGATGTGATTACAATTTAGAAATACAGTATAGTAACTTTATGCATCACATACACAAAGTACAGATATAATTTAAGGATTTGGCCATATCCTAGCACTTTTTCAGGACTCTGAAAGCTGAATGCAACAATTTTCTGCTGATGGAAAAAAAATGTTCTCCAGTTTGGCATTCCATTTGGTTTCGTATTTAGCCGAAGGTTTTGTGGAGGATTCCAAAAATGATTTATTTGCCGAATCCTTCATTTTTCCTCTTACTTTTAGTTAAATATTTAATAGAATTAAATCTACTGAAGTATGTTTATTTTTCTTAAATGCAGCCAATGAAATATATCCTGTTGAGTTCGGGCATCTATGTGTTAATGTGTAATTTTTATCTGGTCCATTTATGTATATTTGCTTTTGGGTAGTGTTAGAACACCAGATCAAGTAATTTAGGTAAGTGTCATAAACAGGCATATAAATTAAGACGGTAACTTGAATCTTCTGTTGCCCCTGCACCGGAGGACATTGAACATACTGTCTAGGAACAAAAAGATAGGTGTACTTAGACCTGACACATATTGATGCATTGGGCATTGGATAAACTGTTGTAGATAAAGATAATTCTTCCATGATAAAGAGCTATGCATGTAATGTTGCCCATGAAATATGATAGATGGGCAGGTGTTACTGATTGAAGGAGGTACATGGAATGTGGTAGAATGGAGTATATGGTCGGTAATGCAGAAAACTGGTATGCTAAATGTATAGAACATCTACAGCTTTGCTTATTGTTTATAGTATGTGTGTATATAACTGAATGAATTTGTAATTTGCTAAAAGCCCATGCTATATACAGCCAAGGTGGGCAAATCACTTGGATTCAATACAAATATAATTTTACTACCTTAAAGGGGTTGTTCACTTTTGAGCTAACTTTTAGGGGCCGATTCACTAAATTCGAGTGAAGGATTTGAAGTAAAAAAACTTTGAATTTCGAAGTGTTTTTTGGCCTACTTCAACGATCGAATGGGCTACTTTGACCTTCGACTACGACTTTGAATCGAAGGATTCGAACTAAAAATCGTTCGGCTATTCGACCATTTGATAGTCGAAGTACTGTCTCTGTAAGAAAAAACTTCAACCCCCTAGTTCGCCATCTAAAACCTACCGAACTCAATGTTAGCCTATGGGGAAGTTTTTTTGAGTTATTTGAGTTATTTAGCTTTTTATTCAGCAGCTGGTAAATTAGCATTTTAAGCAATCCGGTAGCTAGGGTCCAAATTACCCTAACAACCATGTATTGATTTGAATACAATTGTAGCCTTACAAAGCATTTGCTTTTTAAAAGTGACACTTATTTGAAAGCTGCAAAGAAAATGGCAGATAACTATAAAGCTATAAAAAATAAATAATGAAAACCATTTGAAAAATTGCTTAGAATTGGCCATTCTATAACATACTAAAAGTCACCTTAAAGGTGAACCACCCCTTTAAACTAACTCAATCAAATATAAAATAAAAATGTTTTCCTCCTGTAATGGAAATTGACCATAGTTTTTTTTTTTTACCAAATACATTTAGTCCTTGGATTTGTTATTTTGCTTCGCTGCAACCCAATACTGGCATATGGTCAGGAGAATGTCCACCCTAAAGCACAGAAACTGTCCATAAGATTATATTCTTCCACCTGCTGTCTGCTAAAATTATGTTTCTCACCTTCTCAAATCTACAGGGATTGTCCAGAGTACTAGCACCAGATGAACAGAAAGATCACAACTGGCGGGATGAACGTCCTGGATTACAGAAGCCTCCATATAAAATTAGGTAATATTATTAGCAAATTTGTCATATGAATATTCTTTAATGATTATACAATATGTATAAATGTAACCCTATAATGAAGGCAGAAATCAAATGTTATGCTCCCCTTCACATTAACTTTTATTATTATATAGACACTGGTCAATCTAGAATTACCAGTGTTTATTTATTCATTTATTGTCTTAGTTCTGTGTGCTATTTTGCTTTGCTAAATAGGTAATAAGAAAAGGAATATAAAAACACACCCCCTCCATTTTATTATTTCTTGCAACAGATACAGCCTGATGCTAGGATGGGATTTTTAGAAACTATTGCAAAAATGTACTGGTAAAACCAAGCACCTATTAACCCTATCCCCCAACCTCTACACTGAAAGGAACAAATGATTGTGCTGTGATCACCTAAAAAACTGCTAATAAAAAATAATTATTTGCTATTGAAAAAATGCTTATATTCACTCCCCAAAGCCAAAGGGTATTTACATTTTTGACCATAGATCCCATAGATCTTACAAAGACAGACTTGAGGGATGCACACCAAAAGATACACAGACAGCAGCAAACACACAAAGTGATGCACAAGCTAATCATTACCTTGTGAAAGAAACAGACATAAACCCCATTCTATGTAGAATACCTACAAACTATGCCCAGTAGCTTAATTTATCTATTAAACTGACCAAAATGAATGCAGAAGAGCTGTTTTTATCGACACAGTACTATACTTCAAAGATATAAGGACTATTTATATATATATATATATATATATATATATATATATATATATATATATATATATATATATATATATATATATATATATATATATATATATATATATATATATATGAAACATTAATTCTATTTCCACATGCTTTAGGATAACAAATGTGTAAAGTCTATATTATGGAAACAGGAAACTTCTCATTTTTTAATCAATTCAATTGCTCTACAGTATACTATACTACAGTGTCACCTACAGGGATCTGTCTATGTTTATACAGGAGTCAAATTTTGATGGACAGTTCTAATGCACCATTGGTGTTTACTTGTTTTGCTACATAGAGAGAGCTGCCTTTCAAAATACCTGACTGAGACACAGCTGCATGTAGAGAGGCAGATTCTGAACGTGAAAAGTAACTTCATTACATACTTTGCTTGAGATGAAGCTTATATTCATAGTAGTTCTCCTTTAAGGATTTTTCATATAAATTTATTGAAACTTCAGGCATCCTATCTAAAAAAAATCATAAAGATCTGCACAAGATGGCTCAAGTGCTGTCATCTGGCTTTGCTGATATTTAAAATGTATTGTTGCAAAAGGTGATCACAGGAAAGCATTGGGAATTTCTGGATGCATAACTTCTTATAGCCTTTGCACCATTGATAGACAGGAAGCTAATTAAACGTGTATGCTGCAAATGATGTGAAACTGAGCACCGAAAACATACTGTGCATTAATGCAGTTTAAATAAAGATCCCTCTGGGAACGCTATTAGTAATAATATATACTAAGAATATTTGTTAGGCATACTAATATAAAATTGTTTACAGTTCTTACATTCGTTTTACCAATTATAAATGGCGGATCAGTGGTGTTTGTGCAGTATCTGAAAAGAACCTTATCAAAACTGTGGAGAACCATTTGTGTTCAAGTAGAAATTCTTTTCCTCAAGTTTCCTCAAGGGGTTACTTCTTGTCCTTTGTTCTTTTATATGTGAAAAAAAATCGACTTTATGTCTATAGTGTAATCTATTGCATTTGTAAAGATGAATCATGTCACCTTGCAAGTAGCCTTTCTCAACAGGCAAGCCCGGATTTGTGGAAAGGCCACCTAGGCCCAGGCCTAGGCCGGCAGGATTTTAGGGGGGTGGCATGCTGCCCAACCACACCCACATTGGTTCAAAAACACTGGGGATGCGCTGCATTTTTGTAAATTCCCATGCGCCAATCCCCATTGCTCCAGTCCAGATGATGAAAATTTGCACGAATAAAGGGGAGGGGACAGGGGCGACAAACGGCAATGGGCCTAGGGGCCCTGTCAACAGGAAACAATCTCAAAGACCAGCAGTCTTTCCGCATAGTTTAGTTTAATTTCATTCCTTGGTTTAGTTTAGTTACTGGTCTCTGCACACTCTCCAGCTCATTAATATAATTCTTAAGGACTGTGGCCCAAAACCTCACTGCATATTTAAAGGTGAGGTCTTACCAGGGACCTATAAATAGGCAAACTTATGTTTTTATCCCTCGAGTCAATGCCCTTTATTTATCTTAGCTTTAGTAGACTGCCAATTTGTTGCCCAGATTTTGAGTATAGTCAAAATGGCAACATCCTATAGGCAACTTATAAGGGCCCACTTATAGGGGCCCATGGGTGGGGCACAGGAGCCAGTGCAAGAGCATACCCCTTAGTGCTCATTTCTTAAAGGAAAATTCAACCATAAAGTTAAAAAAAAAACCCTACCCTACATAGAACCCCTCCCTCCAGTGTTACCCTGGGCAAATACCCCTAATGTTTTACTTACACCTTGGCACAGATTCAGGCATCGGAGATCATGGGCGCCATCTTCAGCCGCTTAGGTAATCTCTGGAATGAGACCAGAAAATTCCTCCAACTGCGCATGCACCTCTACGCCGGTCTTATTCCGAAGATTTCTTAAGAGAAGAAGATGGTGCCTGTGAACTCCGATGCCTAAATCTGCACCGGGGTTAAGTAAAACCGGGGTAAGTTAAACATTAGAGGCATTTGCCCAGGGTAACACTTAGGCTGGGGTGAGGGGGTCTATATAGGGTAGTGGGGTAGGGTTTATTTTTAACGTTAGGGTTGAATTCTCCTCTAATTCCCTTTGGACACTGCTCTCTGCACTGAGCACTGGATGAGAAATCAGCCCTTTCTTATACCATTCTTATAAACAGTGAAATCCTCATACCATTGTAAAACTAAAAATGAAAACAGTGAATATTGAAATAAAAAGTATTATTCATAAGCAGTTATTGTATTTAAGAATTTAACTGTGTTCTTTAGAGGCATTCTTTGATTTCTTTTACTTTTTTAACAAAATGTTTTATTGCATTAAAAAGGACAATGTGATTTTGTATGTGTATAACTTATTTCCACAACAAAACATGACCACAAGTATTCTGTCTGAGATTTTTCTTAAATCTCAATCTATTGCGTCTGTTGCAAATAAAAGCTGTTTAAAAAATTTTTTAATGTAAAATTTACATTATTTTGGTTGCATCAGTTCTACTCTATAATAATAATAATAATAATAATAACAATTATAATCTTGTTTACACATCTTTACTGCTAGTTGCTCCCTACTGTTTCCTGACAAATATGGTAATGTAATAAAAATTACATTCAACAACAGTAATAGCAACATTGGGGACCCTGGAAAGTTAACATGGCACCTTGTTTATGAAATGAGTTTCTGGCCTTTTAAGCATTGAAGAGGTAAATAATGAAACTCTCCATCATCTGCTTCTGTGAATGGTGATGAGAGTTGGTCAAGCATGCCCGCTTCTCCATTATATAAAAATGTTCATTTCAAACTGAGTGCTCAATGAGAATTGGCTTTGCTGCAATGAACTGTCAAGTAATGTCATTATCCTCAAACATGCACTAAATGCCACTAAGGTTTTATTTTTAATAATAGTCTTCAGCTGCTTCTGTCTCAATAAAACCTATATTCTTCTTTTCCTCTGTTCAGAGAAATCACTAGAAAGATAGAGATTTCGGGAAGTGGGGGATCACTAGGCATCCATGTTGTGCCTTTCTTTTCTTCTCTTAGTGGAAGGTAAGTTAGTTTTTCCTTAATTGTAAAGTATAAAATGCTTTAAGATAACATGTCTCTTAAAATGCCTTAATATTTTGAAATCAAATAAATAAATGGCAAGTTCTGTTGAACAAACTTAATTTATTCACTGACTTAGACAAGATGCTTAAATGTAATATAAATGAAGGCAAATTACAAAATGGATATTGACAAAATGCAGAGAAAAAAATTCACATTGACTCCAATACATTTGATGCAAGAAAAATGTGGCAAAATAATACCCACTAGCTCTATGGAAATAAATTCGATGAAGGGGGGCAGTTTTGCTCATCGCTAGTCATGATGATAGCTTTATAGAGATACAGGAATAAGGGATGCCTTTTTTTGGAAACCTTTTTGCTAAGTTCTAAATTACAGGAAGGTCATCTCCTATAGACTCAGTTTTATGCAAATAATTGCCAATGTTTTCCTTTTCCCCTTATCTAGAAAACAGCAGGTTCCAAGCATTCCAGATAATAGATCCTATACTTGTACAAGGAAATAAAATAATTTCCAAGTCATATTTTCAGGTCCTGAGTATCTTTGATTTCTCTGTGTAGGCAAGTGCCTTCATTTTTAGTTGATTTGCATGTTTATATCAAAGAGATTTCAATGAGGGTTTTAGCCTGTAATAAGAGCTTAGGTTTAATGATCATAAATTCATGATTAAATACCTGTTTTAAAATATATTAATAAACTATAATTTCTGATAAATGGATTCATGGATGAAATATGTGTTTATATCTACTTTTGCTTCTTGGTTATTAATTGGTTTAATAATTTGAAAACTTCCTAGTTTTGTCAAAATCCTGTATCATGTCAGTTTTAAAGCTCAATCTGCTACATCAGTGCTGCCCAACTTCTGTAGTACAGAAGACCGGAATTTTTCTGGCCTACACGGTGGATTGCCAATGTTGACCACCCCCTGATTTTAAACCACACCCACTTTAAACCACAGCCTTGTTACCACAAGAACTTTATTAATAGTGGGAGCACACAAAAAAACAAAATACTTGGTGCTCACTGCAGGGATATCACTCATTACTCATATGTGAAAAATTTAAGTCACATTAACACATACCTTTAAATCCATATGCCTCATCCTCAAACATTTTAAGGGCCCCTAACAACAATTTACAAATGCTAACAACCCCTCAGAACAAACCCTACCAGGCTCCCATCCCACAAGCAAAGTAGGGTACCCACAGGCAGCATAGGGCAGACAGAGTATGTCGCACACAGGGAGCATAGGCCAGACAGAGTATGGCGCACACAGGGAGCATAGGCCAGACAGAGTATGGAACACACAGGAAGCATAGGGCAGACAGAGTATGGCGCACACAGGGAGCCTAGGGCAGACAGAGTATGGCGCACACAGGGAGCATAGGGCAGACAGAGTATGGCGCACACAGGGAGCATAGGGAAGGCAGAGTATGGCACATGGAGCATAGGGCAGGCAGAGTAGGGCACACACAGAGAGCATAGGGCAGGCAAAGTATGGCACACACACAGGGAGCATAGGGCAGGCAGAGTAGGGCACACACAGAGAGCATAGGGCAGGCAAAGTATGGCACACACACAGGGAGCATAGGGCAGGCAGAGTTGGGCACACACATGGAGCATAGGGCAGGTAGAGTCACTGGTCATGTACCTCTTCTTTCGGGTCTACTATCTAGCTTTGTGCAACAATTCTGTTCTGTCCCCTCCCCCACACTTGTCACCTCAGGGGGTACAGTGATCCAGTGGGGGACATGCCTTCGGCTCTCATTAAAGGAGAAATAACCCCCAAAAAGAAAAACCCCTACCTACTACCCTAGGTAGCCCCCCTCCCTGCTTCCCCCCCCATAGTAAGATACCCCAGAAAATGCCCCTAAGAGAGAACAGAGAAGGTTTAGGGATGCTATCTTCTGGATCTCTGGTCTTCTTCGGGTCCTCTTCCATTCGGCAATTTCCGGCACTTTCGGTGCATGCGCAGTTGCTACAAACCGTAAGCCTTCTCCAACTACGCATGCGTCAATATCGCTCTCACTTACAGAAGAAGACCAGAGATCCGTAAGGTGGTGCTCATGAGCTCTGCTGCACCGATATGTGAGCAAACTCTTAGGGGCGTTTTCTGGAGTAACTATGTGGGGGGGGAGAAGGGAGAAGGGAGGGGGGGGCTACCTAGGGTAGTAGGTAGGGGGTTTTCTTATTGGGGGGGTTTTCTTTAAACTGGCCTGGAACTGCATCCACCTGAAAATGCCCACACAGAGTTGCTCATATGTTCACTGATAGGCAGGTAGAAATTGCTGATATATGTTTTTGTATGTGTAGGATCAGAATGTTTGTAAACCTGTGGTATAAAAGCCTTCATATTTCTTGCACAGATAAGTGCTGTACATAATGTTACATGAATATTACTAGTAGTGGCTCTGTTACGTGTATGGGGGTATGAAACAAGGACATTTGCTCCATTCTCATGTATATTACATTGTGCTGCTGAAAATAGTCTTAGAGAGCAAGTACCATAAAACTAAGGTTATTATTATGTCATATTTCTCTTTTTTAGGTACAGTCACTATACCAACATTCCCTTAACTTTTTACTCTTTCTTCTTCAATAGGGATGTAGCGAACCGCCGATAATGTGATCGCGAACGCCGTTCGCGAACACCGGCAAAAAATGCGAACAGTTCGCGAACTTCGAACATCCGAAAATCGTTCGATTCGAACGATCGAAGGATTTTAATCGTTCGATCGAACGATTTTCGTTCGAATCGAACGAAAATCGTTCGATTTTAGCGACCGAATGGTCGAATGGTCGAACGATTTTGACGCGAACGCCTATTGGCGAACGTCGCGCGACGTTCGCGAACTTGCGGCGGACGCGAACAGCCGATGTTCGCGCGAACAAGTTCGCCGCAGAACAGTCCGCGACATCCCTATTCTTCAACTGCTGCACTATATCAAGAGTTTAGCTGCCACACTGGGCTTGGGGTGTTGCAAATGCTTTTATACGCTGGAGTGCAAATGTAAGTAGCAGCCTTTTGGGCCCTATCATGACCCCGGTGGTGCAGCAAGGGAAAAAGCATTATTGTAGGCACATTTTATTGGCAAACAACAGAATAGACCTACAACAACAAGAAGGTAAAAGCGATTAGGGTCTGATGGTAAAAATTAATATATACTCAATCGGTGCCAGTCTCTGGTGACTTCTGCCATGCAAATAAGTATTTTAGTAGTAAAGCAGATGATCTGATATTTTACCTGAATATTACTGCATGGAATTTTAAACAAAAATACCATTCTCTTGTGGGCCTTAACATTTCTTACCCTACTTTTGGTTTATTTTAGAGCTCTGGGGCTGTATATTCAAGAAATTGAAGAGAGCAGCCGTTCGAAGCGTGAGGGTTTATTCCAAAAAAATGAATGCATTGTGAAAATCAACAACATGGAACTTATAGACCGATCGTTTACAGAGTAAGTGCTGGAGGAATTGCTGTTTTACAATGAATTCCTATGCTTGCTGGCTTAATTTATGCAGAAATGAAGATACAGATTCCTGGAAAGCAACAAAGAAATGATAATCATTTTTAGGTACGATCTTCATCTAGATGAACTAAGAAAGGTTTACCTAAATGGCAGCCTTCATTCACTTTCTGAACCCAGCTTTATATAACTTTATCCTTATATATAATTCAGGTTTAATATTTGTCTTCATTTAAAATTGATTTCTTGCTATCAGAGAAATTGCGTTTTATAATAGAAATTTTCACATATTTTATATACACTCAAACTGCAATGCTTTGGGTGGCCTAGAGATCAAGAAAAAAACCAGCAGTACTACCAGAATATACATAGAATACCTATAGAAGGGATGAGGAACCTGTGAGTTTTGGTTGATTAAACTTGATTAACATGATTAAATGTGATTTTATTTGGATAGGAGATTACTACACTGTTTAATCTGCATTTTAAATTGAAAAAAGGTGGCAGCTATTATAAATCTATAATTTGTGGTGATGTTCTATTTTTACAGTGCGCATTCAGTTTAACTGACCAATGTGCATTAGGTGTATATATTGTAAAGTTTTATGTCACTATAATTGTCAATAACTTTCTCTGGCTTGTGGTAGACCTTCGTACAATATACAGGTTTTAGCAGGCTTTATAGTTAATATGGTTTAGCAGCATTTGGTACTAGAGCCATGAACGACAGCACCGTCTTAATTTGTTTAATGTCTTATTACTTCCCTCATGGTACTGGCGCTAAAAGTACAGTATGATTACAGCACTTTTTGGCTCCTATTAAGAACTAAATACATAAACCATTTTCTTATTCTTAATCATTTTTTGCAGAGCACAAGATATTTTCCGACAAGCAATGAAGCAACAAAATGTGCTGGTGGAAACTGTGCTGCCAGAAAATCGGGACTTGTTTGAAAAGTCTGTCATCTCTTCACTGTTTGTATTGGATGATGATATTGATGAGGTTCCTGACATAAAACCACCTCCTCCTCCCACTGTAAATCGAACTGTTAAAATGGTAGAGCAGAATAATGGAGTTGAGTCTGCTGGAACCAAAATACTTCATCCACCTCTTAGTCCAAACCAAATATCAACAGGTAGCAAGTTTTCTTCACCATCGCTCTCCCCTTTGGTGTTTGGAAACGAGAAAAATGCCAAGAAAATAAGAATCGATCTAACAAAAGGTAGCCACTGAGCTCTGCATTCAATATAATTGATCCCTTAATGCATAGAATGAATACACTCAATTGTAAACCAGTCATTTGAGAGCTATTTCTTTTTCAGTTCGTTTTAAAGATTTCTCTTTTTCCCTATTTTTAGAACATAGTTGTTTCCAAAATTGTAAAATATCACAGGGATTTTAATTCCTTCAGTGCTAGAAATGAACTAATTTTAATTTATTCTGAGGGTCAAAACATTTGAAAATGTTGAATATTTTAGTTTCTGAGAAACTAAAAATCAAATATACAATATACCGAACTTAGAAAATCAAGTTCCCATTGATTTTAATTGTACTTAGTACATTGAGCTATTGGGCTTGAGGCTTCTTATCAATTCAAGTTTGTTTTATCATACATTTCGATTAGGGCACAAACCTTGATTTGGGTTCAACAAACCTAAATCATACATCAGACGATCATTCCAAATCTATGGAAAATTCGATTTTCTCGCATTAGCTTTATAAAACACAATCCTTTGACCTTAACCTTTGATTAATGTGCCCTCAAGCTTCTATATTTTCCCAGTAAGCACTGTGACATTATAGATTCCTCTCCCAGATGTAACTTTGAATCAAATGCACTATAAATTTTGCAATACTGAAGCTTCATGTGAAGAATGAACTGAAAATATTTGAATTACAATAAGTAGATTAAGGTCTTAAATAGAATTCTTTCATCCTATGATAGCTAAGATTTAGTTCTCATCAGAGCTGGCAAAGTCTTTTTTTAACCTTTTTTTTTGCCTTTTTGAACCTTTTCCCATTAATTTGAATTTATTGTTCCTGCCTCAGATTGTTCCATCGTTTTAACTATCAACTGTCTTGACCTTTTGTGTCCCTTCCCTTTAGCCCTAGCCTGCCAGTTACTACTAATAAGGATTCTGCTGTTGCTACTATAACACTGCCATTATACTACCATACATAGTATTTATTGTTACACACTGGTTCCTAAAGGGCCTGCACCCTCACTATGTCCCTATTTCTTTGTAAGTACCCACATCTTAAGTATATTTACCTATTCCTTCCCTTTCACTGGTACATTGGCTCTTAAAGGCCTTGTCTGTTATTATACCCTTATACATTGGTTCTTAAAAGGGCTTGTACCATGCAATTACCAACTTACAGTGACATAATTACCCTTAAAGGTAATATCCACACCTGATTCTCTATTGCTTTTAAGAATCTGAACTCTAACTGTGAAACTATACACACTGTTGTCAGCCTGTGTATTTTTGCAGGCTGTTCAGGGCCCCTGCTCCATTGATTTGAATCTGATTGGCCTATGTGTGGTCACACACAGACTGAGGTGAGCCCAAATACTAACCTGTGCTACAGCTCCGCTGTATGTGACCACACACAGGCTGATCAGATTCAAATCAATGGAGCAGGGGCCCTGAGCAGATCTGCTTCTCTCAGCCTGCAAAAATACACAGACTGACAACAGCCTGTGTGCCCATAGCCTAAAGAGTTATCTATACAATGGCACATTATGAATCATTTTTAGTCCAACATTCCTAACAGAGCTGCTGCACATGTAACTCAAAAGTTATTTGTTGTTGCAAAAAATGACTTTATATCATTTTACTGTGGAAACTGAACATGTGTGGGGGAATGTAATAAAAGTTGCAAAGAGCAAAACTATTTGCACAAATAAGAATACAAATTCACATTTTGCAATGTAATACTCTTCCTTAAAGGGATCCTGTCATTGGAAAACATGTTTTTTTCAAAACGCATCAGTTAATAGTGCTACTCCAGCAGAATTCTGCACTGAAATCCATTTCTCAAAAGAGCAAACAGATTTTTTATATTCAATTTTGAAATATGACATGGGGCTAGACATTTTGTCAATTTCCCAGCTGCCTCTGATCATGTGCCTGCACTTTAGGAGAGAAATGCTTTCTGGCAGGCTGCTGTTTTTCCTTCTCAATGTAACTGAATGTGTCTCAGTGAGAAATGGGTTTTTACTATTGAGTGTTGTTCTTAGATCTACCAGGCAGCTGTTATCTTGTGTTAGGGAGCTGTTATCTGTTTACCTTCCCATTGTTCTTTTGTTTGGCTGCTGGGGGGGGGAGGGAGGGGGATGATATGACTCCAACTTGCAGTACAGCAGTAAAGAGTGATTGAAGTTTATCAGAGCACAAGTCACATGACTTGGGGCAGCTGGGAAATTGACAATATGTCTAGCCCCCTTGTCATATTTCAAAATTGAGTATGAAAAAATCTGTTTGCTCTTTTGAAAAATTGATTTAAGTGCAGAATTCTGCTGGAGCAGCACTATTAACTGATTCATTTGGAAAAAAAAATTTTTCCCATGACAGTATCCCTTTAAACTGTTATTGCATTGTGAATTTTAATTGCAGGTTTGAAAAAGCTAAATTAAATTTGTGCAAAGGAAAATCAGTTCACACAAAGGCATAACTTTTCACACTGCAAATATTTTTCCACACTTTTATTACATTTCCCCAGTAATCTTTTTGTGTATAACCATTTTTTATATTCATATTTAATCACAAAAAGAAGAAGAAGGATTGCCATTGCATGGTTTGCATTTAAAAATAATTATTACAAAAAATTAGGCGTTAGTACCACGCTAAAATATGTAAGCTCACGTGCCACGTCAAGGCCCCTCATTGTACGTGAGTCCTACACTATTTGGAGCATTTTAAATTTGTAGTGGATTTAAAATCAAGTTCCCCAGCAACCAATGTGAGTTGTAATGAGTAGTAAGACCATTGTGCACTTTTTCTGTGTTTTCTATTTAATGTTGGCATTAAAGGAACCACCACTGTGTGCATGTTTACCATTAATATGCTCTAGTAACTTATTCATTTTGAGGCCCACCTTGTATAAGGTATAAATGTTTCCATTTTTGGTTAAAGAAACATTTTCTTTCCCAACACTTTAGCCTTGTCTCTGATTTATTCTTGCACTTTATTATAACACCCATCTTAACCGAGGCAAACCCTCCCGTCTGTTGTTTCATCATAATGGGGAATGGCATAAGCAGGTATTGTGATGTGTCATTAAATTCCTAATAATTAATATGAACAGCTTTAAAGCATATAAATAAATTACGAGTATTTTCAGTTTAAAATTTGTGTATTGTACAAAAATCAACTTTGCTTGAAAGTCTTCCTATGGCGCAATAGATATGGAACTTTAATGTGTAAACTTAAAGTTTATACAAGTTGGAAAATATATTTTGGCTTTGGATGTGCATATTTTAACTGTTTTCCACAATTTATTTTCTAGGTGTGGAGGGCCTTGGATTCACAGTTGTTACCAGGGATTCGACTGTGCATGGGCCTGGGCCTATTTTCGTGAAGAATATTTTGCCAAAAGGAGCTGCAGTTAAGGATGGGCGGCTTTTGTCTGGAGACAGAATACTGGAGGTACAGTATAAGTGCCTTCTGAAATATGTATTTTATAATCTAATACTATCAATTCAGTAATTGAACCTACATAGAGTGCATTAGCTCACTATAAGCTGATGTGAGCTGACCAGAATAAAATTGGTGAGATTTAGCCAGATAATTGCAGGAATGAAATCTTTAAAGCATAGAATGAACACACTCAATTCAAAAATGTTTCAAAGTAATTTGAAAGCTTTTTCTTTTTCAGTTTTCTTTAAGAACCTGTATTTTTTTCTTGTTAGTACATGGTTATTTCCAAAGTGACACAAATCTAAAATACCAAATGATTTCTGGTTGCCAGAAAGGCTCTCATCTTGATTTTACTGTTACGTTCAAAACACCTTGAAGGTCCTGACGTGACGTCTGATCTTGGCTATGCTTTAGAAAAGTGTTGGGGTTCTTTTATGTATCTCAGGACAGGGTGCACAGTGCACAACCTCTAGGACAGAGTGCAAGGACCCACTTGTTCCAGATAAATATAGTACTACATGCATTAGGCAGCTTCATAAGGGAGTGGTGGACTGGGGGGTGCATTTAGACATCCCTTTCCATACCCGCTCTCTAACTTGTCATTCTGATGTTTGAAATTCATTAGTGCCAGTGGCTGAATGGTACTAAGGAGCTCTGTCCTTATGGCCTTTCTGATATAGACAGTATGGAGAGGAACGCCTTGCACCCTATAGGGTGTTGTATAAGCCATTTTGAGTCTACAGCTGAAAGGACAGGTTTATCCCATACAAAAAGTGATATTGGTAAATATCTTATTATGATTTGGATTCTTTTTATTATATAAGATAAGTGTTTTCCACTCCTGTAGAGTGGATCGTTCAGGCACAGTTCTGGCTGTCGCCGCTCTTCTTTTGATATGTTTCATACCCTCCTGTAAATGGCCATAGGTATATAAATACTAGAAGCAAGTTACAAGCATTAAAGAGATCAGAGCTGGCTTCGCTCCTCGTTCCTTAGCTAGTTAAAAAGTTTATGCACCGTTTCTGCACTGTATAAAGGTATGAAATATATTTTGTGCGAACATGTTGACAAATAATTCTCAACTTCATGCTATTCATCCAATTATGCTTAATACAGTTCATCACTATTACCTGAACCATTTAAAGTATACTTGCACTTAAAAATAACAAGTGGATCCTCCTAGATTCATTTTGCCATACATAACACATATGCATCCTCTTGCTGAGAACAGGTAGAAGGATGACTCACCTGACCACATGGTGTGTTAAACTGCTTAATAAACCTTTGTCTTTGTCGTTTATTTTACTTGGAAAAATAATAAGCTCAGGGTTTGCAACATAAGCTTGGGATTTATTGTCTACAGTATTGTTGTGTCAAATCTGTACAACCATGTGTAGTTTCTATTGTCTTGCCTTGTGGATGATATTTTCTCTCTGGATTTTCTGCCACAATTATATCTTTTAAAGCTGGCCCTGCACAGGCATATGTGCTGATTCAGCACCTTCAGACCAAGTCGGCAGTTTATCTGTCCATGTATGGGCCTTCTTCCCAACTGATATCTGACCATTATTTGGCCAGATATCTATCAGGCAGGTTTGAAAATTTGGTCAAGAATCAAATGCTCATGGCAGGCCTGCATAGGCCTCAATCTATGATCAGCTTGATTTGGCCCAGTGTGTGGTTGGCCAAATTGAGCCCAGATAGATCTGGCTGTGTAGTTCTTATAGTCATGGTCTGCACATCATATTTAGAACTCACTGTAAGCATGCTGGAATGGTTATTTATGAATTTACAGATAAAACAAATCTGAGCGGAAGCTTTTTGCTTACAATATACTTATAAATATTTACCTATGTTTATTAGCATGAATATGCATTCATGTTTTCCATTAAAAATGAAACCATTTAACCAGCAATTTTACTGGGCTCCTGTTTCGTTATAAGGTTTCTTTGAAACTGGTGTGTTATTATTTATTATGTTGCCAGAAAATATAAAGTAAGGACAATCCACAATTATGTAACAATTTCTTATCATCACCAGATGCTCCGAATGCCGGGTATATGAAAGAATACGTTTCTGTGATATACAGCAGAAATATAAATTTGGCTTGGTTGTCGCAAGTGTAACAATGGACATAAATGTGACCTGTTGTATTTTATGCAGGTGAATGGGAAGGACGTTGCTGGAAAGACTCAAGAGGAGCTGGTAGCCATGCTCAGAAGTACAAAGCTTGGAGAGAGCGTCTCATTAGTGGTGGCCCGGCAGGATGAAACCTTTTTACCACGTGAACTGGTAATAAATATTATCCTTAAAAAAATCATCAGCTTTATGTCTGCATGGCTATCTCTCTGTGAGACGCCAGACCACAAACTGTAAGCTAAGATTACACTGCATAAAAATCAACAATGATTTACCATTAGTCCATGAAATTTGATTTTCAACCCCTGGTGACATCATAAGCTACGGGATGTGATTTTGTCATGGATATCACACAGCTCCTGATTTATGAAGGAGAAGTCTATGAATATGTCTACCTCTTGGGAAAATGGACAGATGATTTAAAACCACTATGACAAGTCATAAAACGTAACCCACCAGGATTTAAAAAGCACACTGAGTTAAAATGGCACACTGATTTGATCTCTGTATGATGAATGATTGGTAGAGTCCTTCTGCTCTTATTTTATTAGAAAGATCTTAGTAAACACTGTATTTCCTTTAGGAATGTCACAAAGTAGTATAAACTCCTCATCCCATTGTATAGTATAAATACACACTCTCTGACTGTACCCCTGTTGTAAAATATAGCTTTATTATTAGTATACCCCTGTTGTGAAATATATAGTGAATAAAGTACCCTCTCTTAAAAAATATGAGGCTATTATAAGTTACCGAGGAGTTTCATGACCATATAAAAAAACACGAGGCCGAAGGCACTCAAAAGACCATTCCTTTACACAAAGGTAATAAAAATCAAGTGTATTTATTTGGTTGTTAATGCATGGCCTTATGCGTTTTGTATCACAGCAGATAATTAATCTTAGACCTATGATTAAGTATCTGCTGTGATACAAAACACATTAGGCCATGTCTTAACAAAAACTTGAATAAATATACTTGATTTTTATTACATCTGTGTGGAGGAATGGTCCTTTGAGTGCCTGCTTAACTAGATTACAGTTTGGATCCGATCCCTTAGCTGAAGGTTCATGGCAGTGCTCCTGGACCTTCTCCTACACTCAGTGATATATATATATATATATGTCTTTATATGTTCATATAAATGTTCAAACAATATGGCTGGCTATCTATTTGTCTGTCTGGATATCTATCTATCTATCTATCTATCTATCTATCTATCTATCTATCTATCTATCTATCTATCTATCTATCTATTTATTTATCTAAGATGTCCTGTAGGCTGACTTTTAAAATGTTAGCATTAATGCAAACTTTTTCTCATTAACTGAAGAGAGAACCACTTTTCAGATGTATCGAGTTGTCATTGACTAACATTTATTTCATGCATTGAGAGGTTCTTATTAGTCCTAATTAGTGATGGGCGAATTTGCGCCGTTTCGCTTCGCCGAAAAATTCTCGAATTTCGCGCGAAATTCGCGAAACGGCGAAAAATTCGCGAAACGGCGCCGGCGTCTCGTTTTTGACGCCGGCGCCCATTTTTGACGCCGGCGCCCGTTTTTCCGACGCCGGCGCCCGTTTTTGACGCCGGCGCCCGTTTTTCCGACGCCGGCGCCCGTTTTTGACGCCGGCGTCCGTTTTTCAAAAAAAAAAATTTTGACGCCGGCGAATTTTTACCGCGAATTTTCGCGGGCGTTTCGCGAATTTATTCGCTCGGCGCGAATCGCGCAAATTCGCCGCGAATTCCCGCCTGGCGAATAAATTCGTCCATCACTAGTCCTAATATATTGACTTTCTTTCTTATACTGTCATTTTCATTTGTATTCCGTCCCCAGTCAGTTTGAGTCAATATCAGTTACAATATATACAGAAACCACTGATTTTTCCTTATCTTGATTGATGTAGGTTTGTATGTTTGACCTCTTACTGAAGACCAGGCAGGATGAAGGTCTGCTCAAATGCTTCCTTCTTCTGTCTATTGAAGATATGGTTTGTAGTCATCTGTACTACAAAGGCAGAGTTGTTGCTTTCACAGAATGACTTTTCATTTTACATCCTCTGTGTCACTTTTCTTCCCCTACACATGCCATTGTTTTCTTGAAATTGTGTGCTTCCTTTTAACTTTCTCCTGTGCCATGTAAGTCCAAAAGCTAGCAAAACCGTAAGCGGGAAGTCTGATAAGAGGTTAATATCTGTTGTATGACCTTTGAAGTGTATGTTTGTTTCCCTGTGCATCAAGACATTTTAAGTTAAGCGAATTTGTGACTTGCCTGTGATTAATCGAATTTAGCATGAACTGATTCAAGTACAAGAAACCCCAATGAATTATCTAAAATCTTGAATCAAATAAATAAAAGTGTAAAGAAACAATTTTCTAAATTGAATTCATTAGTATCACATTTCAGAGTTTGTCATCATGAGTTTATTATAGCTTAGCATTTTTTGTGTAATGGTTTCTCATTAGCGTTATAGTACAGACAGAAAATAACTGACTAAAAATATATTTTCTCCATTAGAATTTAAATAAAGAAATATTTGTATATAAATCAAGTTGGCAAGATGTCCCACAAGATGTGTCAGTTAAGTTTTATCTGCTTATATTATAATACTTTCTGAATGTTCAATGACGATGCAGTCATTGACAACAAGTAAATCATGAGGCATCTTATAATACTTGGTCTGTCTGGTCCTTGTCTTGTAAGTTTTTATATTGCTTTTATGATGCAAAGTTATAGATTTTTATTTCTTGATGCAGTTAGAAATCATACTGCACATAAATAAAAAAAAGAGCGCCCAGTTTTCTATGCAGCTTACATATAGCAAGCTATGCCTCCAAGTTTTTAGTTAAAAAAATGTGAGTTTTCACAAAAAGTTCTTGGTAAATAGCCATATAAATGGAAATTCTCACCAGTTTATATGTAGGGATTGGGTGCACATGCCCCAGACCTGCAGCTCAAGTTAGAGGTATCATACCAGGAAGAAAAGATGGCAGGCACTTACAGATTCCACAGACAATAGACAAAGTCTTACACGTCTCGTGCACTTGGACATTTAATCAAAGGCTGTGCCTTTGGTCCCTTTGGTTTGTTTTGACTTGTATGTGTTAAAATATGCCAACAAAGATTGAGTGGCATGAAGTTTTATCCATGTGCTCCATGTTTTGTTTTCAAAATGTAGGACTGTTGCTTTATAAGAAAGAAATTCTAATGGATAATGCTCTGCTTTCCAGTGTAATGATCACCTAATCCAGTTTCATGGTTGCATTAAGGGGAGGCCCTTGAAATGTATGCATCTTTGTTTGGCCATGACACAAAACTATTTAAACCAATAAAGTCCATTCAGGGTGTGTCATTTGGTATCTGATCAAACTGGGCATCTAAGGCAAATCTAGGCAGTTAAGTGGCAAATAAGATTGGAGGGCAGATTTACATATGGTCGAATATCCAGGGTTAATTAACCCTTGATATTCGACTGCCGAATGTAAATCGAATTCGAAGGATTTGCTGCAAATTGTTCGATCTAAAAATTTTAATCCATCGACCGAACGATTTTTCTTCGACCAAAAAATTGTTAGAAAGCCTATGGCGACCTTCCCCATAGGCTAACATTGCACCTCGGTAGGTTTTAGGTGGCGATGTAGGGGGTCGAAGTTTTTTTTAAAGAGACAGTACTTCGATTATCGAATGGTCGAATATTCGAACGATATTTTGATATTTATGGCTAAAATGGCATATTATATTTATGTACTAAACTTATTAGCTTCTAAATAGCAGCAATGATCCAGGACCTCAAACTTGTCACAGGGGGGTCTGTGACACTCACATGCTCAGTGGGTTCTGAGCAGCTGTTGAAAAGCTAAGTTTACTGGTTGTTGCATATTATCAAGCAGAAAAAAAGGTTGGCCTGTAATAAAAGCTGATGCTACAATTCTGATTATTAAATTATGATGCTAGTTGCACTGGTCTCTGTGCTAACATGTAGTAATTATCTGTATTAATTACTAATCAGGCTTATATTGTGACATTTATATTCTATATGTACTGTATATTGTGAGTGGATCCCTAAACTCAGTAACTGACAGCAGCACAAAGAATGTGCAGTGAATCACAAGAAAATAAGGTGAGGCGCTACTGGGACATGTTTGGAGACACAGATCTTTACTTCTAAAGGGGTTTGGTTGCCTTGGGCTGGCACAGAAGCCCATGATATAATGTACAACATTTCTAGCCTACTTCTTTAGTTAGGCTTTGGTTCTCCTTTAATGGGACAGTGTTGGACAAATCCTTTATGGAGAAGGACTTCGTTGTACTTGTAGTTATTAAACTTATCTGTAGCAAGCAATGCCAGTGAGCAGACTCCCTTTGAATAAAGAGGCTTGATAAAGGGTCCTGCGAGGCCCGAAACGTTGCCATTTTTATTGTCTGCTCTAAATTATGAGCCAATAAATTCACCTTTTCTAAGCAATCGTTCATTCTACAGTGTGCTGCAGTGTATTGGACTATTATATTGAACTTGTAACCCGTGGCAGGGAGGATTTAACACTGTACAAGCACCTGGTCCTAAGGGATCCGTTACACAAGGTCAGAGCACTCCATCATTGTGTGGACTCCCTTTGAATCGATACTCAAGGGGAGTATGATAATTATTTAGAAATATACAAAGAGACCATAAATAAACTTTCTGATGCTTTAATTACCAGTAAAGCCTTTCAGCAGGTGCAACGGCCTCCATTTTGATTAGAAAGGAACATTTTTTGATCTAAAAAAAATGTTTAACTTGATGGATGTCTTTTTTAAACCCCATCTACTATGTCACCATCTTACAAAGACTTAAAGTCTTAAACAAAAAAGAATTGCTTCAAAGATGTACTGATGTTGAAGAAAAAGTATTGCCGTTTAATGTCAAGATCTATTCCCCCTTCATTTCTTTAACAGATAATTTCTCCAGTGTAGAGTGAGCCAATTCCTGCTCATAGCCACAACAACACACACATTTTAAAAGTCTTTATTTATGGAAAGAAATCAAACCATATCTGAAAATGTTTATGGATGAATCAAAACAAAGTAGTGGCATCTACCTCAGGCATAATATTGCTTTAAGTAGCTCAATTAAACTGTATAGTCTTAAGTCTACCTTATATTATCATGGAAATAAAGTTGGCATGTCAAAAAAACCCGAAGGTCAAACTTCAATTCTTCAGCAGTACTATGGCTGAGTAATGTGCAATTATAGAATACCATGAGTGCACACAAAGACATAGCACAGTGTGAAATTGGTATTGCAGAGGGCAGTGAAAATGATAGAGGGTTTAAAATATGATGAGAGATTAGCCAGTCTTAACATCTATAGTTTGGGATGGGAGGTGGGGAATATGACCTTCCTAAGATACCCAGCATACTGCAGAAGAAAGAGTTCTATTGATTCCAGCAGGCTCTTTGAAATAATAACTAACTTGAAAACAAGAGGTCAGTTCTGGAGTAAAGAATGGGAATATATTATATAACCAATTCTGACAGTGTTCTGTTGTAGAAAGTAAGTTAAGCAGGCTAACATTGCCAAAAGATAGATTTATTTGGAGCAGGGAAATGCAATAATATCACTAAACCAGTAGGACTTGATTTTTATATTTAAATATAATATTTAACAAGCATTGTTTAGACTATGTTTCAGTACAGTTAGATGGCTGGAATATAATATAATTATTTAGAGATGGATGTACTTCCTATTTTAAGATATACTGATTTTATAAAGCTAGCCATTCAGTTAAATATCTGCTTAATTAGTGAGGTTGCCTATCGAGAATTTTTGAATGATTTGGTCAAGTGCAGGGCCATATCTGACTGATCCAGGTGTTCCACAACAAGTGGATCATTCTGTGGGCCAGGGGGCATTTAGTCTAATTCTGCTAGTATTTCCTGGCAGGTGTTATCCTGCAAGCTGGAGAGGGGGATCTCTCCTTACTCCAGAGATAACCTTGATTTGGTTAATTACACAAAACCGGAGAGAATGGTCTGTAATTATTTGAGTTTATTAATAATTCGTAATGAGACAGAGTCCATCTGTTAGTGTTTGTTACTAGATTACCTGCATATTGTAACCACCTCTTAACAGTAAAGTAATGGGACCCTTTCAAGCTTAATTGCAGCCACATGGGGGAGTTGCACTTGATGCAATTGTGTCTGATGCGTCAAAACATAGACACACACACACACACATTATCTGCAATTGTGCTGAAAATGTTCCGGATGGCATAATTTTTGTAGCTGTGTCTGAAAATGTTGCTTTGTGTTCTGACTATGGCCAGAGTAGGACGCTGGCGCTACTGCCGCTTTGAGGTCAGTGCATTAGTGTTCACACTTGCCTGCAATTAATCCAAACAGACTGGTAGGGTGCATTAGTGCAAAACTACACAACTGCACAATTCGTCTTTGCAAGTGTTAGTGGCAAGTGCAGGTGCTCCAAGGTGGACTCAATAAAGTGTGCATTTTCTTCTGAGGGGGGGAGAAGGAAGGGGGTGAAATCACTCCAACTTGCAGTGCAGCAGTAAAGAGTGACTGAAGAGCACAAGTCACATGACTGGGGGCACCTGGGAAACTGACAATATGTCTAGCTTCATGTCAGATTTCTAACTTAAATATAAAAAAATCTGTTTTTGAAAAACAGATTTCAGTGCAGAAGTCTGATGAATCAACACTATTAACTGATGCATTTTGAAGGAAAAAAAAGATGTTTTCCCATGACAGTATCCCTTTAATCACTCTCTAGCATCACTGGGAATTCAGTTTACAGTGCTATATTCCTGTCAAATAGCACATATGACTAACCGTAGATCATATGATGGAAAACATTCACATGGCTATTAGAAAAAGGCATAGCTGTAGATAATTTTACTAGCTAATATATATATATATTTGGTTAATAAAATAATTATTTTTGTTTGTGAGATAAATGCTGTGAACAATTTAATTCTGCTGTAGTTTGTGTCTGTGCATGCTTTTGCACACATTTGGAGAACAGAAGGACTTTTCCATTACACGAATGAAGAAATTATGGATGTTCTTTTCATGTAGTAAGGAAAACAAATGTATTAGCTATGGTGCATTATGTGCCCAATAGCAAGTAGTTCTATCTGCTCCACTGTGCAAGAAACTATGTCTGACTGTTGCTTCTACAGATGTCTCAGGAGCAGAGGTTAATCCCACCTACACCTGGTTGATTTATTTGCCCGCAGGAAAGAGAACCCTGCACAATATGAAGCTGAGCCTGATGAAATTTAATTTTAATGTTCTTTCTCTAGTTACATATTAAAGTACAAGTAATGTTAAATAGGAAACACAATCTGTTTTTCTGAATTCTGTCATTATTTTTATGGAGCATTTCTTTTTATTTAGGAAAGAGCCAGTGCTGCACTATTGAACTGTTTTCAGACAGGCTAATATTTCTCCTACTAATGTAACTTAAGGAGTTGTAGTGGGACATGGATTTTACTATTGAGTGTTGTTTTTATATCTACCAGGGAGCTGTTATCTGGTTACCATCCCATTGTTCTGCTGGGGAGGATGGGAGGGGATGATATCACTCCAACTGAAGTGTAGCAGTAAAGATTGACTGAAGTTTCTCAGAGCACAAGTCACATGACTGGAGGCACCTGGGAAACTGACAATATGTCTAGCCCCATGTCACATTTCAAAATTAAACATATAAAAATATGTTTGCTCTTTTGAAAACGGATTTCAGTGCAGAAATCTGCAGGAGCAGCACTAATAACTGATGCATTTTGAAAAAACATGTTTTCCCATGACAGTTGAGATGAACTTTGGAAAATTTGGTTTCTTGCGAGGAAACCAATTGTACAAACGTTATTAGGCCACTTGTTTGTATATTGCCAAGTCCTTATACATAAAAAAAAGGTTTATGATGTCTGCGTTTGTTTGTTCGCTGAAATCAGTCAAAAAGGATGCAAAAAATTACAATCTTGGTTGTTTTTTTTTTCTCTAATGAAATCTATTGTATTCCCCATTATGTATATTGTGCACTAGTTGTTAAAAATAAGTCACAATTATAGTTGAGAGAGCCTGATTTTGGCATCTCCACTAAATTTTTTTAGGACTTTGTTTATTGATCAGTGTTATCGTTCATTAGATCAAATCTAGACACTGCATTATCTGACACCCCACCTAAGCTTGGTTTGGTATCACACAGTCTGATAAGTGGGTCTCCCATAGACTCCATTTGATTTCCTTTTTTTGTGTGTAATAATTAAACTGTACCTTGTACTTGATACAAACAAATACATCATGAATAATATTGGAAGCAAAACCAACCTATTGGGTAATGTCTTTAGGATTTTTTAGTAGACTTAAGGTATGAAGATCCAAAATACAGAAAGATCCGTTAACTAGAAAACCCCGGGTATAGTCTGAAAATAAGACTAAATTTTAAGGGGCAGTGCACAAACTTTCTCTATATTTTGTTCATTTGTGCATTTCTTTCTGTCAACAACACTTGTCTATATGGTTATGTGGCATCTTTAGATTGCAATCAGCTGGGCTCCCTAAATTGGTAGAGATATCTGTAAGGAAGCCATAGGGTTAAAAACCATTGATGCACATCCTTGCACAAATCTTAGCAGAATTAACCTAAGTGATGTTCATTGTTTGTTCAGTACACAGATGAGTTCCTTTGTTCTCTCTAAACTGTAGCTAATAACAGGCCACCGAGGTATGGCCTTAGGCAATGTGTTGCATGGCCTTTGACTGTCTGCTTAGTAGTGATAAGAGATGTCAAGACCTTTGTGCTATTTAGACCCCGACAAAGGCCTCTGACAGCCAAGAGAAATGTTACTAGGATGGATATGGGATACTCATGCAGGCTTCTGACTAGATCCCGAAACAGCAAGACATTTTAATATCTAATCTATTAGCCACTATGTTTTTACTGTAAGAATATCAGTTATATTTTATCAGGTTCCCTGCAATAACAAATACACCTAGTCCATGGCCCCCCAGTTCTCCCAGGGCCACCATAGACACAGATACTAATTTTTCTTTTATGCTCTTGTAGCACTATTGACATGAGTTTATTTAACTCCTGCTGCTCCTCATGTAGCGCACTGTTACATGCAATCCTCAGATGGAGCCTTGCACAACAGGGGCATAAATGGTTATCAAGCTGAACTATAACTTTTTGTCAGATCATGTATTTGTTTTGTTCTATATGTTTTACTGAATCCATGACTTAAAGGAGAAGGAAAGTCTTCTTCCACTTGGGGGTGCCAAATGTTAGGCACCCCCAAGTGATTGTATTGACTTACCTGAAACCCAGGCCGGTGCTCCTATAAGCAGAAAACTGCACTGGCCCAGGGTTCTTCCAGCGAGCACCATGAAGCGATAATCCTCCGGCTTCTTCTTTCTTCTTGTGGCTGCACATGTGCAGTAGAGCGAAAAGCCAAACTTTAACTAGGCTTTAACTAGGCTATTTCATTCTACTATGCATTCGTCTGCCCCGGGAAATTTGAAGAAAGAAGAAGCCGGAGGATTATCGCTCCGTGGTGCTCACTGGAAGAACCCCAGGCCGGTGCAGTTTTCTGCTGATAGGAGCACCAGCCCGGGGTTTCAAGTAAGTAATTACAATCACTTGGGGGTGCCTAACATTTGGCACTTTCTATCTCCTTTAAAGGCACAGTAAACTGTGACATCTATTTCTCTGACCATATATTTATTGAAGAATTATTTGTTGTGTATTTGCCTTCCCTTCAGGCACCTTGGTGTCTTGTATACAGAAATCTACTGTACATCTGTCATGTTGCTTTAACTAATACAAATGCACGTGTGACATAATGATTCTAAAAAATGATGTAGCAGGTGCTTTAAATGAAATGATGTTGGGTACTGGATACGATGCTGAAGATTAACGATATATTTTTGGTATAAACTGATGCATTTTTATTCTTTGCATGACTGGCCTTTTAAATTGTTTTGCTATACAGAACAAGAAGGAGCTGTATTTCAGTAGCTGACAGTATTCATTTGTTTGGCCACAAAATATTTAAATAATAAATAAAGTCGATTGATTGGTCTAGACTCACTAACAGAAAAAGTAAAAAAAATAATAACTACAATCATTCCTTGCGAACCAACTAACTTAGCTAATTAAATTGTGAGGAAATTACTTTTCAAAAATTCCATAAATGCAAATGACCCAACACATTTACAATTTTTTTTTATAAATTCAAGTTTCTTAATTAGCCACCATTTTACTATTTGTATGTCTGTAATGTGGTTGTTAATGATATATGCAGCAAAGGCTTTTATTTTGTCATAACTCATTTAGCACAAGTTTTAGCAAAAGCTTGCTGTAAATAAAGGACACTAGAAATCAAATCTGACAGTTGGAAATAGTGAACATTCATTTGTTTGAAAGCAGTGTATGTGCCACGGTGTAGCATGCAGTTATTATTTTTGCATATAGCTTTCTTGACCCCAGCATGTAAAAGTCACAGAAAAAAAAGGTACGATCAATGATGTGGCCTCTGAACTTTAAAGCCATAAATTAGGGGTGGGGAATGGATTTAAGGGGTTCAAAGATCACTGATGTTAATAAGAGAAGTCTTTAAAGGTCTACTCATTCGATTAGCAGATATTTTGCCCTGTTTATCCACCGAAATGTCGTAATTCAGAGCTGTAGTGAGAGACCACAGCATGGAGCTGATATGGGGTTCACCCAACAAGATTTTCTAACCTTCCTGATACAACACCCTTTCTTTCCTACAAAGGTGGGACACTGTGTAAAATGTAAATTAAAAGAGAATAGGACAAGTTGCAAATCATTTAACTCATTTAATTGCAAAAATACACCATATCAGATGTTGAAACTGAAAAAATGGAAAAATTGAGTAATACAGAAAAGTGTGAATCCCATAGAGTTGGGGTGTCTCAGAAGTAAAGATGGGAAGGGATACCCAATATTGCACAGGCAAATGTGTCGCTGCATCCACAAATGCAAATTAAAACTCTACAACACAGAAGAAACTCTATATAAACATGATCTAGAAACCCCACTACCTTCTCGGGTCCCATGCTCATTTAAAATGAACTGAAACGAAGAAGAAAACTGTCCTGTGAGCTGATGAATGTAAATTTTTTATTATTTTTGGATATCATGGATGCCTCGCCAAGAGGAGAAGGACTATTTGGCTTGCCACCAGCGCACTGTTCAAAATCCAGCATCAAAGGCTGTGATATGGGGACACATTTGGGAAGGCATATATATATATATATATATATATATATATATATATATATATATATATATATATATATATATATATATATATATATATATATACTGATGAAATACATTTTATGAAAAGGCCTTGTCGACAATGCCAAGGCATTGTACAAAAAATACTTTAGCTTTTCAGACTACAGCAATTGGTTCCAAATGTGTACAGAGTGGTGTTAAAAGTAGAGGTGATGAAACACAGTGGGAAATATATCCTGTCCCAATTTTTTTGAAACATGTTGTCATCAATTCAAAAAATATGTTTTTCAGGAAAAAAATGCAATTTCTCAGTTGCAACATTTGATATGCATTATTTGCAACCAAACATAGGGGGTTGAAGGGTTTATAAATCTTTCCATTCTGTTTTTATTTATATTTTACACAGTGTTCCAGCAGGGTTGTAGATATCTGTCCAATGTTTGACTGGATTTCAGTGGGCCAATAATCTGCTGCTCATATAGATACAGTCAGATATAGACTACACCCCATTCATCCATCAGCCTGATGGAACCTACAAAGTCATTGCCTTGAAACACCATACCATTTAGGAAGGAATCAAGTAGTTCTTTCCAGTTGACACAAGGTCACCTATTCCGATTAGAAGAAAGAATGTTCCGTCTAAATATTCGGAAGGGTTTTTTTTTACAATGAGAGCAGTGAAGATGTGGAATTCTCTCCCTGAATCAGTAGTACAGGCTGATACATTAGATAGCTTTAAGATGGGGGTTGGATGGCTTTTTAGCAAGTGAGGGAATACAGGGTTATGGAAGATAGCTCATAGTACAAGTTGATCCAGGGACTAGAATAACTGTCATCATGGAGTCAGGAAGGAATTTTCCCCCTCTGAGGTAAATAGGAGAGGCTTCAAATGGGTTTTTTGCCTTCCTCTGGATAAACTAGCAGTTAGGCAGGTTATACATAGACTTGAACTTGAATCCAATACTTGAACTTGATGGACGTGTGTCTTTTTGCAACCTACCTTACTGGGGCACATTTATCAAGGGTCGAATATTGAATATGACCCTCAAAGTTAAATCCTTCGAATTTGATCGATCGAAGTAAAAATCTTCAATCGAACGATAAAATCCTAAAAAACTATTTTAATCTATAGATCGAAGGATATTTCTTCGATCACAAAAAGCTTAGAAGTAATGGGGAAGGTCCCCATAGGCTAACATTGTAACTTGGTAGGTTTAAACTGCAGAAGTATGTAGTCAAAGTTTTTTTTAAAGAGACAGTACTTCGACTATCGAATAGTCGAACGATTTTTAGTTTGAATCGTTCGAATCAAAGTCGAAGTTCGTAGTAGCCTATTCGATGGTCGAAGTACCCAAAAAAATACTTTGAAATTCGAAGTTTTTTATATTCGAATCCTTCACTCGAGCTTATTAAATGTGCCCCACTATGTAACTATGTGTCTTTTGTATACTTGAGGCTTACACAGTGTTAGAATAATATGATAAGTCTGTGGCCAGTGTTTGTTTCGTATCAACCTACGAAGTGTCCATTAAACATATAGAATGGTGATAACACTGTTTATTCATTAATATTTCTATAAATTTTACAAGGAACCTAGATTGAGTGGCACTTGGACAGTGTATATAAATGAAGGATAATTCATAATTAAACAAAAAGGTTGTCTTACTGTTTGTTCTCTCAAATGGCTGCAGTGTTTGATGAAGGTCACAAATCATTAAAAAAATATTTATATATTTTTTGCATGAAAGCTATTTTGGGAGAACATCTTTTTAGTTCTGAATGTGTCTGGGGAGGTGGTCAGGTTGCTTCCATGCCCCAGGGACATTTTTTGTTCTGTTATTGTTTTTGTTCTGTATTTTGCATTTTCATTAGATATTTACTGTATATCATGTACCAGATTAAAAAAAAAGGAAAACTCAACTGAAAGTCAAATTTCCAGATAATTAAATAATTATACACCTTTAGGGCCCTATGATGTGCAACATTAATCACTCTGTACATTAAATTTGGACGTGTTTCAAGTTAAGATGCCAAATAATGCCAGCTGTCCTAGCATATTATATGAACTAGCAACATTAGAAGTTTCCACAATGGAAAGCAATGAAACAGATGTAACAGCTTTTAGGGTCTACTAGTCTATAGATGGGCTCCTCGGGGGCACTTTTAAACTTAAGACATCCAGCTCTGGTTACCATGATCATTCCTGACCTATTAGAAGAGAAATTAATTAATTCTTATTCCATGTGTGTGTGATTTGATTATGTTACGCGGGTGCAAAGCAGCTGGGAGGTGTTAGTAGCAAGAAATGGTGTGTAGACAGAATTTAATCTTAAGCAACATGTTCGATTCCTACCAAAACAAACCCAGCAGTTCCTACAAATGTAACAGTGTCCTGTTTAAGGCCTATAGGCATTTTTCTAGATGTATGGTGCAAAATATCCATGGGACATAAGGGCTGCAACATTACTCGGAAGGAAGTTTAGTTAATGGAAGGCTAGATCACTGAAAGTAAACAGGCAAGATTTAAGGGCCAGGGACTACTTAGAAGGGCTGCAAACTGTAGTATATTTTGGAAGTAGCTCAATGCAATAATAAAAGAAATGTAACCAAATTTTCATTACTGAAACTCTTAAAAAAATATTGTGTAATGTGTGTGCCGCAGTGTGGAATCTCTGATCAACGGCATTGCTATGTCAATAAATCATAATTCTTTTAATCAAAGGTAGTTCTGTGAATTGTATTACATCTCTTATTATAGGAGGCAAAAAGCTTTCTTAGGGGGACCCCTAATATGGGCAGAGGAGCTGATCCAAAACGGGTCACCTGCTGGACATTCGTGGGCTAACCTGTTCCTGAACTGCAGTTCCCAACATTCTGTAACAACCAAAAGGGACATTGCCACAGGCTAAACATAGCCTTTGATTTTGTTTCATTATTCATAGTTATATTTTATTTATATACTGCACTTTGCAGATTGTTCATTATTCCCATCCGTCCCTGCACAAGTGTAACTTGCCATGTAAGGTCTCCATTACATTCACATCATATGGTGGGGGTCAGATTCATTAGGAGTTGTTTAACCTGTCTTAATGTCTTTGTTGTGTGAGAAGAAAGGCAAAGGAAACTCACCGTGAAAACGTTGAGATTCCTTGTGATCTGGTATATGCTATGGGGGTAACAAATACAACATAGAAAACAGAATAACAGGATGTGTCCTTGTCTTCACACATCTATGCTTTGAAAAACTGGCATAGCCAAAGGCAGGGAGTTGTAGTACAGTAACAAAACAAGTGCTACTTGCTGTACACCAACTATCTCAATATTCATGCCCAGAAATAATCTTTTAAAATTGGCATCTTGGGCAAGCCATTGTGTATTTTATATAATATTTCACTATAATGTCTGCTTTGAAGAAAAAGTGTCTGCTTTGTAAAAAAAAATGTACAGGACTAGCAGGGACACTACTCCATGTTTGGTCCTTGTGAGGCAGATAATTTGATTCCCGGTATACAACCCCTTCCCTTGGAGCCAGATTTAAATCATGGAGCCAGATTTAAACAAATAAACATGGATTCTATTTGGAGGATTATTTTGCTGCAGCCACTGGTTCTGCAGAGTTGGAATAGGTTTGTATTAAACAATACGAAAACTATCAAATTCATATTAGATCACATAACAACACAGGACCCAGTTCAGTCTGTAAATTCGGATTATTAATCAGTCTTGCTGTATCTGCTTCTGGCAGATATTGTTTGATTTGTGCTGTTTTGATCATTTATGACGATCCCTAAGCAGCCCAGACCACAATGAGCATGTGCACAGTCTTGGTCTTGCAAATGTGTTTAACAAATTTACAAGCTGGTGACCCCCTGTGGCCAACTTTGAAAGCATAAATCATTTGTTTAATTAAGCTTCTGGTGCAGTAAGTTCATATTTATGTTTAGTATACAAAATACAGCATTTCTAGCCTTATTCTATTTGACTTTACTTCCCCTTTAAACACGCTGAGATGCATTCAGTTCAGCGTTGTCAAGAGTTGCTTCAGTGTTAAACTGTAGCAATCTTGTTCAATTCTTAGTTTCGTAGACATTTTCAAGAAACTCAATAAAAGTATCTGAAATTGGACAAACACAAGAAATTGTCCTTGTCGTTTATCTTGCATGTTATTTTCAAGAAATAGCTAAAATAATTTATAAATGTTGATAACTCTTCCTTACTTCCTGTAGAACACACTACATGGTGACTTTATATGACAAATTTGGGGTTGGACAGAATTGAATGTGATAAGAATTGTATAAAATGTTAAAACATTTCTGAAGTTAGATCAGCAGTTTGTGCAAATATGGGTACACAATATGCTGATTCTCGTTATTGTGAATAGAAGTATGTTTTCCTCTTTCTAATACAGTTTCTTTTAACAGAAGGGAGAGACAGAAAATCTTGTATTTCCCCCGGACAACACGGCTCAGATGACATTTGAGATACCACTGAATGGTACTGGTTTAGCTGGACTGGGAATAAGCATGAAAGGAAACAAATCCAGAGAAACAGGCACAGACCTGGGGATATTTATTAAATCTATCACACATGGAGGAGCAGCCTTTAAGGTATGCCATATTATGGGCTGAATGCATATGTACATGTAGGTGACTGATCTAGATTTATACCAAGAAAAAGTCAGATGGCACTCACATTTATCTTGGTATATATCAGCTTCTGTAACCTCATTGAGCACCACTTCTTACTTACCTGATGTAGATTTCATAACGTCTTCCTTTTACACTCAAAGTGTGTTTTTTCATTGTTTTGGTATGTGTGTGTTGCGCACTTAAACTGGTATTTTCTCAATCATACAACCGCAAAGGTCAACGGTGGCAGAACTTAATAGAACCTGCACAGTTGCAGAACTTAATAGAAATATGTTATCAAGAACTTCAGTTGAACTTTTCAGGTCACCAGAAGAAACCTATGGAATCTTTGCACAACCTCATAGCCTGCCCTTTTAACATTAAAGGAAATTAAAGTATGTGAGAAATGAACAGAGAGAAGATCTTATAACAGTAAAACTGTCTCATGTATTCTCCATGCAAGCAGAAGCTACTGCCTCTATTTCCTATAGCCTATTATCAGTCTCCTCTTTTTGTCCAGGATCTTTGTCTACCCATATTTTAGGTCAAACCAGGCAGATCTGAGCATTTGACTCTGAGACCTATACTAAGACTTGTGCATGGGGTCTGCACTACACACTCGGATCTATGTATTCAATGGCTTTGGAGAAGAAATACTGGGTTAGTTTACAGCAAACTGCATTTCATATTCATACTAGTCAGTACCCAATACACTGGGATCTAGTAAAATGTTTCATTATTGATATTTAACCTATTTTCATTGCTTCTTACTATCTCAGCAGATTTTGACATCTCTGTTACAAACATTTGCATTCTGTTTATGTTAATGTTTTTCATCTAGCCCTAGCCTGCTGAGTCAGGCAGTTCTGCCATTAAACTACAGAAAAGCACATTTCCAACCTATGTGGAACAACTTGCCACAACATCAATCACAACTCGTCTCCTGTCACTCCCCTTGTATCTTTTATTCACCATTCTGTAAAATGACATACACTTTCAATACCAAGGACAATGAAAAGAAAAACATCTCAAGGAATTGTTATACACTCCTTCCATCTAAAACTTGTTTCTTATTTCCTTTTTGGCTTGCCAAAGGTACGTCAACCAAATAACCAGAACATAGTTTTCTGTCCTGACCAACACAATTAAAAGTTATATGTCTGTGGATATTTATTTAACAAGAAAAAAAAATCATATATTTTTTATTTATTCAAGTATTATAGCGAAAAAAATCACACATACAGGGCTTCACCACCCAAAAAGATTTATTTACTCAATATGTTGGTACGTTCTTTCTAAGTTGTATTGAAAGAAGCCAGCATTTAGTAGTTTTCTGCAGTTTTCCTGGTAACTGACAAAACCATGTGCATGCTGTATAAAGAGAGAACAGCGCAAATTAATATATATCAAGGACCAATTAGGAAGCCATGGCAAATATCATTTTAAAAGCCCTTTATTGTATTTATATCTCAGAAAGCACATGCAGTCCAAAAATTGCAGTCCAACACTAGTCTTTTTATACCATAAGTGCTTTCATTTGGTCATCCAGTTGGGCTAATGGAGTCATTATTACACTTTGCTCCTTGGCTGAGCAACGTGACACAATGAAAATTCTGAGGCTCGTGTATCACTCGGAAAAGAGAGCAGGCAAGGAAAATGACATTGTTACAGATTACAGGTTGATGTTAATAGACTTCCATTACTATACAGAAAAATAAGTCATCTGTTGATGGCATTAGGGCCTATATTCACTTAGTGGGAAGCATGCTTGTCTTTTAACACTACAGAGAGCTCTGTAACATGTATAACATAAATATTACTCGGAACAAAGGAATCTACTGAGATCTCACATTAGATTGGGTGGGATATGTGATGCCAGAGTAGCAACAGCATCAGGTTGCGCACTGCTTTCTTACATGTGAACAAACAGAAAAGAGAGCCAACATGAAGATATAGGTTTAACCAATTTACACACTTCAGGGAAAAGGATTACAGTTAAGAATGAGAAGTAGAGATCAGTGGTCACCTGGCTGTCAGCCAAATAGCCTTTTAAAAGTCGTTATCACAGCTGGTCTGTCCAAAATTGGCTCTACAAATTGCTTATATAAATGTGAGACCCCTTTCCTATAGTCCTATTACTGTCCTGACTGAAGAGTAAATTCCCCCTATTATGTATAAACCACAGGGCACAGGGGAACTTCAATAACTTTCATAAGCATTATGGCTGCAATGACTCTTATTCGGTCAATTTAATTTCCATGATGCACTGAACTGTCTTTAGGTGTCGTTAATTCACAAATGCTTCTGTTCAGATCTGTTTTGCTATTGTTACTCTATTTTGTACTCTGGGTGTATCAAGTTTCACTTCAGTTTGGCTCTTTCTGGGTCTTGTAAGTCAATTTCCCATGTGGTCAAAATGTTATGCTGATCCACGCATTTGCTTCATGAAATGTTTTACCTTATGATAAAAGTGGGACCTCTATGCTGCTTATATAAGCTTGCAGACAGCTAGTACACTACTTTGGGCTGGCCAAGATTTGGTTTGCTGAAACATTTTGAATTCTCATCAAAGCACCTAACTATAGAACCAGCACCCACTTGCCTAAAAATGAACAGGGTGCTGCTATAATTTGTTACGTACAGGACAGTGCTTTGACATTGGGGGTAGACTTGGGACACTCTGTAGCCCTTTATGATGCCCAGCACACAAAGAAGAAAGAAAATTATTTTTGCATTTGGTAATATACATGATGCACTACATTATTGTACTAATCCTATTGATACAGAGATTTAGCAGAGCAAAGAACATAACTTAAACAGTTTCCTGTCCATTATTACAGCATAATGGCAAATACATTTTATTGCAAGCGGTAGATATTTAAAGTAAATCAACGTATTTGCTTATTGTAAGCAGGATATGTTACTTTTAGGTTGGTTTTTAGTGATGGGCGAATTTATTCCCGTGATTCAAAAACTAGACGATGGCGCCGTTTTGCGAAATTTTTTGCCGTTTTGCGATATTTTTTGCCGTTTTGCGAATTTCGCTGGAAATTTGCGAATATTTTGGTGAATCGAAACCCCCTGAATTCACCCATCACTATTGCTGTTTAATTATGTATTTTCAAATACAACTAGTACCAGAGATAACTGGTGAAATGTTGGTGGCTTGTGTGTCTCAGCATGTGTATGTAGATTTTAGACATGGTTCCTAGAATTACTTCTAGTAGTATTCAGACCTAACTGGTAATTATTAGCTATTGTCCAGTTTTCCAGATATGTGGAATGGTTAGTTTGAAATATAATGATTTGTAGCAACTTTTATGCAAAGTAGCATTATTTGAAGTCTTCTCCAAGGAAGGAAAAGTTTGGCAAATGTGTAGCTTATAAAGCTACAGAAATTGTGATCATTTTGGTGAAAGGCAATACTAGAATTGCCTGGGAAATTACGACTTATTCTATGTTATAGAATCTGTACAGCACTGATATGCCTGGTACTGACTTCTGAATAGGAACAGAAGAAATGTGTTCACTGTTTTGGTTCCAAGTGGCATTGCTTGGAAATGAAGCAGTTTATGAGCTGACCACTACTGCCCTACTACATGCTGCCAAATATTTTATAGCTTTTCTTTTTAGTAGCTTGTCTACATTACTATTTCTGTAGTGGTTATTGCACTCTGCTTCTAAAGATTTTGTCATTTTTCACTCACTTTAAAGCTGTCAGTTGGATTTCTTCGCAAAGCACTTTGTACAGCTTCATCTTCTACGTGTCTTAGTTGTTATTGATACCAAAGATGTTAAGGTTAATATACATACAGCTTTCCAGTGAACTGAGGTTTTACATTGCACAGCTGTGACAAGAATGAAGTCATCTAGTTCATAACCCACAATGTACAATATCTATGTCGTGAATGAAATCTCAAGCAGCCTTGGTGTGCTTTTAAAGCTCCTTTTGCAAATGAATACATCCCAAAGTAATATAAACTGCAAATAATAACATAGTATTCTACTAGGGTCATAATTAGAGACTGTGTTTAGTATGTACATTTTATCACATACATAATATCTGTTTATAAAAAATTGTATTTTCATGACATGTTAGATTAAAAATGTATTTATTTGTTTTCCGCTTAACACAGAGAATTTTAACATGTTAAACTTAGCACATTGCAGAATTACGCTCTTGCTTTTAAAGGGTAACATCATTCTTTGAAAAAAAAAAATTAAAGTCCTGACTGTTGTAGGGGTCCTGAATGTTGTAGGGGTCCTGACTGTTATAGGGGTCCTGACTGTTGTAGGACTTACTAAATGTTGTTAGATTGCAGTTCCTTGTATCTGTCAACAGGTGTCAGTTGTTTCTGGGTGATAGGAGACTTGGTTCAACTTGAGATGAGCAGCCGAAGACTGAATGATCCTGAGACAGGCAGGGTGACTGATCATCTGGCCTTACCCTACAGCACTAAAGCTGGCCATAGACGCAAAGATCCGATCGTAGGAATCAACGTACGAACGGACTTTCCCATCTCCCGACCCGCCACTAACCATTCAGATCAAAGTCTTACCATTCCGATCAAATAAAGTAGTAAAAGAACAGATCAGCCATGATGTTCTACAGATGTTCAACAGATGTACTACCTCTGACAGTAATCGTACGATAGTTATGTCTGATAAAGCTAGTGACTCAAAATGCAATCTGTTGTAGTAAAAAAAAGATAAAAGAACTAAAATACAATGTATGCTGAAGTAAAAGAAAAAGCAGATACATTTATATCTATATATTTTCTCACCTTTAGAAAATGTATTTGACAAATACGTTTTGTATTAGACCATTTTAGGAATTGATCTTCATTCCAATCCTGTTTATACCGAGCCACACCAATGATCTTCCCCTATTCTTACCTACTTTCACTTCTATCTAATTTTCCTGATCAATATCTTTTTTGTACTAGTTCAGATATGAATCACCTGAGGACTAGAATGGATTTGACTGGTTAGTTCAAAGATAAGTTGTTTGTCTGTAGCTGCAGTTTAATAATTAGGGGACAATAGCCTTTATATTTTTTTGCTATAATGGAGACCTAAGGCATTTGTGAAAGCATTTCATTGTGATGTATCTGTACCATACCTCTCATTCTGTGCAGAGATACATTTTCCCAGGTGGAAAGAGAAATAGAAACTTGAGTACATCATCTCTTTAGGACAGCAATGAGATTGGAGAGCATCACCTTTCATTTTCACTCACCTTAGAACATTGCCTCTTTTGTACTCCTGTTAATGTACCCTTATAATGGTGCTGAGCTGACTTTGTTACAATCCAGCGATTGATCTTGAAGCACTCATGCTGCTCTGAAATATGATCATTGGTGGGAATTGGGCTTTCTGCTGAAATGGATTAGCACCAGGGCTGGTTTAATAGGACATTTATGATGTACTATCCTAGTCTCATAGTTTTAATTAACTAAGGTCATCGTCAGATTAGGCCTGAAGAGAACTGATTTGATGAAGCTATTGGCAGGGCCTGTATATTGACTTTCCAGACATCCTGACAAAGCGTAAATCTGTAACTGAACATTCATTTTCATAGTTCTATTCATAAGCATTTCACTGAATGAATATGTTTTCAATATCATTGGAAGCTCATTTAAACAAATGGTGTTCTGCTCCCTTTCACTTCATTAAAAAATGCAATATAGCAGAACTCAAATTAAATCAGTGCAGAGCATGATGGACCATATAGTTTCCTCTGGGGAAAGCAATGATCACAGTAAATTGCCTGTTCAGTAATTTGTAAATAAGCACCAAATAGATACTAGAGAATTCAACAACAAAAGATATTCTGAAGCTCACAGTGAAAGTACAGTGATGCTACTTAAAATGCAGTCATTTTTTAATATTTGAATTGCATCTGATTTATTATACATTTTACAAAGGGACTAAGTTTTACCTGCAACTTACTTGCTGCTTGCACAGTAAGACTCCCATACTTGGTTGCCCTTTTATTAGACACCAGTGGGATCACCTGACTATAGCTGGGAAGGATGGGAGCTACAACATGGAGCTGGTCACTGCTACTGTATAAACTATAACAAACAAGGGAAAGTTGTGCTCACCACTATTTTTTAAAACCATTAGGCGGGGGTGCAATGAGGCTGTGACCACAAAATACATATAGACAAATACTCAACCCATTATCAATATATTGAAGACATTGAGACATTTAGTGCATTTGATGTAGTTGGCTAGCTTAAATGTTTAGCAATATATAGACAAACAATCCCTGCTTTGTTAAAAGGGTAAGGCGTTTTTTGTATCAATGTCTTAAATATATTGATAATGGGTTAAGTACAGAGAACCTCTTTTATTTGTCTATATATAATGCTGAATATGCTCAACCTTGATAAATAAATGCTAACAATAGTATGTTCTAAGTCAGGTGGTAAAGCCTCTGTTCAAATGACAATTCACTATAAGTGTTTGTCTGAATCCATCAAAATAGGGTAGAGTAAAAAATGAGGATATGGCTTACTGTGATCCTAGAGGAATGCATACCCTTATGCAGCAACATACTGTTTGTATTTGCAGATGTGGTGATCATATGGCACTAGGGCCCATGTTTTTTGAGTCTCCCCTTCAGAGGTAAAAATAAAAATACTAAAAAAAATTCCCCTAGTCAAAATTCTTGTACTTGGACACTTCATTCACGTCTAATGTCAATCTTTTCAATGAGACCTCGAGGCCTTTTACATAGTTACATAGTTAAATCGGGATGAAAAAAGACAATGTCCATCAAGTTCAACACCTTCAAATTAAAACCCAGCATCCATACATACACCCCTCCATACCTTCACATAAATTATATATACCTATATTTATACTAAATATGGAGTTTAATATCACAATATCCTTTGATATTATGTCTGTCCAATAAATCATCCAAGCTAATCTTAAAAGCAGCCATCACAACATCACCCAGAAGTGCATTCCACAACCTCACTGTCCTCACTGTGAAGAATCACCTATGTTGCTTCAAATGAAAGTTCTATTCTGAAGGGGTGGCCTCTGTGTTTCACTGTATCAAATGCTTTAGCAAAGTCGAAGTAAATCACATTCACTGCCATCCCAGAATCGAGGTCCCTGTTCACCTTCTCATAAAAAGAAATCAAGTTAGTCTGGCAAGATCTATTACTCATGACAACATGCTGGTATTAACTCATAGTATTATGATTTGCTATGAAGTTCAGTATCTTATCCTTTATTAACCCTTCAAAAAGATTTCCAACCACTGACGTCAGACTAATTGTACTATAGTTTTGAGGCTGAGAACGGCATCCCTTTTTGAATAGCGGCACCACATTAGCAATTCGCCAGTCTCTCAGCACCATTCCAGACCTTAATGAATCCTGAAAAATTAAGTAAAGAGGTTTGGCAATCACAGAGCTAAGCTCGCTAAGTACCCTGGGATGAATACCATCGGGCCCCAGACCTTTGTTTATCTTAACATGTTCTAATCTCTTTTGAATTTCCTCATGTGTGAACCATGCATCATTAGTTGTATTACTAGAATTGGGACTATTAAGAAGGAAAACTTCATTAACCAGTTCCTCATTTGTGTAGACAGACAAAAATATGAGTTCAGAATTTCAGCTTTTTTTTTGTTTTAAAAAAAAAAGCTAGTTTCAACTAGCTGACCCCCCTCTGAAATTTTAGCAGCATGTCTATTTTTATCAGCATTCCACTACACAAAAAATGTATAAATGTGCACAAAAAATTAGTGATGCCTAATTGTTCTACCCCTTTTTGAAGTATCTGTAAAATAAGAGCTGCATACCAATCACAATGTTCTCTTATTGTGCTCACCTTGAAATGAATAACTCTTTATTTTGCAGGATGGCCGCCTAAGAGTGAATGACCAGCTCATTGCTGTAAATAGAGAAAGCTTATTGGGGAAGTCAAATCAAGAAACTATGGAAAAGCTACGGAGGTCTATGTCTATGGAGGGAAATATACGTGGAATGATACAGCTGGTTATCCTTCGTAGACTAGATTGGCAAACAGAGGTACATTTTTGTGTCCACCAGTTAGGCAAAACACTTATGTTGTTATTTTTCCTGGTTTTGGCACACATGTAAATTAGCAAATTATATAGTTTTAATTATTATTTCTATTATTATTATTATATACCAACATATTCTCTGGTGGTGTACAATACAAATGGGTGTATTCATTAAAAATACAGGAAAACACAGAAAGACCACTAATAACCAATGCAAAAAGTAAAGAGAGCCCAAATACTGTATAAATACTGAACAAAAGCAAAGGTAAGGAGGGGCATGTTCATTACAGCTTACAATCTAAAATGATAAGGGGATATGAGAAACTTCTCTACAGTGTGTTTTTAACAAATCTAAAATCTATAGGAACCAGGTTTGGGTTAAGGTATTCCTCATTAGCACTTGATGAATCTCAGACTTTTTCTGTACATGACAATGATATCTTCATGTCATGCTGCTAAACATAGCTACAATGCATACACAGGGGATGAAATATCACCCTTGTTTACCCACTGACCATGAACATGCTGAACTATTTAATAAGAGTCAGCAACTGCATACTCCTCCAGTGATCAAAGCTCTCTTCCCTTAAGGGTATATAGTATTACTGAGCTTTACATGATGCTAATAGATGTTATTCCCTCCATGTCTCCTTCTCCCTTAGATGTTGTAGAAGGGGGTTTAACTCTACAATAATCGCCAATGAGCAGAACAGATTTTATTCTGGATTCATATTTTTTACAATGAAAAATATTTGTTTTTTATTTTTATATTGGACTTGAACAAGCTGGTTTAAAAAAATCCATAGAGTAGACATAAGATTTTTTTTTTTTTTTAATAAGTACAGCTATTAAATTTAGATCCCACATTCACTGCTATGCTTGGAATAATGAATCGGAAGTAAAATAATGCATTTTTTGTATATCAAGAAAAAAACCCGAATAGTACTATCCAGTGTACTGAGCAAAAGAAGAAGAATATGTCACTTACTTTGTAAATGCAGAGCTATATCTTCTGTTGCACACCATATAGCATTTCTGATAAATGACCATTATTCTATTATTAGGGCATTTGATAAATCATTGGAGTATGTGGCATCCAGTCTGAGCGGATTGTAGTTGGTGCATCATTATGTTTTTTTCTTGACATTTTGCACCAGGGTTTTTATTTATATGTATACAGATATGGAATCCGTTATCCAGGAACCCATTAGCCAGAAAGCTCAGAATTTGTCTTCCAAAGACTCCATTATAATCAAATAATCCACATCTTTGAAAATGATTTCCCTTTTCTCTGTAATAAAGAAATAGTACCTTGTACTAAGATATAATATATCCTTTTTGGAAGCAAAACCAACTTATTAGGTTTATTTAATTTTACCATGATTTTCTAGTAGACTTAAGGTATTCAAAATATGGAAAGATCCATTATCTGGTAAACCCCAGGTCCTGAGCATTCTGGAAAACAGGTCCTATACAGTACATACATATACAGTATATATTATACCCCCGTAGTTTAATTGTTGTTCACACAGTCAAACATTCTAAATGAAATCACTAATAATCCTTCAGCTCAACATTTGGTTGTGTCTTATCTATTAAGTGTAAAATCTTACTGATGCCAAATTGTTAAGTTAGTCTAAGTAGCTGAAACTTGGTTTATATACAACAAATATACAACAAATGTGATAGATGAGTGTGGTAAACCAAAGCACACTTTATAAACCACACGTAGATATGCAATATACATAAATATGAGCTATAGATGTAATAGCAGTAGATGGAATAGATCTATCCATTTACACTGAGGAGTGATTCATCTCCCTAGAGAGGCATTAATGGCTACAGTAATAAATGGATCAGTGGAGCCGTGGGCTGCAGATCATGAAAAAAACAACAGTATTTGTTTTATTTGGGTATCAGTTTTTCTCTTGTCTCTATGTAAATGCTTGTCTTTTTAAAAGAATACTCAAAAATCAGTATAAGAAAATTAGGCAATAATCTAAAATTTCAACTACAAATATTACAAAATATGACAGCAGACTTTTTTGGTCTAGTGATATAAAATGTAAACGGGATCCAAATTTTTTTTTAGCCCACAACCCTTCCTTAAATACTCTGAAGGTTCTCCATGTTACATTGGATTATAATTACATCATAACTGGGTTCACTCCAACCCAGTGTTGTGTAGATATTTTGAGGGAAATGTAATGTAAATGTAATCAGTTCCCAAAGTGAAAAATTCCACCTTTGCAAACACTTTGCCCCTCATTGCAAGCTTTCGGAGCACCAAGGCCCCTTCGTCAGGCGTCATTTTTATTGTTAGCCAATATAGGTATCACTTCTACAATACTTTTTGTATTTGTTTGTTTTTTTATTTGTTATTCTTTTATATGGAAATCCACTGCCTGCACAACCCGATTCTCAGAGTTGGGTGACGTCACACACATTCCTCATCTTTGCCTCCCCGCTGCCTCGGGCACACAAGAAACTCATTACAGCGTTTTTCTTTATTCTGCGCATGAGTCTAATTTTAATAGCCCTTCCCTCCATGCCTGTGCTCAATCTGTACGCTCTTCTTCGTGAGCCTGTGTAGCCCGCCCACCAGCCAATAGGAATCAGCAAGCCTGGTCTTCATGGCGACGCTCGATTCTAGTGATGGGTGAATTTATTCGCCAGGCACGAATTTGCGGGATTTGCCGCCAGCGATAAATTCGCGAAACGCCCGCGAAAATTCGCGGCAAAAAATTAGCCGGCGTCGAAAACGGGCGCCGGCATAAAAAAAAAAACGGACGCCGGCATCAAAAACAGGCGCCGGCATCAAAAACGAGACGCCGGCACCGTTTCGCGAAATTCGCCCATCACTACTCGATTCCTTTCATTAGTACACAGAGCTAAGGGCTAGTAGGGATATGTTGTATATTATGTGTGTGTGTGATATATTAGCTAAATATGTTCGAGGAACCTTTGGTGGACAAAGGAAAACTTACTGCTGATTGTAAAAGTTTATTGATAGGGGAGATGCTGCGGGCATATATGTTAATGAAGAAGCTTGCCTGGGGTCAGGGGGAGGGATTTTTTCACATGAGCAGTAGTAACAGTAGCTGAAGGCGGAAGGGAAGCCTTTAGTAAGATCGCGGCACCGTTTTCTTCAGCAGGCTGCAACTTCAGAGCCGTGTTTTACTAAAAAAATAAACATGTTTCGGAAAAATAAACATAGCGGTTCTGGAGGTGTGCAGTATATGAGATCTACAAAATAGGACAAGTAGTAAGGTTTGCCTTTTGTTCTCCTTTAAGATTTACAATGCAATAAAAGCCTAAGGAAGAAAATTACTTTGATACAGGCAAATTTTTATTTTCAAAGTTTTGCTCTTTGAGAATTTTATTACATTTCCCCCTTAGGGTTTAACTTTGTTCTAGACCCCATTTACAATAGCCACATGAACACATTGTTCTATCATCACCCTGCCATAGTGTAAAGGCTACATTTGTAAAAAATAAAATACTGAATACAAAAAGATACTGATTAATTACTAGAGGTGTATTTTGCTATATACAGTTTACATTACCTATGCAATCTTTCAAGTGCAGATTTATAATTGTGCAATATATATATATATATATATATATATATATATATATATATATATATATATATATATATAGGCCTATAATAAAAATGTCTAATTATTTAGTGTGTAGTTTAAAATTTTAAGTCTGCTTCGATGTCTGAGAAATGAGAATGTGGACACCAAACTGCACAGTGTTAGTACAGGCTTTTTATCAGGTTATCTCAACATAGCATCTATATCATATTTGGCAAATACATGGGACTACCCGTGCATATTCCAACATTTAAGAAAAAAAATAATATGAATGTAAAGCTTTCATATATTTGTATAATTTCCCTTGGAGCTTGTTTATCTTATATGTAGAAAGTGCTTTATGTACGCTATTGTGACATTTTTTCATTAGCCTTGTTTATACAGAGTTGCATTAAGTAATCAAATTTAAAGCAGGTAATTGGCTGAGTTTAGTGCCCATCACTTAATTGTCCCAGCCCTGTCACCTTATCTCTAACTATTCACACCTATTAAGAGTTTGCTAGCATGAGTTTATTGAACAAAGTTTCACATGGTAACGTGACTGTGACAATAATAGTGTCATATATTTTTAAAAAGGGTAACGTGTAGCTCATTACTTGTGTTTTATCAGTCATTTTACTGCAAAGACTTTATCTCTGCCACAAAACCAACAGCCCTGTAATTTTATCAAAGAAAACTGAGATAATAGGGATCATGTAATAACAGGTGCAAAGTTTGGCAGAACCCTAGTATCTGTAAACTACCAGGTAGCATTTACTTATCTGCTGTTTGAAAGAAAACATTTCAATTTCTGGGTACTAGATCTGCAGCAAACTGTGCCTTTCACTTATAGCAACCAAGCAAATGTTTTCTTTTAAAAAGTTGACCACACTTTGATATTATATAGAGAAAACACTATTCTGAGGAAAAACTGTAACTGAAATTAGAATCTCTCTTTGGAACTCTCTCTTCTTCAACCAAATTGAACTTATTCCAAAACTATAAGAGGAATGACAAATGTGGCATTTGGCATACGTTCTTTCCTGATTAACAATAGTGGATACAGCTTTTGAAACCATTTAAAGGGAAGAATCAGCCTTCAAACCATGTTGTTTTCTGCCATTTTTAGCCAGCTTGAAGGGGATGCCTGAAATCTACCATTTAATTTAAGACAAAAAGAAATGGTTAAAAAGTAAAGGCAACTGGAGGTAGCATGTTACAGAAAGCAGAATATTATTTGATGAGTTTATAGACCTGCAGTAGATTTCATTATATTTTCCCATTAGTAGTGATTAGGAGTGTTTGTATATGACAATGATCATGTTACATAGAACAACAGATAAAATGTATCTAGAGTCGTATTCACATTTCGGGAAATCCTTATATGTCAAAGGTTTTGCTTCTGTCAAAAACTGGGTAGAATGACTTTTGACTAAAGGGGAGTGAAACATTTTTGAATTAATTTCGATGAAATCTAGACATGTACACACCTAACATTTAGATTCCCTGTTGTTGGCAGTTTGTTAATTAAAACCTAAGACTTGTGTGTATGTCAAACAGAAGTTTAACAGGAAGGAGTATATGATTAAACTAAATGTTTTGCACAATAGAGAGATGTAATATTTCTCTATATTTAGAGATTTTTTTCTGCATGACAAGTTGCATATGAATTAATATGGAATGATTAGTTGGTGTACTGAATCATATGGAAAACCAATAAATCATCTTAAAGTAGTTGTAGTAATTTGAATACTATGGGCCATCAAATCGAAAAACCCTACTTAAATACTCAACCTGAATTTGTCTGCTTGAATCATCATCCCTCCACCATAGTATGAATGTTTTTTTTTTTTACTCTTGGTAAATGTATAATGGGGCCTAGATTGAATTTAACTCCTCTTAAAGAGAAATTAATTTTTATATGGTGTGCTGGAAGTTCAATCATAATTCCATTTGGAAATGAGACTTGGTCCCTGTCCTTTCAGTACTGAAAAGATCTGTCTTTCTAGCGCAGAGCATGTCGAGATGGACTGAATACCTTTAAGCGATCCATTATCTTTTTATTGGTTCAGACACTAATGGAAGCATCCATGACAGCTTTGTTTTACAAGCTGAATACTTTAATTAGGCTGGTTGCTGATCAGTTGTTGGGATATCGATTGTGACATTTATCAAGGAGCCTGAAAAGCACATTTTATCCTGCTTTTGTGTGTATTGTTTATAAATTCACAAATCCTCACAATAGTTTTCTGTATCACTGTATTGCCTAAAATTAAAGCACAATCTCTCATCTTTCTTCAAATTGTTCTTTAACTAATATATATCATTAAAAATCAGCTTCTTAGCTAGCAAATGAAGGACAAAAATCTCTACTCCATATCCTTTAAGCAATCATGCATTTAATCCCCTAGAATGTTTGCGTAATTTCACATTGGGTGACTTTTCTGTAGCAAAGGAGATGCTCAGTCTATGAAGAAAAGCTGTGGCATACAGCTTTGGAACTTCACTTCTGAACTGTACTTAGGCCGCTGGAATAAAGATGCCTTCTTAGTATTATGGTAATCTTGGCCTTTGTGCACAGTAAAGTCAAGTGATATACCTGATATGCTGATTCTCATTTTTTTTATATGTTATGAGGATACCTACAGAGTTGTCTCTCCTGGGGAGAGTTCAGTTGTCACCCTATTTGGCCTGACATATTGCTAATTATGATATATTGTACCATGTTTCCTTGAGCTGTAAGCTTTCTGGCTTCTCAAAATGTTACTATAACACTGTGGGTATGTTTGCTAAAGTGTGAGGCTTCTCCTCGTTTAACAACGCTCAAGTTCACCTCAATTTGTGAAGTGTTTCTTGCAACACTCAAGAAAGTATGTGGAAAATTAGCACATAGGAGGCAATGTTAATAATGATATGCAAAATATGGCTGCTCTAGTTCACCAGCCTGAACCTGGAGTAATATCCCTTGGCGAGACATTGGGCTCTTGCTCTTGAATATTTCTGGAGAAATGTCACCTAGAGAAAAGATGTGAATGCTTTTTGTAAACTGGCAATGTTGTGGGGAATTTTTAGTTTTTGTGAAAATATGTTAAATGTTAATGGTCCACCTTTAGTAAATATACCCCCTGGCCTGCCAGTCTGAAGACAATGGCATCTCAAGCATTAAAGACAATTGCATTTACCAAGTATACATATATTAGTTATATGAAGAGTATTCTGCATTAATCTACCTAACTTACCCTCCACTTTAAACAAAACAGGGATTGTTTGTCCATATATTGCAATATAGTCAATCTGGCTAACTACGTCAAAGTCATATTAAGTTGAGCCTGTTAAGCATTTATAGAAAACTGGGGAAGGGCACAAAGAAATACACTTTTTATAAAAAATTTCAAACAAAAAAAAGAGACTAAAAATTAAGGTCTAGTGGGCCTTCAAGATGAGAAGATAAACTATGTTGAATACATCCAGTCAAACTAAATCTTATAGGAAATCATTAATGATCCCTTGAGCCTTTTGTCAGCTCAACCCTGCCAGGATCAAGCATTCCTCCCAACATAGAAGAGACTCAATAGACTTTGTTACTTACTTGTCTGCGAATGCTGCATAAATGCATTAATGGGTGGATCCAGCAGGCCGTGTTTTCTGTCCAGACAAACCAGCACTTCACTTCTAGTGAGACTGTGGTGCAGTCTATCAAAATTAGTCTATAAAAGTTAGAAACATACACAATGCTGAAAGAGTAATAAATGGCTAGACCACATTGTTACATGTATTATTGCAAAGCAGCGCAATAGTTTTTCTCAGAGGGCTTGTTCTCATGCTTACATTTAAAAGTTGTCATACACACGCCCATCTCATACTCTCTCCAAACTGAATAGACGAGATCACACAACAGGCAACAAACAACATGGTTGCCTTTCTTTTGTAATGACAATTTGTGCAGTACAAATGATTGGAACATCAACTCCACTATCCCTACCCCTCTTACCCCCCCCCCCGTTGTTTATTGATCTACAGTATTGCATTTCTGAAAAAGATCTAAAGTCAAATTTTTTATATATTTGTATATATATATATATATATATATATATATAAACATTTTTTTTTAAATAAAACAATCAGGAAGTGAAGGTTATCTTCAGCTTCCTCATTTACCAATACACCAGCTGTGTTTTGTACAATTTTATTTGTACATGCATGGCCATCTTAAGATATTTGTAGACAGAAATCTTACATTTCATTTGTGTGCGTAGGCCACCTTTAGAATGCTTGTACATGGATACCTTGCAGTTCCCATTAAGAATGCAATTGAATGAAAAAATGGTGTGCATTGTAACCCCCTCTATGAAAATCTGTAGAACATATCCTTGATAAAGTTTAACTTAAATTTAAACTTTGCATTCTTCTAACATCTTTAGCTTGGAAATACCTTTCTAAAATCCAGTCCAACAAGAGAAAACATCATCCACCTTCTAATGTATTATGTTAGATAACTTTTTACTTTTACTTGTTTTGCATGTTCATGTGAACAGTAAGGGGCACATTTACCAAGGGTCGAATATCGAGGGTTAATTAACCCTCGATATTCGACCCTCGAAGTAAAATCCTTCGACTTCGAATATCGAAGTCAAAGGATTTACCTCAAATACTTCGATCAAAGGAAAAATCGTTCGATCGAATGATTAAATCCATCAATCAAAGGATTTTCCTTCGATCAAAAAAAGCTTAGAAAATTTATGGGGAAAGTCCCCATAGGCTAACATTGTAGCTCGGTAGGTTTAAAGTGCCGAAGTAGGTAGTCAAAGTTTTTTTTAAAGAGACAGTTCTTCGACTATTGAATGGTTGAATAGTCGAACGATTTTTAGTTTGAATCAAAGTCGTAGTCGAAGGTCGTAGTAGCCTATTCAATGGTCAGACACAGACCACTTCTCCAAGTGGATGGGTAAGCTGACTATGATCTATTTTGCGGCAGATTGCAACTTCATTCCACCAGATCTGATCTATCAATATTAAAACCTTCACTGTAAAGTGCATCTTGTGTCCTAAAGGTGCACTATTGGTAAAACACAATGGCATTTTCATCAGAAAACACTTTCCCCTAATTCTTATGAATTGAATGTACTATTTTCAACATACCTATGGGTATCTCACACAACACCCATCCGCAGCCCATAATCCATTACACATGTTATAGTCGAGAATGATAAATATGTGGTTTTCAGCCATTTTATATAATTTACATTAATCATATTTCAAAATTGTAATTATTAATAATCATTTATTTTTAAATCGACGTTAATGATGATTTATAAATGGCAAGGATACAGTCCAATTTCAGAGAGTAATTGACCAAAAAATTATATAATACAAAGTGCAGTCCATACAGATTCAGTCAGTGTATAAAGTCTGAAAAACAGCAGGTGGCAATACAGAGAGAAGCTGCCTGAAACATTTGGAATCAATATAAAATACATTTTATGCTTTGGGAATTTATATACAAATACAGGCCCCAATGCAAATCTTATGGTTAGATGGAAAATGTCTTACATTATTTAGAGATGAAGTCCTGCTGCAATCCGTTGTGCACTTTTGGGGCTCAAATTCAGCCTGTGTAAACATTTAGAGGCTCATTTATCAAAGGTCGAATTTAGAACTTATGTGAATTTTATTAAATTTGAATATACATATATTCATACATACATATATAATTTGACTGGGAGGTTATCTAAGAAAAAAATAGAATGCCTAATATTCGATCGAATGGTTCTGACCCGAAAATTCGAATCATATTCAATTCGTATTCAATTCATATTCAAAACCTACGAATTTAGTTTTTCTCCCGAAAAAAAAACTTGAAAGTCAGGAAGGTTATTAACATCTCCAAATGGCCTCTGCCATTGACTTGTACATGAATTCGGCAGGTTTTAGGTGGCGAATATTCTAATTAGGACTGTTTCCATGGTTGAGGTATGATAAATCTCACTTTCAAATTTACATTCGAATAGGGGGATTAAAATTTGATTTTACTATTTGACCCTTGATAAATCTGCTCCTTACAGTCGGTGCAAATCTCTGAGACAGCAGTTGAAAAAAATGATCAAATTGATGCAAATTTAGACATGCATCAATGCTACTCACAAGGGTACTTGCATCCATACATGCCTCCTAGTGACTTGCAGTAACCACAGAGCTTCATATTGCCTTGATGAATTACTGTGCAGTTGAACACATGGACACAGGGGAACCATTACTAGGGTATTACTTGTAGCCTTGAACATGCTTGAGCCATAGCTGCAACAGACTTGTGCTAAATGAATTGGATAATAATGCAATTAATGATGTTGCATACATAGGCATTGCACTGCGACCTGCACACAGTTTGGCAAAACAGATGCTAATTGGTGTGCCAATGGATTTAACATTGTGGGTGCCTCTAATGATGTTGGCATTATAGGGAAAATGCTTACTCGTCTGGGAAAAAAAAAAAAAATATATATATATATATATATATATATATATATATATTCGCAAAAACAGCGACACTCACAGGATTTTCTTTAAAGTTGAAAATATAAGTTTATTCCACTCAACGTTTCGATCCCTCACAGGGATCTTCGTCAGGTTTTTGTAATCTCCTGACGAAGATCCCTGTGAGGGATCGAAACGTTGAGTGGAATAAACTTATATTTTCAACTTTAAAGAAAATCCTGTGAGTGTCGCTGTTTTTGCGAATATCCTATTTTGTTGGCTGGCACCCAGGCTGTCACGAAGTCAACGGTGTGCACCTTTGGACGTGGTATATATATATATATATATATATATATATATATATATATATATATATATATATATATAATTTTGGGGTATTTTGCATCAAATTTTAGAAGTTGTTCTCTGTTAATAAATGAGTACTTATACAGTATATAAATATTATTTTGTGAAGGCATATGTTGTGATTGTGTTGCAGTGTAGCTTGAACAGTTAATCCTATACTTGTGCTTGGGAATATAAAGCATGGCACTTTGTATACTTGACAATATTTTCTTAGCTTTATTAAACAATATGGCCTTTAACAAGTAACCACAGACATCTGGCATGATTGGGAAACATTTTGTTTCTTAAGAAACACAAATTGTATTACTGGGCAACATCTAAAGGTGCCATCTGTATTAAGGTTGAAGCAATACTTCTAATAAAATCTCCAAAATGTTTTGCTGCGGGCTTCTTCGTACATGAAATCCATTAGCCTAGATTAGAGCAAGTGTTTGCGTGATACTGTATGTGTGAGATGTTCAAAGGCAATCTCAAATTAGGTATAATACTGTAAATATTCATTCCAGCGTGCCTTTGTATTTGTGGAAATCTGCTCATTGGCAGCACTGAAACTGGATGCTCTGCACACCTTGAGGCTGCTCCACTATGAGACCGCATATTGAAAGGATGTCTATGAGAACGGAAGCTCAGCTGTTTTGGCAATTGGCATTGGTCATGTTTTGGAGCTTATGCTGCAGGCTATTACTCCAGATGGAGAAAGTTCTGAAACATTAGTGAACCAGTGGTAAACATGAAAATCCTGTCTTAAATCTCCCATAACACTTGGATGGGAAGTTTTATAAAGAAATACGTTTTTTGTAAAATATACAAAAATGTATAAAAAATATGAATATAGAAGCTACGCTTAAGCAATGATAATAATAATGATAGTAAAACAAACACCATATATTAGTCATTATTGTCTATTGCTTATTTTTATGTTCTATATGTCTCCTTTAACAGTGAAAATTGGGGTTTTGCCAGTGGCATATATTTTCCTGACAACAAAAGTTTAAATGGAGCCAGTGATATTATTAGAATTTGTCCATGCATTTTGCTTTGCCAGAGAAAAACAAGATTTTTTTTTTGCACTGGAGAAAGCAAATAAAAAAAACATTAAGATTAAACTTCCTCTGTGCATTATGCTGTTTTTTTCTGCTTTGTTTTCCTGCTGGGAAAAAAGCACCAGTTGACTCATTTGGAGATTTTTTTGCAATATTTTGGTAAAATTTAGCTTATTTGTTGTTTCAGTCATTATTAGTAACACAATGTGTAATGCTACACTATTTTGTTATCGCCACACTAATTTCTTACAAGTAGTACAGATCTTTTATGTAGACCCAGAATGCCCCTTAGTTCTTTTGCATAGATAATTTCTCCCTGAGGGCTGGCCGGGGGCCACTGCGAGGTGCAGAGTCAGCAGGTGCATGCCAGCCCTATCCTTACTGCATGCCATAGGGCCCTTTCCAGACAGCATTGGCCACCCTTCCTTAACTTGCATGTTCCTATGTGCTTTCACTCTTCCACCCCTTAAAGGACAAGGAAAGTTATCTGACTAAACTAAAACTAAAGAAGTCGGCTAGAAATGTTGTACATTATGTTTTGTGTTTCTGTACCCACCCAAGGCAACCAACTTAGCAGGGAAGATCTGTGTCTCCAAAGATGCCCCAGTAGCTCCCCATCTTTTTTTACTGCAGATTCACTGCACATGCTCTGTGCTGCTGTCAATTACTGAGCTTAGGGACCAACTCACAATATACAGTACACATCAAATAGAAATGTTGCAGTATAAGGCTGATTAGTAATTAATGCAGATAATTACTACATGGTAGCACAGAAACCAGTGCAACTAGCATCCGAATTTAATAATCAGCCCTTTAGCATCAGATTATATTACAAACAAAACCTAATTTTCTGCTTGATAATTTGCAACAACCGCTAAGCTTAGCTTCTCAACAGCTGCTCAGAGCCCAATGAGCATGTGAGTGTCACAGACACTTTCCAAGATGGTGACCCCCTGTGACAAGTTTGAAGTCCTGGATCATTGCTGCTGTTGAGAAGCTGAAAATGTAGGCTGGTTCAGTATATAAAACATGGCATTTTTAGCCATATTCATTTTTAGGGGTTAGTTCTCCTTTAAATACTGCTGGATGCAGGCTTTGGAGCAGCTGAAGGGCATTGTGCTCCAGAATGGAGTCCAGAGACCTGTGGTAGTTCAAGTAGAAAGTAAGACAGCGAACGGCCCAATTTTAACTTTGCACGCTAGGTCCCAGGTCATAATCAAGTATGTTTGTGTTTTGATATGGCTTATATGTGCACTGTGATGGCTTAATAACCCAAGCAGACATAGGTGATGAGTATCACCTCAAATGTTGTGGGCCGGCACCATTCCCACCACCTTTGATAAAAGAATGGGCAGAAGTTTATCCTTCCAGTCCAGAACGTCACATATAGCTTAAACCTATTTATAAGGTGTGGGTGGGATGTTGGTATTTTGGTGGCGCCAGTCATGTCTCGCTCTGCTTATTTCACTAATATAGTCTTAACTCCTTCCAGTAAAATTCTTTGCCTATTGCTGATCATGGAGGGTTGCAGTTTAGCTACATCTGTAATGCTACAGGATGTGTTTCCCTACACATAAACTATATTGTGTTAAAAACAGCCTCTTCTATGGACTTTTGTGTTACATGTAGGGCTTGGTTATGTTGAATTTTTCCATAAAAAATGATGGGGCCAAACCTAAGGAATTGTGCTCCAGTGACTTTATCAATCAAGTAAATCTCAGTGTGTCCAGGTTGATATTTACAATGTAAACAATAGAAGCCATTTTACACTGGATTACATAGTTACAAGGTATTTATTAATTGCTTTTTTTAACCCGGTGGTTTTCTATCTTTTAACTTTCAGGAGCGATTAGAAACTGTTCAGAAAAATGCTGTAAGGAATCTTGCTGTCTCTGAACAAAATGGTGTACAAGAGAAGCTGAAAGGTAATGTAAAGTATAAAGCCCTGATTTCTGACATTATCAGTAAGTCTTTATTTGAGCAATTACACTGTGTAATGTAACAGACACTTTTACTGCAGCAGGAAACAACTGCCTGGTGACATATTTACCAAACATCCTTCTCTACTGATTCCCATACAAGACCTATAATATGAAGAGTTTTTGGCCTTTAAGAGGTGTGTGGGTACATGTGTTTTGGATCAGATATATTGGCATGTAGGGGTAAGTCATTTTATTGTTGGAATTTGGCTACACAGGAACCAGGAAGTTTCTGTGACAAGTTTCTGTGGCTTTTCCAAGCCATTGATCACTTACATATTACAGATTTACTGATTTATGAGACATAACAGACCAGCTGCAAAAATGTACTTGCACACCTGTCAAAACTATTGCTTGAGAGTCTTATACAAGTATGGAATACATTATTCTGAAAAACCATTATCCAAAAAGCTCCCAATTATAGGAAGGCCATCGCCCATAGACTCAATTATAATCAAATCATTTTAAAAAGTATTTCCTTTTTCTTTTTAATAACAAAACAATACCTTGCAAATTTTTCGGCGAAGCGAAACGGCGCAAATTCGCCCATCACTACTCATTTGTAATGTCTTGGTTTATATGACAAGAATGATTTTTGTGAGTATCTCTGGGCTACATTGTCAGTACATGTGCCATATGGAGAAATTATTGTTTTTGATATCCTACTTCTGTATCTGACCCTGCCAGAACACTTTGATAAATGTATTATTTTGAGTCCTTTATGTAACACTTATTTTCTTCTTGTTTGTTTGAGGCCGATAATGGGCTTTTTTGATGCTGTTGACACTCCACCGATAAAATAGTTTTTTTTAATTTAACATTTCTAAGAGTTCTCAAATATGAATGTGTTTTTCTTTTTTCTGTATAATTATTAATTAATAAGTGAATTAATGACTTAAGGCATAATTTGTAAAACATCAACATATACCAATATAAATTCAAATTGTGGAACAGAAGGACAAAGTCGCAGGTTTAACTGCTATAGTGCAAATTTAATGGTCCACACGACATGTTTCGGGCACATCTGCCCTTTTTCAAGTGTGCAACACAAGTGAAATACAAAGTATAAATAACCACACTGAGGTATGCAGACACCCCCCCCCCACCTCCTGGTTAGCTAATAACAATTAAATAGTAACAGGTGTTCAGTTTGAACACATTATTGCCAAAGTTCAACGCAGATTTTGAATACTACTTTAATCGTTAGTCTCTACTAAGGATAAGACGTATAAATTGTTTCTAGTTGCATTAAGTTGTATTTATTATACATTTAGCAGGGCTAGCTTAAACCTTAAATGTGACGTGTAACATATGCTATAGTGTGAATAGGCCCACTTGGGCAGTCTTCACACTTAATCTTTTTCTAGTGTTTTAATGATATGTGCAATATGTATTTATTTGTGAATATCAATTTTTATATCAAATATTTTAATATCCCCAGGTATTTATTGGGACTTTCACTGTTTATCCTGCACACTGCATTTAACTACGTTGAACTTTGGCAATAATGTATCCAAACTGAACACCTGTTACTATTTAATTGTTATTAGCTATCCAGGAGGTGTTTGTGTGTGTGTGGGGGGGGTGTCTACATACCTCAGTGTGGTTATTTATACTTTGTATTTCACTTGTGTTGCACACTTGAAAAAGGGCAGATGTGCCCGAAACATGTCGTGTGGACCATTAAATTTGCACTATAGCAGTTAAACCTGCGACTTTGTCCTTCTGTTCTACAATTTGAATTTATATTGATTTATTGGGTGCCTGGACGGAGCACTATTGGGACAGCAATAGGACCTGCTGCAACTTGCTGTGTGTATAAACCTTACTATTGAATCAACATATACCAGTGATATTGGAGGCTTCAGAGGCAGGAGAACAAATGGTGAAACTGGTTTTAATACAACTATTAAAATTAATACTAGCCAAATTAGGATAGTAGGAGTATGACTTTGGACAGACTGCAGTAGAATTAAAGTTGAATCTCTTGAATCCCATTTAAATGCCAACACTGTATGTAGAGAAGCAGCCACTTCTAAATCAGCTTCTATGTGCAGGTCAAGATCAACAAGACTCAGGTGAATCACATTTGTGCTGCTAGTGTTCTACAGTCTGCCACCAAACAAAAACCTAATGCTTCTGTGGCCCTAACTCACCAATGTTAAAAATAAATTACCACTATTAAGAAAAAAAGCGATTACACAAATCATAAATGCCTTTCATAGTGAATTGCTTGTTTTTCAGCAGCAGTTGAATATACCGAACATGAAAGTTAAAAATCTTTACAGAATAATAGTAAAAGCACATTAAATATATCTAAATTGCTGCAAGAAAGTAATATAAATACTGAAACAAATAATAAAGATATGATGCACTTCTGGAGAAAGCTTACAGAAAATATTTACTCCACTTATGTTCTACCTGTTATGTGTGACCAAGGTATAAGAGTGTTTATTATCTATAGATCCTTGACATGAAGTGAGAGTTACTTAATTCATCAGAGATGTTGTTTTATGCATCTGATGTTCTTATAGAACTCCAGTGCTCTGTAACTGTTCATAGTTTTTATGGTGCAGAGACTTTTCCTGAGAAATCTCTTAAATTCAAAGTTAAAGTTTAGTTGTGAGTTTGGCCTTAAATGTGGGGCTTATAACAGCTCAGGAAAGCAATTTGCAAAGTAAATGGACGGCAGTTCAGTGGAGGACTGTACAAGCTCACAAATCTCTATGTTCACCTGCTTTCTCAAAAAGGTTTGAGATAGGTTCAAATAATGAGGCGAAAACAAACAAATCTGTATTCATTAAAAGGGTATACGATACCCTTTATATCCTAAGACTCACAGTCTTCCTCAGAACTCAATACCAACTAACTCAAATATTTCCTCGAGAAGCTACAGCTGTGGTTGTCTGGAAGATAGCAGAGCCATTTTTGGTGAATCATCTAAATACCTGCCTTACATTATTATACACTCTTCATGTTTTTATGCTTTTCTTAGGTACCTGGAAATAGTGCCATATAATAACACACTCATGGCATGCCACCCTCTAAAATATCTCGGTCACAAATAGGCTGAGGGGTTACTTTTCAGGTAAGTTTAGATTGTAGAAAAGAACTGCAGTAGACAGGTAGCTGAACACATTCATATTGATCAAGACCGACTTGCCTAACCTCACTCTAGCAATCAGAAGTGCAAAGTAAATAGAAACATTGGCAACATCTCTCTTTACACATACATGTGATAGTCTCATGCATAAAGAGTAGATAGAGCATTGCTGTTTGGCTGATTGCTTGTAATCATTGTTCCCAAGTCAGCAGTAGGGCCATAAGAAATACAAATAGCTTATACTGACAAGGCAAAGTCAAGATTAAACATGAACTATTACAGTGGCCTGACTCATAACATCACATAGAGCAGTGATGCCATCCCTGTAAAATCATTTTTGAAATGGAACTTTTAGCAGTTCACAAAAGTCGAATGAAATAACAAAACAAACAAAAACGCAACATTTTGAAGAGAAAACAGAAATTGAATCCTAGAGTAACCACTGGAGAACCGCTTGTATCCTGGAGCCCCCAAGTCTGCAGCTCAACCATTAGATTACACTGCTTTGCCAATTTGCTATCTTGGAAACCAGATGAAATGATTTTACTAATAACAATAATCAAACTGGATTACTTGTGTTTGGCAAGTGCAATTTGAAATTGATTGGAAATTAGAGCTTTGTCAGTTGAGATCAAAATTAACAATTTAACCTCAAATACCATTAGTATGTTTGAAAAGTGAGGCAAACCAGTGAAATAAACTGGCAGGGTGTCCTTGCTGCTTGGCTGTCACTGGCCCTGGTGCCTTTGTTAAGAGAGAGCTCTCCAAATTATGTAGTAAGACTTTATACTCTTACTAGATAATCAGACTTTATAAGCACAGACCATGAAAAGCAACGTTGCAGGCCTGCACTGGCTGTTTTTCAAGCCCTTGTAGAAATCAGCAGCTCATTGGAATGTATAAAACTGCAGTTATGATCCAGGTGGCAATTCCAGCGATTAGAATGATATCTATTTAATGTAGAAACCCTAATGTATCTGGGCATACATTCGATGAACAATAGAGCATTCAATTCATAGAGGGACTATTATATTTTTGCCTGCTTTATTATGCTTAGCACAAGAAAATGTGGATTTGATTTGTCATGCTTTGTGGGCCAGTCCCCACAGCATCAATAGTTTCTTGCAAGAAATAGGCGATAGTATAAGTGCAATACAGAAGGTTGTGGCCAGCCTGGCTGTGGGTGTCCAGTGTGATCCAATCTTTAGTCTGAGCCTGATTTGTCCCAGCATGTGCATAGACAAATTGGGCAGAGATCTGCTTATTTATCAACCCCTCAGTCAAATTGTAAAGTGTATGGCCAGCTTCAGCTGATAGCACCCCCCCCCCCTTCACTGAACATGAGGTGCTTCTGGTGCAACTTCAGAGGCACAGATCACTGCTAAAAGGGCTTTGGTTGCTATAGGCTAGCAAAGATTCCTAAAAGACAATGGGGCTCATTTATCAACACTGGGCAAATTTGCCCATGGGCAGTTACCTATAGCAACCAATCAGCTATTAGCTTTTAAAAGCCAGCTGTAAGTAGAACAATGAATGCAGCAATCTGATTGGTTGCCATGGGTTACTGCCCATGGGCAAATTTGCCCAGTGTTGATAAATGACCCCCAATGTGTATAATTTCCAGCCAGGGGTGCTGCGTGTTAAGAAATTTGGTCCTCAGGTTACCAGGGGCTGCAAAAAGGAGCTCATACTAACATAAAGAGCCAAAATTATCATTTTTAAATCAGAATTTTGTCTCTTCTAGTGCAGAGAGTGCAATTGCTAGTGATGCGGCCCCCCTTGATCCACTTTGGTGCTCGGAAAGTAAGCGGCGGGTATGAGGAAGGGCGGCATGTTAAAGACCGCCTCAGGCAGCAAAAAAAAACAGAAATGTCTCTGTTTCCAGCCTACTCCTTTGTTACATTTTAGTTTTCCTTTAAGTAGGATGTCTACCCATGTTGTAAAATTCTTGTCATGGAGGTACCCATCTGTAATAAACCTCTATAAAACAGAAATGTTAAATTAAAGATTTTTTTTGTATTAATGTTAATTTAACTGGATATTTATATTGGGGAAAATAAATATACACTCAACATATGATAGATACCCTTTCAGCCAACATAGAAATTACAATGTGCTACCCACCATTTAGTAGGAAAATGCTTGTTTTTCAGACTCAATTTAATTAAAAAGAGGAGACAATTTTCAGCTAGTTTAAACAATTAGCAACATTACTTTACACTAATTCCTCTATTACTTTTTGATTGAAAGTTGTTCTGCTTCTTTCTTTTCTGCCGTTTGTTTGATCACTTAAATTTGTCAGATTATTTTCCTGGGTCCCCTTGTAGTGACAAGTCTAGTGATTTAAATTGTGTTGACTTTATATGTATTGGAGTAGGTTCCGGATAAATCACAGCGAGCACTCAACTTTTATAAAATATCATTTCTATGCTTTTTTTATATTGGGGAAATGACACAATTTAGGAATATTCCATTTTTTGTTAATCCTGTGGGTGTCCTTAAAGGCAGAATCTAACATATGATCAAATAACACAAAACCAAAGCCCATCTGTGCCATATTTACTTTTGTAGAAGCTATTGGAAGGAGAAAGAACAAGATAAGCACTTGAGATTAGAAGAAACATATGTCACACTGGTAAACTCAAGAAATCTGGAATATGACTTCAAAATATGACACTTCTGTTTAAAAGCAAGCAATATAATGTATTCAGTATCTGTTTCCTTCAGAACAAAATGTCATATAATTAGAAGCTTGATCAAATCACATGGAATATGTTAACCAAAACAACACAAATAAAATGTTAATATTTATTATTTAGAAAAATATAGGGTTCTCTTAATTCAATTGCTTTATCACTTCCAACTGAAACAATTTATTATGTGGAGTTTTGCTTGGACAATATTTTATGCATTTTATATATGAAAATACCATAAACATAACTTAAAGAGCCCCAACCTTTTTTTAGCCACATTCAGATGTAAAACGTATTGGAGAGCAACACAGGCATAAAAAAAAAGTTCTAGAAAGTCCCCAGTTAAGTGCTGTGATGTATGTTTAGTATTTCCATGTGAACTGCTAGCCTGTAGGAGGCACTGTTTGTAGAACCTGAATTAGACCTCTAAACCAGTTACAGATATGGGATCTGTTATCCAGAAACTAGTTATCCAGAAAGCTCTGATTTACAGGAAGGCCATCTCCCAAGGGCTCCCTTGCGGTCTTCTTCCTGCTTTGACTGGCGTTTTTGGCGCATGTGCAGTAGGAGCATTTACCGGTACGGATCTACTGCGCATGCGCCGAATGTCACGACTTTTTGCGCAGGCGCAGTAGATCCGTACCGGATAAATGCTCCTACTGGGCATGCGCCAAAAACGCCGTTCAAAGCAGGAAGAAGACCGCTTGGGAGAAGATGGCGTCTGTGAACTCCATGGACAGGACCTGCGCAGAGGGGTGAGTAACAAGTTAGGGGCATTTGCCTGGGGGGACAGGTAGGCCAGGGGGGAGGAGGGAGGGGAGGCAACACAGGGGCGGGGGAGGGTTTTTGCGCCCTGGGAATTTCCGTCTCCTTTAAGCAAAGTGGCCTAGCAAACACAGACAAAGGTTTTTTTAATACCCTGTAGTGAATACCATTAGCTCTTAGACCTTTGTTTACAGTCAAACAGTAAGGGGCAGATTTATCAAGGGTCGAATTTCGAGGGTTAATAAACCCTCAAATTCGACCCTCAAAGTAAAATCCTTTGAATTCAAATATCGGGAAGGTCCCCATAGGCTAACATTGGACTTCGGTAGGTTTAAAGTGGCGAAGTCGAAGTTTTTTTTAAAGAGACAGTACTTCAATTATCGAATGGTTGAATAGTCGAACGGTTTTTACTTCGATTCGATCAAATTCGATGGTCGAAGTACCCAAAAAATTACTTCGAAATTCAAATATTTTTTTATTCGAATTAATCACTCGAGCTTAGTAAATCAGCCCCTAATTGTTCTTAATGATGTCCTGTATGCTTCTGCACATAATGTACAATATCTTCACACCAACCATGTCTCCTTTCTATTTCTATTTTCATTATTTAGCTACAAATGATTGAATACACTTTCACAATTTTGAGTGTCAGGTCCTGGGCCTATCACTCCACCACCTCCCTTTTTCTCTTCTCATTCATTCTCTCTAATCTGATGCTAGTCATCCCTTCTTATCATTAGTTTTAGCCTTCCTATTATTTACACTGATCAGAGTACAGTGAATTAATAAACCAAATTCAGGGGATGGATCCTTTCCTTCAAATTATTGCCAGCTTTAGCTTTATGGACAACATTATGGACACAAGCTATACATAAGCAGGCAATAACAAGAATTACATTTCATAACCAGAATTACATTTCATAAACTCTGCTAAATAAAGGCCACAAAACCTTTAAACATTCCTGACATGTGAAATGTTATTCACTATGAGAAGGATTTATATAGGGAGAGGGAATTGCTTGGGAATAATATTTTGATTGTTGATATGTGAGCGGACTCAGTGTTTATAAGGCTAATTGCTGGGACGTGCCTAATTGATGGCATCTGGTGCCCCACCAGTTTCTTCTGCAAAGATAATGAAATGCATTTAGATCTCTAAAGCCAGCAGCAGAGAGAGGGGTAACATGATCTATCCAACTGCTGTATGGCTCTATCCCCTAGATCTCAAAACATCAACCTGTAGGGACAAAAACAGCTATTGATGTTATGATTGCCTATAGCAGATATATTATGGATGTACAAAGTATGCTCAGTGTATGGGACCAGAGGTTTTTCGGATAAAGTGACTTTCCGTGAATTACATCACCATCTAAGTCTATTAAAAACTTAAATCGAAAGATCTTAATAGGATTGCTTAATCACCATCATGATTGCTCCTCTTTATTCAGTAAATGTGGTTATTTCACACTTATATTCAAGTTTCATTGATCTATTATTTGGTCTCTCTCTTGCAAGATAAGATTTTTTCCAATTGTGCAATGTTTGAGGGACTTCTTGCATGCACAGTCTGGTTTCAATAGAATTTGGCCACTTTGCAGAGTGATTTGTCTAAGTTGGAAAACTGGGCAGCAAACTGGACAATGAGGTTCAATGTTGATAAATGCAAGGTTATGCACTTTGGCAAAAATAATATAAATGCAAGTTATACACTAAATGGCAGTGTGTTGGGAGTTTCCTTAAATGAGAAGGATCTAGGGGTCTTTGTAGATAACACGTTGTCTAATTCTGGGCAGTGTCATTCTGTGGCTGTTAAAGCAAATTCATTTCTGTCTTGCATAAAAAAGGGCATTAACTCAAGGGATGAAAACATAATTATGCCTCTTTATAGGTCCCTGGTAAGGCCTCATCTGGAGTATGCAGTTCAGTTTTGGACTCCAGTCCTTAGGAGGGATATAAATGAGCTGGAGAGAGTGCAGAGACTAAGTGCAACTAAATTGGTTAGAAGACTTAAATTATGAGGGTAGACTGTCAAGGTTGGGGTTGTTTTCTCTGGAAAAAAGGCGCTTGCGAGGGGACATGATTACACTTTACAAGTACATTAGAGGACATTATAGACAAATAGCAGGGGACCTTTTTACCCATAAAGAGGATCACTGTACCAGAGGCCACCCCTTTAGACTAGAAGAAAAGAACTTTCATTTGAAGCAACGTAGAGGGTTCTTCACAGTCAGGACAGTGAGGTTGTGGAATGCACTGCCGGGTGATGTTGTGATGCTGATTCAGTTAATGCCTTTAAGAATGGCTTGGATGATTTCTTGGACAAACATAATTTCAAAGGCTTTTGTGATACTAAACTCTATAGTTAGGTGCATATTTATCAAGGGTAAATTTTCGAATTGAAAAAACTTCGAAATTCAAATTCTAAAAGACCAACCGAAATTAAGTCTTTTTTTTTGGTCGAATAGGTCAGTTTTCAATCAAATAGGTCCGTATTCAGCCAAATTTGAATCGTACGAATCGAAGGAATAGCACATTCGAATCAAACTTTTTCTTCCACCAATTGACTCCAAATAGGTTCTAGGAGGTCCCCCAATAGGCTAAAACAGCAATTCAGCAGGTTTTAGATGGGGAATGGTCAAAGTCGAATTTTTAAAGAGACAGTACATGATAAATTTAGATTTTTTTTTTTTAATTTTTTTTTATCAAATTTGAATCAAAATTCGGACTATTCCCTAATCGAAGTACAAAAAAAATAGCTTGAAATTTGAATTTTTTGAATTTGAAATACACCTCGACCTTTGCTATATCTGCCCTTTAGTATAGATATGGGTAGATATAATTTATGTGAAGGTATGGAGCGGTGTGTGTGTATGGATGCTGGGTTTTCAATTGGAGGGGTTGAACTTGATGGACTTTGTCTTTTTTCAACCCGATTTAACTATGTAACTACGTTTGCCATTTTTTTTTTTTACATCCTTCCCAGACTCACAGGCTGCAATCATCTAGGGCAAACCAAACTAAATGTCTAAGGTTTAAATAAGCAAGGTTCTTCTAAGATCCTTTCTAATGATGATCTAATCATTTGCATTTGATCTGGTGCACCTCTTTCTAATTGTAGGTATTTGAGCTACTTGTAAAATTTGCATTTGTGTTTATTGAAGTTACTACAGAATGTAAAACACTGCATGCTATTTGTTATATCTCCTTTATCTATCGGTACCTATATTGTTGAAAAGAAGGTCAAATATATTTTTCACTGTATGCTATTTTTTATCATATTAACACTGGCAAATGCAGGAAGAGCTGCAGCCACAGAAAAAGAGAGGGACACCACTTTGCAACACATTTTGAGAGCCCAAAGAGTTTCACAACTGGATACAAGGAGCAGATACAGTTAAGGGATGTGTAAAAGCCACTTAGCACTTTGCTCTGATTTTGTGAATGAACAAGGGACTAATAACCAAAGTTTTGTTTGCAGAATTTGTTATTCAGTCTACATTTTTTCCCTTTCTGTATGCAGATTCATCGAGATTTAATTATAAGAATCCAGAGAACAAAATTCCAACCCCTATCCCACCTTATCCAAAGGAGCATATAATTGCTGAATTCCCTAAACTTAGGTAAGAAATAGTTTTCTAACTATCTTTGCTTTGTTTTTACTTTCATAGTCTGAATCAGTTTAAAATAGAGCCTCAGCGTATCCAATCAAGATTTCTATGGCTAGAGTATGGCTTGCACCCAGAGAGAAGCCCCATACAAAACAGATATGCATTTTCTGGGATCTTTTCAGGAGAATATCCCTAGAGCAATTTGATCCGACTTATCTGGTGCTCTGGTTGCTCTGCTTCTGCTAAGTACTAACCCAGCTTGTTAAAACTTTATTACCTATTCTCAGCTACCTAATGCTTCTAGAGCACTGTTCACCAATATCTTAGACAGAAAACATATTTTCCCAGTTATATTTTGAGGACCAACCATGACAAGTACATTTTTGTCACACCAACATATATGCTTTAAGTCACACTATATTGACTATATTTCTTGGTCTGTCTCTTTAGATAGGTATGCAAAAATGAATTTCCTTCTGACATTCAATTGATGTTCCTAAGTATACTTTGTGATTTGTAAAATGGCTGTCATGGTATAGTAATTTTCTAAAATTGTTTCAGTGCACACAGATGTGAGTGTCATCGCCTCTCTGTATGATTTCTGTATAAATAAAATTAACTTTAACAACTTCATTTGTAACTCTAGAAGACTGCATGTGTGTGTAATTGCTTATGCATATTCAGTTATAGAAGGGAAGTAGTATTAGACCTTGCAGAAGGCCATGAATAAAAAAGTTTCTCATATTTCTTAATATTTTAATTATTTATGAAAATAGTTTATTACATAAGTATTCTCCTAATAACATTTTAAGTGGTAATATCACTATAGTCAGGGCTTGGACAGTCAGAAACAGAAGACAATCCAGGAATAACACCAGAATGTATAGAAGAAGGAAATAGGATAAAAAAGGGAATTTGTGCCAAAATTTATATATTACAGGTATGGGACCTGTTATCCATGCTCAGGATCTGGAGCTGTCCAGATAATAGATCTTTCCATAATTTGGCCCTTCAAACCTTAAGCTTACTATAAAACCATGCAAACATTAAGAGGCATATTTATTAAGGGTCGAATTTCGAATTAATGTAAGTTTTTTTTAAACTTACATGAATTCGATTTTACTCGAAATTTGATTATTTATTAAAACAATCGAATATGTAAAACTCTGGTGAATTTTTCCGACTTGAATCGAATTCGTCCAGACTCAATTTAAGTTTTTTCTCCGGAAAAAACTTGAATGTCAGGTAGGCTACAAACATCTCCAAATTGGTCAGTAATTCAGCAGGTTTTTTGGGGCGAATAGTCAAATTTGAATTCTTAAATGGCCAGAGTATGATAAATCTCAAAAAACTAATTTGGATGTTTTTAAAAAAATATGATTCGAGCTTTGATAATAACCTAGTTGAATTTGACAGTTTTTTTTATTTGATCCTTAAAGGGATACTGTCATGGGAAAAAAAAAAAATTTCAAATTGAATCAGTTAATAGTACTGCTCCAGCAGAATTTGGCACTGAAATCTATTTCTCAAAAGAGCAAACAGATTTGTTTATATTTAATTTTGAAATCTGACATGGGGCTAGACATTTTGTCAATTTCCCAGCTGCCCCATGTCATGTGACTTGTGCCTGCACTTTAGGAGAGAAATGCTTTCTGGCAGGCTGCTGTTTTTCCTTCTCAATGTAACTGAATGTGTCTCAGTGGGACATGGGTTTTACTATTGAGTGTTGTTCTTAGATCTACCAGGCAGCTGTTATCTTGTGTTAGGGAGCTGTTATCTGGTTACCTTTCCATTGTTCTTTTGTTTGGCTGCTGGGGGGGGGAGGGAGGGGGTTGATATCACTCCAACTTGCAGTACAACAGTAAAGAGTGATTGAAGTTTATCAGAGCACAAGTCACATGACTTGGGGCAGCTGGGTAATTGACAATATGTCCAGCCCCATGTCAGATTTCAAAATTGAATATAAAAAAATCTGTTTACTCTTTTGAGAAATGGATTTCAGTGCAGAATTCTGCTGGAGCAGCACTATTAACTGATTCATTTTGAAGTTTTTTTCCCATGACAGTATCCCTTTAATAAATCTGCCCCAAAATAAAGCCAATAGGCTGGTTTTGCTCCCAATAAGGATTAATTAGATTTTAGTTTGGATCAAGTACAAGGTACTGTTTTATTATTGCAGAGGAAAAGGAAATCATTTTTAAGAATTTGGATTATTTGATTATAATGGAATCTATGGGAAATTGGCTTTCTGTAATTCAGAGCTTTCTGATTAATAGGTTTCCATATGACGGACCCCATACCTGTACTAAAATTGTGTTTTTACAGATAAAACAAATTCCTCTTTTCTCTTATTTGCTCTTTTGTTTTTAATCAGATAGTATTACATTAAGAGGCAGATTTATTAAAGGTCAACTAGTAAATTTGAATTTTCAAAAAAATTTTGGTGTCAAAATTCACACATTAGTATATTAATCCCCCTATTCGAGTGGGAATTAGAATGTGAGAATTAGCACACCTCGACCATGGAAAAAGTCTTTATTTGAATATTCGCCGTACAAGTCAATGGCAGAGGTCTTTTGAGCCATTTGAAGATGTTAAAAGCCTTCCTGACTTTAAAAGATTTTTCGGAGGGAAAACTTGAATTGAATATGAATCAAATACGCATCGAATTTTCAGATCGAATATTAGATGTTTTATTATTTTTAATAACCTCCCATTCGAGTTGTGAGTACTGTATGTTCAAATTTATTAGAGTAAAAAAAAAATTCACATGGATTAGAAATTCAACCTTTGATAAATCTGCCCATAAATCTTCAAATGTTCCTACCTTTCAGTCTTTGAAGTTATGGTAAAAAGCTTGCGCTGCTTTATTAAAACCAACAGAACACATTTCCGAGAATACATTTTCCAGTCCCTCTCCAATACCTTTACTACAATTAACATTTATAGATAACATCACAACATCATTCTCTCTGCCACCTGCCTACTCTCGAGTGCCATTATACATACGGTTTATTAGTGTGCAGGCTTTATGGTGATGCCTCCATAGGTAGGAAATGAGTGTGTGTTGTTATGTCATATCTGTTTTTTTTCTTTTCCATAAATGCAACAACCTCGAACATAATTCAACATTAGGTTTTTTTTCAGTTTTCTGAACTTAAAATCCAAAAAAGGGGTGAGTGGAAATGATTTGCCTTGAGCACTTGCTTTACTGTAACTATGCGGCAACATTCAGTAACCTTACTATCGTATTATGGCTTTTAAGGAAGTGTCATGCAATGTTTACTGTCTATTCGTTGTACTTTCTTGCTTCTAAATGGTTTTATGGCCTCGTTTTATAGGAATGTAGCAGAATCTCAATCGACCGATTCACTGAACATAAAAGCATCAAGAAGCATGGACATAGGTAAGTGCTGAGCATATCCAGGGGCTAAGCAAACTTATGTATAAAGTCTGAAAACTAATTTTGACGATATTTTTTTGTGCCTTTCTTTGTGAAAAATGAAAGTCATGTTTGTTTGTCTGATTTTGCTTCTAAGTGGTTTGTTTTATTCATGTCTTCTTACTGGTTTGATCCTATAGTGCTAAATGCAGTGTGTGGAAAGTCTTCATTGGTTGTTTTGGAAATATAACTAAGGGGCGGTATAACCCATGTGGGATACATAGTAACATACTGTAGTAACATAGCAAGTTACGTTGAAAAAAGACACATGTCCATCAAGTTCAACTTTTTGACTCTGTTTTAACCTGCCTAACTGCTAGTTAATCCAGAGGAAGGAAAACATTGCCTCGGAGGGGGGGGATCCTTCCTGACTCCAAAATGGCAATCGGACTAGTCCCTGGATCAATTTGTACTATGAGCTATCTTCCACAACCCTGTATTCCCTCACTTGCTAAAAAGTCATCCAACCCCTTCTTAAAGCTATCTAATGTATCAGCCTGTACAACTGATTCAGGGAGAGAATTCCACATCTTCACAGCTTTCAAACTTCCAAATATTTAGGCGGAACTTCCTTTCTTCTAATGGGTGACCTCATGTCAGCTAGAAATAGAAAGACCTACTGTTAAATAAAGCATTAGAGAGATTATTATATGATCCCCTTATTTATTTATACATAGTTATCATATCACCCCTTAAGCGCCTCTTCTCCAGCGTGAACATCCCCAATCTGGCCAGTCTTTCCTCATAGCTAAGATTTTCCATACCTTTTACCAGCTTAGTTGCCCTTCTCTGTACCCTCTCTAATACAATATTGTCCTGTTTGAGTGATGGAGACCAAAACTGTACGGCATATTCTAGATGGGGCCTTACCAGTGCTCTATACAGTAGAAGAATGACCCCCTCCTCCCGTGAATCAGTGCCCCTTTTAATACAGCTCAAGATTTTATTTGCCCATGATGCTGCTGACTGACATTTCCTGCTACAGCCAATTTTATTATCTACAAGGACTCCAAGGTCCTTTTCCATTATGGATTTGCCTAGTGCAGTCCCATTAAGGGTGTAAGTGGCTTGTATATTCTTACATCCCAGGTGCATGACTTTACATTTATCAACATTGAATCTCATTTGCCAATTAGATGCCCAGGTTGCCAGTTTGTCAAGATCCTGTTGCAAGGATGCCACATCCTGGATGGAATTAATTGGGCTGGATAGTTTTGTGTAATCTGCAAACACTGATACGATACTTACAATACCCTCCCCTGAGCCATTAATGAACAAGTTAAATAAAAGTGGGCCCAATACTGAGCCCTGAAGGACCCCACTAAGAACCTTACTCCAAGCAGAGAATGTACCATTAACAACCACCCTCTTTGCCCAATCCTGTAGCCAGTTTCCTATCCATGTGCAAACAGCCCAACAGACCTTAGTTTAGAAAGCAGCCATTTGTGGGGCACGGTATCAAATGCTTTGGCAACATCTACTGCTCCCCCACTGTCCAGCATCTTACTTACCTCATCATAAAAATCAATCAAATTTGTCTGACATGACCTGTCCTTCATAAATTATGTTTACAATCAACCGCAACTCCTGTGATTAATCCCATTGGATCTGCTATGCTGATTGATTTTCATTAATAATGGTCTACACATGTGGAGTTGGGATCATGGGAAGAGGCGGGATTATGGCTATAAAGGTGTTTTTTTCACTTGAGACTGTATCCTGATGAAGGGAGGATGTACCCCCCGAAATGTTGATACTTATGGTGTGATAAAACAAAGAAAGGGGAACTTCCCCGACTGCAGAAATATAGTGTGTGTGCGGATCCTTGAACAAAGTCCTTCATAAAGCCATGCTGATTGCTGCTCATAATGCCATTTACTAGGACAAAATTTTTAATGTGATCCCTTAACAAGCCTTCAAATAATTTGCCCACCACAGATGTCAAATTAACTGGCCTATAATTGCCAGACTGAGATTGTAATCCCTTTTAAAATATTGAAATGACATCAGCTTTTCTCCAATCCATAGGTACCATGCCAGATGAAAGCGAATCTGAGAAAATCATAAATAGGGGCCAGTCTAAAACTGAACTAAGCTCTCTTAGAAACCAGTGGTGTATGCCATTTGGCCCAGGCACCTTGTTTACATTAATTTTTATTAAAGCTTTATGAATCATATGCCGAGTCAGCCACTTACTAGATTGAGCTGAGCCAACAGTGCAGATATGAAGTGAGCCAGGGAACTCTGACTCCTCTGTTGTATACACTGAAGAAAAGAACTGATTTAGCACATTTGCCTTTTCTTTATCTGTTAACACTGGTACCATTATTTAAAGGAGCAACAATCTCAACCTGCATCTTTTTTCTATTAAATATACTTTTGGGGTTAGTTTTAGCCTCAGCTGCAATGTGCTTCTCATTTCCTAATGTTGCCTTTCAGATTGCTGTTTAACAACATTTATAATAGTGTTTATATTCATTGAATGCAGCTTCTCTCCCAAAAGATTTGTAGTTTTCTAAGTGCTTTTTTCTTCTTTCTTATTAACTTTTCTTCTTCTATATTAAGCCACATAGGGTGATTCTAAGTGCTTCTAAATTTACTCCTTAAAGGGGAATTCAACCCTCCACAGATTTTGCTAGCAAGCACCAGATGTGAATTGCCATTGAGGGCCCCTGTTGAAACTCTATCTTGGCATAGCACATACCTTAACTGATTCTCTGATATAGCTCTGTGTTTCTTAAGTTTGAATTGCATCTTCGCAGCCACCATTTTGGATTATGCACTTCTGTATTAAAGTTCTTCACTCTTCTGCCTGCACTTCATTATTCTGCATGCTCTTCATAATCAAATCTGTGCATGCGCAAGATTTCTTCCTCAGGTCTCAACATGATTTCACATTGCTGTGGTTACCCAAGACTCATTGTTAAGATATCATGAGACATGGACCCGCAAATGCCAGAGAAATGTGCATAAAAGCTAACCAGGAAGCATGCAAATGCTGGAGATCAAATGCGCATGCGCAAGTTTCATGACAGGTGCTACTGTGCATGTCTCTGTCGGCGATTCAAGCAAGAGGGAGGAGGGAGAGAACGGGTTCCCAGCAGTGTAGGTCTAACCAAAGCAGCTCATGCAGGACTGGGAAAAAGGAAATTGCAAAGGTATTTGAGGGTCAGACAGGGTCACATGCCATTGCCTGTAGCTGCCTTCACAAGACATCAATAGGTGTTTACGGTAGTTCTCCTTTAAGGGAATAAATTGAGAACTGTAATGATTTAATATCATTTTAAATGAATGGTAGCCCCCAAGGCACTAAAATTAGCTTTTCTGAAATCCATGGGTTTTATTAGGTCTCCTTATTTATAAAGGATGCCAGTGACATTGTTAAATGGATTTATTTACACTTGTGACAAATTTTATATAGCTTACTGTTCAGAAACAATGTTAATTTGGGTTTTAATTGTTTTTGTTCTTTTGGTATAATTGGCTGAAACGAGGAAAGTAACTTTGAAAATGTCAATTTACATTGTTTAATTTCTTTATAGCTTTTTAGCTAACTGTACAATGGGGTTGAATCCATTTTGGGCAATTACATTTTCAATGATGTAATAATATAATTTTCCTGGGAGTCTGTATTACAATTTTTTGTTGAAAGCAAAGTAAGACGTTTTGTTTGATTTGGATATAAGATCATTTTTTTTTTCTTTTTTTCGTTCTGCCATTTATTTGCAAAGAACACATGGAACATTTTAGCCACTGCAGTGTATGCTTAATGATAATAAGAGTTATTTGTGCTCAGGTAATTGAAAAGGCACCCATTTCTAGGAGGGGTTGAGAAAGCTGAAGTCTAATTAAGGTCTATGTTCCCTCTGCACAAAGGGGCTGTTATAATAGCAAACCATCTATTTACAAAGTAGCCGCAATATTCACAAATGTTTTCTTTCTCTCAGCTTGTAGTATACAACATAAGGATTTCTGTACTGTGCTAAGTGTACTACAAAGCAATTTCCTTTGTTCTAGGGCCCTATTATGTGTAAGTAGAATTCTTCTGTATGTATCTCTTCTTAGCATGCAGTACGTCAGCCATTATACATATAATTGGCTAGAAATGGTCTTCTTTTATTCTCAAAAACTGGTTTGTGACTGTGCTTGTTAAAAATAGTTTTCATCTAGGCAGGGAATCTTATCATGACACTCTAAGCAAAGCTGAATGCAAAGACCCTTTCAAAAATGCAACGACCCTTTCAAAAATGCAAGTATTTGGTATAAAATACAAGAATACAAAGGTTTACATTTTTAATACCCCTTTTGCATTTTCTGGCTCTTCTGCCTCTGTGTTAGAGGTGTAATTAATTTGTTTCCCCCTAAAAACATAATCATAACTCCAGCCCCTTTGTATGACTATACTGTTAGGCCTTGTGATAACTTGAAATGTGGAGGCTTTAGTTGCTGATCATGACATTGTAACCTACTGTAGTTGATCCAAAATACCTCTTGCCAACATTATATGCAATTAAAAAAATTTTTAGTTTTTTTTTCACCACATTCCACCAGTATAGTTCAACTCCACCTTCCTCAAGCACAAATGCAGTTTCCAGGTTGATTGTTAAAACTTGATCTACTTAAAACCAATCAATCAGACTTTATATTTGCATCAATAATTTTGAATCATCTTAATGGATCAAGCTGAATTGATCAATCTATTAAGATTATTGTTCAATCTGACCCTAAGTCTCCGCTCCAAATATATGACTGTTCATTTGCAAATGTGGGGGCAGGGTGCAAAGTGCCAAAAATCAGACACCAGCCAGAATAGAAGACATAGATGTAGGTAGTGAGCACTAACAGAAATGTCTTCAGTCTGCACATGGGTGGATTTCGGACAGAAAATGCTCTGAAAATGAAATCCACTTTGATCATGTACTGTCAGGCAGACTTATACCTTTCCTGCCATTGCTCACTTCTACTAGCAGGTTTATAGTTTATAGGCATTTTCTCTGACAGCATTTCCCAAATGTGCAAAAATCCTTATACCGCCACTTTTTCTGCAAACACATGTAACATCCACCTATTAATATTTTGGATGGTTATTACATAAAATAATGTTTCTATCATATTTATGACAGTAGAGAATATATATGTTAGGAAAATCCAATAATTGTCTGTAAATTTGGAGGTTCAAATATTTAAAAAGTTCCTCTCAAAACAATACAAACACTGTCTAATCAATGTATTCAATTGAGTGTGCATTTTGGCAGTAAAACTCCAGTATACAGCTAATTGTTTGGCCATAACAACCATTTGTTTTAATGCATGTGAGCTGCCATGTTTTTTGTTTTTTTTTTACATTACAATCTCAGGCAAAGTAATGAAATGTTATTTTACTTTTGAAAACTATGAAGTGTAACTACAAATCCACCATGCATTTAAGATTGTTTCTGGCACACTAAAAGCATTTTATAGATACAATTAGTAATGTGACTCCAAAAATCACCCACCCATCTATGGGTGCTTCTAGAAAGACTTTATCTTCCACTGGTCTGTAGGAGTATTGTAGCCAGAAGCTGCAGGTTATGCTTCATGTGGTTTGTAGCACCCCATACCTACCCCTTTAAACAAATGGTGGTCCTATGCTTTTAAAAAATGGGCATTGGTCTGAGCAGTCTTTCTCTCTTAAAAGCTGCAAAAGCTAATGGCGGTGGAGGACCTAGCCCTCAGACTGAACCCAAATGCCAAGGTCAGGAGGCACTCATCCCAAGAAATGCTACTAGGTTCCAGCCTTTTTTGTACTATGACCGGAGTTAAACAAGTTAGGGACCACCTTACAGGGTTTATCTTGACATGGTATGGAGGCTTATCAATTTTATGATCATTTTGTAATTAAAAAGCCCTGTTTTTGTAAACACATGCACTTGCATATATACTGAATTACGTATGAGACCGGGGAGCAGGGAATGTGCATTGATTAATTGGCCAAATCAGTAGCACTTCCATTGTATTTAAACACATTTTAACCCACAACCCCCCCTTTTTTGTATTTTGTACTGTAGAAGGAAAGTTCCAGACAGTATCCTAAACAATAAATACAGTACATGGAAAAGCTTTTAGCAGGTGGAACAAAGTAATCCCAAATCTGAGAGATTTAATTTAACATTCCCAATGATGCAAAAAGTTATAGTAGTCTTAAAATAAAAGGGAAGTTAAAATAAACCATAAATACATCTGAATGGACACAAATATCCCCACACTACCCAACTAAAAACAGCTCTGCTTGTGAATTTATACAGGAGGATTCATGATTTGGTAAATTAATTTGATGTATAAGATCTGTGTGTGTATCATGAATATATTGCCTATAATATTCTTCCTGCTCTGAGGTGTCAATGCTCCTAGGGGATTTGTATCATTAGAATCAGCTATTCGTGCAACATATGCATTTATATCATTAGTGTGCAGGCATGGGCATGTGTATGAGTGGATATATGGTAATGAGTGTAAAATTATCATGGAAAGGCAAAATAGATTTCATTAATTAATGCCTGTAAATATTTTGCTGCTCAGTCCAGTGTTGCTTTGCTGGCCTTATGCTGTTAACTCTTCTCATCCAATTGCATTTAAACACTTTAAGTCCTTGAGGGGCCATGTACATATTGCTGTGTAATTCTTGCCAATCACCTCCAGCAATGAACTGAGGAAGTTGTGATCCATCTTGCTGTTGCCTCAATGTCTGATGATTCAGTACCAGCTGAGCTCTCTGCAGGGGCCACAGCTTTCATTTTCAATCTGCTACTGGGTGTCCAGAGAGCAGCGGAAAGAACCCAAAGTCTCCTATTGCGAAGAAATTGCCGTAGTATATGCATATTCTCTCACCAGCTGGAAGTGCTTAATAGAATTTGTTACATATACAGTATACAAACGCATAGTCCATTCCCTTTCAAATTTTCTCTGTATTATTATTTACACTTATTTAAAAAGCACCAATATTTCACTGGACATAAACAGGGAATGTACATAGCATATAAAATAACATAGCATACAAAAATAAAACCAATACAAGGAGGCCCTGCTCAGAAGAGCTTAGAATCTGAAAGTAAAACACTCTAGCAGTGAAATATTCAAATCTAAAACAAATATAATTTACTCTATAGCCCCAATTTTATGTACCCAGATTTTGGGAAACTTAGGATCTGGGTTCTATTGTACTTTTTAACTAAACATCATGGTGCCATTTTGACTAATAATTTATTTAAGTTTTAATAATAAAATCCTGCTCTGTAAGTTGAATCTCAGTTTTAAAGAATTTTGTTTTGCACTGCAATTAGAATGCTCAATAATAATATGACAAGACATGTGAGAAATGAAATCAAATTGCTTAATAAAGATTTATTGAGCAAGCAGGTTAGTTCACAAGTTACAAAACAAAGTGACATTTTTTGATAATGCCCCACCGTGATTCTGTAATCCATCTTAACCTCATCTGGTTTGATTGCATATCATTCATGAAATTACTTTTCTTTTTTACATTAGTGAGTATATTTATATATATTTATTATATTTTGTATTACCCTGTAAGCTCGGTTGGTTAAATAGATTACCATTTTTTTTCTACTTTGCAAGACCTGTGAGTGTAGCTTTATATGATGTTATAGTTTTTTTATTCTGGCACACAGACAATTAGTTTATACAGAGTGCAAACTACATGCTAGTATAAAAATGTTTATTGATATTTTAATAGAAACATGCATCCCTAAAAAGTAATGAAACTGTGAATGGTCAAATTCCGTGAAATGAAGGGAATGCTAATTACTTTTTTTTTTATCCTAGTGTGATTTTAAAGGAATAGGTTTTGTGGGTCCCCTCTATAATTTCTAGTAGACAGCAATGTTTTGGTATTTTTAATTCAATATCACTTCATCAGTTATATCATTATCATATGTATTATTTGTATGGAGCTCCTGCAAAAAACACATTTGCTTTTTGTATTGTGTTGCAATCACTAGTTAAAAAGCAAAAAAAGGCATTTTGCCCATGAGCCCCATATATTTATATGCATGGGGTCATCAGCCAAGCATTTCTATTGACTATTTTTTTTTTTAGCTTGTACTATATCTGCCTATTACTTTGATTTGCCTGAAGAAATTGCTGCCCAAAGAGAGATTCTCTTTGAAATATGAACATTTATTTTTCCTAAAATTGAGCCATAACTGGTAATTTCACTATGGTCTGTAAATAATTTTTCCCTATGTCAGTTTAACCGCAATGAGTAAATAAACTGAGCCTCGGAGTGATCTGTTTACTTGTTCAGCACTGCTGAATGCTGATTTTGTGTTAGAGGAATGACCATTTAGTAGAAAACTGACATCATTTCAAAATGAGATAATGCTTTTTTAGGCCATTCCCTTGACAGGAAACACCAGCCTATGTCCATAACACTACCAACAATAATGAAAATCTGAAATACTACGTCTATTTATTGTAAAAATCCAAGGAAACCTGAAAATAAATCACAGGGTATATCAAAGACAAAATCATGGTAGGTTTACTAACTTAGCCTCACTTTTTAATTCCCCTTTATTTGTTTCCCAGCCAAGAATTCCCTTCATTTTTTTAGAACTGTATCCCACCTATCTTTGGTATGGATCTGTGGTAGCTGTCATTGCCAAAGGCACCTGTACAGGCATGTGCAAAGTCAAGTTAGGCATCAATGATAGTGCATGGGTCCCATAGGGGCCTTCACATCATTGCTGACATATTACAAAAAGGCAAAATATGGAGGGCTTAAATTTATCTGTGAATTTAGGCTGTGGTCAAAGTATATTTTAAAAAATGTTTATAGTTGGCTATGTATGTGTTTCTTCATATAGTGCTTTTTGCATGCCCAGAGCTGTACATTTTACATCACATTCAAAGTACAGTTAGGTTCAATATTTATTGCCTTGTACAACTCACAATCTAAGTGGGTGGGTAGAAATAATTAAGTTCAGGCAAAGGTAGCAGATGTGGGTGTTGGTAAAAGGTGGAGGCTTTGAGAAGAATTATCCTTTACTTTATAGGGAGTCACAATAATGCTTTCAATAGCAGGAAAAAAGGTGAGAGCTGGGGGATTCCCCCAGTAAGCACTTGCTGCTTGAGAACAACTAGAAAAAAAAACATGTGACATAATAAAGGATGGTAGTGAAGTTATTAGTGAAAGGAAAGGTGTAAGGTACAAGAAGAGGGCTAAGTAAGTAACCTTGAAATACCATCACGCTGGTAGAGAGCTATGCTTTCATATTTGCATCTGTTTTGTTCAGTGGACTTGGAATACGAAACCAGACACATTGTACATTCTAGGCTATCAAGATAGCTTACAGTTACATCTGCCTTTTTACTGAACAGATCCATGTCTCAAATGTTATCCATGCTGCTGGGATGTAAGCAGTAATGTATACTGTAAGTTCAGTGGTCTATGTGATGCTGCAGGTGCTTCATCATTAGTGATGGGCGAATTTGCGTGAAAAATTCGCGAAACGGCGCCGGCGTCTCGTTTTTGACGCCGGCGTCCGTTTTTTCGGAAAAAAAATTTTGCCGCGAATTTTCGCTGGCGGCGAAACGCGCAAATTCGCCGCGAATTCGCCTGGCGAATAAATTCGCCCATCACTATTCCTCATCAAGGAGTACTTAGTAAGCTCTGCACAGAGTTAGTGAAAGACTCCACGTCACTCCCGATGTGAAAAAAGCATCCATATTTATAGCAGAAGGATCTTGAATCCTCTGCATGGCAATACAAGACGGGAGCAAGCTTCAAAAAAATTAAACACTAAAGGAGAAGACTACATCACCATTTCTGCTGCTGCTATAGAGGACTGCAAGTTGGAAAGCCCACAATAGTTCTAAACATATCTTATAGTTATAAGTTGGACTTGAATGTGCCTATTTTGAAACATAAACTAGTTTTACTGCTGAGAGTAGCATGAATTCACCTTTCTTAGCATTTGGATCCCACTTCATGGTCAGAGTGGTCTCACTTCCTCCATCCTTTCAGTCAAACTTTACAAACAAAGAAGCGATAGTTGCAAAAAAGATATGTTACCTTTAAGTCAAGAGACTACATTAGTAGTATATTTTTTATTGTTACTGAAGGCTGACAAAAATCCTGCAGATCATTACCCTTGCCAACAGTAAGAAGTACTGTGATTGTACCCTTAAAATGTGTACTGTTGTCTGAACATCTTAGTAAACTATTGCCTATCCTGGCAAATTGCTTAGGTCCTGGACTGTTTTGTTTATCTTGGTAATAGCAACATAATTAGTTGAGGGAAATAATGGAAAAGAACAGTAATTACCTGATAAAGCAATTGAACCTGACATGTTTTGATACAAGACACAATTAAAGGCAAGATTACATTGATAAAGGTGTTAAAAAAACACAAAAACAAATTTGGACTTTGCCTAATAACTTGTTTCATTGTTTACAGATTTGCTTTTATCTGTTATACTGAACTTTCATGTTTGCTTCAAGTCAATTCAGAAATACTTCGCCAGAAGTTAGGTTAGGCTTGAGAATAAAGATGATAACATTCAACAATATAAGGAATAGAAATGTGAACCTTATAAAATGAATCCAAAATGTTGATAAAACACATAGCCAGATGGTTAACTCACGTGTGACAACCTGTTCCCCAAGGATAGTGTCAAATGCATAGAGATATAATTCATTGCTGCCCCGAGAAAAATCTGTTTGTTGATGCTCCTCCATTTAAAAACTAAAACATGTAACATAGTAACATACATAGTAACATAGTAAGTAAGGTTGAAAAAAGACACATGTCCATCGAGTTCAACCTTTTTTTTTTTTTTTTTTTATTAACTACCTATCTGCCAGTTGATCCAGAGGAAGGCAAAAAAACCCATCTGAAGCCTCTCCAATTTGCCTTAGAGGGGGAAAAATTCCTTCCTGACTCCAAAATGTCAATCGGACTAGACCCTGGATCAACTTGGACTATGAGCTATTTCCCATAACCCTGTATTCCCTTACTTGCTAAAAAGCCATCTATTTCCCATTGAACGCCAGTATGATAATCCCACCTCCACTTTCTCCTTTCCCCCCCAAAAAAATGTCTCTCACAGATACCTGTTATATTACTGTTGTCTCACTTGTCTCCTGCTTTCCTAATCAACTAGTTGGTACTTAGATCAAGCCATGTTTCACCTGGTCTAATTTCTGTATCAAAGGTAGAGACTGAGCTTAAATCCCTGATTAAATATCTTTTGCGGTATCAGGTGCTAAACTGAAGGATCCACGCCTGCTTCCAGGGTCAGACAATCCAATTAAGACAGATATCAGCAGCACACTGCCAATTTGAAGAAAATGTGAAGTTTATTGCATCATTCAAAAAGGGCTTGAATGACTTGGGAGCAGTGGTCTTTGTACACAACATGAATTATGCAAACTGCATGTTCGCCTCATGTGGATCCAAAATAATTACTCCTTATTACTACTTCGGGACTAAAACTGTAAACTATATTCTGATAATACACAAAAGCCATGAATATACTACTGTATCCTTATAAACAGCTCTAAGTGATGTCATCAGTTATAAATGGAGCTTAGCGGTGTCATTTTTGTCACATGACTCACTAAAACTTGTGTATTATAATAAAATACAGTACCCCTTGTTGGAAAATATGAGGATATTAGAAGTAACTTAAGAATTCCATGACCTGTATAAAAGCTTTTGGCCTTGTGCTTTTATTTGGTCATGGAACTCCTTGGCGACTTATAATATCCTTATATTTTACAGTAAGGGGTACTTTATTCACTATATAAGAATTGTACTCCAACGTCATTATAAATGTGCCATTTCTAATGTATATGTTTTAACTGTAGATTTTAAGGAATAATGTATCCCCTGCTAAAATTTATAAAGATATTAAAAGTCACCCTAGAGTTACTTGACCTATGTAATGTGTAAATTAAAACCTCCCATACTTTACCAACTTAAAAAAATACATATAAGATTATCACAATGCAAATACTGGGTTTATTTTGGATTTTAAGAAGTGAGGAAAGATTGGTATTTCACCAATTTTTACATAATATTTCAAAGTTAAGTTTACCTATGTTCTATAACTGGCTTTTTGGACAAAAGAGAGGTATATCAAGGTTACAGTCTCTAACAGAACACAATATAAAGCCTGTTCACCGCAACCTCTCTCATTGAAATTTGATATACTTACATTTCAGACTCCTTCCTCAATAGTGAATTGCTTTTTTTTTAGCTCTCAGTCTAGTTGATGTATATTTCTATTAAGACTGACAGGTATATGGTAACCTTAACCTATGTTACTGGTTAGTAGAAATAGTTTATGCAATTATATCATCATGTTATTATTGTGAAAAGAAACATGTGCTTAAATGGTCTGGCTTTTTATTAGTAGGTGATTGAAATAACAAAATATGGACGGAAAAAATCAGCTTGTGATGGGTATCAGTTATTTTAGCCAAATGTTGTTTCTACAAACCAATGACAGAGCCTGATTTTACTGAAAGGATTAAGTTGTCCATTTTATTTTTCATTGACCAGACGGTCTTGTGGTGGATTCCATATTCATGGAGACATACTGTATAAATGTGGCTTTGGTACCTCTGGTACCTCTGAGTATTTACACTTACTCATTTTTAGGTCCTTTGGGAATTTGTCTGTAGTGCATATGTTAGTAATAATAAACCAACCGTGCTATGCCTTGAAATAGGCTATTCTGTTGGTAATGCATTAAAAATAGATCTAAAAAAGGGAGCTATGTCCACAACTCCTTTAGGGCTGCATGTTGGAGATTGTGGATTTAAACAATAGGGCTTATTTACGTCTGCACAAACACTGGGCAACTTGCACTTTTCCTCGCTGTCTAAAATCACTTTCATTAACAGTATTTGCATTCAAATGTGCCCGACGCTTTTCTGTATAATTGTACTCAGTGCCGCTCAGTTCTGCCTCCCTTCCCTCTGAATCGGGCACTGCTGCTCCTATAGCTGCCACCTGATTGTCATTAACCTGCAGAACACCTGACACCAGCCAGACGCTGGATTTGGTGCAACAGAGTCCAATTTGTGAAAAAGTGCATGTTTAGTTGTCCATTTTAGTTGTCCATTTTGATGAATCAGATGCAGTTGTGCCAGACGCAGCACAATTGCATTAAGTTTGAACACATTAATTGCACCTAAAATGACAGAGGAATTGTGGGGAAAATGGGGGGGGGAACACATGGCAGTTGCACTCAAAATTGCACTTTGCTCACTGCGTTAGGGTAGTATTGTGATTGGAAACTGGCAACATCCCCTTAATTTACAGAACCATGGTTAATTACATTTCCTTGTATATTTCTTTGACTATTGATTTAAAGTATATGCAGAGATGTTTAACTGCATATAAAGCTATATTTATGGCCTCTGTGTATGTATTCATAGAGGGTAGAAGCCATGCTGGTTGGTGTACTGAACTAAAATTCAATTTTATCTTTAGGCACCGGTGGCCAAATTATTATGACAAATGAGAGTATGATTGATTTGGATTATTCAAGCAGTAACTTCAGCAGTGCCCTTATTTTACTTAGCATGAAGCACTTTAAAAGCATTTATTGTTCTCAAAATCCATAGTTTTTCTTTAAAACATCCCTTTAATCAATACGGGCAGTTGCCCTCGCCGTTGTACAGAGGTAGGGACCCGGCATCCAGCTGTGCTGCTAACACTGGGACCTGTGTATTATAATCTGAGGAGTCATTTACAGAGGTATTCAAACAATTCCTTTAGAAACCCAACTTTGAAAGAATTTCTTTTATTCAGCGCTGACCATTGTCCCCAGTATTGATTGAAATGATTGCCCTTTTTCATCTGACTTGATTTTTGTATTCTCCTTTTTTATGAATTGGCTTCAATTTATCACTGTGCATATTATGTGTAGTTATCACTGTCTCTTTTTTTTCTGTAAATTCTTTCTAATCTGTTCTTGTGTATTGTGTCTGTACCACAGTCGATCATTATTATCTCAGAAATCCTGGGCCCCATGCAACAAATTGTGCACTTATTATTAAAGCGCCGGCTGTTCAAATAGGATAGGGAGAAAGACAAAAACAACGCTATGCATCACATTTCTTTTTCACATTTTTTTCTCTTTTGCCTTTTCTTATACATTGAAGCTAGGATAAGCTAAATAGACCAGGGTATTTGTGAGAGCATATAACTACAGTATGTGCCGCTAAGCAGTTTAAGTAATGGTGATCTAAATTGCACTAAGTTCAATTGAGAGCAAATGGAAACACCAACACTTTACATCCAAAAGATGCCCAGCACATGATTGTGCTTATATATGGGTGATTATTGCAGCACAAGTTACTGTTGATGGGAAACATACTAAGTATGGTGCTGCTGTACCTTGCGGGAAATCTCCTCTTTTAGGGCTAGTCCACACGGGGAGATAGCCCTGCGTTTGCGGTCGCGGCGACAAAGCGCCGCGCCAGTCGCCGCGACCGGCGCAGGCGACAGTTTTGTATGGGCGCCTATGTAAAAACGCCTGTGCTAACCACACGAGGCGATGCGCTTTTCAACAGTCGCCTGAAAAAGCCTGGCGAGGCATTTTCAGGCGACTGTTGAAAAGCGCATCGCCTCGTGTGGTTAGCACAGGCGTTTTTACATAGGCGCCCATACAAAACTGTCGCCTGCGCCGGTCGCGGCGACTGGCGCGGCGCTTTGTCGCCGCGACCGCAAACGCAAGGCTATCTCCCCGTGTGGAATAGCCCTTATAGTCGACGAATCAACAAAAGATCTCGCTGTATTGAGGCAAGCAGCAATAGCTGCAGGTACCATCTCCTACATTTTTGTGTGATTACACAATTCAAATGTTTTATTTGCGGTGATTGCTGTTCTTCTCAGTGAAGGGGTACTTTCAGGTACTGTGTTGTCCGCAGTGGTGATTTCCCAGAGTAGTTGTTGGGTTCAGTAGTATAGAGACCTGTTATCCCGAATGTTTGGGACCTACGGGTTTCTGGATAATGGATATTTCGGACACCTGTATCTTCATATCTTAGGTCCACTAGAAAATCATGTCAATATTAAATAAACCCAATAGGCTGGTTTTGCTTCCAATAGGGATCAATTAGATCTTAGTTTGGATCAAGTACAAGGTACTGTTTTATTATTACAGAGAAAAAGAAAATCATTTTTAACAATTTGGATTATTTGGATAAAATGCAGTCTATGGGAGATGGCCTTTCTGTAATTTGGAGCTTTCTGGATGACAGGTTTCCAGATAATGGATCCCGTATCTGTTAAATGATTGAATAGTGAATTAATACAGGTATGGGATCTTTTATCCAGAAATCTGATATCCAGAAAGCCCTCCACGCCCTACCTTGCATGTTATGCAAATATTGTGCTCTGGCTTTTGGCTTTTAGCATTACTGTATTTACAAGTGTGGACTGCGGGTTTGGTTGCCACCTTTTCTGAAAAAAAAAAAAAAATACCAGCCTTCCTATATTTTTTTGGACTTTCCCTATAAATCACTTAGGCATCAAGCAACATTTTTACTGGCCAGGCCGGTAAAATGCCGGCCAGTTGGCAACCCTAACTGCGGGAAGCAGAGCACAATATTTGAAGGTGCTGGGCTGCGAGCTCCTTAGCACTTTGCTCCTATTGGCACTCCCCAACTTGTGTCTAAATGGCACGCAAGTTAGGAGGTGAGTTACAGGACTGAATGGGGATGCCTTCTTGCTTCCCACAGCCCTCACTCATGAATGCAGCCTTGCACCAGTTGCACCCTACCTTGGGAATTTTTTTTTTTTTTTTTTTACAAAAGACACCAGTTAATAGTGCTGCAGCAATCAGTTCAAAACAGAACAGATTTTTTTCTATTTCATTTTGAAATCTGATATGGGGTTAGACATATACAGTATTGTCCATTTTCCAGGTGCCCCTAGGTGCTTAAAAGAACAGTAACACCAACAAATGAAAGCGTATTAAAGGAAAGACAATATAATGAACCGTTGCCCTGCACTGGAAAAACTGGTGTGTTTACTTCAGAAAAATAACTATAGTTTATACACACAAGCTGCTGTGTGGCCTTGGGGGTAGCCATTCAAGCACAGGACACATACTAGATAAAAGTTCTGAAAAATCCCATTGTATGCTACATGCTTATCTGTTATCTTCTGTGTATCCTTTGCCTTTTCTCATTTTTTAGCTTTGAATGGCTGCCCCCATGGCTACACAGCAGCTTGTTTATATAAATTATAGTAGAGTTTCTGAAACAAACACACAAGTTTTAACAGTGCAGTACAACAGTACATTATGTTTTCTGTACATTAGGACACTTTCATTTTCTGGTTTTAGTGGTCCTTTAAAACATTTCTTACTGCTTCACTGCAAATTGAAGTGATATAACCCACTCCCCCAGCAGCCTAACAATAGAACAATAGGAAGGTAACCAGGTAACAGCTTCCTGACACAAGACAGCAGCTCATTGGTACATATAAGAATTGCACTCAGTAGTTAAAATCCAGGTCCCACTGTGACACCTTCAGTTACATTGAGTAGGAGAAACAACAGCCTGCCTGAAAGCAGTTCCAGCCTAAAGTGCTGGCTCTTTCTGAAAGACCAGGCAAAAGGACCTGAGGTGGCTGCCTACACACCAATATTACAACTAAAGAAAAATACACTTGCTGGTTCAGGAATAAAATGTTATTATATGTGGTAGAGTGAATAATTTGCATTATAAACAATGTAATTTAGAAATAAAAACTACACCATAAAAATAAGGATCCATAAATTGCTGGCCTGTATCAAGTTGTTGTCCTCAGTATATAATCATAGGAGATGGAAGATTCTATTATTGTGTACTTAATATACATTTTAAAAAATGACGCCCATAAGTACTAAATAAGTTAATAACCAAACAGATTTTAACCAGGGCATATTTGCCCAGCATTTGTATGTTCCCCCATGTTTTCCTGGTTTTAATCTGTGTGCTCTGGTTTCTTCCCTCCAAAAATATGCTTATAGGTTAATTGGCTTCTGATGAATGTGACCCTAGCATGTCTGAGCATTTTTGTGACTGCAGTTGAGAAATGAAATGATATCCATTGTGACAGGAACTGATAAAAATACTAGATTATCTTCTGTACATATTATATTTGTACATACAGTAGATCTGTTGCCATTCGGTGAAATAAACAAAATGAACTGTATATAGTGTTCTTTAAAAGCCATGTTGTCATTCTGCTCACAAAACCTTATGCTCAAAAAGAAAACTAGTTGGCATGGGATGTGGTGGGACCATTTGCTGAGTAACACAATGGGGTCCGTTTACTAAAGTGCAGTAAATCTGACTTTAAGGGGTCCGTTTACTAAAGTGCAGAAAATATAGACAAATTTGTCGCCAAATATGTTTTCGTCAGTTTACTAACCTGCGGTAAATATAAATTTGCATATTTTCTTGCGCAAAATTAAGTTTTCGACAGTTATCGCATTCCCTGAAAATAACGCTACATACATATTAAAGCCTGGTTTACTAAACAGCGAAATATGCAAAAGACAAAATTTATGCAAAACTATTCGCAAAATATTACCACCACCTCTTATCTCAGCGATAACAAGAGGAAACTTAAAGTCAGATTTACCGCACTTTAGTAAACGGACCCCTATGTTTCCGCATGTTATCGCTGAGAATATTTTTCCACCAGAATATTCGCAGCGACTAAATTTACTAAACAGCGATGCACTCAGAAGTCATTGCGGTAACTATGTTAACGAACCAGCTTACGTTATTGGTAATTTTAGCAAATAAATTTTCTGGCGACAAATTACATTTTTGCGAATATTTATGCTATAAAATAGTCTTGTTTTATGGTGGTTATTATGGCAATTTTTACTGTGACATTAATGACCAGAAATGCATCTTCAAAACTTATAAACTTTATTGACTGATGATTATACCATCCAACAACATTAATAGACTAACACCAATCAAACATGTCTGCATCATATAAACCCTTCTGCCAATAGAATTATATGAACAAGAAATCATACCAGTCAATCTCTTTGCTTCATAGAAATGTACAGTTTAATGTAGCCAACAATGAAACCAAAAAAGCGTAGAGGCTGACGAATCCTTGACTATGATGCCGCTGCCAATAATACACCTCTGAGCTGAAACTGCTGCTGTTGCACCAGATAGAAGCAGAAGCCAAAACATCCTGTCAGCAATAGCTACAGATCTCTCTCCTGTCAGCAAAGAATGATGGGTAAAAAAAACTATTATGGGATATTTCCTGCCCCTTGAGAATTTTCTGGCGAAAAAATACTTTTACGCCACTACATAGGTGACGGTAAAATATTGTGAATACTCTAGTGTAAATTTTGTCTTTTGCACATTTCGCTGTTTAGTAAACCAGGCGTTAATGTGTACGTAGCGTTATTTTCAGCGAATGCGATAACTGGCGAAAACATATTTTTGCGCAAGAAAATTTGCAAATTTATATTTACCGCAGGTTAGTAAACTGACGAAAACATATTTGGCGACAAATTTGTCTGAATTTTGTGCGAATATTTTTACCGCGCTTTAGTAAACGGACCCCAGAGACTTCCTTTTAACTTTAGCTTGGGATTTCCTTATTCCAGCTGTGAGATCAGAGTCCAAGAGCTGATATTCGGCAATATAAAATGAAAAGATCACTTTATTATTCGTGGCCCAGCTCCATTAGACTTTTATGTAAAAACCAGTCCATATTGTATTCAGAATTAAATGTCCAAAAACGAATGTTTTGGGGAATGCTCAATTTTCCAGCTTCCCTGCAGACATAATGGAGCCAGGATAGCAGCTGTCCTGTCATATGGAATGGCTTGCATTGCTGTGAAATTGTTAGGTGTTTCCTGTCACACGTTAATACTTCCTTTGTTTACAACACTAACTTACAGGAAACAGGCAAACCTCATCAGTTTTCATTTACTGTTGCTTTATAGTCAAAAGTAGAATTTGTGCTCCTCTTATGGGGTTTTAACCTCACATTTAGCTGTTATTCTGTGATCTCTGTGAAACTGCCAAATGGAAGCACAAAGCCAACAAATTAGTCACAATAGGCTCTTTCATTCCAATTAATAGCAAGTTACCTTAAATATTGAAAGTCAGTTGTTTACATCATGTGATTGATCAGGTGATGTGGTGGATAAAATGCTTCTGTGGTTCCAATCCTCTCTACCATTACACCCAATTTATACAGGTATGGGACCTTATCTAGAATGCTCAGGACCTGGGGCTTTCCGGATAATGGATCTTTTCTGTAATTTGGATCTTCATACCTTAAGCCTATTAGAAAATTATGTAAACATTAAACAAAAACCAATAGGTTGGTTCTGCTTCCAATAAGAATTAATTATATTTTAGTTTGGATCAAGTACAAGGAACTTTTTTATTATTACAAAGAAAAAAATTATTTTAAAAAATTGGATAATTTGGATAAAATGGAGTCTATGGGAGACGTTCCATAATTCAAAGCTTTTTGATAATGGGTTTTCCATACCTGTACTTCATATTTCTGCAGTTCAATGAGACATTTTGTTGTTTTGTTTTAAATTCTGGAAAACTGCTTTGGCAAAAAAAATGCTAAAACTAAGGTTAAAATTACACATGGCACTACAGTGTAATGATGTTTTTATTTTGTGTTCAGCAAGACATTACAACTCATCACTTATGTTTACAGTGGAAGTGTTACAGTAATAACGAAATGATCATATTTCTGATCTAAAAGCATCTCCTAAAATGTGTGTTTTTTATTAAAAAAAAAATTCTCTCTCCAAGTCTCCATCTGTAAATGAATTAAAGTGAATGTGTTTCTGTTTATGGCCTGCTCCATAGTGTGCCAGGAGTGGGGAACTTCTCTAACTGCTAAGTGCTTCTCCTATCTGGCCAAACTCACTGCCGATTGGAAATCCCAACCATATCTGTCAATCTAATAGTGGTATCACTATTGTGGTTCCATCTACATCTTAGAAATCCAATGATATCTTTAGTTTCAGAGTGTCATTAGTAGTTTCCAATGATATCTTTAGTTTCAGAGTGTCATTAGTAGTTTCCTTTGTATAGATGTAGTTTCCTTTGTATTAGATGTATCCTTTGTATATCTGGAGAACAAACTTTAACAGATATAAACAGATAGACCTATACCAGACCCACGATTTAAAGTCCCTCTATCTGTATTTTACCTGCTCAGATACAAAATTCATTCAACCCATTATTTCTAACACCCCCTCATCCTGCCCATACACAACTGGGGAGCCTGTCAGTTATAAGGACAGGTGGATTTCAATGGCAAAACAAACACACAAAAAATAGCTGAGGGCAACATAGACATTTCAGAGAAGTCTATGGCCAGATGTGATTAGAACTGGACACAGTGCAGGGGTTGGTTTCAGGAAAACTTTTACAGAATCACTCGAAGTCTCTTCATACACTATGCAATTGGCAACCAATTTTATTTTAGAACATTAAATATATTGGCCTGCCAGTTTGTTTATTTGCTACATTAGATGCCTCATCCGCTCTGCTAATTTCAGGAAACAGAACATATAGAATTTCTTATATGGAACCTCGATATCCAGAAAGCTCCAAATTATGGAAAAACCATCTCCCAGAATGCATATTTTCAGCAAGCAATATACATTTTTTTTTAAATTATTTCTATCTAATAATAAAACAATAGCTTGTACTCAATAGTAATGGCTGCATAAATCAATTTAATCTGCAACTTTTGGGTTTATTTAATGTTTAAAATGTTATTTTAGTGGCCTTAAGCAGTGTCGGACTGGCCCACCAGAAAATCTCCCGGTGGGCCCAGGTGTCAGTGGGCGCTCATGCTGCAAAACATTTGGCCTATTTCATGGCCATTCCCTATTTCTATGAGAGCAAAGCGGCTAAATGAATGGAATAATAGATTATAGTATGTAAAGACAAGAGACTAGGAGAATAGAGGTTGGGTGAGGAGAGGAAGAATGATAGTACGGAGAGTGGGCCCCTGGTCTAATTTTTTTTGGTGGGCCCCTGGCCTAAGATTTTTGGGTGGGCCCCTAGTGTCCCAGTCCGACACTGGCCTTAAGGTTTGCTAACCCAAATAATTGAAACAAAAAAAAACTCTCTTATGGGAAATCCCAGGTTCCAAGCGTTCTAGATAGATCCTATACCTGTATATAACTGATTACTTAGTCTAATATTGTCCTATCCAAGTGCTTTGCTTATGTGTAATAGCCATGTGCACACGATTCAGTTTACTTTTGTCACTACATTTGGCAAACTGAAAGGGGTTTGATCTGATTTGTAAGGGATAGACAGTAGCTGATTATTTTTGAACTGACCTTGTTTTCTCTGTGTCATCTGTGCTTGCACTAATGTCAGTCCTCCAAATGTGACTGAATATTATGAAATATAAATCTAGATTTGAGCCTGTGAACTAATGTTCAGTGCTGGTGACGTATGGCTGTGTCTTGCTTGACTTGTTTTCACGCTTCATAATGGCTCTGAGCCACACCAAATGCAGCAAAATCCTCAGCTGTTTGATAAAATACATTTTCAAAGATCCTACAGCAATTTATATGAAAATTATCTAAGATCCAAGTAAAATAGGCTCTAGTTCCTTGCAAATGGTAGAGTGAGAAAGCACAAAAGGCTGCTTTATTCTGCATTAAAAGAGATATCAGACTTTCCCCATCCTATGTTATTATTTAATTAGAAATGCTATTGAAGTGAAGCAGTGTAAGGAGCCTTAATAGTGCACCTAGTAACAACCGATTAAGTAGTAAATGCAGTAATAATTATTGGACTAAATGCAAATGGGTCTGAAACAGTAAAAAAAAAAAACACTGTCTGATCTCATGCGGTAGTCTGTGTATAGTTTTATTGATTAATTCTATCTATCTAGACTAGAGCCTAGTTTCTTTACCCGTCGTGCATAAACTACATCATGTGCATTTGGCAACGGTGGGGCTACAGAGTTTAGAAACACTGTTTCACATTATGACGGTCGACTAATGCCCTATATGAACGTCATTTCCAGAAAATATCACAGTGCACAGCAACCCTATAATCTAGTAGCTATTCTCCCACGTAGCTCTGTGCTGCTATTTTGGCATCATGCCCCATTTCATTTGTGTATGGAACACCACGTTCTCTGTGCCCACAGGGCTACAAAAGAATGTTAATAGTGCATAGTGAGGAATTTAGTTGGGCTTGGTGATCTACAAATCAGTGAATATAGATTCTTTTCATTCAATAAAAGCAGATTTGTGTTGACTACTTGTTTCCTAATCAGGGGGTCAGTGTACACTATTGATCATCATGGCTATGAGGAATTATGCAAATGCATTCTTTGCACATCTATATATTCACTGGAGAATTTCCACCATACAGTAATAGAACAGCACCCCTAGTGGTCATTCCATTATGACATTGTTACTATGAATGCATAAGCCAAACAATATAATGGTACCGTTACAAGTATTTAGAGAGGAAAAGTTTGCCCACAGTAAATTATACTCTCATACTTTGCTGTCAAATGGGACAAGAAATTAAAGATGAAAAATGAGTCATGTTCATATAGTTCATATAGAATAATGTAAGAGATATTGTAATATATTATAAAGTCACTGAGGCATTCCAAGACTGTATAAAAGCATAAGGCAGAATACCTAGATTAATCCTAATGTCCTCATATTTTATAAAAGGGCAGAGGCATAACTACAGAGGAAGCAGACCCAGCGGTTTTGGTGGGGGGCAGGAGGCCTGGACCTCGGAGTGTGCTTTCTCTATAGCCACACACAGGCAGGCAGGTTGCTGTGTGTGCTGGGCCCCTCCAAAGATTTTTTTTGTGAAGGGGCCCAGTGCAGTGTTGTTAATTCTACTGCAAAAGGGGGTACAATATTTATAAAATTACACAAGTTTCTGTAAGTCATGTGACTTATTATATACTAAGCACTGATTATAAGTGATGACATCACTAAGCACCATTTATAAGGATAAAATATATATCTTTACAGACACAAACACAAGTGTCTGTGTGTGTTTGTCCATGGTACCTGTTAATGCTATTAACTGTACAGTATATATCTAGTGCCTTTATGTTGTTTGCTAAAAATCATTTTTAAATATTTAAAATAACATAAAAAATATTTTAATGCCAGATGAGAGCAACATTGGGTCACTAAGGGAACACCAGTCAGATATGGAGTTTCTTCTCAATTTCTATGCAACTTACAGCTGGATCAGGTTTACAGAGGGTTTGGTGACAGAAGCTCATTAATACTCATGGTGTCTCCACTGGTACAGGCACCGGTGTTGGCCAGTGCAGGGGGTTGACAGGAATCATTTACTATAAGACAGATGTCTATTCCCTAATGTATATAGATTTACTTAGAAGTGCAAGGCTAGGAGCAGTAAAGTTTAGTGACCTTTCTGTGTGATGATTGAGTGTTCATGTAGCCTGTGTTCATTTTTCTTGGTCACGGGTGCCTCCTTGTTTGCATGTCATTGGATTGGTGTAAGGTAAATTCAAAAAGTAGGAGGAATGTGGAATTTTCAACAAACTGTGCTCACTTCTAATGACTAAATTCGAAATGTTATAGTGGTAAAATAATGTTATATAGGTTAGTATAATGACAAGGCACTGTGTGCTAGGAATCCCTGATACAGCACACTGCCTCGAGTCCACCTTTTTTTCTATTTATCTCCTTTTTAATTATTGTGTTTCCCTCTATCCATCTCTGCCATCTCTTTCAGTATAATATCTTTCTACTACTTTTTCTCTTTTTTTTCTTTTCCACTTGCTTTCTGCTGTGTGATTTTTCGTTGCACTAATCTATGGCCAAGTTAAGCAACTGACAGCCCCAAGGAGACACGTTATTCATGGGGCTACTGGAGCTGCCATCCACAACAGCAAACAGTCACTACCTGCATCCTTCTCATGGAGGGAAGTTGGAGTCAAATTGTTTTTTTACCCTGTCGGTTTCTTTCTTTTGCAACTTCTTCTTTCTTCAGAAAACTATTTTCACACCCGCCCTCCTTTATTTTTCTTCTTTATAGGCTTAGAAATACCAGATTAAGTTTCCACATATTAATAATTGTTTCATCCTGAAAGAAAGCAATTAATTATTGTTCACTGGTAACATCTCTTTATTACTTTTTCTAATCCCTAGCCTCCAAACTCAGGCTATAATCTGTGAGTATCATTTATGAGTCGGGAGTCCATATGACTATTAAATCTCCAACCAAGCCAGAGGGACCCGCATGTTGACTGTTTTCAATCATCTGTATTTATGTTGTGAACTTCATTACAAAAATAGGGATTTTGATCAATTTGAATACTTGCCACAGAGTCCCAAAGGAACAAAAACAAAATTATACCCAGATCCCTTGATTGCTACATATGGAAAATGACACCTGTCAAAATAATTATAAAAACATTTGTAGAGATCTTCACTTGGTGCAGGCTTACAGACTTCAGTGTCATTACTACTGGTTTCCCTTGTCTCTAAGTACGTAGCTCTAATGCATAGTATAGGCTTGCTGTCTTCTCTGATTCTTCCACACTCTTTACCTCTTCTGCTACTTTTAACCTTGGTTTTCCAACCTTCACTTCTCTCCTTCAGGCCCATTTGTTCAGGGTGTTTCAGGGTGCTCACAGAAAATCGCAAAAATTGTGATTGTATTTCACAATGGCAATTTTCTTATCTCAACCATAACTAGATGTGATTTTTTTTTTCTTTTAAAGGGAAAATGAAAAAAAAATCGAAAACCTGCCATAATTCTATAGAAATCAATGAAAAGTTTATATTGAGAATTCAAACTATTTTTGAGCAGACTCAAGACTGCACTCAATCAAGAATTTAATCAAGAATAATCATGCCCTAAGTGTTTATATACTGTAGATTTCCCCTAAATTGGCTTTGATCGTCAGATATACCAAGAGATATCCTCTGAGCCCAAACTGATCTTCATACTGAGACATACCAATAATTGTTTAGCACTCCATGGTTTTGGGAACCACTGCTTTAGCTAGACCAACTACTCTATATTGAGTTTGTATTAGCAAATGTAAGTTTTTGTGAGCAGTATAAATTCAACTTGCTTTAGCTGGACCAACTACTCTATATTGAATTCAGATTAGCACATGAAGCTTTACGAGCAGTATAAATTCAGCTTTCTATTTTGAAACCTTATCCTGACCATTGTACTTTTACAAATACAGTACTTTTCAGAGCAGTAACCACATGTTGTCTTGTGTTCTTCACTGTCATTTTTAAATAATGAAACCAATCATAAAGATACGGCAACAATATTATCAGAATACCAAAAATAAAAGTATTTTCCCACCAAAGGGCTGCTATCGTTATTCCAAGGCTGACATAAGTATAATCAGTGCAATCCACAGCTTAATTTTCAAATATTATTATTGTGTGTTAATTAAAATACAGTTGCGTCTTCCTACGTCCCAACTGCATATCCGATTTTTGTCGGCTTTATTTTACTATTTCTACAAGAATAAGGACCCGAATATATATTTTTTATTATGGTTTGTAGCAATTTTATGTCTACTGCTGCAGATCTGTTTCTAGTACATTAAAAATGAACAGACTGCTCAAAATATATTAAAGAGCTAATAAATTACATAATAAAAGAATACAATTTTAATAACAAAATGCAGCACACTTAATAAATGCACTATTCTCTTTCTTCTGCACCTCAGAAATTGCATTAAGTTCTTTAATATGCGCTTTGAGAATAGCTTGATTTCTTCCACAATGATTATTATTCTATCTTCACCAAGGGATAATTCATTTTGGTCTGAGAGTTGCACTGGCAGTTACTTTACGTAGGGAAAATTAACTTCGTTATCCCTGTAAAAAATGTGTATTTGCAGTTAATGGAAGAGTATAGCCAAAATGTTCCAATCAGATTCAAAAAGGGACTGCAAATATGCACCCATGTCAAAACATTGTTATATTGTGTTTACCATCAGTAATTTTGTTTTTTTTAGAGACTATAAAATTAAAAAACTATTCCTATAATCCCTGACAAGTGATTGTACATTTTATCTCACTGGCAGACTCCTCACAAGCTCCTTATTTCCTAAAGGCCTTTCATTGTGTTAAAATAACATTAAAAGTGAATTGGGCCTGCTAAACAACTTTTTAAGGTGTTTGTATTTGAATAGGTAGCATTGCCAGAAGATCCGTGCTTTGCTGGTTACCTGAAATACACATGCTGTGTGGCAAACCAGTAATTATTTCAGCTACATTTAATATTATTGCATTGCGATCAAAGCACTCTATTGCAGCATCTACCCTAATTGCCAATTCGCAAGCCAATATGTGAATTATAAAGTAAACTCACCAGATCAGCCATTTAACAGGAGGAACCTGTATGATGGAAGTAATTTCTATGCAACAGAGTAAACAAATGGCAGCAAAGCCATGAGCAGTGTAAAACACCCCAAAACTGCTGCAAAACATTGAAAATGATATTGTTGTCTGTGCTTCATGATTTATGACTGCTGTTGAAAAGTATATGAAGTTATGCTTTACAGTCAGATTTTCTACAGTAATTCCCATATAAGTTAACTTTATATTGTTGAAATGCACATCTCCTCTAGAAAGCTAATGTGAGCACCTCTTGAACTGACGTGTTCTTGACATTAAGGGGCACATTTACTAAGCTCAAGTGAATCATTAGAATAAAAAGAAAACGTAGAATTTCAAAGGTTTTTTTTGGCTACTTCGACCATCGAATTGGCTTCGACCATCGACTTCGAATCGGATGTTTCTAACTAAAAATCGTTCGACTATTCAACAATTCAATAGTCGAAGTACTGTCTCCTTAAAAAACCTTGCCCACCTATTCGCCACCTAAAACCTACCGAGCATCAATGTTAGCCTATGGGGAAGATTCCCATAGGCTTTCTAGGCAATTTGGGATTGAAGGAAATTCATTCGATCGATTAAAATCCTTCGAATTGTTCGATCGATTTTTGCTACGATCGTTCGAACGAACGAATTGCGGTAAATCCTTCGACTTTTTACTTAGATGGCCGAATATAGAGGGTTAATTAACCCTCGATATTAGACCAATAGTAAATGTGCCCCTCTGTTCTTATTTAGGGAAAAATATACTTTATGCTCACCCATTTAGCCACTCACTACTAGAACTGGTTCTGATTTTTCCACCCGCATGCAGGACTAAATTGGGCAATGAAGGCCCATCAGATGATGACAACATCAATGTGCCACTATGCTTCTCATCCAACCCATAAATGCTGTTTACCATATTTATATTATATACATCTGCATCTGGAATTGACTACTCACAGCCCTTCTGTTCTTACTGAATCCCGGCATCTCCGTTATTGGAGACAATGAATAAATGTTTGGAGGCTGCACATTCCTATGATACATTGTTTTTTTTTTTTTTTTCATCATACCCCCTGATCTGAAACAGCATAAAGACTGCACAGTTTGAATTTAAACTTGTCTAAACTACTAAATTAATTCTAAATAGATATAGTAAACATAAGATAAATGATTCCTGCACTACAAGCAATATTAACAATTTATGCCATTTATTTGACTGCCCTAAATACAGTACAATCAAGCTCAAAGTAAGCTCTTTGATTACAGCAAAAGGCATCTCTTACTACTGCCCTCATTCCTTCCATTCATATCCATGGAGGAAGAATTTCACCAGGACCCAGCTGCTGTGACCTATGATAATACCACTCTAGTGAGCTTTCAGTTCAGTCCTATAAAATGTGAATATGTCACTGGTCAGAACTCTTTCCAGCTGTCAGTAAGCATCAACACCTAGGCCAGATATCAACATGTAACAGTAAGGGTTCTTCTGCATTGCAGAGAAATGAAAGCCGAAGAACTTGTTGAAAACAAAAAAAGAAGAGTTGATACCTCAAACAGGCTATTCTGAATATCAAAATCTTTTACACAGTTAGTTCACCATTTATATACGGAATCACTGTAACAGTCGGTTTACTTTGAATTCTGGGAGATTGGCCTGACTCTGTAGTGAAACAGGAGAACCCTTGCCAGCATTAGTCTTCACCAATGCCCTTTTGGGGTCTCAGAACTCTCTACTGAATTACTGACAGTGACCCAGTACTTTCCAGAGATCAGACCAGAGATAAGAGGTCAGGGCACACGGCTGGTATCAAGGTCACTGAACAGGTACAATTGGAACTCAGGTAAATAATTACCGATAGACATTGACATCGATTTCCCTCCAGATGTAAATAGGTAATCTCTGACACTTTATAAATGAGGTTCAAAGTGAAATGTAGGAAAAAAAACAGTTATGACTGTCTGATGCACATCTGATTTTAGTGCCTTTCCATGTTCCTTTTATAGTACTTACCAACACATTTGTTTCAATGAATGGAGGAATATGCTCATCCACATTGCATACATAATACCTGAAAAACCGTATAAGTAAAATAAAATGCAGCTTCACTATTATCGTTAGCATTAAGCATCCCACACAGAGCAATTTCATTCATATTTTCAAGTGCAAATATATATATTAAAGACCCAACAAAAACTGTGTACTGAATCTGGGTGTTGGCTAAATCCAGTTATAATGTCCTTAGGTGATTGCCTATGTTTGTTTGTATACTGTATAACAATTTGCTGCAACTTTTACCATTTGGGTGCATGAATAGTAGGACTGGGCTAATTTTATTGTATGAAAATGGTGGCCAGCAAAGCTTGAAAGGGCCATTTTAGAGCTTGTGCATTTAAAAATCTATTTACATTAAATGCTGGTTGAATCCAAGAGCTCATTCATTTTACCCCCCTTTTAAAACGCTTTTAATTACACCACAATATTTTTTTAAACCTGCTTTATGTTTAAAAATTTTTTAGTCACATTCCAGCTCTAGGCACTCTCTTTGTGTATCCCATACTCACTCATTTATTTTCTTTCTGCATTACTTTAAATTGTAACTTAAGCAACTTCCAGCTCATTTAGCTGCCAGTAGTAACCATAGTGCTTACGTGTTCTGCATCCCATTCAGGGAAAGTAGCTGTTTAGTTGACCTGTCATTCTTGCTAAACTAAACACTGCCACCAAGCTAAGCTTTGGAAAGCATTACCTCTCTTGCTTAAGGAGCTCTGCTTTTTGCAAGATTCTTGTATTTCCTCAAGATACTGTATATAATTAGTTGTATTGTATTAACAGACAGATTAGAACATCTCATCTTCCATTTGTGTAGAAAATACCTTGGCAAATGAAGCATAGAGCAATTAAATACACGTAATTGATGGCTTTGGCCACACTTTGTATATACCTCTCTTCATATAAAAATCTGAGGTCACATGGCTTAAAATATTAAAATTAGGCCAACTCAGAGAAATTTTAAATTTGTTCTGCGATTAATCCAAATCAAGTTCCAATACGGGATGTAATCCTCCCTAATAGCATGAGACCAGTACAGCTCCCAAAATACAATAGCAGATTTGGCAAGTGATTTGCCCCGGTCTCCAGTGTACATTGACTTAGATTTGAGTGCATAGTGAGATACCAGATGTATTGCTTGAATTTCTAATAATTTCCCAAGTTTCATGCAGTATTAGTGGCAATAATTTTAGTAGTTGATGTCATTCATGCTCCATAATATGATAGGGTTTGATATCATTGTGTAAAAACTATTCAGAAGTCTCCTGACTTCTTTGTACTCAGTAACATATGAGAGATATTTTAGCAGAGCTTTTCAGTTTGGTTATATTCACCTATTTTTAATTTGTCAGGATTTGTGTTGTTCAAAAAATGCATGGGGTGATCTTGCTGTTAGGGACTTCTTTTGTTCTGAAATAAAAAGCATGCTGATTTCTGGTGTTATGATTTGAAAATTCACTTTAGTACTCATCTGGGTTCTTTTATCTGTACAAGGGAGAAGGAATCTCCATAAAACATATTTGGTATTGGCAGACTTTGGGGGTATAGGGCTTTCAAAACCATTGATACTGTTGTGTGTATAAATAAGTATATTTCTATGTTTTATTAGAGAAGTAGAATTTTTGTACATAGCTTAAAAAGCTGTACTGGGAAAAAATAGCTTTCGTATATAAACGATGCATTGCCCCAAGAAAATGCCCCTAAAGAAAGACAACAAAATATTGTTGGCAGTGAAATGATTAAAGTTTTAGGTTGCAAATAATTTATGCCAATTTATTTTACAGCATGTAATAAAATAAAATAAATGTAATGAGTTTGCATTCCTTTTCAGGCACATTATGCTTTTTGAGCTTGGACTCATACAGTATTGTAAACAAGATCCAATGTTTTTATGTTGCTGCAACCTGGCTTGCTTAGTCCTCTTGAGTAATAGCATTTGTGATTGCCAAGTCTGTGTTCCCTGAATATACAAAATGTTGGCATTCCTATATAGCATGATGTCCTGGGGCATCACCAGCTGTTCCTTGGGGATGTAGATCACAGTAGATGTCTGGAGGGAAGGGGAAATAATAAGAGTTTCGGCAATAATAAGCATTTTAAAGCTTCTGTTAGGCTAAATCTCACGGAAAAGGAGTAATGCATTTAATTAAAAAACAGGCAGTTACTTGAACTATTTCAGCCAAACAAAATATACAATTTCAAAGAACAAATGTTATATAATTACTATATAGTTTTTTCCTTGCATTATAGTTTATTTTAATATCATAGACCTGTAGGATTGAGAATTGATTCAAGGTCTCTGCATATTCACATATAGACAGTAAGTCTGGAAATTGTAATCTTCCTTCATGTAGAAGCTCAATCAGACTAAATCACCAGTCCACTGAGCATCCCTCCGTATCTTGAGCTGCTCCTTATCTGAAAGCCTAACATAGGCTTCAGCTTATATTGTTTATACATAGAGCTTCTCAGTGGAACTGCTGATTTGCTTTGGTTGTGCTTGTATGAACAGGAAGTTCAAGAAATAACAAAAACCACACACATTTCTTAATTATTATCAGCACAAGACCTATTCACTGAATGTAATATGAAAAAAGGGGATACACTGCCACTTTAACATTGTTTCTATACCTGCATTAGTCAATCTTCACTCATTGGCCAATATTATACTGTTATCTTTTACGTCCAAACCTAATGCTATAGTCAAGATACTGTTTTTTTTTTTTACGTAGGGGTTACACTAATGTTTCCCACCAGTCCTATACATTACATTGTATGGGTGGGCATTATGGGTGGCACTCTCTGGTTGGGATGCCCAGTTTATTCCTATGCCAGCAATTTTCTTCACTGAGGTCCCTTAACAGTACTGTGCATTGAACCAGAGGAACCACCTGGCTGAAGTTTGGAAGAAGAATAGCTACAACATAGCTGCCCACTGTTTTTTTGTAAATAAATAGCAAATATAAAGTGTGTGCTCTTCAAGTTTCCTTTGCTAATTTTACAGGAGTGGTGGCCATTTATTCATCATTGCTGCACTTCTATCAAATTTCTGATAATCCCAGTGGAATCTAATACTTTGTGTTTTGCTTGCTAAATGTTTCATTTTAGTAATGCACAATGACAACATTGGTTTGGAATTTTAAATGATTCAAGTGTATATAAATACAGGACAGAAGAGGTGAGGTATGCCCTTGGTGTGATTTGCCACCTTTAAAACAACAGTATACCATACAAACAACCCCTACATTTATATACAATGTATGACACAATTGTTTGTAGTAGTAGATTTTGTATATATTACTACATTTTAATTAGAAGTATATAGGACTAATGCTCAAGAAACCGTTATGAAATGCTTCACCTTATGTTTGGCACGTCTATACAAGCCAAAGACCTCAACAGTCACAGATTTGTGACTCTAAAGACGCCCACAGAAGCCTCTATCTTTTGCTGAATGACAGAGCTGCCAGTTACCTGAGCTTCATGCCCAAGACAAAGTATTTATTATATATATTCAATATGAAAATTCACAATGCATAAATAATTGAAAATATATCATGATTCACATATGGGGGCACATTTACTTAGCTCGAGTGAAGGAATAGAAGAAAAAATACTTCAAACTTTTTTTGGGCTACTTCAACCATCGAATTGGCTATTTCAACCTTCGACTACGACTTTGAGTTTGAATCGAACGATTCGAACTAAAAATTGTTCGACTATTCGACCATTCTATAGTCGAAGTACTGTCTCTTTAAAAAAACCTCCGACCCCCTACTTCGCCAAGTAAAACCTACTGAACCTCAATGTTAGCCTATGCGGAAGGTCCCCATAGGCTTTCTAAGCTTTTTTTGATCAAAGGAATTTCGTTCGATCAATGAATTAAAATCCTTCGAATCGTTGCAGTAAATCCTTCGACTTCGATATTCGAAGTCGAAGGATTTAACTTCGACAGTCTAATATCGAGGGTTAATTAACCCTCGATATTCAAACCTAAGTAAATGTGCCCCTAAGACTTGGGACCTGTTATCCAGAAAGCTCGAGACCTGGGGTTTTCCAGATAATAGATCTTTCCATAATTTGGATCTTCATACTTTGTCTACTAGAAAACATGTAAACATTGAATAAATCCAATAGGCTGGTTTTGCTTCCAATAAGGATTAATTGTATTTTAGTTCGGATCAAGTACAAGGTACTGTTTAATTATTATAGAGAAAAATATAATTATTTTTAAAAATTTGGATTATTTGGTTATAACAGAGTCTTTGGGAGATTGCTATTCTGTAATTTCTGGATAATGTGTTTCCAGATAATGCATCCCATACCTGTATAAGCGTTTTGTCATGATCTGGACAGGGCCAGCATTTGTGTTCTGTTGCCCTTTAATATCACTTTCTGCAACTGCCATTTTGCTTAGTTAAAAAAAGTATATATATTCTTTTCATTTGTTCATAAGTGTGTTCTGCCTTAATATTATAAAGTACTGTTGCTCTTGTTCCCGAAGATATTATTTATTAGCCATCTCTTTTACTAGCTTTTCCCCCTTTTGCATTTCCTTTTGATTTATCACTTGGAACTCCTTTTAATATGTATTGACTGTCTGCTGAGGCCTGTGCTGACATTGCTCTTTTGAAATGATGCAGTATCCAAGAAAAGCTGACGAGTTTCTTCTTTATGGACTCTGACATATTAATTAGCAAATGGAATTTGAAAAAAAAAAGGATTTTTTTTTTCAAACTCCTCCTCAATTTTAATTTCCCCTGAAACACCTGTCTGAACATAACTAGAAAGGAAGGTCATCTAGAATTCACTTGATCCACTGAAGCCCAAAGAGTAGATGATTCTTCACTGGATTCACAGAGCAGACAAGGCCTCTCTGTAACTCTCTTGATATGAAGCCAAGGCAGTATATATACCTTGCAATGGGTTGACGACCTTCATATAGCTTGGATCAGAATTCTGACATGATAGAAGTGTGTGATGACTTATAGTTGCTGGAAGGAAGTGAAGTTACCTCATTAAGTAGGAAACCACATAATGAAACATGATGATAAATCATATCATCATTCATCATCATTTTTTTATATAAAGCCACAGCTTCTTTTTAACAATAATTTTATAACAAACAAGGGGCCTTATAATAAATGAATGAACGCGGATTATAGAATGAAACAGTTGGTTAGAGGGTCCTTTTTTATTTCATACTTCCCCCTAGGAAAAATTTCAAGTGCTGGTTAAAATAATCCGATGTATTTTAAATGGTTCATTCTCAGATCTCCCTCTTGCTATTTTCACTGTAATGCCTTTGCCTTGTTCAGGCCATTGTGTTCCAGAATGTATTGAAAGTGCAGGGTTAACTCACATCTGCCAACATTCTGCTACAGCCCTACTGAACTATTTTGATGATTTTATGAAAACTGGGACAAAAGACAGCACTTCTGCTGCATCCATTTGGAGATAATGCTGTTAAACTGTCATATGCTGTAAAAGACCATATTAATTTGCAGTTACAAAATATGCTTTTCAAACGGGGAGAGATGGGGACGTCTGAAATATGCTTTGCCCTTTGTTCCTCTCTGTTTTTAATCCTTCCTGGATGGCTCAGCATGCCTTAATTTAATTTAGTAGGCAACTTACTTGGACGGCGCAGGAAGAAATCGCTCCTCGTTTCAGGGTAGTGTATGTGTGCTTCTCTTTGCAATGCTTCTTTTCATTCCCTTTACCCCCTGACAGTTATTGGTCTCTCTTATGTCATATTCAAAGACATTACCAATGAGACACTGTTGAATCTCAGCATTTGCTTTTCGATTAACCCTTTTGTTGTTGGTCTCTGCAGGCATAGCTGGTTGAGCTCACTTATACAAATGAATTTCCCTAGTGTCTGAGAATATAGCAGTAGATGTATCGAACTGTGAAAAAATGTGTGCTTCCAGCATTTGATTGAGTCTCTTTATTAGCCTGTTTAGAAAAGCCTCTTCACCTGTTGCCACATTTGCATAGAAGACTACTCGAATTTGAGACACATTTCCCAACCTAATAAAGCAAGACTATGAGGCCATACTGTAGCATAAACCTTCCACCTTCACATTTGAACACATTACCATCACCAATTTTTTTTTATTGTGTCATTGCCACATGTCATTCACCATCCTGTAACAAGCCTATAAATCTAATTCATTGATGATTATAGCGTGGGTAGAATGTGTCTTATTGATTAGAATAATAAAACCCTTTAAACTTTACCTGTATTACAGAGTACAATGTTATAGCCAGCCCACATGCCAGCTGATAGATAAATGAACTATTGCTGACTTTATACCCTGCCAAGTACCAACGAGGCACCTGCACTACCACCTATCCATGTTTTATGTGCGGGAACCAGTTAACAAACAAAGTCCATGGGTTTGCCATTAGAAAAAGGCTGCACATATTAGATCTACATGGGAAGTGTGCCAGAATGAACAATAAGGCAAGACTACATTTTCCACATTAAAACCTAGGCAAAGACCAAGCCTTTGGGAACAATGTGCTCTGGACAGACAAGGCCAACTTATATAAACATACAAACATTGAAATGGTCTGCTGTTCAGTTAGTCTGTCTAAAGTGAAACAAGTTTTATTTTTGTTGAAATCACATTACATGCATAGTAACAGACCATTTCAGATTGCCAGGGGGGTGGAAGATAGGTTAAACAGTACAAACATTCCGAATTCTTTTGACTGATTGTTAAGAAGGCAGTCTCATGCACTTGAGACATAATTATGTCTTGTTTTCTTGGCTTAGTGAATGCGGTCTCAGCTACAGTGCTATTCTGGCATGATGGAGACTTGAAGTATTTGTCATTGTTCATTTGCCTGTGTTTGTACATTCAGATCCGAAAGAAATATATAATAGTTTTGTGTAATCAGAACCCAGAATGATGAGTGTATCTCCTTAAAGAGAGATGTTATTTTTATGTGGCGCAAGTGAGTATAATTGCGGGAGCTCAGCAAGCACTAGCCTTGTTTGTTAGAGCAAGAACTGCACTACAAGAGACGCATTGACATGCAGATAAAAGTGTTTTTTTTGGTTAACAAAAAACAGACTTAAATATTTAGCAATTAAAAATCACAGGTAATAAGGTTGAAGGAGAATATGGCTAAAATGCAGAAAACTATACATTTCCAAACCATTAAATAATGTGCATCATCTATATACCATTTGATAACTTAGAAAACTCAATGTTGTATGTGATTTTTCCTAGCAGCAAATATCATTCTCCAAGGGCAAAGGTACTCTGAATTAGCTGAAGTAATCTGCATATAGTAGATAGCTACCTGGGAATATAGCTCTCCTTTAGCTTATTTACACCTGATAAAAGAGGATGTTCACCTTTAAATTAACTTCTCATTTTCTTATGGTTTTTCAGTTATTTAGCTTTTTGTTCAGCAGCTTTCCAGTTTGGTATTTCAGCAGCTAACCGGTTGCTAGGGTTATTTACCTAGTAGCTATGAAAAGAGAAGGTCTGCACAGAAAGATAAGCGATAAATAGTAACAATCACAATAAAATTGTAGCCTCACAGAGCAATTGTTCTTGGCTGCTGGTGTCAGTGACCTCCATTTGAAAGCTGAAAAGAGTCAGAAGAGGAAGACAAATAATTCAAAAACTATAAAAAAAATAAAAAATAAACCCAATTACAAAGTTGCTATTAATAGGCTAGTCTAAAGTTAACTTAAAGGTGAGCCACCCCTTTAAAAGGCTCCTACAAATAAAATATAATATTTGTGTTATTACATTGTGTGCAGAGTGTTCTGTCAAAGTTCTCTGCTTATTGCTATAGTCATAAAGGAGCAGTACACCAAAAACTGAAAGTGTTTTCAAGCCATTAAAATGTAACTATAGTTTATATTAATAAGCTGCTGTGTTACCAAGGTCATGGTGATTGAAGATGAATTAGGGCTAAATGTCACAGGTTAAATAGCAGATAAACTGTGTAGATTCCAATTGTGTTCTACAGAGTATTTCCACTATCTTCTTAGTAAAACTTTGTCAGCTTTGAATGGCTTTGTCTATGGCGACACAGCAGCTTGTTTATATAAACTATAGAAGCATTTCTGAAATAAACACACCCGTTTTGCCAGTTAAGGGCACCAGCGCACTATACTTTAATGACTTGCTGTTACTGTTCCTTTAAGAGTTAAAGCCGCTTACTGTAGGTGTCTTGTTTGGAAGACTTGATCCTATCTGATATACCTGCTCCGCTAAAGAAGAAACCTATGTAAGCAGCAAATGTAAGCTGCTGTTAACATCAGGAAGTTTACCATAATAGGATCCATTGCATCATGTTTAGGGGCTTCTGTTATTCTGTAGTCTATTGTGAGGAACCAACTGACTGCATCAATTTTGTCAACATTCTCCTAGAGACAAGAGTTTTGTTAAAGAAACATTCCCTGTCTAGTTCACCAGCAAGTGTCAAATGGGGCACACATTGGTTCTCGTGTAGGTAAGCTGCAGAATGGGCCCTACAAGCATTTGTACAGTCTTTATTGTTGCATTCGCTCCCTGAGACCACTTACTATGGGTGCTAGTAGCCCATAACAACCAAGTGGCAGGTAGAATTGACTTTGCATCTGTTTTATAGGAGCTACATTATTGGTTGCTGTTTGCTAATAGATTTGAAGTAAATTGTATTGCAATATGTCTATTATGGCATTTTAGAACAACAGGTTATTTAATCAGCACTTGTGCCTTCCAATTTGCTTCAATCTGGTGCAAGTTCCACAGTTTTCACCTCCACTTTGTTTGCTGAAATCAATTGTCATAGAGAGCACCATTAGCGAATTTCTTTAAAACACCTTTATTAGGAACATGGGCTCTGATCCAAACACTCTGCAACGTTTCAGACCTCCATCTGTCTTTTATCAAGCCTGGCTTGATAAAGACTGATGACGGTCTGAAATGTTGCTGAGTGTTTGGATCAGAGCCCATGCTCCTAATTTTAGAACAACAGGACACCGGAATACTCCGATAATAGCACTGTGAAATATGTTGGCACTCTATAAATACATGGTAATTCTAATAATAATAATATATATCTGAATGCAAATTCTTGGGCAACCAGAAAACTGATAGCACTTGGGCTTCAATAACAGAAGGGCTTTCATACTATATTACAAATTAGGTACCAAGTGTCCTTGTGACTTAAAGGGGGGGGACGAATCTAGTTTTAGTAATTTTCTGGCCACTTTAGAAGAAACAGATTACATATATTACCAGCATCAATGATGTACAATAACATTAACTTCTTAACGTTAGAGGTGAGTGACACTGGATTACGTAGGCTTAAAAGTAAAATGATTCATCTTTGCAGGAATAATTATCACATTCATCATCCGCATGTTGTGAAAACAAAAAGAACTTAGTGTTTTGATGCTGAGCAACAAAGACCAAATGGCTGGTGGCATGATGATTACAGATCTTTAGCAAAAGGAAATTGGGAATTTCAAATGAAATGTTATATCTCTGAGAGGAGGGTTTGAGGTCAGCCATCAGGAGATATCAGTGCACAACAGCTGACAGCTAGCGTGCTGAAATAAAGGGACATATTTAGGGACTATTGAAAGACACATTTCTGTAAGAACAGCTTGAAGTTCTCCCTGCCCTTTAAATATTTATTTGTATTTTTTGGACAGCAGTTAGAAGTAGTGTAGCTAGGGACCTTTGGAAAGAACACTGTGGCTAAATGTATTTTGTTTATTGTAAATACAGTACCATACATAACTGCTCAGTGTGCCTTACTGTTTATGGCAGAGGTTCCCAACCTGTGGAGCTGCCTACACAAGGGAGCACAGAACAATGGATGGAGGACCTGCTGAAGGTCAGTGAAGGTATGAGATTGGGAGTTGTAGCTCTAAATATTCTTAGTCTAAGGTTTCACAGGTTTTTATGTTGCATTTTTAAAAACGAGCGGTTGTGAGCAAATATGAGCAAAACTAAGCCCTACTGAACATAATGGAATATGCACTATAGCAATTCCCACTGGGCATTTGAGAGCCAACACCTGCCACAAGACACCAGTATTTGCGTTTTTCAAATGCCAATATGCCAAGGAAACATCATATTATTGAGCTCTATGGGATGTGCAGGTTTGGAAATACACTTAACTAAAATATGCTGCATATTTTCAATATGGCAGCCAAACTCTGACAAGATAGAATGCACGTATACATATTTGCGGTGCTGACGTCATTATACTGTGTGTTGAAGATCAGTACAGCTACATTTTGCAAGTAAATTGCTTTTCTGCTTGTGTTTTTTTCACAAAAGAATTCTAGCCTTTTTTTCACAAACGTTTAATAAAATTATTCTGAGCGAAATTATGGGGAATGAGAAAAAACAGAAATGCATATTGGGAAAAGAAAACTACAGACTGAACACATGTGGTTTAAAAACATCAAGTAAAAATGCCCAGTGTAACCTCACACTTAGAACTAAGGCTGAATGGCTGGTACACAAAAGGAATATATATACAGTCATATGAAAATGTTTGGGAACCTCTCTCTTCCTGCATAATAATTTACTCCACTTTCAACAAAAAAGATAACAGCGGTATGTCTTTCATTTCCCAGGAACATTTGACTACTGGGGTGTTTAGTGAAAAATTGGCTGTGCAAAAATGTGGGTACCCTTGTAGTTTTGCTAATTTGAATGCATGAAACTGCTCAATACTGATTACTGGCAACACCAAATTGGTTGTATTAGCTTGTTAAGCCTTGAACTTCATAGGCAGGTGTGTCCAATCATGAGAAACTGTATTTAAGGTGGACAATTGCAAGTTGTGCTTCTGTTTGACTCTCCTCTGAAGAGTGACAGCATGGGAGCCTCAAAGCAACTCTCAAAAGATCTGAAAACAACGATTGTTCAGTATCATGGTATAGGGGAAGGCTACAAAAAGCTATCTCAGAGGTTTAAATTGTCAGTTTCAATTTTAAGGAATGTAATCAGGAAATGGAAGGCCACAGGCACAGTTGCTGTAAAACCCAGGTCTGGCAGGCAAAGAAAAATACAGGAGTGGTATATGCGGAGGATTGTAATAAATGTTACAGACAACCCAAAGATCACCTCCAAAGACCTGCAAGAACATCTTGCAGTAGATTGTGTATCTGTACATCGTTCTGCAATTTAGCACAGTTTGCACAAAGAACATCTGTATGGCAGGGTGAGAGAAAAGCCCTTTGTGCACTCATGCTACAAAAAGCTTATTTAGACAAGTAATTTTGGAGACAAAAATTTTGGTTTTTGGCTATAACAAAAAGAGCTTTGAAGAAGAACACTGCATTCCAAGAAAAATACCTGCTACTGTCAAATTCGGTGGAGATCCTATCATGTTTTGGGGCTGTATGGCTACTTCAGGGACTGTGGCCTTAGTTAAAGTCGAGGGTTGGATGAATTCAACCCAATATCAACAAATTCTTCAGGATAATGTTCAAGCATCAGTCACAAAGTTGACTTCACGCAGACAATGACCGTAAACACACCTCGTAATCTATAAAGGCATTTATGCAGAGGGAGAAGTACAATATTCTGGAATGGCCGTCACAGTCCCCAGACTTGAATATCATTGAAAATCTATAGGATGATTTGAAGCAGGCTGTCCATGCTCGACAGCCATCAAATTGAACTGGAGAGATTTTGTATGGACGAATGGTCAAAAATACCGCCATCCAGAATCCAGACACTCATCAAAGGTCATGGTCAGGAGGTGTCTAGAGGCTGTTACATTTGCAATCCATAATTATCTATGTAATATCTCTTTTTATGCACATGTCTAATTTTGTTATGATGCATATTGCATATTTTCCAATAGACTTAATCCAATAGACTTTATGCTGAAATAATGTTGTTTCCATAAGGCACGTTATATATTAAAAGGAAGTTGCTGCTTTGAAAGCTCAGCCAATGATCAACAAAATTACAAAGAATTAAGAGGGGTTCTCATATGTTTTTCATATAACTGTATATATGGGCAACTTGCTAAAAGATAATGGGGTACCTTAGCTAAAACTACTAAGATGCCTTTGAGGCTAGAAAAGGATTGTAAGTTCAGGGTCCTCTGATCCTATTTTAATTGTGTAACTCCTGTCTCTAAATATTCTGGAATGGGCTGTGTAGCTTTCTGCCACTATATAAATAAATAAATGGTGATGATAAGGAGGATTATAAGAGAAATGCAAAATAAAGAAACTGTAGCTATAGCAGAGTCTACAAGTAAAGTTAGCAAAACCTTTATATAACCAAGGGAAAGCACTATAGCATAAATATTTACATTCTTCAGTTCTTATTTCCTTTAGACAAATGGAAAGGGAACATTCTTTGTAAAATGTTTAATGTAATTTTAATGTACCTGTCATGCTGTACGTTCCTTATTACCAAAACTATTTGTTTTTGTTTTCACTCCTTAAGGTCCTGCACAAGTATGCTCATGTAGAATGCTGACCCTTTCAGGTAGTTTGCTAGACAGGAATGGAATGTATGTATAAATATCAGCTGTAATACTGTGCTGTGTTGCTCATTTCAAACTTTTAATAGAAGAATATCTCTGAATGAGTAATGGAGCATGGTAACATTAATTAGGCTCAGACTAAATAAGAGAAAGATTTAGGTTATGGCGCTTTATAGTAATGGGATTGTTTTAAAAGCAGAAGTCCTGTTCTTTAATTAGCCCTGCTATATTTATATTTAGAGATTGTTGGGTGGGAAAGGTTCCACTACTACATATTTTTTCTTTGTCCCCCAAAAGGCCCACAGAGTGGAATTCGGTGCTGAAATCCACTCCCAAACGTGTTAACTTTTGGCCAGATATCGATCAGGGAAGCCCGTTGGAGGGCCTCATACACTGGCCAATATATTGGCCCTTAAAGGGATACTGTCATGGGAAAAAAACATTTTTTGAAAATGAATCAGTTAATAGTGCTGCTCCAGCAGAATTCTGCACTGAAATCCATTTCTCAAAAGAGCAAACAGATTTTTTTTATATTCAATTTTGAAATCTGACATGGGGCTAGACATTTTGTCAATTTCCCAGCTGCCCCAAGTCATGTGACTTGTGCTTTGATAAACTTCAATCACACTTTACTGCTGTACTGCAAGTTGGAGTGATATCACCCCCCTCCCTTTTTCCCCCAGCAGCCAAACAACAGAACAATGGGAAGGTAACCAGATAACAGCTCCCTAACACAAGATAACAGCTGCCTGGTAGATCTAAGAACAACACACAATAGTAAAAACCCATGTCCCACGGAGACACATTCAGTTACATTGAATGCATTTCTCTCCTAAAGTGCAGGCACAAGTCACATGACTGGGGGCAGCTGGGAAATTGACAAAATGTCTAGCCCCATGTCAGATTTCAAAATTGAATATAAAAAGATCTGTTTGCTCTTTTGAGAAATGGATTTCAGTACAGAATTCTGCTGGAGTAGCACTATTAACTGATGTGTTTTGAAATAAACATGTTTTCTGATGACCGGATCCCTTTAAACAGACTGTTCAAAAGTGTAAAAGTAAAAATCATGTATATGTTCATTTGTGGCAATTTTGTTTCCTGGTGTTACTGGCCCTTAACAGAACAGCTTTTTTCAATCTCCATTTCTGAAGCGGAAAGTCATTATCATGTTACAGATAATTAGCATTCTCTTCTATCATCACAACTTTTACAGAGTAGGGTATTGGGCAGAATAGAATAGATGTTAAGTCATACTCTCTATATAGCCAATATTGAGCTAAGGATTTCTCAGCATTTATACTAGGTATTTGGACTCTTTTAGAAGCAGAGAATCCATGATTATCTTTTCATTCTTTGAGATTCTTTCAATCGAAATGTATCTTTCGATCTCTTTCCCTGTATCTTGCAGAGTGTAATGAAAAAGTTGTACATTAACAAAGGGCTCTTCAAGTAATTTTTTTTCATTGCAGCAAAGGCTATCACCAGGGATCCTAAATATCTCATTAATTAAAATACTGATGTTTCACATTGCATCCTTGTTTTTTAAATAAAGTTGTACAGGTGTAGAACTAGTTATGTGCAGTGGCACTACATCTGCCTTACAGACTCCACTTTTATTACTTTGTTCTATTTTAATTCAATAAAATCAGAAATCCTGCAGGTTGTTGTTTTTCCAATGTATTTTGTCTTGGGCTGCAAGACTAGAAGCATTTTCCTGATAAGGTTAAGCTTACATAATTACTCAGAGTCTTGACATGCTTTCTAATTGCCTCTTGGTCAACAAGCGTTTGTTTCATGCCTTCTTCACTTGAGATGTCTGGTTCAAGCTCTTGTGAGTTATTGACTGCAGTGGGCCAAACAAAGTAAACAAGGAATTTTATGCTTGCTTAATTCAGGGACAAGTGGATTTAGATGAAGTGTTTATTCAGTTTTCTGGCTGACTAGGATTGCAGCGCATTATTGATTATTTTTTTATTGCTAGCAACTGTTTAACCTGACCTCCTCCAGACATAGTGTTTTAAAGGCTACAAATTTTACCTTTACTCCAAAGCCTGGAATTCCTTGAAAGCCTTTTTATTAATGGTGCCCTTCAAGCATCACCAATAGCAACAATATTTAGTTCCTTCTAAATTGCAGTCACTGTTGGACAGTAGGAAAGAGAGGCTGGTGAGAGTACGTTGGATTCTCTGATTAGAATGAGCAGGTGAATTGAAGGAAGGAAACAAACTAAAAGGGATAAAATAGATTTCTTCCTTTTCAGTCTCGTTAGATTGTTAGATTGAGTTTTCTGATTGCATTTTAATTTATGGAGAAGAACGAAAGAAGAGATTTCTCTATGTAGCAATCACCAATCCCCCTTCCTCCTGTCCCCTATTTTTTGTAAGTAGCTGGAGGTTAAATCTCTGGAAGTAAGATATAGATTTCCACTTTCCTGACCCTGTCTTTGAGATTTTCATTTCACGCTCAAGTTCTCTTGTAAAGTGACTTCCCAAGTCTTGGGTCTTTACAAGAAACTGTTGAATGGAATGGATTCTTACGAGAGATTTTTCTCTTTACTTTTCTCCTTTTGGGTTTTTTTGTTTACTGCTAAAATGTTTACATAATTACAGAATTTACATAATTCATAACATTCTTGCATTTTAGCATTTTAAAAGAGCACTACTGAATATGATGGTTAATAGAATGTATTGGATCGTAAAGGTCACCAAGAGTTACTCAGGTTAAACACTTTAAAGGAGAAGTTGGCCATCACAACATTTTATATTTTAATACATTTTTACCTCTTTTTCAAAATGTGTTGTTTAAACCCTCCTTGTTTGCCCTTGTAGCAACATAGTGTCCCAAGCCGATGACTCTCTGAACTGTAACAATTTCATACAGTAGCTGCTGATAACATTTAGCAGTAGCTTTGAAATGACAACAGTTACTGATATGGTAACAGCTGATATAACAGACTTGAATAAAAAGACAATAATCATACTCAATAGTGGTTGAAGCTGTATCAAATTGTGACAGTTTAAAGTCTGCAACCTGAGTTCCTTCTAAAAAAGTGAGTGGGTGGAATTTTCCAAATGAATAAAAATTGGTAATCAAAAAAAAAATTAGAAAGAAAAGCATGTTTTTTAATTATGAACTGAACTTTGGTTGATCCAGTTTGTTTTAGTGTTTATTTTTGGTCTAAGCTTAACAGTATGCAAGGACAGAGTCAAATATAAAAAGGAAGAGAAGAGGTATTGTGCACTTAACTCTTTATCACTATATTAAAAACGTTGATGCTGACGTTACTAAAAAATGCCTTGCCCTTTAAACAAAACAGGGATTGCTTGTCCATATATTGCAATATATTTAAGCTCAGGGGCATAACTACAGATGAAGCAGATCCTATGGCTGCAGGGTGGGGCAGGAGGTATAGGGGCTCCATGAGGCCCTAATTAATGAGCAATTTCAACATATATTGGTAAAAAAAAAATTCTGTTTATGTTGGGGACCCTAAAATTAATTTGCTGTGGGGACCATACATCTAGGTATGCCACTGTTTAAACTGGCCAGCTACATTCAAGTCACCCCTGGTCTTGTCAGTCCTACACTCAACTTTAATCTGATTAAATAAAAATTTTGCTGCTTCATTATACATTTTACACAGGGACTATGTTTCACTTGCAACTTGCTTGCTTTCAAGGTTATAACTCCCAAATTGCTGCCATGTTATTGTGATCCCCTGCTTGTTACTGGAAAGATTAGGAATATAAAATTGAACCATAGTTTAACCAATTCCTAAAATAAAAGCTAAATATAAGTTCATTTTTTACTTTGGATGAAGGTTCTGTTCCCATTGTTTTTTTTTTATTGATCACAGCATTGTGTTAGAAATACTGCATTGTGCCCAAAGACATTGGATCATGGAATGTTTGGTTTTACAGGTAATAACATTAAATCGTTTTAGCACTGTGTTTGTCATTTGCTTCAAACATTTGTCATTTTGTTTACACCATGGAAATGTTAAGTCTGTTAAAGATCTATGTTAAAAGCAAAGAGACCCGCAATGCTGTGTCTGGCTAGCTGTTATATCGTTAATGAGAATATTAAATATGATGCATCCAAAAATGGTCTTATTTCTAGTTTATTACATTTGTTTTGCTTTCTGATTACTTTATGGATTTTGCATTATGGGACTGGTGAGTTGCTCAGGGTCAATGCCGGTCTGCAACATGGTGCATTTCCGCACACCGCCAACTACTCCTCCTTACAAGCATAATGAGTTATGAGTTCACATTTATAATAATTACATACTACGGCGCTCGGATGGCCTTTGGCATGTCACCCTTGTATACTTGACGTATTTGTTTATCTGAGCATGGATATGTGTTACTGTGCAAAGGAAACTAGAAACCAATTTATATCCCTTATCTTGTGAAGGGTCCTATTTCCGTATCTAATTAAGATAACAAAATCTATAGAGCATCATAGCCGAGACAGACAAATCCAGACAAAAGTAAGCACTAGTTAGCGGAATGTTTACTGCTCATCCATTTGAGACTGATCAATTACAAAACTGGGGAGAGACCTCTCAGGAGTTATATTTTCTAATCTACGCTTTACCAATCTGTTCTTTGCCATGTCTATGAATGAGCAATCAAGCAAAGCAATCTACATTGTGTTAAACACACCGGATAACAAAGCCATTAAGCAGAGTAATTGTAGTCATTCCAAGAATGAGGAAAAGCGTAAGTTTTTCACTTCTTGAATATGGATCCTATAATGTGAGTTTCTTTTTTGTATGTTGTGCTCAGAAATATTTTTTAATTGTTCCTAATACATGGTGCTGTACCTTCTGTTGACAGCTTTTTTATTTTCTCTTCTTTATAAGCAGTTAGCAAATATAAAGGAGTTTCCACGCCTTTCCTACTTTAGTGACTTTTCCGTTTGGTTCTGCACATGCCCAAAATGACATCAAATAATGAACCTATCAGCAAATCTATGTGCCAACCCTTTCTACAGTGAAATAGTTTCACGTGAAGATGATAGGCTTTGGCTCGTGTAAACAATGATTTATAGGCAAACAACAGAAGGGAGGATTGATCCATGCTCCTTCCCTGGTCCCCTGTTTCATTACTTATTTAAAACATTGGCTTTTATTTACAAAGTTCTGATGAAAAAATTTAAACGTCGCCATACCATGTCAAGGTAAACCCCATATGGTGGTCCTAACTATTTATTTCCAAGAATATTTTTATTTATATATTTTTCCTGCATGGTAACATTTCTTGGGATATGTTCCTTGTGAACTGGTCATTGGTCTCAGTCACAGACTTGATTCTGACCTTCCATAGGCTTTTATAAGAAGAGAGATTGCCAAGACCAAAGCATTGGCTTTGCAGGCTTAATCCTACCCAGATTGTGGCTTTTCAAAATCACTTTGTGCACTTGGGGGTGCCAAATGTTAGGCACCCCCAAGTGATTGTACTGACTTACCTGAAACCCTGGGCCGGTGCTCCTATCAGCAGAAAACTGCACCGGCCCGGGGTTATACCAGTGAGCACCATGGAGCGATCTTCTTCTGTCTTCCTCCTTCTTCTAATTTCCCCAGGCAAACGCATGAACAGTTGAACAAAATTGCTGACTTTTTAGTTAAAGTTCAGCTTTTCGTTGTACTGCGCAGCTGAGCAAAGATAGAGGAAAAAGGAAGTTTCAGAATATGTGTGTCTAACCCCTAATAATAAAATCAAAAAAATTAAAAAAATAAAATAAAAACTCTTACGGACAAGCGCACAAGTTCATCTGCATATGGCGATTCAGGGCACTTCCATATAATCCATATAAAGAAGCATGGGGTCAGCTATGGACTTGTATAGCAAAAAGTTAAAAAATTGTCATTCATTGTAATAAAATTCATTGCAATAAAAAGCGATTTTCATTGGCATTTATTTTGTAATATGAATTAATAAATAGCAAAGAAATGTGACCTGTCTGTTAAATTTTTTTTTTCTTTGTTTGCTTCTAAGAGGGAATATACAATTTCCATTTCTATTTATTGTTTGTTAAAGACAAAATGCTCTTCTTATGCTTTTTGTTACAATGTAATCAAATGTTTCTTTGTAACATTACAATGGGTCGAAAGCTCCTATGTATTTTCAAATCATGTTTTCAACCCAGATCCATCTGTGATCTTTAAATGAGCCCCTATGTTTGTTGCCAATCAGTCAGGGAGAGCTTTTCCTGCAAATAAAAGGATGGAGGCATAATGGCCTCTCAAGTGTGTACCTCCTGAATAGTGGTGATTTTCAAAAAAGTTCATGCTCTGTATAGAGGGATTATATTCTATGTAATGCTAGAGGAGCTCTGTTGGCTTTGAGTAGTTCAGGGCACAATATGGAACACAAAAGATTTCTTTCTACTTTGCACTTATTATTGTTTCATCTACAAGTTTCCCACATGTAAGCCTCTATATACAAGATTTAAAGGAAGGACAAAGTAAAATCCAGTAACCACATGGCTTTTTGTATGTTTTTCTGCTACTCCAATTTGGGTTTTGTTCATCGTAGTCTAAAGTTTTCTGGTCTTCTACTTCTTTTCTTTTGGTTTGAAAATCAAACCAAGGCAATCACATGCAGTATTTGTCAGGACAAGTGGCTGCCTACTTATGGAATGGCATTGTCTGAAAAAGATTCTAAAGCTCCCTTATGAGTCAATGCTCAGAACTTGTTCATGGGTCATCTGTATTCATGGTGGATGATATTTAGCACAGATGAAATGCTAAGAGTAGGTGGTATTTGAAACCCTGCAATATATTGGAATTTTCGTCATTTTCTAGCTTTACCAAACTAGTTTGAATGAATTTAAGTAAAATGTCACCCTTGTCTTAAGTTATCGGTAAGTAACTTTGCAATTTTGATTATTATTGGGGTTTTTAGTAAATAATTAGAATTTTTTAAAGAAACACACTTTTTGAAAGAGTTGCTCATCAAGAAGATGTAACATATTATAGAGTTCTTAAGCTTTGGAACTGACTATACTTGCAGAGATCAACTGGGGTGAGATTTAGGGTGAATTCTAATATTCTGTCCTAGATATTCTTTTTACTACAGGGTGACTGATTAAATGTTTACATATATATGCAAACAAAGATGACACCAATCATGCTACAACTCTGTCCTCCACATGAGGTGCTGGTCAATAGAACCTGCACTTCAATGGGAGGAGAAAATAGTATTTTGTGTAAATAAGAGGAAAAAAAGTATGGTTGCCCCATATCATTATTATGAAAACTGAACAGGCCTGGACTGATTCCTAAAAAATTATAATTCAAAAGTTGAATACCCATGTATACTGTATATATCTTCATGTACTTCTCCTAAAGGCTATTTTTATAAAACAATATTGCGTCTATTCTGCCGTTCCTGTTAAATCATGCACAGGTGCTCTTACAGACACTCTGGAACCTTGGAGCTACCATCACCCAAAACTGGTGGTAATTGCAGGTTTCCCACATTGCCAAATCTCATGATGTTTTAACACCATGCACCAGAACAATTTTGACTCTGTTAGCTGCAACTTGCACCCGATTCACGGAAAACTGCAGAGACAGTCACGCTAGTTTTGAGACTTTGGGTTCAACTGCATCAGGTGGCGCTTGACTGCAATCACATTAGAATTAAGCCTTATGGGTTGAAATATGTAGCGATTTGTGCCTGAAAAATGATCTTGGCACACTGTGTTAAATCTGAAAAACATCTCAAAATAGATCTTTTCATGGAAAAGTTGTAGTGCAGGCCTTGAGTTGACTTGGAAACATCATCCCTACTTCCCTAGAGAATGGGTCAGTATATGTCACTTTAATAACTATTATCTGCACTTTGTCATGCATGCCTATATATTTTGAAGATGATGAAGAAAAAAAGTGGTGAAGTGAAGCACACCATTGCTAACTTTCTGCATTACTAGATGTGCCCATGTACTTTTCTGGCTATTCCAAATGCTATGCAGTGTTACTATTTCAACTGTGTGCTAAAGGAACACATTAACCAATAATATGGAGTATTAATTTGCTTAGATATATATGATTAGGTATCTATCCAGCTATAGCTTAGCTTTCACTCTAATGCCTACATTTTTTTTGGTTAAATAATTTCTTCTGAAGTGCCATATGTTACCTCCCATTGGTCTGTGGTGCTAATTGTTTCATGTGTCTAAGGTTTCTAATGCACATGACATTTTAGGAAGTGGCAGATTTAGCAAAGCCTCCCTGAGCTGAGCAAGTCATGCCTCTAAATCCATTTCAGCACTCACTAATTTGAGAATAATAGTAGGCCTTGCAATAGCAATTAGAAAACAAAAGAAGAGAGCATAGTGTGACCTAGCAACCACATCTCCTCCCACCCCTTTTATTTTCTTAAACAGATATTACAGGGTATGGGAAATGCTGCTGTTCAATTCTTTGTGGGCTTTATTTTGACACACCACTGCTACTCACATTCTCTTAAATAATTGCCATACACACGTTACAAAAGAACTTTATAGAAACTAAATCTCATGATTATTCATGTCTGTTTGGTAATTACTGTTAATATCAGAATAATGTGTAAAGATGAAGAAAATGCCTCTTTTTAGAATATAACTAAAAGTTATAAAACACATGAGCTTTAATTCTCTAGTTTCATTGTTACGATCATTAAATAAGATAGTTTGTGACTGTCTCTTACGAATACATCTCGGCAGTGTCTTAAATTGACCTAAAGAGATTAAACATAGTAAAGAAAAAATATTTTCCCTGTTCTTTAGAAGAATAAACAAAACTCTAGCAGTGCACATGGCAATAATACTTGTAATAATAATTGTATTGTATTAAAAAGACAAATGATTTTCCCTTTAAGCATGAACTTTTGAAGATATGCTAGTATTCTATTATTTTGACTACAGCCTCATATGCTGAATGATAGAAATTCCTGATGATGATTTAATAAATATAAGGAATGGACACAAATGTGATTACTTAAACTAATGTAGGAATCATGTAACTTGTATGCTTTTGGTAGGACATCCGTATTTTAGTGGTTATGGCATAGTTTCCAGTTGTCGCTAAATGCAATACCCCTGTGTTTGCACTAATGAAAACAACTGTTTATTAGGTCCATCAGCATGATTAATATACTGCAAGCCACTTACTTCTCTGCAAATTCCCCATGCATATTTTCTTCGGGGTGATTGGCCAACTTGAGTTTCTGTTTTGTTTGTTTGGCTATGATGCAGTAATGGCTGCACTATACCTTTACTTAGGAACTAATACATGGGCTGAAGGTCAACAGATGTATATTTAATGACTAAAAAAAATGACCTGGTCTCTACATGTTTGGATGGTATGTATGTCAGTTGATAACTCAGATAAAGACCAGTGTATTCATTTGGTTATTACAAAGTAGCATGGGCTACAAGAGTAAAGGGGTAACTCTTCACACTCTTATCTAGTAACCCTTGTCTTGTCTAGTTACATTACCTGCTTTGCATCTGTTAAAGTTAAATTAATCTTTTGGGTAAACCAGGTAAACCAGAGGCACATAACTCTACAGGTGGTAAAAACTATTGCATTGGCTTCTGGAGCCAGATACTGTGTATAAATGAGTTGCTGGGTAGCCATGGGGACAGCCATTCAGGGTGAGCAGGGCATTATGGCACATGTTTGCATGGCTAATAACAGGTGTGCCGAAAGCAATGATTCTATATTACGTACACAGGAAGTTAAGCAGGGGTCAAATCTCACGATTGACTCTCCACAGGACTACAGAATGAAAACCAGATACAAAGTTTTTAATGTATAACAAAATTACTTTCATTGGGGGGACAACAATGGAAATATGAAGAACGCCCAACATGTAAAAAAGTTTATGTAATAACATAGTAATCCAGTAGTTTCTGTTTTTTTTATCTGATGATGTTAAAATGAGTGGTAAATGTGCTGAAAGAAAGCTTTGCCTACAGTTACCACATAACCCCTAAAGATCAGAGTAAGTGTATATGTTTGTTGTTGTTTTGCCATGATATGTTTACAGTTCTAGATACTGAAATCATAGTTTTCATATATCAGTGAGAAGTATCTTGACTTTATCAATTTGGATAGATCATGGTTTGCTTTAAGTTGTAGCATAGGACAATGTAGTCACTCAAATGGTATCTCCTCTCATTTCAGGGTCTCCCAGGAAAGACTTGGGGCCACGTCTGGGTCTTAAAAAATCCAGTTCTCTTGAGAGTCTGCAGACTGCCTTTGCAGAAGTCAATAAAAAGGAGCTTCCCATCTACAGATCCAGACCCCACATGGTCCGTGGCAGAGGATGCAATGAAAGCTTCCGGGCTGCTATTGATAAATCCTATGATGGACCAGAGGAAGAAGAAGAGGGTATGTAAAGCATTTGTCCTTTGGCTGGCATAAAGTGGTCATTGTAAACAGCAGTACATTGATTTTTGCCATGCTCTTTTTTTACCAGTGGTTGCTTTTGGACTTATTACTTATTATCTTTTATTTTCTCACATACAAATTTTATGTCAATGCATTTTCACCTTTGCTTTAAAGTGGACCCGTCACCCATGCATGAAAATCTGTATAATAAAAGCCCTTTTTAAATTAAACATGAAATCCAATTTCTTTTTTTTAATAAAGCATTCATAGCTGTTGTAAACTCATTTAAAAATATCAGCTGTCAATCAAATATTGCCTACCCCGCCTCTATGCCTAGGCATAGAGGTGGGGCAAGCAATTACTTTCACTTACCATTCAGCACTTCCTAGATGTCACCGCTCTCCCTACATTCCCCCTGCTCTCTTAACGATTTAATTGTGTAACCAGTGCATGGTGATGGGCATTGGGTCCCTGTCCCCTGGTGCACAAACAAGATTCTGAGATTATGTAAGGATTGCCTTAATAAAAGTGTCCACAAAATGGCTCCTTCCTGGTTGCTATAATTTTGAATTCCCAGACTGATGGAAACAATATTCAAATAATTTACACAGTGTAATTAAAGTTCATTTTGCTTGACTAACATGATAAAATAGGATATGGAATAATTTTGTTTGGGTGACGGGTCCACTTTAATACCCAAATATTAAAAATGGCTTTACAATAAATATAGCACTATGAATCCAGATGAAAAATTGATATACTGCAAAGTGTAAAAAGGCTGAAATCAATAAAAGATGTTTCACAAATGCAGAACTGTTTTTTGTTTTTTTTGCTGGTAGTTATTGGCTCCTGGAGCAAGCAAATTTAAAAGTAAATTAAAACCACAGAATTTCTTAAAAAAACTTTCATTTTAAACATGTAGAAACACATAAGAGAAATCACTCAATTTATGCTTCTTTAATCAGTTCTCTAAGGCACAATATCATATTGTCCTGAAATGTTTGTGGACAGTTAGATTTGGATACAAATGAAAGTTGCAGGGTTCATAGAAATATAATATACAAATACAAAAATAGAAAAATATTGGAAAATCAAAAAAAAAAACAGAAGAAATATTAGCAGTTATTATGTACCATGCGTTCTGCAGTTCTTCTGGACTGTCCACTAGTTCAGGTTTTTGGACAATCACAAGCATAACATAATATCAGATTCTCTAAATGACTAGATGGATGCTTTTAACACCAATCAAAGCTTCAAAGAAAACCAGTAGTAAAAGCTGGGGACTTATTTTAGGAACTGATTGAAAATATACACAAATTTTTATTCAATAAATAAGGTGTTCATTCAATGTAATAAATCTCTCTCGGCAGAGAAATTTACAATGTCCCTTTTATGATAAAAAAAAGTGATAAAACCTTTTAATGTATTTATATATTTTGTGGTAACTTGGTCTGCAACCCCTGTATTTGATTGGCTGTAGCCTGTATTGGTTACTAGACCTATATCCTGTTAGTACATGTAGGGACAAAAAAATCCAAAGTAGATGCCATCGTGGAGAAGTCAAGCTACAGAAGACATTTGCTGCTCATTTATTAACACCGCAAATTTGCACCTGGGCAGTAAACAATGGCAAGCAATCACACTGTTGCTTTCATTATTCTACCTTCTCTTATCATGGATTGTATGATGTGGGTTGCTGCTAATGAGCAAATCTACCTAGTGTTTCCAAATGACCCAATTGTCCTAGATGCTAATGAAGGAAGCAGTGCAATCCAGGAACTCAATAGATAAAGGCTACAGTCCTTCCAGCTATCTAAAGGTCACCTGTTGGGCAAAAATGTTATACCTAACCAAAAGTGTGGGCTTATAGAGCTTGCACTCTGGTTGGGGGTAATTGTTTTTTTTTTCTAAAATGTCCCCCCACCAGAGCTAGGCCACTCACACCAGCAAGGAGCCCCCGGTGGGAGCAACCATGTCAGTTAGAACGAATGCGCAAATGCGCTTCTGACGTAACATGACAGTACCTTGTACATGACTCAATCTAAGATATAATTAATCCTTATTGGAAGCAAAACTAGCCTGTTTGGGTTATTTAATGTTTACATGATTTTCTAGTAGGCTTAATGTATGACGGTCCAAGTTACAGAAAGATCCCTTATCTGGAAAGCACCAGGTCCTGAGCATTCTGGATAACAGGTCCCATAACTGTACCAAAAGTTCTGTAGGTAAAGGATTATTTTTGTTTCCAGCATAGTAATTATTTATCCAAGTACTTTGCCATTTAAAAGAAAATATTACTTTAATATTTCTGTGCAGCATATATTTCACTAGACTGTTTTACTAATGAAGGAAGGAAGGAAATCATGTTTCACTGAAAAGATTTAAGTGGACACATAGATTTATCTTTTGCTCTTGACCTTTACATTATAAGATTATGTAAGATCAACTGAACAGATACATAACACTGTTTTTCATGATACTTTTCATGATACTCCATGCATGTGCACAGGTCCATCGACAAACTCTAGTAGGAACTGCCCATAATAAAAATGACATGCCTAAATGCTTAATCATCTAATAGAATGACTTTCCCAATAGCTTATTGATTTTTTGTTTCTGTTTTGCAGATGCCCTCTCCGATCTCAGCTCTCACTCTGGCCGGGAATCCCCTAACACTGAATCAGTTCCATTAGGGAATCAGGAGACAGGAGATCAGGATACCAATAAATCTAAAAAAGAAAAGAAAAAGAAAGATGCTAAAAAAGAAAAGACTAAGACAAAGGGGAGAGAAAATAATAAAAAGGATGATGGAGAAGAACAGGAGAAGAAAGCAAAGAAAAAGGGCTTCGGTGTTTTGGGCAGGTACTTATCACCCCACTCTAAGTAATCTAGTTTCTGTTTTTAGTTTGTTCTTTTTCATGGATTTCACTTCCCACATTTTCACAGAGTGAGCTGATCTATCAACCTGACAGTTGACTTGTCAGATCAGTGTAATTTGACCGTGAACATGTATGGCCACATTGCACCAACATTCAGCTCCTGTGGTTGGCCACATACACCTGTATGACTGTGTGGACATCCTAATAAATAGTTCCTTACAGCATTATTGTCTCTTAACCATACTCTCATACCACCCAGAACAGAACTTTTCAGACTTTAGCAATCCCTTGAAGCTCAACATGTGTTCCCCTAACAACATTACATATACAGATATCCCTAGATCACTACCCCACAGTTGGGGAACTACTGACTAAATGCAGCATGTGGAAAACCAATCCACAATATTTTCTGAGTAACTGGAGAAAACATAGAAAGAGTGCTTCTGAGTGAGCTGCCATAGATTTGAATGTGGATACAGATTTGAGTGCTTTTCTGCCTGAAAATGCTCGCTGTTGTGTGGCATTACCTATTATAAAATAAACAACATATTGACTTTTTTGTAGTTTTTACATGAAAGATATTGGTCTAAAAGAAAGTGCCTAAGAATGCATATATTTGCACTTTCTGTTTGGAGCCAAACCACAGCATTTCAGTAGAAAATGCAGTATTTTAAATGTATTCTGTCACACGACAACATGTTTTTTTCTTTTTCTTAAACTCATCAGTTAATAGTGTTTGAAATCCGTTTTAAAAAGATCAAACAGATTTTATTATATTTAATTTTGTAATCTGACATGGGGCTAGACATATTGTCAGTTTCACAGGTGCCCCCCAGTCATGTGACTTGTGCTCTGATAAACTTCAGGCACCCTTTACTGCTGTACTGCAAGTTGGAGTGATGTCACCCCCCTCCCTTCTCCCCGCCCCAGCAGCGCGTCAGCAGAACATTGGGAAGGTAACCAGATAACAGCTCTGTGACACTAGATAATATTTCTTTGCTACATATGAGAACAGTACTCAGTAGTAAAAATCATTGAGTTGGAGAAACAATAGCCTAAGATGGCTGCCTGCACCACAATATTACAACTAAAAATAAATACACTTGTTGGTTCCGGAATAATAATATATATGGTAGAGTGAATTATTTGTGGTGTAAACAATGTAATTTAGAATTAAAACGACACCAAAAATGACACTGCTTAGCTCTCTTGCTATTTATATAATGACACAAGTTGTTGAAGTCTGGTCAGGGTGCTCTACAAAGAACTAGTGTGATTTTGGCTATTGAAGCATCCCCTTAAACCCCCTTTAACAGCTAGGCTGGTATATTATGTTTATTTATGCTTGCTGTTAATATAGCAAATGCTGTTCTTTGAATAGAGGGGATTTCTAATATTGATGGCTGAGTAGCTGGATAGCATTAAGAAATCCCAAACTGTCTATTTAAAATCAATTTCATCATATTTCTGTGTAACCTCATTATATAGTAGATGAGATTAGTTAATGCTAATTTACTTTTTGAATGCCTGAATGGCATCCACATGACTAAAGAATGTCAAGAAATAGGCTTTTCCGAATAGCATCTCCTCCAAACATGGACAGTAATTAATATTATCTTTTATACCTTAGTTCTGGTGATTTTGGATTTTCATTGTACAACAATTTGTCTTCAGTTATTTACTTCTCTTTTTATACTCGCCATGAATATTTTATCTCTTTTTTTTTAGCCCGTTAATTTGCCAATTTTCCTTAGAGCAAAGAGCCACGGTGATTTAAATCTTTCATTCTAGTTGGGGAAGAGAAATGGCCCTTTTTTATCATTACTGTTATGGGCTTATGCTCAGAATGATACTTTTTATGACCGGCGGTGTGGAGTCTGTAATGGAATTGCAGAGTGGATAGTATAATATACAGATATTGACTTCCATTAAGGCGAGCAGTGTGCAGGCTGAAATACATTACATGTAACATTTATTTTAAAGCTGAGTTGCTTACAATGTTAAACATCTGTAGGGAAGGGTCCAAATGTATGAAATGAATAAATTACAATTAGGATTAATTGGTATTCAGTGTTACATGGAGAAGACAAATGTTCGCCATGAGACTGGATGGGTACTCAGTTAGCATTTCAGAGCATTTACAAAATATTAGTAGAACAAACAGTATTTCAGTTCATGCATATATCTTATTTAGTCATTCCAGAACAAATACTAGTTCAGAAGCCATTTTTTTTTTTTTTCTTTATAAGCAATACTCAGTATGCCGAATAGTAGAATTTTGCTAAAATAGATCTTACACACATTATACTGAATTCCTTTGTTCATATTCATGTAACACCTTATCTGTTGTGGGGCTTCTTCTCCCAGCATCCCTTCTGAAAGTGAAATTATCATTTAGTTACCTAGAATGCCTACCCTTGCCTTAGAGGTGCAGTATATACTTATAAACATCTTTGCTCAACATGAGTTCAATAAATAAAACTTGTCATCTTTTATTTTAAAAACAATCTTGCTATTATAAAGCTCTAATAGAAGGTCGTTTTGTTGTTTGGTGTAAACCATTAATTGTTACCCGCTGCATATTTGCTGTAATGTATTCAATTGGACATAATCATCTCTGTATAAACAAACCCATTACTTCCCTGCCCCCCACACATTGCACCTCCACTTTGTTGCTGAACATATGTATCTTTTCACTGTGCTGCTTGAGTGGGATCTGCTTTGTTCCATAGTCTCCTATCATTGTGGCCTTGTAAGAATGATGCTGTGATACTTTGACCACTTCCACGTTCATGGACTAGTCATGGGCAAGATTTCAGGGACCTTACATTTGGTGCCTGGAAACATAAAAGATTAAATTATATCTTATATACTTTCTTGCACAATATAATAAAATAAGATGCCCACTTTTTAAATGTATAACTTTTTAGGAGCAGTCTGTAATATGTGCTGAGCATGGGGAGTGTCCAGGCAATTACTAAATGAAGCATCATTATACTGAGTTTCAATGAAATGTAGAGAGTGGAATTATGTTATGTTATTCACCTACATAAGACATTTGAGTGTGTTCCACAGGCAGGCTAAGGGTTATATCATGTTCTTCTGATGGAACTACTTTCCTTACTTCCTTCTTTAACCTCTTTGGTCAGATGGAGTGTCTATCATCTATACTCCTAAAGATACAGTATATTTACTTTGAAGGCGCATACATAATAAATGCAGTTGCATCAAATATTATTAAGCTGAAAGAACCTTTCCAGGCAATTCTATACATTACATACAATGCGGACAGATGGGATCCTTTTTATATTTTGAAGTTTATGAATAATTCATGACCATGATAATCTCATCATAGTGCTGTACCATCCATACATTCATTCAGAGTGAGACCTGGTAAACCTAATAGTTAACTGCTTTATATTTGAGCTTAATGAACCCTATTTTGAAATTCTCTCCTTACTATTTGTTTTATTGTCTATATTTTGTCTACTATGCAGAGCAAAGTCTCTAAAAAAGTCTGTTTCTACTGAGAAGCTGCCAATTGGTGGAGCTTGTACATCTTACTCATTGGAAGGACATGAATACGTAAATAGCTTTTACTTACAGAAAGTATTCTAAATGGGAAGTTTTGCAATTCAATTCAGAATATATAAGTAATTATACACTATTTGCCATAAAAAATGCACCTTTCTGAATATGCACCAAGGACAAAATCCTACACTCAGATACCCTGTGAGAATTTTCACTCTGAGACAAAAGAGAGAGCCTCACTCAATAAGAAATGTATATACACACAAATAGAAAAATAGATAGGTAGATGCGCAGAGAGACGAGCACAAAGACAAATGTGCAGAGAGACACATACCAAGAGTAGCAAAAGGTCCACATACAAAAACATCCAAGCCAAAATAATAGAACAAAGACCGTGAATGCAACATAAACACAAGTGGTTCAAATGCTGAATAGAGAAAGAGATTCACGTAACAGACCAAGAAAGATGCGCGCTCAGAGAAACACAAATCAAGAGCGAACATGAACAAAGGCATAACAAAACAGAAATATACAAATACACTATGTGAGAGGGGGAAAGAGACCAAAATAGAGGCAACTAGACAAAAATGTACACCAGCAGGTAGGAACAATGAGAAATACACTGACCCTCGCATAGATAGATACAAACAAATGGAGAGAGAGAGAGAGGTGCATACAAGCACAGAGACATACAAAGGGAGCTGCACACAGAGAATTTTACAGACACATTTACCAGGGAAGAGAAAGAAAGACAGAGATGGGCTCACAATCTTTTTTTACTACTTGATCTCTCAAGTAGTTTGTCAAGTTTCTGGTAACTCATGTTAAACGAGTCCATGTAAAAACCTATCTTCACAAAATAAATATATAAATAAATAATGCTGCCAGATTTGTCCTATCCATATCACTTGATATTCTGTAGGAACTGAGTGTGCTAAACCAGACCTCACATTACCATCAACGTGACAGTTACTGTCACCCCAAACAAAGCTTGGCTGGCTGTTGAACACAAGTGGCAAAAAGGAATGAAACTTATCAATGTAATTAGCTTTCTATCTTTCTTTCTGCAAAAGATTCAATCACTCTTAATTACATTTTTCAGTCTAGTTTATTTTATTTCATGCAATAAAGCTCTTAAATCTAATTATTTTTCTTCCCTTTAATTTCCTAGAATGTATTATTTTGCTATCAAATGTCAAAAAACGCTGGCACTAGCAACTTCATTTTCCAGCGCCTTTTTGCGAGGCCATAAAAAAAAATAACGATGCTATTGGTAACAATTTTTGTTTCTAAATTTAAAGAGAAAGTGAAATCATATTTTAAACTATAACAGGGGAATGTAATAAAAGTCGCAAAGAGCAAAACAATTCGCACCAATAAGACTAAAAATCCACATCTCGCAATGTAATATTGTTCCTTAAACTGTTATTGCATTGCGAATTTTAATTGTGCATTGCGAATTTTAATTGCGCACTCATAAGAAGTGCTTGAAGGTGTCGTAATCTTTTGGAGCAAACATAACGACTTTTTCAGTAAGAAGTTTTATTACATTGACTGCGCATTGGCGCAAACTATAAAATTCGCAAACGCTTTCCGGGCTCGCAAAAGCTAAATTAAATTCGCACAAAGCAAAATTTGTTCGCGCAAAGGCATAACTTTTCGCATTGCGAATAGTTTTTCCGTTAGGGATTTTTATTACATTCCCCCGTATGTATTTTAAACTCATTGGGGGTCATTTATAAACTTCGCGCAGGGCAGATTGGTTCGCAAAGTGAATATATTTGCCCTGCGCATGGTTATATTTATAAAGCTGAATAAGAGGGTGCATACAGAATTGCGAATTTTTTATTCACAATGCGAATGTCTAAAGGGGCTTTATACATATGTTACAATTCGCAAATTGCAAATCTTTATGCGCACACTCTGCGACTCAATTACGCCACAACTTTGGTGGCGGATAAAATATTCGCAAAACAGTTTTGCAAACTGCGAATTTAAGTTACTGTCAACGCTATTTTCGCGCACAACAACCTCGCACATTGGGTGCACTTGCGAAGGTAAAAAGGTAATTATATTCTGGTGCGTTTTTATTTTAAATGGATTGAATAAAGGACACTTAACTGGGCAATGAACTGACTGAAAGATGGTTTAATGTATACAGTGGACTGTGCTTTGTGTCATGGGCCTAAGGCCAATGCTAGGCACGGAATTTTGGCTTTTATGGATAACTGCAGCCATCAAAATATTCTTCCCAACCTTTTGCCACTTCACTTTAGGAATGGAAAACACTGTACCTATGGCCAAGTGATCCCTACCTGCCACTGCCAGAATCAGTGACCCAAAATCTGTATGTCCCATAGCTCTTTAACAGTAGCTGATTGATTTATGTATTATTGGCCTTCCTTGGCACAACTGTATAATGTTTGAAAGCACTTGCTCTACAAGGAATATGGCACCCTGCTTTCCATACTTGATGTTTTATGACCAGGAGTATCACAGTTTTTAGTTTAAAAACAACCCTTTTTTTCTTTAACTATATTCGACTCATCATTTGCAGTGGGTTTACAGACCCTCAAAAAAAAACTGTGAAATACTCAAACTGAAAAATCACTTAAATTTCCCATTGACTTCTATATAAATTCTCAAGCTTTTATATAATGACGTTTTATGAATATAATGTGCATAATAAATATCAAACATTCAAGATTTAAACCCTATTTAAAATTAGTGAGTTTTAGCACTAAGAAAAATTGAATTGCTGCAAAAATTCAGTTTCAAACTTTGATAAATCAGCCCCTGAAGCTTACTTTGGGTAATATAAACTTATTTAACAACTACTTATGTTCAGTTTTTAAAAAAAACTGAACTAAGGGGCAAATTTATCAAAGGTCCAATGTCAAAGTTATAATTTTTAATTCTAATAAATAGGAATTTACTCACAACTCGAATGACCAAAAATTCGACTTGGATTCAAATCGAGTTTTCCTCTGAAAAAAAACTTGAATTTCAGGAAGGCAATTAACATCTTCAAATGGTTCAAGGGACTTCTACGAAGTCGGCAGGTTTTAGGTGGCGAATATTCAAATTAGAACTGGTCGAGGTGTGGTAAATCTCACATTCAGATTCGAGTTGGTGATTTAAAATTCGAATTTGTGAGTTTTGACCAAAAATAAAATTCGAAAATTCTAATTCAAACTTAATAAATCTACCACTTAAAGAAATACTGACCCCAGAAAATAAACTTTTTTTTTGTATTTGTCATAACATTGTTTTTGAATGCTTTTAATAATTTTGCCATAAAAGTATTTTTGTTTTGCTTTTACATTACCTTTCCTACCCCTGTGTTCCTCTATGAGGGGGCTGCCATATTTGTGCAGCAAGAGTCCATTAGCATTAGAAACTCTAACTAACAGGCTTTAGAAGAGACAGTCAGGTTGGCAAAACAGTCAGGTTTAGGAACTTCAAGTAACAATCACTTGTAAAATTAGAACTATCAGCAAAAAAACGATCAACATGACCCATAGGCAACTTTTTGGGGCACATTTACTAAGGGTCGAATTTCGAAGTTAAAATTTCGAAGTTAAAAAAACTTTGGAATTCGACCATCGAATTTGATACTTCGATAGTCGAAGTAAAATGGGCCCCTTTATGTAGATTATTATTTAAATGTTTAAAACTCTAGCAAAAGACGAATTTCTGTATCAGGGACTGCTAGAAATTAGAAACAGCTTTCATCTACTCAGATACATTTCTCAAGCATCCCAGACTATTTTGTTTTGGTTTTTTTTTAAATAGCCACAGGAAATGCCATCCCTTGCCTTTTTATAAGCATTTGCAGAAAAGCAGAGAAAATTTGCTCTTTCAGGAAACCAATGTTTTGTGTAGGCTTTGTACACTCTGCCCGCCAAAAGCTTTAATCGCTGGCATCTTCCTAATGTCTTTATCGTCCTATGCACACTCAGAAACAGATAATTGCATTCAAGGATGGAGATTTCCAGTTTTCTCCTTATTAGATAAAAGTTTATCTTCTCTTTGTATCCAGGGCACCTTTTCTGCACTATGTATTCTCTAGCATTCCAGGCCCATGAAACTTCCTACCAGTCATGCTGAGTCTATTATCTGTATTGTCTCCTTTGAATTGGTAGCACTTGAATCATAAGAGCTTTAAAAATATTCTGAGAATGTGATAATGAAAAAGTGTAATTAAGCATGAAACAATAAAGCTTCTCACATTTAGTGTCACATCGTGGTTTTTATGTTTGTCAGATAAATGAATGTCATTTCAATGAAATGCAAATTATATAACCTTAAAGATACAGTGCAAAGCAATTTAGTCACAGGCATCTTTAATATGATTCACATCAGATCATTTTTTATAACTTAAGAACTACATCTCCCAGCAGCCACCAGTCAGACAGATTTTGTAGTAGGGTTTCTTTTTCAACAGCAAGGGGTTCCTTGTTTTAAAACCACATTTAAATGTAAAATAATGCTTTAGTGATGAATAACCCTGAATAGAAATTCATGTAACATGGAAACATAGCATTTATGATGCTGGCACATTGTTACTTTTCATGTCAGCTCTATATAGATTATTTGGGCTAAACAGACATAGAGTATACAAAGGACTGTACACGATATGACCGCCTTTTTATTGAAGCCGGAAAAAGTGAAAAAGAGTTTCTCATCTGAAAGATTATATTCTAAATCCTAGATATTGAATGTCATCAGCTGGTCACCATATACACACACAAAATAGCACAAAGCTTTATCTGTGCATGTATGGCTAAATTAATTAAAGAACACCTGCCTATCTGCTGCCCCTCCAGCTTGGGGCTTGGAGCAAGTCACCTAAGTGCATTTTTATAATAAAACACTGTTCATTGCCAAAGTCTTTTAAATACTAAAGATTTCAGCATGTTGGTTGAACACAATACTTGTCACATTTTATGTATTTATATTTTAGTACTGCAGAGGAATGTCTAGGAGCTGATGTTCTTTATCACTTTCTCATCTATTAATGTATCATGCACCCAACAGCAGATAGGGTTGCCACCTTTTCTGGAAGAAAATACCGGCCTTCCTATATATTTATCTTTTTTCTTATTAATAACATTAGGATCAACCATCATTTTTACCGGTGAGGCCGGTAAAATACCGGCATGTTGGCAACCCTACCAGCAGATCATTTGTGATCATCCTGAACCCCAAGCTGACACACATTTCAACATGGTTGGGCAAAATAGTTAAAATGGGTCGAAATGCCCAATTTAATCTTGGGATGCAACCCCAACTTTCTTCCATGAATTCTCACTTGGCCTTTTAGTCAGTACAGGTATGGGACCTGTTATCAAGGATGCTTGGGACCTGCGGTTTTTAAGATAATGGATCTTTCCGTAATTTAAATCTTTATACCTTAAGTCTACTAGAAAATCATGTAAACATTAAATCAACCCAATAAGATGGTTTTGTTTCCAATAAGGATTAATTATATCTTAGTTTAGATCAAATACAAGGTATTGTTTTATTATGACAGAGAAAAATTAACTCATTTTTACAAATTTGGATTATTTTGGATATAACGGAGTCTATGAGAGACTGGCTTTCCATCATTAAAAGATTTCTGGGTAGTGGGTTTACAGATAACTAATTACATACCTTTTTTTTATAAAATATGAGCAAGGTTTAGCCAGTTTTAGGTATAGGCAGAGAAGGTGACTTGCCCAAGGCTGTGTGTAACTAATGTGTACATATGGCATAAATCTTTATCTATCTATGCTTAGGTGCACATCAATAAAAACAACAACAAAGATAATATATATGCAAAAAATATGCACTCACAGATCTTAAAGAAGAATAGTAATTAATTTGTACGTATATGCTGAATTTTTTTTTACTATATATATATATATATATATATATATATATATATATATATATATATATATATATATATATATATATATATATATATATATATATATACATATATATATATATATACAGATATATACTTAGGTAAATTCCAGTAATGGGGTTTACCACAATGTGATGCCAAAATAATTTTTCTACACTGCACTTTATAAGCAAAAGCTTCACTGGGCTTTTTTTGCTAATAACCTCAGTCTGTTCCACTGTGTGTTTTCTCCAGGCCATCCTTTTATTGCTAATATTTAGAGCAATAATTACAGTCTGCAATCCAAAGCCTATAATGGGAATGTGTAATAGTCCGACATATAGTAGAATGCTACTCCTGCATAAAAGTTTGGCTGCAGCCACTGTGCCCAGAATGATATTTAATATGTATATACTTTAACATTCTTGAATTTTTTATAAGTGCTGATATGACAATGAGCTCTGGATACATAATTTATTTTAATATGTCTTGCATCCTTTGTAATCAGTTGAAAGACTGAAAAATGCAAAAAGTGATATTTCCAAATATATTACTGAATGTCGCTGCAGGCAATGTTAATAAGAAAAGTCATGCATAATAAAAAAGCATCGCATTATAGTGTTTTGGTAGGGCTGATCCAAAACCTAGGCACCTCGTGGCACCCCTCCCAATGCACACTCTCGTTTAGTCATTTGTTATTAAAGGAGCACTTGCTAAATGACAGGTCAGTCCAATGTAAAGCTTGTCGGCACATTGACAGATATTTTATGGGGGGTGGGGACACATGTGTACAAGTGTGTGTGTGTCTGTGTATTCTGTGTGTATATGTATATGTATATGTATATATATATATATATATATATATATATATATATATATATATATATATATATATATATATATATACATATACATATATATATATATATATACATACAGGTATGGGATCCATTATCCGGGAACCCGTTATCCAGAAAGTTCCGAATTACGGAAAGGTTATCTCCCATAGACTCCATTATAATCAAATAATCCAAATTTTTAAAAATTATTTCCTTTTTCTCTGTTATAATAAAACAGTACCTTGTACTTGATCCCAACTAAGATATAATGAATTCTTATTGGAAGGAAAATCAGCCTATTGGGTTTATTTAATGTTTACATGATTTTCTAGTAGTTTTAAAGTGTGAAGATCCAAATTATGGAAAGACCTGTTATCCGGAAAGCCCCAGGTCCCGAGCATTCTGGATAATAGGTCCCATACCTATATATATATATATCCTACTCTTATTCCAGTCTCTTATTCAAATCAATGCATTTTTGCTAGGGTAATTTGCACCCTAGCCAACAGATTGCTGAAATTGCAAACTGGAGAGCTGCATAATAAAAAGCTAAATAACTCAAAAACCACAAATAATAAAAAATGAAAACCGATGGCAAATTGTCTCAGAATATAACTCTCTACATCATACAAAAACCCCTTTATTTAGAAGCAGCAACTCCTTTAGAGAGACCACCTTACTATACTTTTAGGTTGATTCAGGAGGGTGGGATTAACAAACAGGTGCTTACATTGAGACATATTGAGGCAGAAAAGCCCATTTTTCCCATGCTGTCCCACTCCCAGACCCACTACTTTTACTTCTTTCAAACTGCATGATGATTCAGGGGCTTCTTTCAAGCTTCTTTCACATTTCAGAGTATGAATCATGAATAGAAGCAGAAGTTCTGTTTAAATGTTTCAGACCAGATATTCCGTTTTTCAATTTGCTTGTCCCGCATGGGAGAACATCTAAGATGAGCTTGTCACTTGGACACTAGTACCCACCCACACTGAGCAGGACTAGACTCCACTGTGACAAATCACTTCAGTCCACATTCATTAACATGTTAGAAATCAGCTTTTACTGGTGCTACAAGATAAGACATCATATAAGTAGTATGAAGGGGCTTGACATTTCCTTTTCCTCCCCTTTTTCTTAAAAATAATGAAATGCTTGATACAGGATTCATTACATGCTAAATCCATCACCACAATAAATAGTAAATGTAAATATGTGGGAATGCCTTTTCACATCTCAGTGTATATTAAAAATATAATCCTCTCAAAATTGCAGCAATGCTACAACAGCAAGCATGCCCAGACAGCCCTTTCTGGGAAATAACATGGTTGCTAAATAGACAGACTGATCCTGTGTACTATCTAATTAGTCAAATGATAAAAAACATGAACACAAGTGAGACAACTAGGTGGCATTCTGCTATAAGCCTGCTGAGACAACCAGTCTGGCACCAATTTATATCCATCCCAGCACTTATTTTAAATCTGCAGAATTTCAACAAATTCTTGTATCTCATAGTTTCCAGTCAGATGAATTATTTCAAATGAGTGCGTGGTTTATGCTACCTGCTTATCAGCTTATGTTGATTTCTAGAACTGGTGCAAACTTCTATTATAGTACCATCATATCTTGTTTCTAAATAATAGTGTGCTTGGTTTGAAAAATGAGACAAGGGCCACACATTTTTGGCTAGAACAATATATTATCCTAAATTTTATGTCCTTTAAATATGCCAAATGTCAACTTTTTTTGTAATATGGTTCAAGAACCTAGAAGGGATACATTCTGTTTGAGACAAGGTTGACAATTTATTGGCCCAGGTAGTGGGACCTCTAACTGGCCTCTCTGCCCAATGTCTACCTAAAAATCAGCCATATGTTGATCGGCAAGTTCAAAAATACCATTGGGGCATGGACCACATTGGTTCATTAATGCGGCCCTTGCCCTGATGGCCTGCATTTATCATTGTTGTGATCTGATTCTTTGTCCCTTTGGAAGGTGGTAATAAGGAATAATATATTGAAATATGCTTAAAATCACAATACTATGAGTTTGTTCCAGCTTGGTTTTATGCTCAATAATCCTTCTGAATACAGGATATATAATTGTGCGGGTAAGCAGAAACTAGTCTAGGAGTTGTAGTGGATGGGATCTTCTTAGCATTTGATGCAGTACCACACAGAAGGTTTCTGATGAGGAATATTGGCTACGGATATACTATAAGTATTTGAGCAGAGAACTGGCTAAAGAGACCTTGCAACTTTACACTAATTTAATAAGGTACTCCTATGAAAATGGCATTGATCTGAGGGATGAAAGCCTACTAAGGCCTTATCCTTGAGAATGCATGCAGTTTTAGGCAACTGTGTCTAGGAAGAATATTCAGTTGTGACGGGCGAATAAGTTCGGCAGGCATGGATTTGCGGTGAATGTTCACATTTTGCCGCCTGCAAATGTTTTTTCGAAACTATGGCAAAAAAAATTCAAAATTGACACACATTAAAATTATTCGGATGCCTATTGACTTTAATGCATTTTGTGAATTTTTCGCCGTTACACAAATTTTTCGGACATTTCGCAAATTTTTCGGCAAAGCGAAATGGGGCAGATTCGACCCATCACTATTAATGAGCTGGAAAGAGTGCAGAGACATTCAATTAAACTGGTAAAAGTAATGCAACAATTAAATTGGAGGGAAAGTTTTTTTTGGGCTACTTCGACCATCGAATGGGCTACTTCGACCTTCGACTACGACTACGACTTCGAATTGAAGGATTCGTAGTAAAAATCATTCGACTATTCGACCATTCGATAGTCGAAGTACTGTCTCTTTAAAAAAAACTTCAACCCCCTAGTTCGCCATCTAAAAGCTACCGAAGTCAATGTTAGCCTATGGGGAAGGTCCCCATAGGCTTGCCTAACTTTTTTTGATTGAAGGATATTCCTTCGATCGTTGGATTAAAATCCTTCAAATCGTTCGATTCGAAGGATTTAATCGTTCGATCGAAGGAATTATCCTTCGATCGTTCGATCTAACTATATTCAAAGTCGAAGGATTTTAATTCCTAGTCGAATATCGAGGGTTAATTAACCCTCGATATTCGACTCTTAGTGAATCAGCCCCTAAGTTTTGGTTGTTTTCTCCAGAAAGGGTTTTTTGCAAGGTGACATGATTACGCTGAACAAATATTTTTTTAATTTATTATAGATAATTAGTGGGGGGGGATCTTTTATATACAATAGAAGACTTTAGACTGAAGGAATATAATTTTCATTTGAAGCAACGCAAATGGTTCTTCATCTAAAGTTCAATGTAGCCTGCAGGGAGATGTTTTGATCACAGATTCCCTTAATGCAGTGATCCCCAACTAGTAGCTCGTGAGCAACATGTTGCTCATCAACTGCTGGATGTTGCTCTTAGTGGCCTTGGAGCACATTCTTATTTTTAAATTCCTGGCTTGGAGGCAAGTTTTGGTTGCATAAAAACCAGGTGTACTGCCAAAAAGATGCTCCTGTATTCTTTCCGTTTATATTGGGGCTACCAAATAGCCAATTGCAGCCTTTAATTGGCACCGCCAGGGACTTTTTTCATGATGTTGCTCCCCAACTCTTTTTACATTTGAATGTGGCTCACAGGTAAAAAAGTTGGAGATCCCTGCCTTAATGCATTTAAAAAGGGATTGGGTGTCTTCTTGTACATGCAAAATATACAACTATGTCACAATATAGCCTGTTTCAGCAGTTAAAACTGTATTTGGTGCTTGTGGTAGTTACTGAAATTGTGAATAAGCACTGGCATATTATTACTGATGTCATAGGGAAGCCCATAATGATTGTATGATGACTAGCAACATTGTAATTCATTAATGTAAAAGTGTGGTATACAGGTGAATGCAAAAAATAAATGTAGCTTGAGGCTGGAATCTGATGATCCTTATCCATGGTTTGCAGTGGTTCATTGTCCATGTGTAGATTGAGCCACCAAGGTTCACAAACATACACCTGTCATTCATAGGATTTCATGCAAATGTTAAACTATGAGAATGTGTTTGTATTAAAAGATGCTGCAGTGGATTTGCAGAACACTATCCCAGCACTAGTAAAATCACAAGGCTGAATTATTTATCTCCAATACATTTTCTACACCAGTATTTCTGAAACTTTGTTTGATTGATGTGTGTTGAGCAAGTGTTGGATGACGACCAGTCTGCTAGCTTTAAAGAGAGAGAAATGAAAGTGTAAATCATATTCTGCTGCCTGTGTCAGATTAGTAGTGCCGCTGCCTGGCTGGCATTCAGCCTGACGTTGCCTCTGCAGATTTGTAGGCCTTCTGACATAAGAACAGAATGTGCACATTCACCAGTGGCTTTGGGAAAATGCTGAGTGAGTGATTGGCTCCCCACTGAATTGCACATGGAGAGCTAATATAATAACCTATCACAACATCTGAGAGCAGAGAGTGTGTACAAGTCATACTAATGTGAAATAGATAATGGAATATACATTTTGGAAAGAGATCTACACTGTGTGATGTCAAGCTGAAATCTAAGCTGTTGGTACTTTTGTGTGCAGTAATGCCTATTTGGGAAACAATCCCATGTCCCATGTGTGCTTATTGAAGTAATCATTTTAAAATGAAATTTGTACAAATATGAATCCTTTGGAGGTTTCAAAAAAATATGAGCAGGATAAAATGAATTTTTGTGAACTCACATAACGTGTAATAGAGTTTTACTGCTCTAGATAAGCATTGCCGAGTCTGGCCCTCAAGCAGAGTTGATGAACAGATCCCATTTGCTGAGACAACTCCATTCAAACACCATTCCCATCAGGTGACTGGAAGAAAAGGGTTTTAACAGAAAAAATATGCACAGATAAATGTTCCTTTTTATGCATTTAGTATGGTTTGCAAACTCTCAAAAGTATAGAAACCTATGCAGTGGGAAATGTGAATAGTGAATAGTTTGCATCAGTGTGCACTGAATAAATGTAAAAGTTTTTTGTTACAAAAGACCATCATCAATTTTAAGAAGATCTTTAAAATGTGCAAATTAGCAGCACTCCACTGAGAAGCCATCTGGGTAATGAATTGTTCTTTACCTCAAAGCCTAATAAAGCTTGTTGCTGGGGGGAAGGAAGGGGTTTGTTTATACAGAGGATTTCTGCTCGTAAGAACCACCAGTAGAATGTAACTTTACTTTCAGTTTCAGAGTTTGCCCTGTTTACTGCAAGAAAAAACATACAAGTAAAACCTGTTACAATTTTCAATTGCCCCATGGAATTATTTTTTCTTAAGCGGAGAACTGGCCTGTGGAAAAGCCATATCAGTTAATTTAACTGTGAGGTGCCTAACATGCCCCCTCCCCACCCACTGAAATAGGCTTTTATTAGGCTTTAACTTACACACGCTAAGTTTCGGGGACATATAGTCGCCCAACGACAAATCGCCTCTTCTTCGGGTTACTAATCTCCCCAAAAAGCCTTCCCGCTGGCTAGAATCTAAATCACCAGCAGGATCGCGCTCATAGCGCTTAGTTTTCCGAACTTGGCTCACGAGGAAACTTTGGGCGACTTCGGAAAGCAAATCACTCCCTCCGATTCTAGCCGTCGCTGGCCGACTAAATCTCCCTGAATCTTAGCGTGTGTCACTAGCCTAAAACTGATTAATTTGATCTAATCACACTTTGAACCACATCCCACAACTTCCACTTATACAGGCAAACTAGGAATTGGTCTATGTATGACAGGCTTAAAGGTGGCCATAGACTTAAAGATCCGCTCGTTTGGCAACATCGCCAAACGAGCGGATCTTTCCCCGATATGCCACTAAACTGCGTGGCTATATCGGGGGTAATTCGAGCGTTCGGCCGCATGGCCGAACGATCGAATTACGATGCGCCAAACGGCTCCGCCGGGTCGGTCGAGTAAAAATCCAACCTTCCCGATCGATATCGTGGCCAGATATCGATCGGGATGACCCGTCGGAAGCCCCCATACACGGGCAGATAAGCTGTCAAATTGGTCCAAACGACTGATATCGGCAGCTTTATCTGCCCGTGTATGGCCACCTTTAGAAGTTTATTTACCCCACCTAATTGGGGATTTAAGGATGCTGATATAATGATATATATATTTATCAGCCTCTATATTTACAGCTATATGGACATGGGAGTCAGTCTGGTATAAATATCCTTGGCATTCTGTGTCATTTTGCATTTACTTATGCTGATTTATCTGATTTTGGCCTGGCAAGTGAACGTTACATTTTGTTTGTAGTTGGTAGGATATTTATTCTTCTCTTTCAATACATACATATCAAACTGTGGCATCCTTTGTTTCCAGGCATCAGGTAATTAACAAAATTGAATGAAAGCACAATTTCCATACCTAGAGAACACAATGTGCTTGCTCCTTCGTCTTTGTCAAGCACGTATTCAATCAACCTAATATATTTTGAACACCAAGTGGCAATGTTGTATTCAATGAAATTTCTTCTTCATTAACTGGGCTCCCGCAGTCAATTTCAGTTTTTTTTCCCCTTCAACATGATTGAAGCTTGTCATTGATGTTACAGGGAGAGAATGTATATGTAACAGAGAAGTATTGGTCTTTACATTGACATTGCTCAACTCTTCACCGGATCATTACCCAGTGTATCAAGAATCATCGAGCAGTTTGTTGTAATGCCATTTAGCAAATGATAGCTATTTCCCAAACAACCAGCCTCTTCTTCTGTGCATATCTGTATCCTCCATCTATCTGTAGTAATGGGGAAAATGCTGCCTTTACTTGTATAATGTTGCTGTGTACATTATATTGGCATCAAGATATGAAGAGAGGCCGCTGTTTTTTCCAATTTACAGCAAGGGGAAGGAGAGAGAACAAACACTTCTAAAAAAAAAAAAATACAAATTTAGCCTGTTAGCCTCACATTGTTCTTTAGTGAGGGGAATTACCTGTGATCACATAGTACCTATGTAGTCAAAACAGATTTGTTTGTATTTTTTTTCTTCTTTGTTTTCCGAAGTCGCCCGAATTTGCCTCATGTGGAAACTCTAGCAGGCGGGGAGGCAGTTCGGGGAGATTAATTGTGGTTAGAAGTGGTGATTTGTCGCCGGGCGACTAATCTCCCCGAAACGTCTTGTCTGCCTCTGCCCTTAAAGGGGAACTCTGGCTTCCAAACCAAAATTTGATAAAGAAGCCCTCATAACACAGAAACTCATAATATACCATGCCATCATTTACCATATCACAGTTACTTGTTATGAATTAATGCTATTTTCTATGCTGAAATTCAGCTGTTTAACATCATCTTTCTGCATCATTTGAAATCCTGGCAGGGAAGGAGGGACTAAACACTGATTACAAATTGTAACAATTTCTCCACAGCTTACAGACAGCATGCAGAAACTATATAACCCATAGTGCATTGCTCTGTGATGTTCTGATCCTTATTGAAATCACATGTGCAGGGAATTGTGGGGTTTGGAGGATGCAGGCTAAGGACAGTTGGCTGCTCATACAAAGTAACAGTAGTCAGCCAGCTCAGCAAAGTAGTCAGACAGATCAGCAGGGGGCTAGGCTTAGGGAACTGTTCCCAACCATTAAAAATCATGAAAAGTCTGTGTATTTTTGTCAAGGATTAGGTAGGGGGCGCTGTAGAGTCTGAAGGGAAAGGGCGAGTCCTTGAGGCAGGGGCTGTATGTGCCAAGGGGAAACTTGAAGGGAAGCAGGAACAGGTAGATGAGGGCGAAGAGTCAGACTGGAACAGGACGGATAGGACGACGATCAGGACTGGACAAGACAGGAAGAAGAGGGCGACGACTCAACAGGAAAGGACTGGACGTGGCAGGAGTGGAACGGCTTGGATGGGACAGGACGGTGCGGGCGTAGATCAAACTGGGGGATAGAGTGCAGAGGGAGACAGGAGCGGATAGCAAGACAGGACTGGAGCAAGATAGCAAGAGAGGACTGGAGCAAGATAGCAAGAGAGGACTGGAGCAAGAGAGGGTTGGAGCAAGATAGCAAGAGAGGGAGACTGGAGCAGGATAGCAAGAGAGGGAGACTGGAGCAGGATAGCAAGAGAGGGAGACTGGAGCAGGATAGCAAGAAAGGGAGACTGGAGCAGGATAGCAAGAGAGGGAGACTGGAGCAGGATAGCAAGAGAGGGAGACTGGAGCAGGATAGCAAGAGAGGGAGACTGGAGCAGGATAGCAAGAAGGGACTGGAAGCAGGATAGCTAGAGAGCTGGAAGCTGGATAGCAAGAGAGGAGTACAAGGTAGGGTTGGAACAAGGTCGAGGCTAGAAAGGTACAAGATAGGAAAGGTAAGCAGGACAAGACAAGGCAGACTAACAAGGGAGAAGGGGCAAGAGCTAGAAACCTAGTTAGGGGCGATGCCGCAGTACTAGAAAACCATGCAATGCTCTGGCCAGGAGTGGTCTGAGAGCTGCCCTTAAATAGGGAAGAGGCAGCCCTGATTGGTTGATTAAGATAGGCAGCAGCTGAGCTGGGGCTGGAGAGGCCAATCAGGCGGCAGCTGGGCTGGGACTGCAGAGGCCAGGTTACACACAGTGAGTAACCCTACAGGCTACTCATCTGGCCAAATGGTTAGGGTATCGAGCCAGAAACCCAAAGGTCCCCGGCTCGACTCCCAGCAATACCTGACAGTATCCCCCCCCTCACAAGGCGACTCCCAGGCGCCACAGTGACCAACATTTTCGTGCACCTGGGGAACTGGCAATGCTATGGGCAGAACTAACCACATGGGTGCCCAACTAGAAGGTAATGCTATTGTATTAGCCACCCTGGAACTTGGCAGAGCCACCCTGGCGGGTGCCCTGGGACTCGGAAGAGCCACCCTGGCGGGTGCCCTGGGACTCGGTAGAGCCACCCTGGCGGGTGCTCTGGGACCTGGAAGAGCCACCCTCACGGGTGCTCTGATACTTGGTAGAGCCACCCTGGTGGGTGCTCTGGGACTCGGAAGAGCCACCCTGGCGGGTGCTCTGATACTCGGTTGAGCCACCCTGGCGGGTGCTCTGGGACTCAGAAGAGCCACCCTGGCGGGTGCTCTGGGACTCAGAAGAGCCACCCTGGCGGGTGCCCAGGTGTTTGGCAGAGCCACCCATGCGGGTGCCCTGGGACTTGGCAACAGTATAGGCAACTCCACCCTCGCGGGTGCCCTCCACATGAGTGCCTGGGTTTTGAATGTTATTTTAAGGGTTGGTACAGTCACTGTGTTAAGACACTGCAGAAGCCCCACCTCTGAAGGCACAGGACAAGGCAGAAGCCCCCCATCTCGGGGCACAGGATCAGGCAGAAGCCCCACTTCTGGGAGCACAGGATCAGGCAGAAGCCCCACTTCTGGGAGCACAGGAACAGGCAGAAGCCCCACTTCTGGGAGCACAGGATCAGGCAGAAGCCCCACTTCTGGGGGCACAAGATCAGGCAGAAGCCCCACTTCTGGGGGCACAGGATCAGGCAGAAGCCCCACTTCTGGGGGCACAGGATCAGGCAGAAGCCCCACTTCTGGGGGCACAGGATCAGGCAGAAGCCCCACTTCTGGGGGCACAGGACAAGGCATGGGTACAGGAGGCAGCTGCTGTTGAGCCGGCACAAGTGCAGGAGGCAGCCAGTGGGGAGCCAGTCGCCGGGGAAGCCTAGCTGAAGCCATGGGCAGCGGAGGCTGCTGGGGAACCGGCTCTGGAGCTGAAGGCAATGCCGGTTGCAGGGAAGGCCCCACTGGAACTGTAGGCAGCCGATGCTGCTGGGTAGACCCCTTTGGAGCTGTGGCCAGCCGATGCTGCTGGGTAGACCCCTTTGGAGCTGTGGCCAGCCGATGCTGCTGGGTAGGCCCCTCTGGAGCTGTGGCCAGCCGATGCTGCTGGGTAGGCCCCTCTGGAGCTGTGGCCAGCCGATGCTGCTGGGTAGGCCCCTCTGGAGCTGTGGCCAGCCGATGCTGCTGGGTAGGCCCCTCTGGAGCTGTGGCCAGCCGATGCTGCTGGGTAGGCCCCTCTGGAGCTGTGGCCAGCCGATGCTGCTGGGTAGGCCCCTTTGGAGCTGTGGCCAGCCGATGCTGCTGGGTAGGCCCCTCTGGAGCTGTGGGCAGCCGATGCTGCTGGGTAGGCCCCTCTGGAGCTGTGGGCAGCCGATGCTGCTGGGTAGGCCCCTCTGAAGCTGTGGGCAGCCGATGCTGCTGGATAGGCCCCTCTGGAGCTGTGGGCAGCCAATGCTGCTGGGTAGGCCCCTCTGGAGCTGTGGGCAGCCGAGGCTGCAGGGGAAGCAGTTGCTGAGGGGTGGCAGGCCCGGGAACCGAAGCAGACTGCAGAGGGATAGCCGGCCCTGGAACTGGAGCAGACTGCGGAGGGATAGCCGGCCCTGGAACTGGAGCAGACTGCGGAGGGATAGCCGGCCCTGGAACTGGAGCAGACTGCGGAGGGATAGCCGGCCCTGGAACTGGAGCAGACTGCGGAGGGATAGCCGGCCCTGGAACTGGAGCAGACTGCGGAGGGATAGCCGGCCCTGGAACTGGAGCAGACTGCGGAGGGATAGCTGGCCCTGGAACTGGAGCAAATTTATCTAGGAATGCCAACAGAAACTGAGCAGTATCGTAGATTATAGGGGATTTACTGCACAGTAAGTTCTCGGCCCAGTAACGAGCTTCACCTTCTAGCAGGAAGAAAATGATTTCCGAAACTTGCTCGACTGGAGGAGCACTTAGAAAGTGTTTTTTCTCTGAAAGGAGCAGGACTTCCTCTAGAAAGATAGGAATTTTACTTGGGGAGCCATCACAGTATCTGCGGGTCAAAATAGAATATTCAGTCTTTTTGGGAATCCGGTCAGAAGGCACAGGAACAGCCCTTGCAGACTCTTTTGGCCAGAGCATTCTGTCAAGGATTAGGTAGGGGGCGCTGTAGAGTCTGAAGGGAAAGGGCGAGTCCTTGAGGCAGGGGCTGTATGTGCCAAGGGGAAACTTGAAGGGAAGCAGGAACAGGTAGATGAGGGCGAAGAGTCAGACTGGAACAGGACGGATAGGACGACGATCAGGACTGGACAAGACAGGAAGAAGAGGGCGACGACTCAACAGGAAAGGACTGGACGTGGCAGGAGTGGAACGGCTTGGATGGGACAGGACGGTGCGGGCGTAGATCAAACTGGGGGATAGAGTGCAGAGGGAGACAGGAGCGGATAGCAAGACAGGACTGGAGCAAGATAGCAAGAGAGGACTGGAGCAAGATAGCAAGAGAGGACTGGAGCAAGAGAGGGTTGGAGCAAGATAGCAAGAGAGGGAGACTGGAGCAAGATAGCAAGAGAGGGAGACTGGAGCAGGATAGCAAGAGAGGGAGACTGGAGCAGGATAGCAAGAGAGGGAGACTGGAGCAGGATAGCAAGAGAGGGAGACTGGAGCAGGATAGCAAGAGAGGGAGACTGGAGCAGGATAGCAAGAGAGGGAGACTGGAGCAGGATAGCAAGAGAGGGAGACTGGAGCAGGATAGCAAGAAGGGACTGGAAGCAGGATAGCTAGAGAGCTGGAAGCTGGATAGCAAGAGAGGAGTACAAGGTAGGGTTGGAACAAGGTCGAGGCTAGAAAGGTACAAGATAGGAAAGGTAAGCAGGACAAGACAAGGCAGACTAACAAGGGAGAAGGGGCAAGAGCTAGAAACCTAGTTAAGGGCGATGCCGCAGTACTAGAAAACCATGCAATGCTCTGGCCAGGAGTGGTCTGAGAGCTGCCCTTAAATAGGGAAGAGGCAGCCCTGATTGGTTGATTAAGATAGGCAGCAGCTGAGCTGGGGCTGGAGAGGCCAATCAGGCGGCAGCTGGGCTGGGACTGCAGAGGCCAGGTTACACACAGTGAGTAACCCTACAGGCTGCTCATCTGGCCAAATGGTTAGGGTATCGAGCCAGAAACCCAAAGGTCCCCGGCTCGACTCCCAGCAATACCTGACAATTTTTTAATTAAAATGTATATTGCAAAGTTACTTGAAATTATGTTTACTTTTCAAAAAACTTAAATTATGTCTGTGTGAAGTTCCTCTTTAACTATTTACCACTGCAGATGGAGAAAATACATAATTGGAATTCATTACACACAAGAATCCTAAGATCATTGCTAACCAGGGAGGTTGTATGCTCTTTGCTTTCAGAAGGTGATAAGGAAATAAGATCAGAAGCTGTACTAGGGCAGGGACTGATCTGAAGGATGGCCAATCTAGTTTGATACTTTAATTCTGTATAGATACAGGTACAGTATTGTCCTGTCACAGTTGTGCATTGTATTCCAAGTGCCAAATTCAGTGCTGCTCCATACATTGTACTGTTATTAGCCAATGTGATACAGTGCCATCTGCTGTATTATGATAAGGCTGAATGGCTGCATGAGATATTATATAGCAAATTGCTACAATTCTCTGCTACAGTATGTATAGAGGCAAGCCCAGCACTTTACCATTTGTTGTAATGAACTAGGCAAAATAGTATTATTTTATGACTAGCTGCAAGCACAGGCCTGTGTTATATATGGTGTTATGAATAGGCACAAGTGTAGGACCATGTCATTTATTGAATTATGAGTAGTTACAAGTGCAGTTTTAAATCCATTTATTTCAAGGAGAACTAAAGCTGAACTAAAGTAGTAGGTTAGAAATGTTGTACTTTATGTTTTGGGCTTGTGTACCAGCCCAAGGCAACCACAGCCCTTTAGCAGTAAATGTCTGTGTCTCCAAAGATGCCCCAGTAGCTCCCCATCTTCTTTTCTGCTGATTCACTGCACATGCTGTGTGCTGCTGTCACTTACTGAGTTTAGGGACCTACTCACAATATACAGTACACATAGAATATAAATGTCACAATATAAGGCTGATTAATTAATTGCCAGTGCAACTAGCATCAGAATTTAATAATCAGCCTTGTAGCGTCCGCTTATATTACAGACCAACCTCATTTTCTACTTGATAATTTGTGACGACCCCTAAGCTTGGCTTCTCAACAGCTGCTCAGAGCCCTCTGAGCATGTGAGTGTTGCAGACAATTTCCAAGATGGTGACCCCCTGTGACAAGTTTGAAGTCCTGGATCATTGCTGCTATTGACAAGCTGAAACTTTAGGCTGGTGCATAACGTTAAAGGGATACTATCATGGAAAACATGTTTTTTTTCAAAACACATCAGTTTATAGTGCTGCTCCAGCAGAATTCTGCACTAAAATACATTTTTCAAAAGAGCAAACAGATTTTGTTTCATTCAATTTTAAATCTGACATGGGGCTAGACATATTGTCAGTTTCCCAGCTGCCCCCAGTCATGTGACTTGTGCCTGCACTTTAATAAAATGTCATTTTTAGACATATTCATTTTTAGGGTTAAGTTCTCCTTTAATACAAGCTTACTGTGCCAACACAAAACCAAACAGATGGATGGCACTCCATTCAAGGAAACAGCAAATTTATTGCAGGCTCCTACAAGGATCCAACGCCCTATGCATTTTGGGATACAATGATTGTATCCATGAAACGCGTAGGGCGTTGGATCCTTGTAGGAGCCTGCAATAAATTTGCTGTTTCCTTGAATGGAGTGCCATCCATCTGTTTGGTTTTGAATTAACATGGAGCAGTGGGGACGCTGCGGACTGAGCACCTAACAGGGAAAGAGAGGAGCAGCCAATGGGAGGGTGAGCTTGGAGCGGTTTATTCAGTTTGAATGAGTAGTTACTGTGCCAACAATTGCATATTATACATAAACTGCAGTGGCAAGAGCAGAACTGGACAATTTTCTACATTTTAGTTAAAGAATACACTAATATATTTTGTATAGTTGCAGTGATGTGTTGTCTATTGTTTTATAAGTAGATGCATTTGTACTGTGTAATTATGAATAGGCTCTGGTACTTTATGAATAGGTACAATGGGCCATATTCTATGTTGTAAATAGACCCAAATATAATACGAGGTGATCAATGTGTTCTAAATATAGTCACTGCTGTACTTATAGGCATTATGTATAAGCAGCAGTGTACATCTTTTGGCTTATTATTAGGTATCTCCTGGATTATTATTATGGGCAAGCACAGTTCGATGCCATCTACTGCATTGTAACTAGGAGCAAGCACCTATAACATGTACTGCATTATGATTAGGTGCAGGTATAATATCTATTAACTGGAAACTCGTTACACAGAAAGCTCTGAATTACTGGAAGGCCATCTCCCCATATACTCTATCAAAATTAAAGTATTGCAATTTTTAAAAACTATTTCCCTTTTCTCTGTAATAATAAAACAGGACCTTGTACTTGATTTCAGCTAAGATATAATTAATCTTTACTTGAGGCAAATCCTGTTGGGTATAATTAATGTTTAAATGATTATTTAGTAGGCTTACAAGTTTAGACTCCATACCTGATATGGAGATCCAAATTATAGGAAGATCCCTTATCCAGAAAACCTTGATCCCAAACATTTTGCATTTCCCATACCTGTGTACCATCTCCTGCATTTTGATTAGGGGCACGCACAGAACTATATCATGTACTGCACTGGGATTAGTTAAGACACAGCAATATGCACTGCACAATGATTTGGTGCAAGCACAGTACTATGCCAGTTTTATGTGTGTTGACAATTCCTTTAGGTCTTGTATTTCATGATAAACTAACCTCATACTTTTTAAAGAAACACTGTTTACCGTATATACTCGAGTATAAGCCATCCCGAGTATAAGCCGAGGTACCTAATTTTACCTCCAAAAACTGGGAAAGCTTATTGACTCGAGTATAAGCCGAGGGTGAGAAATGGAGCAGCTTCTGGTAAGTTTCAATCAAAAAATTGAGGGTTTCTGCTCCCATTGGAGGTGCCGGCGTCTCGTTTTTGGATGCCGGCAACCATTCTTGGACGCCGGCGAATATTCTTGGAGACTATTCTTGGACGCCGGCGACTATTCTTAGGCGCCAGCGACTATTCTTAGGCGCCGGCGACTATTCTTAGGTGCCGGTGACCGTTTTTGCGCTTGACCCGAGTATAAGCCGAGGTAAAGTTTTTCAGCATATTTTGGGGGCTGAAAAACTCGGCTTATACTCGAGTATATACGGTATTTATGTCATTATTATTATATAACCGTAGCTGGTGACTGGCAACATTAACTGCTTTGGCGCAATCTAGTGCATTGCTTGCTGTACGGACCTGCAGCCCTTTTGAAACAGAAAAAATGAGCAGCTATTCACTGAAATTAAATCAGCTCTTTCTGTGGCAACTAGTGAGTTAAATCACCCAAGTTAATGAGATTTATATTGATTAATTGTCTTATATAAAAATAGTTTGTATTCTTGGTGCGTGCATGTGGCTTTAAAGCCTGTCTATTTAAAAAATGAAATGCTCAGCCAGCTGGTTTACAGACTACATCCTAATTGCATGTTGTGCTTCGTTTTCGCTGGTAATAACGTTCATATTTTCTTGTGCCAGCGAAGGGGGTTGTGAAGCGTGCTAGCAATGAACTCTGTCGCAGGCCATTGCCTAGGACCACATGCATCTTTCTAACGTTAGAAGGCTGGAGCTCTTTTTGGAAGGAAGCCATAACCTTGCTGCTAAATTTCTTGTGCGTGTGTAACACAAGTTGCTAAACACCAGAACTTATGTATTTTCCCATTTTTCAAGTTGTCTTTACAGTAATCTTTCTCATCTTTATACAATTACAGCACAGTACATTGCATTCCATTGCTTCTCCCGGCAGCCCAGCATGTGTGTGGGTAATTATTGCACCTTGCACAACAAGCCATAGCGTCCATACAAAGTCAGCTTATAGTTCTTTCAAGCAGAAAAATAATCGAATCTCAAGTCAAGTCTCAAAGATTTCTTTGATTGTCTGATTGGATACCTGTATTTAGGGATGCTACTTGCCTTGTATTATAGCTATTGTCCTTTATTTATATAGTACCAACATATTCTGCATCACTTTACACTTTCATCAGTTCCTACACAATTGGAGCTTGCTATCTATCTTCCGTTTTCAGCTTTCAGCCGCAGGGGAGCGCAGGAATAGACGCATTTAGCTTTTTTCAATGGAGCTGTACTCACACAGGCGCGTGTAGGCACCGAACGTAGGTTGAGACGCAACATGTTGCATTTTTCCTGCGTTTGGCGCAGTGTATACACTGGGAAATAACTGTTTCCTTTTCATGGAAATTCATGCAGGGTTTATCTGTCAGTTTTTTCACCTCTGCAAACTCTATGGTAAATGATAAACTGACCATGTTTCTCCTGCTGCAGCTATTTTATGTTTTAACCATACTCTGAGCCTTGTGTTGGGGAATTTTGTGTAATAATTTCTTTTGTGAGATTGAGATGGCAGCTCAGATCAGGCTTATCTGATTGTTGGTCCAAGTGGCCAATGATTTGATCCTATGGAGGGGCCTGCAGATCAATCAGATAAGAACTGCATCAACCTGCCAGTGTGGTCCTGACCAGGTCCGGACTGAGAATTAAAATAGGCCCTGGCATTTCAGGTACACAGAGGCCTAATCAGTCCTAAAAGAGGCCCAAACAGCCCCCATCAGCCCACTAAATACTGACTTTATATGGCACCTTATAGCAGCCCCTCTGGCATTTGCCAGAACCCACAGATTGCCAGTCCGGGCCTGGTCCTGACCAGATATCTGCCGGCAGGCCTCTAGGGACAGGACTAGATTTGCCACCTGACTGGTATTTTATCAGCCTGGCCAGTAAAAATGACGCTAGATGCTATTGCTATTAATAGAGAAGAAAGATAAAAGTATAGGAAGGCCAGTTTTTTTTTTCAGAAAAGGTGGCAACACTACTGTGGGCTTGGTCTGGAACGACTGATCTGGCAGCTTTTATCAACCTGTCTACTGTATGTAAGAAAGGGAGAATGCAGACGTAAGCAACTCGTTATGGCTCATTTACATTTTTTTTAGCACAAGTGTTAGAGCACACCAGCTGCTTTTCAGGGGTACCTGTAGCCGAAACTGGCAATGCAGGAAAATTTGCGCCCAGGGGGTTTCCTTCTCCTTTAAGCTGGCCATAGATGCAAAGATCTCGAACGATCAGACTTCCCCATCCCCCAACCTACCACTAACCTTTCAGATCAAATAAAGTAGAAAAAGAACAGATCACCCGATGTTCTGCACAAATCGCACGAAAGTTAAGTCCGACAAAAGCTAGTGACAGTCTCCAACTGAAAATCGTCAGATCGGCAATACATGCAGAAATATTATCTGCAGCCAACAGAAATCTTTTAACCTGGCCGATCGACCAAACGACCGATCTCCGTGGGACGAAAAATGTCGGGACTCTCCACACACAGTCCGAAAATCGTACGAATCCTCGATTCCGATCCCGAGTCCCGGATCTTTGCGGCTATGGCCAGCTTTACCCTTTATCTTCGCCATTTAAAACATATGTGAAGGCAGTGTTGAAGCTGCTGTAGGGAATCTGAAAGCTCCAGCCATATGGAGGCAGCGATGTGCCTAGATATAATGTATAATGTGTTTATCCTTAACCTGCTGTCTAGGTTCAGAACCCAGAGCTTCAGTCCATCTCTTGCTCACGCAACATTACTTGCATTTCCCTTTTAGGTGGAATGGGAAATTACTGGTAATGTTTGAGACAATTTTATTAGAAATGGGACCTTTTAACATTAGAAGAGAGGCACGCTCAGCCCATGCCTGCTGTTCATAAAACAGATAATAACACACCACACGACTCCATATCTTTGCTCCCTGTGGTCCTCCTGTGAACAGACCCCATGCCAGATTTAAAGCTCAATGCCCATAATCATTTCACCATCTTTATCTTTCTAATTAAATAATTTCAAAACAGACTTGTTCCTGGCCTATCCAAGGGGAATCTTCATTTATAATGGATTCTTTACAAAACAAGGAAAATACACTGAATATGTGTTAACTATTTCACTGCCTTCATTTTTAGACTGTTAAGCCTACAGTATGGAAATGGTTATGATATCTGCTTCCTCTGCCTTATTCAGGGTATTTAATTCATAAACAAAGAAAAGACAGATGTGAGTTTAGTTGTAATATCATGTATTTTGCTTTTCTGCCTTGATCATTCTCTTCCGATAAAGCTCCAATTTAGATTTCTTAAATATTAAAAACAAATAGGTTTGCAGAGTTTAAGGGCACACAATATTTGGAAATCTGGTAATTTCCAACTGAGATACTGGGGGAGGGGTAATATCTCATCAGGTGACCTGAAAAATTAGGTTTCTACCAAAGAATCATAACCCTCTTACCAGACCTGCATTTATAAGCCATATTCATGGTATTGATCCCCAGATGTATTCAATTAGATGTATTCTTAGATATAGGCATGCAGAGTTGGAATCCTTAAATAGGCTCAACAGGGAAATTGTCACCCAGTATTTATAAGTAGTGCATAGAAAGTCCAATCTAGCTTTTCTTTTCTTGAGGCTTATGAGTGGCTTGCACCTTGCAGTGCACCCTCAATCTATATGTCTGCCTCCTGGAGAGTGTTGTTCACTTGTTTGGCAGTTGTGAAGCAGTTTCTCTTCACCATGGAAATGATTCTGCGATCATCCACCACTGTTGTCTTCCCTGGACGTCCAGGTCTTTTTGCATTGCTGAGTTTACCAGTGCCAACTTTATTTCTCTGGATGTACCAAACTGTAGATTTTGCCACTCCTAATATTGTAGCAATTTCTTGGATGGGTTTTTTCTGTTTCTGCAGCTTAAGGATGGCTTGGTTCACCTGCATGGAGAGCTCCTTTGACCATATGTTGTCTGTTCACAGCAAAATCTTCCACATACAAGCACACACCCCCCTGAAATCAACTCCAGGGCTTTTATCTGCTTCATTGGTATTGACTTAATGACAAAGTTGCGCACAACTGCCCATGAAATAGCCTTCTAGTCAATTTCCAATTACTTTTGAACCCCTGGTCCAATTAATTTTGAGCCCCTGAAATGAAGTGATTGTTTTAAAAAAAAAGGCTTCAGTTCCTCACATTTTTATGCAATCTTTTTGTTCAACCCACTGAATTAAAGCTGAAAGTCTGCAGTTCAGCTGCATCTGAGTTGTTTCATTTAAAATTCACTGTGGTAATGTACAGAACCAAAATTAGAAAAAAAAGTTATCTGTCCAAATATTTATGGACCTAACTTTTCTATGATAAAACCACTTGGACTGCACCTTATAGTGGCAAAAAAGTCATGTTTGTGCCTTAGCATTTTATCAGTTTTAACTTTGCATTGATCTGGTGGGTCTTCTTTAAAGAATCCATAATGGACTGACCAGGTGAGGCTGCCACAGGCCTTCTTCCCTCTCCTAATATAAATCCCTATATTGCCACACACATGTAATCCCCTTTTCTCTCCTTCTCTGCTGCATGTTTTGAAAATGTTTTCTCTATTCCTCTCTCTTTTCTCCCTTGACTGGTTATTTTGCCTAGTTCCACCTTGTAACTGATTCTAATGCTGCAACACTGTGCTTTGAATTTACATTTTTGTCTTTATTACTTGAACTGGAATCATATAAAAACAATGGAAGAAACACCTTGTGTAAAATTTTAATAACAAGGTGTGAACACCACTTTAACTGGAAGAATCAGTATATGATAGAAATGGTGGCACATGCTTGGTAGGGATGTAGCGAACTGTTCGCGCGAACTTCGACCGTTCGCGTCCGCCGAATGTTCGCGAACGTCGCGCGACGTTCGCATTTTGAGTTCGCGTTCGATTCGAATACAAATCGTTCGACCATTCGAATTCCTTTGACCGCTAAAAATCGAACGAGTTCCATTCGTTCGAACGATTGTAAGCATTCGAATGAATGAAAAGCATTCGATCGAATGCTTCGATCATTCGATTCGAATGAAAATCGTTCGATCGAACGATTAAAATCCTTCGATCGTTCGATTCGAACGATTTTAGCGGGTGTTCGAAGTTCGCGAACTGTTCGCGAACGTTCGAATTATTTGCCGGTGTTCGCGAACGGCGTTCGCGAACACCAAATCGGCAGTTCGCTACATCCCTAATGCTTGGAACTGTTTTGGCTGATCCAGTAGATGATAATTTATTTGCATATGGGAGTATAATCTCAGACCTGAATAATACTCTGAACAGACAGACAAGGTATGACAACTGGTTTTTACCTGACATTGATATCTCTTACTACATTTCTTATTTTTCAGTTGTTTTGTACCCAAACCCAGCTGCTGCAGGAGTGTGGAATAGTGTGTTTTTTTTCTCTTGTCACCATTATATTTGGCTTACTATTATTAAGGTTATGACTGAGCTAATGTGAATAACAATGCTCACAGAAGTAATGCAGGTTTATGTTTCTGATGGATATACATAAAACTATCGTATGGGAAGCAATGGAAAAATGGAATGTATGTTGTTTCATAATGGAATATTTGTGTTGCTTTATTATGAAGAAAAAAAGCTAATGAATACCAATTACTAAATTTCACCAACCAGGCAGCGAGAGAGAGAGGACAGAGAGTTATGACTGAAAGTAAAGACAATCACCTAATTGAAACAGACAATCACTTAGTAAAGACAATATGTGCTTGTTGGCTCACATAATAGGTAAAGAAAACAGTATTTAATTAGGCGGTAGGATATTTAAGGAAGAGACAGAGTGAAGTCTGTTGCTTTCTTCATTAAATTATAAAGTACTCCCAGCAATTTACATGCAAAAATCCCCTTCTTCTTTATCTAATTGAATTTTTTACTCAGGCAAAACATGCAAATAACTGTCTGACATATTAGAAAAATAGGACAGATCAATGAGATTTGTTTATGGATCCTTGAGTTTTAGATCCATCATTTCTGCTCTTGTGGGAATTTTCTTATGCTATATGTCAAGGCAACAGCACTCTCAATGAGAAATTAAAAACCACAGCTCAGTCTAACCATGCTGGGCTCTCCGCCATTCTTAAACTCTCCTTGGGCATTTGATGAGCAGCAAGAAGCTGTAACATCAATAACTGAACCAAATGGCTAAGCTTAAACCAAGCCCTACAAAGCTGCCTTTATATGAAAGCCACTTAGTTTGAAATAAAATTGCATTAGTCTGTAATTCAAACCGTATGATCAGTTTTAAACTGCAATAGGTGTGCTTTTTTTCTGGTTTATAACATGGCAACATCCATAGTTTTTTTTATCCAGCAGATGCTAATTAATTGTAATTGTATATTTTAGGTTTTTGAGGTCCCAATGACTTTTTCTCCCCAGAAGATGCCCAGCCCAGTAGAAAAGACAGCACAGATGCAGCCAAAAGAGCAGTGTCAAAGAAAACAGTATATGACAAGGCTGACTTTTTGTCCATAGGGGCTGATATACTGTTTCACTTGGATTAACTTAATATGACTTTTCATGTTTTTTGGAAAGTCTAGTCCACCTTTGTTTTTCCTGGACACAAATCAAGGCTTCAGGAAAGGGCATGAAAACAAGAGGATATGTGTTTTTGTTTAACAATATCATGCAATATGACATTTTTAATTAAATCTTTAAGCAAAACATTTTATTTGAAGGTATCTGGAACTCAAATTCATTTAGAGCAACAATAGACAACCCGCAGCCTTTGTGGGAAATATATAATTATACAGGAACAGATTAGGGTGGTAGGTAGCAGACTGGAGGACCTAACCTTGTACATGGAGTTTTGAGGAGCAGAACACAATAGTAGGGCAGCTCTGTACCTAGCATCTGTGACAAGGTCTGGGTTGCATTAAAAATTGCTCACAATTAAAAGGGCATGTTTGTGCATTCCCATGTCCTGCCCATGTGCCACCCCTTTCAACACAATTAGTTGCACCGAGATTGTTTGATGGTTTACAGAACTTTGGGGCAAAAATGTTCTTATTTGATATAGGAAGGCATGAGAGTGATACAATTAAAGTTGCAAAGTCCCTGCCAATACTATTTACTCATAGCAGCCAATCAGATGACTGCTTAAACAACTGATTAGCAAACGCTACCTACTAATTGATAGTTGTGGAGAGGAAAAATTCTCTGAAGCCTGGAGAACATACAAAGTCCTTGCAGATAATGCCCAAGCCAGAAATTAACTCTGGACTCCAGTGTTGAATAGAAAGTGTGTTTTTCACATATTTTGGCCACAATGACAAAAAAAAAAAAAACCTTGGTAAAAAGGTCATTTACAAATGAGCAGGCTTCTTGGAATGAGGTACACTATAACGTGTGCTTAATCACACATGAACAAGTCCAGTGCAGACAGGCTGTACAAGGAACTGATTTAATACTGTAAATAGTGATGGGCGAATTTGTCCCGTTTTGCCCCGAATTTCGAGAATTTCCTGTGAAATTTGCGAAACTGGCGAAAAATTAGCAAAACAGCGATTTTGACGCTGGTAACGATTCGCCGGCATCAAAATGGGCATAGGTAAGTTGACGCCGGCATCGAAATTGTGACGCCAGCGAATTTATTCACCTGCAGCGAAACGGGCACATTCGCCGCAAATTTGCCCATCACTAACTGGGGGCTTGCAAGGTAAACAAGAAACGGATCCGCACACACGCTATGATCAGCAGTTGGGGGGACACCCCTCTTTATTATATCACCTCGTGATCAACGTTTCGGGGGGATAAACCTCCCTTCATCAGGATAAGAATACAAATGTGAACAGTCCCTATATTGGTGAAACCCCTCCCCTTCCCAGGGTGGGTTAATTAATCAATTAACAAACAACTGTGAAACTTTCAATATAGCCAGTTACATTACTGTGCAAATATATACTTAATTTATCCAGTTTTACTTTATACAATCAGGTTAAAAAGATTTTTTCATAAGAGATTTTTTATATATATAAGGGAAAAAAAAAAAATTAAAATTTTTTTTTAAAAAACAGTGATAAATATTTAAACAATTCTCCATACACATAGTAAAACGTGGAAAGTGCATATGTGCTTACTAAATATTACAGGATCAATTACTCACTGTATAAATAATGTTCTATTATGTATTGATACTCTGTTTAATCTCCATGTGCCTCATCTATAAAGGTAAAACAAGAAAAGGGGTAAGAACAAAGGAAAGAGAAAATTGAGAATGAGAAAGAACCACCATCTTTAAAAACATCCATAAAAACATTATAAAAAACATGTTAAGCTGTAATTTTCATTGAGGCCCCTTGGATTCAGTGTTGCTAGTTTCCAAATCCAAAAGGCCTCACGTTTCAATAAAGATTTCTTAATATCATTACCTTGTTGCCTTTCCACTACTTCCAAAACCTGCCATCTCTTTGCTGTTGCTAAGGGACCTGGCCGGGGTCAACGGAGAAACCAGCACCACCAACGCAGTGAGAGGAAAGGCGAGTGTGCGGTAGGAACATATATTACAGAATCTGTTTTGGCACTTGCAAGGTAAAGTCACTTTTTCTACTGACAGGTGATTGCTATTATTGTTATTATTATTATTATTATTAATAAGTTTATTCACAGGCTGGTGCTCTGGCCTGGGGAAAAAGAAACAGTGCTGTGTCTCTATTTCACTTAATTTTCCTGGATTTCCTTAGTACAGACTTAGAGGCCCATTAATCAAAGGTCGAATTGTAGTGGTTTTTGAAACCGCAGTTAAACTTCTTTTCTCTATAACCACAAATGCCATAAAAGTTTTTCAAAAAATCAAAAGAAAAAAAGCATGAATGAAAAAAAAAAAAGCCGAACGATATGCTAAAAAATATGAATACCTAGAAAACTTCTACAAATTCTAGTTTTTCTGGCTATTCCTAGAGAAAAAAAAATCAGAAAACCTCTAAAAGTCCGAATTGATTAAAAATGGCCCAGCACAGCTCCCATTGACTTCTATAGAACCGTGGCAGCTTTTAGCTGTCAAATTTTTGGATTAGAGTTTTTTGTGGTTTTTGCATTTAATAAATCTTGACTTTTTAGAGTTTTAAAGAAACACAGAAAAAAACACACATTTTCAGATATTTCTTAACCAACCTTCAAATAATTAACTATATGTTTGCTATTTAGATCTAATTTGTCATTCATATGATACCCTTCCTATTATAGTTGTAACCCCTGCAAGCCTGTATATATACCTCAACTCAAGATCTTTATACCGGTTTGATTGCTATTATGCTATAACCTGAAATCTGAAAGGAAGAGTAAGAGTTATATAAAATATACAATAATTAAGATTATAAAAAGTTCTAGGTGTCCTTTTATAAAACATATATTTAATTGCTGAATTTTAATAGACTGGAGAAATCCATTTTATTATCATCTTCTTGTTACATTTTTTTTGTCTGCTGAAGAGTAGGTACACTGAGCAGAACCACTGGTGCAGAAAGCTGGCTGTGATCGTAACCTCATCATCTTTTTGTTCTCTTTCTATAGGAATAGTCACATTTGCGCATATGTGATTTTCGTTACTTTGGTCAAGATGGCAATTTTTCTTCTAGTCTTACACTAAATGCACAAGGTTTAGGATTCTAGAACATTTTAGTTTGGCTACTTTAGAGGAGGCATGAAAAAATCAATTTCCCCTGATGCACTATGAGTTTCTTTTCTTGATTTTTGAAGTGTTTATTAGTTTGTGTCTATTGTTTCCCAGTCCTGTCTTCACTTTATTACTTAGAAGAAGGAAGTGGCGGGAGAATGATCTTAGTTCGGAATGATATTTAGGATGTGCTTATTTGTCTGCAGAACTCAGTGCTTCAGACAAATTGGGCTTGTGTGTGATATGTGTTACTATATTTTATCAGCAGAACAATTGATGTTTGTGTCCAGAGACTCTAAGGCACAAGGAACCATCTCTTACTTTAATCCTTGTGATTCACTCTCTTCTCTCATAGCCTCTTATGCCCTCTGTGATCATTCCTCGTTCCACTTCAGTCCTCTTCCAAGATGGTTCTTTTTACACCGGTAATCTCCTTATCCCTATTTCCATTAACTAATTTTATCAAATATCTCCTATAATTCCTTATTCAAAAAAACCTATGAACTGTTCTCAAAATGACTTTTTTTTGTTACAATTCGATCCAGATCTCCACTAGAAGATATTCTTTCCAACTGTACATACCTGTAGCGTGATGCACTTGCTTTGCTTTCTCCAGCCTTGGGGATTGACAATTAGATTTTATATACAAAACGTTCCCAGCTGCAGTTATTCTACCAGAAACGTTATATGACCCTTCAAGTCTCCAGGTCATTTCTCATCAACATATAAATAACCACTTTTAAATCCACATTTATCCCAGCGCAGCTTTTGATATCTCAGTGGGAAGCTATTTTTTTTTTCACTTTGTTTTTAACCAAATAATTCTTCTCTCCTGTTGTTTTTTTCAAAGAAATAGTAATGCTTCGGTAGGGTATGCCAGCAGCCTTAACTGTATAATTAAATAATATATATTGTATTTACATATCTTGCATCACAAAAGTATCATTTAGTGGCAAATTTCTAATTTACCTTCAAAGTAGCTTCATTCTAAAAAGCACTGCGCCATCTGCATAGCTTGTTATTTGCTTTAAAGAGAGGGATGCCAGGGAGAGAAGCCAATACCCCCCCCCCCATACTCTTTATATTGTTAATTTAAATCTGACACCCTTCTGTTAGCTTTTCAGTCTTATAAATACAATTCTGGAGTAGGGAGTAGGCAGATATATATAGAAAATGGAACAGCAAGAACACTCCCCTGTCTCTGAGTTGTAAAGCCCTTCAGATTATAGTTAAAGCTTTCTATCAACTGTAAGCTCTTCAGCACAATGTTAAATTCTACCACTTGAAATTCTGCCTTACTGTGTTTGCTTAAACTAATAAGTATTTTGTATCATGATGAGAGGTCAAAATGACCTTAAGGTGGCCGAATTGGACTATTGATTTTCCTTTTGGTTTTTCCTATCCTTGGTGAATTGATCAGCCTGATATTGCCCAGCAGAAGATGAACGTATCAGGAAAAGAGCCACTTGTTTGGCATCCTAGGTGTATGGCCAGCTTTGAATGGCTGAGAAACAATCCCCACTGTACACTACTAATTGCACAAAAATTGTTTTGACATAAGTGACCTCTGTCTGAGGACATTTTGTTGCCCTCGTGCGTTTACGGTTTCTGAAGGTGCATCACTAGGATGCTACTTTGCATTTTTCACTTGATGGATTTATCTAGGAACCGAAGGGCTGCAGGGGCTACAGCCTCATATCCAACCAATCAGCAGGTAGCATTTACTGGTCACTTGTTTAAAAGCAATGATCTTATTGGTTGGCTATGGATTACTGCTCTGGGCCTTTTATTACATATTGGGGTATGTGTCATGTAAAAAGAGAGAAGTTTGCATCTGATAGATACATACCATCGTAATGTCCTCTTAACAGGCAGTTAACTGGAATTAAATGATTAAACTTGTGGGAGCCCCTTTAAGAAGTGACTGTTTGACCAGTTTTAGCATCTCTTGTTCCGCTCCTGCATGCAGTATATTAGCAATTACTCTACCCCTGCACTTTCTGACTCACATGAATGCAGAATCCCAAGAGCAGTCTGTTGCCTTGTCATTCATATGAGCATCAGCTATATGAGTTTGCTGCAGAATCTGAAGTCTGTATATTCAACAGGAAACAAGGAAATGGATCAGCAACTTCAGTTTTAGAAGCAATAATGGGAAAATGAAAAAATGCCGCCAGTGCAAATAATGTATGTTGTAAAACCTCCCCAAACATGTTCACAATCACACGTGTGCAATGGAGAATCTCATTTACTTTAGCAAACACTGTAAAGCTTGGCAGCCTGCTGCCTTCAGCAACATAACAAGATAATAGGAAAACAGGCTGTTCTGTTATGCAGGATAGTGAAATGTAGTCCAGATGTTTTTCTGAATACATAATGCATATGATAATATAATATGAATAAAAACAACATTGTCCTCTTGCGATATCTTTATATATTTTTTTTCTTACTTCCATATATCTTGGACACTTCCTGGCAGGGTTTGCCGCCGTAGGTTTTGAACATGGAAACAGAAATAGTTTTTTATGTTAATTCTGTTTCCTGGATATATTCATTAGCTAAATGGCAGCAGACAACACTTTTCCTGCCACGTTCTTAGGCTTCATAATGACTGTCTGGATTGGGAGATCCTGTGAGAGTTCATTCTATTATCTTTGTTAATAAGACGGGAATTACAGTCTGATGCAATAAATCTTCCCAGGAAATGGGAATTTACAGATGCTTTTCAATGTCAGATTTCACCAGATGGGGGAAGCAATTTTTCTTTTGCACTTCTTCCTCTCCTGAGGAGCTTGAGGGATTTCTCTTAGTTCACTCAGTACATAAAGTACTCGTTTTCTGCCTGGGAGGAAAATGGTAGCTTGCCTTACTGAAAGCTTTTACCTCCTACTATAGTTTGCAAAGGCCATGAGCTTAGTATTAATGCTTTCAGTTAGTTAATTTCATACCTAGATTCATAAACGTAAATGAAGTTTTGTTCAAACGGTCTCCACCTGTGTAGCTGCTTTCCTATTCAGGCCGCACCAGCCAGACCTAAAGTAATACTTAAACAATGTAGAATAGGATGGAGCTGACAATCCGCAGGCTCTGCTGCAAAAAAATCCTTTATTATCACAACATGTTTCGGATCAGCATGGACCCTTTTTCAAGTGAAAAAGGATCCATGCTGATCCGAAACATGTTGTGATAATAAAGGATTTTTTTGCAGCAGAGCCTGCATCCTATCCTACATTGTTCTAGATTCACAAGGGAAACATGCATGCAAACCAGCTGCCAGCACTCCATTATTGCTATGCAGGGGCTGAGAGGTGAAAGCACATTTGGACCTGAGCAGTAATCCACGGCACCAAACAATTTACTGCTTTAATTTTTCTACCTGCTACTGGCTTAAATAAGCTAATCATGGACTAGTTGTTGTGGGTTAGTGCCCAGGTACAAATATGCCCTCAGAAGCTGAATATATATAAATATATAATAGGTTGGTTGTTGTACATAGTGGTTCTTCAGGCCCTTTAATTCAGGGAATTTAAAGCAGCTTTTAAAGCTTTAGCTGATGTTAGTTGCACTGGTTTATGTGCCATGGAGTATTTATCTGTATTAATTAATAATCAGCCTTATACTGTGACATTTATAATCTATGTGTACTGTATATTTTGAGTCGGTCCCTAAGCTCAGTAACTGATAGCACCATGGAGCATGTGCAGTGAATCAGCAGAAAAGAAGATGGGGAGCTACTGGGGCATCTTTGGAGACACAGATCTTTACTGCTAAAGGGCTGTGGTTGCCCGGGGCTGGTACAGAAGCTGAAAACATAATGTACAACATTTCTAGCTACTTCTTTAGTTTAACTTTCCTTGTCCTTTAAACAGAAGAAACTGTATTAATACAGGTGGGGTTGTAAAAAAATGAGAATTTTGTGTAAAGGAATTTCAGAGCTTTCTGGATAAAGGGTTTCCTAATTCTCTTGCTACAGTTCTTACGCTAAAAAACTGTTCCCCATCTTAAGATGAAGCCTACTTTTTGCTAACCACAATCATTGGCGTTTAAGACATTAGTGTCTTAATTGTATGCCCCCCCTAAAAATCTCTGGCTTAGGTATGGAAAATATCACAATATGACAGTATTTTTGACCAAATCATAAAATTTCTCCAAAACAACCAGCTAAGCTGTTACACTAGTTGTGCCCATCACACTGACACAATTGCTATATTGCTATTTAACTGATAAAAATGCCGAGCAACAAAGTACTTAGACTTACAATTAAAATCAGTTCTGTTTCCGAGCATAAATGAAAGTGCATGCGCATCATAGCAGCACATGGTTTTCTCCATGCACAGGATGCTGGGGTTAAAAGACAAACCTCTGGGATGTGTCAGAGGAAGAAAAAAACCAGATGAGAAATCTCTGTAGTGCAGGAAGTTTGTGAACACCTGAGGTCACATAATTCAACTAGACCTGGTTTTCATGGGATTACTCCTGCGGGCCTTGTTCATCACAGGAATTCTGTCATTATTTCCCCTTAGGAAACATATTCAATCATTGAGAAGCTGACTGCACTGTTATCCCTATCCTGTAGGGACACTTTTACAGCTATATTTGAATTATCATCAAAATTAGTACATTCTCATTGAAGGGCAAATTAGAATGGAACATCTTCTAGCATTGTAATGCAGTGCATGGATACTGGGATCAATCAGACTGTTATTCCAGTATTTCAGTACACTTACTGCACTGGGCTTGGAAAAGTGAACTAAGTCAACTGGTTGCTATTAGTAACTGGACAGAAGCATTTATTTTACCGTTGTCATATCATATAGCACCACTAACTATTACTTGATATAAATAGAAAAAATATTTCTTAATTATAAATGATGTTCATTGTCTGGTCATTAACATTCTGGGTCTAACAACTGATTGCAGTGCTGAGCATTGTTTTTATATAGCATTGCTCTAGGGGAAAGTTTCACTGTGTTGCATTTTTAAATGGTTAATAGATGATGTCACATGCTTCAGTGTCCCATGAAGACTTTATTTTAGGTTCTTCGGTGTTCTATTGAGGACAAACTAAAGGTAATTTTGTTGCTTCAGTAATGTAGGTTTATTGGGATCCTACCCCACTTTCCATGGATCTAAACGTGGAGCAGGAATTTTGCCCAAATGCCTATTATGTCTTTGCCCTAAAGGTAAGTCCACACAGGGCGTTTTGTGGAGATTTTGGTCGCCTGGCGACTAATTGCCTCGTTTTTGCGGCGACCAATCTCCCCAAACGCCTTCCCTGACTCTGAGCCGGCTAAAATGAAAAGAAACGCTGGCGCTAATAACAAGCGGTGATTCGTTTTCCGTTTGAGGCAACTTCGGAAAACGAACCGCCGCGTGTGATTAGTGCCGGCGTTTTTGCATTTTAGCTGGCACAGAGTCAGGGAAGGCATTTGGGGAGATTGGTCGCCGCAAAAACAAGGCAATTAGTCGCCAGGTGACCAAATCTCCCCAAAACGCCCTGTGTGGCCTGACCCTAAGAGTTCAAGCTTAGTCAGTAATTCCTACATACAAACAAAGGGAAATAAATAAGGCAAATGAAAACAGTGAACACATTTGACTCTGAGCAAGAGCATGAGGTGTAGCAGTTTCTACTTTGCAAACAAAAATGCAACATAAGTAGTAATGGGCGAATCTGTGAATAATTTGCGAAACAAAAGTCAATGGGTGTCAAAAGACACGCGTCAATTTTAATGCGACCGACTATATGGTCCAAATGCATTAACTTCAATGGGCATCCAAATACTTCGAGTGACAATTTTTAAGTGCACATCAATATTTTTTTGACGCGCCTGATTTTTCGCCACAAATTTGTGTCTGGTGAATTTGCACATCACTACCCATAAGAACTAGTGCATAAAATCAGTAAGTGTAGCTGTTTTCCTTAGTAAGACTAAGGGGGTTATTTACTAAGCTCCGAATACCCGAAATTCCCCAAAATCCGAAATATTTGTGATTGTTTGTGTTATAATAGTCTTTTAAAAAAATCAAGAATCTTCCGCAATTTATTAAACCCGGATGGCTAAAAAGCTTGAATATAAAAACACGGCATCTCAAACCTGTCAAGGTTGCATAAAAGTCAACGGGAACAGTCCCATTGATTTTTGGTTGTGTTGGGGGTTTTCAGGCAATTTCACAATGTTTTTGGAGCTTTCGGGTGGAAACTCCGAAAAATTCAGAGTTTTCAGGGAAAATTCACGTGAAAATCTGAGCTTTTCCCGCAAAGGTGATTTTCGGGAAAATGTAATAATAAATAAGCGTTAAAAACCCGAGTGGCTTAGATCGGAGTTTGTATTAGCCAATATTGAGATGAATTCAGACCTTGATAAATAACCCCCTAAGTCTGTAACTCCCCTTTCCATTCTGATCTGTTTGCTAAAAGAATGTGATGACTTTTGTCATTTGTTTTGTATCTAATTCTGATAATCTTGATATTCTCTATGTTATGTGACACATTTAGCAATTACAATCTCCCTCCTTCTTTCCCTTATGATGTAGTGCTTTAGTGTCTGAGTGGAAAATGCTGTCTTTATTGCATCATATCATTTAACACCAAACTGAATCTTGGCTCAGGTGGATGTTATTCCTTTGTGCGTCTTCCAATTCCCAAAAGTATTGAACCTGATCCCAAGTAGCTACACTAGTGCTGCTTAAGGACCTTTACTTGCAAGGCTATAAATATATTTATTGAATACAATGTGTCTTTGCATAGGGGGATTCATTACAAACATATGTTGACCATACACTTTGCTTACTGGTTTGCGGTAATGGTGAACATCCCAGATCTGGGAGAAGAGATCATGGTTATGTAATGTTGCTCAACATCAAAAGCCATTTTTATCCTGTCTATAAAATGATATTTCCTGGACTTCATCCCAACAGGTGTATCCTGTATTGTACACTATTTTCCCACCTTTCCACTGCAAGCATGATATAATATGTACTGTATGTTTGTTCTTCCATTCAATTAAATGATTTATGATTCCACACATCAGAGATTATCTAGATACCATTTACTGCCAAAATCCTTACTTATTTTAAAGTATAGAATATTTATTGACAATATTTATACTATAATGAAGGTGCCCCACATGCACCTCGATTTTGATTAACATGGCTTACTCATGTCTGCCTATTGCAAGTGCTTACTCACATTTTCTATAATTTTTTACGATTTGTTATAATGTTTATACATATTGAAATGATTTCTGTATCTTGGCAGGAATGGCAGCTTCTTCTGCTTATTTTAATGAATTTATTTTTTATTTTTTGTTATTATTAGTGGTTGGTAAACCTGATTCTTGAAACCGACAAAATGCAAGCATTTGATAATCTAGTGTTTAGTGAGACAAGATGCAATTTTGAGAGTCGACAGTAACAAGTGAAATGGCCATCAGGCTACAGTACCTGCATCAGTGGGAGCAAATACAATAACTATGAGTGAATAGGGGGAGTAGTGGAATATTAAGGAATATAAGGCTTAAAATTTCAAGAGTGTTTCAAGGTATTCAATACATGTACTGATGTTGGCTGGTAGCTCAGCCACTATTGGCCATCGGAGTTCTCATTTTTGGTACACTGAACAATTATAGAACAAAGTCCTCATTGGAATATGTTGCCAAGCGTTTCCATTTGAGCTCTCTATGTAACTTGCTAAATGGCTTGGTGTCCAAAATTGGATTAAACTAATTTTGGTGACCAAATCAGGCAGATAGCTGCTTATTTAGTGACCGCACCTAACGAGAGGACATGGCAAGCTTTAGTACTGACCAGGGTAAATATTCCCTGCATTTAAACAATCCAAGAATAACAAACAAGCCTTCCATGGCTACTAGATGAAAATACAGTATATGAGGAGCCAAGCAGTGCACTCATTCTGACTGCTCAGTGAAGCGACTTCTTCTTCTTCTTCTATCCACATCACACTAAGAAGATGTTTGTCCTGTCATGAGTTTACAAAGACAAGTCACAGCACTAAAGTAACTAATTAGCTCAAGCAAAATGATAAAGCTGGAATGTAAGGCACACACACTCTTTGTATTGGCAAACACCTCTTTAGGAGGTGCGCATTTTTATGGGTCTATTGCTATACTTAAAGGAACAGTAACACCAAAAAATTTAAGTTTTTTAAAGTAATGGAAATATCATGTAGTGTTGCCCTGCACTGGTAAAACTGATCTGTTTGCTTCAGAAACACTACTATAGTTCATATAAACAAGCTGCTGTCTAGCAATGGCGGAAATTGAAAAAAGGCTATATGGCCCATGTTAAATAGTGGATAACACCATTATGTTCTACAGAGCTTTTCTGCTATCTCCTGTGTAACCTGAGCCTTTTCTTTGGAATAGCTGCTCCCATTGCTAAACAGCAGCTTATATATATAAACAACAGTAGTGTTTCTGAAGCAAACACAACAGTTTTACCAGTGCAGGTCAACATTGCATAATATTTGCATCACTTTAAAATACTTTAATATTTTTATGTTACTGTTCGTTTGATTCTGCATTTTGTTTAATCTATCATAATCCCAATATGGAACTTTTACATTTAAAACAGATGCAGAAAACCCAAGTGTTGTATCATATGTTACACAGACAGCTTGGGAAGGTCCCATTTGTTTTGCCCTTATTGATCTGTTTTTCATGCGTGACTTGAGTAGGGTAAGGATATAACGTAGAAGACCTATTATTACTCTGGTGAGTAACACGCATGTGGAACTGCACACCCATGGGCTAACCTCTGTCCACAGATTAACACATTTTGAGGGCTCTCACCTAATTATTACCAGCAATTTACTTTATTATGCTTATTTATTGGCATTATATATATATTTCTTTATTTTCGCCATCTAATATATGACATTCAGACAAATAATCCAATACGTGGTGCCAGACTATGTACCTTGTACTTTCTGTTTTGCTTGTGATCATTACTGCACTCATGTGTTGTTTTACAATTACATTTACATTAGTAATGGCTAAATATGTCAGACTTCCCACCTTAGAGTTTGTATTACATTACATTATTAACTTTTGCATTAAAAACATTTCACAGAATTATGACATCAAGTAATGTTTATTTTATGTGTGTATATATATATATATATATATATATATATATATATATATAGTGATGGGCGAATTTATTCGCCAAGCGCGAATTCGCGGCGAATTTGCGCGATTCGGCGCCAGCGAATAAATTCGCGAAACGCCCGCGAAAATTCGCGGCAAAATATTCTCCGGCGTCAAAATGTTTTTTTCGAAAAACGGACGCCGGCGTCAAAAACGAGACGCCGGCGCCGTTTTGCGAATTTTTTGCCGTTTCGCAAAATTCACGCAAAATTCGCCCATCACTATATATATATATATATATATATATATATATATATATATATATATATATATCTATCATATAATGTTTAATAAACTCCTTCGTTTTCACATAAGCTATGCTAACGGGACAAAACGAAATATGGCTGCCATAAATTCTAATGCTGAGCTGTACTTATCTTTGTCTCACTTATACACCAATAGTATTTGAAGACAGTGGTTTATGAAGTTTGATCCAGTTCAGAAACTCATAGCAAGCACATGAGAATGTTTGCATTCCTTATACCAAGATAGTATATTAATTAATTCCTCCTGTAAATAGTTTTCTATGGGTCACTGGAATATATAGATACATAAATTATTTATTAAAAAAAAACATTCTATAGTTCTCCTGGCTGACTGTTTGCTACAGGCTTTTGGCTACCGTGTCTACCATATGAGCACTTAAAATAGGACTAAAAAAAGCTATAAAATAAAGAAGTAGGCCAATGAACATTTTCTCTATTCTAATTTACTGATTACAACATTTTGTCATAACGAAGTCGCTTTGTATACCCACTGCAGTTTCCAGATGGGTATATCAATTCATATGTGTTTTACCCACAATCTTTAACACTGTTCTTTACCACATTATAGGACTTTGTTTACAACAAGACTACTTTTTAGTTTTCATAACTTTCCCTGTTAACTAGCATTATTCTTTCCTGAATGCATGGGGCCCTCCATAGCATAGTATACTCTACCCTTTTTTTCTGGCTGTTGTTCAAGTTTAACATGCGTGGTCTAGACATAAAAAATATATTAATTTGTGGTATGGGCAGATGGCTCTCAATAAGCAGACAGCTCTGTTTGAGGTGTTGGAAGAACAATAAGCTATTAACACTGAAATATGGATGCTGAGAAGAGTAAGGAATCTAGCATCCCATCTAGTCTGTCTGCTTTCCTATTAAAGGAAAACTATACCCCCAAAATGAATACTTAAGCAACAGATAGTTTATATCAAATTGAATGACATATTAAAGAATCTTACCAAACTGGAATATATATTTACATAAATATTGCCCTTTTACATCTCTTGCCTTGAACCACCATTTCGGGATGGTCTGTGTGCTGTCTCAGAGATCACCTGAGAAATACTACAACTCTAACTGTAACAGGAAGAAGTGAGGAAGCAAAAGGCAGAACTCTGTCTGTTAATTGGCTCATGTGACCTTACATGTGGTTTGTATGTGTGCACAGTGAATCTTACGATCTCAGGGGGCGGCCCTTTTTTTTTAAAATGGCAATTTTCTATTTATGATTACCCAATGGCACATACTACTAAAAAAGTATATTATTATGATAATGGTTCATTTACATGAAGCAGGGTTTTACACATGAGCTGTTTTACTCAGTATCTTTTAATAGAGACCTACATTGTTTGGGGGGTATAGTTTTCCTTTAAGGAAGGCAGGAAAAGAAACAAAACATAGGAAAAAAACATGTCATTTTCAATGTCCTAGTCAAAATCGTATGATAAAATTATTATAGCTCATTCCATGTTTACCTATATTTCTGCAGGAAATTAAACAAAGGTTATTGAGAGTAGCCTAAAATAAGCACTTCATTATAAAATAAATACAACAAAAAATGTTTGGAAACAAGGTTCTCCTGCTATACATGTGGGGGCACATTTACTAAGGGTCGAATTTTGAAGTGGTAAAACTTCAAATTCGAGCATCGAATTGTAGAAATTTGATAGTCGAAGTTTTTTTTTGAGTAAATTTAGCGATTTAATCGATCGATCGAATGATTTTCAAAAAAAACCTTTGACTTCTAAAAACTTAGCCAAATACTGGTAAATAGGTTCTAGGAGGTCCCCATAGGCTAACACAGCAATTCGGCAGGTTTAAGGTGGCGAAGTGTCGAAGTTTTTTTAATGAGAAAGTACTTCGATTTTCGTATAGTCGAATATTCAAAGTTTTTTCAATTCGAATAGAATTTTGGCCTATTTGATGGTCGAAGTACCCAAAAATTACTTCGAAATTTGACGTTTTTGAATTCAAAAATTCACTTAGACCCTTAGTAAATGTGCCCCGTAGTCTAGAGCCTTTACATACATACACACTTGACTTCTAACATTTATATATATCGGGGGTACATATTTACCTGTGACAATAGCAAGGGCAAAGTATATCTATTACAGGCAATGGTCTTGCATAAGAACTCTCAGCAGTGTCTGGCTTACAATATTTTGGTAAATCTAGCAGTCAGTATTATCTTTTTTTCCTGACCCTCTGTTATTGAACTTATGTCATAAATAATCATACAGGGAGAAAATAATGTAGTCATCTAAGATGTAGAAGTGCATTATGTTCAGTCAAAGTTCAAAACATCATTTCTGCACTCCTCAGTTTGTATTATGGAAAAATAGGCCCTAAAGAAGGAGGAGAAGCTAAAGAACATTGTTTGTAAACAGTAGGGATAAATTGATTTGACTCATCTCCCAGTCATTTGTAGAAATATACAGTAAGTATGTAGACCAGTTTACTGGTTGAATATTGGTTATCATAAATATTAACACACACATAATATATTTGTTAGATGATTTGAAATATTGAAGACACATTAACTCATTGCAAATAGCATTGCTGTGACACTTGGCATTGCTGTCATGACAATCATTGGCTCTTGTAAATCCAAATATCCAGTGCAATTAAAATGAAAAAAAGTGTTGGAAAATACAGGAATAAAACAAGTTTTTGTTACGAACTGACACCAAAGTAGTCGCATTGAAGAATTATACCTTCACAGTTAGTCATAGTCAACTCATTTTAGTGACACCTTGCAGGAGGTGATGGTTCAATATAAATAAATAAAAATACCTCTCTAATTTAACTTCTATACTGTACATGCAGTCTTTTATTCAAATAATATGTCAGTTTATAGTTCATAAAAGCAGAAATATTCAAACAAATACATTTTTTTCTGCAGAATAGACTGGCATTATATTGGATTCGATAATCTATTACATTATATAGTGAGTAAAGTACCCCCTATTGTAAAATATAATATATTAGAAGTCACTGAGGAGTTCCATGACCATATACACAGGTCATGGAAATTTTAGTGAGTCATGTGACAAAAATGATATCACTGAGCTCCGTTTATAACTGATGAAATCACTAAGAGCCTTTATGAGGATATCATTTACTGGATATTCATGTCTTTTGAGGATTACATGGCAATAAGCAATATTAGTTTGATATTACATAGTTAAATAAAAGAAGCAAACAACAATAAAAGTTTTTATGTATGGAAAGGAACTCGAGTAAGAGTACACTACAACAAGCAGGTGCAAGAAGAACATATAGAATAACCACAAAGAGGCATCAAAGTCATTTAGTTTCACTAGACCAAACATGGAAAGGGACTCAAGTTGAACAGTGACCCTATCCTTCATCAGTATCACAAAGTGCTGATGGGTTTCCTCTTGCCTGTTCATTCAACATCTCCTGGTCTGTTCTCTCAGCACTACAGCTGGCCAGTCTTTGAAGAAGCCACTGCAGTCAGATGGAAAATGCTGAGAACTGTGGAATAACATTTTCGCTGTGTTGGATTGTTTTTTCCCACAGGGTGAAAAAATATTTTCTTATTTTAATGTTTGGTTTCCAGGAGAGACTGCCAAGCACAATCCATTTTACATAGTGTGTTTTCTATTTATACACATTTAATAAGAATATACTAAAGAATGATATTGTAATATTACCTGTACTAAAAGAAAGTTTTGCTTTACTTCCAAAGGAATGTGTATATTTTGCTCAAAGGTATGCCAATGTAGACCTCTTTTAATGCACTTTGACCTTGTTTTATTAAACATTATTAAAATGCAAAAAGATGTCAAAAGATACCTAATAGTAGAAAATGACTGGCTCACAACTTTTCATATTTTGATCCATGTTCCTGCTTATGCCCCCAACATTAAAAATCAAACCATTTATATCCAGATCCCATTCTGCCTTGTCCAGGCCCATTTATCCCCAACATTAGCCCTAATCAGTCACAACCATGCCTATTTCCATTAACCCATATGTCATTTTTTAGTATGCAATTAGGCACTGTCCAGCTTAAATAGGAACTGTTGGTAGGTGTATCCTCTCCTGTAAATTTTCCGACTTGTTTTAAACATGTGGCAGTAATCATTGTAGAGCATAATTATTAGAGGTTTCATATCATGGCAGTTTAATTTATATGTGTCACTTATATGGCATAGAGGAGGAACTAATGAACTAATCTGAACTAATTGCCGGATAGTTGGTCAGTGTGTGTGTGCTCACTCAAGGGCTGACTGAATAGACTATCTTGCAATCCCATCTGATCAACATGAAATCATGCCTTAAATTATGGTTGATTATTTGTGATGGCACATAATATTGGTAATTGTTCAAGCGGAACAACACCTGCTTTGTAGTACTGTCTGCAGACTTGGATTTAAGGGAATCAGACTACTTTTTACCAATAATAGACATTCTTTTATCTTCCTGGCTTTGTAAGTCATCATCATCATCATTTATTTATATAGCGCCAACAAGATACGCAGTGCGTTACCTTAATTATAACAAACAGGGAATAAATGGTGGATAACAAACAAGGATTACAGAGTACAATAGGATAAGAGGGCCCTACAAATTAGAGTTTACAAAGTAAAGGTTAGGTTACAATGGAGACATTAGGATTTTAGAAACAATTATGTTATTTTTGATACAGCAATGATTGATTATTAAGGTACATTGAATAAGCTTCTTTAAACAGGTGGGTCTTTAAGGAGCGCTTGAAAGTTTGGAAAGAAGGAGAAAGTTTGACAGCTCGAGGCAGAGAGTCCAATAGATGTACCCATTTACTCAATTTCAACCATAAAGTGAGAAGGGGACATAACATGAAAACTGTGTCACTTGGTTATAATATATAACATTTTGCAAAGCCCCCCCAGTGGTACTGTGGAGTTTGGGTGCTTTTGCCTAGAACATTTGAGTGAAAATACAGTAGAAATATAGATTAGTAAGCTCTTACAGAACCATTCAGTCTAGCCACTAAAAAAAGTCCGCTTTTTATTACTATTACTATGGGACTAGCCTGATATTATGTCTATTCATCTGCATTTTTATGGGAAATAAGACTACCTTTGAAATTGTTCTCATTGAGGTGCATAGGTATTCTTGTACATTGCCCCTTACCCATGCTGCCCAGCAGTACAGGAAGTGATGCACAAAAAGTGCAGTTTGAAACCATTTGAAATCTATAGAACTAGTTAATACGTACCTTGGAGGTTTTGTAGTTGTTTTCAGTAAGGCCTATTACACATAAGGTTACAAAGTTCCCCTTAGCAGTAATTTAATAACCGGGGCTTCAAGGCACAATGGATGAGTAGCTTGTTTCACATATCAAGTATATTGCTAGTTATGAGAAAGACTGCAGTAAAATTCTAGGAAGCCTGTCATAGGGCAAATTTGGTCATTCATGTTCACAGAAAAAAAGGTTAGTGTTGAGAATCTAAATTTCCACTCCTAGCTTTGCCATTCATTTCCCCCTCCATGTTGCTCTATGTACAGACAGCTTTAGATTATTGAATATGTTATTTGATAGCTTTAACTATCTTTTCAATGAAAATCAATCATTGTATTAATGTATTTTACACATGACATGGGTATACATTTCTTAAAAATTAAAGCTAGAATAATGATTTTAAGATTATGGATTACTATTTCTTTGGCATTCCCTGTCTTTTGATCTTGCTTTGAACCAATGGATAGCTGTTAAAAGTAGATAGTCCAGAATCCTTGAGATTTTCCTTGCTGTGAGTAAACCAAGTTTCTGAATTCCCATATTGTGACATCCTATCAGATTTCCTTGTCATTTAGCAACTGATGCACAAGGTGGGTTTAAGGTGGTAAACGTTGCCTTTGTGGAGGCTGTACTTTTAATAAAGAATTCATAGAGCTAGAAAGCTTAAGGATATAGAGATTTTCTAGTGCAGGAAATGTCCTTGAAATCTGAGAAACAATTATACTTCTAACCTCATTTTCCAACAATTTGGATTCTTATTGGGCATCCGTTCTAGCGTGCGTGTGAAGTTTCATTCTGCAGGCATTAGTGCACAAGTATTTCATTTTCTGTAATGACATATGTTTAATGGTAATTTATCAGACTACCAGAATGCTTCTAACTGTATTTTTCCAGCATTAAGCTGTAGCATAAATTAACCTAACACATGCAGAGACTGGCAATCTGTATGCTTTTTTATAGTCCCTTGGTGGTCTTGAAATCATACTTCATTAGTGTTTTATCTGTTTTCTGCTCACTTATCCAATTTTTCCTTGATTTTAGACATAGAGTCCTTTTCTTCTCTTTTTCCGGTCCCTTTCTAGAAAGGCAGTTTATCAAATGCATCTCCCTTTTAAGAATCAATAACATAAAGTACACTGTTTCCTTCGAGCAATAATGTGCCATCGGTATAATATTTGGCCGATGCCATCCATTTAAGGCACTGTAAAATTTAGCTGGATATTCTGTTGTAAATACCTGAGTATGCTAAATGTTTTTATGCACTTGCTTTATATCTGTACTAGGGGAACACAGTAATAATTTCCTTGCAGGCTGGTAAATGCAGCCTAACTGCTGTTGTTTCTTTATGCAAATATGGAATGTTCTAAATCCATCTCCTTAAGATTATCCTGTGAGCAAATAAAACCATATTGGATATCTGGGTATGTCTCACAAAACCGATACAATATTGCCATGTCACCATCCAATCATTTGTGAGATGAGAGTTCTTTCCAGATTTTATTTTCCATCCTGTGGATAATTTCTTATCGATGCTTAATAAAGCAAGTGCACATTTCAAGTTAGTCAAAATCTATTGACCTTTAAAGTGGCACTCTAAATATGCAGCTCCTGCGATGGCCAAGTCAGCAGTGTTGCGGCTGAATTTCCTCTCGCAGATCACGTCTGTGGCATTCGAGCACATGATGAAATTCATCTTTCTTGGATGGGAATCTCTGAGGTTTGCATTCCGCTAGGCAAGCGTGACCGAGAGCTCTGCTTCTGAAAGCAAGTCCGAAAATTGGAGCATGTCAGATACTGTGAAAGGTACCATTTGCTACTCACATTAACTTTTCCTTCAACAAATTGCCTTTTATGCTCTTTTAAGGAAAAAGGTGATTTTTTTTTTTGGAAGATCACTGAGTAAAAGATGTTGGTAATTGATAGAAAGGAATCCTAATACAGGAGAATTCCCATTGCCAGTGCACAGTACTGGTACCTGGTTCCCTCAATTACTTTGGCCTTCTTATTTTAGAAAATTGAGGAAGAGAATTTTGCTTGCATCCAATTCCAGAGACTGGTGCACACTGTTTGCTCCTGTTTGATATCTATACAAGTTAAAATTATTCAGTGAATAGAGTATCTTAAGGGGATACTGTCATGGGAAAAACAATGTTTTTGAAAATGAACCATTTAATTGTGCTGCTCCAGCAGAATTCTGCACTGAAATCCATTTTTCAAAAGAGCAAACAGATTTTTTTATATTCAATTTTGAAATCTGACACGGGGCTAGACATTTTGTCAATTTCCCAGCTGCCCCTGGTCATGTGCCTGCACTTTAGGAGAGAAATGCTTTCTGGCAGGCTGCTGTTTTTCCTTCTCAATGTAACTGAATGTGTATCAGTGGGACATGGGTTTTTACTATTGAGTGTTAGATCTGCCAGGCAGCTGTTATCTTGTGTTAGGGAGCTGCTATCTGGTTACCTTCCCATTGTTCTGTTGTTTGGCTGCTGGGAGGGGAAGGGAGGGGGGTGATATCAATCCAACTTGCAGTACAGCAGTAAAGAGTGATTGGAGTTTATCAGAGCACAAGTCACATGACTTGGGGCAGCTGGGAAATTGACAAAATGTCTAGCCCCATGTCAGATTTCAAAATTCAATATAAAAAAATATGTTTGCGCTTTTGAGAAATGAATTTCAGGGCAGAATTCTGCTGGAGCAGCACTATTAACTGATTAATTTTGAAAAAATGTTTTTTCCCATGACAGTATCCCTTTAAATGCAACCTAACTTTATGTAGGTTGTTATAATTCCCCTATACAAAGTTGTCTCTTAAAATTCTTGTTGGAGGCTAGGGCTGCACACTTTAGGATAGAGTTGCACAAAAGGACCCTAGGTCACACATGTAAGAAGCAAGCTGTGGTACAATTAAGACCGCTCTGGGGATTTTCCATATGCTTGTCAGGGGGAGGCAGATGAGTGCCAAGGAGATCACTGATAATACCTCATAGTGATAAGTTTAAAACAAGGAAGGATGCTATGTATGCCAGCCATTCCAAAACATGGTAGGACGTCTTTACCCGGACAGTGGTACAACAATTTACATCTGCAGTGATTGAATGAGATACCTGGTACTGTTGAGACTGGTTATTTCCCAACACAGTGAGTTTCAGCAAATACCAACTTGAATACTTTCAGTGGAACCAATGCAATTGACTTTTGGTGATAGTACTGCCCTTCAAGGAAAACTATATATCCAAACAATGTAGGTCGCTATAGAAATATATAGCATAAACCACCTCTTATATAAAACCCTGCTTCATCCAAATACACTGTTGTTTTTGTATTGTATTTTAGCAGTATGTGCCTTTGGATAATTCTAAATAGAAAATTGCCATTTCAAGTTCTCCCCTGGGATCCTACGATTCATGGTCCACACAGGGCATATATACAAGTTAGGTCACATCCTCCAATTAATGGACAAAGTTCTGTCTTTTACTCTTACATATATTTTGATATACAGTATAAGTGTTAAGTTTTCCTTTAAGTGTTTACAATTCCCTAACGCTCAGCTGATGTGATGAAGCCACTCGCATCAGTGGCAATGCTTTTTCAAAATGGCTCGCCAGTGTCCAGTGCTCTACACTTATCACTACTACATATTGTATATTAATACCTGAAACAATGAAAACCCTCAGGCGTACTTATAATCTCATGACTGAGCTTGGTTTGTTCTTAGGAATTGATGTATTCGTTCATCTGCTGTTCTAGGACAGGTTGTCAGTTTGCTATGTATTCGGCAACATGCTGCCTAGTAGATTCTCATGGGACAACCAGTTAATGTATTAATCTATCTTAAAAGAAGATCAAGTTATGGTGAACTGTAACTTATAAACTACACACATTCTGTGTCTTACATTACATTTGACTGCAATGCATATTAGTGGAGGCAAGTCTGACGTGATCCAACATACTTGCAAATGTGCAAGAGGCCTAATACTCCAATAATCTTTTAACAGAAGGTTTAAAGTTCCATGCAGTGTTTTGGGTGCAGAGGTAAAATTGAGCCATCTGTTTGTACAACTGGGTACTGCAATAGTCTAGTTATGAAAAAATCTGTTTTATAGAACAATGCCATTTGCACTGTAGGATATTTTAAAAGAAAACTCTAGCAATACCCAAACCTGAGTCTTGACCAGATTTATTTATAACTCACATGTCACAATAAAAAACGTTTTCATATAGTATCAGTGTTTCAAGGTATCGGAGACTCTTGTTACCTCCGATTATCCAAAGAATATAATTTTAATTATGTGCGTATAATTCCCCAGTACACAGAATCAGCCAAACCTGTACAGTCTACTCTTTAAGGAGTGATTTAAATCATTCCACGTTTAACTTGAGGTGCATTACCAAGACAAATTCTTATAAAGTTATAAAATCCGGGATGGCGACATTGGCAAGTTCTTTGCAATGATGATCGTTTCTGTTTATGTGTTTAGCACTTTATTCTAGCATTAAAGAGGAACTATACAAGCACATGCACACGTAAATAAAACGTTTTTTTTTCTTGTGGTTGTTTAAATGTAGATTCATATACCTCAAATCTGTAAATCTGGTTTTAGCATCACTGAACTGAGCTGCTATTAATCAGATGAACTGCAAGATAGATGTATTTATTATTATTAGGGGCAGATTTGTCAAGGATCGAAGTGAATTCGAGGGAATTTTCTAAGTAAAAAAATTCAAAATTTTAAGTAATTTTTTGGATACTTCGACCATCAAATAGGATACTACAACTTTGAATTTACTTCAAATTCACTTAGGAGTAAAATAGTTTGAATATTCGATAATCAAAGTACTGTCTCTTTAAAAAAACTTCCACTTCAATAGTTCGCCAAATTAAACCTGCCGAAGTGCTATGTTAGCCTATTGGGACCTTGTAATGCATTTTTCTAAATCTTTACACATCGAAGAAAAATAGTTCGATCGTACGCTAAAATTGTTTGAATCGTTAAAAAAAAAATTTTTTGAAATTCAACTATCAAATTAAAATACTTCGACTTCGAATATCAAAGTCTAAGGATTTTTCACCGAACGATCAAAGTAAAATCGTTCGATCGAACGATTTTACTTCGATCGGTCGGTGAAAAATCCTTAAACTTTGATATTCGAAGTCGAAGTATTTTAATTCGATGGTCGAATTTCAAAGTATTTTTTACTTTGAAATTCGACCCTTGATAAATCTGCGCCTTACTGTGGTGAGGTCACTACTAGGATACCTGGGAAAGTCCAGGACAGAGCTTTTTTATGCCCCAGGTTCCTAACAGAGTGGTTCCAGGACTGCTAGTCCAGCCCCGGTGTTTTGAGTTGTCCTGAGGTATCTCAGGTGGTTAATTAAAAAAGGCAGCTCAAGCCAGAGTGGAGAGCTCCTGGCTGGGGAAAATACACAGGAAAGTTGCCTGTGTGAGGTGGATTGAAATATATTTGTATATTCCTGGATGTTCTTTGTTTTGGGGAGACAGGCGGTAGGCCTTCTCCTGGTTAGTTAGGAAAACTGACCTGTATTAGTTAGAAGCCCATTAAGTGGCAAGGATTTTAGTTTGAATTGTTTGTTTTGTTTATTTTAACTGCAAGAGACACTGCTCAATCCTTCTTATTTCCCAATCTGTCATTCACATGGTGCATAGCAATTTTAGGGCTTTTACTCAGGCGTTTGATGTGGATTTCAGACACTGGTTTGAACAAATCTAAACATTAATTGATTTGATTTTATTCTGTTCGTTATACTCATGAGCATTCAGAGTTGTGGTTCACTCCATTCACATTTCATCTAAAGTTTTATAAATGCATTAAAAAAACTGAATGTGAAAGAGCCATTAATTGTAAATGGTTCATTCACAAAGTAAAGAGCATTTGGGTGGTTAATTAGAACACATTTTTTAGACATCATGCTAAAAGGTAGGTTAAGTTGGAACCTATCTCTCCACCAATAGTATATCTTCTCCACTTATATTATAATGTTTTATAAATATCTTATTAGCACTTTAGATGGAGGCCAGTGGTCCAAGTGCTACTTTTGGCACCAGGCCCCTCCTTTTCTCTCCTTAAGCAATATACTCCCCAAGTTACCATAGCTTTCTTATCCCACCAACTCTAGTAAGCCATATATCATATTTGTGGGATTTTTCATTGACCCTTAACTATTCTTTTTTTGTGCTGAAAGATGTAAAATATTGTGCCCTGGGTCACGTGGCATAGGCAAGGTTGGCGTCCTTGAAACTCTTTCAGTTTTCAGTTTGACTTCCATGCCAGTTTGCAAAACAATATTATTATGCAAATGCTAGTCTTGCTTGGTTTAGTTACATTTCCTATTTCCCTTACTGAACAATTTTCATACCATATTAAACACTGTGATGTGCTAAACAGAGCTATCTGGTGACACAATGTCTATATGTCTGTTATACCAGTTCTTAACATTTCCATGCTCCATTGCCTTTAAAAAAAACTCATACTACCCAGAACATTTTTAGCATTTGCAGAGTGCTTTAAACACGACACCACACAAATTAAAAAGGAAGAAAACAGATTTTACATGTGTTTTAAATTTTAGTAGATTGCTCTTTAAGTAGGGATAGATGGGGTGTGAAGATTATAGCCTTCCAACTGCTAATGGGTGTTCAAAACCCTGGTTTCCTTTGGGGGTTTTCAGTAACCTAGGAATTTTGAGAATTAGAGGATTTCACCCAGTGGGGATTAAATTAATATTTGCATCTAGTTTCTGATTAAAGTCTATCCTTTACACAATACAGGTATGGGATACATTATCCAGAAACCTTTTATCCAAAATGCTTAAAATTATATTTATATAAATAAATTATATTTATATATTTTCTTCTTCTTCTTCTTCTTCTTCTTCTTCTTCTTCTTCTTCTTCTTCTTCTTCTTCTTCTTCTTCTTCTTCTTCTTCTTCTTCTTCTTCTTCTTCTTCTTCTTCTTCTTCTTCTTCTTCTTCTTCTTCTTCTTCTTCTTCTTCTTCATAATAATAATAATAATAATAATAAAATAGTACATCACAGCTAACATATAATTAACCCTTATTGAGGCAAAACAATCCTATAGGATTTATTCAATGTTTAAATTACTTTTTAGTAGACTAAAGGCATGGATATCCAAATTATGGATAGACCCCTTATTTGGGAATCCCTAGGTTCCAAACATTCTAGATAACAGGTTCCATGCCTGTATAAAGTGTATATTGAAAGGATTATTAGCATTGAAGTGAAGGTGCACATGAGCTGATAAGGCCTTGAGAGGTTTCCCATGTCAGTGTGTCCAACAACCAAACTGTGACTTTGTGTTGGCAACATCTTGTATCCTGCCCCACAAAAGACCAGCAAGGGATATCAGACTTCTCTCAGGTGGATATTAGGATTGTTACTTTACAGCAGCTGGAAAGTGCATGTGAGACAGGATTTAGATTACAAGAAAGATCTATTTATTGTTGTTCTTTTGCCATCTCATAATATTTGTTGATTTTTGTGTATAATTTCCCTTTAACATTCTAATATTACACCTCCTCAGTGCACTTTAATATATGCATGCAGAAAGATATTTCAGGAGTAGATGCATAAATTAACCATTGACATTATTAAGAAATGGCCCCAACTTCCATGTGATACCTTTTAAGATGTAGTTATTCAGAAAATGACAAGCAGACCTTATAAATAATGAAGTGAGTTGATATTACCTGGAAGTCGTAAAACAGACACATCCTTTGTGCTATAATTTGCAGAGAAAGACTATAATCACAGAGACTTGCTTCAAGCTGCAGTATTACCTTAACTGGGGAGCTGTGCATCTGAAAGCATCACTTTTATTTTGCCTGGTGTGTGCGTATTTGTGTGTACAATCCTTCTTGTCACACCACAAAGGCTTGCATATCTCTCTGAACTTAATCCATTTCCTATTGTCATAAGTGATATTAAAATCCGATAAAAAAGGAGTAATGAAATCAGTGATCTATCTTCTACAAAATGACACTAAAGGCCTTCGGTGAGTAGCGGAGTATTTATCCCATATACTATTTAGCAATTTTGGCTTCAAAGCCTATACATTAAACATGCCAGCATTTTTATAATTGCAACGTATACTGTAAGATTATATATTATCTAACTCACTACAAAAGAGCCATTATTAAGCTGTAGGGAGTGAACTTATTTGCCCGGTACAATTTTGCTGAATAATTTCCAGTTGCAATTTTCCTTGTTTCACCAACTTTACCAATAGCTGCAGTTTTTGCATATTTTCTGAATCTTAATCTTTCCACTTAATTGTCTACCGTTGTGTATCTTTTTGCAAGTTAGGTCTTATATTGCACCACTCAGGGAGCCCCAGCCTGTTTTTGTTACCCGAGGAAGCAGAACGAGTCCGACCCCTTACCCTTACCTGTTCTCCTACTTGGATCCAGTTACAAATTATTATATAAGTCTACATTGTTACCATCAAGGCCCTTATTGTATCTCTCTGGGGCTCAGCTGGCTGCTGCTCCCATCTTTACACATCTTCTGCCAGCTCCAGCTCTCTTCAAATGCAAAAGGACCTCATCGCATAACTCCTCTGTCTAATGCCAAACTGATGCCTAGATTGCTTCCCCCTTCAGGCTCCCCTGTGTTCTTTTTATCCCAGTCTTCAGCAACTGGCCCCACATCTCACCTCCCAACTGATAAGATGTAGCGATAAAACCTCCAAATTTGCCTATTTAGATTAATAGTTGAGTGAGTTTCTCTTAGTGAAATCAGTTATATGATTCCAGTAGCAACATACAGTCCCCCCTGCCCCATCCATCCCCAAGCAACTGTTTGATATGTATACTTTGGCCAAGGGTGTGACTTGGAATTTAAAATACCTGGAATAACTGACTCTATAGTCAATCTCCCTGCACAGTGGATAACATATAAATATGAATATAGCCCAAAACAGATACATTTAACATAAGTAAATGGCATACCCAAAATGGCTATTTCTTACAACTCTACTATTCATGCCATAAAGCAATATATTGATTTCATCATTCTGCTCAATCTAATTGTATGCCTTAAAAGTATTCCCACTAATGTCTTCATTATAATATAGAACAGTTTAATGCCAGGTTTGTGCGGTGTTGCATTTTGATGTAAATAAATTCTGTTTGTGATCTCAGTCCTGACCTGTAATAATAAAATGTATGAGGAGTTATCTTGCCAAAATAACTGGTAACTGCTGGGCCAGACAACTGCTGATATAAAATATTTTAATTAGAATCCATTAGCAATGGTATAATTTCTTTTTAGATGGAAATAAATATGTTTATTATGTATGTATTACATTTTTTTCAGAGCTCTTCTATAGCCATTGGGCTTGCTGCCCCTGGTATGTGTCTGGCTTGCAAAGTAAAGGCATAGAATAGATCTCTTGCAATAATTATTATTATTTTGTAATTTTATATTACAATGTACTACTGCTCTTTCTGGGGATAATGTGGACAAATACCAGTACACTGTATTGCTTATATTTTGGGGGAGTTAATATACACAGGTTAATACACATATACAAGTGTAACTTACTAAAATGCTAGTTTATTAGGTGTAATACACACAGAATTAGACTGACCCAAATTGTCTTGTGTTTTGTCTCTGCGTGCAGCAGGTGAAATTATGGGGTAAATTTACTAAAAGCCGAAGTGACTAACGTTGGCGAAAATTCATCAGCATGACGTCATTTCGGAACTTTGCTGATTTACTAACTATCACTGGTATTACTTTGCTAGTGAAGGAGACTTTAGCGGTACTTCGCTCCCTAACGCTTGGCGAATTTGCGCTCTGACAAATGGACGTAACTATGCAAATTCATTTAGATTGCTGATTTTACTGAATGTTACCTCTTGCGCCAGACTTGCCTTCGCCACCTCAGACCAGGCGAAGTGCAATAAAGTAGATAGGACTACCTCAAAAAATAGTGTCTTTTCCTTTTTTCAGGGTGATAGGCTGCAAAAGAGCAGGGTAACCGGCACATAAACATATGGCACATAAACTATACACTGGGCTCATGTGTAGGGCCATATATCTACTTTATCTTTTTTGTGAAGTGTCATGTATTTGCTGCAAAATATACGTCCATTGAACTTTGACTTCTCGCCGTATGCAAATTAGGCAACTCTAGCGCAACTTTGCTTAGCTTGGCTCAGTAGCGCTAACGCAACTTCGTCAGCATTCAGCGCCCTGGACAAAACTTCGGATTTTAGTGAATTAGCCCTATGTTCTTTGTAGATTCTTGAATCACTTATATCCAAGCTTAGGCTAGGTTCATTATATCTAGTCATTTTTTCATTATACAGGTACAGGTCCCTTACCAGGTTATCTAGAAAGCTCCAAAGGCCATATCACATAGAAATTATTTTAAGCAAATAATTTTAATTTGAAAAGATGATTTCCTTTTTCGCTGTAATAATAAAACAATGATTTGTACTTGATCTAGTTGATTTATTTAACGTTTGCATGATTTTTAGCAGAATTATGGTATGATAACCCAAACTGATGATTACAAACAAATTACATACTTTCCTTTGTCCTCTGCCTTCTTTAGTTTTACTTTGTTGTCATCACCTTTTAAATGGTTGATCTATTTTTCAACCTTAAACCTATTCCTTAATCAGGCCCTGCCCAAATTATAGGGACCAGCCCTTGTTCAGGAAAGTAAGGCAGGGACTGTTGTTTACCTCCTCTACCTTGGATTCTTGACCCCTGTTTTTTAGGGGTCCACTGCATTTTAACTGTGCTCATTCACCAATTGCTTCTTATTTTGTCATAAAGGGGAAATTCAAAGGGGAAGAATCTTTTAGTATGATGTAGAGAGTGATGTTTTGAGATAATTTGCAATTGGGTTTATTTTTTTTTTAAGGATTCATTTTTAATTATTTGTGGTTCTTGCATTATTTATATTTTGTTCAGCAGCTCTCCAGGTCAGCAATTTGGTTGGTCCATTAGCTTAAAACTGAACCATTGTTATAAGCAACATAGTGAATCCAAATTGCAAAATCTTATTATATGGTCCTCAGTTACTAAAGCACTGATTCACTATAAGTAGTGCATTGAAACGCAAGAATACTAAATTTAGCAGGACACCCAGAGTGCAATATGTGTGGTATTTAAAAGATTGTTTTGAAAGGCCCATTGGGGGATACATTGCTCGGTTTAAAAAAATACAAAGGGGATAATTTAATTAAATGAAATATTTGTATAAACAAAGGGCTTAGAATTAAAACCAGGAAATGAATGGATAATTAATTAGTCACAGGTAAGGTTTTTGAGCCTTGCAGGAAGTAATCAAACTCAAAGCTAATATTCTCCTATAAGTCCCCTTATCTCAAACACCAAACAAATTTTATGTTTCAGCAGCAAATTGCTTGGCTACTCCTGATGACTTTGTCTGTATATTATTTTTTCTTCTTTGTTTTTCATGTATGGCATTGAGGAGTAGCAAGACATAGGTTTGTGCTCTGTGGTATTTGGAGGAGATTAAAATTAACAGTTTTTGTGCTCCTCTTCCTTTAGTAAATGAAATTGTGCCATCAAAACAGCTCAGTATCAAAATATAGAAATCTGTTTGTTTTTTCATACTGGAAAGAACTTTTGCATACAGTTTATTCAAAATGACTCTATATAAGAATCCACAACTGCCTGCTGATGTTTGCTTAGTATATCTATCTGGATGAGAGCTAGCATCCTGCCTTTAATACAGGACATGGAATATGTTGACAAAGTGCAGAATCCCATATACTTGTACTGCAAAAGCAGCCAGACCGATGTATCTGGAAAATGTGTAACTAAATCTCTTTTCTGAGCCTCAGTCTCTTAATTTTTTCCCATCAGGCTTATTAAGAAGAAAGAAGAGAAAGGGAACCAAAAGCAAAGCACGCTGAAAGAGGAGGAAAATGAAGTTGAAAAAATGATAGAAGAACGTGAAAGGTAAAAAAAAAAAAAAAGAAGAAAGTCAGGACCACTCTCAGTATTAAAATAGTTTATCTTTAATGTATTTTCTCCCTGAAAAGTGCATATAGTTTCTTCCACAGAGGTTTTAGCCCTCTGTTCCGTGACTTTGAGAAAAATCTAATAATGCATCACTATCTTTGTCAGCACATTTTTATAACATTTGGAAAAGCTTTGCATTTTTCAGGGTTCCTCCCATTCCCCTGCAATATGTGACAGGTCAAGAAAAACTCAACCAGCACCCAAAACAAAACCTTTATCCACACCGACTCCACTGTAGGACCTGCACCCAACCCGCACCTGCGTTTTCCCACTCCATATACTACTTCTTTGTGCACCTATGGTTTTAATACAGGGAATCATCAGGAGCAGTCCCTCCCATACTCAGCCTGAACCCGCAATAGTTGGTCATATTTCAACTCGAACCTGCCAACCCACAGGTTTCGGGTCAACCCACACATCACTAATGACCATTTCTCTAATACAGCTATAGTATAAAAACTAATCACACTAGTGCAACTAACACTACTATGATCTTTTTGTCTGCTGTATACACATTTATTTGTACATTGGTGTTGTTCCAAAGTACAGTTTATTAATAAATTGCATATTTTTGGGGGCGTGGTTTACGCGTGCATGTGAATACACGCATTTCTCTGCAGCTCCGTCGCCGGTGTCGTCTATAAGCCAGCAATAAGCAGTCCCGTGTCATTATATAATCACAGATCCTTTCGGAGACAAGCGGTAACATGTCGAGGAGGAGAAACAAGCAAAAACCTCTACAACTCACCGACTTTTACGGGTCTCAGCTGAAAGTTCCGCCACGGGACGGGATCCAAGATGGCGCCCATTCTTCCTCTGCAACCTCGTCACCAGCGCGCCTGGTAGTGGAGGCTGAGCAGCTGCCAGATAAGTATGCTGATGGTGCCCACAGCCTAACGCAAGCTGATTTGAAATGTATGCTGGCGCAGCTGAGGGAGGATATATGCGCTGATACGAAGCACGCAGTGCAAGATCTTAGAAGTGAGCTGCAGGCCATGGGGGAGCGCACGGACCGCTTAGAGTCCAAAATGGCGGAATTTGTAACAGCGCATAATGATGTGGCTGACACAGTCAATGCGCAAGATGCAGAAATAGAGAAGCTCCAGAACAAAATTGCAGATCTGGAAGACCGCTCACGGCGGAACAATGTGAGGCTTCGGGGAGTCCCTGAGGAGGTCTTACAGCCCCAACTATGCCAATACGCCCAAGGCCTTATAAAGGCGGCACTACCAGACACCACAGCAGAACACCTGCTCATAGACAGGATCCATAGGATTCCTAAAGCAAGGAATGCGCCGAGTGCTGCGCCCAGGGACACTATCCTCCGTATCCATTTTTTCCATATTAAAGAGGATTTAATGCGTTATGCTAGGCAGCGTGGAGAACTGCCGCAGCCATATGAAAAAGTACAAATTTACGCTGACCTGTCTGCTGCTACCCTGGCACGGCGGCGTGACTTAGCAGTGATCACCCAAAGCCTGCGCCAGAAGGAAATTCCCTACAAGTGGGGTTACCCGACTAAGCTTATAGTCCAGTGGCAAAACAAGACGAAAGTCATTGCAAATCTGGCGGAGGGCAAGGCTGCGCTCAAATATTGGAATATCCCCATGGAGCCGCAACACACGGTACCACCGGCTCAAAGCCGATTGCATGTCGAGGAAGAATGGCACAAGGCCAAAGCTTGAGAGTCTCGTTGCCACTCGACGACCATTTGCCTGGGTCCCATACCCACTGTGTAAATTCTGACACCGGCATGGAGTTGTTTAGGATCTCACGACATCAGATCCGAGCACACCCCGTATATATTTTCTTCCTCTGCTGGACTCTCTGCCACTAGGCATGGAAGCTGAGGGGATACAGCCTTTGGTTTTGGCTATATTGTATAGGGTATATGTTTTGATTACTTTCTATTTCTTCTTCTCCCTATCCCTTCTACTTTATCTCTTTCCCACCCTCCCCTGGAGACTGTTATGTGGTTTATGCATGCTATGTCTATTGCCCTGGGTCCCGCCATCTGTACGCTGCCTAGCAGAACTCATTACCATTATGGTACTTAAGTGTATCAGTATTAATGCACGGGGACTTAATACCCCCAGGAAGAGATTATTGCTGCTAGCTGAATGTAAACGACAGAGTGCAGATTTAGTTTGGGTGCAAGAAACTCACTTTCGAACGAAAGATCAATGTAAGCTTGAGAATAGATTCTATACTATGCTGGCGGCAGCGACCTCCACGTCAAAAAATAGAGGGGTTGCCATCTTGGTACGAAAATCTTTGCTCTTAACTAGCGTTAAACATATGGCGGACCCCAAGGGCAGATGTCTTATAGTGATTTGTAATATTAACCAGCAAATGTACACCCTGGTCAATTTATATGCGCCTAATACCCAACAGAATGTCTTTCTGAAACAGGCTCTAGAACAGGTGAAACTCCACCAGCAAGGCTTAGTTTTAATTGGGGGGGATTTTAACATTATCCTTGACCCTCAGTTAGATAGATCGCCACGATTCGGGGCACAGGTCACTGACTATGGCAAACGGGTGGTTAAAAGTTCTATGCAGTTTGCCACATTGTTAGAGCAACATAATTTGTACGATATTTGGCGTGTACTAAACCCGACAGGTAAGGACTTTACGTATTATTCGACCCACCATCAAACTCACACTAGGATAGATTTTTTCCTGGCTTATCCACAAACTCTGTCCTTAGCTTCACAGTGCTCGATCAAACCTACAACTTGGACGGATCACTCCCTTGTAGAACTTTCTCTCCAAGAAAAATACCAGTTTAGTGCTAGGCCGCCCTGGAGACTTAATAACACCCTACTAGTGGACAAAGATATTCGCAAGCAACTTGACACTGATATAGTAGAATTTTTCTCCCGAAATGACACTGCAGAAGTTAAAGATTTGACTCTCTGGTGTGCCCATAAGGCCGCTTTAAGAGGCACACTGATAAGTATTGCTGCATACAAAACTAAACTAGCTAGACGGAAACAGGACCAATTGCTCCTCAGCATAAATAGTTTAGAGAGACAGAGACTTATAGCCCCTTCGCTTGCTTTACAGAAACAATTGGATAAGCTTAAAGAAGAGGTAAACCTCCTCATTTTGAGTAGATGTCAAGCTCGACTTTTGAAGCTTAAAAGCGAGACCTACATTATGGGGAATAGAGCCTCTGCTCTACTTAAGAAACAATTACTCCACCAAACCCTGCAGAGTAGGATTGGGAAAATTCATACTTCTTCTGGTGAATCAAGAATTAATCCTAAAGATATAGCTGACACATTTGCTACGTTTTACAGCTCCCTTTACAACTTGAAAGATGACTCCTCTATGGTTGTGCCCTCGGAGCAGGCCATCACTGTTTTTTTGAACCGACTGAACCTGCCATCTCTGTCGAGCACGGAGTTGGCTGGTTTAACTGGCCCTATAACCATGGAGGAAGTCCTGGCGGTGATACAAGCCCTCCCCAAAAACAAGGCCCCGGGACCGGATGGCTTTACTAATCTGTATTACAAAACATTTCATGCTTCGCTAGCTCCCTACCTCACTAGAGCCATCAATGAAGTTGCTTTGCAAGGTACATTCCCCCGAGAAATGTTGCAGGCTTACATCTCAACTATACCCAAACCCGGCAAAGATGACACATTATGCTCAAATTATCGTCCTATCTCCTTGCTAAATGGAGATCTTAAGATTTATGCATCTGTACTTGCTAAGAGACTGCAGGAGGTGTTGCCAGTACTTATAAATAATGATCAGACTGGATTTGTCAAAGGGCGTCATATTCATGATAATACTAGACGGCTTATCACCCTCATCCAACACATGCACTGTTCTAAAAATCCATCACTAGTCTTAGCGCTTGACGCCGAAAAGGCTTTTGACCGAGTGAATTGGACCTACCTTAGACTAGTTTTGGAGACATTTGGTATACCGCCCCCAATGATTACCTCTATAATGGCCCTGTACTCAGACCCGACAGCCCAGGTGAATGTGAATGGGTTCTTGTCAGACTCCTTTTCTTAACTAACGGGACTAGGCAAGGGTGCCCCCTTTCGCCCCTTATCTATATCCTTAGTATAGAGCCGTTAGCCCAAGCTGTTAGATGCTCGAGTGACATACGGGGGGTTTCTGTGGGGCCGCATGCTTTGCTGACGATATTGCCATCACTGTGACTAACCCCATGTTTGCTTTGCAGAAATTATTTGATCTGATTGAACTGTTTGGTAGCATGTCATACTACAAACTCAATGTCTTAAAGACACAAGCCCTTCCCATATTACTACCTCCACCGGTTGTCTGTAGCTTACAACGGATTTATAACCTGGATTGGCAATCTACAGCAGTGAATTACTTGGGTTCAAAGATAACTGCCAACCCCTTTCAACTATACCAGCACAACTACGGAGAAATTCTGAAGGACACGGTTACTACCCTTCAAAAATGGAAAACTACATACATCTCTTGGCTGGGGAGGATAAATGCTATTAAAATGCTGATTTTCCCGAGGCTCTTATACAAATTCAGAACTCTTCCCATTCCACTTTTTACACCTTTTTTCCAGAGGCTTCAGAGGATACTGATGCACTTCATTTGGAATCAGAAGAAACCGAGATTGGCGCAGGATATTATGTATGCCACAAAAAGAAATGCTGGATTGGCCTGTCCTAATGTACACAGGTACTATAAGGCTACTTTGCTGGACCAACTAGCGGATTGGCACCTTCCACCAGGCGTAAAAAAATGGGTAGACCTGGAACGTTGGATCTACAAATCTCAGTTTGGTTGCTCGATTACTGCACATGTCTGGACACTTGGCAAACATTGCCGCTCTGATTTGGATAAATTGCCGCAGGCTACGCAGGCAACTTTATATGCTTGGTACACTTCCAGGAACAATGTCCACCTGGCGCATCCACCTACTGCGCTAATGCCAGTATCCATTTTGGAAGAGGTAATACCGGATCTGACATTGTCCCTCTGGAAATCTCGAGGAATACAAAAAATGGGAGACCTGTACGAACAGAACAGTCTGGTCACTTTCCAGTCTCTGCAAACTAAATACGAGTTACCAAGCTCGCAACTTTACACTTATTTCAGGCTGAGGCACTACCTCCATGCGCACAAATGGAATGGATTGCATCAACCGACTTTATTTGAAATTAGATGTTGGTCTCAACCTGGGAAGCGAAAGGGAACTCAGGGACTGTACCAAGTGTTGCAACAGAAGGCGGCTGAGGTTGCGCCTCTAGCGATAGAACGCTGGCAGGCAGAGTTGCAGTTACCGCTGCCTATGGAGGTCTGGCGAAGGCTTTTCCGACGTACGATAAAACACTCGAAAGCGCTTAATCACCATGAACTTACTGTCAAATTAATGTATAGGTGGTACATGACCCCTGACAAACTACACAAAGCTTTCCCTAGCTCTCCCAACATCTGTTGGAGGTGCCGACGAGAACCAGGCTCTTTCTTTCATATCTGGTGGGCATGTCCCATAGCAAGGGTTTACTGGAAGAGAGTTAATGAGCTTCTAAAGGACATTACGGGTGACCCAACCACCCTCGGCCCAGCAATGGCCCTATTGGGCTATGAAACGGCTTTACGGGACACAGCAACACAGAGACAAGTCACAAGGCTTCTTCTGGTCAGTAGAAGTTTATTGGCAAGGCATTGGAAACAAGTTACTCTCCCCCAGCGAGCACATATCCAAGCTGAACTTGACAGAGTTGATTTATATGAACGCTCTTTTTCCTCCTAACCATACTTAAAAAAGGTGTTGATTCCCAATGCCTAAGGTCATGACATGTTATTGCAGTCTCCAGCTCCCTCCCTCCCTCTCTCCCTCCCCCTCCTCTCTCCTTTCTTTGTCCTCTCCAGTTTCTTTTTTTTTTTTCTCTTCTTTTCTTTCTTCTCTCATGCATAATGCCTGTAAATTGCAAAAATTGTTAATAAAAAAAAAAAAAAAAAAAATTGCATATTTTTGGCCTGCAGTAGACAAACTGTTTGCGGAATCATATATCACTGATCAGTCAAACAGCAGAGCACGAAACAGGCCATAAATAAAGTATTACATGGCACAGGCCAGCTCTCCAATTTAAAGCTGTAAAACTTTGCATGCTGTTGAAATCTTTCTGAAAGGATTGAATAGCAGCCTTACAAATTAAACAGTAAATCAAGGCGCACAGTTTGATCTATGGGCTTGTAGTTTAGAAATAAACTCGCTATCTTTTGTTGCGATAACAAATATTACTCTCAGATAAATTGTTTGTGGGCTGTTTGTCTTTTTCATGGCTATTCATTGAATAAATACTCTGCATGAATATGTAGAGGGAATAATGTACCCCATATTTTAAAATATAAGGCCTCATACCTTTATATAGGTCATGGAAGCTGAAGGTTTTCCAACAGGAGTATATTGTGTTTTATTTTGCGCAAGTTTTAATACATTGTGGCACAAATGACATCACTCAGAAGTTTTAATTGATTACACCTTTAAACTCCATTTTTAAGATTTTTACTGTAATTAGGGACAAAAAAGTCCTGAGAAATTCCATTGTCTGTAGTAGGAAGGGGTCTGCAGAGTGTGTATACAGTGTTCACTTGCCAGGTAATCGGCCATGTTCTGTTCTCTGGAAATACTTTCATTGATAAATAGCACTCTGACAAGGATATAAAAATGTGTGCCATCTGCTGTAGAACCAGACTGGAATGTCACTGGAAAGTATTGCTGATTGTTTGTGCCTTAACAGTGCGGCAGCTTTGGGCTACGGCAAGCTCCTTAAAAAACACCTTGGATGATGATTATACATTGAGAATGCTATGGCTTGATTTAGACTTTTATAGCTGGTGATTCCACAGGTGCTGTTGAAACTACATCTTCCAGAATCTGCCCTGCAGCCTTCAATCATCTGTGGGATGTTGTAGTTTAAACAGATCTAGGGCTCTACATTTTCCAACAAGTTTCCAAGACTAGCCGTCCATTGTTTATTTGTCAATACATCTAGGAATAGTACAATTATATAGCACCTTCCATGTTTATATCCTTTAAATGGGGCCATGTAATAAAACTTTGCTAAAGGTCTAATCACTTATAGCAGCCACTTTGCAGGTTGCATTTATCAGTCCCCTGTTTAAAAGCAAACATCTGATTGGTTGCTATGGGTTACTGCACCTAGGCAAAGTTTGTGTCGTTTACTACACATGGATGCTAAATATGATCTCAAATTTGGCTTAACGGGAATCAATATTTGGGAACAGCCCTCAGCAGGGATCACAGGGTGTTGATGACAGTCCTATTCCAGCAGCAGTGGCACACATCATTTATGCGCTTACATTTGATCTTCTGCCTCACTGCTATTTCAGAACACACAGAATAAAACACACAAACAATAGCAAGTTTTGTGCAAAAATTACATTTCTGTATGTATTTTGGTATCTCATTCTCTAAATACAAGAAGGTGCTCCCATCCTTTGTATTCAAAGGGTCTTTTGCTTCTGCAAATAACTGTCATCGTTTCCAGCTTCCCTGACTGTGCTCACCCCTGACTTAGTTATTTAGCTGATGGCTGCTGAGCTTTGACATCCTCTCATTTTTAAAGGTAGAGACTATTTATAGTATGTGTGTATATATATATATATATATATATATATATATATATATATATATATATACATACATATATAGTAATGGAATGCTGATGCACACCAGTATTTTTCTTTAAAATTTGCTTTCTTTATTTGATCGACGTTTCGGTCCGCGTCTGGGAACTTTATCAAGACGTCCCAGACGCGGACCGAAATGACGATCAAATAAAGAAAGCAAATTTTAAAGAAAAATCCTGGTGTGCATCAGCATTCCATTACTATACAAATCTTCCTGTTTTGCACCTAGGTATAAGTTTTTCTAAGTGTGTGCTCAAGCCTTTATATATATATATATATATATATATATATATATATATATATATATATATATATATATATATATATATATATATATATATATATATATATATATATATATATATATATATATACACATACATACATACATACATACATACATACATACATACATACATACACACATACACACATACACACATACACACATACATACACACACACGGATAAGAAAAACACTTCTGAGTTCAAAGGCGCTAACCTAAACAGACTGTCACATAGATTAGTTCTAGGACACGGTAATGTACAAGAAAATGGGCAGAAAACAGAGAAAGTCAGTCATCATTTACAGCAGCATGCTGTTTTTAAACGATTTGTTCTCTTGTTCTGGATTTGTAATGCCATGCGCCATAAATGCACAGCCGTGAAAAAATTGTAGAAATCGCATCATTTCATACACATCCACATGATCTGCATTTTTCTGCTGTTCAACAGCTATACTCACCATGTAATGCCAATTTGGGACCCTATCTACCCAGTCCCAGCAGTACACAGTCACTTTGCTGCTGGAAATGTAGGTGAAGGTTAAGCAATAAAGCAAAGGCTCAATGTTGAATGCACAGTATGGACATGGCATCTAGTTTCTTACAGAGAAAAAGGAAATCTTTTTAAAAATTTTAATTATTTCCTTAAAATGGAGCCTATGGAAGATGGACTTTCTGTTATTCAGAGTTTTTCTTTATAACTACCTGTATTTGTAGTTGGGATCATTTTGTTTAGTATTTAAAATATTGAAAGTTTCCTCAGCATATTAGCTTTCTAGTACCTTTATTGCAACTTTGCAATAACATTTATGAATTACAAGGTCTAAGGGACAGCATATTAGTTGGCCAATGGTTAATTGATTTGTCTCCCTTTTCCTATCCATGTGAAAAACTTGTCATTTAAGTTGAATAGTAGCACAACCGAGAAAACAGGAGCTGGCTGTACTTATCCAGAATATTTATTGCAATAAAGTTATTTACCTTTAAGATGGTGGAAAAGATATGAAAAACTGGAAATGTACGATTTATAGCATTTAACTTGTGCCCTGCGATAGGCAGCCCCAAACAGGAGGTGGAAAATAACCTTGCCAAAACAAAGATGGCCTATGGTGCATTTTAATGAGAGGTCATGCTATGAAAATTCAGACAACTAACCAATGAGACCAATTATTAGAGGTTTTTATTGTTTCTTTGCTTAGCTGTTCATACGACTTAAAAGGGCAGCACGTCTGAGCTCACCGCTAAAATTCATTATCTAACAACCCATTAGAGCTCAAGTTCCCTTCTGAATGCCGCTATCTATCTGTAATGGTTCCTAAGTTATGCAAAGCATTATTGGTAATTGTTTTTCATTAACCTTTTGTCTCTATGCAGCTACTGTAATACAGAATACATCTTCAAATGGCAATTAATAGGCTTGAAGTTAAAACACTGACCTTATGTTGAAACTGTAATTCTATGGATAGTGGAAATTAGGGTGCAGTTTTATTCATAAAGCAGACTTTTTGAGAAACATATTGCATGTGACTACGGAAATAAGTAAGACAATTCCTAGTTGTCATCACAGCCAGCCACAAATGTCATCTCTGGCGCTCGTATCATTAGTAGGTTATGGGCTTTTATTTTGGTTATGGGCAGAATAAATTATGGTCTAAAAGTTATTTGTAAATGTAATTGCCATTAAATGCAGTAGTTGGTTGTCCCTTACTGTACTCTTCGCTCACTCTTGGTTCTGACTCTTGAGACAAAGTAGCAGATCTCTTCCATGTCTTATTCATTGGCTGGCTTCTGCTGCATTGTGTCAGGAGTCAGAATCAACATAGTGGAGAATATAAACAGTAATACACATACGAAAGCAGTTACACTTGCAAATACAGTAGAACCCTAATTTTACATTTTTCAGGAGACCATAAAAAAGGGTGAAAATTCTGAATTAATGCACACTGTAAAATTGCTCAGAATTACATTTTTCCCCTAATGCAAGAAAAAAAAGATATTGTTGGCTTATCCCCTCTAAGGACTAGTTGTCAACAGTTTTTTTTTTGAGTTTTATAGTTTGTTCCTAAACAATTTACTTTAACTTTTTTGTGTATCTATCACAACTATAAAGGTGCCTGGAATGCATCCTGGAGGACTTGTGGAGTATGCTTATGTACATATATGCATATACCCATTTAAATAAAATATCTAAGCTTTTCCCTAGACCAGTAGCACTAATTGAAAAGCTGAAGGGTCTGAAATGCAACCACTGCTAGTTCTTTCTGCATCTACCTTATGATCTAGGATTTGAAAGACAGGTAGCTATAACAATGTGGTCTGCCATGGTGCTAAGTGCCGGATTCTTCCCATTTTAGAAGAAGCTGTGAGAGTTTGTGCAGGTCTTAGAACTGTGTATGCTTTCAGCCAAAAATACAGCAAATACAGTGATCCATGAAACTTATGGTAATCATACCCAGACTGACTTTGGGTTTATGTGATCTTTAGCCAAAGGTCCAAAGAGTAAGGGATTTGTCCATCCGTCTTGCCAAATACCACTAGCCAACTCATAGTTGTATGATCAGTTGTATCCATCAACTTTAACACACATCAAACAATGGCCTGAATGAGTGGATCTGAGCACAAGTGCTGACCTCTTGCTTTCTGATGCCCCAGATGAACACCAAGAATGGGCATCAACATAATGAATTTGGTGGTTGGGCAGGTTGTGATCCAATGGATAGTGCTTCAAAATCGAATGGGCCTCCTTAATATGCATTAAAGGAGTTGGTCACTTTCAAACACTTTTTTTCAGTTCAGTTGGTTTCAGATAATTCATCAGAAATAAAAACTTTTTCCAATTACCTTCTTTTTTCTATTTGTGGCCATTTTTCTAATATTGAAGTGTACATTTTTCACCTTATGAAGCAGCTCTGCGAGTGGGGTTGTGTTGCTGACTATTTAACTGTTCTAAATGGATACATCTAGTTGATATATTTCTTATCGGTGTCCCTGCTGAGCTGAATCCCTGGGTTTCATTAAAGGCAGCTGTTAGAATTAATACAATAGTTTCTAATATTCCACAGACTCTGCTGAGAAATGGATCAACTAAATGTAGCAAATTGTAACAGTTCAGATTCTGCCTGACTGAGGCACCAGAGACAGGGACATTAAACTTTTAACTTTAATGTTAGGAAAACTGTAAGAATTAAAAGATGGAAAGCAATTGAAAAAAAAGTCTTTGTTTATGGAGAACAATTGAACTGAAAAAAAGTGTTTGGAAGGTGAGCAACCCCTTTAAAACTGCCCAACCATCTTAATATGATATATATATTATACTTAAATGATTCTAGTTTGAGATGAAAATTCAGATACACAGAATGTTGTGTATGCACACATAACAGATTCCTCACATGATATCTGGTTGAAAGTGTTTCTTCACTGCAATATTTATTGGTTGCAGAAGAATGTTTCCAAGCCAGTTTTCTAGTAGCAATGTACATGCAGAGAGCAGTGCTCCATGTTTAAATGAGGTGACTTAGGAGTGAGCAGTGAGTATCCAGAATATATGGGGGAGGATAATGGATATATATATATATAACAAAATCGTAGATGATACCCGCACTCCTTCACATTTAGTTTTTGCCGGGTGCTTGGTCAAGTTTAGGTATATAAAATTGTAGAAAGGACCAGCACTCCGTTTTCCAAAAAAATTCAATGGTTTATTCAAAACTCACAGTGACACTGTGAATTTTGAATAAACCATTGAATTTTTTTGGAAAACGGAGTGCTGGTCCTTTCTACAATTTTATATATATATATTGTTGTAGGTCTTTAATTTCTTTTACAAAGCAACAAGTTGATTTATGTGACACAGCGAGACTAGATAATGGAGTGGGATTTCAGAAACAAAATTATTATAATATCTCAGACAGTCTTGGCTATAATATATTTTCTAGCGACATGCACTCAGTCCTGAAAAATGTCTGTTATATTAGAGATATTACTGCTTACTGCAAACTAATCTGAAGTTTGAGAGGTTCACTCGCCTGTACCTTTGACTTTTATGTACCATTATGGCTAGGGGCCAGGGCCGCCATCAGAAATCACGGGGCCCCGCACAACAAAATTTTCGGGGCCCCCCTCACGACACCTCCCTAACCATGCCCCTAACCTCGCCCTCACCTTAACCACGCCCCCTCACCACAAAGGTCATATTCACAAACCGTATGGTAGCCCTGCAGTATGGGGCTCTGGGGCCCTGCAGTATGGGGCCCAGGGGCCCTGCAGTATGGGGCCCAGGGGCCCTGCAGTATGGGGCCCAGGGGCCCTGCAGTATGGGGCCCAGGGGCCCTGCAGTATGGGGCCCAGCAGTATGAGGCCCAGGGGCCCTGCAGTATGGGGCTCAAGGGCCCTGCAGTATGGGGCCCAGCAGTATGGGGCTATGGGGCCCAGCAGTGTGGGGCTATGGGGCCCAGCAGTGTGGGGCTATGGGGCCCTGCAGTGTGGGGCTATGGGGCCCTGCAGTATGGGGCTATGGGGCCCTGCAGTATGGGGCTATGGGGCCCTGCAGTATGGGGCCCAGGGGCCCTGCAGTATGGGGCCCAGGGGCCCTGCAGTATGGGGCCCAGGGGCCCTGCAGTATGGGGCCCAGGGGCCCTGCAGTATGGGGCCCAGGGGCCCTGCAGTATGGGGCCCAGGGGCCCTGCAGTATGGGGCCCAGGGGCCCTGCAGTATGGGGCTCAGGGGCCCTGCAGTATGGGGCCCAGGGGCCCTGCAGTATGGGGCTCAGGGGCCCTGCAGTTCAGGGGCTACATTGGTGGCTCAGGGGCTACATTGGTGGCTCAGGGGCTACATTGGTGGCTCAGGGGCTACATTGGTGGCTCAGGGGACTTACCTGCTTGTGCTGGCGTCTTCTTCTTCCTCCAGGAGGGTCTTCTTCGTCGTCTTCACCGTCCGTTCGCTGTCTCCAGGAAGCACGTCCTCCTCCAGCGACGTCCTCAATCTTCTGACTGCAGGCGGCAGGCGGCGACGGCTTAAATAGAGTTGCGCCCGTGCGTACTGACGTCACGCGTACGCACGGGACGCAGCTCTGTGGGGAAAAATGCAGGGCAGAGTCAGGTCGCGGCCGGGCCCCCTGGAAGCGGGGAAATCCACCGGGCCCGGGAGGACTGTCCCCCCAGTGACCCCCTGATGGCGGCCCTGCTAGGGGCTATAAAGGTTTTAAACCGAATCCATATTGATTTCATTATAACATAATCACACATATTTTTTCATGAAATGATTATTGACTATTTAGCATTTCGGTCAGAGACAGGTGAAGAATTTCTCTATCTATTTCCGCTTATTGCACTCAGGAAATTAGACTTGGTTCCAGCTTATTGTCATCGGAATTTTTCCCTGTCTTTACAATTCACACCATATTTATTCATTCCGTTTGTTCAGTGTTACTTTCTTTGGCACGAAAATGAATGAGTTCTGTCAACGCTATACAAAATTGGCGGGTCTTCCGTGAGTGTTTGTATGGGGAAAAAAAATAAAATGAAGCTATCATTTTTGTTTAAGGTGCTTTGTATTTTATTGAATGTTGAATTCTTGAATTCTATTCAAGGTCATTAGTCAGCGAGTAAGTTCACTGAGGACACACATACTGTACTGGAAGCAAGAAGCGGAATGGAGATTTCTCACAAGGTGTCAAGGCTACTGATAGCTGGTTATGATGCTTAAGAAACATGTATGCTGGTCTGGAAGTACATAGAGTAATGCAAACATAGAAAATTGGTCCAGATGTACCTAATAAACAATAAAGAAAGGGTTACTTACATTCTCTATTACTAACAATCAAGTCTAATTTTTATTAAGGTTTATGAACTGCCAGCCAGGCAGTTCACACCGGTAAATCTTATGCCATCACTGGATATTTTCTTACATCGTATGTTGTAACTTTTCCCAATAACAGTTCTTTATAGTCTTTGTCTAATAACCAAAAAGCTATACTATGAAGGCCCCTAAGCCATCACACTGCATGTATGGGGGAAAATAGAATATGATCAGGCACGCAGCAAATCATTTCTCATAGTGTTTAATCCAGCCTTATTCCTCTCCATCAATACAATACATGTTGACATCAGTGTATAAAAGTCCATCTTTTAGACCAATACCGTGACAATGACAGTGCCACCAACTCTAAACTTCTCCCTAAGTTCAAATTGTGTGTTCTACCCACACAAACATTTTTTTTTGCAGAATGTATCCTTGTGGGCGCTTCATATATATAATTAAAAAGTGGCAAGTTCATTAAGAAATGTGACAGAGCTTTCACAATGAGCTTAGGCAACCTTGATTTGGTAAATTCAGATGTTGTTTTCACAGATTCATACATCTGCTCTATAAATTAGTGATCTGACTAAGTATCTGGGTTTCTTGAAAAAGCCCATCAACTTCCACTGTTTCTTGCAGCCAGGGATATTGCTCTGTATTAGAATACTGGAAGCAATTCTTACAGTGTTGGAGGTCTTCCAAATATCTGGCTCATGTTTGAGATACATCCCTTACAACACTCGACCTGCACAGCTGCAAAAACCCTAAAAGTCAGGGATCATCATTTTCTATCTTCCGTCTCCTTCCACTAAAGCCATTAACAACTGGAATGGATACCTGTGTTAAGGAATATGATTCGGATAATAATGTGCTTATGGGGGAATTATATTGGTGCGATAGGTCTCCCAACAGGGATAGGTCTCCCAACAGGGATATTTGGACAGCAGGAGAACATAAACCGCATTATTTTCTCCCCAGAATGAACATATTGCATTGGAGTTCATCAACCTCTATGGGAACAGACACAGCGACAACAGACTGACAACCATGTAAAATAGAACCTTTTTTTGTGTACAGCTCCTTAGATAAAATACTGTAAATAATAGAAACATTTTCCAAATGTCTACCTTGATAAATTTCTGAAATATTTAAATAAAAGGATAATAATGATTAGTTCTTTCTTCTACTTATTTGGATTTTTAAGAACATTTCTATTCTGTAAATCATTCTGTACAGTGTGAGGATTGAATCGAATAATTTAAAGGAAAACTTTAACCTCCCGATCAGTGTAGGTCTCTCAAAATATGTTGCATAAAATAGCTCCTATGTAAAACACTGCTCCATGTAAATGCATCATTTTCATAATACTATACTTAGTAGTACTATGTGCCATTGAATAATTCTAAATAGAAAATTGCCATTTTAAGAAATAAGGGCCGCCCCCTGGCATCCCAGGTCACATGAGCCTATTAAAAGAGTTCTATCTTCTGCTCCCATTCTTCCTGTTACAATTTTCCTGTTAGCATTTCTGGTCAGGTGATCTCTGATGCAGCAAACAGACCATCATGAAATGGTGTTTCAAGGCAAGAGATGTAAAAGGGAAGTTTTACTTAAAGGGATCCTGTCACATGTTTTTTACTACTCCAGCAGAATTCTGCACTGAAATCCATTTCTCAAAAGAGCAAACAGATTTTTAATCTGACATGGGGCTAGACATTTTGTCAATTTCCCAGCTGGCCCTGGTCATGTGACTTGTGCCTGGACTTTAGGAGAGAAATGCTTTCTGGCAGGCTGCTGTTTTTCCTTCTCAATGTAACTGATGGAGTCTCGGTGGGACATGGGTTTTCACTATTGAGTGTTGTTCTTAGATCTACCAGGCAGCTGTTATCTTGTGTTAAGGAGCTGCTATCTGGTTATATTCCCATTATTCTTTTGTTTGGCTGCTGGGGGGGGGGGGAATGGCAGGGGGTGATATCACTCCAACTTGCAGTACAGCAGTAAAGAGTGATTGAAGTTTATCAGAGGACAAGTCACATGACTTGGGGCAGTTGGGAAATTGACAATATGTCTAGCCCCATGTCAGATTTCAAAATTGAATATAAAAAAATCTGTTCTTTTGAGAAATTGATTTCAGTGAAGAATTGTGCTGGAGCAGCACTTTTAACTGATTCATTTTTTCCCATGACAGTATCCCTTTAAAGGAAAACTATACCCCCAAAATGAATACTTAAGCAACAGATAGTTTATATCAAATTGAATGACATATTAAAGAATCTTACCAAACTGGAATATATATTTACATAAATATTGCCCTTTTACATCTCTTGCCTTGAACCACCATTTCGTGACTCTATCTGTGCTGCCTCAGAGATCACCTGACCAGAAATACTACAACACTAACTGTAACAGGAAGAAGTGAGGAAGCAAAAGGCAGAACTCTGTCTGTTAATTGGCTCATGTGACCTTACATGTGGTTTGTATGTGTGCACAGTGAATCTTACAATATCAGGGGGCGGCCCTTATTTTTTAAAATTTCCTATTTATGATCACCCAATGGCACATACTACTAAAAAAGTATATTATTATGATAATGGTTCATTTACATGAAGCAGGATTTTACACATGAGCTGTTTTACTCAGTATCTTTTAATAGAGACCTACATTGTTTGGGGGGTATAGTTTTCCTTTAAATAGGTATACCAGTTTGGTAAGATTCTTTAATATGCCATTTAATTTGATATAAACTATATGTTGCTTAAGTATTCATTTTGGGGTGTAGTTTCCTTTAACTACCCCTTTAAAACAAGAACATAATAAAATTATATATTCTGTTCTCCTTGTACCCTTGCTATGAAAAGCAGTTGTGTTACTGCTTGTGGGCTGAGCTGTTCTTTATCCCTTTATCATTAACAAAATCTATCTATCTATATATCTATTTAGCTCTTGTGGTTCACTTGAAAATGCACAGGGTTTTTGCAATAACCAGAAGTTTAGAGCTACCTTTGTACAAAAAATCATAATAAAAGCCCATTATTTGATATAGTATTTGCTCTTAAGCACCTGCAATCTTTACACCTATTTCTTTAAGCTTTAAAATTCCCTTTTTAACGTCATTCTTCTGTGTACAGCCAATGAACTTGCATGAATCTTGGCACCCAGCCCTCATATCAGCATGGTACCCGTTAAATTGTAAAACAGCATAGACAAAAAGCTTCAGAAAAGTATAATAACTCCAGCTTATGCTTTTCAAGTGCAATTAGGGCATTTTCCTGTTTGTTTTGGATCGTTTTACTGAAATATTCCTGCTGAGACCAAAGTCTTGTTTCCAGCAGTGTATCGGATTATTGGTGTTGGAGTGAAATGTCACTAAGTGAAGCTTCTTACTGACACACTGGTGACGGTTACAAATAGTATATGACTGAAGGGTAAATGTTGAAAAGGCTCACAGAAGAAACATGGAACCTTCATTATAGGGAGAAAATGAGCTTTTATACTTTCCTGCTCCTCCTCATGTACTGTACTGAAATGTCAGCACGCTAATCTGGGAATATGATTAGATGCATTAGATGTATTTTAGCAGATCTCAGGTTGGCAGAATCATTTATTGGTAGAAATGCAGAAAGGCCTTTAATAGAAACATGTGTCTAAATGTGATTTAGGCAAATCTGTTGAGATTTTAATTGGATAGAACCTTTCTCACGGCAGATCTGAATATGGCCCAGAATACATTTGAAAAAGGTGTACAGATAGGTTTGATGGCTCTATGATAGGTTGCTTTAATACAGCTGCCACCACAACGCACAGTTGTAGTTTAAAAACATGACATGAGTAAATAGCATTCGTGCTTGTTGTAGCCACATTCTCCTTTGCAGACTGAGGGCCCAGAATCATATGGAGAACAGATTGTGGCTGGCACTGAAGGTCATGTCATGGCACAATTGGTTTGCAGCATGTTTTGTTTTCAGCAATTAATTGCCTTCCCTTTAGCAACATGTTTTAAATGTATCCCTGTTGCTTTTCCTGGTGAAGGTGATTTCTCAGTCAGCTTTGCAGAAGCGAATAGAGAAAATGTAGCCAGAAACCACTGAACAGCCTAATAAATAATGTAGCTCCTAGTTTATTTTGAAATACCCTGTCTTTGTAGTAAAATCTCAGCAATGGAAGCTAGCGCCTACTGCAGATGTGCACATGAGCTTCTATCATATTTGCAGATTCACTTGCGCTGTGTGCATGCAGAGAAATTATCATTTCGCTCATACAAAGTCATGTCTGGCAGATTTTACTTCCTGTTTTACGCTTGATTTTGGTGTTTTTAAAGGGGAAGTTCACTTTTCAGTATGTCATAATTTTGTATAGTAACTATTCATTAACTGCCTTCCTTGTCTTTTTTCACAATACAGTATAATGGACAAGGAAAGTCATTTTGGGGAGTGGCAATTTGTTATGCACCTTCCACAGGTATCTCATGTGCATGTCCATGATGGGATAAGGAATAACTGGGAAAATAAGCCTAGATAATGGTGAGCCACTCCCATTCAAAGTACCCTAGACTGGTGTGTTTTTTCATTAAAAAAAAAATGACTATGCAGTTGATGATGCTCAATTATGGTGCTCAATGTTGATGCAGTTTGATACTTGTTCATATGTTAATTCCCTGTCCTTCTGTAGATGACCTCTTCTATTTCTGCTCAATTCAGACTTGCTATATGCTGCCTCATTGCAAGGGTAAAAGGATCCTCCTCTCTACAAGACTGAAGGGCTGCATTTGATAATTTTTACTTTAACTACCCCTTTCCAACTAACACAATGGTGGTTTCTCACTGAAGATAATGGGAAGCAGCAAGCATTGTTATATGTGCCTGGTTTTTGTTACTCTACATTCTAGAATTTCCAAAAGCTCTTTCCTGTGTGTACACGTGAGCCATTTCTCATTAGAAAATATAGTTGTCTTTCACCTGCCTGAGCTTTCGGTAATAATGACATAGGTCATACATACACAATTACCCTCCAATAATCAATCCATATGTGCCGTTTTTTTTTTTTGCATAATCATATTTGTTTTGACAAGAGCATGATGATGATTGAGAGCATGAAAGACTAATGGATATGGTGAGAATCAGCAGGACAATTTATATGAAAAATTAGACATAACACTGTGATGTAATACATAAGGGGGGGCAGAGAAAGTAAAGAAATGGGGCACTAATGTATGATAAAAAGGTAAAAATATAAGGAACTGTAGAGAATAAAATATGTAAGCGTGGGACCATATTTTGGAAAATAGAGATAACTAATCAGAAGTGGAAAAAATGGGAGAAAAAAAAGAGTTTAAAGAGGAAAAATGAAAAGGAGGAGAAAGTTAAAATAGAAAAAGAAACAAGTGAGTCAAAATAAACTGTGTGCTGTAAGTAGAAGGGGAAGAAAAAAAGAGGCTAGTTTAGCGATAGGACAGGGGAAGAGATGGAACAGGAGAGGAGTCAAAATAATTGATAATTGAGGAAAGGAAAGTGGAAGCAGAAAAAAGACAAGTACAAAGTAAATGAGTAGGAAAATAGAAAAATCTTCCTATTACATCCAAAATATAAACATATGCAGTGACATGGTGCATTCCTTCCAGGAGGTAGATGGCTTTTTTTGTTTCTCTAACATGGTGGATCCTAGTGACTGAATTTTTTTGCTTTAATAGCCCCATTTGTTCTTTTATTATATTGTGCAGTGAAATCAATCTCTTGGTTTTCTATCTTAATGGCCAGCGTTATTACTGCAACTTTGCAAATGAAGCACTTTTTTCCCCATCAAAGTCTTTTAAAAATAAGAAAGAAGTTAATTACTGTTAGGCCAATCAAAGCAACGGGGAAAGAAAGTTAAGTGAGAGAATGTGATGTGCAGCCAAAAGGTCTAGTGTTTTATTGCTTCTAAGGATGTCTCACCTATGATCAGCACCATTCTTGCTACAAACATACAGTCTGTGAACATGCACAATATAGATCATCGGCTATGGCTGATATAAAAGCTTCAGAGTCAAGCGTCGACATCTGCTTAAACAAAGTTGCATGTGACCTTCAGGGCATGACCATAATGAAGACATATCTCCAAAGATAAAAAACGACTTTTTGCCTGTGTGTTATGGCATTTGCAATTGCAGTGGAGGCTGAGGAATTCCATGTAAGTGGCCATAGCTATTTTTTGTTATTCCTTCAGTTAGGTTGGGTGCTGGTTTACCATATATGGCAACTCCTTCTCATGTAGAAGTACAGATATGCAGATATCACACTGATTGTTAGCACTACCTGTGTACCTTTATATGTAACACCTAAACAGGGAACTGGCACTTATACAGTATCTCAGTGTCACCACTGTAACCGTTGTACTTTTTTGCATTTATTATTCTAATGACCCCTTGTTTGTTCTACTAATATAATGTTCTGCTGTACACTGCTATATACAGTGAATACAAATATACAATCTGCAAAACTCTTGTTGATGAGGGAATTGGTCCTTAATACTTTCCAATATGAATTTATTTGTTGAGCCAGTATGGTGCAACTCTGGTAGACATTAGTAATTCAGTCAAGGGCTAAATTAAGAAATGTTCTTAATATCATCAGGTAAAAATTTCTGACCTGCTTCTGAAATAATGAAGTTACTCTTCTCTATCCCCATCTCAGCATCAGTGTCTCGTCATTTATTTTTCCTGCTGAAGGTAGAGAGAGACAGGAATTCTGGTGATTTTAAACAGATGAACTCCTATACATTTTATAGGCACCAAACAAAGGCCATATTAGATCTAACTGTGAATCAGAATCAGGCTCCTGCATGAAAAGAGAATGAAGAGAGACAGATGCTGAGAGGGAGAGAGTGGAGAGTAACTTGATTATTTTAGAAACTGGTCAGAATTATATTAAGAACATTTCTTATATCACTATGGCGACGTTTATTTAAAATTTTCATTTTTTCAGTAGTTCTGCTTTAAGCGTTATTGTGCCTGTACAATAAGTCTGTGGTGCTCATAGGAATAACCCCGGGCCAGTACAGTTTTCTGTTGATAGGAGCACCAGCCCAGGGTTTCAGGTAAGTAAATACATTCACTTGGGGTGCCTAATACCCCCAAGTGGAAACGACTTTCCTTCTCCTTTAAGAACTGTCTTTTGTTTCTTAAGCAGGTTCAGATGAATGCAATATTATCAATGATCGAAAAATGCTTATCATCATGCAAACCAGAATCCAAAAGCACCCTTTATTATTTTGCACACATTACAATGCAGCAGCAAGATCATGCGCTATACACATCATTATTGTTGGGAAACAAACAGTGTAACTGTTATATACCATCTGAGACATAGCAGCCAAGGAACAGACCTGAGATATATTGAGTAATCATTGCTGAGTAAAGAACTGAGACTGTATCAAGGCTAGAAACCGCAGTTATTATGCCATTACCGGAGAGAAGGCCCATAAGATGCAGGAGAATGCATTTTAAGATGACCTTTAATGACCTTGCACTCTAAACTGCAGCACAGTACACAAACATGGCATGTTTTTAGAAGATTCACTGGTCTTATAAATGTGTTGAACTAACAGCATACACTGTTTTTTTACTGGCACACAGTCTAATAATATTTTATGAGAATGCAACAACAAAAAGTTATCAGGGGATGATTGAAAGAGTTTGCTCATGTCCGGATTTTGCCAAGGGCCAAATCTTATAGGAACCAATAAAGCACCATAGCTCTCTGTTTTGGGATTTTGGTTTCTTTCAGGTTTTTTTAGATTAAAGACCAGTGTCTTTCTAAATATCACATGACACCATAGCTTCACAATAAACCCCATGCACAAAGCTGACACAGGTTATTACTTTTACCTGCATTTGTCTTCTTCAGGTTTAAGCACAAAACAAAAACTGTGACACCGTGTTAGCCGGTAGCAAAAATGACAAATAAAAAATCAAACAAATACAAAAAGTATTGTAGAAGTGATACCTATATTGGCTAACAAAAAAAAAATATATTGCAAGCTTTTGGAGCACCAAGGCCCCTTCGTCAGGCAAAATACAAAAGAAATCTAGAAAGGCACAGCATATACATACTGTTAGATCAGTGAAAGGTATTCATGGGCAATACATTAGGAAGTTACATATAGATAGAGATCAAGGGGGCGCATTTACTTAGCTCGAGTGAAGGATTAGAGGAAAAAAACTTCGGATTTTGACTTTTTTTTTGGCTACTTCGACCATCAAATTGGCTACTTCGACCTTCCACTACGACTTCGAATCAAACGATTCGAACTAAAAATCATTGAACTATTTGACCATTCTATAGTCGAAGTACTGTCTCTTTAAAAAAAACTTCGGCCACCTACTTCGCCACCTAAAACCTACCGAGCACCAATGTTAGCCTATGGGGAAGGTCCCCATAGGCTTTCCTAGCAATTTGTGATTGAAGGAAAATCGTTCGATCGATGTATTAAAAACCTTCGAATCGTTCGATACAAAGGATTTAATCGTTCGATAGAAGGAATTGCGGTAAATCCTTCGACTTCGATATTCAAAGTCAAAGGTTTTAACTTTGATGGTCGAATATCGAGGGTTAATTACTATATTCGACCCATAGTAAATGTGCCCCCAAATGTAGAGATAAAACAATGAATTAGGGTGGGTTGTAAATAGTCCAGGAGTCTGGATTCAGTCAGGTCACATAGTGTGACATGAAACCTGACCCTAAATTAAGGCCCTGTCTTAATGTGTTAAATAACTCCATACATTTGAATTCTTCTTCAGTGTGTCATTCTTTAGAACATCAGCAAAGAAACTCACTGGTTAGTATAAGTGTCTTCATATAAAAATATGTTGCAATATCCTATTATTTTATTTGTCGCCATCAGTGTTTAATGTAAGATCAACTTGTTTTAAGCATTGCTAACTGGTACTTTGAAATGCCGCAAGTCCAAACCCCCTTCTATAATCAATAGACACATGTTAAGCCTGTTTCAGAGTGTTTTGAGTCAAGGGAGGAAAATCAATAGATACTCCAGAGCTTTCAATATACAGCAGAATACGAAAACTTCTGTCATTGAATTTTCCATTTCCAGTATGAATATACGCCAGGAAAAAATGTCAATTAGCCAGCACTGGTTAGAATCAGACATCCATAGAGGTTGTGGGTGGCTTTTGTAGCATTTGCTTACATGTGTTTCACTGCAATTTTAAAATGTGCCTGGTTATAAGTGAATTTTAATTGTGTTCTGAGCAATGGGTGGTTATAAAAAAAGCTATCCCGTAGCCTCTGTATTTACTCCCTTTCTTAAAGATTTGATTTCAAGCCTGTTTCCCCTTATGTTTAGAAGAATGTATCAGGCATGGGAAGAGGTTTGCTGTTTATTTTAGGTAGCTGAAAACTGAGACGGCAGGGAAGAATAACAAATCCACCCTTTTTCGAATTGCCCAATTGAAGACTCAGAGGTTAACTTGTGGAGGAAGGTCGGTCACAGCTTTATTATCATGTTTTAGTTAAACGATCCTTGCACATTTATAAACATACAGTATTTCTATAACCAACTTAACCCTTTATTATGTAACCATTTTTAGTCCAAAACAAAAACACCAATGCCGGCCATTGCCACACCTCTCAAAATGTTTTGACCACGCCCATTTTTGTGGCCACACCTCCTAATTACCATGTTCATTTTACAAAATTTACAAAGATAACAAGGGATGGAGGGCACACTAATTTAGCAAATTATTCCAAAAAGCAAGATACCCTATACTTTCGGGTATGTGACGTCACATCCGCCTACATCACTTCCAACTTCGTGACGTGGCTCTCTATACATTCACTAGCATCAGACACGCTAAAGCGGAAGCAAGCACAAGTGTTTACATCGTTGCCTAGCGACCACAGCGAGGAGTGATGCACATCCCAGCCTTCATCTCTTGCAGATCATTGCTAACCAGGACATCTGAATAATATATAACAAAACTATTTCTGAGAACAGCACAGGCTCATCAGTATAAACTAAAGTGATATATACAGTACAATAATAAATATGATAATATATACAATAAAAAATATCACAGTTAGACAAGGTGATTCTGATCATGTGACATTACTAAAGTGATTAGGTGCCAAAATTCATTAAAAAATAATTAATCAATCAAATAAATAATATGCTCATAAAATGATCAGTTTATATACATATTACCAATCTAAAAAATGTGACATAATACAAGCCTATCGTTTAGTCAAGTCCAGTTAAAGTGACTGTGCCATGTGCAAAAAGTTCAAATTCAGGAAATGAAATTCATCAATAGTGACCTACAAGATCTATGAAGATAGTGACATACATCAAATTACAAACATACATATTAAAAACATCAGAACAATGTACTATGCACTCATTTCAACTTTCAAGCTGTGGTCATTAATCAAAGGATATTCAAAAAGAAGAGAATTTAAAAAAAACAATGATAGTTCCCTATTCTCATTGAGTCCATTAGGAGAAAGGGTATTACGTTTGTAAATCCATTTAAATTCCCATTGTTATAACAGCATCTCTCTGTTGCCACCCTGAGTCAGTGTTCTCACCCGTTTTATGCCCGTCCATTTGGCAGGTTATGAAACTTTGAACATATTGCTGTGGTTTTTTTCAGTTATTACAGTTTTACTAATGAAGGTGAATTGCCCTTTAAGCTGAGAATCTAACTTCTCTGAAGAGACCTGTTATCTTATATTGTTACAATTACTCATTTGCTTATCTCAAAATTGTTACAAAAGTATCTTATCTGCAGCTGTGACTGTTCTGGGCTCTCTGCCAAAAGCCAATTAAGTTAGAAACCTATCTTTTTTTAAGCTGTTCAGTGCTGAGAAAATCTGGACTTTCCAGTACAAACGAGGGACTGCAGGTTGAGCTGTCAAAATCGGGACTGTCCCACTGAAAAGGGGAGAGTTGGGAGGTATGCATTGCAAGAGCAATGGGCATGTGAGAACAATTCTTAATCCGTATAATGCTAAGGCAAGGATCAAAACTTTCCGCTGTGACAATCTCTTTTCAGAACAGAAAACATAGTATAGGTATGGAACCTATTATCCAGAATGCTCAGGACCTGGGGCTTTCCGGGTAAGGGGTCTTTCTGTAATTTGGATCCTCACACCTTAAGTCTGCTAGAAAATCATGTAAACATTAAATAAACCCAATAGACTGGTCTTGCTTCCAATAAGGATTAATTATATCTTAGTTGGGACCAAGTACAAGCTACTGTTTTATTATTACAGAGAAAAAGGAAATAATATTTAAAAATTTGGATTTTTTTATTATAATGGAGTCTATGGGAGATATCCTTTCCGTAATTCGGAACTTTCGGGATAACGGGTTTCCGGATAACGTATCCTATACCTGTAATACATTAACAGAGTAACACACGGCGATGCTCTTAGGGTAAGGTCAAACAGGGAGATTTAGCCGCCCGGTTTTCCTCGTGAGGCAACTTTGGGTGACTTCGGAAAACCAAGCGCTGCGAATGCCAAGCTGCTGGTGATTTTTTATTCTAGCAGGCGGAAGGCAGGGAAAAGCAGTTCAGGGAGATTAGTCGCCCCAAAGAACAGGTGATTAGTCGCCGGGCAACTAAATCTCCCCGAATTTCCCAGTGTAACCTACCCTAAGAGTGGTGAAAGGGGTTGGGTGGGATGCTCCTTGTCCCCGCTCATTCAGGAGCGAGCGGCTCCTAGAGGTGACATCACCAGGCGGAAGCAGGTAAGGCTGCTGACTCTCTCCCTGCAGTCACGACTCGCTAGGATTGTGCCGCTGCAGAAGCGGCAGCAGAAAGGTTAAGTATAAGTACAGAAATTGGTCTTGCTATCTTGCATCTGATTTCACTTGAGTATCTTTTTATATTACTCTCTTTCAAACACCAGTGTTCTATCTGCAGCATAAATAGAACTTTGGCATTGTTGCATTGTGGCCCTATGGAAACAATAGCTGGTGCCAGCTGCAATAACATTTTGGTGGCTAAACACTCATTTTAATTAGTTTATCTGTTTTGAAAAAAAATATTTCTTTTAATTTGAAACCATACAGCCCCTTTTAAAGATTTCAGTTCTTATAGCACATTTGTAATAATGGTAATTTTACCCTTTAAAAGCAGCAAAAAAAGGTATTTTCTTTCTTTATTGGGATGATGTAGTTTGCTAGGCTGTTTCTGATTTTCTCTGGTTATTCTTACTTCACTTGCAAAGTGTTATGAATCTGCTCCAAATCTATACCTTTAATTCTCTTCCAGCTGTCATTTTATTAAACACAAACATGTCTGGAGCCGTGAGTTGATTCCCTTTGTTTGTTCAGATCCATCCTGCAGCCCTTATTTTGTGTGCTCACATTGAGCCATGGAGAGGTTTTAAGCCATCCCAGATTGGTTTATGTCTCACACTGTTCATATAACAAGCCCCCCAGTTCCAGCTTAGGAAGGAGACTGCAAAATCATATCTCCTATCACCTTTGTCTACAAACGTGTTTTGTATATGATGCTTTGTAGAAGGTGTTTCATAAAAAGGTGCCCTGTAGCAATATTCTGTCTTACATGATAACTTGCTGTCCTTCTCGTTTGCTTCATGAATATTTCTATTCGCTTAACGGTTCAATAACACCAAAGTCTAAAAGGGCATCACTTCTATTTAACTATAATATACTCTACACTGGTAAGATCAGGTCTTTGTGTCAGATATTCTCACAATTCTGTAAACTAAACTTCTTGTAGCAGTGGGGGCAAAGCCTGTTACCTTGTACAGTAGACAAAACAAAAGGCAATTAATATTGGTATGGCTCTGATAAGGAGGTCAAATAAAATTCATTACCTCCCCCACCCCTTGGCACATACCAAAGCAATCTAAGCACTACAAGTTTTTCAAAATCAATCATTTGAGACATGCCGCTGCTCCACTGGTACTGGCAGATGGGGAGATTTGTCACCCGCGTTAAATGTGTGCAAATATGGACAAAAAGGCTCCCCAAAATGCTTTCTCACCAGCTATAAAGTAAATTGCGAGTGGGAAGTTGTGTTTGTTTTTCCATTGGTGGTTTCTTTATTGCTGGTGGGAAAGCATTTTGGGAAGATTTTGATTGCCCTCAGTAGTGCCAATTTAAACATGGTGACATCGCCCAGTCTGCCTGAACCCTCAGAGGTATATGGGAAACCTTCTGTTTATGCAGATTGGCAGAGATAGGTGAACCCACCCATTCTGAGAAACACCGTGTTCACTAAACTTTATGCAAAATAAGACTGTTTTGTTTCCAGATTCTTCAAAATAATTTCATCATAGGCAACTACCATGCTTAAAAAAAATAACATAGCAAAGCTAGTCAAGTTCAAACTGTAGACATTGTATTCCTATATCAGTTATTGTGAAATTCCACTTCTCTCATCATTGCTCTTTTACCAGATATGGAAAAAATCCACAAACCATTATGGCTTACCTATCACATCAGTCCTTATTACAAGCAAGCACAATAAAATAGGTCATAAATGTGATGAACTGCTACACTTACTGTATATTGTTGTGTTGTCCTTACAGTTAAATGCTAATATACAAAAGTGCTGCAACTTTTAATAACAAATGAACATATATTTGTGATGATTGTTTAGGGCTTTGCCTACATTTACCTACAAATTTGAAATCACTTTTCTTGCCGCACATGAATATAAAACTTGTAGGTATGGGATCGGTTATCCAGAATGCTCGGGACCTGGGGTTTTCCAGCGAATGGATCTTTCTGTAATTTGGATCTTCATATCTTAAGTGCACAAGAAAATCGTGTAAATATTAAATAACCCCGATAGGCTGGTTTTGCTTAATTAATTATAGCTCAGTTTGGAACTGTTTTATTATTAGTTAGAAAAAGGGAATCATTTTTAAAAATTTGGATTATTTGGATAAAATGTAGTCTACAAGAGACAGCTTGTCTGTAAGTTGGAGCTTTCTGGATAATGGGTTTCCAGATAATGGATCCCATACCTGTACCTAGGGCTCCTTTGTAACATTAGCATTTATTCCCCTTAATCATATACGTGGCTTCCCCAGTGCCCTCCATTGACCCATAGGACCCTTGTGCCACTGCGCAAGTGGTATATCTTCACTAGTTTCAAATACTGCAGTCAGGTAATCTAAAATAAACATGCTTTTACAGTATTCTCTCAGACATATCTATCATATCACTTAGTCCTGAACTCCTTCACTATACAATAGATTCTAAGGGGGATATGTAATACAAGGCACTAAGTTTGCCCAGGTGCAGTAACCCATAATAACCAATCAGCAGGTTGCATTTACCTGTCACCTGTTTAAAAGCAAATCCTATTCGCTTCTATGGGTTACTGCTACTGGGCAAACTTTATACATTGTATTACATACTGGGGTAAAACAAAGTAACATATGGCAAACCTTTCTTTCACCCAGTTTATATGATGTCCATGTTCCTAGTGCCACTTCTCATTCATCTCAGTGAGAGGCAATCACAAAAATCAGGCTAAAGTTGGCCATAGATGCAAAGATACGCTCGTTTGGCGATGTTGCCAAACGAGCAGATCTTTCCCCGATATTCCATTAACAGGCATAGCTATATCGGGGTAATCTGATTGTTCGGCCGTATGGCCGAACGATCAGATTACTATGTGCCATGAGCTCCGGCGGGATCGGTCGGATCAAAATCAAACCTGACCGATCGACCAAACGACCGAACTCCGCCGGGCGAAAGATGTCGGCACACGCCACACACGATCCGAAAATCGTACTAATCCTCGATTCATACAATCGGATCTGTGTGTCTATGGCCACCTTAAGGAAAATCAATGATCTGCAACAGCAATGCAGATTAACTATGTGCTACCTGCACTGCAGAAGGTATTATTTCTTCTGCTGATGCCTGGTGCATTTCTGAAATTCCTTGATTGCTCATTCATCGGATATTACCCATGTTCACCCTCCCTTGCCATCTCAATGGTCTCACCTGGAATCGCCAGCACCAATAAACATTTCACTCTGGGTTTTTCAAAGGCATTTCTTACTTTACATGTGTATGACTGAGATATGAGCAGCTATATCATTATTTCTGCTTTTATGTGTAAATTCTCATCTCTGAAGTTGTAGGTGTTAGAAGTGAGAGACATTAGAGCTGGGAATATCCTTACCACAAAGGTACCAGAGCCAGCTGCTAAATATCTCTATGTGATGCATAGCTCATACATCCAGCCTGTTTTTTGATAGATGTAACGCCTTTACACATGCTGGTGACGTAAGATGGATTGCTAGGGTTTGATGTAATGTGCTTTGATGGACTTTTATGGATGTGTAGAAGCCACTTATACGTGTTATGCAAATTCCAGAATATTTTCAAAGTCACAATATTATACATGGCACGTTCCCATTCAGTATCAAAGAAGTGAAAATGAGGCATACAGGTTTCTGCAGAAGAGCTATTGGATTATGTTTCAGCATCCACTATGCTTCATCCTAGTCTATTTTCTTAACCCAGAAGGCAGGGAAATTAGTTCAGTCTTTCAAAGCAACGCCCTAGCCAATTGGGTACTTGCTATTTTAGGCTAAAGATTACATGAATTCTGTCTGTTCTCTTATGTTATGAAGAACATTGGACATCTGTTTTATAGAAAGCAGGCTGCCAATACTTTTCTAGAATAAAACACAGGATAATGAATGCATGTGTTTTTTTTACAATGACAGAGATGAAGAAATTATGGTCCTGGGAAGCAATTGCAGTTCCTCGCTTGTAGAACAATAGCTTTGGCAGAGGCAAAGCACAAGGGCAAGATGTATTGCGTGTTTAAGGAAACAATGGTTTGGGAATGAAATGCAATTGCCTAGTGATTACACCCTAGTTTAGACATGAGAATCGAGTCCACTAATTAAATATATAAAGACTCATGCACAGTAGAAAAGATTATTGGTACAAAATGAATCGAAAAAAATAATAATTACGGTTGCTATAATGGGCCTATTGAAATATTGATCATCACAAGTTGTTTCTTTTACATTTTTATTTATTGTTCAGTGGAACAAAACAACCTACTGTAAGGAGAATAAAGACAACCGATGATTGGTTTGCAAATTGTTACAGTACAAAACAAAGCCCTTTATGCACAGAACATCGGTGCACAGAAAAAGATATCAGGCTGATACAAAGAATATTTACATTATTCTAGATATGTACATGTTATTTAGGGAGTTAGGCAGTAGCACATTGCAACGAATCAGCAGGTAACATTTATTGGTCACCTGTTTAAAAGCAAACATCTTATGGGTTGATATGGGCAAACTTAGTACTTTTTTGCATATTGGGTTAGTGCTTAATAACCCTTGAATATCAATATTATTTTAACCTCTGTTTTTAATTTGTTGGACTCAAAATATTGGTACAACAATTGCTGAGTTAATCTGAGATTAAGCATTTTGTGTGCCCTTTAAAGTAGAGTGTTAGAAACTGAATTTGGGTTATAAGGACAGATCAGACAATTCATGATAAGAGAACCAGATGCTAGGGTCCTGATTACTCTAGAAACCATGCATTGATTTGTATAAGAGACTGGAATATGAATAGGAGAGGGCCTGAATAGAAAGACGAGTAATAAAAAGTAACAATAACAAAAAAATTGTATCCTTTCAAAGCCATTGTTTTTTTTCTAGATGGGGTCAGTGAACCCCCCCCCCCCATTTGAAAGCTGAAAAGAGTCAGAAGAAGACAACAAATAATTCAAAAACTATAAAAGACAGATAATGAAGGCCAATAGAAAAGTTTATTGAAAATGACCATTCTATAACATACTAAAAGTTAATTTAAAGGTGAACCGTCCCTTTAATATTAACACAGGAGGTTTAAAAGCCGTCATATGGAAAGCTACAAAATCTTTATCATAGAATTACAACTATTTACATGGACAGCAGCCAAATTTTCAACTTGATCGTCTTAAAAACATCAGCGCCTTAATGCCTTACGTGTTAAGAGTTAAGGGACATTGACAGACAAATGATGTTTAAAAACAGATTCCTACATATTTATTTCATTTGTTACTTTCACTGCGAATCTAAGGGTGCAGCTGTTCTCCAAACACTCTTCCTGTTCTGGTTTCTAACAAGACATTGTATGTCCCTCTTTTAAGCTACAGTCCTGTTTTGTAAAAGCCTGCTCTGCCTATACAGTACTGTTCCGTGTCATGCAACATAGTCATCTGTGCTTGGTTTTATCATTTATCAGTTGGTCACATCTGTATTGAAACCTTTGCATTTTTAGTTCCTGTCCCTCATTTTTTACTCCCCCTTTCTTCCTGATTTCACATGAATAGTGCCCTTCCTGCCCTGCACCTTTGAAACTAGTCTAACAGGAAATATCCTGAAACACCCAAACTGATGGAGATCTACTAAATCAAGGTAAATAACCTTTAGGCCTTTTCATTTTTCCCATGTCCCAGCTGTCATGTTTGCATCATTTTCACTTCATCCCACTGACTCCCTCTGTTGAACCTTTCCAATTCTACTTCCTTGTGCCCGTCTATATCCTACACTGCAATTACATTTCTAAAATAGCAACAACAAGAGAATATTAGCACATTGTCAGAACAAGCATTAAAATACAACTTGCGTTTATTTGAAATAGAGCCATATTCGCTGATTTACAAAACATGTTGTCATCACAGTACTTTAGTACTTTAACAGTTTTATTTTTATGCTGCACAAGAACTAAATACTATCATGCCATCCAATAAGTTTAGTAGTTTATTATTATAATATTCCGGTTCTTTTGTCTCCGTTCTTCATAACTGCACTTGCCCTTTCTTCTGGATTTTTTTTGCCATTATTGTACTCTCTTCCACTCCGCTGATGGAACGTTTCTTACCAAGTTTTCTAAACAAAACCACAGTGCAGTAAAAGTAGCTGTTAATCATTTGGTTATAAAAAATATTCCAGAGCCATTGGAAGCAATCTGGTAGTTTCTGATATTATTAAAGACTGTACAGATAAGAAATGAAACGATGAGCCTTGCCTCTCATAGTGTGTATTATTGTTTTACAGCTACACGTTGCTTCTGCATATGCAGCACACAAACATTTTCAAGCGTATTGAATCAAGGTCCCATGTAGTTGAGCCTACTAATATCAAATGTTACTGCTTAGTTGAAATCATTTACTATTATTAGCACTGAAGTCAGTATAAGATGAACTCCGGTCTAGAGACATTAAAATACAATTCCATGACATCCATTGTAATATTGATCAGAGAGGGAGCAAAATGAACGTTCACTCATATGTTGTTTGTCCATTTAGGTAGTTCCACTGGCATGCCATAGTGGCCAATCTGACAGTCAAGTTAGTGAGAGCAGAGAGAGCTCCACTGAGAAGAATTTTATAATAATTGCAGGACAGTGGATTGGATACAAGTAATATAGCCATGTACGTGCATTTATGTTCTGATCAATCAGCAAGATGTCAAAGGATATTGTTTTCACATGCCACTAGTTGCCAGTAATATTTAAAGGGCAGAATAACCAGTAAGATGTTACTAATACTAATATCAATGCCCTAATTTCTTTCAATGCAAGAAATCACAAACCAAATTTCACAGCATAAGTGGAATATTGTGGCTGTTATATTTCCAGCTCATGACATCGCTTTGTTCATCTGAAGTCGCCCAAAGTTGCCTTGCAAGGGATTTCGATTATATCAGGCAGAGAACCATTTTCAGGAGATTTGTCACCTTAGCGAGATTGATGATGACTCAAGTTGAACAAGGGGTGTGCTGACCCTTTAATATATACGTAGGATCTGCTATTGTTGCATGCCCTGACCAAAATAATGGCAAACATTGGAATACACTTGTTTAACTTATGTTGTGTTTAAAATGTCTGAATTATTTCATTTTAACTCTAGAAAACATTAACTTTTAATCACTGCAATGCTTTCTCTATTTGTAATGCGTACTTACATAGAACATCAAAAGTCCACACCCTCCATTTCTTCTTTCTGTTAACATAGTTTCCATGAGATGTACAGCATGCTATGGCCTTTGGCTGCCAGCAAATTTAATGACTTAAACATCTGTATATTCAGATAGGTTTTATTTGCTGTGGAACATTCCAAAATAGTCTTCATATCCACCCTTCTTATATATAAAAACTGATTTGGGCCCTCTATGAATCCATTGTTGTAATCATTCTCATATGATTGGAAGATTACAATGATTCTTGACCCCAGAAGACCCTTGAGATCAGAAAGTTATTTTTCAGGGGAAAGTGGAATGTTCTTATAAAGGAAATTCATGCAATCTGTGTTTGTTGAGCTTTTTAATCTAGAATGGGTGTCTACAACCATGTTTGCCCCTGAGCATCATTCAGATGAATGATCAGAGTTGGGGAGCAATGATGGATGATTCAGAGTTGGGGAGCAATGATGGATGATTCAGAGTTGGGGAGCAATGGTGAATGATTCAGAGTTGGGGAGCAATGCAAGCGTGAAAGATGTTCCTGGTTGGTGCAGAATGAGTGCTGTGATTGGCTATTTGGTAGTCCCTGTGGACTGGCAGCCTATAGGAGGCTCTGTTTTTTTTATACAGCCAAAACTTACTTCCAAACCAAGGCAGCTGCTTTGAGGCTACTGGAAGCAACATGCAATAGGTTGGTGAGCAATATGTTGCTCATGAACTACTGATCAAGAACAAGTTGAGCAGATAATAATAATGTCTGTGTTTATCCACTGTGGGTGCAGGACTATTTAGAGTACTTGATACTGTTGTTGAGAGCCAGCAACCCCTCTGGAGTCACAAGCTGTGGGTCAACATTACACTTAGGCTAGGGTGCCAAAGTACTGGCAGTTGTGAAGTTCCTTCCTCCAGTTGGGAATTGTAGCTCACCAGCAGCAGGTACAAAGATTGCTCATCACTCAAATTATAATAATTATAATAATTTTAAATGCACAGGGTAATTTCAAGCTCACGTAAGATTATTGGGCATTTGCCTGTTCTCAGTCTCAGGCAGCCTAGTGTGTTTGTTGCCTCATGGTGCTAGCGTGTGCACTGAATATATTCATGTGACAACTGGTGCATACATCAATGTGGGGTGGCACGGAGTTTAATGTGAATTTGCTGCATGGACACACCCTGCCCGACCCTTCATTTTATTTTCGAGCAGACAAGACTGTATCCCACCTGCGGTACAGTCACTTTGAGGATGTTTTGCTTGTGTTAGTGAAGCATGCACTGTTTCTGTATCAGTGATTCTAAAGGGACCAAACGCCTCTTAAATTCAGTGTATATACTTTGATTTCCTAACTCAAGACTGTCCTAGTGAATAATTAGCATGAGTTTCCATGGGAAATGTGCTGTGACATTTCCTGTGCTTCTCATGCAGTTTAATAATACCAGCATCTGGCATCCTCGTCTGCCCATATATCTGCCAGTACTGTGTTCTAACCTATGACTTCCCAGCTGTTTATAAACTATGATTCCCAGCATCCTTAGCCAGGTTAAGAACCAAGGGACTTAGTATTCAGCAAATATTAATAAGCATTTACTTCAATATTTTAGTCTTTTGTCAATATGCATTTTATTTGCAATCCCCTTGTCTCTAATTACTGCAAATATAGTTGGCAAGCCATGTAGTGCTCTAGTGCATGATTCTAAAGCAGCTGTACTGTTAATCTAAAACTGGCACTAAGTTTACAGGGATTTCTGAAATATTTATTGTGTTTCTGTTAGCAGCCTATGTACATTGTGGCTCATGAATAGTTACAGAAGGTAGAGCGAAGCCTGAATGTCAAACACTGAACTTGTGTAGCATGAAATGACCTTGGGTTCCTTTTAACACAGAACCAGTGGTCACGTGACTGTGTGCTTGTAATAACAAGTCTATAAAATAAGCTCACAGATGCGACCTGACGTGACTTTTGTACAATGTTGGGGCTCTTTTGGTTTTGCATTTCTATAATTATTTTTCCCCTCGCTTGCTGAATTCATGTTTTGCATTTTACACACTTTAGCTCGTAATCAAATCTGTAATATTTACAGTTAGGACCTATGTTTACTATTCTTTATGCCCCATATATGTTGTTTTAGATTAGTGCAGTAATTCATAGCATCCAATCATTGTTTGGCACACAAAGATGGCACTGATTGGTTAATATCAGTCACTGCGTAGGAGCAGCATAAACTCCAGTCTATTGTAATTATTCTAGCTAGAGAAGTACAAGATTAAGACAATATATCTTTTCTACTATAGGAAAATTAAAAAATGAAAGCTGTAACTATAACTCGGATTTCTGAATGCTGGGTCAATATCTCCTGATGGTGCTCCACTGTTCCAAGCCACTGTATCCAACCAATACCATTAAGTACATTTATACAATGATTCTTAGCATTGGCCTTGGTTAGGCTGACACTGTTTAAATGGGGGACATGGCCTTTTTTGTACTGTTTGATTATTGTTATGTAGCTTTTACAACAGAATAGTGATATTTAAATGTGGGACAAAAATGTACCTTTGGTAGGCAGTCCAGCACTGTTCTAACTACTGGCAGGATTGTGATATAATTCACTTGCATTTGAACAAAAACACCAGCCTTATTTGTCTGCTGTAGCGCAAGCATCCTGCAATCATGTAATCAATGTAACTTGGTGTCCTAGATTAATATGCTGGCTGTGAGCATCCTTTGTTGCTTTAATTGATATATGCAACACTGCTTTTTGCTTTGTGGTTTAATAGGTTTCACCTGAGCTTTTGCTCATTGCTAAATCCCATTGTCATGGTTACTGGTACCTACAACAGCAGGACACCGGCTTAGTCATTTTTACCTTTAACATAGCGTGTATTTTGTTTTTAACCGTATCTTAACTTTTTGTGTTGAAATTTCTCTGCATTGATTCTATTTTAAAGTTGCATGCTATAACTGGGGAAAAAGGCATATGGATATTTTGTTGCAGACGCACCATAGATTTTAAAGTGTAGAATGGGAGTTAATGATTGTTTATTTTTCAGTCATTAAAAGTAGGGCATAACTAGAGGTTCCCAGAGATTTTAAGGGAAGGTACACTTCTCAAATGTTCTTGCAGAGTTGTGTTTACTACAGAGAAATATATTACTTTATGCTAACATAGTTTATTACTATCTGTTGTATAAGCAACATCTACTTTTTGTTACATTAACCATACTTCCAGCTAATCACACTAGGTGATTTAAACAGTCGTACAAATATGGAGAGGACCCTCAATGAGCAGTCCTCCAGGCAGACTTGTACAATATCAAGTGGATATATTGAAGTACAGCAAACATGAACAGCCCTACATGTTGCGCATACGCTATTCCTATTAAGTGTTGTAATAACACAAAAAGCGTAAAGCTTTCACAGTTTTCTGTACTTCAGTAAATCCATTTGACATTGAAGAGTCTGCTTGAAGCACTAATCATTAAGTGGCTGCTCCATATCCATGCGTTGGTTTGCACTCCCTCAAGCTGAAGGCTCATGGCGGTACACCTGGTCCTCCTCATACATGTGGTGAGTCTCTGGGACAAAATATTTGCCCTTATTGATGATTAAAATAGTGTCTTATAAGTCATGTTGCAATAATTCTAATTGTCAAATCAGGGCAAATTATAGCCTAAACAAGCTTAAATTCAGAAATATTTATGTCTACAAATAAGTATTCATCCTAGATATCACCCTACATAAACATTACACTAGGCCATCTTATCTCCTGCTTTGGGCCAACCTAGAAAGGTCAGCCCTGTAGGCATTTGCAACAATAATTATAGAATAGAATTAATCCTTACGTATAATTCACAAAGGTCTATTAAGCGATAAAAGCATAAAATAGTGCGATAGTGACTGTGATATGTAACACCTCCCAGGAGTAGGCATTACTAAACAACATCAGATGGGTTAATAGAAGAAGATGTTGTGTGGAGCTGTAGGACAGCAATTAAAGGACTTTATGTGGAGCTGGAGCCTTACCTACAGCCACTAATGCATTTTTATGGTTACTTGGTCCAGAATGCACTACTTTCTGTGTCGTGGAATTATATCAAGTTTCCCAGGAAAAGGAATGACTAGAATACTGTAAAAAGAGACTTCCAGTCTGTCAGTAGCATCCCAAATATCTTAGGTGCGATAGATGGATAGATAGATAGATAGATAGATAGATAGAATAACGTACAAAATATTGCATGCTCTAAAATTGCTTCTTAAGTCAGACAAGTGAACGTTTAGTGAATCGATCATTAATTCTAAAGAATTGATGCCATTTTCAAGGCATGCTATAAATAAAGGTGGCCATACACGGGCAGATTAAAGCTGCCGATATCGGTCCTTTAGACTGATTTGGCCGCTTATCTGCCCATGTGTGGGGGCTCCCGATGGGTCCTCCCGATTGATATCAGGCCGATTGATATCAGGCCAAAAATCAGCCAGATATCGTTCAGTCAAGTTAAATTTTTTCATATTATCCAGGACCGTATCGGCTAGTTGATGCAGTCCTGTGACCCGTCGGAGCCCATTCTCCAGGGCCGAATGTTCAAATTCATCTGATATCGCCGAGCCGTTAGTGGGCATATTGGGTTAAGATCCGCTCGTTTGGCGACCGAGCAGATCTTATAGTGTATGGCCACCTTTACACTCACTTATTCGACCTTTTGTGAATCGGCCCCTTTATGTGCAATGTTCTGAGAGCCACTCTGGATGCCCATGGCATAGGCACATCCCTAAACTTGGGGGGAACATATAGAGGCAGATTTATTAAAATGTGAGTTTAGATCTTAATAAAGAAAAACTCACACACTTTCTATTAATTCCTATTGAATTTTTAGTACCGTATTTATCTAATGGTGAGTTCTAACTTTGACCCATTGATATGAGTATAACCCATAGGAATGAGTAGAACATGGATGAGTTTTTATTTATTAAGCTCTAAAGTCACATTTTGATAATTCTGCCCCATACATTTTTTTTTTATTTCCATTAAACACATGAGAAATAAAATACAGTGAATTGGCCATTTAAGGCCAATGTCCTGGCTTACTAATACACTGGCTAATACACGATCCATATAGAACTGTCTTCTTGGTGACGGACTGGAGAACATATTTTCAGCGGCTAGGGGTTCTGTTGATCTCTGCGTGCCCCAGATTCCTGCAATATCCTGATTCTACCATAAAAGTAAAAGTGGGTTGTTACTTAAAGCTGCTGGTTCATCAGCATAGTTTGTGGTTTGCATTTTGTATGTAATTTCTTGTGCATAATGTGATTTAATCACTTGGGGTTTTTTCCATGGCTGGTGTGTTTTCTATCCCAGTCAGAGCAATTAAAATTTCACTGGGCCAACTCTGAGTTACCTGCCACTCCCATGTTACAAATAATGCAACCATTAACTTTCACTTTGCTGGGAAAAGTTTTCAGTTTACTCTAATAGTAGGTTGGTTTTCCTAATTAATGCTTCCTATTAGCTCTGGAAACAATGAGTCCCAATGTCACGTGAATTCACTGCATTTAGATTCCCTTCCTGCTACTAGCATACACATAGTCAGGTAATATATGAAGTAAGACAACACACAAGAGACGTGAATTTGCTTTTCCACCATAATTAGATGTTTATTAAAAAGATTAAAAGCTTGGCAGGTTTTAGTTGTTGAGCTGCTTATTTGAAAAACAAAATTGTAGATAGAAAAAAGATTGGGGGGGCACCAATTGATATTAGGGAAATGCATGCAAAATTAATATTTCTCCTTTTTTGAGTTGCCTGAAAGCAATCATTTATAAAGCAGCCCCCTAGTGGACCTTTCTTCATTTGCTGTACCTCCCTCCTAGTAGGGGTTAACTTCAGCTATTAAAACTTCACTTGTCAGCATTATTTTGTTGTTGTAGGTGGAGAGATTTTAGGAGCATTGCACTAACCCCCATTGCTTATCCCTAACTATAATATGCTCCCTCCGCTAACTAAAAGAGACACTTTCTAATGAAAATTCCATTTTGATATAATGGTTTGAGAGACTCTTAATCAATGAGACTAAATTAAAGACAATGAGTGTTGACAACTATAGAAATTGTGTTTTGTGTAAGTGAGAATTCCCTTGAGGAAGAACAAAATAAACAACATGTCTTCCTACAAAACAAAAGTTCTTGCCTTCATGTATTTTTAATATTGGTCTCTCCGGCAGCCACACTATATTATTATTATTCCAAAAGCAAAAAATGTAGAGTATTGCAAAGATACTACTTAGTATCCTAGAAATTAACCGTTCCTCTGAGAAAGTGTGCAGCACATTGCTTTACATTTCATTGTTGATGCTTATGGAAGGGATAGAATTGGGCTTTCCATTCCAACTGCAAGGGTATGGAGAACATCTTACAATAAATATTATGCAGAATATATAACTATGAATATATTCCCATGTACTGTTGCATGCATTTTAACAAATGTACATTAACTTGACATTATAAATATTTTCCAGTTGGAACAGTTTTCCAGTTGTTTAAATATATTGTTAAAATGATCAGTACTATGAAAATATGAATGCAAGGGCCAAATGTTCATGGCTGTGAGTAATGACAGATGTTCATTTTATCTTTGCCAGATTATTCTGATGGCAGTAGAAATGTATTTATGTTCTTGCATTTTGCTAGGCTAAAGCATTTCTATAACATCTTTTTCCGGAAACCAACACAGATATTTGTCCTTATTAAGCTAATATCATAGAAGTGGACATAAAAGCAGAGGGTAGTTACTCAGAGTGGCGCACCCTGAACTGAGAAGCAAAGGGGATGAGCTTTTTTTCATGTGAATCAGGCTGGAAGCACCATCTATCACTCATTTTTATGTCATTGTGGTCTCAGCTAGATCTGTTTGCAGCCCATGGACTGCCAAGTCACACTATAGTTTTCCTTGGAAATAGCATTACATACAATAATGAAATCCCAGACAAGCTGGGAATGGATACAATCTGTCCATGCTTCCTGAGTTGCTAAGTTACACAAAGCAAAGGGATGGGGGGCACAATAGATCTCAGAATCCATCTCCATACATAATTCTTGTGTCTTCTTGTTGTTTCAGAATTAACATAAAGCACCAAGAATTACGAGAACAGCAGGCCAAGACTTTACTTGGCTATAACTGGAGTCATGACATGGAAGATGATGATATGGACCCTAATTATGCCAAAGTAAACCATTTTCAAGACACCCCACCGCACTATAATGCACGCCGTCCTTATTCTCTTCCAAAAACTTTCCCTCCAAGTTATCCATGGGAGAGCCAAGTACTGCCAGAGAGAGAGACCCCTCAAGACCCTTATGCCAAGATAAATAAAAAGCAGCAGGCACCAGATAAATCTAACAGGTAATACCTACTACCAAATATATCTTGGAATTCTGTAGGTCTTGGCGCTCATTAAAGAAAGTCGTAGAATAAAAAATAGCTATAATTACACATTATTTCCTTCCCTTTCCTGCTGTGAAGCAGCAAGGCAATTCAATTAGGTTTTAGAAAAGAGGAACAGTGGCATCTTCATGCATGATCTAAGCTCGGCTTCACTCATTGACCTTAACACTTTCCAGTATCCGAGTGAGTATAAAGCCTCGGCATACAATCTGTGTGGCCTTGTGAATTGAGTTAATGATTTTGGGAGATAGACAGAAAATACAAAAGTCAGGCAATCAGTGGGGCTGACATAAAATTCGGGCACCCTGTAGTGATCCCTTCTGTCACATGGAGTCTGTAAATTTAGCATTTTCCTGCCCTTACTCTGTTGGTGACTCCATATGTTAATGCTGGACTTGCAATGCTGGGGGTCTTAATTAAAAAGAAACTCTATTCAACGTAAAGCAACAATGTAGAAATAAAGACACTGTACCTTGCCTGTTGGCGATAGCTGCCACTGAAATGGGACCATATTCTGCAGACTCCTAGGGACAGGAACCATTAGTCTTTCAAGTGACATGCAAGGGGTTAAAGCCTGAGCTGTGAAATCTATAAGATGCATAAAGTTTACAATGATTTGTGGTATTTTCTGTCTCCATTAAAACTCTCCATGATTCTTTAGAAAGAAATAAAAGCAGCCGTGTGGAAAAAAAAAAAAAAAACCCAGCACTTCATTCACCGCTGCTGAATTGATTCGATTCTTTTGAGCTTTATCCTGCTAAGCACATACCCATTTGTGGATATTTATAAAGAGCCAACAAAAGACTTGATTTTTCTGCATGATAAAAATGACCACGTCGAAGAATCAACCTTTATACTCTCAGCAGCTGGAAATCTACCTCTGTTAAGCCTTAGCCATTCATCTGCTAATTCTCAGGTTAAATGTGTGCTCATTCACAATCTGTACAGAAATATCTACATTAATTCATTATAGTATTTAAATTTGCTGATTAATTGGTTGCACTTGGGGAAACGGTAATGACCACTTCAAATGCTATTTTGCTCTAATAGCACACTGTGGGTTAATTGTCATTCCAGTAATAATACGCTACCAAGTGCATCGTTTTTAAGTTAATTATGTTATCTATAATATAGCTATACAAAGACCATTGTGTGTAATTAATGTATTAAGTTGGATCTTTGCAAATGACACCTGATTCTTTCCTATAAAGAAAATGGGTTAATTAAATTGTGCCTTTTGGTAAAAATGCTGGGTTTGCAGTTGTTTTGTTTTTGCTTAATCAGCAAAATCTAAATCACCTACACTGTGATCTTCATAACTTGTCTTTATCAATCCATAGTCGGCTAATGTGGGCTTTTGTGTTGAAATCTTCTCAAATTGGCACACGTACAGTTGCCTTCACAAGTCTGCGCATTTTCTTGGGAATCATTAATAGAACGTGGCACTATCTGTGTCAGCCCATTGCTGTTACTTATACATCTGTGTCTGTCCATGGAATCCTCTTATCTCTAAAGTCAGTAGAGGGTGCTAAGAACACTGGGACAATGAAAATGTATTACAGGTATAGGATCCCTTATCCAGAAACCCGATATCCAGAAAGCTCCGAATTACGGAATGGCTGTCTCCCATAGACTCCATTTTATCCAAATAATCCAAATTTTTAAAAAAAAATTCTCTGTAATAGTAAAACAGTATCTTGTACTTGATCCCAACTAAGATATAATTAATCCTTATTTGAAGCAAAACCAGCCTATTGGGGTTATTTAATGTTTAAATGAATTTTAGTAGACTTAAGGCATGAAGACCCCAGGTCCTGAGCATTCTGGATAACAGGTCCCATACCTGTACTAAAAGTTATAGCTTTAGTTAATGTCTTAGTCTTTTCTACCAACTGAAATGTGAGTCATCTGCACTGGATTTTTCCTGAGCTCACAAAAATATCTCCCCTTGATATGCATGTGAGCAAACTCTATTTTCTGCTTGTCAGTGATGCTTTGAATAATGATCTCCTTTTTGTTAGCTTGATTTGAATGACTGGCCGTAAGTGCCTAACAAAAGTCTAGAACACACAAAGAATTGCTGCTATGTTTATCTTACAGGTTATTGATCTGATTGATGTCTGCCTTGTATACACAAGTCTGGAATTGGTTCTCTGGAAACTGTTGTCCAGAAAGCTCCAAAATACAGCACAGATTTCTTCCATAGAGCCTTATTTAAACAAAGAATTCTTGGGGTTTTTTTCCATTATTTAGCTTTTTTGCTATTAATTAGATTTGATTATACATTATGGGGCACATTTACTATGGGTCGAATATCGAGGTTAAATCCTTTGACTTCGAATATCGAAGTCGAAGGATTTACCGGAAAAATCGTTCGATTAAATCCTTCTAATGGAACGATTCGAAGAATTTTAATCCATCGATCAAACGATATTTCTTCGATCAGAAATTGCTAGGAAAGCCTATGGGGACCTTCCCCATAGGCTAACATTAGTGTTCGGTAGGTTTTAGGTGGCGAAGTAGGTGGTCAAAGTTTTTTTAAAGAGACAGTATCTCTCAGTATCGAATAGTCGAATGATTCTTAGTTTGAATCGTTCGATTCAAAGTCGTGGTCGAAGTAGCCAAAAAAATACTTCGAAATTCGAAGCATTTTTCATTCTAATCCTTCACTCAAGCTACGTAAATGTGCCCCTATATATTGAATGTAAAACCATCCTGCTTTTATATTTAAATCTCTTTTACTAGCTTTAAGACATAGATCTCTAAATGGCAGGAAACCTCCATAACAGGTTCCAAGCATTTTGGATAATAGATTTCATATCTGTATTTACCCTTATACCAAGTAAAATTTGCATGGACAGGCCTTATATGGTATAAAGTTTTAAATATACAGCTTAAAAAAACAATATACTGTATTTCATTGTTCTCCAATGGATAGACACTAAGGGGGGGTTATTTACAAAACTCCTAATGCAAAAATCACGAAAAATTTGCAATTTTTTATTATAAAATCTGACCTTAAAAAATCAGCAATTTTTCAGAATTTATGGAACTCCGAGGATGGAAAAGTCAGAATCTGAAAATCCGGCATCTCAGACCTATTGAGGTTGCATAGAAGTCAATGGGAGAAGTTTTTTTGATGTGCACTGGGTTTCGTGTAATACCCCGAAGTTTTTGGGTGAAAATTCCAAAAAAAATCGTATGGAAAAATCCAAAAAAACTGTGAAAATCTGTTTGTTTGCAAATTTTCGGGAAAATGTAATAATACGTAAGAGTAAAAAACCCTAGCGGGTTTGATCGGAGTTTGTAGCAGACTGAGATAAATTCGGACTTTGATAAATAACCCCCTAAATTGTGTGAAGAGTAATATTCTTTCCCTGCATATTTACTTTAGACCTGGAGATGGGTGCTACTACCATTTTCCTAGTTTTGGCAGTGGAACAGTATGTGGTAAAAACAACATAGATAGCGTGGCAAGATTTTTTCTATGAAGGAAATGGAGAAACATCATCTGATGATCATCTAAGCCAACATCAATTTAGTGCCCTCTTTAAAACCCTGAGTCCCTGAGGCTAGCCAACACCCTCACGATTCATCTGTTTATTGCACCAGTCCCTAGCCTCAGAGCTAACATTTAACCCCTTGATTGCTGTCTAGCAAGCATCTCACCGTTATGACTCCGCTAATGTTCCTACCAACTTTTCCTTTACAACCAACCCCAATTAAATTACTCAAAATGAACGACTTTGCTTAATTTGAATTTGGGTATCCACCTTCAACCAATCAGGCTGCAGAGATATCTTTCCCTGAAATTCTCCACAGCCTTTTCCTAATCTTGTCATGGCCTTGTCCCTTCAACCCATGCCTTGCTTTGTACCTGGGGTCCCTTTATACTTTTGTAATGCAAATGCAGAAAAATATACACCTGGTGTGAGAAAGTAAATCATACATGAACTCAGACACCAGTTGGTACACTATCTCATGCCAAAATCAAGAGTACAGACATGGGACTTATTATCTCTGCAAATTGATGCAGAATATGGTGGTGCTACACAAATAAAGCATAATACAGATATAGGACCTGTTGGGACATGGGGCTTTCTGGATAACAGATATTTCTTTAATCTGGATCTTCATACTTTAAGTCTGATAGAAGTCATGTAAACATTAATTTAATCCAAGAGGTTGGTTTTGTGTCCAATAAGGAGTAATTATAGCTTTGCCTATTATTACAGAGAAAATAGAAATAATTTTAAAAAATTTGGATTATTTGATTATAATGGAGACTATGGGAGATGACCTTTCCATAATTTGGAGCTTTCTGGATAATGGCTTTCTGGATTATGGACCCTTTACCTGTATTTATATGAATCTGGTTCACCCTTTGCTGCTATAACAGCTTTTACTCTTGTGAGAAGAATTACACTGTAATGTACATTGTTGGGGGGCATTTATTTTTATTTAGTGGCCCCAGGAGCATTAGTGAGATGAAGAAATGATACTGAGTTTACAGGTCTATGCACAGGGCAGCCGTGTTTTGGGGCTGACCTAGAAAACATTGTACTGGGGTATCATGGTGCTAAAATGCAATATCTTTTATCAGAAGATTATAATCAAATGGGGTTTTTTTTTTGTTTAATAAATGTTAAACTATAACCCTATTAAAATATATCATGTCACACAGGCAATATTTAAAATACAATTTTAATAGCCAAAATTAAATTATTATTTTGTATACTACTCATTCTAATTAACAGTGGATAACATTAACATTTTATGACTAAAACCTTGAGCCAAGGGTTGAGCATAAATGCAGTGTACATCAACCAACAAATACACAATGTTATCAATTTACTTCCTCATGACATCCTGTTACAGTTGTAACCTACTGTACGTCATTTCCTGTCAGGTGATCAGTGAGTGTCACATAGAACATCACAATGGCGGCTCAAGGTAGAAGATAGTATAATATTTATGCCACTTTGATAAGAATCTGTGATTCGTCATTTGTTAGATTGGATATTATCTGTTGGTTTTCAGTCAGAACATATATTTTTTCTTTATAATTATTATTATTAATAATAATAATAATAATAATCTTTAAGTCCTACCATTTTGCCTTTATTAAGACCTTCCTAATATATGTATACAATGTTTTCTAAGACAAAGATCTATGTCATTGTGATGATTGTTTTAAATAAATTGTTTCACTAGCAACACATTGTCTTGTAACTATATTAATGCATTTGTCTTATCTAGGAAAGTACATTTTGCTGTTATCTGAAAACGAGCCAATGATAAGGGCTGAAGCAAAGCCAAAGAACTTCTTTACACGCCCACATGAAAAAAGTTGGGGTAGACACAGTGATAACACGAAGCTGGAATACATGAAAATGAATGGCATGTATTTCAGTAGAATTGCTATAATAGTTTAAATCTGCCCCTAAAATTCAAATTGAATTCGAAGGAAGTCTCTTGATTCTAATTACTTGAAGCTTTTTCCACTGCATTGGATTAACATGCACAATCGCACCTAAATACGCTAAATCTGATTGCAAAATTATACACTTTCTCTTTTTGTTTTAGGCATAATAAATGAGTGAAAGACTGTTTAAAATAGTGTATTAGAGGTCCATCCAGGAGTTGGTGAAAGGGCAGTATTGTTTTGGAACAATTCCTACACTGACATTTTGTACTGAAATCAGGGCTTTGAAGGAAAGTTGTAGGACATTCGGCTTTTTCTTCTTGAGCCACTCACAGTGTTACACAGTCTTTGTGTTTGGGATTGTTGTCCTGCTGAAAGATGAAGCTTTCACATTTAGGGTGCTTTGTAGCCCATGCAATATCTCTTCTCTGACAGGCGATACATCGGGGCCCATTTACTTCATTCGAGTGAAGGAATAGAGGAAAAATAGTTAGAGTTTTGAATGGTCGAATATGGCTACTTCGACCATCGAATGGGCTAATTCGACCTTCGACTACGACCTTGGACTTCAAATCGAACGATTCGAACTAAAAATCGTTCAACTATTCAACCATTCAATAGTCAAAGTACTGTCTCTTTAAAAATTTCTTCGACCCCCTAGTTCGCCACCTAAAACCTACCGTGGCCAATGTAAGCCTATGGGGAAGGTCCCCATAGGCTTCCAAACAATTTCCTGATCGAAGGAATATCCTTCAATCGATGGATTAAAATCCTTCGAATCGTTCGATTCGAAGGATTTAATCGTCAATCAAACGATTATTCCTTCGATCATTCGATCGTAGGAATAGCGCAAAATCCTTCGACTTCGATATTCGCAGTTGAAGGATTTTACTTTGACGGTCGAATATCGAGGGTTAATTAACCCTCGATATTCGACCCTAGGTAAATGTGCCCCATAGTGTTGGGCAAATAAATTCGGCAGGCATGGATTTGTGGCAAATTTCCGCATTTCACCGACAGCGAATAAATTGATAAAATTGTTGTGCATCAAAATTATTTGCATGCCCTTTGACTTTAATGCATTTGGTCAAAATAGTCGGGCATATAAGAATTGTCGCTTGTGTCAAAATTGTCACTCGCTAAAATAACTTTAAAGCCCATCAACTTTGCAAATTTTTTATTAGACTCAAAATATTTTCGGGAGCGAAGCGCCACAGATTTGCCGATCACTAGCAATAAAGCATCCAAACATATGATTGGATACATGAAAATATCACCATAAAAACAATTTCATGTTAATCCTAATTTTGTGTTAGTGATTTGAAATAAATAGATCACAGTATGTGAGCATTGTAGCAATACCATTGTGTAAAGTAATGGTCTTGTTAAAAAACATGAAGCAGTGAACCAATTCCTGTACAATTCCAAAGATTTTGTCCAGACTGTCCAAAAGTCAGCATGTCCAGTATATTGCTAGCAGTCCTTGAGACCATCATATTGGTTTTTGTGCCTCATTTTATATGACTGTTATTTGGAAAGAAGCAAATACAGTGGTGTGAAAAACTATTTGCCCCCTTCCTGATTTCTTATTCTTTTGCATGTTTGTCACACTTAAATGTTTCTGCTCATCAAAAACCGTTAACTATTAGTCAAAGATAACATAATTGAACACAAAATGAAGTTTTTAAATGAAGGTTTACGTTATTAAGGGAGAAAAAAAACTCCAAATCTACATGGGCCTGTGTGAAAAAGTGATTGCCCCCCTTGTTAAAAAATAACTTAACTGTGGTTTATCACACCTGAGTTCAATTTCAAAGGTTACAAAGCCATTTCTTAAGCTTTGGGACTCCAGCGAACCACAGTGAGAGCCATTATCCACAAATGGCAAAAACATGGAACAGTGGTGAACCTTCCCAGGAGTGGCCGGCCGACCAAAATTACCCCAAGAGCGCAGAGACAACTCATCCGAGAGGCCACAAAAGACCCCAGGACAACATCTAAACAACTGCAGGCCTCACTTGCCTCAATTAAGGTCAGTGTTCACGACTCCACCATAAGAAAGAGACTGGGCAAAAACGGCCTGCATGGCAGATTTCCAAGGCGCAAACCACTTTTAAGCAAAAAGAACATTAAGGCTCGTCTCAATTTTGCTAAAAAAACATCTCAATGATTGCCAAGAAAAATTTGGAAAATACCTTGTGGACCGACGAGACAAAAGTTGAACTTTTTGGAAGGTGCGCGTCCCGTTACATCTGGCGTAAAAGTAACACAGCATTTCAGAAAAAGAACATCATACCAACAGTAAAATATGGTGGTGGTAGTGTGATGGTCTGGGGTTGTTTTGCTGCTTCAGGACCTGGAAGACTTGCTGTGAAAGATGGTACCATGAATTCTACTGTCTACCAAAAAATCCTGAAGGAGAATGTCCGGCCATCTGTTCGTCAACTCAAGCTGAAGCGATCTTGGGTGCTGCAGCAGGACAATGACCCAAAACACACCAGCAAATCCACCTCTGAATGGCTGAAGAAAAACAAAATGAAGACTTTGGAGTGGCCTAGTCAAAGTCCTGACCTGAATCCTATTGAGATGTTGTGGCATGACCTTAAAAAGGCGGTTCATGCTAGAAAACCCTCAAATAAAGCTGAATTACAACAATTCTGCAAAGATGAGTGGGCCAAAATTCCTCCAGAGCGCTGTAAAAGACTCGTTGCAAGTTATCGCAAACGCTTGATTGCAGTTATTGCTGCTAAGGGTGGCCCAACCAGTTATTAGGTTCTGGGGGCAATTACTTTTTCACACAGGTTTGGATTTCTTTTCTCCCTAAATAATAAAAACCCTCATTTAAAAACTGCATTTTGTGTTTACTTGTGTTATCTTTGACTAATAGTTAAATGTGTTTGATGATCAGAAACATTTTGGGGCAAATTCACTAAGATGCGAAGTTGCGCCAGGCGCAACTTCGCCGCGCTTCGCCAGGCGTAGTTTCGCCAGGGCTCCGCAAATTCACTAAAATCCGAAGTTGCGCACAGGGGTAGCGTAAGGTTGCGGAGTTGCGCTAGCGTTGATTCGCTATATAAAGCGAAGTTACGCTAGCGAAGGCTAATTTGCATGCGGCGCGAAATTCAAATTTCAATGGAGGAACACGTATCTGCACTACAAATGCCTAGAAAACCTTCAAATCAGCAAATAAAATTTTTATTTTGCCCTACACATGTGCCCACTGTCTAGGTAAGTTGCCATGAGTCAGGAAATGTAGGGGGGAGGAAGGGGAGCCCCAAAAATTTTTCGATCTTTTTCAGCCTATCAGCCATCATGTAGAAAACACGCCAGCGTTTTTTGGGACTTAGAAAAAAAATTGACTTTTTTTTAAACAATCCCTATCTACTCTATTGCGCTTCGCCAGGTCTGAGGTGGCGAAGGAAGTCTAGCGTAAAAGGTAGCGTTCAGTACACTAAGCAAGTTAGTGAATTTGCGTAGTTTCGTCGCTAGCGAAAATTCGCCTGGCGTAAGGTTGCGAAGTAACACTAGCGAAACTACGCCAGCGTTCGTTAGTGAATTTGCGCAGTAGCGAAAATGCCAAACGCTAGCGAATTAACGCTAGCGTTCGGCGCTTCGCGGCTTAGTGAATTTGCCCCCTTGTGTGACAAACATGCAAAAGAATAAGAAATCAGGAAGGGGGCAAATAGTTTTTCACATCACTGTACATTTTACAACAAGAAGAGAAAGATGTTAATTTCTAGATAAAATGTAATGATGCCTCTTCTCAATTGCAAATGATAGATCTGAACACATTTCATCTTATGCTGATTCTATAAAATTGCCTGGAAATTGGAACATCCTGCATATATTTTCTGTATCACACACAGATCTATTTGTCTATTGTTGCTGTATTCTGCATATGTTGGTCAATTCTGTGGGGCAGATTTGTTGAAGTGGGAGATTAGAGCATTTACTAAAAGGTGAACTCTAACTGATAAATACAATTCTAAAAATCCCATAGGAATGGGAGTGAGTTTTTCTATGAGGAGCTCTAATCTCACACCTTGATAAACCTTCCCCATGTGTTTGTCAGCCTGGTACATAATGGCCAATAAACATGTAGTGGGCTTGTGTGATTTATTCCCTTAGGCCTCAGAGTGGAACGAGAGCTGCAGTTTGGTTGAGTATAGGGTTTTGTACCAATACCAAGCAAAGCTTATATTTATGTTTTGTTCTTCCTCAATGCTTGGTACTAAACACCTACTTTAGCCTGCTAAAATGCTTTAAACCATCTTGCAGAAAATGCAGAAAGTAAAGGATTTTACCTACGGGAGCTAACTGAGCGTTCTGATTAAAGTGCTCATCTTATGATTTGGCAATTAAGTTCTGCATCATCTACTAGCAAAAAGACTGCAAGTCAGTTTCAGCAGAGTAAAACAACTGCTACAGGTATGGGACCTATTATCCAGAATGCTTGGGACTTGGGGTTTTCCGGATAATGGATCTTTCCATAATTTGGATTGTCATACCCTAAATCTGTTAGAAAATCATGTAACATTAAATAAACCCAATAGGCTAGTTTTGCTTCCAGTAAGGATTATATCTTAGTTTGGATTAAGTACAAGTTGCTGTTTTATTATTATTAGCATTTTTTAAAATCTTGGTTATTTGGATAAAATGGAGTCTGGGCTTTTCTGTAATTTAGAGCTTTCTGGTTAATGGGTTTCCCTTTGGCAGTTTCACCTGGGACAGCTCAAAAATCTGTAGGCACTATTGCAGGCTTCTAAAATGGGATCAACTACATTGTAAAGGAGGAGGAAAAGCTAAAATTAAGTAAGCTTTATCAGAAAGATCTATATAAATATACCACTAAACCCTCAAAGTAATGCAGCTCTGAGTCCTGTGTCAAAAGAAACACTGTATTTATTTCCTTCTATTGTGTACACATGGGCTTCTGTATCAGAATTCCTGTTTTAAGCATAAACCTTCAGGGCTAGGGTTCAATTTGCCCTTCTCCATTCCCCCCCTGCCTCCTCCCCTCCCTGCTGTAATCTGAGCCCTGAGCTATGAGCAGTTAGGGAGAGACTCAGGCAGGAAGTGATGTCACAACAAGCTAATATGGCAGCTGATATCCTAAGTAGCTTTCCTTCTCCTTCAATCTGTCTTCTTTTTTTGAGCCTACAGTTCAGAGAGATAGGAGGTTCACAGAGGCTTGCGGGATCCCTATCCTTCTCCCCTAAAGGTGGAGTAAAGGAAGGGAGTTGACAAAAATTTACATGATTCAGTTCTAGCTTACTTGTGCCATGGCTACAGTATACCCAGCTAAAATGTATTATTAATAAACACAATTTTTACTCTCCAACTAGAGAATAATTAACCATATTGGTGTATTATGGATTTCAGCAATGTTCACAGTTGGGCAAATTAATCAATTTGGAGGTCTACTGCCATTTTTACAAATCACAAATGTTGTTTATTACACTTTAAAATATGCTTATAATAGAATTACCATTTTAAAAAATTCCATAATCCCCATGATTCCAGATTGTTGCATGAACAAATACTCCGTGATTCTCTTCTCAAAATGTTCATTGTCGTGGTGTGCATTATCACACTATACAAGTCAACCAGTGTTTTTTTATTATTGCATTTGTTTTTATATTAATACAATGGGACATTGTTCAGTGTAAAATGATGTATTTTTATGTGACATGATGTATTGACTATGTGACAAATTTGTTTCATTTTTATCTGTTTTTTTAAACTAAAAATGTATTTCTATTTTAAAAGAAACTGCTCTCAAAAGTTTAGCTTTATATAGAAATAAATGATTTATTTACTTTTCTCTCAGTGTTTCTATATTGTTTGCTGCAGTCATGGTAGAAAGATGGTGGGCAAAGTTTAAAATAAAAGGGCATCTAAATCAGCTATTCTTTTTGTTCTGTAACAGTGTTTTCTGTTCCATTTTTTTTTTTTTGGGTGCCTCATTAGTACAACAAATCTAAGGCAGGGAACCAAGACTGTTTTCATAAATAGGATTCAACATGAATGCATGCATATCACATGCTCTAAAATGTTTTACATCGCTGCAGAATATGTTGGTGCTTTATAAATATATGATTAAAGTATAGATGTATTAAAGTGATACTGTCATTCTTCTAAAAACTGATAGGAATACACCAGTTCTACTAAGAATAAAGGACCACTGTATTACATTTACTATGTTCACTTATAACATTCTGACATGGCTTAGGTGCCTGGAGCAGCAGAGTCAGTTCTGTCTCTCTATTCTGGAGTATTCTTAATATTTGAATTTAAAGTGATACTAACACTAAAAATGTTCTTTTCAAAATATTAATCTACATTAAAAGTTACATATACATTGATCTTTTTTTTGCTGCTTTTGTAAGTAATTATTACATGAAGTTCCTAAACCTGACTGTTTTGCCAACCTGACTGTCCCATCTCAGCTCAGTTAGAGTTTCTAATGCTAACGGACTCCTGCTGCACAAATATGGCAGCTCTCTCATACAGGAACATTGGGATAAAAAAGGTAATGTAAAAGCATCAGGCAAATAATTTTATGGCAAAATTGTAAATAGCATTCAAAGATAATATCATGATGGATATAAAAAAAGATGATTTTCTAATGTCAGTATCTCTTTAAGTCTATGGAAGGATCACATGACCCCCACCCCAGCATGAAATCTTTGGAGAAATTGTGTTACCCTTCATTTCTAGTAACACTAGCACGTTCCTACCTACTATTTTTTAGTGGTCAATATGTTTTAGCAAACCCAGAATAATTAGATTTAAACATATTAAAACGTTTCTGGATTTTTCTGGATCATGTAAAGGTTTCAACACTTCTGTTGTCATATACCCAACTCATTACTTTCTAATTTGCCTTTACCCACATTTGCCAGAAACTAATGAGGATGTTTGTAGTAAATTCTCCTGGTTTCATAGGTCAAGGGGGAACCTCGCTCAAATTATGGCTTCTAAACAGTCTTTCAGCCAATTTTGGCCTTCTTGCTTTACTGCAAGTAGCCTTGTCATAGCTCAGTGTTACATGTTGGAAGTTTTACTGTGATGCTGAAATATCCAACACCATCAAGGTGCCATTTGAAAACTGCAGTTCTGTATGGATAATCAATGTTAAAAGACTTTGAATATCTTATAAAAAAAAAAGGTCTTCTGAGTGTGACTGAAACTTCAACTTGTACTGTATATTATTTGCCTTAAAATATTTGCCATTTACTAAAATCCATTGGATTGCCATTTGCTTGGTTATATTGAAATTTTGGATATGCTTAAATAAAGACCCATGAGTGTAGATATTTTATTGCTTATTTTTCATTCTTCTTGCACCCTGGCAGCTGTTTATGGGCATATATGATATAAGTATATTTTAAGTGACCAATGATTGTTTAGCAGGCAGAGGAAATAAAAGGTAAGGGCTTCCTATATAAGTAAGTTTCCATATCTTCTCAATGTTTATAGTAAAAAATATAAAGAAATCAAGGAAATTAAATCATGTCTTCCAGGTATGAAAGTAGAAAAATGGCTACTTTTTTTTCCAGACACTGCTTTAATTAATTTATATAACCACATTATCTTCAGGTGAAAATTGAGCATTTGATTGATGATTTTATCCTTTCAGTTGAATTTGACAATCTTTGGAGATGCAAAGCTGCATGTTCTGTGGCATGCCACTTATCATGCGAAATCTCAGCCACTCTTTTCATTTGTTCATCATGAAGAAGGCCACTGGTTGGTGTATATTTTCATTTCTAATTTTTTTTTATTTATTTTAATGCCTGTTTTTTGAAAATAAATAAGTACGGACCGCCTGTTCTGTTTCTGCATCTTGATTCATTTTCAAGTAATTTGTTTTCCGTAGAATGTGAGCAGGCATGGATATTAATGATCAATTTCTCAAGCAGTGCACATTAATTCCTTAAAAAGGAGCTGTCATTGAAGCTTAAATGCTAATATGAGTACTGTTAATTAAGAAGCCAGAATTAGCTATAAGCTTAGTGAACACTGAGAGTAAAACATGGAGAGAACGGAGTGCTTCTTTCTGCTCATAGATGACTAAAGTGAACTGGTTGATAATATGCAAAATGAAGATCTCAGAAGTGGCATTTTATGCGTTCATTAAACAGTCCAAGATTAATTAGATAGAGTTGGGCAGAAGAGAAATTGTTAAAATGTTGAGTTGAGTGGAGGGCAGACACTTGTTTCAATATACAAGTCGAATTACTTGTACAGCACTTCTCTTTAGTAAAAACCTCTGTACAGACTGATCCACATCGACTTCTATTTTTAACCCCTCTAGACATTGTGGCCTTCATTTGAATTTAACTCTAGCTGATTTTTGAGCATATTTTAATATACACTTTAAAATGCAACAAATTTTGCCCCACGTCTGCTGAACATGCCGATACAAAAGTGTTAGTAAGTACACAGTTCTTAAAGTGTCCGTCGCCAGATTGTAATAATGTTGTAAGCACAGAAGATTCACTGAAGGTATCATTATTGTTCGTTTGTGTGCCAGATTAAACTATTGTCATTTTTCCCTGACATTTTCATTATGGTGGAGACAATTTGGCAAAAAAAAAAAAAATGGATGTAAAAATCCTGCAGGTCCACCTTTTAACGGCATTTTTTTTAAAAATTGTCATTGTCAAAATGTGAAAAAAAAAATCAAAATTACGGATAATCGGTCTCTGAATAAGTTGGTGCAGATACAACAATTTTAAGACATTTTCCTTTACCAACATTCTTGTGATTTCCCCCCTTTATGTTAATAGTTTAATAGAGATGAATTCTGAATTAAACCAACAGCATTACTATATTTAATGGTTAAAGAAATGCACCAAAATAAACACACATTTATTTGTAGCATAAGTCAACCCCCCCCCCCAAAAAAAACCCACATATGGTTGGAAATTACGTGTTATGCTAAAATTAGTTGTTCATAGGTGTAAGGATAAATCTTAACAAACATGAATGCCATGTGTTTTTGAACAATCTGATTCCCAATATGCATGTAATTACCAAAGTATGTGGAATGATGACACAACAAAATAAAGGTAGTACATACATATTTTCCTGGCTATCATTTCAGCTATATTAAAACAAGCATTTCATGTCTTAACATGGAACATATGCAAGGGGCAAAACCAGGGCTGCCATTAGAAATCACAGGACCCCATACAACAAAGTTTTCAGGGCCCACCCAAGCCCCACCCCAGATACCGCCCACTCTACATCACAGTTAAAAGACCACACAGACATCAGCACTAAAAAAGTTAACCCCACACACACGTTATAAAAAGCTATTGGTGACCAGGCCCCCCCTATAGGTTAAAAAAAAAAACATTGGTGCCAGGGCCCCCCTTACAAGTTAAAACAAAATTGGTGCCCTAAAGCATATTTATAAAAAAAACATTGGTGCCAGGGCCCCCCTTACAAGTTAAAACAAAATAGGTTCCCATAATGCATATTTATAAAAAAAAAACATTGGTGGCAGGGGCCTATAGAGTATTAAAATAATACATTGGTGGCCAGGGGATTAAAAAAACAAACAAACACACACATTGGTATTCAGAGGAATTGAACTTGTGGCTTCAGGACTTCAACTTTGCCTCCTTTTGTGACTTTGGGTCTTTTCTCCACTTCAGGACTTCACTTTCAGCAGTTTTCGTGGTTTTGGGTCTTTTCGCCGCTTTGGGACTTCGGCTGTTCAGCTTTTTGGGACTTAAATATTCAAGACTTCGGCTTTTCTGCACTAACGCATTCAGGATTTCGGAAGGAGGCGGCAAGGCTTTGGTGCTGTCAAGGGGGGCCTGGCTCTTTCAAAAGTTCAGCACTGCCGGGCCCCCCTTCAGGCCTGGGCCCGGTACACTTGTACCCCTTATGCCCCCCTGATGGCGGCCCTGGGCAAAACAAGGACATTAAGGGATATTCCATTCCTATGGGATTTTTGCAAGTGTATTTATCAAATGGTGAGTTCCAATTTTCAAACAACTGATAAATATCCTTCTAAAAATACCCTGTTCCATGTAAAGACATTAAACGCTAAATACCACAAATCTGTCGGAAAAGCAAAGTAGAACTGTTTGTGTTCTCTCACCTAAAAGGGTTACATGTTTGTCTGTTCTAAGGTATCACTGTAAAGGAAAAAGGTTTCCTGTAGATAAATAGCTAAGCCTCAGCAAAAAACTGTATGTCAAAACTGGCTTTTAGGGGTGCACACTTAATTTAGAACATGGGGTACAAAATACCTCTTGTACTTTAAAAAGCCTTTTCTGCCACAGAACAGACAGAAAATTGGCCACTTGAATGTAAGGGGAAAGGGCACAGTGGGGTTTTTTTTTGGTTGTTTTCTGACTAAACTACCTGTAATGTTCCATAATTGTTTGAAAGAGCTGCTGTAATTGAGCACTTGTGTTCACTAAGTGTACCGCTAACCAGGGGTCCAGAAGTGCTTCTCTCTGTTCTCAGGTAATGACAGAGCAAGTATTTTGCCTTACAGCTGCAGCTTGTAAATCAGCCCTCTTTCTCCTGTGTGATTGACAGGGGTCCTTATTTATTTATATAATAACCTTTACCCAAACTTTATCTCTTCTTCTTCACTGCGTAAGTCCTTCTACAATCCTCTTAATATATGGTGACCTGTCCATAATGGATGGGATTGAATTATTTCTTATATGATGCAGACTATAAATTCTGTCCTATTCCTCTCTATCTTACACCTTTCAGTCCCCATTTATCTGAAACACATTTTCCACAAACACCACATACTGTTGCCAAGTTTGACTTGTTTTTTTAGTAGACGCTGAGCAGTTATTCGGTGGGTTAGGCAAAATTTGCCTTAAAAGAGAACTAAAGCTTTAACTAAAGAAGTAGCCTAGAAATGTTGTACATTATGTTTTGGGCTTCTGTACCAGCCCAGAGCAGCCACAACATTTAGCAGTAAAGATCTGTGGCAGGGAAGATACACCAGAGACCACTAACAATATACAGTACACATGGAATAGAAATGTCACAATATAAGGCTGATTAGTAATTAATACTGATAATTACTACTTGACAGCACAGAAACCAGTGCAACTAGCATCAGAATTTGATAATCAGACCTCATTTTATGCTTTATAATTTGAGACACCCCCTAATCTTAGCTTTGTGACAGCTGCTCAGAGCCCACTGAGCATGTGAGTGTTGCTGACACTTTCCAAGATGGTGACCCCCTGTGACAAGTTTGAAGTCCTGGATCATTGCTGCTATTGAGATGCTGAAACTTTAGGCTGGTGTAATAAGTTCAGTATATAAAATATGGCATTTATAACCATATTCATTTTTACGGTTTAGTTCTCCTTTAACACTGGAAATGTAGCCAAGGATTGCCCTGCAACAAATGTTTAATTTTTTGTTAACAAGCCATCATAAACTGGTAACTTGTAATATAATATACTGTATTTTAAGAAAATTTTAAGAGCTATGAACATCATTTTGTTCAACGTGATCTTCCGTTGGGAAACCTCCCTCTCATGTATAAATTGTCACTGCCTATGGAGTATCAAGAGACATTGATCAACAGGCCTTCTCTTACTTTTGTTTAAGGTATTAGCTGTTCCAAAGCTACAGTTGTCTTACAGAGTTGCAGGCCACAACCATTTTATTTTCAAGTCCATTAGCAAGAAGCCAAATGAGTGTGTAGGCCAATAGCCACAGAGGAGTGGGGTGACATAATTGGGGTCATGACATTATGACCAGGGCCATAAATTCTGCATAGTATGGATAACTATCACAATGTTCTCATTTTTTACAAAAATAAACAATAAATCTATTCATAGGTATCCCCTGTGCTAAGTACAGTTATAAAGCAATATGGGATATTGTAGTTGTTGTTTTTATCTATTCAGCTTTCCTTTATGACCTAAACACTTAGGAGCAGATTCATGATCCTTTGTATCCTGAATTTGTGCGCATTGTTGTAAGGAATTGTATGTTTTTTTCAATGGTTCACCCAAACCCAAGCTACAATGGATCATAAATCTGCCCTCTTATGAACCTCTGCCCTTAAAATGAACAGATGTCCAGAGGCCTAGCAAATTCATTCTGTATCCTGCACTTTTCCAAATTAATTTCTTTCATAAGGAAGCACATAACACATAAAGAGGTAGCACATAGACATGTCTGACAAAGGGGTCTGCCCCCGAAACATTACATCATTGACTTGAATTAAACATGCAGGGGTACGCCCCACTACACTTGCCTTGTGTGTTTGGTAATTTTTTGTATCCTGGATTATTGGAGAGGTGCCGACCTCTTATCCAAACACCAGGCTTTACCCTTAGTCTCTTTCGGATTCATCTAATTATGGTCAAGATACTTTATTTATATAATCATCTCTTGCATGACGCGTTTTGTGTCACTGGGACACTTTACATAGCCTATGATTAAGTGTCCCAGTGACACGAAACGCGTCAGGCGAGAGATGATTATATAAATAAAGCATTTGTTTTTTATTCATAAACTCCGGTCTGATCAAAAAGTGAGTTACCAGTGTGCCTTGCACCAACATTTTTTGCTTCAATATACGGATTATCCGCTCCCCTGAGCTGAGGGCCTGGGGCTGGAGACACGTTTCTATTTTGGTGAGTTATTTTACAAAGCTGAATTTGCTTTATGCTTAACCTGTTTGTGGTCCAGACATATGGTCAAGAGAACCATTAAACCTAACCACTATATTGCTAATGCTGTTTGTGCTGAGTTTTTAAAACCCAAATCAGCTAAAGTCGGCTCTAATAAACCAGAAGTACTTTCTATTATATGTCTTGATCAAAACTGTATACTCCTTAATGGTTGCATTTTGTTTTTCTATTATTTTAATTTGAAAATCTCAAGATGTCTTAAAAAGAACAATCAGTCCATTCCTCTCATTCATCTTTTGTGGGCAAAACATACCCCAGAAGGATTTAAGTAAATGTTCCTTGTGCACTTAAAGTGTAAAATAACCTAATTTAAATATGCTGCTCTGTAACCAACAATTACTTATGGTGACAGGACATTAGTATCTGTAACTAAATTAAAAAACACTCTGAGAATGTTGCCATTACTCTTGGTTGTTCTGTGTGTCTGCCCAGCGCTTCCTAATGTTGTTTCTTCTTTTAACCCTACATTAGACAAATATCTTCATCACTGTTTCCATCTGTACATTATTTCTTCAATTCATTAAATAGCTTTCTACAAAATATAAATATATAACACGTCTAACTACTGCTGCTTTGAGGAAGCACAACTGTTTCAAATGATCTCCCCCTATAAAATTCTCTACTACCTTTCTTTACTACTTTTACTCGCTGCTGGTGATACCTACCCAAATCCTTGTCCTTTTGAAATGATTTCCTTGCATTTTGCCTAATACATACTTAATTCTGTTGTATCCATTGCTATTGACTCCAATGCCAGCTTGAACCCTACTGCAGTTGTGCTTCTATCCCCAGTCCCTGGCTTAACTCTCAGACATGATATTTGTACACTTGTACACAATCTGCAGAATACATTTGGAGAAAAGTATGTTCAAAAACTGACCATCACCAAAAATCTCATTTCCCGACCTTAATTATGACCTCTACCAGGGCAAACTTGACTACTCTTGTAGACAAAAACAGTACTCATAAACAATAACAAATGAGTTCACAACACTTCATCATCATCATCATCATTAGTTATATAGCACTGGTAAGTTACACCGTCCTTTACATCAATTCTAACAAACAGGGGTCTTAGAACCACTTAATAAACAAGTGTTACAGAATAATAATAGGATCAATGGGCCATGCTTACAAGACCTTACAATCTGGTTTTCATATTCCTTTACTATCACTCGCCAACAGAATCACTCACCTTACTACACTCTTCCCAGGACTTTGCTGACTTATTTTAAAATAAAGAAAGAATTTCTTTATTCTGTGACTGAGCCTGAGGTTTCTTAGCTTTTAAAGTCCTTACCATTAGCTTGTTCCCTTGATCTTATGTATTTCATTATTAACCTTTGTGCTTTCCTGTGCTGTCCTTACTTCAGCTCTTGCGCATATATGCAATTCCCCTCTAGCTTCTAGAACTTTTTCCCCAGGCCTGTGTCAAGCTTAAAAAAAAATCTACAATGGAACTATCTTGTATCTCTAATGTTGCATTTCCTTTCTACCAATAAACTCTCCAGGAATATTGTTTCTTCTGTCATATTGCTAACTTCTTTGCACCCATAACCTGCTGGGCACTATTTAATCTGACTTTCAAACTTCATACTTCTCATCCACCTGATCTATCCTTCGCCTTTAATACTGCTGACCATTTTATTCTAATGCAAATTCTCCTTTCCTGTCTTACATCTCTTTACTTTCGCCTTTTTATGATCTTGGTTGTACTTTGTTGAGCATTGTCCTAAACCTGACTGTAAACTTCACGATTAACGTTTTCCTAATTTTGTAGATCTGTTTTCTCTATTCCAGTCTATATTCCAGTAATTTTTTTTAGAGCTCACGAAACTTGAGATCACATTTGTGTATGCAGATTTATTCACTGACAGCTAAGAACAGACAATGCTATTCTCTGCCCTTAAAAGCCATTATAAGGGCTATAACAAACAACCAGAAAAAGTGACACAAATCAGATATTACTAGTACTCGAGGACCCAGTGGGTATTACCTTTATTTTTCCCTCCTTAAAGCTTATTGTTTTAATTAGGACAGGCACATGACTCAGTCAGTACATTTCCAGTATGTGTTCTTACTCATTCTTAGAATTCTAAAAATGAATACGGACTAAACCCAATTTCTACTTCATTATAATCTGCAAAGTTCTCTGAGTTCAGCAAGTAACATGAACAGTAACAAAAGATACCAATTAATTATTAGGATCTCTCCTTTTTTTTGTTCCTTAACATTCCCCAGATACTGTACATGTGCTATACTCCCCTAATAAGGAGGCAGATTGAGGTGTGGCCAAGGTATTTATGGGGTTAATGTGTTTGTGAGCACTGAACACTTCACCTGATTATTTACACTAGTTGCAGATGATTTGCCCTTGGTTGACTGTTTTTATGAAAAAGCAATGACATAAAGCATTATTAACAGATTTATATATTCAGCTGTCTATGGAGACTTTAGATATGCCACTGTCAAGGCAAGCAGTAAGGTTCCACCTCTTGTATATCTGCAACAACAAACAAAATTAATGTTCTGCCTACATAATCAAAAATAAAGTCCACGTTAACAGATTATGTTTTCGAAAAATTAATTAATTCATTTACATTGGCATAAATTACTTGGAAGTCTCTTGCAAATTACATATGGAAATCAAACATATGATGAGCTGACATTGTTTAATGAAGTGCCACCACTTTTTTTTTAATAACTAATCAGAAGATAAATGTTAATTTCAGCCTCTCGATTGGTCACTTTACCAGGTGAGAGAAAGGTGTTCTGATCAGATCTGTCACAAATAATTTCTTGACATCAAAACAACAAGGGACAGATTTCAAATTGAGTTGTCACTTCTTATTTATTTTGTACCATCTTTTTAGTTGTTGTGAGATCTTTGTTTTCCTAGGGTATACCGACCATACTCGCTCCTTCTGCCATGGGTAAGTGGAAAGCACTTGAGTTTACAGAAAATAGAATGTCTTGTTCCTTTGTCACTTATGTAAATTTCATTTTAATTTATTTCCTTCGTGTTCATAAAAGCTGATTCTTGTGAGGATCCTTTTGCACTGATGAGCATGTTACATTTTTTTTTTCTAACACCATGTAGCTTAAAGAGCACTAATTTCCATTTCCTATTTGCATTTTTCAAAATTATTTAATTCACAAAGATTACGATTATTGGTAGGATTTCTAAATTATATTTTATTTTGAGAAAAGGGCCATTTTACCAATCCAGTTTAATCTCAGTCTTTTTGCTAGAAAATTGTTAAATTCACCAGTCCATCAATGTTAAACTTCATCATATGGTCTGTCAGTATGCAAACTCTTCTTAAAGGAACCAAAAACTAAAAAAGAAATTCAAATATAATATAGTGTTGTTCTGCACTGGTAAAAGTTGTGTGTTTGCTTCATATTATTATAGTTTAGATCAGTGATCCCCAACCAGTGGCTCGTGAGCAACATGTTGCTCTCTGACCCCTTGAATGTTGTCCCAGTTGCCTCAAAGCAGGTGCAAAGCAAGTTTTGGTTGCTTAAAAGCCATGTGTACTGCCAAACAGAGCCCCTTTTGGTTGCCAGTCTACATAGGGGCTACCAAATAGCCTTATTTGGCACCCCCCAGGAAATTTTTCATTCTTGTGTTGCTTCCCAACTTGTTTACACTTGAATGTGATTTATGGGTATAAAAGATTGAGGACCTCTGGTTTAGATCAACAAAGCTTTTGTGTAGCCATGGGGGCAGCCGTTCAGACTGGTTACATAGCAGACAACACCATTGTATACTACAGGGCTTATCTGTTATGTGCTATGTATATACCTGTGTCTTTTCTTCTTATTTCAGCTTGCATGGCTGCCCCCCATGGCTACACAGCAGCTTATTTATATAAACTAAGTAGCATTTCTGAAGCAAACAAGTCCATTTTACCAGTGCAGGGTATCCGTATATTATATATTAATTACTTTAAAACACTTTTTTTGCTGTTCATTTAAGGATTACTGTTTTTTTTCCTAAAATAATCCTTATCTTGTACCTACATAGCTAGACACTACAATATCAGTGTAAGTTGTATGCCATTTGCCTTCCCCTGTCAATTACTGATGTGCCTAACTTCTGTTCTTTGCCATTAGTGATTGATGGGGGTTGCAGTTGAATGCATTGAGAATGCTGTCCACCAGGTTAGTTATGACAGATGGCTGGAGATCAATGGTGCTTATTTATTGTAGCACAGCTTCCTGACCACTAATGAGCTGTTGACTGCGGTATTTGTGGACACTTATCTGCTGTATGACCCCCTATGGGGCCCCAATGGATATAGTGTGTGAGTGGCCAAATAATTCACCAATTAGCTGTGGGGGTAGGGTTGGGAGTTGTCAATACTAAACTGACCTGTTTGGTACTAGTTCACACTTCACAACCAATATGTGTGTTCATGAAAACATTCTAATTGCAATTCTAAATGCATAAGCAAATGTTTAATAGGGATGTTGTATTCTGCTTGGCACACACAGAGGTATCTTCTAGTATAGGACTTTGGGGTTCTCTCTTCTTGTCATGAACTGCTGTTCAGAATTTGGCAAATACGTAACTTAGAGCGTCAGACTCTCAAATTAAATTCTACAGTTTTCTTGTCCTTTTAAATGTGTAATCAAACAAAAACAAAAGCATGGTAGACTTACTGTTAGTTGAAAAAGGAGCGCAGATGATATAAAAATAAAAAATCTTTATTAGGACATATCCAAACCTTGAACACAATTCCCTTGCAGCGCGCACTCAACGGAACAGCAGACAGTGGGGTGATTAAAACATCTTTATTCACCGGACAATCCTCCTAACGCGTTTCGTGTGAACGTACACATTCTTGCTGCCTATAAATATGTGTGTGTTCACACAAAATGCATTAGGAGGATTGTCCGGTGAATAAAGATGTTTTAATCACATGCTGTCTGCTGTTCCATTGAGTGCACACTGCAAGGGATTGGTGTTCTCTGTAAAGTCTCCCTAAGATGCGGGTTTGGGGCACTACACCCGGACCAGAGACGTGGAGCGGTGAGTGACCTGTTAATATCAAATGCTTACTGAACTATATAAATACATGTTAATAATAATAATAATAATAACTGTGAAGTTGAATTTTGAGCGAAAAGGTCTAGGGCAGCTGCATCCCAACCCACTCACTCAAAGGGTAAGTGTCGCATGATTTATGCCTGTTTATCTTAAAGGGCTTGGAATGTAGTAGCGTTGGAGTGCTCCCTAATTGGTATATTGCATATCCAAACCTTGAATATGTATTTTGAATGATAACCTTGAATAATAAAGATTTTCTATTTTTTATATCATCTGGGCTCCTTCTTCAACTTACAATAAGTCTACCCCGCTTTTGTTTTTGTTTGATTACACTAAATTATATGGCCCTTGGACTGGGGGTCTATCTGGGATTAGACTACTGTGAATGATTTTGACTTAATGAAATCATCATCATTTATTTATATAGCGCTGTCAAGATACGCAGTGCTTTAATAAGAACACTTTGGGATTTACATAGATTTTTGGACTATGTCCTATTAGTAGAGACACACACCACAGTCACATAGTTTATTTGTTTGGAGACAGTCCCTTTTAAATGTGTATCCTGCATATTTCCAGGTACATGTGCATGTTTAACAGATGGTTGTATTAAGAGTGTGATGGGTTAAGGAAGGATAGGAAGGATTGTCTAATGGGAGCCTCTGTGAATGAGTCTCACACAGCTAAATTATACATTAGACATACTAATCTTGTATTCAGAAAATAGAGAGATAGAGTAAAGATTTTCTTTTCTTGCATTGTTCATTGATGGTCAAGATATAAAATGGCATTACAGTTCTTTCAGTAGGGAGTAGTAAAAAGGACTGGAAATAGAAAAGAATGTTTTATCTTGATGAGATCTGAGTTCCAATGAAATGCTGAATAGTGGGCTTCAGAGGTAATAAATTTTAAGGATATTGTGCTCAAGCCTGAACATTGTTGACAAGTAAGATTGCAGTTGTATCAAAAACAGTTAGTCTTCCAATCTTAACTGACCTTAACCTTGCTTTTTATGGCTAAAGACATGTAGCGTTAGCCTTTTGCAATCTTCTATTGCTCTACAGTCTTAGTACTGCTATGTATGGCAACATGTTACAATGCTATAACATTTTTTCTCTTTGCTTTTCCCTGAGAAGTGCAGCCAAGTAATTTAATGTGCTTTGCAGGTAGGCTGAAAATCTTGAACATCCACAAGTTTAACTCTTATGTTTTGGGAAGATGCTGCATTCATTTCAAACATACAACATGTTGGGTGGATGAATAACACCATTGGAGATGGTGTTAAAATAATTCAGATTTTTTAATAAGAATGGATTATAAATATAAGGGGTAAAGCAAATGTCTAGTATGTGCTACATTTTAAGAATAAGTAGAATATTCTGGCTTGAAAAATCTGTGGATACTGCCAGGCCCTATTTACTGTGACACAAGCAGAGATAGGTTAGTTACCAAATACTAAGAGCTAATTTAATCCAGTAGCTCAACAGTTTAAATTTGCTTGGCCAAGTCAACATTATTCCAAATATAACCCCTGTTGTTTATGGTTCTGCATTGGAGACTCCTTGGACTTTGTTTTGCCTTATCTCCAACATATCAGGGTAAAACTGACTTGTCCAAAATGTCCATAACATGCAAAAGTGGCTTTGAACAGTTCAGAGGTCAGAAGGCACAACCTTGAACTATATGACATTTTTAAATTGACTATTCTGTGGAGTCATTTTCATACTATCCACTACACTTTCATCTGTTTAATTTGCTTAGTGCAGGAGTATAACTAAGCTAAAAAGTATCTCACTATACTGACCATTACACTTTGGTTTTTGATCCTGCTGTAGCTATGCCGATGGAAAAACCTAGAGACCGAGTTCATGGATGAATTGAGCTGGGCTAAGGAAAGTGATAAATCACATATTGCTAGCCAGACAATAGTGAAGTTTAGACTGGAATATGCTGCAAGCTGAACGGACAACACCTTTGTAGTAATTAGAGAAAACAAAGTAGGGGGAAAATAATTCAGTGTTCAGAAGATAAAAACAAGATATTGTAGCTTTTAAAAATATTTTTATTCTGTTTGTCTATTAAAAGTCACTTGTCTTTTCCAGATTTGCATTTTTTGTACATTTAAAGGAGCAGGAAAGTCATCTTGCACTTGGGGGTGCCAAATGTTAGGTTTTACTACTGGATTTACTTACCTGGTGTCAAATGTTAGGTTTTACTACTGGATTTACTTACCTGAAACCCCGGACCAGTGCTCAGCAGAAAACTGCCCTGGCCCGGGGTTATTCCAGTGAGCACCACGGATCGATGCTCTTCCGGCTTCTTCTGTCTTCAAATTTTCCGGGGCAGAGCATGCGCAGTTGAACAAAATAGCCGACTTTTTAGTTAAAGTTCAGAATTTCGTTCTACTGTGCATGCGCAGCCACGCGAAAAAAGTGGAAGATGGAAGAGGATCGCTCCGTGATGCTCATTGATATAACCCCAGGCCGGTGCAGTTTTCAGGTAAGTATATACAATCACTTGAGGTGCTTAACATTTGGCGCCCCAAGTGCTCGAAGACTTTCCTTCTCCTTTAACTGAACAATTCCAGTGGCTTAAGTAAGATTACTATTGCTAAAGCTGACTTATAGTTGTGAAAGTACTCTTTCTGCACTTTTTGGGTTTTGTTTCTGCAAATCAAAGCTTTAAAATATTTAAATAAGGAAAACTACATATTATTTTTTACACACGTTGGGTGGCCTTACTTCAGCATGGCTAAAAAGCTAATAAATATTGCCCCAGGTTTGTCTTTTTGTTACCTCTCTTGTGACTGATCAGAGCATAGGGTTTCAATCATAATATGGATCACATAAAACTATCAGCATGCCGTTAAATGTGTCAAGAAGGCCTTCAAATACATGAAATATTGTGTGACATTAATGTTTAGCAGCCCAGTGAAAGCCCTCATTTATGACATGCACTATATTTCTACACATGGGTATAATAAAATTTTACCTAGCGCCATATGCTTAGGCAATTACTGATTTGCTAATTCTGGTATAGTTTGCCATAAATTAATAGTGCAGAGTGCTGGTTAACTGAAAGCATCTCCATAAAGCTACATATTCCCCTAAAGCACCTGTTTCCAGTTCTGTATCTGAAACAAATGTTTTGATTTTTTTTTTATAAAGCATTTAATTCATTGGAGATTCAGAATTCTTCAGTTCCTCAAGTTTTTCTTGGAAGGCTTGCTGGGGTTTAGAACGTGTTAGGTGTTATAAAAACTTGAAGCGATTGAGAGATGCCATTGTACTTTGAGCATATTGGACTTGTTAGCCGTTAAACAAGTTCCAAAACAAACTTCTCCAAATGGTATTGAATGTATGGGACTTTGTGTAATTCTTCCATATGCGCAGCTTCATCCTTTTATTTAACTATGTCACTGAACTTTAAACATCCATTTCACCAGTCTTCCACATTAACAGTCACCATTGCTCAAGGCACATAAATCGAAATATTATAAAGTCATTTTAATGGTGCTGAAGCTCTATAGCCTGAAACAGACAGAGTCGAGTTATAAGACCATAAATGGAAATGGACGTATTTGAAGAATATTTGTATTCCGGGTTTGAAAAAAGCCAGATGAAATCTCCGAACGCAGCATAATTCCCTGCTTCTGACTGATTTCAAATATTGACGTATTTATGTTTTAATGAACTTTAAAAAAAAAAATCAAACAGCTTGATTTATGATAAAATATGAGTAATCTATGTGAATAAGGCCTGGTTTAGTTTAATTAAACGTTAGCAGGCTATCCATAATGCAGGTTTTTGAATCTCAGCATATTTACACAAATGTGCCTCCAGCCCATAATCACATCCACACAGTCAAACAGCCGTTTGGCAGGGCAGGTATGGCTTTTTTATAGTCCATTTCCAGAATTAAGTCATAAATCTTTAAAACACAGCTCCAGCATTATTACAGAAAAAAACGCTCTTCTAAGCTGTCGAAGTGTAACATTTGATAAGATTTATGGGTGCTGCGTTCTGATCATTTGCAGAGCTGCTTGGGCTGCCCTTTCTTCCTTCCCTTCCCACTAACTCTCTCATATGGAAGAAAAAATAAACTTATTATAGATTTTACATATTAATATATCAGTGTATGCAGAAGCATTAAACTCCGCACATAAACGAAGTAAAAAACATGCAGAAAAGGCCAATAATTTGATTTATCAGTTTAAATATTTCTACACACTCATTTTTTTAGTAAGGAATACATTCAAATATTGCATTTTTATATTTTAGTCTGCCGCTAATTCATTTAAGTAAAAGCATAGATTTTTATAAGTGGGGAGGGTTTGAAGCAAGGCATGAATATATACTGTACACTGAGCAATATCCACCATGGAGATACCTTTCAGTAGTGAGTATAAATTGATTTATATAGTGCTACTAGGATACACAGTGCTGTATGTTTTTCAATAAAGAAAAGTAGGGATGCACCAAATCCAGGATTCGGCCAGGATTCTGCCTTTTTCAGCAGGATTCGGATTCAGCCCAATCCATCTGCCGGCTGAACCGAATCCAAATTTGCATATGCAAATTGAGTGACTTTTTGTAAAAAAACAAGGAAGTAAAAAAAGTTTTCCCCTTTCGACCCCATATTTGCATATGCAAATTCGGATAAGGTATTCGGCCGAATCTCTCACGAAGGATTCTGGGGTTCGGCCAAATCCAAAATAGTGGATTCGGTGCATCCATAAAGAAAAGTGATATACAGGTATAGGACCTGTTATCCAGAATGCACGGGACCTGGGGATTTCCAGATCATGGATCTTTCCTTAATTTGAATCTTCATACCTTAAATCTTCTAGAAAATCATGTAAACCCAATAAGTGTGTTCTTATTCCAGTAAGGATTAATTATATCATAGTGTGGATCAAGTACAAGTTATTGCTTTATTACAGAGATCATTAAAATAATTTTTAAAAATGTGGAGTATTTGGATAAAGTGGAATCTATGGGAGGCGGCCTTTCTGTAATTCTGAGCTTTCTGGATAAAGGGTTTCCAGATAATGGATCCTATACCAGTATACAGGTATTAAGTACCAATGCACTCCAAAGCACTGCAATGAATGAATGCAATTAATGATGGGCGAATGTGTGCGATTCGCCGCTGGCGAATAAATTTGCGAAACGGGCATGAAAATTCGCTGGAGAAAATTTGGCGGCGCCAAAATATACGGACGCCGGCAAATTTCGCAAATTTTTCGCAGTTTCACAGATTCGCCCATCACTAAATGCAATCTTTGCACTGGCAGCAGTGCACTTGAATTTCTCAAAAGTGTCCTGATGTTGACTTTGTGACTCATTATTCCAGAGCTAATAGGAAGCATTAATGAGGAAAAGATACCTACTTTTACAGTCCTTGAGCGGCCTTGAGACTAACTCACCTAATTCTTCTGTATTACATGAGCATTAATGAGAGAACATTGGTATTGTCCTCTTAAAGACCCTCTCAGTACTCTCATGGGTAAGTTGTTGTATGTCCACATTTGCATCAAATAATCTGTTATTATATGTGCAGAGGCCTCTTTAGCTCCAGTACCTTGTCATTACATTGGGAGGGATTTGGCTGCTAATGCAGCTCTTAGTGTCCAGTGAATGTAGCCATGCGGTCCTAGCATACCATTCATTCATCTCTGCATTCTTGATATTTCTGCCTGTAAAGTGGATTTATTTTAGGCAGGTTGGTGTGTTTCTGCTGAAATACATACACATGTATGGAGTTTGGGTGCCTTACAAAGTTATTAGGCAACATGCTATATGAGATTGCAATCTCTTCTTATTTTGATGTCACCAATTAATGTACCTGCTAGGCTTAGCATTACAACACTTATCCAATGAGTCGACAACTGAACCATTACAAATATTCTAAGGGACATACAAAGAATAAAACAGAGCTTGCCCATTCTGTAGGTCTCTCTTCATTTGCATGAACATTTTAGAGCCATTTTTATCTTTGGGTGAACTTTTATCTCTTCATCTATTTGCATCTAAAAATCCCATAGCAGAGAGCATCAGAATTTTGTTCTGGCTGACTATATAAACATGCCCCTAATTATGAAGTTGTGCACACTTGGTCCTGCTAACCTTTCCTACTCTGAATTCTTTCTCTAGTGATCTGTTTGAAAAATGGTTGGTTTGTAGGAACCTTACCAGTTAAAACAAATCACTTCCTGAAGGGAGGGAGATGTGTATTACTTGTTCAATTTAAGCTAAGATCAAGAGAAAAGATCCTAGGGCCTAGAAAAACAACCAGACAGCAGTTTCTTGGGACTTCTCCACCTCTGCTCTATTTTCATTTTCCTACTTTTATTTTTCAAATGCCGGTTTGGGTTTATTTCACTTCCTATATGAAACAGCCCTGACTGTCTTTCATAAAACCAATTTTACTTAACTGTTTTCGGACATTGGCAATCTGAGATTGAATCTAGGTTGTGGCACTAGCACGTTTCTTATTGGTTTTGCATCATGTTTTATATAATTCTAATTTAAGAATTGTCTTATAGAACGAACTAGCACTGAGCACTTGTAACGTTTTTACAAGCAATTAATGATTTAAGCACATGGATATCACCTTTTTAACCCAGTAATTACTGGTACCATATTTAATATTTAACCTATTGAATTAAATATTAAGCACTTGTTTAATTCCTAATTGGTTTGGGGTGTGGAAGGTAAGGGGGGTTTTACTTCTTCTCTCTTAGCTTGAGTGATTTGTTTTAACAAATACTAACTTCTCCTTTGCAGATCCAATAAAACATATGAAAAAATACTGAGATGTGCTGGTTAGTAGCAGTATTCATAGGTACCGCTCAACATTATTATTTTTACATTCAGGAGGTAAGGGTTGGGCAGGGGATGCTGACAAGCAATGAAACTACCATCCAAGAGCATTATACTGCTAAAAGAAACACATTCTGATCAATTAACAGAGTTATCACCTTTGAAAAATGTGTCAATCTACTAATAACTTTACTATCCATCAGGAAAATGTTGCCTAGGGCTCCCGGCTGGCTTGGCCTGGCACTGGAGATGCTACAATTTACACCATCCAAAAGTGCTCCTTGCACTTTCCTATAGTTGCACTTTCATAGAGTTGCATCTTGTAGCAGCAACTCCTTTCCACAGTACTAGTGCATCTATTGATAAAGAGAAACCCTGTAACTACTGCCACCTTTAAACCTGGTGGATGTGCCAATTGGTGCAGAGGATTAAACAATCATGCGCAGACATTATTTTGACAGCAAACAACTATGAACATTTTCAGCACAAATGCATCAGGCACAAGTCCCTCTCGCGGCTCAATTAAGCTGGAATCATGAGGGGGAAGCTACATTCTGGTTAAGAAAAAAAGTAGAAATTATATCTGAAACACTGCACTTGCATTTATAAATGAGCTCTTTAGACTACATGTTTATGGCACCTAAAATGTTGTCTGACTGAGCCTTTGTCTATAGACTATCCAAAACATGGCAATGTCTGTGTTGAAGATGGTAAATAAGAAAGTACCAGAACTCCTCTCAGAACCTGTAACTACATGTGCATTTTGTTTCAAAAAGAAGTTGTCATGAATTATTTATCCAGCATACATCAAATTTGTAATATGTAATACATATTTATTCTTGTGCACAGAAAGAAATACATTTGAAGTGCAGAACATGTTTATAGTTCCTATTTCAGTGGGGGAACAGTGCTACAAATAATTCTCTGTTGCAACTCCTCCAATGGTACTGCTGTTTGTAAATGACCAATATCTATTAGTTCAGTTACATGACAGCTTCTCGAACCAAAACGCTTTATTTGCTCTGCCGCTGCTAGCTATGTTATGTTAAATATAGCTAAAAGACCTGCAAAAAATACCACTCATTTTTGTGATCGGAATATTCACATCATTTCCCTGTATGCAGTGACCAGCTCAAACATTTAAATGCTTCATACACAGACTTGTCTCTCCTTAGTGTAATTGTAATTAGACTTTGAAAGGTCTTTACCCTGCAGGAAAAAAAAACAGGCAAATTATTCAAGGTAGCATTGCAATCAGAACATCTGGTGTGTTTCTTTAGAAAGCGTGATGATTGCCTTAAAGCTGTTCTGCTGTCGATTTTAGAGCTCTAACATCATACTTTATTTTTCTCTTGTCAGAATAAATAGATTTGTTTACTTAGGCCCATATGTTTAAAAATCATATTTCCATTCTGAAGAATTATGTAGGTATATACATACAGTATATATATATATATATATATATATATATATATATATATATATATATATATATATATATATATATATATATATATATATACTCCAGAATACTGGAGAATAAAGAAGGCATATGCGTTATTGTCAGACTGTATTTTGCAGCAAAGCTTTGTTAGGTGATACTCTTTTCCTAATGCTTTGAGTTTTTATACCATGCTTATAACCAGGTGAAAAACCTTCTATTTTATATCCTCTGTGGTTGATGCACCAGTATCTCATTCTTAATTGCTCACTCTTAAAACCTTTGTATGCACCACATTTCAGATTCAGATCATGCAGTTGTGCTTTTTCACATTCATGCATTCATGGTATATATTTTTGGATATTCTAGGAATTGCTAACTTCCACTATTATCAAAGCCTTTCCACTTTTTCCATTTAGTAGGACCTCAGATTGGCTAGCTAAACAGATGTGATATATTTCATAAAGTGTATGTGTAGGGACCCATAGGGTTAATGTGCCCCTATGGCTTTAAATCCCTACACTTCCTAAACTCCCTAGTTGCTGGGCAGATGCCCATGTAGCTAGTTGTAATTTATATATCCCAGTTATTGGCCAAAAGGAGTTTTGACCACTTCCTGTCACACTTTGGTATAGTGAGTGGGAAGGGGTGGATCTTGCTCTTTGGCTTCTGGTTGCTGGATGTTTCCAGGGAGCCTGGGTACACCAAGACCCAGTAAAGCCAGTTTGCTGGAAGTCAGGGAGCAGGGACCCCGTGAATGAGGCTAGTGAGGCAGGAATATAATAGTTATAGTACTCTCTAGAAGAGTAAGACAGTGAGGGAAGATATAAAGAGCAGCTTTGTGCTCCATCAATGAGGTGTAGCAGGGAGTAGCTTCCCAAGCTGTAAGATTTGCCTACAGTGGATAGGGTGTCATGCTTTAGGTTCTCCTTCCTCAACACTCCACTGGGTGAGATCCAGACCACGTGTGGAGATGAGTCAGGGAAGGAATAGAGTTAGCGGGGGATACACATAGTTATAGGTACAGAGGTATGGATAGCAGCAAGGAAAAGGGTAAAGTGAAAAGGAGAGACATAGAGATAGGAGAAGGAATAGACACAGGGAGGAAAGCAGGGAAATAAGGACAGATTACACATAATCTGCTCTCCTTAACATCTAACACTGATGATGCCAGTGAAGGTTCCTGCACTGAGAGGAGGTGGAACTTGAAGAAGAATGTAGCATTGGTGTTAAATTAAGATGTTTGTTTTGGGTTTGGTCCCATCATGCCACATGTGCTTACAGAAGTGGTTAGCAATATTAGTATGGGTCACAGTCACGCCATATATTCACAGAGAAAGAAAGCCAAGGAGACTGGGGGAGATCCACTTTCCTACCTTTACTTGCATGACTATGAAGAGGACAGCTGCCCAAAATATATACAAGAAAATAAGCCCAGCATCTCAAAACAGATGAACAAATTAAGTTTGCAAAGTTATTTAGAATTTTGGTTTAGAGAGCATCAATTAGGGTTTCAGTTTTTTATGCTGGGCTACAGCAAAATTGTTTCAGTTTTCTTGCTAAGGTCATTCCATACACCACAACATATTTTAATCCATTTATTGTACGAGTCTTTGCAGTGGCATCCACAGAATTGTAGCAAGGAAGAACATCATGGAAAACTGCTTAGCAAATGCAGGGCAATTATGGCATTTTAGGCTGAAACCTGTTGTTTGCTATTGATGTTGTCAAAATGTTGTGAATGTACAAGAAGATTTGAGCCAAAAGGTCACTTAATAACACTATGTATCACAATTGTGCCATACAAGTTCCATATACATTATACTTTTATATATTTTACAAGTAAAATAGTTTGTAATTAATACTGAGTGAAGATTTCCATGTGCAAAAACTATTGTGGTTAAGTTGAAGCTATTTACCCCTAAGTCATACCAGCAGATGCAGGATAGAAGCATCAAGACAAAATCTGAATGCACCTGTCTAGCGTATGTGAGTTGATTATAGTCGATAGCCTCCAGGCAACTCGGAAATAACTTGGAAACTTGGGTTTGACACTCCATTGATGACGAGTCAATAATATGCAGATGAGACTTTATGTTACCTATCCTAAAGAAATTCTGTGCTAGAATCTTTGAACTGTAAGCATTGATTCTTTGGGGCCTGGTGCCAAGGTAGACAGGGGCTCAGCAATGCATATCATTTCCAAATGCTTTCACTATTCAAAAAGAACATCCACATGATGTTACAGCATGGGCTGGCAGGGTCTGGTCATCCTGGATTTTGAACCAACAAAGATATGAAGTAAATAACCATAAATTCAGCTTCTTTCTGGCAAATGGACATCAAGAATTGATTGTTAATTATGATAGAATTATGACACAATGTCATCTGTCCCTGTGTATAGGGCCCTCTAACAGGCCTACCCGACCAATATATTGCCAAAAATTGGGCAGCTATTCATTGGTCAGCTTTAAAAATCCCATTGGTGCATAGCTTGTATCATCTTACTAATGCAGTGCTTGCATCAAAGGCATGCATCTGCCATCATATGGTTCAGTGACCAAATGATTGTATCTACCTGATATCGCCCACCAGTCACCAAACAAGGATATCTTTTAGTGTATGGACATCTTTAGAGTTCAAGATTTGCCACTGAATTCTATGTGTATTTGGGAGGTCAGGGCAGCCATTAATAGTCTGCAATAACAATACCCTTGCCCTTTACTGCCAGTTAATAAATACAGAATAGAATGGGAAAAATTAATAGTAATTTTATGTGGAATATAATCATCTACAAGAAAAATGGAAATGTGACTTTCCTAAGTCATGCCTGCCTGCATGACTTAGGCCCAAATAGTTGCACATAATGCAGCAATAAGTTGCTTCTCCATTGCTCTGGGTCAGCACATTATCTTAGGTATTCTGCATAGCTCCAGAATGCCGGATGTATTGAGCTAAGGCAACATTGAGGCGTCCTATTCTAACAGAAATCTACAAAGGACAAGAAACTCCCCCTTTAGCTTTTAAGAAAGAACATCATTTCTTTTCCTTGAAAAACTTCTTCACTTTGAAAATGGTAAAATAATAATATACTCTGCAAGTTGATGTAGCAATGACAGATTCCCTTAGTACTTAGTACATTAGCTATATTCTTAGGCAAGCAAAATATCCAGGGATTAGAAATATGGATATGTACATTTTAAGGTAGTTTTATTAAAAAAATGCAAGTTTAATATCTAGTACCAAAAAATTACATGTGAAAAGACACGAACATGAAATTAAAGCTAAGCAGAGAAAATAGTAAAGACTAAGTAGAAGAGAAGAGGAAAGCAGTGAACTGGTGGGTCTGTTTGAAGGAAGGTGAGTAAAAGATGGTTCGGTCAAACCACATCAAGCTATTTGTGAATTCTGATTTAATGACTGACACGATTACAAAAGTTCAGTGACACAAATATGAGTCGGCTTTCAGTCCACATGAGCTAATAGACTGCTGGATGAAAGCAAAGCCTCACTCACTGCTTGCCTCATCAAGTATAATTAGATGCTACACGTGCAAGCCACAAACAATATTGCATGTTTTTGTATAAGTGATTTGGGGGATAAGGGCAAAGCATCATACAGAACACACAACATTTCAGTATAGCACCTAGTATCAATTCTTACTTTAAAGGAGAAGGAAAGGTTAAAACTAAATAAGCCTTATCAGAAAGGTCCATCTAAATATACCAGTAAACCCCCAACGTAATGTTGCTCTGAGTCCCCTGTCAAAAGAAACACTGCATTTCTTTCCTTCTATTGTGTACACATGGGCTTCTGTATCAGACTTCCTGTTTTCAGCTTAAACCTCATTGCCCTGGGCAAGAGCATGCTCAGTTTGCTCCTCCCCCCCACCCCTCCCTTCTCTACTGTAATCTGAGCCCAGAGCAGGGAGAGACTCAGGCAGGAAGTGATGTCACACCACATTAATACTGCAGCTCCTATTCTAAACAAACAGAGAGTTTCTAGAGCTTTTTACTCAGGTATGGTAAAATATTATACAGAATAAATATAGCATTCTAGCTTGCACTATTGCAGCTAATCTATTGGCAATAAAATGCCTCCATAGCTTTCCTTCTCCTTTAAGTCCTTTAAGTCTATTACTACAGTGCTGTAGGTAGAAGGTGCATCTCTATATTCCACTAGCCTTTAAAGGGGCCCTGTCACCTTAAGAAATAATTCCAATCATATGTAGTGATGTTAGTCAAGCAAAATAAACTTCACTTCAACTATAAAAAGTATTCAAGTCTTGATTCTTTTAGTCTTAGAAATCAAATGATGCAGGTAGGCGCCATTTTGGGGGCACTGTTATTAAAGCAAACTTTACATTTTGGCAAAATCTTGTTTATGCATGAGAATTTGGAACCTGATGCCCATACCTAAGCACTGGCTACACACAATTAGTGAGGAGGAAGGAGGAATGTGAGAAGGGCAGTGACATCTAGGAACTGCAGAATGGAAAGTGAAAGTAATTGCCTGAGGGCCAACTATTATATGATTACCTTTTCAGTGTAGCGCCTACTCTCAATTCTTCCTCAAGCCTATTACTGCAATGCTGTGGGTACAAGGTACACCTCTATAGTCCACTTTAAATGGGTCCTGTCACCTTAAGAAATAATCATATCAATAATATGTAAAGCTGTTAGTCAAGAAAAATAAATTTCACTTAAACTATATAAAGTATTTAAATCTCGATTCTTTTAGTCTTGGAAATCACAATTACATCACACAGGCAGGTGTGGACACTTTTATTCCACTTGCCTTTAATTATACAACTATTAATGTTAGTTGACAGGTCTGCTTTAACGAGGTTTAAAGTCTAAAAAGAGATTATTTTTGCATGCCGTATCTGTGCGTGAGAGAAGAGGGAGTAAATGTATCATTTCTACAAGAACTCTATCGCAATTTGCATGTGATTAACATACAGTATTGCATCTCTACTATTGTATTTGTTTGCACCTAGTTGAGAGCATCAGAGCTTGCTCCAGACACAATGCTGGTGTGTGGTGGTTTGTCCCAATAAAGGATGATATAGAGATGAAAGTGAATTGTTCAGGGTTCATTTGCATCTCCTTCCTGTCTTCCTTTGTTTTGTGGTGCATGTCTTACCCAGTAGAGTATCTCCATATAGCTGATATAAAACACATAGGAACACATATTTCACAATTAGCACTGTTATTTTAGCCACAGATGTGACAGCTGTTTAATAAAGATCCTTTGAGGTGCAGGTGGTAAATAAATGTCCAGGATTAGGAGTGGAAGCAGCAAAAGCCCATCAATATTTGCAGAATTCAGCTTTAGCCCTATCTTTAATGTTCAATAGAATTTAATGCTTAATTAAATACTTAGGGTCAAATTCATCAAGGTTCGAATATCGAGGGTTAATTAACCCTCGATATTCGACCGGGGAATGAAAATCCTTCGACTTCGAATATCGAAGTCGAAGGAGTTTGCGCAAATACTTAGATAGAAGGAATGATCGTTTCGAAGGATTTTAATCCAACGATCGAAGGATTATCCTTCGACCAAAAAAACGTAGCCAAGCCTATGGGGACCTTCCCCATAGGCTAACATTGAGTTCGGTAGCTTTTAGGTGGCGAACTAGGGGGTTGAAGTTTTTTCTTAAAGAGACAGTACTTTGACTATCGAATAGTCGAACGATTTTTAGTTCGAATCGTTCGATTCAAAGTCGTAGTCGAAGGTCGAAGTAGCCAAAAAAAGTTTTTTTCCTTCTATTGCTTCACTCGAACTTAATGAATGGGCCCCTATGTCAAGTGACAACAGAAAGGAACAATTTGTTTGCTAACAAATGATGTCAATTTTTATATTTTTATCAATACACAAATTGAGAATAGAATTCAATTCATTATCCACCAATATCTTTTGGAGGATGATTTGGTATTTTCTCAATCCCCATATTATGTACTCGGTGTATCCCTCATTTTCGCAAAAGGGTAAAAGTAATTTTGCTGTTTTGAAGCACAACTGGGCATTTTAAAATAAGTTCCTTTTTTGCTGACTTCTAGATCAACAATGGCGAGTAGTATGTTGATGGGGACATGCCTTTTATTTGACCCAAAACATTGGGTAACTTTGATGCCATTGGAGTACAGAGCATTGCAAGAAGGGAATCTGGCTTCAGAACCATAGACAATATATTAATTGGACAGGCCTTTCTCTGAATGGGCTCTTGAACTGTTTTCAACCTTTCATTTAAACCTTTAACCTCAGAAATAAAAAATGTATGCAAGAAGGGTCAATAGGAACAGTTTATGTGCAATAATAAATCTGAATTATGGTCTTCCCACCTCAAAGGTCTGGAAGAAACAGACATGCTCTGTGAGGTCAACAGTGCAGAATATGGGATTCACCCTTATTCACAGTAATGTACTATAGACTTCCTGTGATTTACAAAGGTTTTGTTACAACATCTTGTCAGTCCTGTTTTTAACCCAGGCTGCAAACCATAGTATCACTGTGCTTTTTGGGTCTTTGATCACATTATGGCACCAAACCCGCCACACATTCTATAGAAAGACCAGTTCTAAACGCTGTTGTTAACTTAATCTTTCAGCATGTTGAGGCTCTGCTCATCAAGCTCCTCTGTACGATTGGCATAACACACTTGAATCCGCCTGCAACATTTGTTAAATTATCCAGTCATCTGTTTATAACTGTATGCGGTGTCTTTTGGAACAAAATGATGTTTTTGTTTTCTATTCATAATCCTATCTAGCAGAAGGCTTCTTAGATCCGCGCTGAGCTGTCCAGCTAAACTAACAAACATTGTGTGAGACTAGTGAAGCTTTAAAACATGACTGTAATTTCAAGTATAACAAAAGCAGTGCATTAGTGAATCTCTTAATGCCTAACCCTTTAACCCAGTGGTTGGGAAATGACTCCTTTTAACTGGTCCTGTGGCTTTTAGCAATTGGAATATCTTAGATTCTGACAAGGATTCACCACTCCGTTTAATTAAAAACACAATGCCAAGACTGTTACTAAAAGAGTTATATAAAGCCACTTGACAAGTTAAAATGATGAGTAATTCCCAAAGAAATCCGAAGACTAATATGCATTAATATTGTCCTCCTTTTCCATCAGAGATCTGCATCATAGACTTCTGCCTAACACAATGTGCCTACAATGTGCCTACAGTTTAACATGTATCATAAAAAATATTATTTCTGTTTACTACAAATAATTCAGGGAAACAACCAGTAATTCACTAAATTGTATGTCGAGTTTCTTAAAATAACCAGGTTTTTATGTGTGTGGTAAAGGCAAGACAGGGCGATTATTCAAGTTTTCCATATTTCAGTCACTAGCCAGCCGAGACTTAGGGGCCAATTCACCATGGGTCAAATATCGAGGGTTAATTAACCCTCAATATTCGACTGGGAATTAAAATCCTTCGACTTCGAATATCGAAGTCGAAGGATTTTAGCGCAAATAGTTTGATCGTTCGATCGAAGGAATAATCCTTCGATCGAACGATTAAATCCTTCGAATTGAACGATTCGAAGGATTTTAATCCAACGATTGAAGGATTATCCTTCGACCAAAAAAATGTAGGCAAGCGTATGGGGCCTTCCCCATAGGCTAACATTGAGTTTGGTAGGTTTTAGATGGCGAACTAGGGGGTCGAAGTTTTTTCTTAAAGAGACAGTACATCGACTATCGAATAGTCGAATGATTTTTAGCTCGAATCCTTCGATTCGAAGTCGGAGTCGAAGGTCGAAGTAACCCAAAAAACACTTCGAAATTCAAAGTTTTTTTTACTTCGAATCCTTCACTCAAAGTTAGTGAATCGGCCCCTTAAACTAAAAGAGCAATAACAATATAATTATTTTCTTTTGATTACAGCTATGAAAAATAGGAATTTTTAATTCTGCGTTCTGCTATAATTATGAAAAAGACTCTTATTAATCAACAGTTGCAAGAATGTCATAGATCAGTTACTTTGATTTTTCAATAGGATAACCTTCATAATTAGATCTGGCATGGCTAATCTGCATAACATCTGTGCATATGAATTATTATTATTAGCAAATATGTATAGAGTGTGCTGTACAATATGAAAAGGATATATATATCATAGCCTACAAGAAACATACAAATATTAACAAGGAAGGTAAAGATGTGCCTGCTTGTTATAGCAGGGTAGTAGAGAGGTGTGACACTAAGCATAGGTTTAGGTATGATGGGTAGTGATGATATGGAGGCATCCTTTACCTAAGAAATCAAAAGGGTTTTTCGATTAGAGGACACATGTATGGCTGCAGATGCCACCCGCACACCTTTCCTGCAGTCAGTTGCATGTAACACCATTTTCATTAAAAGTACTTGTGTCAAAATGCATTCCTGCCTTTTGTTCCAGTGTTGCTGCACCTAATAATGCAGGGAAAACCCTGGAACTACCAGTATCTCTGGACTAGGCGGTGGCTCCAGGGTTCCCACAGTGCTCCGGGGAAATCATAACAGTTCATTTACACTGAAAGAACAGGGTGACATGTCACTTACATGTTTAACATCATAAAAATTATGCTAGACAGACTCCAAAAAATATTCAACACAACTGTGCCAAATTTGTGACAAAGAGCAGGCACATGTGAATTTTGTCTAATCGGATGTCATTTCAGTAGATGCAGTGTATACATGTAAACTTAGGTTTGTCACTTTTTAAGGAGTGAGTCTATGGTATAGCGGGGTGAATGTCACATTTTAGCCATTCTATCTGCCTAGTTTTTGTCTGGTTTCAGGACTTTGATACCAAAATGATGTAGCTTTGAACTGAACAGCCTGTATAGAAACAGACTCTATGGTTCAAAACCAGACAGGTATTAATCACTATTTCAGATCCTTGAGGTACCCATAAACTAAATGGTAGGGGAGGGGATTGTGCACCAATCAGTTGGATGAATTTTACAATTTCCCAGTTTGCAGAAATCAGATTATTTGCTAGGAGTCACTAGACCTGGTGCAAGTTTTGCAATTTTATATTACGTTATTCCCTTAGTGTACTCATAGCGCAGTTCTATATTATTTGAACATATATTTACTATATATAATAGAACTTGACAGTATTACCCTATATTGGGAAAACACACTTGCAGGCAATATTATATATAGATAGATAGATAGATAGATAGATATACATACAGGTATGGGACCCATTATCCACAATGCTCGGGACCTGGGGATCTTTCCGTAATTTAGATCTCTGTGTCTTAAATATACTAAAAATCATTTAAACATTAAATAAACCCAATAGGCTGGTTTTGCTTCCAATAAGGAGTAATTCGATCTTAGTTTGGAACAAGTACAAGCTACTGTTTTATTATTACAGAGAAAAAGGAAATCCCTTTTTAAATGTAATATTATTTCATTATAATGGAGTCTATGGGAGACATCCCGTAATTCGGAACTTTCTGGATAACGGATTTATATATATATATATATATAAACGTTCAAAGTGGACCAGCACACCAAAATCTTCAATCAAAAGAGGTTTATTTCAACATCACTCGTGTCCAACGTTTCGGCCCACATTAGGGCCTTTTTTAGGGCCGAAACGTTGGACACATGAGTGATGTTGAAATAAACCTCTTTTGATTGAAGATTTTGGTGTGCTGGTCCACTTTGAACGTTATATACTCTGACTGACCAAGCACCCACGCTCGAACAGCAAGGAAGGAGTGCAGGTACTTTGTGAATGTTTATATATATATATATATATATATATATATATATATATATATATATATATATATATATATATATATATATATATATATATATATATATATATATATATATATATATATATATATATATATAGACAAATACAAGATTCCTCTGCACTCAACCCATTATCAATATATTTAAGACAGTGACATTATGTGCATACTGCTACTAAAAAATGCCTTACCCTTTAAACAAAACAGGGATTGTTTGTCCATATATTGCAATATATTTAAGCTGGCCAGATATGGGATGACTTTGACGTAGTTGGCCAGCTTAAATATATTGCAATATATGGACAAACAATCTCTGTTTTGTTTAAAGGGTAAGGCATTTTTCAGTAGCAGTATGCACAAAATGTCTCTGTCTTAAATATATTGATAATGGGTTGAGTGCAGAAGACTCTTGTATTTGTCTATATGTATTTTGTGGTCACACCCTCATTGCACCCCCGCCTAATGTTTTTAAAAACTAGTGGTGAGCACAACTTTCCCCTGTTTGTTATAGTTATACAGGAGCAGTGACCAGCTCCATGTTGTAGCTCCCACCCCCTCCAACTATAGTCAGGTGATCCCACTGGTGTCTAATAAAAGGGCAGCCAAGTTTGGGAGTTTTACTTTGAAAGCAGCTAGTAAGTTGCAGGTAAAATGTATTCGTCCCTTTTATAAAATGTATAATTAAACCATAGAATTCTTAATGAATCAGATGAAAATTGAGCATAGGACTGGCCAGATATGGGATGACTTTGACGTAGTTGGCCAGCTTAAATATATTGCAATATATGGACAAACAATCCCTGTTTTGTTTAAAGGGTAAGGCATTTTTTAGTAGCAGTATGCACAAAATGTCTCTGTCTTAAATATATTGATAATGGGTTGAGTGCAGAGGACTCTTGTATTTGACTATATGTATTTTGTGGTCACACCCTCATTGCACCCCCGCCTAATGATTTTAAAAACTAGTGGTGAGCACAACTTTCCCCTGTTTGTTATATATATATTTATATATATATATATATATATATATATATATATATATATATATATATATATATATATATATATATATATATATATATATATATATAATGATTTATAGCCAGTACATGACATGTAATTGCAGGCCATGTGTTTTTTTGTATCATACTAAAATCATACTAAAACCTATTACTGATTTATTCCCAGAATGGTTCCTTTCATTCCCAGAATGATTCCTTCAATTCTAACCATTCCTCCATTAAGTGAAGGCCATACTCTACCCACTAAGCACCACAAAAGGCTGTTATTACCATAAGAATATAGCGGTGTGGAAATAAAAAAGATTTTGAAATTGGGGAAGAGTAGCCACTTTTATTGGTGGAACAGAATAATTGACAGAAACACCTTTATAGAGTCAACGTACCCCAAATCAAGAGTGTAATTAAATAAACTTGTATTAACATACGTATACTTAAACCTTTAAGGAAAAAAATACAAACAAAAGCAATTTATTGTCTATTTTAATCTTATTATTATTATTAATTATTATTATTATTATTCCAGTTGTGTTACCTATATTGGAGGAATGAAGTCCTAGTAATTGCCAAATAATAGATTTAAAATTAAAATCATACTTTTGTGTTTATAAATACAGTAGAGAGAGATCTCTTTGGTATTTGTAAATAAACATTGCTGGTGTTACTAGTCTGTTCTAACTTCTCGCTATTACACTCCATCAAAATGGCAGCACTAATTCAGTTCCTTGAATTAGCTAATGAATTCTGAGAAAGCTTGCTTGAAAAGCTCCTACAGCTGTCCATAAGGAACCTGCCATGGCACACAGACAAGAGGCACTAGAAACCACAGCGCGTGACAGTTTGGGAAGCTTAAGAAAATAAAACGACATTTTAATAGCTGTCATAAAAACAACATAATGGTCAAGGTTCTGACAAAGGGAATGCTTTCTGATAGATTGGTTATTGTTTATAGAGAATAGCTGATGGAATCTCTTTTACCATAAATAAGAAGTAGAGCCCTCATTCTGCCCTTAAAGGAAAACTGTTGCTCTCAGATATTTGCAACTTCTATAGGAAGAAGTAACAGAATTGTGTGTGTGAATAAAAGGAACAGCTTTTTTGCTGTTTCTAAGGAGAAAGCAATATGTGAACCAGCATCTGGAGCACTCCCATACTGGAGTTGTAGGTGCTCAATAATAATAAAATAAGATGCAATAAATCCACTTGCTGTATTAAACTGACAGAACATCCTTTTTTACATGCATGGGTCATGTACTGTAGCAAGTAGCAAAATGTTTAGCCTATTTCAGAGACCCACAGCAATTAAACAGTTGCTGGTTCCCCTTATTCTAACTGATGCACTGATAAAAGGCTTAATAGTTTCCTGTCTGTTCTGTCCCGGCCCATGTGTTCTTAGGAGTAATGAAACCAAGCATTAAATTGGTGCAGCATGTTACTACATGACTCTTAAAGGAGAACTAAACGTTAACTAAAGAAGTAGGTTAGAAATTATGGATGCACCGAATCCAGGATTCGGTTTGGGATTCGGCCAGAATTCTGCCTTTTTCAGCAGGATTCGGATTTGGCCGAATCCTTCTGCCCAGCCGAACCAAATCCGAATCCTAATTTGCATTTGCAAATTAGGGGAGGGAAATCGTGTGACTTTTTGTCACTACATGTCAGCACAGAAACCAGTGTAATTAGCATCAGAATTAAATAATCAGCCCTGTAGCATCATCTTATATTACAGACCAACCTCATTTTCTGCTTGATAATGTGCGACGACCCCTAAGCTTAGCTTCTCAACAGCTGCTCAGAGCCCACTGAGCATGTGAGTGTCACTTTCCAAGATGGTGACCCCCTGTGACAAGTTGAAGTCCTGGATCATTGCTGCTATTGACAAGCTGAAACTTTACGCTGGTGCAATAAGTTCAGTATATAAAATATAGCATTTTTAGTCATATTAATTTTTAGTGTTTATTTCTCCTTTAGAGAAGTTGTTCAGCCACAGTGTTCATTTTGTATATTTTATTTAAGTTAATACATATAATTTGTTCTTTGTGTGTTAAGAGGTTTACTGGGAATACTTCTGCTACAACTTTCAACTTTTATTCACTATGAACACAGAGCTAAAGCTGCATCCTTTGGTCTGCTACACACCATAAAGGTAGTTAAATGTCATTGGGTAACACTTAAGCTTTGCAGTTCTGGGGTCCTGAGCTTGATTCTGGCTCAGATACTATCTGCAAAGAGTTTGAATCTACTTCCTGTGTGTGCGTGGGTTTCCATTGGGTATTCTGTTATCCCCCCATGCTCCAAAAACATAGAGGCAAGTTCAATGGCTCCTGATAAAAGTGACCCTACTGTATGTAAATGCGACAGGGACCTTAAATTGTAAGCTCCACTGGGGCAGGGACTGATGTGAACAAAGAACACTTTCTGTTAAGCTCTGCATAAAATCTGTCTGTGCTATATAAATAACTAGAAATAATTAAATAAAAACGTGTAGCCCATGTGGTTGTGTTACTAGCTGAAAGGAAGCTATAAGTGCAACTTACATCAAAGTGCTTATCATAAGTGCCGGAGATGGTGGGGAGAACTTCCTGCATTGTCTTCACTTTCACTAATGTTTATTTCTCTGAGCGGTCTAAGCTTTGTATTTTGTCTAAGCTGGGGGGCAGGTATATCCCTGTTAAGTTACACAACTAAAGTTTAGTAGAATATGTCTCTGCTATATAACTATTGAATCTATTGTGGCATTGGGTTTTTCAGATAAGGGATCTTTCAGTTATTTGGATCAACTTAAGTCTACTAAAAAAAAAGATTCATGCAGCTTAGTTACCATCCAGTACAAGGTATTGTTTTATTAATACAGAAAATGACATAATAATTAGCTAAATTAGGGAGAAACGGTTGAAAACAAACGATAATTGGGATATTAAGTAGAGTTGGCTATGGGCGGATCAGATATTTAGTAGCTTCCATTCTCTTCTGTACATCATGGACTTTCTTTTATTTTTCAGTTTGGCATTTCTCACGACTGCTCCATAGTATTTATCTGTCTTGGCCAAAGGTCTAAATGCAGGGGTTTGTTATACTGTAGATATATCCCCTCTGCACCCAATGGTGGTGGTCTCCCATCTGAAGGAATTTTTATCTATGGCTCACATATATGCAATGCTTGTAGCATGGGCTATAGGTGGCCATACACAGGGAGATCCGCTTGTTTGGCAATGTCGCCAAATGAGCGGATCTCTCCCCGATGTGCCCACATTGAAGTGGGTGATATCAGTCTGATCCGATTTTGGGCCTTAGGGTCCAACGATCGGATCAGAATGCAGCCAATACACACGTGGAGTTGTGTGACTACATCAATGAACAGATGCGCCTGCGATCCGATGGGATTTTTAACCCTGCCTGACCGTTATCTGCCCGACTTTTGGCCAGATATCGATCAGGGAAGCCCGTCGGAGAGCCCCACACACAGGCCAATATGCTGCCTTAAAGCTGATTGGTGCCTTAATGGTTTTATGTCCACACAGTGCAATGTTTACTTTGTAACTCAGACTGTAGCTTTATAAAAGAATCAGCATGGTGACCTCACCCACTTTAAAGCAGACCAGCCCATTTGTGTATTGGTGTCTGTCACAGTAATAAATCACTGAATTTGTTAATAAAGTACTGGAGAATCAATATGAGGCCCTGTGAAGTCTTTCTGTAAGGGTGAATAGTTAACTGGACAAACCTATTTAGTTAATAATATAAGAATAAAAAAACAGTTGTCTTTGAAATTTATTTGCAAAAAATATTGAATGCATGCAGTGTGTTGGGAGATATCAAAGCTAATGCCAAGTAAATATTCCCTAAAATATATACTGAGACCATATTAGTGATATGTATTTAATGATATTTGCATTAACATTTTTTATTTTGGTCTGTGGAATGGACAAAAGCCGTGGCTTTTGAGAAAGTGGCTTCCCACGAAACACGTAAAGCATATGGCATGGGGATGATTATTTAAGCTCCTGTATTTTAATGATATGAATTTGATTATGCTGGTGCTTTGTACTTTCCATGGTTCTATGATTTGGAGGCAAGTTATAAAAATCCAGGTGTACTACCAAGTAGAGCCTCCTCTAGGCTGCCAGTTCACATAGGGGCTACCAAATAGCCACACAGCCATTATGACACCCCCAGGGAAGTTTTTCATGCTTGTGTTGCACCCCAGCTCATAGAAACATAGAAACTCAGTGAAAAAATGTTCTCGGCACTAATCATGAATCAAATGATGTCAAGAAACAAATGCCTTATTTTCCTCATCAACTGTATAGAGAAATACCATAAAACTCATAAAATTGCCTATTACTTAGCACTATTCTGCAGGACAATTTGAAAGAATAGACATCCATCGAGACCGGATAGACGCACGGACAAGTTGCACTGATGACCGGTCGCCCCATAGATTGATCACTGGGGCAATAACAATCCCAGCTTTTCGTTTTTCCAAATGGGCATTACCGTTTATTTACGATCTGAGAAAGTGTGAACATGTTTCAGTGCATTGTACAAATTCTGCCTTTATTAAGCAAAATACTATTCTATTATTGTGTGATGAGTATGCTGAAGCCTTTTATGCTGCAGCTATGTATAGAGCTTGATCGTGAAGCAGCTACCTTGCCAACTGTAACAAAAGAGATCTTTACATAATGAATTACACATTGATTGTTTCTTTGTGTACAAAGAAATCTTTAGTTAATACCGTTATTCTGAACTCTGTGCCCCACATGAATGTTGCAGTTTCTGCGTTTGAGCATATTATGTTCCGTGTGTGAGTATAGAAAAAGCTTATACTCTGGTGTCCTCAGTTTAACCAACACTTTGTATCAGATGGTGATCCATTGGCAATGATTAGAAAAAGTGCTTTCACAGCATAACACATCTTTAAACAATTGCCTTTAGCCACAGAAAGGAATATGGTCTTTGAAGAATATTATTGATGATGTCTTTGCTTGTTTAAACCCTCCTCTGGCAGTACAGTGCTTTTCCTTTTAAATCTATTTTAATAAAGCACAGACTAGTTTTTCTCCAAAGCAAAGATTCCCTGTTAATATCAGTGCACGGCACACAGAGGAATGTTAAGCATCACTCCCAAGGTCACAATGAGTAGAACCCAACAATAGCAGTCCTGCTTTCCATTCACAAGTAAGGGACACTTTCACTTTTGCTCTATTGTTTCTTAATCTCTTTTTTTAACCTTAGGTGCTAAGTGCTGTGTTTTCATACTTCTAAATCCAAGTGTGTGTGTGTGTACGAGAATGATCCATACACGTAGTTTTTGTCTGCCTTCAAGATATTATAAAGCAACACATACACAATCTCTCTTATACTTTGACACATAGTTTTCTTTAATAAAAGGCAAAAATGCTATGTCTAGAAGAAGATGCAGAATTCATGTGGCCCTTTTTAAACCAAAAATAACCGTTTATGGTTTCGCCTCTCATGCTATTTATCCCAGTCCTAAACAAGTAAGACTCTTTTCTGTGAAATACAAAAGCAGTTGCCAATAGCAACCAATCAGGTCTTTTTTTCATTTTCATGAAACTTGTAGAGGACTGTTCAAAACGAATTGCTGATTGGTTACTATTGGCAACCACGCTTGTTGCAGTTAAGCCCCCTTGTTTTTATTGCATTGGGATTGCCTTACTCTTAAATGTTGCCATTCTGTTACAGAATCTTTCTCTGCAGTTCTGTTCTTCTCCGTGGGATGAACTCAATAAAAATGTTTCCACTGGAATAATTTTCTACTCAAGCCACTGCCCCTTTCTCTAAGTTACTTCTCTGCTTGCAAGCATACAAAATATAAAATGGGCAGCCCTGCATGCTGCTGCATTGAGCAATAGGGCTTTCATTTTTGAAGAATTCTCTTGTGTAGACATATCAGAATATATGTATAGGGTAAATCAAAAGTTATTGATTGTCCCTGTATAAGGGAGGTGCTGAACCCCCAAAAAATATTGTTCATTGTGTGGCTCAATAAAACAGAAATTGCATAGTAAGAATTGGCGAGTGCTATGACTTCATTCATATTTTAATGCACAATTGTGACCGTGTGTCAAGAAGCAGCAGTACCTACAATAACCTGCACATGTAAAATGCAAGTAGAGCTTCCTACATGTCTATATTTCTGGATTTTTGAATCAGACCATCATCTGATCCAAAGCCCAATCAGTTACTGGTTTAATCAAACCTTTTTATTCCTTTCTTTCCACATGACTTCATGTTGAGTGGAGGAGACAGGGCCAACACAATGTTACCTCTGACTTTTCAAGGATTACCTTGGTTATTGGCAAGATCATTTCATCCAACCGCATTGCTAGGGTGCAATACAGCAATATTGTTGATAGGACAGTGTTATCCTAAAAAGGCAGTGTTAATGGAGAACTAAACCCTAAAAATGAATATGGCCAAAAATGCCATATTTTATATAGTGAACTTATTGCTAGGGATGTCGCGGACTGTTCGCCGGCGAACTTGTTCGCGCGAACATCGGCTGTTCGCGTCAGCCGCAAGTTTGCGAACGTCGCGCGACGTTCGCCAATAGGCGTTCGCGTCAAAATCGTTCGACCATTCGACCATTCGATCGCTAAAATCGAAGGATTTTCGTTCGAATCGAACGATCGAAGCCATTGGATTGAATGAAATCATTCGATCTAATGGCTTCGATCGTTCGATTCGAACGAAAATCGTTCGATAGAACGATTAAAATCCTTCGATCGTTCGAATCGAACGATTTTCGGATGTTCGAAGTTCGCGAACTGTTCGCGAACTGTCCGCATTTTTTGCCGGTGTTCGCGAACGGCGTTCACGTACACATTATCGCCGGTTCGCTACATCCCTACTTATTGCACCAGCCTAAAGTTTCAGCTTGTCAATAGCAGCAATGATCCAGGACTTCAAACTTGTCACAGGGGGTCACCATCTTGGAAAGTGTCTGTGACACTCACATGGTCAGTGGGCTCTGAGCAGCTGTTGAGAAATTAAGCTTAGGGGCTGTCTCAAATTATCAAGCAGATAATGAGGTTGGTCTGTAATATAAGCTGATGCTACAGGGCTGATTATTAAATTCTGATGCTAGTTGCACTTGTTTATGTGCTGCCATGTAGTAATGATCTGTATTAATTACTAATCAGCCTTATATTGTGATATTTATATTCTATGTGTACTGTATATTGTGAGTGGTCCCTCAGCTCAGTAAATGACAGCAGCAAATAGCATGTGCAGTGAATCAGCAGAAAAGAACATGGGGAGCTGCTGGGGCATCTTTGGAGACACAGATCTTTACTGCTAAAGGACTGTGGTGGCCTTGGCCTGGTACAGAAGCACAAAACATAATGTACAACATTTCTAGCTACTTTTTTAGTTAAGCTTTAGTTCTCCTTTAAAGCATATTGTGTTATGACTGAGCAAATGGACATAGTTATGATGCAGCTCTTACTTGGTAGGCTGGTTCATGCCAACAAAGGGGCATCCAGTGACCCACAATAACACGTTTTGTGTAATTGATGTGTTTGGCAGGTCAAGGGTGCTCCTGCCATGTAAGGAGTTGAGAAACTTGCCTCAGACAGTAGTCCTTCATAAGTTAAAATGTGCTCCTGGTAACTTTAAGAGCCAAAATTCCAGTATTGAAACAAAATATCTAGTGCTGAGAGTCCAATAGCACTCTCTGCACTAGCGGTGCACTCCCTCCTCATCGCTTTAAAAGTTAAGTGTGTGGGTTGAGGGGAAGGTACTGGGTTGGGTGCCTCAGGGGGTCAGAGAAACCTCCCTGGTTAAGGTATAAAAAAAAATAAAAACAAGACAAACCAAATTATATAGTTTTAGTATCCAGCATGTTGTCCATGAGTTATATATAGTTAATATTTCACATCTTTACATACAGCGCTATGATTCTAACATGTATCAACAGATTCAGGCAAGTTTTTGTTTTTAGCAACAAGAGAGGTACACATTTTTCAATCAAATTTTCTTCAGCATTTCCGTGACCCTGAGCTATCATGTTTGTCCTATGGAATGTTTTTTTTCCCCTTTTCATTTCCTTATATAATTCTTCTATATCCCAAAGGAATACAGAGTTTTGAACTGTCCCTTAATGAGAAATTATTCTTGAAGGATATTTGTTTTGATTCAGTATATTTAGAAAGCTCTTTAGTGCAGAAGGCTCTTAATGTGGTTTTAAAGACAGTAAAATGTAACAATACTAAAGTATCTTAATAGTCGCAATTCTAGTAATACAACAAAAGATGCATGGTTCAGGCAAGAGGAAATTCAAAAGAGACTAGAACATGTAAAGATAAACAAAGGTCCAAGACCAGATGGTATTCATCCCAGGGTACTAAACAAGCTTAGCTCTGTGATTACCAAACCTCTTTACTTAATCTTTTAGGATTCATTGAGGTCTGGCATGTTGCCGAGAGTCTGGAGAATTGCTATTGTGATGTCACTACTCAAAAAGAGATTCCATTCTTAGCCCCAAAACTATAGGCTGGTAGGAAAGGTATTCAAAGGGGAATTAAGGGATAAGATACTTGACTACATTACAAGCCATAATACTATGAGTTTGTGCCAGCATGGTTTTATGCATAAACGATCATGCCACACTAATTGAGTTGGCTTTTATGAGGAGGTGAGCAGGAACCTTGACTCGATGACAGACAATGACAATGGATGTGATCTACTTGGACTTTGCTAGAGTTTTTGATGTAGTACTTGGTCCTTTGCTTTTTAACTTGTTTATTAATGACCTGGAGGTGGGCATTAAAAGAACCATTTCTATTTTTGCTGATGATGATGAATTGTGCAGAACTAGTTCCATGCAGGATGCTGACTTTGCAAAGCATATGCAAAGTGGAAAACTGGGCAGCAAACTTGAAAATGAGGTTCAGTGTTGATAAATGCAAGATTATGCACTTTTGTAGAAATTGGGAGTTTCCTTAATGGATACTGTCATGGGAAAAAACATTTTTCAAAATGAATCAGTTAATAGTGCTGCTCCAGCAGAATTCTGCACTGAAATCCATTTCTCAAAAGAACAGATTTTTTTATATTCAATTTTGAAATCTGACATGGGGCTAGACATATTGTCAATTTCTCAGCTGCCCCAAGTCATGTGACTTGTGCTCTGATAAACTTCAATCACTCTTTACTGCTGTACTGCAAGTTGGAGTGATATCACCCCCTCTCTTTTCCCCCCAGCAGCCAAACAAAAGAACAATGGGAAGGTAACCAGATAACAGCTCCCTAACACAGGATAACAGCTGCCTGGTAGATCTAAGAACAACACTCAATAGTAAAAACCCATGTCTCACTGAGACACATTCATTTACATTGAGAAGGAAAAACAGCAGCCTGCCAGAAAGCATTTCTCTCCTAAAGTGCAGGCACAAGTCACATGACCAGGGGCAGCTGGGAAATTGACAAAATGTCACTAAGCTTTCAAAGTTAAAAAAGTTCGAATTTCGAAGTAATTTTTTGGGTACTTCGACCATCGAATAGGCTACTACGACCTTCAACTTCGATTTGAACGATTCGAACTAAAAATCGTTCGACTATTCGACCATTCGATAGTTGAAGTACCGTCTCTTTAAAAATCCTTTGAATTCAATACTTTGCAAAGTTAAACCTACCGAATTGCATTATAAGCTGAAAATCGCTGAAAAATCGTTCAAATCGTTCGATTCGAGCGATTTAATTATTCGATCGATTTTTATTCGATCTATCTATTTATTTTAGCACTAAATCCTTCGAATTCAAAGGATTTCAATTCGATGGTCGAATTCGAGGGTTTTAACCCCTCGAAATTTGACCCTTGATAAATCTGCCCCTTACTGTAAATACATTGTTGATCATTGTTTTGTTGTTAAACTTAGAGCATATAGGGAAGTTACCAGTATTTTTGCCACCAAAGCAATTTCCATCTTGGTGGACAAGTAGCTAAATGCTGCTCCTCTTTATTAGTAATCACGCCAACTTGTCGTAATTCAAATAAACAAGCAAAGGTTTCATTTTTTATTTCCTCTTACACAATATTTTTCTTTTAAAAAAAACAAAAACCACAACAGCATTAGAAGAAGTGCATTCAGGACTCAGTCAAATGACAAATTACACTGCTTGCGTTCGTTTCTTTTCCTTTTTAAAATCGTTGGGTAATTGTGCAGATAATGAAATAAATATGAACTTGGGAGAAATCTGAGCTCCCCTTGTAGAACCAGATAAAAACTCAGAAAAGAAATGATTTGCTATTGAAAACGTAACATCATATTTTGGTCTTTCCAGTGTGCTATGTTATAATACCCTAAAGATTACTTCAGCTACATGGGCCAACTATCATTTCTTTCTTTGCATATCTCTAAATGTCATATCCCAGATTTGATAACGTGTACATACTAGTTTACATCTTATGCTGAAAACCTTGATATTTATTTTATATTATTGAAAAGTATTCATACCAGTATAACAGGCTCTGTCAAATACCAGATGGATACGATAGCTTCAGGGTAGACGTCAAATGTTGTCTAAACCCGCACCGCACATATCACTCGGAAAGTGCTGGGAAATTCTGATTAACGTAACCACAGCAACAAGAAATATACATTTACATTCCTTCATTTTCTCTAATGCCTCGTATCATCTCCTTAGGAAGTCTCCTATATATTTGTCGTTGGGAACCATTGCGTCTTGCAATATGTTCATACATGCAATAATGTTCCTATTAAGATTTTATCACGGAATAAGGCTCATGTAGCCAAGGGTAAATGCAATATATTTGCTCTTATTCAGGAAATGTGTTGTTTTTTGTGTTCATTAAATTTAAAAAACTTTATTTTATGTTCAAAATGAGATAGATGGAGACCTTGCGCAATGTCTGATTCAGGCAGGCTCAGCTTAATGGTTCATATTTGAGAAACTAAATGCATTTTTGCAACTCACAAAGATTGCTTTCTAGATGCAACAGTGATAGTGGCTGCCACTATGTTTGTATGTGCACCTCCTCACTCCCTCGTTCTCCTTTTCCTAATCCTTTCTTGCTATACCAGTTTACTTGCTAACCAAACAATTGCCCAGGTAAGTGGTAGTTGAAGTGGTAGTTGGAGGGTAGTTGCATGAGTGAGAGATGATACGACTTTTTATGCACGTGACTATTCTGACGCATGGCGGATTTTTCGCTACCTTTCAAATGGCTTTGTACTCACTAGGGTGCACACTAGTGCCAAACTCAGGTGGAAGGCAACTTGATGACTAAATGAGTACAGTGGGACCAGAACGGGCTGCATTCCCCTGCGATAAATTGCATGGAAGACAAATGTAAGAATGCTCCTGTATAAGAGGACTCCGCATTGCTCAGAAGCTGTTATTTTTGACTAGTGATGGGTGAATGAATTTGTCAGACACAATTTCGCAGCAAATTTCGGATTTTCGCCACAAGCGAATCAATTTGCGAAAACTGCATCGACAATTGGCCGGCGAAAAATCCGCTGCATCCAAAATAGATTGACGCGGGTCAAAATTGGCACGCTCATCCAAATTATTCGGACACCCATTGACTTTAATGCATTCGGACCGAATAGTCGCAAATCTAAAAACTGTCACTAGCATCAAAATTGACGCACGTCAAAATTATTTTGACGCCCATTGACATAAATGCGTTTGGTGAATTTTTCGCTGAAGCGGCACAGATTCGCCCATCACTATTTTTGACTGAAGGATTTCAATACATAAATTGCTATAATGTAACAAAAGATTTCAAAATATTTTAATGTTTTGGCAGTAAAATAAAATAGCATTATGGATTTATATGGTTGGCCTTAAAGTCAGGAAATGTGTTTTCAGCAATTTCATTAACATAAAATATTGACAAAGAGTTGCTTAAAGTTACTGAGCACTAACAAGTTAAACTCATTCGCGTAAATTAGATATTTAACTTTCTATCACTCACTAAGGACAACTTGGAAATGTTTTTTACAAATGCAGAATTTATCAGGACTTGCAGTAATTATTAATTAAAACAATTTGCGAAACAACAGAAAATGCATTTTAATCTTTGGAGTTTCTCTTCTATGCAGGAAATATTTTGTGTGATTGTTGAATTGCCCTGCCGGGTAATGTTGTGATAGCAGATTCTTTTAATTTCTTTAAGAGTGGCTTGGATGATTTCTTGAACAAGCACAATATCCAAGGCTATTGTGATGTTAAGATCTACAGTTAGTTCGATGTTACAGTTAGGTATTGGTATATAGTTTATATATGGGAATATTGATAGGTTGATAATTGATGTGTATATACAGTATGTGCACGGAGGTTCATTTGGAAAGGTTGAAATTGATGGGCTGTGCTCTTTTTTTCAAACCAAATGAACTATTTTACTACAGTATGTAATTAAGTAATGAGCAAGGCCCCTTATACTGTATCTGCCAGTATTTGTATGTAATATGTGTGTTTAATGTCTTCATCCTTTTATTGTACAGTTGTGTAGAATGTTTGTGCTTCAGAAATATGTGGTTGTCACCTAGTGTTTTTGCACTTTGCGGGCCATGAGCAGAGTAAGGCCAATGAGATTATGGGCATATATGTTTATTTAGTGAAGTTATATGTGTCACTTTCTGACTTGAGGACACAGGATAACAACTTATAATACTTTTTGTAAACTTTCAGATACACTTTTGGTGACATAGGGCTGTGCAGCAGTAGAGAACCTTTAGCATCTCAAATGTTGCACTTTTGTTTTTCTTTTACATTCTTAATATTTTATTCCCGATTTGATTTCAATTACAAATCTCGTAAGCGTGCATCTTTACACAAATCACTTATCCAGTGAACAGTATCACATTATCACATAAAAAAAGAGAGATATTCTCTTTTCGTCTTCCACTAACTCTCACATCTCTCCAATCTCTTTGGGAAATCCTGTTTCTCTAGGGCAGATGTATCTGCTGCTACCAGGCCAGGGCACATAGTTAAGATGAGAAAACTACGCTCTGCAAGGTAAGTTCAGCTCTCTGTTGTATTTTTAGTGCTGCTTTATTTCTTTTAATGATTATTGTTTTGGGCTTGTATTCTAATTTAGTACATATAATGCAGCTACCCTGTCCAACTCGTAGTTTAACTTTGACAGGTCCAATACCGTGGGAATAATAAAAGCAAATGCAACTGGCTTCTATAGGTCACTAGGCTGAACCAAACCTTTTTCTCTGTCACTACAATTCCCTCCTAACACAGGCAGACTGTAAATAGGTCACCATCTTGATTTCCCAGTCTCCTCCCACTATTTCCCATGGCAGAAAAATCCTGACATCCTTCAAAAGCAATTATCTTTATAAAACACAGCAAGGGTTATGCAATATGTAAAAACCCCTCAAAGAGCTGCTTAGCTCAAGAACATAAAGGAATATTTAACCTTCCAATTTCATACAGAACCTTCCAATAAAAACTCAGTACAAAATACCCATGTCTTTCTGTATTAGCGAGCATTAAAGCAACAGTTCAGTGTAAAAATAAAAACTGGGTAAATAGAAAAAAATAAAAACTCTTTTTTTGGACTCACCGTTTGTTTAAAATTTTAAATTTTTTATCTTTTCCCAATTTAATTTTTTTCATGGACTTTTTTGGACTTTTTACAATGGACTGTACTTTATCACATGGGAATTAACCCTGATGGGGGTGTGCTTCTTATACTGCATATTCCTTATGCACTCAGATGTTACTTTTACAATTGTATATGCTAATTCTTTTAATTGATTACCATATATATATATATATATATATATATATATATATATATATATATATATATATATATATATATATATATATATATATATGGGGGCACATTTACTTAGCTCAAGTGAAGGATTAGAATGAAAAATACTTCGAATTTCGAAGTATTTTTTGGCTACTTTGACCATCGAATTGGCTACTTCGACCTTCGACTATGACTTCGAATCGAACGATTCAAACTAAAAATCGTTCGACTATTTGACCATTCGATAGTCGAAGTACTGTCTCTTTAAAAAAAACTTCGACCACCTACTTCCAGGCCTGGATTTGTGGAAAGGCCACCTAGGCCTGGGCCTAGGGTGGCAGGATTTTAGGGGGGCGGCATGCTGCCCAACCACACCCACATTGGTTCAAAAGCACTGGGGATGCACTGGAGATACAATAATGTTTTTAAATGTTCCGTGCGCCAATCCCCATTGCTCCTGTCCCCCTGGAGGGGGCAGGGGCGACAAATGGTAGTGGGCCTAGGGGCGCCCACTATGTAAATCCAGCCCTGCCTACTTCGCCACCTAAAACCTACAGAGCACCAATGTTAGCCTATGGGGAAGGTCCCCATAGACTTTCCTAGCAATTTCTGAGGAAAATAGTTTGATCGATAGATTAAAATCCTTTGAATCGTTCGATTCAAAGGATTTAATCGTTGGAGAATGATTTTTCCTTCGAACGAACGAATTGCGGTATTCAAAGTCGAAGTCGAAGGATTTAACTTCGATGGTTGAATATACTGGACAATTCCTTTAAAGTAAAATTAAACACAGACATTATGTTTTCCTTAAAGGCATTAATGGCACATTTAAGGGCAATACGAATTCCAGATAGTCTCAACTAGGGATGAGCAAACTTTTTGTCTGTTACAGATTCGTAGCAAATAAAAATGTTTGCGCATCTGTGATAGAATTTTGGAACGAGTTTTGTTTTACCTGTTACCCATGTTTTTTTTCATGTGCAGAGAAAAAACACAAGAAAAACATCGATTGACTCCAATGCATTTGGCACAAGAGATAAAAGGCATTGACTTCAATACATTTTAGCAAATTCAGTTAGCAAAAAAAAACACCAGTCAAATTGCTGCATTCATTGTTCTACTTGCAGCTGGTTTCAAAAAGCTAATCACTGATTGGTTGCTATAGGCAACTGCCCATGGGCAAATTTGCCCAGTGTTGATAAATGAGCCCTACTGACTCCAATGCATTTGGCATGAGAAATAGTGGCCATTGACTCCAGTGCATTCACCAAATTTTGCAAATTTTTCCAAAGTTTCACAAATTTCTCAACATACCAAAACAGGCAATTTCTCTCATCAGTATTACCGTGTCTACCTTCTTACTAGGGTTATAGCCTTTTCCAAAAAAAAAAATACTGTGTTTTCTAGAATTTTTATAATTTCTCAGCTATTAATAATATTGTCAGCGAGTTTAAATTTTACTGGCCCGGTCGGCAAAATACTGGAACTGGACTATTGGGAACCCTACTTTGAACTCACATAATGGGACATTGTTTGAATAATATTTTCCATTAAGGTTTTGCTTCATCCCTAACTGCAAGAAATATGGAATGGTTCCTGTTTTTTTTTTGTTTTTTTTAAACAAAACGGTAAAGGTCATATGATCAACAATCATACGTAGCAGTCCGTAATGTGGCCTGCTTATGTAACCGCAGTGAAACACTATTGGGCTCATTTACTAAGTGCAGGATAGGGTGCAAAATATGGGTACAATCTACCATTTTCTTGTGGATCTGCAAGGGCAGTAAGCATAGGGCAAAGTTGGGTAATGCCAGTGGGTACAGGCCACAAAGACCACCACCTTTCACCCCTACTTTATTGTATTTTAGTAAGTGGTAAGGACAGCGCTGCCCTCTGCCCCTAGCACTGGAATTCTAATCAACAGACAGACCCTGACGTATGTGTTTGTTAAATGAACAATATTTTAAGGGGGTGCCCTTTGTGCCCTGAGTACTCTTGTATCCAGGGCATCCAAGTAAATTACCTCTCTAGTCTGAGTGATGATGGGTGAATGGAAGAAAGTTAACATGGATACCTCTGAAAAGTTAAATGTATCTATGACATAAAACATGAAATATCTGGCCAATCTCCAGCACTGTCCTGTAACCAAGAACAGTAACTAGAAACTAAGTATTCTGATAGTGACAAATAAATATTATTGAGTGGCACGTTCGCCCTTATGTGTTTAAGCTGACGCTTTCTTGGCTGCAGTAATCCTTCAGTGACACTGCATGGAACGTTTGAAGACTTTTCTTATGCCATTTAAGCACTGCAAAATGTTGCCCTTCATTGTAAAAAGTAGTTAAAAATATTTTAATGGTAGCAAGAACTAAATTTACTTTTCAAACAAACATAGAAGATGTATGTGTTTCTAGAAGCGGATAGTTTCATCTTTAAGTCTCTCCCCTTTTATTTCACCAAAAGCCAAGCATAGCTGACAAATGTAAAGTTTTTTCTTTTTAAAGACAAACTTTGATCCCAATGGAAAAAAGTAACCAGTCCATGGCAATGGTTTGGTTTTTTTTCTAATGAGCAAACTAATCGTTTGTAGAGGCAATCCAATATCCTCTTGTTCCATGTCCGGAAAAACAAATTGCTCTCCGGGTATTATAACAATTAGAGAAGAAAGATGCTTTGATGCTCTAAAAATAAAGGCTGATATTTTGTTTATACTTCATGGTGCTTAATGAGTTGTGAAAAGGTGATTCCATATGACCTACACAGCTGATAAGGCCTGCCTGTTAACATTGCTTAAGGGACACCTCAATTTCCTTTGAGTGAAAAGGTCTATAAGGTCCTAGTTCCAATCTGCAGTATTTAGTGCCTTTATATCCTTAAGATTTTAACATCTTAAGGATATACTAGATTAGCGTTGTTTTTTTACAAGTCTTCTGAATTTTGTATAGAGGAATTACCCCTTTGGAAAATGATAGAGATCATAATGCTTAGGTCTCTTTTCCTGTTGAACGAACATAGCCCCCAGTCAGTATTTGCATGTAAGATATATATTTGATGCATATACACTTGTATACTACTTTTCTATTGTAATATGGGAGAGCATTAAAATATTTGTTAATACTGATAAATGGAATTGTCCATTAGTGCAAGATTGATTACCTTAGGAATGGATGACAGGGTGGGAAACCAATTGATTAATTAACTACCAAATCATTATTGGACAGGGTCATTTGTAAATGATTTCTAAAAAAGTTTAAATTCATATTACCAGTGTAAAACACCTAATGAAATGAATCTGTTAAACTGAGGACATTTTACCTAATGATTTAAATATTCCTAAGATCAAGTTTGCCTTATTCTTTCTGTTTGATAGCTACACACCTCATGGCACCTACCTTTGTATTTCATAAGGGGGAGATTTATTAATAGTAAAAGCCCTGATTTTACCATGAGTCATGAAAAATAGAGGCACAACCTGTTTTTTCACTGTGATTCTGCAAGATATATAAAAAAAATGGATTCCTATATCTCAATGCCTACTGTGTTGATGCTATGGAAATCCCTGGGAAACGTATCTTCAGATTTTTTAAGCAAGTGGACATTTTTGGATAAAGATGCCCAACAGTTTATCATACAGTAGACATTTAAATGTAAAAAGAGTTGGGGAGCAACACAAGCATGAAAAAAGTCCCTGTGAGTGCGAAATAAGGGCTGTGATGTTCTATTTGGTAAACGCTATGTGGACTGGCAGCCTACGGGAAGATATGTATGACAGTACATCTGTTTTTTATGCAACCAAAACTTGCCTCCAAGACAGGTATTAAAAAATAAGCACCTGCTTTGATGCCACTGGGAGCAACATCCAAGGGGTTGGTGAGCAACATGTTGCTCGTGAGCCACTGATTGAGCATCTCTGCTGTAGACTTGTGGCAGTTCAATAGTTATTATTACTTTGTATTTATATAGCACCTACATATTCCACAATGCTATACAGAGATAATACATCATTCACACCAGTCACTGCCTCTGTGGAGCCCTTATCAAATTCACATGCACCTAAAATAATTTTATCGGAAGCTAAATGATCTGCCATTATGTTTTTTCTGGGATGAAACCAGTGTACCTGAAGGAAACTCCTACAAAAGGGGGAGAGATCATTGATCCCTGGATTGGACTGAACCAAGTGTCCTATTATTGGGTAGCAATATTAACCACTGTGATTCCCATAAGAGCATTGACACGTGTTTTTACGGTATGGTTTGTAAAAGACAGACCGCCACGGAAGCATGCCGGTGGCAACAGGTGGTTTTCAGCCAATCGTATTGTTGCGTCTATACTGCAATGCACCAAATCTCATTTCCCACAACCTCCCTCTCTCCAGAAACATCACAAATGACATTACAGCAGCAAAACCAGGCACAAAGCCGCATCAGATGTCAGCCAATGTTCGAGGGATCTAGCGGATTCCATATAATTCAGTAGGAAGCAGAATCAGAAACAGAGTGTGGATCACTGACAGAATTACACCACGTGAGACCAGGATAATGCATTTTCAAGCTTAGGCAATGGCCCACTTGGTTAAGCGTATTTATGCGGCGTCTGTCTTTTTGAAAACCGCGCTGTAAAAACCTCATGTGTGTCCATGCCTTAATAGGGGCTTGTTCATAGTCTGATGCCATTTCTGATTTCTCTGTGTAAAGAAGTGCTGATGAATTTGTAGGTGCTGTAAGGAAACTTCTGTGATAGGCACTTTAGACAAAACCTTTGGAAGTCTAGTAAGCAATATATTATCTACAGAAACTGCTATCCTTCCATAGTTCTCAGAAGAAATGCCACTTCAGAGAGTGACTTCACTAACCTACTTTGAGTTTAAAGCACCATTATCTCTTGGAATTGTAATTTTAGGCATTTGTGGTTGGGTCCAGTAAAATAGCCAGTGGGATTCAGGCAGACTAAGGGGCCGATTCATGAAGCTCGAGTGAAGGATTCGAATTAAAAAAACTTTGAATTTCGAAGTGTTTTTTGGGCTACTTCGACCATCGAATGGGCTACTTCGACCTTCGATTACGACTACGAATCGAACGATTCGAACTAAAAATCGTTCGACTATTCGACCATTCGATAGTCGAAGTACTGTCTCTTTAAGAAAAACTTCGACCCCCTACTTCGGCAGCTAAAAGCTACCGAAGTCAATGTTAGCCTATGGGGAAGGTCCTGTAAGGCCAAAGGCCTCAGGAGTAGTGAGGACCAAGGGAGGAAATAACAATGTCCAATTTCGCAGTACAGATAAGGATGAAACAGAAGAATGGTCAAACAGGCAACAAGATCAGTCCAGGCAGAAGAGGTTCAAGACGTCATGACGCCGACGCTGACGCACTGACGCCAGCGTCCTGACGTTGACGCACGTTCTGACGCCGGCATCCGTTCCGACGCCGGCGACCAATCCGGGGACGGAAAGACGCTGACGTCATCGTGCTGCGACCAGCAGGATCCAGGGGGCTGCCATCTTGGACGCCATCTTGGGAAGGACTTACGGTTTTCCTTACAGGTCCCCATAGGCTTGCCTGAGATTTTTTGATCGAAGGATATTCCTTCGATCGTTGGATTAAAATCCTTCGAATCGTTCGATCGAAGGAATAATCCTTCGATCGTTCGATCGCAGGATTTGCGCTAAATCGTTCGACTTCGATATTCGAAGTCGACCGATTTTAGTTCCTAGTCGAATATCGAGGGTTAATTAACCCTCGATATTCGACCCTTCATACATCTGCCCCTTAGTGTCATTAGACGTATGTATGTATTTATATAGCACCAAAATTGTACTCAGTGCTTTACAAGGTTTGAGCACAAACAGGGGTATAGTAATAATTAACAATAATAGATAAATCTCTTGGAATTGTAATTTTAGGCATTTGTGGTTGGGTCCAGTAAAATAGCCAGTGGGATTCAGGCAGACTTAGTGTCATTAGACGTATGTATGTATTTATATAGCACCAAAATTGTACTCAGTGCTTTACAAGGTTTGAGCACAAACATGGGTATAGTAATAATTAACAATAATAGATAAATCAATGCTTACGATACATAGTTTGGATTAGGTCCTTGCCAAGGAGTTTACAATCTATTAGGAAGAGGAGAACAAAACAGAAACAAAAACAAAAAAATGGGTGATGAAATCTGATATATAAAGTGGAGCGGAAAAATGAAGGGCTCTGAAAGACAGGACAAGAATTTTATTCTCCACTTAACCGGAGTCAGTTAAATACGACAAAAATGTCCTATCTGGTCATAGCTTCAAGGATAATGTAAATTTTGAGATACCAATTTAGATTCTCAAAGCATATTTTAAATAAACACTTTTTCTGGAAAAGGAAAAAGAACACCATTTTTTTTTGCAGTGTTAATATTTTCTATGTTCACTGCTTTACATTCCCTACTATAATTTCAGCCATAACACATAAATTGGAAGAAGATACATTTACATAAGAATAGACAAGGAATGTGATATACTATAATGTTTGAGTTAAAACTTTGGTTACACACATTTTCAATTTAACATTGTTTTCAGACAAACTAAGCTAATGTTTTTCCACATCGTTTTCTTTTGGTAAAGTCACTGGTTTCGAAGTGGGGGAAGTTCTGTGTCCTGCTTCCCATGACTATGGCACCCCTGACCAAAATGATTTTAACCTCATGAACAGATGATCAGGATAGGATATCATTAGATAGAATTGGTATCTAGCCACACCCTCATTAGCAGCTATATGCAGAGCAATGGTCTAGTTTACCCCAATATTTTCAGGGGAGTAGGAATTTAGCTTTAATGGCAAACATATTGCAGATGTTATGGTCCATTGTAATTTTGATAACCGCACTCAATGCAAGAAGAGGAAGTTCCTGGACTGAATGCTGGTTATCTTCATAATTGTTGCGTTATGAGATCTAAGGAGGACTTTTATCACTGGCTTTTTTGGAAAAGAACTATGGATTTTGGATTTATATACTTTTATCTATCCAGAATAATTTTTCCATCTCCACATTTTACTATTGTATACTATAATATTTTTTCCTCTGGCTAATGGCACATATACAAAAACATTTTCTTTTTTAACCCCAGTTTCATAATTCATGTCTTTTCAGGGCACTTGAATGTAGTAGCATTGTTAGATGTGTCTCATGGCTCCATTGCTAGAAACTAATGTTTCTATCTCTGTAGGTTTGTGTGACTCTGCTTGGAAATGTGACAGTTAGACCATCATCCCAGCATGGGTTATAGATCCCCCATGGATATTAATCAAAGCACAAAATAGAAATGACGGAGAACAAAAATAATAGATAAAGAGGAGGCTCTACATGAATGTAATTTGTTTGGAATATTTCCCTTATGCTATATTATCACTTCTGCTTTTGTAAATCAAAGGATCTAAGTTAACCTGCAGATTTCCAGAGACAAGTCTGTACTGGAGACTTAAGATTTAACTAGAAGACAAAATAAACCTACAGCTTTAAAATCCTCTTTGTAAGCTCCGCACATACAGTACATGGTAAAAAGACTGTTGGCAATGTGCAAATTAGAGTATTAAACAAAATTGCACACAATTGCTGTTTACAGTAAAACTGCAGATGGAGAAAGAGGAAATAATATATTGATAGCTGATCTCAGATAATAAACCTAGGGGAAAATAATTATTGTGTGCATGTTTGTAATAGCAGAAGGGTAAATTCAACTCCTGTTGAATCACAGCAATATATTACTTGGCTCTAGCCATCTCTAGATTCAGATCCAGATGTTTTTATAATTAATGAATCTAGGCATTCTGTGCAGAGCACATGGAAGTGGTAAATGTATATTACCTGTCTCAAAGGCTTAAGTCCTCTGAATAGCAAGATACATTTATACATTTGCCCTGAATGTTGAGTGTGGAATGGCTAAGCTCTAGCTTTAGCAAACCTGTGCTGTTATAAATATAGGAGGACCCATGACTTATAAAATGATAGATTAGGGGAATGCAATGAAATAATAGATCAGGTAGATATATCATTTGATTACCAGTGACACCGAATGGGATACTGCTTAACGTCTTGTTTACTTTCCAGTATATCTGAATATATGCAGAAATGGTTACACTCAGGATTGCAATTTCCACCAAAATGTACAAATAACTACTTCAAGAAATGTAAGTTCTATTTTCCTTGTGTATATGTTTCATAAGTGTATGTACTTTTTCACAAAAGGCTTTCATGGCTTCCTCGTTTTATAGAAAAGAAGAAGATGTCATTCTTTATGAAACAGAGAAGAAAAGAAGAACATTGAACGAGTAATAAGTTATTCTTAGTTATCCTTCTTGGAGAGTGAACAACCCCAATTCTTTTTTCTGTGCCAACTGTCCCCCTTTCTCCAAGTCTTCCTTCTGCAGGAATCATTGGTACTTTCTATGGAAGGTATAAATCCTGAAATACTGAAACTTAACATCATGTAAATAAGTGTAAAGGAATAAATGATTGCACTTAGGAAAGGGTATTTTCCACCTTTCAGAAATTATCTTCTAGTCTGTCAGACGTAGCAGTTTAATTTTAGGAATTGTGAATTAAGGTTACTGAACGTTTGCTTTAAGGGGGTCCCTGATTGAATGTGAGTGCAGTTCACTATTAATTTATTAACAGTATAATAAATAGCTTAACTGCGACAATTTCCACCTAAAAGAATGTTTAGCTTTAATTTACAATTGTTCAACATTTCCATTTGCCATTTATTATACAGAACTACTGTATATATGTAGAATAAACAAGAGCAGGGTTTAGCATATTACTTACTAAGCCTGTTGCTGGGTAGAGTCATATAGGTATCCATTTAATTAGATGGTATATTGCATACAATTATGCTTATTAGGCTTGTGCATCCATAAAGCAAACAGAAAGCTTGCATTCATTGAAACAAAATACGCTGCTTTACTAACAAGCACATCAAAGATTCAAGCCACTTGAGAGCTGCATTGATTAATGTTAACTTACTGCTTATTCATCTCATGTTCCTAGAATCATGGGTAGTTTTTATTGTTCATAGTGGAGATATAAATACACAGTGAGTAAACACTGGTGACATCCGAAATTTGTTTTTGCTCGGTTATAATTGCTACTAGGGTACTCAAAGGCCAAACCTATTTGTATGTTCTCTAAATACACAGGCTAACGTCAGCGTTATGGTACTTTCTATACCCATCAAATACCCTACTCTTCTAAACTGCAAGAACATACAAGCAGATTATTTGGCTTCTGATAATATTGCCCATAGTGTGTGTAAATGTGAAAAGAAGGTTAGACGATAATGGGGCATGGACTAATGTAAATAATGTATAGTGTTATTTATTTAACTGTGGGATTTGTTTGCTGTATATAAATAAAGGATAGTAATAATAATTGCCAGTGTCCCCCAGCTCTAGTTTTACATCCAGTGGTAACACACCACACCCTGAGTAACTAGGATTTCTGATTTCTGTTCCTGTGAGGAGCCGGCTACACTGGCATCATCAGAGCAACATTTAGGCATAAATCAAAAATCTAGATAAACCTTTCAACATTTCCCAAGGGACAAGTGAGCAATCTGTGGGCAATATTGGATAGCAGTATTTATAGGCAAGGGTTCTATTTGATACTCACTCATGAGGAGACAGACTGGCTATAGTCATAGGAGATGCTGTGATGCATTTTCAGTGACTTATTTAATGCATTTAAACAGTATATTCCCTGTCTGACCTCAGACAGCAATTGTCTACTAAGGAACAGTGCATGAAAGGGGTATTTCATTTCTATATTCTGTCATTTAAACTAAATTGAAATATAAATAAGCCATTATATTATATATTATTTTGTTTGGCCAAATTATGAAAAATAGATAATGGGCCCATAACAAATTAAATAGTTAGGGCACGCACCCTGTGTGTTAATCAATTCATTTAAGTAGAAATTAAGGAAAAATCCCGCAATCCACCCCAGTCTGAGAGAAAAAAGATGTATAGCGGGTTTTTTTTCAGAAACATTCAAAAAATCTTAATATAGTAAAAGTATAAAGCAATTTATTAGACAAAAAATTACTTTGTACTTTTAGGGGCAGATTTATCAAGGGTCGAATTTCCAAGTTGAAAATACTTCGAAATTCAACCATTGAATTGAATTACTTCGACTTCGAATATCGAAGTCAAACTTTTTTTTCATCGAATTTGGCCATTTGCGGTCGAAGTAAAATCATTCGATCAAGCGATTAAATCCTTCGAAGGATTTCAGCTATCGATTGATGTTCTTCGACTTCAAAAAACGTAGAAAACTGCTCTAGAAGGTCCCCATAGGCTAACGTAGCACTTCGGCAGGTTTAATTTGGCGAAGTATTGAAGTCGAAGTTTTTTTAAAGAGACAGTACTTCGATTATCGAATGGTCGAATATTCGTACTATTTTACTTTGAATGGAAGTCAAAGTATCCTATTCGATGGTCGAAGTTTCCAAAAAATTACTTTGAATTTTTTTACTTCGAAAATTGCCTAGAATTCACTTCGACCCTTGATAAATCTGCCCCTTAATATAGTCTGGTTTTTTGAATTTTTCTGAAAAACACACTATACATCTTTTTTCTACATTTTTATTAAACGTGAAAAATATGCAGGAAATTTCTTAGACCTTAAAATTAGCAAGTTAGTCACTTTCAGACAACATAGTTAGGGCACATTTACAAGAGAAAATGAAATTTGCAAAGTGCCGGTTTGGACCTCCTTTTTCTACCCATACTTCCAGCATAATTGCATCCATGTGGGGGTGATGTTTCTAATGCAATTGTATCCAATGCACCAAAATACACACATTTGCACTTTGACATGTATTGGATGTAATTGCACTGCAAATTTTCACTGTCAAGATTGTATAATTTTTAAGCACTTTCTTGACACTTTGTGTCATTCTTTAGGCGCATGCACACTGATTCAAGGATCACCTTTAGATATATATACATTTAATGTTGTCTTCAATTCACACAATGGGTGCGTCCATTTTTGTGTGAAGGGGTCGGGAATGAGACCTAATGACTTTATAGGTAAGTTTTGTAGAAATTGCCTTGTGAGAAGCAGCTAGAGCCCAACCCCCTCAAAAGAATAGTAAAAATGAAAGTGTTCTAAAGAAATAATAATATAATGTACTGTTGTGTCCCACTGGTAAAACTATAGTTTATATAAATAAGCTGCTGTGTAGCAATGGGGTAGCCAATCAAAGCTGAAAAAGGAGAAAATGCACAGGATACACAGTAGATAACAGATAAACTCTGTAGTAAACACTGAGATTCTTCTGAAGATATCTGTTATCTACTGTGTGGCTTGAATGGCTGCCCCATGTATACACAGCAGCTTGTTTATAAAAGTGATAATTGTTTTTCTTAAGCAAATACACCACTTTCGCCAGTGCAGGACAACACTGCAGTATATTATTTTTTTATGTTACTGTTCCTTTAAATGGTTTCAAGTAATAGTAATGTTTTGGGGATGGTGGTTGTTGGTGCAGTTAATTGCCATGTACTCTCCTACCTTGGTAGATGATGCCATGGACTGCATGCTGAAATGTGAGCAAAATGGAGATATTAACACATGGAGAAATACCAAGACTACTCTTATAATTGTAACTGGATGTCATGAATTATTCCTTCTTCCTGGCAACATCTGTGACACAAAATGTCTTATAATGTTTATAACTATGATTGTGCATCGAAGAGGGTGACTGGAAACGCTCAGTTTAATGCAAAATTATACCATTACACAAACATTTCCATTCACTCAGTCCTGAGACTCAAAACACGACGTGAAATTCGAAACTGACAATTCTATCAGAGAATGTCATTTGTTTACCACGTGCCGGTGCAAACTATGAAAGCTTATTAATTCCCTTGCCATTTCGCATTTCATGTCTGACAAAGATGGAAACCTCAGCCGTAGAATTATGTTCTTGGAATGGAATTTCTAGTTATCAGTTATTTTGTTTACTCTGCCATTTTTCTCTTTCTCTAGTGTATCTACATTCTTCTTCGTTTGCAGGGCTGAACGAAACATCTTCATAAATCTGGGGGGTGTTTCAATTTAGAAAATAAATGTTATCACATAGACACCAGTTATCTTCATCTCCCTGGCAAAAGTTTCTGACCTGGTTTCCAAAGGAAAGCCTGATTTATTCTTGGTTTTTTTTTTTTGTATATATATATTGATCTTTTTGAATTTTGATGGGTAGATAAAGCAGATCTCAGTAGGCGTCTGATGTCTTTAAGCCATGGCAATCATTTATAATCACTTGACATAAGGTAGTACAGGATATTTGTCATTCTTAAATTGAGTGTATGTCATTTTCTCTGTGTACTAAAGGCTAGTCTCAAATTACACTTTGCGAATCCAGCAGATGTAAGACAATAGAACATTTATTTTAAGAGCTTGCAACAACTGAACTGAACTTGTGGGTAGGGATGGGGAATTTTTTCGCCGAAAAAATTACGGCCATGGACTTGTATGGTGTCGTACGTCCAAAAAAAAAAAGACGCGAGTTAAAAAAAAGGTTTGCCCTCTTGGTACTACACAAAGCATTGTTAGTGGATTGGCCATTACTTTCCTCATACTATGGGCTGAGCACATGACGACAGCACCAATAAAGTCAACTATACGATTCTATGTTCAATACAGAGGTTTACTGCTCACACACAGTAATGTTTTTAACAATGCCTGCAAATTTTTGTGCCAATCTAAGATAATGTAACTGCACCACTTATACATGTGGTATTATTATGTTTGTAAGACTTTCTCTTTCTTCTAAGATAATAAAAATTTTCAAATAAAAAAAAAAAAAAAAAAAAAAAGGTTTGCCCCGCATCAATTTTTTTTTGACGCCCATAGACTTTAATGGGTGTCTGCGATGTTTTGCCGGCGACTAATTTTTGGCGAAACGAAAAGGGTCAAATTCGCCCATCCCTACTTGTGGGTTTCCATTGCTATATGGTTGTTCGAAACTGCACAATTGTTATTTATAGTTGAATTGTTTTAACTGAAGTCAGAATATCCTAGGAATATATTATTATTATTATTATTATTATTAACATGTATTTATATAGCGCCAACATATTGCGTAGCACTGTAAAGTAAATGTGATTATACAACTACATCACATGAATTACATACATAGAATATATGGAGTAACAAACATCACAATCAATACAGGTACAAAAAGGTGAGGGAGGCCCTATGCATAGGCATACAGTCTAAAGGGAAGGGAGTAATACACAAGGTGTGGGAGTGGGCAAAATCGAATTAAGTGGGTGAGAAATGTGGTATTGTATGTGGTGTTGCGTTTGGTAGTTAAGCTGAGTGAGGGTAGGCTTCTCAAAAGAAGTGCGTTTTCAGAGATTTCTTGAAAGCAGAAAGGTTGGGAGAAAGTCGGACAGACCGTGGGAGAGAGTTCCAGAGGAGGGGTGCAGCCCTTGCAAAGTCTTGAATGCGAGCATGTGAGGAGGTAATGAGAGAAGAGTTGAGTAGCAGGTCAGTAGAGGAGCATAGTAAGCGATTGGGTGAGTATATAGAGAAGAGTTCAGAGATGTAGGGTGGGGCAGAGTTATGAAGTGCTTTGAAAGTCAGTGTCGTTAATTTTAATTTGATTCTGAAAGGTAACGGAAGCCAGTGCAGGGATTGACAAAATGGCGAGGCAGAGGAGGAGCGGTTGCTGAGGTGTATGAGCCTTGCAGCAGTGTTCATTATGGACTGGAGAGGTGACAGTCTCTGGAGGGGGAGGCCAATTAAAAGAGAGTTACAGTAGTCTAGACGCGATATGATGAGAGAGTGAATAAGAATTTTGGCAGCGTCTTGGGTGATAAATGATCGTATTTTGGATATGTTCCTTAGGTGGAAGTGACATGATTTAATAAGTGACTGGATATGAGGAGTGAATGACAGGGCAGAATCTAGGATAACCCCAAGGCACCGGGCCTGGGGAGAGGGGGTGATAGTGGAATTGTTAACTATGATGGATACTTCGGGGATGTTACCGGTGTTAGTTGGAGGAAAGAGAACCATTTCAGTTTTAGAGAGGTTTAATTTAAGGTAGCGTTGTGACATAGAGATAGTGGACAGGCAGGAGGAGACGCGAGTTAGGAGTTCTGGGTTGAGATCAGGAGATGAGAGATAGATCTGAGTATCGTCAGCATAGAGGTGGTAGTGGAAACCATACGAATTTATTAATTTGCCAAGGGAGGAAGTATAGAGGGAGAATAGTAATGGTCCCAGGACAGAGCCTTGAGGAGGGTCAGGTCCAAAGGTGTTCTGAGGCTCTTTTTTTACTTTAGGTATGTTGAAGCATCCTTCATCAATCTTATGGAACTCATTGGGTTTATTTGGATTTAAATGAGTCTTGGTGGTACTGCATGGTCCAAATTTCCACTTGACCCTACTGGTCTAAATAATGAACAAGTAAATTGCCCTTAAGTCACCATGGCCACCCAACCTGTCCAATCACATGCTGTTGTTGCTTTCCAAACTAGTGGTGCTGCTCTTATAAAATCTGAAATTACAGGACCTTATGAAGATATTTGATCTGTACTGGCTTCTTTTGTGTCTATATGGTCAATTGGTCTACGCCAATAACAGTGTGTGACTAGCTGCAAGTCAGTTGTGTGCATAGATAGAATATGCTAAATAAACCCTGAAAGTAACACCTCTTTAAGGCAGGTATTAATGATTCTGTGGGTCTGATAGACATGGTGAGGATAATCTGTGGAGGGGCCAGTCAATTGGAAGAAAGCTGCAATAGTTAAGATTTAGCATAGGAGAATGAAATAATTGGTATGTGGTCTACAAGAGTTGTTAACATTGATAGAGACATCGGGTGTCATATGAGTTTTAGGGGAGTAGACCAAGGTTATATGAGTGAGAAATCAATTTTTGATTGAGAGGATGTTCTAAAAGATTTGAAGAATCAAATTCACAATGTGCAGTCATTAGTCAGCTGGGAATAACCAGAGGAGCAAAACAGGAGGTGAGAAACACTGTTATTACAGATGTTTACATGTCAGAGGATGATGGAGGAAGAATCACAGGAAGGAATTTTACATGCCACAAGCCTTAAACCTTTTTAACATGTCTAGTAAAGGAAGCTTACATTGTTAACAATGTTTAACAACTTGGACCTGTAGGGAATCCAGATCATTTGCCTTTCTGCTAGTCCTTTGAGATCTCTTTCTCTTTAAACAAGTTTTTGGAGGCTTCAATTATTTTTATTGTATACAGTCTTAAATAATATTATACTTTTCAGGTTCTTTGTAGTTTGTTGTCAAAAATGGAATCAATGTGATATTTATTTTATAGAAAGAGAGCCATTCTCAAAACACGAAAAATGTAATTTAAAGCGTGATCACATTACTTTTCTTTTGCACTCAACTTTCATTGTAATCAGCAGTGATGCATAGATATTCAGAACAGCTATCTTTGTTTACATTGAAGAGATATTCAGATAAAACAGCCACTGTCTATTTTTCATTCCTGGTCCCTGATTACTAGAGATTAGGCTTAGTAGCTGCATATCTGAGACTGCTGTACCTTAGGCAATGGATCATTAAACATATTCCTGTTACAAGCAATAACACACACATGTAATTACCAAAAAGCAGTGAACATTTTCATTTTACATCATTTCTGAGCCACATGCAGAAGGTGCTTTAAATATCATTATCTGAACAGATGAGATTGCTTGCCGAAAGCTTCTTTTATTTTCATTAATACATAAAGCATACAAAAAAGTGCTGTACTTTTATTAGATGTTACTGCTCTAAATGACATTTTGTACATCAAGAGTTGTCAAAGCTCAGTCTATTATTTTAAATAAAGAGTTTTGTAGTGGTATATGTTAACTTTAAAAATAATTGAAGGTGAATTTATGGTGCTAACAGTTTTCATAGTGACAACGTAGTGACACCTGTTGATCATTCTATAGTGAGTTATATTGGCTATTTTTATATTACAGCTTTAAAAATTCCAAGGGTGAATTATTTCTCAATCAAGTTTGTTTATGATTCAATTTGGAGACAGATTTACCAAGGGTCAAATTTTGAATTCATGTGAGTTTTTAACTCTGTCTCTAATGAATTTAATTGTATTTGAAATTCGATTGGGGGGTTATTTATTAAAAAAATTGAATATGTAAACTTCAGGCAAATTTTACCAAATGGAAAACTCAAAAAAAAAAACTTGAATGTCAGGAAGGCTACTAACTTCTTTTAATTGGTCACTGGACCTCTCCCATTGACTTATATATGAATTCGGCAGGTTTTAGGTGGCAAATTGTTGAATTTGAATTCCAAAGTTTGATAAATCTCAAAAATGTAATTCAATTTTTTTTAAAAAATTTGAATCCAGTTTGGATAATTCACTAGTCGAATTTAATTTAGACCATGAAATGTTTTTGAAAATTTGAATTTTCAATTTGACCCTTAATAAATCTGCCCTATATGTCTTTAGGCTAAATATGAATCTGTGGAACCCAAGGGAAGTTCTAGAGATAGCAGCCATCAGCACCCTCTGAGGCAGAACAGACAGTTCAAGGGGTCAACTGCCACTCAGTCTAGAGTCCTGCATCATGTCGGGTACCCGCAGGTTACCTGCAAAAACCTGCGGTACCCTGCGGGTTGTGGGTAGAAGGTCTGGGTGCGGGTATAGATGCGGGCGGCGGTTCTGTGGGTCACGGGTCGGGCCGCGGGTCTTCTCAATATCGATATTTACGTCTGGTCACGTCTACTTCCGATGACGTCACATCCGGTTTACAATGACAGCACTTCCTGTTTTACTTATTTTTTTCCGATCACATCTACTTCCCATGATGTCACTTCCGGTTTACAATGACAGCACTTCCTGATCTTGATGGTCAGCGGGTCACGGTTGCGGATAAGGTACTTGCGGGTCGGGTAGCGGGTCCAATCAGGTAAGAAAGTGGGTCAGGGTTGCAGATTGTAGGTTGCAGGTACGGGTCGGGTAGAGGGTCCCAAAAAATTGACCCGCGCAGGAGTCCAACGCAGTCTATGTTACCATGGTTAAAGCAGTTAGTATTCCCACCCTTCCTTAATACATTCAACCAGATACTTTTTGTGTTTGCATAGAGTACACAAACATTTTACTTTGAATAAAAGAAGTAGTAATTAATGAAGAGAATATTAGAAAATGCTGTTAAAATGATGCACAATTTATCCAAAGTGATGAATAAAATGAAATAAATTACCATGCGTGTGGGTCTAATCGTAAGCACATTAATTTATCAGCTGGGAGAAAAGAAAACGCTTACATAAAAACACTTCTGAGTCTGAGCTGGGCATTGAAGCCCCCTGCACAACTAATTCTGCTGTCATTGTTTGAATGATGTGTCACAAGTACAATTCATTCTGAGCCAGTAATGCGTTCATCCTGGTTATCTGCTGCCGGCTGCAATAAACATCCACACACTTCTGTAGTTAGAACCCACTAGACAGAAAGATGGAAAGACTAATCAAAGCAATTCATTAGTATGAGGGGCAGGCAATGCATGTATGCCTAAGCTGCTTTGTGTTGTCAAAAATCTAAACTAAAATGAACTTGTGTGGCAGTGGCTTTGCTTGTTACTGTAATTCTCTTCAGCCTTGGAAGATATCAATTACACTGGATAAAAGGGATATTGATCATCACTGATAAAAGCAGGTTTTTACTCTTATTTGGAGTCTCTTGCTAGTGACAAATTGTGCCACAGCCAAAAAAAAAAGCAAATTCAGAACAAATTAGAAACCTCACTAAGCAAAAATGCATATTACAGTTGCTCTGGTGTTGCCCATACCATTTTGAATTTTGCAAATGGCTGCATTGGGATTTCCAACCAGTGGCTTGTGAGTAACATGTTGCTCACCAACCCCTTGGATGTTACTCCCATTCTAATGAAGCAATAGAATTCTTAATGAATCAGATGAAAATTGAGCGTAGAACTGGCCAGATATGGGATGACTTTGACGTAGTTGGCCAGCTTAAATATATTGCAATATATGGACAAACAATCCCTGTTTTGTTTAAAGGGTAAGGCATTTTTCAGTAGCAGTATGCACAAAATGTCTCTGTCTTAAATATATTGATAATGGGTTGAGTGCAGTGTCTATACTGTATGTATTTTGTGGTCACAGCCTCATTGCACCCCCGCCTAATGGTATAAAATATTAGTGGTGAGCACAACTTTCCCTTTTATGTTACTCCCAGTGGCCTGAAAGCAGGTGCTAATTTTTGAATTACTGGTTTGGACGCAAGATTTGGTTGCATAAAAAACATTCATACTGCCAAACCGAGTCTCCTGTAGGCTGCCAGTCCATATAGGGGTGACCAAATGGACAATCACATCACTTTTTTTGCATCACCCAGGAACATTCTTCATGCTCTTGTTGCTCCCCAACTGTTTTTCCACCTCAGGTAAAATTTAGGGACCCCCTCCCTAGATTAACGCGGCAGCCAATCGCCATGTCATAGCCCAGTCCTCACATGCCCTGCCCCGACGTCACCACACATGCTTGGCTTTTTTGAAGCCGAAAGATGGCAACCTTATTTGCATATAGTATACTGTATATCCGTACAAATCTGTAAGCAGTAGCCTTCAGTAGAAACATTATCATGAAAAAATAGAATAGTTTATTATATTTAGTCAAGCAGTAACACCATCCTGCAGACTCATAAGTACCCTGGCCTTATAAAAAACAGATATTATTTCCAAAATTAAACTGAATAATATCCATTTAATGTCTTAAAAAATCTACTAACTTGTCTGTACACCAGATTACAAGCATGAACTTTACATTTTATTGGACAAACTAATTCAGCATCAGGATAATCCTGAAAATGTAAACTGGAAATTAGATTTTTTTCCCCTTTTCATTCACTGCATTTATTAAAGATATATTGTGCAACATATTCAGGAACATACAGAATATACATGGTAGCAATCTGCTCTTGGTTACCAATCTATTTCTATATTTGAAAATACATGTTTCTTTGCTCATTATTGCTCATTATTCCATTGGAAAGGGGCCATGCAATTATTAATTAAACTTTGTTATTTACCCCAGTCTCCGTTAACTGACAGTAACAAGTACATTATACACGTGCTACTCCTGCAGTGTAATGCACATTAGTAGGGAGGCTGCATTGCCTTCACTATTCCATTCGGTGTTTGATATTAATAGTTCATTAGAGGGGAAAAAGAGCCCCAATTTCTTGACCAAATAACACAAGATGTTCTTTTTCATGCAAATATATATATATATTCCTCTGGGTATATCCTTTACCTGTAATGTAATATGATTGATGTTGAAATATTAATATGGCAGATAACGCTCTTTCCGTTCAAATGCAAATGTATTTACTGGTTTACTGTTTTCAATGGAATTGCTGAATAGTAAATTAATAGTCTTGTTAAACCTTATAATTAGAACTGAAGTCTTCAAATGCTCAGTGCTTTTGATAAATACTGCACATTTTTATTTCTGATTTGAACCTTTCTGCGGCATTGTGCTTGCTATATAAGTGCGTTTCCTATGGTGGATTCTTGTTGTTCAAGGCAATTATATCATTCTGTAAAAAATAATAAAGCTTTAATATGTATTTATAATTAAAGCAGCAGCAAGCGTTTCTTTCAAGTGTTTCTTTCATTTTTGGCAGATATGAATATTAAAGTTATAAATATATAAATCTCTGTAAGCAAATTAGTATTTTGTAACAAAGTAACAAAAACTTTATATATACTGTATATATATATATATATATATATATATATATATATATATATATATATATATATATATATATATATATATATATATATATATATATATATGAAGGATATATATACAGTATATATGGTATGGTCAGACATTTAGACAGTCTACTCATTCTCTGTGGGATGAACCATGGGACCAATCGAAAAGTGCGGGTCATCCCGCTACAAATAGACCATTAATAGGCACAGATAAGGTCATGGCCAACTATATTTCCTATTTCAAATCAGCTTGACCTGATTGAATTGTAATCATTCAGCATAATTATGTGATGGTCCCAAACATGAATGTATGGTCAGCCATATTTATCAGAAAACATATGAATATCCAGCCATATTTTACTGTGTGGCTAGTCATACAAACGGCTGTTATACAAACAAGTACATTTAATATTATTAAGCTGAAGATAATTGCAAAATTAAGAACCAATTATTTTATTTAGCAGTTTAACATTGTTTAATAAGCAGATATTACATTGTTTATAACACCTTTTTAATTAACTGTTTAAAGTAATGGATTTTTCAGCAGCTAAGTTACATATAAGTTGCACTGTTGCAAAACCACTGGCTGCTAATTTTTAGGATAGTCTCTGGGAAGCTTATTGTCTATGGTGAATAATGCAAGAGAATTTTATTCTTCCATAGCCACGCCCTTACTAACTCCTCTATATAATAAGCATTATTATGGGAAGAGACGAACTTTGGCTCAGCGTGTTTTGATACCCTCAGTTTTCCTAAGAAGATGATTTTGTCAAAGTACTCTTTGTGTCACAGTCCAAAGTAAGCCACATAAGGGCTGATGAAATCTGTCTTGCTATAATTATATTATAATTCAAGGGGAATCACACAGTGTGATCAGTAAATAACCATACCAATAATTTTAAAAGCACACTATGGGAGATATTGGTTTGCAGTGTAACTTTACCTACTTTTGCCTTGAATCAAAATGATTGGTGGGTGCTCAGGGCTGCTCCCGCCATGAGGTAAGATGAGAACCTTGCCTCAGGTGGCAGCGAGCGGCTAGTACTGCCTCTTGTAGCTCTAATAGCTGAATTTCTGGGTTTTAACCTGGAAATTCGGGTTTTGCTAGTGCAGAGATCGCTATTGCACTCATTGCACTAGTGATGCGGCCCCCCTTTGACCCACTCCGACGCTGATGTTTTAAGTGTGGAGTGGGGGCAGCCCCAGGATCGCCCTTGAAGGTGCTGATCCCTCATTGTGTACTGAACACCGGGCAGACAGTATAAGGACAAGCCAGGGAGTCCTGGTGCGTATTTTGGAAAATAATTACCTACTTGCCTAACCCCTCACAAGTAGACAAGATAACTTTTCAACTGAACTATTTCATCTGAATCAAAGAAGGGTATTTTATTTTAAATCAGTAGGACTACTGATGAGCGAATTATTTTGCCGTTTATGGTTCCACATCGAATTCCAGAATTTCGCCATAGGTGAAAAGCTTTGCAGAACAGCTCCAACCATGGTGTAAGTTTTGTGTGTGCAACAAAAAAATGTTGCACGGAAGACAAAATTTTTTTTTTATCTATTATAATTGATTATATTTATAATAAAGGTATTATATTAAAAAACATTTTTTAAGTATTTCTGCAACAGAATGAAAACTTAATCTAAAACTCTGTTTCACATGTGAACAAACTCTCTAGCCATGTTTTGCTTTAATCTGTCCATCCTTGCCTGTTCTGTTGTTTAATGCAACTCTCCCTCCACAGTCAGGAAACAGCCGCCTGTTGTAATATATAAACACTACACCAAGCTCTTTGAAATGAGAGCAATTAATATTACTGTTAAAAAGGTGGCACTTCTCAAAGAGCATGTCGTGACATTTACACTGTGTTACTTTCCAGACAACAGGACAAAATCAGTGCATGAAACTTACAGAAAAATAAAATGTATAAACATACTCTGGAGACCTAGCACTCACAATTAAGGAATAGCAATGACAGCGAAAAAACAATTGTTACTTGTAAGTGTGAAAACAAAAACTCTTTGACACAAAGTTTTGAAGTTGCAAAAAATATGCACATTTCATAAACAAAGCTTCTTAATAAAGTTTATGGCACTTTTTTTTATTCATGTTAATCTTGCAGGTCAGCGCTGGGGGCTCATGTGAATGTTTATAGCCTTTTTCAAGTTTTTTCTTTATAATCATATTTTTCAAGTGTAGGAAGTAGGGATGTAGCGAACTGCCGATTTGGTGTTCGCGAACGCCGTTCGCGAACACCGGCAAAAAATGCGAACGTTCGCGAACTTCGAACACCGCTAAAATCGTTCGATTCGAACGATCGAAGGATTTTAATCGTTCGATCGAAGGATTTTCATTCGAATCGAACGATCGAAGCCATTTGATCGAATGCTTTTCATTGGATCGAATGCTTACAATCGTTCGAACGAATGGAAATCGTTCGTTTTTTAGCGGTCGAAGGAATTCGAATGGTCGAATGGTCGAACGATCGAACGCGAACTCAAACTGCGAACGTTCCCAAACGTTCGCGAACATTCGGCGGACGCGAACGGTCGAAGTTCGCGCGAACTAGTTCGCGGGCGAACAGTTCGCTACATCCCTAGTAGGAAGGGTCGTTTTATGCTTTATTTGCTTTTTATCATGGTAATTGGTACATTAATTGGAGTTTCCATAGTTCTGTTTAATAAAGCAGTTTACCGAGATCAGTGTTGTATTAGCCATTTAAAAACAAAATAGAAAGGAATATCTAGAGCAGCACAAAAAATGTTCAAAACCCAAAAATCTCACCCCAACTGACCTTCAAGTTGGACTTTTAGAAGTATTTGGTTGAGCAAAGAGGTATCTTCCCCAGATGTCACCCTAACCAAAGAAATTGTGATTCATACCTGACAGCCACAGCAGATGTACATTCAAATGGATGGCAAGCAGCTATAGGTGAAGTTAAGCAATTTGATCTGAGAGCACCACAAAATGTTTCATAAACCTTAGGCTTCCACAAAATAATACTATATATTCTTTTATAAAAAAAAAAGACATTGTTTATTATTCGATTTTCCAATACCATTGTTAGGATGAGGAAATACTTTTGGTGGATATAAAATTAAATTATTATTAAATGTTGGAAAGGATATAAAGCACTAGGCAGTATATGATTTTCAGTCTGTGCTGTGATATTCTAATCTATAGAGTAAATGTTCTTCTTCCAGACACTGGTCATCCATTTCTCTGGTTGGGCACACCACGATATTCTGACATTGATGGGATTATAATAAATGTTGGACAGCATAGAGTATGATTCTGAATGATTTAAATATAACTAGGTTGTCTTACAGAAGCAGGAATAGTTTAGTCATACAGGAATGCTATCATCATTAATCTCCCCCTTTGTATGTAATTAGATGTCATATTATATATACCACTTAAAGGAGAAAAAAAAACCTAAATAAAGGATATGGCTAGAACTGTTGTATATTATGAACCAAAGATTCTGTATTAGCCCAGTTGTTTAGTCTTTTGTATATCAGTAATCTCTCCCAGCTTTCCAAACTATAGAAATAATAATAAGAGAAGCACCAAGGGGCAGATTCACCATACACTGAACCAGGGAATCATATCGAATTCCGAGCAGTTTGATCCCCCCCATTTATCAATACTGTCCTTCATTCCTGCTATGTATCACACAGAGGAAGAAAGGATTTGGATAATTATTTTGCAATTCTTGAATATAGGAAAAGGTTTACCAAATTGTAACTATTGTTACCACATGGTGATATTTTCCCACTAATAATAAATAAGCCCCTTGGACTTTCTGATAGAGCATAATTCGTTTCATATGAGAAAAGTACTTTAAGAGGTTTATTTAATGCTGGGCACTCACTAAATCTCATTCACTACAAATTGTGTGGGATCTGGAGCGTGTATGGGCACAAACACCTTTGTTGATAATTTAATTAATAATTCAAATGTCTTGCAAAATAAATCAGACATTTCAGCTTCCCATTCTCTTCTATGTTAGGATCCAAAGTGCGAATAACTGTTCCAAAATGATATTCCATTTCTTGTCAGACAGCCTTTTACATCTACATTGGCAAGTGTTCATTCTACTGGACACCAGTCCTTGGCAGAAAAAGAATAATGCCTACTGTTGCTGCACTGTGCATGCTGGATATATCACACATATATTAACCAGAAACCAAAGCCATAACATGCACCCATATATAGTTACATAGTTAAATTGGGTTGAAAAAAGACAAAGTCCATCAAGTTCAACCCCTCCAAATGAAAACCCATCATCCATACACACACCCCTCCCTACTTTTAATTAAAATTCTATATACCCATACCTATACTAACTATAGAGTTTAGTATCACAATAGCCTTGGATATTATGTCGGTCCAAAAAATCATCCAAGCCATTCTTAAAGGCATTAACTGAATCAGCCATCACAACATCACCCGGCAGTGCATTCCACAACCTCACTGTCCTGACTGTGAAGAACCCTCTACGTTGCTTCAAATGAAAGTTCTTTTCTTCTAGTCTAAAGGGGTGGCCTCTGGTACGGTGATCCACTTTATGGGTAAAAAGGTCCCCACTCCAGTGGATGTAATGAGTGGATTTTCAGCCTTCATTTCTCCACAGGCTGAGATCAGTGTCATGTTGCCCTAGCTTAGGGTGGGCCAGATTTAGTTGAGCAGTTTCTCTCACTTTGACTATATTGCCTGACTATGTGTGTGGTACCTCAAGTGGGAAATGACTAGGGATGTAGCGAACTGTTCTGCGGCGAACTTGTTCGTGCGAACATCGGCTGTTCGCGTCCGCCGCAAGTTCGCGAACGTCGCGCGACGTTCGCCAATAGGCGTTCGCGTCAAAATCGTTCGACCATTCGACCATTCGAGCGCTAAAATCGAAGGATTTTCGTTCGAATCGAACGATCGAAGCATTGGATCGAATGAAATCATTCGATCCAATGGCTTCGATCGTTCGACTCGAACGAAAATCCTTCGATCGAACGATTACAATCCTTCGATCGTTCGAATCGAAGGATTTTCAGATGATCGAAGTTCGCGAACAGTTCGCGAACTGTTCGCAAATTTTGCCGGTGTTCGCGAACGGCGTTCGCGAACACATCGGCGGCGGTTCGCTACATCCCTAGAAATGACCACCCTGAAATACAATAAGACTACAATCTTTCCAAATTGCAAAATTGGGTATGTGGAAAATGTAGAGAGGAACAGCAGCCCTTATTCACTTACAGTATGCTCATATTTAGACTAAATGACTGGAACAATGTTATGTAGCCATACACTTGAGGTCATTCAGTTTTTCAATTGTTTCTATTGCTGCAGTTTTTGAAAGCTAGTTGGATTGTGTCCCAGCAGAGTTCTGCAACAGTTAAACCATGGTTATATAATGGTCACATTGCATCACCTCCAGCACCACAAAGATCAATTCTAACAACAGACACCTAGCAGCTGAGACACATGACAACCTTAAATAAATCATGTTGCACTTGAAAACAATTAACATCTTAAAATACACAAGCTTTTTACACCTTCCCAAAAACAAAAGAGAAGCCAACTACTTTAAAATGCTAGAAACAAATGAAGTGCCCTTAGATATAAAGTAATATAACAGGTGTGTGCATGGTGGCTTAGGCCTACACTAAGCGGCCGATTCACCAAGGGTCGAATATCGAGGGTTAACTAACCCTCGATATTCGACTGGGAATTAAAATCCTTCGACTTCGAATATCGAAGTCGAAGGATTTAGCGCAGATAGTACGATTAGAAGGATTTTAATTCCACGATCGAAGGAATATCCTTCGATCAAAAAAACTTAGGAAAGCCTATGGGGACCTTCCCCATAGGCTAACATTGAGTTCGGTAGGTTTTAGATGGCGGACTAGGGGGTCGAAGTTTTTTTTAAAGAGACAGTACTTCGATTATCGAAGAGTCTAACGATTTTTAGTCAAAGTCGTATTTGAAGGTCGAAGTAGCCCATTCGATGGTCGAAGTAGCCCAAAAAACACTTCAAAATTCGAAGTTTTTTTACTTCGAATCCTTCACTCGAAGTTAGTGAATTGGCCCCTAAATCATTTTCTGTGCTTTCTTACAGCACCTTGCAAAAGAATACCTAAAAAAAATTAATCTAGTACCAGAGATTCTCATCTTGTCTGAGATCAGAGCTGTGTCTGGACTATTGAAGGATATTTTTGAATACTTGACCTGCTGGTAATATTTCCTTAGTTTTGCATCATCCAGTTTTCCTTTTATGTTAATAAGATGCCCCTGCTGGTGAAATGTAGGGCATTATGGTCCTATACACAATGTGGATGGTCTGAATGAACTGACAGAAGAAGTTGCACCAAGAGTTTATCATTGATCACAGGACCGTCCAATGTCTCCACACATGGGCCCAAACATACACAGAGAGAAAATTGATGACATGATTGATACAAGAGTCAGTCACTAGTAATCTTCAGTTCGCTTTATGTGATAATATCCTTAAACCAATAGGCATTACTTAATGTACACAAATCTTCCTTCATACTGCTTTTGATATAAAAAATATAGGACGGCACATCAAGTGACGACCACTAAGACATTTGCTGACACATCAGTACTGATATCCTCATTTTTGCCATAAGATTTAAATAACCAGGGTTATATTACAAAACAGTTAGAGTTTTTAAAGAAGATTAGTTTTAATAAAAAGATCCTGGCTGATGATGTCTGCCTAACACTCCTATCATTAGGGTCCTAGGTTGAATTCTAGCCAGTGCAGTGTAAGGAGTTTGCACTATATGGTTTTCTGGTGTCTGTGCGAGTTTCCCACTACATGGCAAAAACATACATTTAACTGGCTTCGGATAAATAATGATTAATGAATAATGATAATCTCTCCATAGTGCTGTAGAATTTAACCTGTGCTTTATAAATAAAGAATAATAATACAAATATATGTTTGCCTCTGTTATCTTTGCTTCATTGGCTTATAGGCAAGTGCCTGCAGCAGAGAAATACCTTTAAGACATAAAAGTTAAAGGATTTAACAGATCAATGACTGATTCTCCCAGATTTGTTTATTCCTGTTAATATGTCTCCATTACTTCATGTTCTCTTGCAGTACAAACAGCCATATTCATGCAGACCTAAGACAATCTCCTGCATTTTAAACAGGTTCTTTTTTTCATTCCTGCTTGCTCTAGTTTTGCCATCTGATTAAAACCATATTTTTCTGTTCATCCTTTACGAATGTAAAATAGACGGATGATGGTTTATCATAAGAAAAAAAATCTACCTTTTTGCCACAAATGTGGGAAAATTGGGCATTTTTAATATCATCTTATCAGTCTCGTTTTCGTTATTACTGATGACTTCATTGGGTTAGAATTCAATGCTTCAGATTCATTGGGGTAAACTAATAGATTATGTATGAGATATTTGCACAGTGCTGATTGAATTCATCTGCTGGGTTTCAATGCAGTTCATATATTAATATAATTGTCAGGAGCCAAGTTGAAATTCAGAAATGTTACACTTAGACTTTGTATGCATCTCACATTACTTGGTGCTGCCTAAAGAATACATAATCCCAGAGTTTAGCATTACAATACAAGCCCACCTTAGCATGGAATATGGCCTGCACATGAATCCCTCAGGGCCAGTCAGACGAATAAGGAGGAGTATTCTTTACGTGTGATTTTTCAGCACTATTTTTAGTTAAGAAATATTTTACATTGCATTATGTTATAGAAGGTTTTCATGTGTAATGTGTTCCCTGTGTCAGCTGTCTCCGCTAACTTGAAAGCCTTAAAAGCATGTCTTTTATTACCCACCTCAACACCAACACTTTTTTTTTTTTTGCTTTGCAACGGGGCTCCTTGCTTACAAGGGGAATATATTATTTTAAAGAAATCCCATTTTTCTTCTGTGTTTAACCCTGTGAAAATTATTTCCCACTTAATATGGTGCAGAGATGCCCTTATACTGTCAAAGTTTGCACGTCTGAAATGTAATGTTTTAGTTACTCTCTTATATACCGTAGTATTATCAGTTATTAGAAGGTCCAAAAGAAATTAGTTCCTAGTAGGTTTCGTGAACGAGCTAAAATAAAGCGTTGTCATTCAGCATATTTACAAACCTACTCGCTTTTTCTGTCTTGGCAACCCCATTACCCCAGTCAATGTCTGGATAATTGAAGTCACCCTTAATAATAACTTGGCCTAGTTGCGAATCCGATTCTATTTGTAAAAGTAGCTGGGCTTCATACTCGTCACTTATACGAGGTGGTTTGTAACATATACCAATGATCATTGTCATTGTAACCTTTTGCAACAGTCGAAGGCATCCCACCCCCTTTCCAGTGCCATCAATGGTTTGGTTATCTAGTACATGGCTTTAGATACAAACACACTCCTCCACCTTTTTAAGCCCTCTGTCCCTTCTAAAAAACATGTAACAATTTAAATTCATAGTCCAGTCACATGTTTCATCCCACCAGGCCTCAGTGATACCAATTATATCGTAATTTTTAGAGCATGCAATTAACTCTAGCTCTAGCTCTCTCATTTTATCTGACGAACGCCAATCATTTGCCAGTATACATCTGAGGTTGCTACTTTATTACATTATTTAATGGAGAACTAGATTTAAAGTTACTATTAGCCAGTTTATCTTGTAATAGAGGGATGTCCATAGCTGGTAAACTTTATGCCCACCTCACTACTCCCCCATGACCCCTTACTAATCCCACTGCCCAGTCTACCCTAGCTTCCCCATAATACTCTGGTTTAACCCCCCCCCCACCCCATACCTAGTTTAAACACTCCTGCAGCCTCTTAGCCATTCTTTCCCCTAACACAGCAGACTCATCCATTGAGATGCAATCCATCACGATTATATAGGTTGTATCAGCCCAATACTCTAGGAACCCAAACCATGTCTTCCTACACCAAGACTTGAGCCACAAATTTAGCAACCTAAGCTCCCGCTGTCTTCCTAAACTTGCATGTGGCACGGGCAAAATTTCAGAAAAAATTACATTGGAAGACATTCCCTTAATCTTAGAGCCTAGATCCCTGAACTCACTCTTAAAGATCTTCCAGCTACCATTAACTTTGTAGTTAGTACCAATATGTACTAAGACAGCTAGGTCATGCCCAGCCCCACAAAATAATTTGTCTAACCGATCAACCACATGCTGAACCCTGGCACCATTTAGACAGCAAACTGTTCAACTGTAGCAATCTGAATGACAGATTACCCTATCCACTTTCCTAATAATTGAGTCCCCTACAATCACAATCTGTTTAGGCCTGACTCTACTCTCCTTCCCGCCACTACTAGAGAAACTGGTCTCCCAGCTGTTAGAGAAATCAGTCCCATCTTGAACTGCCAATTTAGAGTTCACACTGCCATCTTCTTCACACAATCTTGCAAATCTGTTGGGATGCACAGACCCTGCAGCAGCCTCCATTTTCCTTTTGCCCTCACCAGATTTTCTTACTGTCATCCAGCTAACTGCCTCATCATCCTGCTGCTGTTCTCCTGCCTCCAAACTATCTACCCACTAGGTCCTGCTCAGTGAGCAAGAGACTCCTCTCAAGATTGTCAATCCACGGCAGTGTTGTAATCTGTTGCTCTAGGGCTCTATCACAAGCCTCTAAAGTGGCAATTTGCTCACAACCACCACAAAGGAAAGCAGTTTGGATTTCTTGCTCCAAATCTGAAAACATATGGCAGACTGGGCACTGGGTCAGACATCCAATTTTGCTAGCACTCATTATCCCAGTTACAGATCAAAAAACAGGAATAAAAACATTAGAGTTCAGAACAAACTTTTGACCTAGTGTGAACCTCCTTTATTTTGAAACTGAGGTATTTGTAACTCTACTTACAGAGCACTCACTTAACTCATATGTTTGCAACTCCACTTACAAATCACTTACTTAAAGAGCAAACACTTAAGAGCAGCTATCTAATAGAGCCAACTCCACTGGAGTCCAAGGGGTTTTATTTATACTGTCTATTTAAGGGTTAGGCCACACTGGGCGTTTTGAGGAGATTTGGTCACCTGTGACTAATCACCTCGTCTTTGCTGCGACCAATCTCCCCAAACGCCTTCGCTGACTCTGCACCGGCTGAAATGAAAAAAAAAAAAAAAAATGCACATGCACAATGCAGGTATATACAAACCTTAAGTTAATAACCATTTGTGGTGATTTGTTTACTTCAGTTTTACCAGTCAGCAGCCTGCTAGTAAGTCCCTGGGGTTCTATTTATATTATAAATTCAGGTGCACTAATCAAACCCCACCCACCTCAAACTGAGGGAAAACTACCGGTAACTGCAAAGTAAAGCAATTTACGGCAAACTTTTTGTAAGCACAATAGCACACCAAATTATTTAGCACCCAAAAAACTTTAAAAACAATGTTCCTTATATTACATAACTATTTGTGCTCTAACACTTGTACTTGGGACAGTGGTAAATGAGACCCACCCCCACCCCCTAAATATTCTATTTGAAAAAGCTTGTTCTTTTTAAATCAGGTTGTGGAATTTTATTTACTTTATTCACTTATAATATAGTGAGTTAGGTTCAAGAAAGACAACATCACTAAGTTCAACCCTTTAAGTCTATGTATAACCTGCCTAATTGCTGATCCAGAGAAATCTCCAATTTGCCACAGAGAGGGAAAAAATTCCTTCCTGACTCCAAGATGGCAATCGGACCAGTCCCTGGATCAACTTGTACTATGAGCTAACTTCCATACCCCTGTATTCCCTCACTTGCTCAAAAGCCATCCAACCCCTTCTTAAAGCTATCTAATGTATCAGACTGTACCACTGATTCAGGGAGAGAATTCCACATCTTCACAGCTCTCACTGTAAAAAAAAAACCCTTTCCGAATATATGGGGGCAGATTTACTAAAGGGCGAAGTGACTAACACTGGCGAAACTTCACTGGCTTACGTCTTTCAGGCACTTTGCCGATTTAGATGTGGATTTTACTGAACGTTACCTCTTTCGCCAGACTTGGCTTCTCCAGCTCAGATCAGATGAAGTGCATTGGAGTGCATAGATCTTCCACAATTTTTAGTGGAAACATTTTCTAAGTCCAAAAAAAAGCTGGCATCTTTTCCTTTTTTCAGAGTGATAGCCTGCAAAAAGTCCGTAAAATTTTCTAACATCTCCCATACGTTTTCTAACATATGGAACATAAACTATACAGTGGGCTCATGTGTAGGGCATTATAACAACTCTATTTTCTTTATTATGGTTCCCTGGACTTGTGTAATGTAACGTATTTGCTGCAACATATACGTCCATTAAACTTTATAATTTCCCGCCGTATGCAAATTAGCTAACGCTACCCAGCGTTCGGGGCCCTGGATGCAACTTTGCATTTTAGTAAATTGGCGTTGTGCTAGCGAATTTACCCCTGGCAAAGTGTTGCGATGGCTTAGACGGAACCTCCTTTCTTCTAATTGGAATGGGTGACAGCTGGAAAGACCTACTGGTAAATAAAGCATTAGAGAGATTATTATATGATCCCCTTATATATTTATACATAGTTATCATATCACCCCTTAAGCGCCTCTTCTCCAGTGTGAACATCCCCAATTTGGCCAGTCTTTCCTCATAGCTAAGATTTTCCACACCTTTCACCAGCTTAGTTGCCCTTCTCTTTACCCTCTCTAATAAATGTCCTGTTTGAGTGATGGAGACCAAAACAGTACGGCATATTCTAGATGATGCCTTACCAGTGCTCTATATAGTGGAAGAATGACCCCTTCCTCCCGCAAATCTATGCTCCTTTTTTTTAAATAATCTATAATTGCCAAGCTAAAATCGCAATCCCTTTTTAAATATTGGAATGACATCAGCTTTCTTCCAATCCTTATAGGTACCATATCAGATGAAAGCGAATCTGTGAATCAGAGAAATTCAGAAATAGGGGCCGGCCTAAAACTAAGCTCTGTTAGAACTAAGCTCTGTTAGAACCCGGGGGGGTGTATACTGTCTGGCCCTGGCTCCTTGTTCACATTAATTTTTATTAAATCAAATGTATGCTTTCATCTTTTTCCTGCAACTGGCTTAAAAAAGATGTTTGGTTGCTATGGGTTACAACCCAGGTGCAAATTTGCCTAGTGTTGATCAAATTCTGATTCTTGCCATCAAGGAATACAATTATTTTGTGCAAAAAAAGGTTTCCACAAAAAACTCACAGTGAAAATTACCCATAGACACAAATGTATTCTGCACTGAAAAAGTTGATTAATCTCATCACTATTGGCCAAGTTGGTTGTTTTTGGCGGCAATCATACTGAACTTTTCCACAAATATTTTTCTGAAAATTTCAAAATGCCTTTCTTTCTGTTACACCTGGTTTAATGATTTAGTTCCTGACAAAATGACATAAAAAATGGAAAATACCCTGCCTATTAATTTTCTGAAACTGATTGAAATGTTGTGCAGGTAATAGAACTTAAGTAACATTTTATTTATAAAATAATATTTCAATTTTGTCATCAACAGCTTTTTGGTTTGGATGGAAAATTTTAACACTTTATGAATAGACAAACCTACTACAGCTCTGGTGACAGCTTCTATAGGGCCCTTATTTGCTAGCTTCCATAGGAATAGATGGGCTGCCCCTGATTTATGTGTCCTTTGTTGCACATGTGCAAAGTGATAATATTTCATGGGAATCACTCCTGTGTGTGACCAGTAAGGGAGACAATCAAAAATCCAGAAATCCAAATATAAAAACCTGTTCATGTCACAATATCCTATTTATTATGATTTTTTTTTCATTTACATTTTTTTTTAGCTTTTGCAAACCTGTAACATACATGTTGGTGCATCGCTTTCACTTCTGGAACTTACATTATCAGTTGTAATATTATTTGTTATTTGTAATAAGATATTTCATTTGATTTTTTTAAATGGTGGCCTTTTAAAGATGCAGTCAGTCACTCTAGTATAAATAGAAATGTGTGAGATCTGCCAATTTGAAAGACTCTCTGACAATACAGTTTATTAGTAAGAATTACATTCAGTAAACAGCACCCCCACTAGCACTTTCTAACATTTTTATAACAGAAAAGACATTGCTGGTTGTTCTATCAGTAAAGCCCCACATGGTGTCTCATTGTGTTCAACATTAACGTTTCCCCTAAATATTCCATATAGCAGAATCAGAGGCCAGGGCAGGCATCAAGCTGAGATACAGATCTGTCAGGTAGAAGGTCAGAGCATTCAATATCATAGTTCTTATAGTAAGGCCAGGGGTCAAAACCAGGGGGGCAGTTATTGAGGATAAGGATTAACAGGAACAGACTCTGGAACTCAGGATATAAAAGGCTTATTTGGGCCCTTCACAAATTATGTGCCTGTGTATGGGGCCCATCCAACTGATATCTGGCCAAAAATCTGGCAGATATCAATCGGACAGATTTGGTAAGATTGGTAAGAGGACTGTATTGGTTCATTGATGTGGTCCTGGCTACGATGGCTCATTGGCCAAATGATCAGTTTTACCCAATATAGCCCAGCTTAGGTGGAAAAGATCTGCTCATTTTGCAAGGTTTGCCTGATCTTTTAGTGTATGGGCATCTTAAGGGAACAAGAACACAGAAATGGTCTAATTAGATTTGCTTAAATAGGTCCTTGATGTCAGGTTTGCAGGAATCTGTCTTTAAAGGGGACCCGTCACCCAAACAAAATTATCCAAATCCTACTTTATCATGTTAGTCAAGCAAAATGAACTTTAATTACACTGTATAAATTATTTGAATAGTGTTTCCTTCAGTCTGGGAATTCATAATTACAGCAAGCAGGCAGGAGCCATTTTGTGGACACTGTTATTAAGGCAAGCCTTGCATCATCTCAGAATCTTGTTTGTGCACCAGGGGACAGGGACCCAATGTCCATCCCCATGCCCTAGTTACACAATTAAATCGTTAAGAGAGCTGGGGGAATGTAGGGAGAGCGGTGACATCTAGGAAGTGCTGAATGGAAAGTGAAAGCAATTTGATTGACAGCTGATATTTTTAAATGAGTTTACAACAGCTATGAATGCTTTAATAAAAAAAAAAATTGGATTTCATATTTAATTTAAGAAGGACTTTTATTATACAGATTTTTATGTCTGGGTGACGGGTCCACTTTAATGAAATTAGGCTGAAATAATAGAAACAGCGGAGGGAGCATATGCTTATCAGCATTGATGATTTTCGATAACCTCCAGTGGTTTAACAAGGAAATGAGCTGGCAGATTTCTACACATACCAGGGTTTGATTTGTGAAAAGTCCTGACAAGAAGACAGGTTAGATGGAGGAAGGGGGACTGTGTTAACTGTATAATTATAGAACAGGGTTTAAGGATTATTCCACTCTTTCCACTTGACAATAAATACGTTTGATTCAGAGAAACATGAAGGTAAATCACCCCCCCAAGTGCCCACTCTTGTAAGACTTAAGCAAGAAATGCTAAGGGATCTTTCACTTTATTTTTGAAATTGTTAAAGACTGATCAAAACAAAATTCCTTTACTATGGGTACCTGCTCAGGTATAATTCAGCACCTTTGTCAAGAAATGTAGTCATTTCTAAAGCTGGCCATAAATGTAAAGATTTTTAAAAGATCTTTTCGTTATCGGAGACCAAGATTATCTTGAAACAATCATTTAAATGTACGATTTGTCCATCAAATAAAAAGACCATTTCAAGCGATATTGTCTAGTTGAAGCCAGGAAAACTGAGGGTAGCTTCCTGTTTGGCCCTGCAAATATAGATAGATTTCACTGTGACAATAAAATTTTTTTAACCTGGCCAATCAATTTTCTGACAGATGGACGAAAAATCGTATGACTTACGATTGTTCGGTTTCCACTAACAACGAAAATTTGACGGATTGGTTGGATTGCACTAAAAACGGTTGTTCACCAACCATAGAATGGTATGGTATTGCTGACAGCCTCTGCAAACAAATGTGCATACAAATTCATATTCTCTCCACCTAGGATATGGATGAAATTACTGTTATACATTTGCTATAGCATGACTCCCATGGGGCAGGAGTGGAAACAATTGCTCATAAGTTCTCACTTATAAATGGTTTTCATGAGAACATTTGCAGATAAAATGTGGGGACTGTGTACAAACGGGAAAATAGAACGTTTCTCAGATGATCTACTTCCAGACACATTGCAGCTGCTCCTTGTTCACTCATGGGCAAGCAGTTAAACTTTGCAACATGCAGACAGTCATGGTATTAAGAGGGTAAATCCCAAAGCAGCTGGGTATACTTACCATCAAGGCAACCTGTGCTTATATCATTATATCAGCGTCTTTTCCTGTATACTAGTTTTGTCACAGCATACGGATGATTAGCTTCAGAAGAGAAAAGAGTGAACGGGGAGAGACTTAACTCTCCCAGACATGGAAGGGAGACAGCTCTTTTTTGATAAAGTTTTACTTCACTTTTTTCCCCCATTAAAAGCTTACCTGTTTTCTGATTGGTCAATATTTCAATCCCTGATTGGTGGCTTCAAAAAAGGGGTGTGGCTTCGCAAAAAAGGCACGAAAGCCGGCTATAAAAAGGCAAACATGCCGATCGGTCTTCATTCTTCACCGGCGGTCGAAGGGAGAGGATCATTCTGGAAATCATGTTATACCAGCCCTGTTATTGAATAAAGATATGTTTAAAAAAAATAAAATAAAAAATATTGTCGCAGCTGTAACATGTTGATGACAGAGAAAGTGTCGTGTGGAGGTATGCCCCTGGTGGGGCTTAAGGATAATTACTATTAATATTTAAGGTGGTCTGCTTCAGACTGATGCACAGGCTGGCTGGGAAGATATGTGTGAGGAGGTATTATTATTATTAGCAATGGTTACTGTTCTGATTGATATGATAATTAATAAACAGCTGCGGCCATTCTCCACCATGTACGTGTCTGTGTCTATAATTTGGTTGTTAAGTCATAATTGTGTTGTAGGTAAGTAAGTAAGTAAGTGTCTGCAGCTCCCATGTGGGACAGAAAACTAGAACCTGTAAGGATTTTTTAAGGCACTTCATATGTTTACATCATGTGTGTGTTACAAGGATTTCATAGTAGTTCCCTATCTGCCCATCTAGGTGAATTAAGCCAGATGTACTCAAAACTCAATGCAGGGCTCCTAGTCTCTAGCTATTTAAAGGTTCAAGTCTTCCCTGCTCCACTTGATCTGCTGTGCTGCTGTAGGTACAGTGCAGTAAAGTGTAGGGTATAGCGGAGGGCAGCTGACCTGGAGCATAATGGAATGGAATAATGGATCTTACAAACTACAACTACAGCATGCTTTAACACTACAATACATGGTCTTATAGGCAGCCTATTGGTTTACTAAGATGGGGATGGAAGAGATTCTACAGAGCCTTGACCTCCATCCAACTAAACACCTAGGGACTGAATCAAAATGCTGACTGCCAGCTGATTTGCCAAAATCAATGGCCAACCTTACTATTGCTCTTGTGGTAAAGCTGACCAACAACTAGCAAAAAGCCATCACAAAAGAGTAACGCTCAGTTTGGGAACACAAAGTTAGACAGACAAGTGTTTGAATACATTTGTCCATTTAGTGTAGTATAACTTTTTGAGCAATCAGCTTTTAGGTTTCCGTTTCAGCTTACCTTTTAACATCTGCATTAGTTTCTGTGTATGCTAAAGTCTACTGTAAATTCAGTACTGGAACTGTATGGCTTTTCCTTATTCCCTATCTAGTCTTGGTGACTAACCCTTTTATTCAACACGTATATCTATAGCAATACTTGGAGGACTATTTATTGAACGTCGAATTTTAGTGGTTTTAGAAACCATGATAAAAATTTCTCTAATATCACAAAGTTTTTAAAAGATTCAAATAAGAAAAGAACAAATGAAAACAGCAGCAGAAAAAATCTGAAAACCACAATGAAATTCTTATAAATGAATGAAAAATTTGTACAACAATGAATGTTTTAATCTCCGAAAAGTATATGCCTGATTCATAATCGTTAAGTCTTATTTAGAAAGCTAAAGATTGTCTTACTGATACCCCAGATTTTTTTTAAATCATATTTCCCTTGTATGTCCCAAAACTCCATAATCTATATGCTGGACTTTTATGGTTCACACATTTTATTAGATATTATTAGATATTCCAGTTACCTTGTAGTACCTCCATACTGAATTTCTACCAGCTGGGTCTCTGTCTCGTCTTCTATTTGGTGAATATTGTCCTTGGAATATGACTATAAATACACTTCTAGCTTCTGGAACCTTCCCTTCTCCTTTCAAACAAGCCTGTGTAAAGCCTATTCTTAAAAAGGCCACGCTTGACCCATCCTGTCTATCAAATTACCGTCCTATCTCCTTTCTACCACTTGCCTTTAAACTCCTAGAGCGTATTGTGTTCTCCCGTATTACTAACTTTCTACACACCCATGATCTGTTGGACCCTCTGCAATCTGGTTTCTGGCCCGGTCACTCTACTGAGACTGCTTTGTGCAGAGTTACAAATGATCTTCAGGTTGCCAAAGTTAAAGGTCACTTCTCCATCCTTCTCCTCCTTGACCTATACTCTGCATTTGATACAGTTGATCACTCTCTCCTGATGCAGATTCTGTATTTGCTTGGCATCCGTAACCAGGCTGCATCTTGGCTCTCTTCTAACCGATCATTCACTGTCTCCTATGATAACAAAACCTCATCTCCAGTTCCACTTAATGTGGGGGTGCCGCAAGGCTCTGTACTTGGTCCGCTTTTGTTCTCATTGTACACTTTGTCTTTGGGAGATCTCATTTGTTGCTTTGGCTTTAATTATCATCTGTATGCTGATGATACCAAAATGTATTTATCCAACCCTTCATTAACAGCTGAAACAGAGGCTTAAATTTCTAACTGCCTCCTGGCTATCTCAAATTGGATGAACCAGTGCCACCTCAAACTTAACCTAACAAAAACTGAACTAATCATCTTTCCACCTAAGCCTGGTCCTACTCCCCTATTTACTATCTCTATTGATGGCATGCTCATTAATCCTGTCAACTCAGCACGCTGTCTGGGGGTAATCTTTGACTCCTCTCTCTCCTTCTCTGATCATATTAACACCACTGTCAAAACCTGTCACTTTTTCTTACGCAATATTGCCAAAATCCATACCTTCCTTTCACCTGATACATCCAAGACGCTCATGCATGCTCTCATCCTATCCAGACTAGATTACTGTAACCTTCTACTAACTGGCCTCCCTAAATCCCATCTCTCCCCTCTACAGTCTGTATTAAACACTGCTGCCAGAATTATCCTCCTCTCATCCAAAAGGGTACAGGCCCCTCTGCTGCTGAAGTCCTTATCATGGCTTCCTATAAAACAAAGAATAACTTATAAACACCTCCTTATAACCTTCAAAGCCCTTCTTCTGCAACTAACTACATCTCATCTCTTGTTTCTTTATATGTTCCTGCCTGAAACCTCCGCTCCTCTCAGAGCAACCGCTTGTACCCCCCACTACTACTGCTGTTTCCCGTATCAAACCCTTCTCTCTTGCGACTCCTTATATTTGGAATGCCATTCCTGAATCTCTCAGGAGAGAATCCTCCTTCAATGTTTTTAAAACCAAACTCAAAGACTACCTCTGGGAGCACCTGGATAACACCTGAACTTAACAGTGTAACAAATTGTGACCTGCAGCACCTTAATACCCCTCTGAATTGTGTCTGTATGTTACCCTCCCATTTAGACTGTAAGCCCTACGGGGTAGGGTCCTCTAGCCTTTTGTTTCCTTGACACTGAGCACTTAATCTGTATTGTAATTATATTTTATATTTATGTACTTCTAATAATGCACATGTTACTTTTTATTTCAATGACCCCTTGTTTGTTAATACAAATTTTTTGTTTTACTGTACAGTGCTTTGCCCTCAAGGAACGCTATACAAATAAAAATATACATACATACATACATACATACATACATACATACATACAAATGCAAATGCCAGTATGTCTCAGTTGGGTATACCCAACTAGATGTGTTGCCAAGCCACAGATATCATTTTGCTATATTTTAATAAATTGTTAAAATACAATAATATCTTTGTGTGTCTGATACTCATGATTTATAGGACAGGTTGGTGCAAGAAGAGGGGCAGCTGCATGCCTCCTCCAGTCCCTCATGAATAGCAAAAAGTTTTGCAAATCTGTGCTAGAATTTTACCATTGCATTTTGTTTTGCCAGGAAAAAATATTGCAGACAATATTCCCATTGAAGCCAATGTATTTGGCAGAAGAATAATTGCAGAGAAAAAATGCCCCCCATTTGTTACAAGAAAAAACTTGAGAAATAAACCCTATTGACTCCAGTGCATATACCCCCTATGTAATAAAAGGAACTAATAAAATGTTTGCTTTTAAACAGATGACCAGTAAATGGTTTCTGCTAATTGGTTACTATGGTTTACTGCTCCTGGGCAAACTTGGTGCCTTTTTACATAACCCCATTAGTGTGAGAATTACTTCTGATGAGTGTATTTGGCACAAAAAATAAAAAACACATGATAAAACCATCTATTGACTTCAATGCATTTGGTGCAAGGAAAACAATGCTACCCAAAAAATGCCTATCGACTCCAATGTGTTTGGCAATATTTGGCAAATATTCAGAAGTTTTGCAAATTTTTTTTTGGCAAAATGTAATGGGACAGTACTTTTCACCCTACCTTCCACTTGGTGAATGAGCCCTTGTCGTGCAGATATATTTTATTTATTTTTGGGGGTTTTTTGTTGCAAATTAAAATATTTAGTTGATCCTTGAGCAGTGTTATAACAGAATATATATATATATATATATATATATATATATATATATATATATATATATATATATATATATATATATATATATGTGTGTGTGTGTCTGTATATGTGTATACTGTATATATAGTATAACAGAGAAGAACCATGAGTAAACAAAAAAAATCTATTAAAAACATATATGGGGAAATGTCAGCTCTTATGAAAACTGTGACCAATTCGAAGGAAAATTCATTTTAAAAATACACTTCTGATTGTTCCATTGGGGACCTGTTAGTTTGTCCATGCATTTTTCTAATAATTATTATTTCTTGCTCTTGACATTTTCCCTGTACAGTTGCTTTGGCAAGTGTAGTGGTGTTTTGCTTTTAAGGAGGAGACATTTGTAGTGTATTCGGTGACATTTTGAAGGGAAAATAATTTTTACAGTATAGTTTAGGGTTGGGAAAGGTCATTATGAAGAAGCAAGGTGGTTATGAATAATGAACGCCCACCAGGAGCCAACTAATAAAAAATAGATGAATCTTCACTGTTGCTTCCTGCAGGGAAATATGTGTGATGATTATTTCTCATTTACTGAATGTTTTTCTTTTCTCTACTCTTTTTTGCATAGTAGAATGGCCTTTTATGCATGAAAAATGCAGGTGTTGACATAAATAAAGATTCAATCTTGCCTATTCTTTGCTCAGTATTATTTTAGCTTTTTGGAACGGCGAGAATTTTTTTTAACAATTGTGCAGATAACACTGAATATTCATGCCCCATGAATTTTAAGTAAATGAAGGACAATTCATTGTCTTTAAGAAATGTTTTTCCTAGCAATAAAAAAATCCAGATGGTATCAGACCTCATTGAAATATTTGTAAACTTTTCAAATTTGCTTTGGAGCAAAAAAGAAATTTGAGGGTGTATGATCATGTATTCATTCCAATGGCTTTGATTTTTTTAGTGGTCGCTTATCATCTGGTACCGCGGATCTTATTCAGCAGCTGCAGATGGAATTCCACCAAGCAAAAAGGGAAGGTTTTCTAATGCATGAAGATGATGATGAGTTGGGAAGACCTCTGGAATACGAACAGACCTGGGTATGTCTCACTTCCTGTCAAAAGCAAAACAACAGGTTATGGGTCAGGGCGCACGCTCATATTCGGGAAGATTAGTCTCCTGGCAACAAATGTCCTCTTCTTTGGGTTGACTAACCTCCCCGAACTGCCTCCCGCCTCATGAGGAAACTTCGGGCTACTTCGGAAAACAAAGCGATACGAGTGTCATCCTGCCAGCGATTTATATTCTAGCCGGCGGGAGGCAGTTGGGGAGATTAGTCACCCCAAAGAAGAGGAAATTTGTCGCCAGGCGACTAATCTACCCAAATCTGATTTAAAAAAATGAATTCAAGCAATTATACAGAAAATTCATTGTCTTTCAACCCTTGTCTCTTTAATAAGGAATAGATTAGACAACTTGTTTTCATGAGGTTTTTTAGAGGAAGCAGATATCAAGGTTTTGAAGTACCCATTGTATTATGGCTACAAGATTTGGTCTTCACTTTTGTGTTTTATTCTACACCATAAAATGGCCCAAATTCAATCTGATGAGAACAGAAATCGGATTTTCTGGAGTTTACCTGTTTTTTTTTTTTTTTTTGTTTGGTTTACTTGTTTGTTCTCCATAATAGCATAGAAAAAAAATAAAATCTCACATTTTAGAATACAAATGTGTTTGCAGCAATATGGAGTGACAAGGAGACTTTCAGTATATGTGTAAGCACGGTTATATGCCACTAGAGAGTTTTGAAGGAGAAAAATAATAGACAGAAAACGATAACAGCAGATTGACAACCAACTGGGATGCATAAATGTGTATATTTATATAGCTAGGAATTAGTTTGAAACAAGCTATTTTTCTTACTGACACATTTACTCGCCTTCATTTCAATACTCACATCTTCCCGTCCATTATTTATCTGTGGTGTTCCTTATTTGCCCTACCCTAAAACTATTTATGGACGTTTCATGAATATATTGAGCTATTCGTTGCAAAGTTAATATTTCTTGTTGTTTTTTCTTTCTGCATGTTATGTTTAGTTTTAACGCACACCCATTTATCATTGCTGCACGTCTCAGATTTGCTGATCTAACTGAGGAAAGAAAGTTTGTAAGATAAGCTTTTTTCTTTACTAGATTGCTCTCTCTTATTTGGAGGCTGAATGTAGTTACCAATAGTAGTAATGGGCGTATTTATTCAACAGGCGTGAATTTGCGGCAAATTTGCGCGATTCGCCGCCGGCGAATAAATTTGCGCAATTCGCGTACTTTCAGGGTTAAAGCAGCCCAAATATTCAAACCTGACTCAATAGATGAGCCTTTAGTCAGCTACTCTTTTCTCCCTTAGAGGAAAACAAGCACAATCCCAACACCCAGCACTCCACATTGACTAGCGCTAGGAAATTAGGATGGCAGTAGCTCCAAAAAAGGGGATATTTTTTTAAAAAAAGGTGTTGTCATTTTTTACCATCATGTAATCCTGCTATTCTATGAATAAAATGAAGCCTAGAGAGACATTAAAGAGATTGTGCACCTTTGTGCTAACTTTTCTTATGATTTAGAGACTGATATTCTGACACATTATGCAATTGGTTTTCATGTTCTATTATTCATGGTTTTTTAGTTATTTAGCTTTTTATTCAGCAGCTCCCTAGTTTTCAATTTAAGCGATCTGATTGCTAGGGTGCAAGCTACCCTAGCAACCATACATTGATTTGAATAAGAGACTGGATTATGAATAGGAAAGGCCAGAATAGAAAGATGAGTAATAAAAAATAGCAATAAATGTGTAGCCTTACAGAGCATTTGTTTTTTAGATGGGGTCAATTAAAGGTTGGAAAATGTCAGGAAAAAAAAATAAACTATTAAAAATAAACAATGAAGACCAATTGAAAAGTTGCTTAGAATTGATCTTTCTATACTAAAAGTTAATGTAAAGGTGAAACATCCCTTTTATTATCTGATTTTGAGGGTATCTGAATTTTGGGTTTGAGGGTCCAAAACCAAATCCAAATTCACCAAGAAATACAACACAGTTTTGTCTATATGGAAAAAATACATCCTACCAGCTGCTTAGAATCTACATAGCAATATATTAATGTAATGACCTGGTTATTGAATTTGCACTTTATGTACCTAAAAGCATTTAATTTTGTGGTTAGAGGAGCTGGAAAATCTGTAGCTTAGGACCACTGGAAACCAGTTTGTTGCTACAAGGCTTTCATTGTTAGTACAGTATGTTTTCAATTAGGACATGTTTTTAGACTGCAAAATGTATAATGCTACCTAATTAGTTATTGCTTGCCATAATATTAAACTGTTGTGATATAATGATTTGCCACAAAAAAAAAAGAAATCTACCTTTGCTCTTGTTTTGTAAATTTCTTGAATCTTGGCCAAGTCTGGGGTAAAATTGCCATATTACTGCAGTATCTTTCGTTTTCCAAAACCACAATAAGAAGGAATATAAAACTTGATGGAAATGACTCATATTGACGTTGTTTCCCAGAAGGTATGGCAGTGATCCTACTTTTTCTTGGTATTTGCATGAAAGTGCATCGAAAAAAAAAATACAACATATCAAATGTCTAAAGTAGGTCCCATGATTTTGAGGTTCCTAATGATAACGTTTCATGGACGTCAAGTTGCATAAAAGGTAAAAGTAGCAATTGTATCCACTTGAAAATGCCAGAATACAATATTTGACAAACTTTAAATTCCCTTTTGAGTTGCTAATTTTGACTATTCAAGTAAATGATTCAAGTGAAATGTTTTTTTGGTGAATAGAGCAGAGTTATAAATGGTGCAGCATTACCCCTTGTTATGAGTTGTCATTAATATGTTTGCAAAGATCCTAGTACAATACCTGGCTGTAACAGGTTCAGTCAAGGTCCATATATTATAATAATATTATTATACATTGTTGGTGTAAATAGAAAGGAGTGAATTAATTCATTTTAATGTATGCTTCTTTAGTGGAATTTCTAAATAACCTACTCTCATGGATGTTCTTCACATTGAATCCCCCACTATAACCATGTAGCATGGTCATGGTATGCAGAGCAAGGTCAGTTCTCAAGTAGCTGTAGGAGGTACATTTTGATTACAATAGGTTAAACCTCAGCACTACCCATCTAGCCAGTCTAGGGACCCAAAGGGTTAATGTTCTCCTATGGCTTTAAATCCCTACACTTCCTGATCTCCCTAGTTGCTGGGCAGATGCCTATGTAGCTAATAATAATTTACATATTCCAGTTATTAGCCAAGAGGTGTTATGACCACTTCCTGTCACACTTTGGTATAGTGAGTGAGAAGGGGTGGATCTTCGTCTTTGGCTCCTGGTGTCTGACCCATCCAGATGTTTCCAGGGAGCCTGAGTACACCAAGGCCTAGTAAAGCCTGTTTGCCCTAGAGGGACCTGAACCTATAGAGAAATAAGTTGGGGAGCAGGGACCCTGTGAATGAGGCTAATGAGTGGCAGGGATATAATTGTAATAGACTCTCTAGAGGAGTAAGACAGTGAGGGAAGATAGAAAGAGCAGCTTTGTGCTCCATCAAGGAGGTGTAGCAGGGAAAAGCTTCCCAGTCTGCAAGATTTGCCTGCAGTGAAGGGACACAGCGGATAGGGTGTCAGGCTTTAGTTCTCCTCCCTGACCACTCTGCTGGGTGAGATCCAGACCACCTGTGAGGTATTTGTGCCTAGAGGGAAGTTGTACTGCCTTGATGACATCTTCAGGGAATGCACCTGCATCCACCACTGATATACCGTCTGAGCTGTGTGCCTATATATATTCTGCAAATGCCTTTTTACTGATGTAAGTAACCTGTGGATCATTTGTCTTTGACAAATAAAAGTTTGTTCTGTTTGACTGCAAGAATTGGTGGACAACACCACACCTTCATTTCTTCCACTTTGCGAAGGCCCTGCCTTAAGTGAAAGGGTCCAGTGTAACCAGTGCTCTAGTTTACTAGCTGGTGATTAATCCCCTTGGCCCCCTAAGTTACTATTGCTGGTGTAACCGCATTACACCAGCAATAGTAACTTATTATTCCTCAAGTGGCAAACTAGTATGTCTGGATAATGCCAGCAAGTAATTAAAAAGCTGTATGGCTTGCACCGATGAAGAAAATTGTCCCAGAAATGGCCATAATGCACAGTAAGTTAGGTTGATAAAATACACACATATATTTATTGTATTTATTTTGTACTTTTATGTCTTGTACAGCGCTGTAGCTCCTTAACAGCACTTTACAAACAAAGTTATATATGCATACGTCCATCAAGTTTAACCTTTTAAGTCTAAATATAACTTGCCTAACTGCTAGTTGATCCAGAGCTAAACTAATTTGAAGCCTCTCCAAAGGGGGAAAACATTTCTTCCTGACTCCGAGATCAGACCAGTCCCTGGATCAACTTATACTATGAGCTATTTCCCATAACCTTGTATTCCCTCACTTGCTAAAAAGCCATTCAACCCCTTCTTTAAGCTATCCAATGTATCAGCCAATGCTAATAAACAAGCATCCTATTGTTTTCTCACTTCACCTGGGGTTGAAATTATTTTTCCTTTTAACTAAAACTGTGTATCATTGGTAGATTGTATTGCTAGACTTTCGTTGCTTCTAGCCCAATGCCTTTGTATTTTTTATTGTGTATACAGGGCAATAGTTAAGATGATATGAGCAATCTCATTTTATAACGGGTCGCTATTGTTTTTATAAATCAGTTTGTAAAATAGTTCCTAGAATCTGTGGTTATTTGCAATACACTGTGAATGTAAATCCTCCAGGCAACTAAAGCGTTAAATGTTCCACAAAGAGAGGCAGTTTAAAGCTCTTGATCCTTGTACTGAAATCTTTACATGGCAGAGGTTTTACAGAAGCATATTAGGATCTGTAAGAGAACACAGGTTGCTCCAGTGAGATTGATTTAGTCTCCTCTGGGTAAATCAGTTTCCAGTGTGCGATGTCTTCTCTCCAAACTTTTAACCAACAAGGCATGTTGAGACACAGTTGGTTACATGAACTGGGGTCAGATAAATCCAGGAGTTGCTAAGCAATGCGTCGTGCCTGGAACAAGCTTAGAATACTAATTTCTTTGCTGGCTCTGAGTACATTGGTGCCTACACCAGCAGAACATGCAGCGTTTGACATCTAACCTTTAAAGGGAGAACATATTCATCTCATTCCATTAATGACAAGTCTCCAAGGGACTCCTTCCACCCGTCTTTAAAACTGGACAGCTAATCGCATTCCCTTTACATGCGTCTTGTCCCTGGTACTCCTGCTGTGTCATTTTAGGGCTGCTCAACCATAGAACAGATATCTCACTAGAAAATGTTACAATTCCCGTTAAATACCTAGGAAACGTAAAGCGCTGTGGGTAGAGACATCAAAGTGTATAATCTCACATGCCAAATAATTGTACCTACTTTTTTTTTTGTTAATGTATTGCAGCTGTCTTTTCATAAAACACATTAAGACAAATGCTTTGCCTATTGTTCTGTAGTGGTATTTACAACAAATGCTAATGTAAAGAACTATGGATTATGTGGGCACTATATAAAATAAAGGATAATAATTCTAATTGCAGCATAGTAAAGTGGTTATTCTACTGACAAGACCTATGGGTACAAATAGAAAGAGTAGATATAAAACAGGTGTATTTATAAATATACAGTACATGCTAAATTGCACAAATGAAGTTGCCAATGACAACCAAGTCTTTGGGTCTATATTCATTTTATTTTAAAAATGATTTGCTAGTTGGTTGCCTGCAGCTGCATTTGTGTAAATTACCACCTACTGTAGGTGTGTCTAATAGCTGCTTTAAACACTGCACATGGTTGGACTGTAAATGTGCTGCCATAGTTGAAAAGAGTCACTAAATCGTGATCATTTTTTTATGATTATTAAAAACAGGTAAAATTGCATGTGTGTCAAATATTTTATTTGTATTTAATTGTATTTGTGTAATGCTAGTATGTAGAGAAACATATACACTCCATTGATATTCCCGTTCCTTTCTCTGTCCCATATTCTACATTATCTTTATCCAAACCCATTATTAGTCCCAGTGACCCCACCAATGACCTAATTCATGTGCAATCAGATAATGTTACCTGTAGACTAAATTACCAGTCAATCAGTACAATTTAGCCACATTTATATAGGAGTGATATGCTGCCCATACAACTTTCTAAAGGAATGATGACCCTCACATGCAGATTGTAATCACATGATTAGATTCTCTGTTTTGGGTTGTCATGTCCATTTAGCACATGATGTAGAGCAGGGGTCCCCAACCTTTTTTACCCATGATCCACATTCAAAAATAAAAAGAGTTGGAGAGCAACACAAGCATGCAAAAAGTTCCTGGAATGCCAAATAAGGGCTGTGATTGGTTATTTGGTGGCCCCTATGTGGACTGGCAGACTACAGGAGACTCTGTTTGGCAGTAAATCTGGTTATTATACAACCAAAACTTGCATCCAAGCCTGGAATTCAAAAATAAGCAGCTGCTTTGAGGCCACTGGGAGCAACGTCCAAGGGGTTGGTGAGCAACATGTTGCTTGCGAGCTACTGGTTGGGGATTACTGATTTAGAGCATGCAAAACTATATGCTTTACTCCATCCCAAGAAGTAATGGTTGGCTAAAAATGTATGTTAAGCATTATAATAGGTTCCTTGCAACTATTCTGGGGTATATCCTAGCAATCGGGTCCTTTCATGTCAGTGTTTTTAGGACCATTAATTTTTGCATGGTCAACACACAGGCCCCAAACTTTAAACTCAGTAGGAATAGCATTGTATGAAATATAACCTAGCACATAGCCAAAGTCTGATGCAATGTCCAAGATATTTTAAGATTTCTGTGAAAATTGAGAAAAAAAATAAAATCAGGGTTATCAGGTTGATGGCTGTACCAGTACATGCTAAAAAGTATTTTTTATTGCACAAATGGTAAATAAATAGAAATATTTTTACATAAAATTTATTGCAAGGCCTTTAAAAATGCTAAATGCATTGCTGCCATTGGAAAACACACCTGGACAGTTATATCTATACTCTCATAAACATCTGTTTCTCCTACCATCACTGGATTAATAGATTCCGTTGTGCAGACTATCACCTATAGTGATATCATGTACTGTCTAATAAGAGACCAGTTTCCTGTTGCAAAGTTAAGATCCTGCAGAAATTCTGTATTGGTACTTCTCTCTCACTGGCAAAAGACAAGTGTTAGTACTGGATCCTCCCAGGAGGAAGAAAGCAGTGGATAGAAAGCTCAGCCTGAAATAAGATTTAGGAAATACACCAATTCGCTTCCTGGGATGCTTTTTGAAAAGTATTGTAGGGTGACAGTTAAGACAATATTTTGGGATCTGGACTTTGTTAGAGGGGTTCTGCACAAGCATAGGAGCACAATGGGGTCCTTCAACTCAAATTCTTTAAAAAACCACACAGATACCTAAACACCAATACACACAGCATCAATAATTTACACTAGGTTAAATGTAATAGTGCCTACAATGTGAATGTTTCCAAATTAGTTTTAGGTTCTTAAAAGTTGCACAAAAGATTTTTTTTCTACACAGGCTACAGAAACTTCTAGTGTTTTGAAAACCAAAGAGTACTACCATACATAATATTGGCTTTTTCTGCGACTGTACTTGTGTCGTCTTAGAACAACCTTTGGCAATGGCGAGCAGTATGTGACCAAAGCAGATATACAAGTGAGCATCAAGATAACTGTAATTCACTGATTATTTTCTGCTCCTTATTGTCACGCGGTCACATTGAATAATGGTGCTTTTGCAGTACTGTATAAATTTTCAGTCCAATCAGTTTTTGAAATCTCAGAAGGGTACAATAAATCATCGGACCCTTACTTGTCTGCAGTATCTTTCATTTGTCACTACTCCAAAATACAAGGGAAAATATGGTTTGCCTTTCTTTATTTTTCCAACCCAAAAGCATTACACACTTCTGTTAAAAAAAAAAAAAAGGGTAGAATAGACTACATTGGATTTTAATGAGCAAATAATTCCAAGTTCAGGATGCTGGCTTTTCAGTTCATTACCCTCTCGAAAACCTCAGACGTTTTCTTTGGATTGTGGATAGAAACCAAGGTTTTAGTTATGTGCATTCCTATCCTGTAATGCAATGGGAGAAATGGCATATTTATGCAACACCAGTGGTTTTCACCTCCACAAGCTTTTCTGACTAATAAACTCTCAAAACCACCAAATATGCATTTTTTTATACAAATGCCTTAGTAGGTAAAAAGGATCAGTATTGTTATATGTATATGAAACGTTCTACCACACAAAACAGACGAAAGCTCTGTAACTGTTGGTCCCAAGAGCCTTTTTCACAAGTTTTCACTTATAAAGCAGAAATAAATCTGAGAGAACTGTGCCACTATCTTCTCACAAAGACATTCTAACATTTGGAGGCACATTTATCAAAGGTCAAATTTTGAATTCATTTTAAAAACCTAAACTCCCGTAAATTTGAAATTTATAAAAAAATGAAATTTTTAAAACTCGGATGAATGGAATCGAACATGAATCAAATTGGATTCAAATTTTAAAAACTCGATTCGAGTTTTTTCTCAGAAAAAAACTCGAATGTCAGGAAGGCTGCAAACAATTCAAAATTGATCCCTGTGCCTCTCCCATTGACTTAAACAGCAATTCGGCATGTTTTAGGTGGCGAATAGTAAAATTCGAGGACCAGCGTATGATAGATTTTGAAAATCGTATTCAATTTTTTTAAAGACTCAAATCGAATTTGAATAACTCCCTAGTCGAATATGACAGTTTTGACCATAAAAAAATTAGAAAATGTAAATTTTGAAATAAAATTTTCAATTCAACCCTTGATAAATCTGCCCCTTATTGTTGCACATTATTGTTTCACACCTATCTAAGGGCTGTATTGAGTATGTATTCAGGGCTGTATTTAGGTCCAGTGCCACCCTAGGCATGAGATCTTACAGCACCCTCATCATAATGATGGGATAAAACTTCACTTCCGCCCTGCCATGCCCTGAGACCTGCACCATTCACCCCCCACCCAGCTCTGCCAGCAGATTTCTGCAGTAAGTGTTTGGTGGTGGCTGGAGGCATTTTTTATTTCTCTTTTAAAAATGTATTTAGGTTTTTAGGCACACAAGGATCGCCCCCCAAATGCTTCTTCCCTCGGCTCAGGCATATATATAGAAATAACCCTGGGGTTGTGGTCAAACACACACAACTACTGGTGCTGCACCTTATGCAATTACATACCACAAAACTGAGACATTTGCAGAGATGATAGAGAATCTTGGTTTTTAATGTTAATTAATTAATTAATTAATTAATTAATTACAGAGCTAGTTTCAACAGAGAGGGCTCCATGAGGAAAACATTTTAAGAAAAGTAAAAAAGGCATGTTTTGTTACCACTACTGTTTTCAGTATTTTCTTCAGGGGGCCCTGAGTCATCCCAAACCTGAAAAGGGTCATTCCGTATTCCATTAAAATCTCGAGACTCACAGGTTGTACATCCCTGCTTTACATTATTTTGACCCTCATGTTGGTGCTACAGCTTTCTGGCATAATCTAGGCTCTCCTAAAAATGCAGGAGGAGGAAACTTCAAAATGTTGTTAGTGCTGCAACAACATGAAGCAGATCGAAGGGGATAGGTATGTTCTGTACTGGTGAAGAAAATGTTTTGTGTGCCATTAGCCTTTGTAGAGAAGACCTCAAAAGGTGTTGCAGACCACTGGCATGTAACATCCTAAGCTTCTGGTCCTGCACCAATACCTACTGTATCTTCTTATCCTCTCTGCATCTCATATCAACACCCATTGTACAGTTTGGACATCAACTTACGCATTCATTGTTGGCTGGAATCACATATTCCAACTGGCTCACTTACATCTTTGTTTAAAATACAGAGCCTAAAGTTAGTTCAGTTACTGTATTTAGTTGTAAGGCATCTTAGGCTGTCATCCTTTTTCGTGTCTGGTGGTAATATTTGCTTCGGGAAACTCTTGCTTCTTAGTAGTGTTACAGAAGCAGAAAACATGGGTTGTTAGATCCTTCCTTTTAAAACTGCACATATATTATATCAACATACTAAATGGCTGATTACCAAGGAATATAGATACTTGCTGAGGACTGATTTCTTTGCATATTTGCAGCCATAACAATAAATTGCTACTTAGTCACTTAGCACATTGACTTGCACATACAGCATGCAATCAGTTTCAAAGGAATGAGATGGCAGCTTTACAGCTAGAGTAAATTGTTAGGCTTGTGTAGTAACAAGTGAATGGCCAGTCTCACTTTATTTTATACATAGATACATTTCATTTTGGGGTTATTAAGATTTTTTCTGGTCAGACTTAAAAGCGGAAAACACAATTTTTTCTAATAAAACAAACTTGAATTTTTTTGTGATTTATTAAACCCTGATGGTGTTAAAAAGTCAGAATAAAAATGTATTCCATCTCAGACCTGCCGAGGTCATGTAGAAGGCAATGACAGACGTCCCATTTGCAATTGGAAGATATCCTGATCTGTGCTAGGTTTCATTCAATAATCCAAAAATTTCAAGGTTTCCAAGCAATAATCTGAAAAGGTAGCAGGTTTCGGGCACCAAATCCAAAAAAGTTCCAGTTTTAAGCGACAAATCTGAAAAATGTGTAAATTTTTTTTGGATTTTTTCACAATTCTATTGTATTGAGTCTTTTGCAGCACAAGAAATGTTCTTGATTAATTTTATTGATAAATGGGGGGGGGGTGTCTGTGCAGATTTGGTCAGAGTAGTTTTTATATAATAGCAAGAGCATTTTGGATTTTGATAAATAATCCCTTTATTGTAATAGCAAGATGAGAAGGTGATGTAGTCTGAGCTGTAAAACACAGTAAAACTAAAATATAAAAATATAAATATAATTAAAGGAAGGGTGTTACATAGCTAAGTGCTACCGTTTCATTCTTTCATCATCATTTTCATCATCATCATCATCATTTATTTATATAGCACTGTCAAGATACGCAGTGCTTATTTACATTGCAGTTGTTGAAATTAATTCCCTGAAAATCTTTAATGTATAAGCCTAATCTCTTTTACCAGCCAATACCTGCAGCAGTTGGGTAAATTATTTACATGTTCCCAAGTAGGGCTGGACTGGGGGTAACAACCTGCCCTGGCAAAAAAATAAAGCAGCCAGCTCCCCCCAAGTTAAAAAAAAAAAAATTGGTGGCCAGGGTCCCCCATTAAAGTAAAAGTATTGGTGGTGAGAGCTCTCACCTTCCCCCGCCCAATATAAAAGTAAAAAAAAAGCATTGGTGAACATTACTGTTCCGTGGAAACATAACTTTAAAATTAGGCAGTCTTATTCCTCCTAGGCGACAGAAGCTTCTTCTTTGGCTCCCATTCGGCATCTTCCTTCTATTTTAGGGATGCACTGAATCCAGGATTTGGTTCAGGATTCAGTCAAATACAATCGCTTGTCCGAACCAAATCCTAAAAATTGCATGATAATTTACATATGCAAATTTGGGTTTGAATTTGCTTCAGTATTCGGCTGAACCTTTCACAAAGGATTCGGGATCCGGCTGAATCCCAAAATAGTGTCGGCACATTCCCTATTTTATATTCAACACCTGCTTTTCATTAGTTGAATTAAATAAATAATTGTAGCATATAATAAACGGGGCAAAACAGAAACTGTCATATTAGGCCACTAGATTTACAACATTTAGGGGCAGGTTTACAACATTTATCTAAATGTTGGAAGAGCAACATTGCAGCATGGCCTCAGGACATGGCTGAAAGGAATAAGAAGGTAATTAATAAATTATAAACGTATAATCCAAATACGGAAAGTTAAATTACACTGGCATGTTTTTAGTGTGTTGTACTGGAAAATGTAACCAACTAAAATTGATAAGGCTATTAAAAGTCAACTTGGTGTTTAGTGACCTGTATAAAAGCACTTAGCCTGCAGCCACCTTATTTATAGGGCTACAGGACCCTCAGTGATTACTAATAGCCTTATAAATTGCAGTTAGGCTAAAGTTCTCCATTATAAACACTTCATGCACAGCAACATTGGGCAGTATCTACCCATCTAGTATCAAAATCTCAGCCTTAGTTTGTAGGCTTCCTGCTGTGCTTCAAGGCTGTATGGAAGGCTGCCTTGTTACAGGGGGCTGGACTGCAGCATATGCAGAACATTAAGAGACAATTCTTTAAACAACAGTAAAGGAAACAAATACTCATTATATCTGTAATCCCCCTGCTTTGCATAGAAACCCCAAAAAGAAAATGTAAAATGCAGTGAGAACTTATGGTACTCTGATGGTAATACATAGATTTTTTCCATGGATCAATTTATTTAGGGAAACACTGCTGACAATCTATATAACTCATCATCTCAACTCAAGCCTTCTTATGATGCTGCCTATTATTCCAATTAATAACCATGGCAAACAGCGCTGTTAAATTCAGTCTTAACAAAGTAGTTCTGCATCATAGACCTGCCTGGAGAGCATCTTGTAAGTTCCATTAACTTCTAATTTTGTTTACTTTAAAAGCCTTTTAATCAAATTGCCACTCACAATATTTAAGCACAAAGTGGAAATATTTCAGTGCAGGCTTGGCTGTATGAAAGCTTCACAATTAATTTACCCAAATAACTGATTTCAGTGAAAACACAAAAGTAAATTACTACTTTAGAGAGCTGACTGCAGCCCAGGGGAAATATCTTTGCCACTTCAGCTTACTTTCAATTTACTTGAGACAGAAGTGATCCCGAATCTTTTTCTTTAAAAAGGGAACTCTTCACTTCTGAATTCATCTACATTCATGACAATACTGTATATGACCAGGACAGTGTCAAGGCAGCTGTTTTAACCCCTCTACCTAACCCCCAATTTCTACAGCAGTGCTTACAATTAGCGATACTTGGGAGCCCAGCATGGAGTTGAAAGGCCTCAGCTTTTATTGAGCATATCAATATAAATAGCATGTAGCTGTAAATGTAATGTAAAGCATTATACCATTGACCCACAGGAATTCTTGCCTAGTCAAATTGCTCCATTGGTAATTTGAATGGGCCACCACCATGCCAGCCACCCAAATGCACTACAACTAGATGGGCTAATATGAGCGAATGGCCTCACTCAACCCTTGCCTCCGGGGACCCTTACCCAGAGAAGCTCCAGCACACTTCACAGATAGGAGAATACTACCCCGTTACCCTATTCTGGCAAGCATTCCCCCACCTACTACCAACTTGCCAGAGCTGTGACACATCCTGTTATGTTTTGGGCAGCAATAATTTAATTTTCTAACATACGGATCCAAGCAGTAAAAGGTATAGTAGGCTCACCAGGGTTTGGAAGAATTGTTGCAGGTTGTTGCAGAGGTAGAAGAACCATCCTTGTCGCCATTTGTTATGTTTTGGGTAGAAGAGTATAGCAGTGCTTTATTAGCAGAGTCATGCAGGCAGTACACAACAGTAACTTTCACTTACACTTTTAAGCTACCAGGAAGTATGCACAGTAACTCATGTAGACAGTGACACCTGCAGGCCATTTGTATAAACACCACACATCCCATACCAGGGCAAGATGGCAGGATGCTGCTCTCACCCCTGATCCAAACAGATTGCTAGCTCACTATGCCTTCTTGCCTGCTAAGCCCTCCCCCTTTCTCACCTAACACTTTGCTCCCTATGACCTGCCTAACCAGGTCAAATCTTCCCTCCCTCCACTGTGCTTGTCTGGGAAGCCCTATTTTTTTTCCAGCTATATTTATTTTTTGGAGCTACAGAAAATATATATAATAAAAATCCAGCATAGGTAGTTTAACGTTAGCTGTAGCCACAATAATTCAGAATTGTCTCTGGAGAACTCTGCATTACTCAGAAAACATTTTTTTGGAAAGGATATTGGTGTATATTAGATTTATAGAATAAAAATATACTCCCTGCATAAAACATTTATTGATTTACCCCAAGATGAAAGTTGCTTAGACAAATGCTGTGAAAGCGCTCGATGTATATAAACATTTCTAAATGGCTGTGATAATTTTTGTTGATTCATGGTGAATCACATGTTAAAAAAAATAAGTATCCCTCAGTGAGTAAATTTATTTTGTTGTTGTTGTAAGGAATAGTTTTTTTCTATTGTGATTTTGCAGCACACACTTTATTACTTTATATAAGTACTATCAATTTTTTTTTTTTAGGGGAATAAAGTTGAAATGGAGAGAGTTGGATCTTGTTATTTAAACACTGGAATTGGAAGAAGGCTTGGGATGCTCAATTTTAATATCTTATCTATGGGGCTTATGCCCTGATTATGAGCTAAATCTAAGAAATATGTGACTGGGGAGAGGGCACTGGGTCTGAATTCATTGTTTCTTTATGCTATACAGACTGCTTAATTGAAAACCATACCCCTCAAACAATGTAGGTCTCTATAAAATTGCATAAAACAGCTCAAATGTTAAACCTTGCTTTATGTAAACCATTTTCATAATTATACACTTTTTTAGTAATATGTACCATTAGGTAATCATAAATAGAAAATTGTCATTTTAAAAAACAAGGGCCACCCCCTGGAATCGTATGATACACGGTGCACACAAACAAACCAAACAAACTATACATGTTAGGTCACATGATCCAATTAACAGGCAGAGTTTTGTCTTTTTACAGTTAGAACTGCAGTATTTCTGGTCAGGTGATCTTGGAGGCAACATAGTCATATTGTTGAACCGGCACTCACCATCAATTAGTCGAATCCCGGGTGCTCTTCGGAAGAGAGCATATAGATATAGTTAGGAGCACTCACGGGTGTTGTAACAAAAAGGCTTTCATTGGAGTCTTACAATCTACCCCACATCATCTTACAATCTAGATGTGGGGTAGATTGTAAGACTCCAATAAAAGCCTTTTTGTTACAACACCCATGAGTTCTCCTTACTATATCTATCTATCTATCTATCTATCTATCTATCTATCTATCTATCTATCTATCTATCTATCTATCAGTTTGTTAAGATTCTTTAATAGGCCACTTAATTTGATATAAACTGTGTGTTGCTCAAGTATTCATTTTGTGGGTATAGTTTTCCTTCAAGTGAAAGAATGAATAAAGGGCTAATTTAATGCACTAATAAGCCATAAGCTTATAACAAGTGAAATTTCCATAAAGGACCAGCAATACCATCATTTAAAATAAAAAAGTTCTGTCCAGTACATAAACATAACATATATATTTTTTTAACAATGATGTTGTGCAGACGTATATACAGTACTAACTTGTATACCAACATTCAGATTTCCTCTTTTTTTGTCCAACACAAACATTGTTTTCTGGTCATAACTGTGCCATGAGAAATTACTGACAACTTTATAAACTGAACTTTCAATGTAATTATATAAACATGGCATCAATCTATAATTGGGTATACAGGTATGGGACCTGTTATCCAGAAAGCTTGGGACCTGGGCTTTTCTGGATCTTTCCGTCATTTGGATCTTCCTACCTTAAGGGTAGGGACACACTGGACGATTTGTCGCCAACGTTTTAAAAAAGTAAATCGCGGCGACAAGACGATCGTCTTTTTTGAACAGACGATTCACAGCGACTATTGGCACAGAGCGATTTGTATCCCATTACTCTGTGCGGTACGTGCTCCACCCAAACCGGAAACGGTTTGTGCTTCCCGCTGTAACCTGGCGTCTTTACGTGCTTGCGTTCTTGCGTCATTGCGTTCGCATTGTAATTTGAATACAATTGCTGCTACTTATCTGTATGTGTGTGCGTGTCTAGGAGATTTCAGTGCTTTTCTAAGTACATGCTATTTCTGATAAATCGCTCGGAAAAGGGTCTCAGTGCATTTTGGAGCTACAGGCGATTCACAAACGCGCTGTGGGCACAGGAGCTGGCGTCTTTCATTTGTTTTTGTTCAGAGACAAAACGAGCGATATGTCGCCGCGATTTGCTTTTTAAAAACGTTGGCGACAAATCGTCCAGTGTGTCCTTACCCTAAGTCTACTAGAAAATAATTTAAACATTAAACCCAATAGGCTAGTTTTGCTTCCACTAAGGATTAATTATATCTTATAGTTTGCATCAAGGACAATATACGGTTTTATTACTACTGAGGAAAAAGGTCTTTCCATAATTCTGGGATTCCTGGATAAAGGGTTTCCGGATAACAGATCCCATACCTGTAATGTTTATGCCACCTCCAGACAGACAACACATTTAGGTATAAAATCTTGCAGAAGACCTGAAATGCATTAGTAGTTAGGATAAAATTGAAAAAGAAATCACACTTGAACAAAAAATATTTCCCCTGCAACCACATTTTAAGTTTTTTTTTTCACAAGAGTTAGTAAATCATTGTTACATATAAATAAGGTAAGAGAATGTTTGCTTCATGGTGTTAATGAGCCTTTAATATCACTTTAATATTTGACTCACTTAATATATATTAAGTCTTGCTCCATCCAAAATGATTTTGGCTTTGCCTATTATTTTTAAGCTATATTTTCATTTCTTAGAGCCACAGAATATGTGATAATAAACATACAGTATCGGTAGTTTACAGTTAGCTGTAGCCAAAGTAAACCCAGGATGGTCTCTGTGGAACTCAAAACAGAATGTATGTTTTGGAAAGGATCTTTTGGTATGTTAGACTTAGAAAATGTAAAGATATAAACCCTTGAACGAAACATTCATTCATTTACCCCAAGATGAATGTTGCTGGTGGGAGACCTCTGTATGTGTATTAACATTTTGTTGATTCACTGTGAATCACATGTTTAATAAATCGTATTTATCCCACTGTGAGTAGAGATAAGTATAATCTGCTAAACCCATACCTTTCATGTCACAGTTAGGCCACTTGAAAAAAATTGCTCCCAATAATCTTGTCCTGTAAATCAATATAGGTCACAAAGATAAGTCATATAAATGGCTATTTAAGAAAGATTAGATTTAAGAAATAACTTATTAACTATAGAGAGGCGACAAATGCTTTATCCTTGCTTATCTATGATTTGAGAACTGTCTGGAGTCTCGAGTCCCCAAACAGCTTGGTGGCTAGACGTCCAAAGGTCAGTCTTATATATAAATTATAGTGTATATATATATATCATCGAATGGAAGATGGAAGCCGTACTCACAGGCATACAAACAAACGTTTCGACTTTAACCCCAGCCTTTTTGAAAGTGCAACTAAGAAACAATAATCCGCTTAAATAGTGTGTCTGGTGGGAAGTCCTCGTGACAGTGAGGGCTGTGTGATGTAAAATTACTCCGACAAAGTGTTCCTACCCCCACTTCATGTCTAATTAGTAATTACTTATAAAACAAAAAAATCAATAATGAAAAACAGGAAATAATAAAAAATAACATAAGTCCACAGCAGTGAAAAACATACTAGTAATTGTATACCTCCTTTGTGAGGGTTAATGAATGGTTGGGGCTGTGGAGGGAAAAAAAGAGAAGCGCAGAGGAAAAATGAGAGAGAATTTAGAGTGAGTAGAGGAAAGAACGCGGGGCACCTGAACCTTGTGGCATACTACTGTGATTTACATTTTATGATACCGCACTCTAAGCAGTGTCATATAAGAGAACATTATACATAGGGGTAAATTTATCAAAGAGTGAAGTTCCGCCACTAGAGTGAAATTCCGCAGCTCTCAATTCATTTCTATGGGATTTTGAGAGGCGTATTTATCAAAGGGTGAAAGTTCACCCTTTGATAGATACGCCTATAAAAATCCCATAGAAATGAATGGAGAGTGTCGGAATTTCACTCTAGTGGCGGAACTTCAATATTAACTTCACTCTTTGATAAATATACCCCATAATGTGCTCGTATTACAGCTGAGCGCCCGTTCGCCATAAGCCCAATTTTAAGTAATTTTAAGTGCAACTGTCAATGTTACTCATTCGTTATACCTGCTACCAATTTATAGCGCTTCAGTTTGAAGAACCAATGTTCCACTAGGAGCAGTTGTACACAGGGACTTAAATATATATTAAGTAATACGAATATATATACATTCAGCAGTAATATTGCTCCTCCTATAGTTTAAAAAGCAAGCATGAGACATGTTCAGTCTACAATTCAACTTTCTCATCACATCAAAGGCATAACGTGGCAGAATTATATATACAATATATGATAAAGGCTGAGGAGTCAGCTGAAACGTTAGTCGCGCTTAGAGTGCGCCCACAATAAAATTTCTCTTTATTCATGCTAAGACCTTTGAGTGCGGCTTCTTCCGACGACTATTTCCACTAACATTGAGGTTTGCACCCAGGCTGAATATACTACATTTTCGTGAGTGCCATTAACCTGCCTACCAGGCTCTGACTGGCAATCTGTGGATTCTGGCAAATGCCGAGGGGCTGCTGTAAGTTGCCATAGACAGTCACTTTTTATTGGTAGTGATGAGCGAATCTATTAATCAGGCGCAAATTTGCGGTGAATTTGCGCGATTTACAGCCAGCGAATAAAAAAAATTTCATTTTGTAAAACGGCGCAAATTCACCCATCACTATTTATTGGGTTGGTGGGGGCTGTATACAACTCTCTCCCCCCCCCCTTTTTTGTTATGCAGGGGAGAGGGGTGATCTTTGTGCTGAGAATCTATTGTCTAGGATCAAACATGGAATGGCTTCAGTTTCCAACTTCACCCAGTGTAGCTCAAGAAATAACAAAAGCTGTAGATTTTTAGTGATTAAAACAATAGGCAAAAGTGTGTTTATTGCACTCAATTTGAACATGGCAGTATACTGTCCTTGTCATTATCAGAGCATAGATAGGCCAACAACTACAATTAGGCAATGCAGCATTAATGCTTGTGCTAGTAAGGATCAATGTAATTAAACAAAGTGTACCAGGTCTTTTAACCCATCGCAGCAGGTAGCATTTACTGGTTGCTGATCATGATTGGTATTGGTTGTGTTGGGGTTTTGTAGCTGTAGCAAACTTTCAGTGTTCATTATATTACCCTAGTTTTCTTAGGGTGCAGCAATGCTCACTCTTTCAGAATGTAAGCTGTTTTGAGCAGGGCCCTTCCCCCTTAATGTTATGCAAACTCTACTACAATGTGTATATTATTCTGTAAATTATCATTGTTTGTATGTGTAAATTATGTCTTGTCTTTGTATCCCTTACTCTGTTAAGAACTGTAGCTAACGGGCTCTATTTATGCTGTATTGGACTGTATCAATGCAAATTATAGAACACTGTCTACCATGCTTTCACTAGTGGAATTAAATGTTATGATAGAGTAAATGTACCATGGCTGCTTATTTGTGGACCCTGGGCCAAAATATTCTGTACTTAATTTATGCTTGTAGTTATGGTTAAAAAAGAGCTGGAGGCTGCATGTCAAAGTGACCATACATGGGCAGATTTGGGCTACTGAGGTACTCAGATGGGCCTACCTTACCAATAGGAGACTGTTTGATTTCCCTGATGGATCAAGGACTGCATTGGTGCATTAATATGGTCCTCAATCTGACAGCCAGCATAGCAGCAATTATGATCCAATCATTGACCTGATCTTGCCATATTGAGCATTGGGCCTATTGATGATAGATCCACTTGTTTGTCACTTTGGAACTTAAAATGTATGATACTCACGCACATGCCTGTCCTCTCCACCAAAGTTAATATTGGTGTTTCGTCCTGATGTCCTGCCCTCCTCCAAAATGTTATAGCTGTTGGCTTGACAAGAGTAAAAACAGGGTATATACCTGTTAAAGGAGAACTAAACTCTAAAAACGAATATGGTTAAAAATGCCATAATTCATCATGTTGCTTTGAGCACTGTGGAAGAAAATCTATATAACCCACTACAGAGAGTACAAGAACAAATCATTTGTATCTGTATGTGTGAGTAAAACAATAGACATTATATTTACAATACAATATAGCCTTATATTTTTGAAATAGAGGTACAAAAATTACAGTAACAATAAAAAAACATGTGCCTCCCACACTTGGATTTTACTGAGTTTCAGAAAACTTCTGCTATGAAAACAAAAGCATGGCTTTAACTAGGAGAATAAACTGCATTTTAGGAAATGAACAAAAATGATCTAAAGCAAGTGAGGAGAGCAGAAATATGTAGGTTAGACATGAAACACAATAATTGTATGACATGCTTATCAGTAACAAAGTAGTCAGATGTATTTTAAATTGTCTTAGATTACTTTTTCATATTTGCAGAAATAAAGAGTATTAGTCAATGTTATCCAACTGGGTCTGAAAGTTTATGCTAATCCCAGAAGAGAAAAGTAGGCCTAATTCGCTGTCAGGCAAGCAAGAGATAAGGAAACTTCAGTTAGTAGGTCGCAGGGATGTTTGAGTCTCATAATAAACTTAACATTCTGCCGCCAGCCTTATCACATCCACATCGGCCTTTTATCTGTGCAGCATTATTAGGAATGCAGCAAACGTTATGCTGAAAATGTGATTTTTCTGAACATTGCCTGTTTTTGTGATACAGCATTCTTGCAATACTTAATGGGAAATGGCACTCATTAACTGTTTTTTCTGTTTTCTCTGGAAACCACAGTTGCTTAAATGAAATATTAAGAATAGGTGGCATTGCTCCACACAGGCAGCTCTTTGAAAGCACAAACTGTGCAGCATAGGCCATATATAGAAGTTGTGTAAACATATACAAGATATAATGGTGTATTAAAACAGATAGTAAGGTTTAGTTATGACCTTAAGTGCAGTTGCAGGGTCACTGAATTGTAGAAATAATGCACAAATAATCCCAATAATAAAAGTACTTGGCTCTAAAGGTGTTTCTTGCTTCAACCATATAGTTGCCCTCAGTGCCACTGCCATTCTCCTGCCTACTGCTGTAAATTAGGCACAAGTGAGTCTATTGATGCAGGGGAACCCTGGAGCTTCAGGCCAACAGACGCATCAGACCTGCACCTAAAAAATTGGTCCCAAACCTTATGTTGATGCCAAGTGATGCCAAATGGAGCTTTTTAATGAAAACCCTGCAATGGTTAAAAAAAAACAAGGGGATTTGTGTCTGAAGTTGCACTTTGCACAACGTAAACAGATGGCAGATTGCGTTTCGCGCTATTGGGTACTCAATCAGAGGAGGTCAGAGGCCAATAGCGAGAAACACGTCAGGAGGGAGTGGCTTTAACATAAGGTAGGCAGACTGGGGGGAGACACTGCATTCTGGTGTGTTGTGTTAAAATGCCTTGTAAGCTTCCACTAATGTGAATTGTATAATGGTTGAATTGCACTAATAAATGCTTTAAGTGAGATACTGTGCATGCTTGTAATTTACAAGTAATATGCCTCTTTGAACATAGTTTTGACAGACTGTTCTGTGATCCCTGTACGCCAAGCCACCCATGTGAATGGGCAGTTACGGCTGTCTGTGTGTTTCCAAACAATAATATATTCCATAAGCCAAAAAGTCAAAGTAGAAAACTGGCCTTTAAGCTAAGCATTTACCTACTGCTCTGCATGTGTATTTTTATGTATTTTAAAATAACTTTCCTACCCCTTAGAATTCTTCTTCTTGTGGTTACTAGTATACAAAATATCTTTCTGTGCCCATTCCTTGAATTTAGCTGGAAACACCTCTACTTGATTTTAGAAAACAGAAAAAATTTCAAATTGTCCAAAGTGTGCTCCTGAACTGTAGAGCTTACTATTAGTGATGTGATAAATAATATGCTGGTAATGTTTGCCTCCACCAAGGCTGTATTGCAACTTTTAGGGGCTTTTTTGTTTCTACTTTTATTTCATTACATGCGGCAGCAAATGTTTGCTCTCTGCCAGTTAGAACCTAACATTGCTGTAGAGAGAAGTTGAAACCTGCTTTAATTCTGTACACATTCATGTATGACTCTCATTAAAGAAAAAAATTAATTTGTCTGGTGATTGTTACATAAAGCGAGTTATTGAAGTTTAGTTTATCTTGTGCAGTTTTCATCCTGCACTCTGCTACATTTAACCACTGGAAGTAACAGAAGTTATGTAGACAAATGTTCTGTAGACAAGCCTGCTGCTCCCTATAGTGGGCATGTAAACCTCTGTGATTACACTTGTATAGGCATATGGCCTGGACATGTTCAGTAAGTTTCTTTTGTCTCATGCCAAGGCCTAGAGTTAACATTGCATACTTAAGATAATGCCATTGTATGCAACTGATGATAAAACAACACAATTGCCAACTTTATCACACACTCAGACTTGTTATTCCCAGTTATAGTTATAAACGCTCACTCAACAGCCTTTATCTTCTCCACATATTCCAGTTTAAACTGTTAGACCCTGACAAAATGTCCCACACCAAAGACCATTGACAGAGGCACCACAACAAGGTGCAAGCCAGCATTTTGACTGAGGCACTGTAGACATTCTACAAATGTGGAACTGGGGTTCAAAAATGTGCTCCAAAATGGAATTTGGCAGTGCTGTGAGCTGGAGGTAGCATGTAGGCACCCCCCTCAACTTTCCCTAACTTATGCTACTTGCACAGGATTCAAAGTAGCCCCGCAATTAGGGCAATCGCTTACAATGTTCTTTGATAAAGAGTGGCTGTTAAAGGACAGGAGCACTGACTTATTTTGTATTGACTGGAACTGCACTTCCTTCACATATTGCCTTGAGATCTGATTGGCCTATTGGTCATCAAGTAATCAAAAAATATTTCAACATTAAGCCTGTGAGCTGATCAGTCAGGTAAAAGAATCCTACCCTAAACAGTCTGTGTCTCTTTAAAGGACTAGTAACATAACAATTTTTTTAAAAAAATTAGTTTGTACATAACAAAAAAAACACCAAGACACATTTAACTTTAAATTCGCAAAGTCTTTATTAAGAAATAACTAACCGATTTTCCGCTTGCGCTCCTCTTCAGAAACTGACAGGGAACCGATCCATCGTGCAGCGCTCCTCCCTGCCTTCTATAGGAGATAGCCAGAGAGGAGAAATCGAGCAAACATGATGGATTGGCGCCCTGTCGCCGTTTCTGAAGAGGAGCACAAACAGAGAATCAGTAAGTTATGTACAAACATTATGTACAAAATTGTTTTCATATTTTTTATTAATGTTACTGGTCCTTTAAGGCAGGGCCAGAGAGGCAATTAAAGGGGTTGTTCACCTTTAAACACAAGTTCAGTTGGTTTCAGATCATTCAGCAGAAATAACGATCTTTTCCAATTACTTTCTTTTTTCTATTTTTTTTCTAACATTGAAGTCTAAAATTTAATTTTTCTCCTTCTAAAGTGGCTCTGGTGGGGGAGGGTCGCCGAGTCTGTTCTAAATTGATACATTTAGTTGATACATTTGTTGTCTTTGTCCCTGTTGAGCAGAATCCCTGAGTTTCATTAAAGGCAACTGTTAGAGTTGATACAATAGTTGCTAATATTCCACAGATACTGCTGAGAAATGTATTAACTAACCATATCAATTAAATGTAGCAAATTGCAACAGTTCAGATGCTAATGGATCACTGAGCTGCCAGACTGAAAAACGAGAGACTGGAACATTAACTTTCAACTACAAATTTGGGAAAACGGTAAAAAACAAAAGATGGAAAGTATTTGAAAAATATTTTTGTTTAGGGTGAATAATCTGAAAACAACTGAAAAAAAGTGTTTGGAAGGCAAACAACCCCTTTAAGTAATTTACAATGGCCCTGTATAATGTAACTAGTTTGGTTGAAGAGATCAATAAGTGAACCAGAGTTTAGAGGAGTGTTTGAGCTGGCTGTTGAGTCTCCCACCACAGAGTTTTGCTGTACTGACAAATATCCCTGTACTTCCATGACTCATTTGGCTCATCTGTTCTTCAATGGCCAGAGCCAAAGCCCACAGGGAGTTCTCAATATGACAGCAACAAGCAAAAATTCTGGCAGAAGCATTCTTTATAGCATGTCTCCGCTGACGCATTCTGGTTTGGCTGCAGACTGGTGCCTGCTAATAAGACCCCTATAAAGCAAAACTGAAAGTCTTCAACCCTGTTGTGCTGGGTCTAACTCTGGTTGTAGCTAGGCTGAATGAGTATAAGGGTGAAGACAAACAGAGCTAGTAGAAGCAGCTACTTGTCCAAGCTACAAAAATAGACAATGCTGATAATTTACTGATAATTGTCTCTACCTATGTTTTAGCAGTATTGTCTATAGCAGGATGTTTTCTGGTGTTTCATAGCCATGACAAGTAGCCCATACTTCAGTAAGTAGGTCCATGTGTCTTCACCCTAAGATGTGACACTTACTAGCACTGCTGCAACCTGTTGCAGGTATATACACTATGTTATATAAATTGATGGCCATCAATGAGTAATGAGTTTGTATGGCACTACTATCAAAGAATATTTGCTTACTTAGTATAACAGGATCTACGGCTTTCATCTGATAACAGTGACCACCCGCAGCACTTAATCATTTGCCATGTGAAAGGTCACTCATTAATACTGTAAATTGTTATTTCAGAATTCAGGAACACTTCTCTCTCATACAAGACACACACACACAATAATGTTTCCTCCTTTCTACATTGGCAGTGCCTGTTTACAAGCTAATACATAAATCATGTCTCATTTTGAGCACAGAATAATAATAATGGAATAATAAACCTTTAATTAATGCAGTTCTGTTTCATCTCGTTTGATAGATATCTTTTTCTTATATATGGACATTATTCATGATACTGTTTCATTTAACCAAGATAATATTGGTATATATAATAAAAGCAGCTTCCTAAATATTGGCCAAAATTAGGGATGGGCAAATTTGACCCGTTTCGTTTCGCCAAAAATTCGCTGCCCGCGAAATGTCGCCGATGCCCATTAAAGTCTATGGGCGTCAAAATTTTTTGACACGCATCTTTTTTTGACATGCGACACCATACAAGTGTATGGGCATCATTTCCGCGGCGAAACAAGGCAAAAAAAAAAAATGCCCATCCCTACCCAAAATGAAATACAGTAAAGTAAGAATGTTTTATAAATTCTAGTATTTAATACAGTATACTAGGCATTGGCACTAAATGGATCCATCGCTTGTCAAACTGTTACAGTATATGTGTATGATCTTTAGGGTGCACCGAATCCACTATTTGGGATTCGGCCGAATCCCCGAATCCTTCTTGAAAGATTCGGCCGAATACTGAACCGAATCCGAACCCTAATTTGCAGATGCAAATTGGGGGCAGGAAAGGAAAAAGTGGAAAAATTCTTTTTTTCTGACCAAAAGTCACGTGATTTCCCTACCTGCTCCTAATTTACATATGCAAATTAAGATTCGGATTTGGTTCGGCCAGACAGAAGGATTCGGCCGAATCCAAATCCAGCTGAAAATGGCCGAATCCTGGCCGAGTCCCGAACCGAATCCTGGATTCGGTGCATCCCTAATGATCTTGCCAGTGGCTGACAAGTCATGCATGGATATAGGAGTTTTTTTTAATGGATTTAGTAGTGAATGTATTCTTTCAAATCAAAAGGTTCTGTGTGACTAGGGTTGCCACCTTTTCTGGAAAAAATACCGACCTTCCTATATATTTATCTTTTTTCCCTGTTAATAACATTGGGATCATCCATTATTTTTACCGGTCAGGCCAGTAAAATACCGGCCAGGTGGCAACCCTATGTGTGACAGGGCAGAATCTCATAGGGAGAAGAGTAAATGCAGAGAAGAGGACAGTTACTGTGACTAATTGCCCCCAGTGGTGTAAGGTGCATTACAAATGTGCCAGCCACAATTCTCACTGTCTGTTTGACTGGATCTTCTCAGTGACTTACTACATGCCACATGTCACTTGTAGTATTCAGCCAAGGCAATGTGCTATTCAATATATAGTCTCTCAAATCACAGAACCACTACAAGCAATTAACTGCTTGTCATTCATTCACAGCAGTGCATCTAAACTGCAACACCATTAGTTATAAACCTGGAGGATTCCTGCCCACCAGAAGCAGAGTAGCATAGCAGAACTGCAAACCCACCCTAAACACAGCACTGACTCGCTCCACTCTAGAGGGAAATTATGCTTTAAAGTGTTTACTTTGATTTATTTGTCAACAAATTTAACAAAAAAGTTTCTCAGCAGACAGTGACTATACCATTTCCAAAATAAACTTACATTTTCGTAATAACTTTAAAGGGATACTGTCATGGGGAAAAAAAAAACTTCAAAATGAATCAGTTAATAGTGCTGCTCCAGCAGAATTCTGCACTGAAATCCATTTCTCAAAAGAGCAAACAGATTTTTTTATATTTCATTTTGAAATCTGACATGGGGCTAGACATATTGTCAGTTTCCCAGCTGCCCCCAGTCATGTGACTTGTGCTGTGATAAACTTCAGTCACTCTTTATTGCTGTACTGCAAGTTTGAGTGATATCACCTCTCTCCCACCCCAGCATCCTAACAACAGAACCATGGGAAGGTAACGACATAGCAGCTCCCTAACAAAAGATAACAGCTGCCTGGTAGATCTAAGAACAGCACTCAATAATAAAATCCAGGTCCCACTGCAACACATTCAGTTACATTGAGTAGGAGAAACAACAGCCTACCAGAAAGCAGTTCCATCATTCCATTCTTCTGAAATCACATGACCAGGCAAAATTACCTGAGATGGCTGCCTACACACCAATATAACAACTAAAATAATACACTTGTTGGTTCAAGAATGGAATTGTATTGTATTGTAGAGTGAATTATTTGCAGTGTAAACAGTATAATTTAGAAATAGAAACTACATTATAAAAATCATGACAGAATCCCTATAATTCAATCCAAAAAATAAGGGTTTTAGTAGTATTTTCTATTTTTATCATGGCCATTTAATTGGCAGTTTGGCACCTTCCAATGGCGCGTTAATAAATGCACAAAACAAGATAATGTTTGCTCAGGCTTTAATAACAATATCATGGTATTCTATATACCTGTTCTGGAAAGGAGGGTTTTTTTTAGGCACAGCTTCAGGGAAAAATGCTCTTCTGGGTCCTTGACAAAGAGGTAATTAAACTAATACTTTAATTCTTATGCAAATGTTTTTATAGATAAATAAATACCAATCTTTGGTATTTGTTCACGAGTTTCTGGAATAATAGCTCAAATAACAAGTGGCATGACCTCTCTTGAGTTAAGAAAAAAATTCAAAGCTAGTTATATTTTAATGCAAATGTTACCTTTTGTAAATGGATAGTCTGAAAGAAAAGGTTTCCATGGCAACCCTTTCAAACTAGTAACCTATTTATCATAGATTTTGTGTGAAGCCGGAGTTGGAAAGCAAAATTTGAAGGGGAGAGTTCTCCCTTTGATATCAGGTGTTTTTGGTTTTAGAAGACACAGCATTATTGTAGACAAATTTGGAATACATTAGCCATATTTAATTTTGTTTGCGCTAGGGAACACTTCCAAAGAAATGATCATTTGCAAGAAATGGGATAACCATTATGTAAATGTCTGTTTAATGTTTACTTCGCTCACTACCTTGCATAGAGATTTATTCTCACTTATTTAGGTTAAATGAGGTTCTAAATAAATGCAATAAATATTTATATATTTTTTGGTATATAAAGATGACGATGTATGGCCATTCATGAGTGGATAATGCCCATTGATTTGGTATTTCCAAACCAGGTCAGCAATGTATGGGAGCAAAAATTATCACTCCTTGACTGATATCTGGTAGATGTTCAGCAAGATATTAATAGGACAAGCTGGAAAATCCCTTTGGGTAAAGACTGCATCTAAACTCCAATGGGTCTTTAAAGGTCAATGTAATTGGATTAGTCTGATTGGTCCTCCTTAGTGTCATGTTTGGTGGCATCACCTGTGCATTTGCTACCAGCAGCATTACAGTAACCTTCGGCTGTGACATTTGCCACCACCCCTTTCTGGAGCAATTAAACCACTGCTACTCTCCCATAATCACTTCACTTGCTGGACTTTTTAATTAGGAAAAAGAGAAAGGCAGTGCAGAATGCCTAAAATAATATAAAATAAAAGCACTAGTGATAAGAGAAATGTTTTGCTCGGTTTCACCACCAAAAATTACGCTGATAGACTAATGGATGAAAAAAATTGTTGCACATCAAAAAAAAATTAGACTCGCCGCATTGCACAAAAAAAAGAATTTAATTCCCATATATTTCAATGCGTTTTGTTGAGTTTTTGTTGAAGCGAAAGGCGTCAGATTTTCCCATCACAAAAAGGCACCGCACATACAGTATATAAGCCAATGAGTAAGTGCCCCAAAAGGCACAAAACATGTTAGGCTTTTGTTTTCTATGCCCTAATAAATGATTATGTATTTTTAATAAATTTCAATGACTAGTAGTGGCATTGGATTTCCCAGTGTGCCATAACCTTGTGGCTTTGAACTCAAGAATGTTTAAACAAGATTGCCATGCAGTGCAGTTTTATGTTATCCCTTGATTTCAGTTTGCCCTGAGGGTAGGAGCCCTAATTTGAATATTCGCCACCTAAAACCTGCCGAGTTCATGTACAAGTCAATGGCAGAGGTCCGTTAATAGTCTTCTTGACATTCAAGTTTTTTGTTTTTTTTTGAGAAAAATTCGATTTGTAGGAATTGAACACAATTCCAATTTTCAGGTCAGAACTGTATATTATGCCTAATATTCATTCAATTTTTTTCTTAAATAACCTTCTAGTCGAATTGTGAGTATACTCGAGCTACAAAAAATTTGCATGAATTTGAAAATTAAACCTTTCAAAACTGGAGCTCCCCAAGCCTGAAGTGTTGCAAAAGGTTACAGATAAACAGCCACAATATGGGGAAAATAATACACTGTAGGGAGATCTTACAGACCCAGGCTAGGGACAGATGGGCTCTTCTGTTAGAGTTTAACCACAATGAGAAAATGGACAGGTTTTCCTTTGATGGTTGCCAGCTTCTAGGTACACTAGTATGATCTGCCAGAGATCCTCCTCACTAGTTAACTGCTGTTGGCAGTATTTCTTAAATGACACAGGCTTACATCTGTGGGAAACCTGCCTCACAGGTCTCCTTTGCTGGCCTAGTCTCCATGTAGCAGCTTGAAAACGTCTCTTTCTCCCTTCAATCTGCAGTTCATTACAGTAAAATAGGATTACACCAAAATGCTGTTAGGACCATGGGGAAAGACTCAGTAGCGTTGCCAACCCTTGTATAGAACAAAGAACACTGAAATTCTTTCTGTGTTCCACTGGTTTTTCCAATACTTAGGAAACTTTAGCTTAATGCTATGGATAGTTTCCTAATTGTTACCTTTGTGTTTTTATGTCCGTCTTAAAACATGAATTCTTTTGAGAAGAGTCAGTTTCAGTGTTTTAGCTAAAAGTACACAATGATTTCCTTCTTCATTAGTGCTTTAGTATCCTTATCAATCTATGATGTAAAATATTTTAATAATTCAAATATTCTCACTAATGAAATGATTGTGATGATAAATCAGCACGTAACCTGTGAGTTACAGGTTTGAATTTTAATATAATAAGATCTTTATGCCTTCTTGGGAGATTAAATGAAGCCTAATAACTTTGTTATAAATAGCCTAATGTGTAACATATCCATGAAGATCTCATAACAGATTTGTCCCTGGAACTATTAGTAATTACATCATATAAAAAACTGAAGATAATGAGACCATTGTACAAGGGTTAGTCTCTGGCTTTAAATATTACTGGCAATAAGCATTAAAAAGGAAAATTACACATAGCTCTTTAAATAAAAATACTGTCCTTTAGTGAGCACCGGTATAACTGATGACCTCACTAAGATCCATTTATAAGGATATAATTTACAGGATATTCAGGGGTCTTGTGTATTATATATATATATATATACATACACATAATATACTTAATTGTGGGTGTTTTTAGTTCTACATTTTATGGTCTTTGGTTGTATATGACTCAGCAAGAAGGTCAGATTCATTGTAGAATAGACTCATACAAGGGCAGGTTAAAATGATGTTAGTAGGGATGTAGCGAACTGTTCTGCGGCGAACTTGTTCGCGCGAACATCGGCTGTTCGCGTCCGCCGCAAGTTCGCGAACGTCGCGCGACGTTCGCCAATAGGCGTTCGCGTCAAAATCGTTCGACCATTCGATCGCTAAAATCGAACGATTTTCGTTCGATTCGAACGAAAATCGTTCGATCGAGCGATTAAAAATCCTACGATCGTTCGAATCGAACGATTTTCGGATGTTCGAAGTTCGCGAACAGTTCGCGAACTGTTCGCATTTTTTGCCGGTGTTCGCGAACGGCGTTCGCGAACACATACTCGGCGGTTCGCTACATCCCTAGATGTTAGATGCACTACATTAATACCATTTCTAATTTATTCTATGGCCAGCATTTACTAATAAACTTCCATCAGATATCAACGATGTTTGCTGTTTATGAGACCAGTGTGACATATAAACACAATGAGCCTCAGTTCTGGCCAAGGCATATTTCTTTCCTCCGTTAGACTTTACCTAAGAATGAATTTTTTTCGTGGCCGTTTTATAAATGATGGATTATTTCTCTCTCATAATTTCCTCAAATGTCAAATACAATTCATAACACATAATTGGATGCAATTTCTATTTTTGTTCCAATGCCAGCATGCTTGTGGCTTAGGAAAGAATGTACAATATGTTTATCTTTTTTTTGAAGGCTATGGGGAAAAATATGTTTCTCCTGTGGAGGAGTAAGTTGTCCCATCCAGTTTGGTATCAGATGCAGAACATATAACACTGGCCTATTCAATCACATATTTAAAAATTTAAAATTTTTAGATCTTCATAATTTCTTGTATGTGCACCAGCTTTAACCGCTCAATTCCCTGCACAATACAGCTGGAGCAAACATTCACAGCACTGGACTCATCATGTCATAGCTGCTTGTATTGACTATTGAAAGTAGGAAAAGCCTCTCCTGCCTGCACTTCTCTAGTTCAGGCACTGGAGGGTCTCAATTGCTGGCAAAACAAATGATCCCTGCACTTTCTGGGCCCTGCACTTTGCCCTCATCATCGTGCACATATGTGATCATAGCTGAGGAAGGGTTGCCTGGGGAGCCCAAAACTAACTTGGCCTGGCCCTGACTCCTACATTATTAAAATGTAGATACGAGAATAGCAGTCAATAGTGAAAATCCAAGTCCCACTGCGACTCCTCCAGTTACATTGAGTAGGAGAAACAATAGCTTATCTGAAAGCAGTTCCATCATGAAGTGCTGGCTGTTTCTGAAAGCACAGAATCAGGTACAATATCCTGAGATGTCTGCTTATGCACCAATATTACGTTTATTGGTTCAAGAATAGTGTTTAAAAAGGTTGAATTATTTATTTGCAATGGCCACAGTGCTATTTAGTAACAAAAAAACTATAGCATAAAAATCATGTCAGAATCCCTTTAAATTGCTCTAACAATAGTGAGATATGAAAGCCCTAGACAAGTGATGACCAAAATATAAGACTTCTTGGCTGTATATGTCAGCATACATAAAGACAAATGATGTATTATAACACAGCTTTTGAGTATAGTTTGCAATTTGTCTGGTTTGTTTATTTAGATTTTTATAAACACAGATGCCCTTTATGGTGGGCCCCACAGCACTAATTTCATCATCACATCATTTTAAAAATGCAAGTTCCAGAGAATCAGACTACTACACAATGTTTAGAATGATGCCGTCACCCTTCATACGCTGCACTCACTGACACCTATAACTAATGTTTCAGTTGAAAGCTGTGAAAAATAATGCTTAGTACCTCACGGAAAATGGCCTTAATCCACATTTACTTAGACATCAGGGAGACACAGATCTGTGTTTAATTAATCACATACTGGCTAGGACTGGTGACAGTATGAGTCAAGGAGGTTTAGTAAAAGTATTCATTTCTCTTCTCTAATGGTATATATTAAGATATGTGGATACCGTGTTGAGTTTATAAAGTGCTAACACAACTTACAGTAAAGGTTTTTTTCCCTTTGTACCAAGCAGCGTTTACCTTAAAGAAGAACTAAACCCTAAAAGTGGACGTGGCTAAAAATGGCATATTTTATATAGTGAATTTATTGCACCAGCGTAAAGTTTTAGTTTGTCAATAGCAGAAATGTGATCCAGGACCAGCGATGGGCAATTTTGTCCCATTTCACTTTGCCACAAATTTCCTATGAAATTCACAAAACAGGCGAAAAATTTTCAACATTTGACACACATTAAAGTCAATGGGCATCCATTTACTTTTCACCGGCGTCAGAATTGTGCTGGCGTCTGAATTGTCGAGTGCGTAAAAAGAAACTTTGACGCTGACGAATTTTCACTGCAATGTAACTTGTCACAGGGGGTCGCCATCTTGGAAAGGGTCTGTGACACTCACATGCTCAGTGGGTTCTGAGCAGCTGTTGAGAAGCTAAGCTTAGGGGTCGTCACAAATTACCAAGCAGCAACTGACGTTGGTCTGTAATATAAGCTGATGCTACAGGGCTGATTATTAAATTCTGATGCTAGTTGCACTGGTTAATTTTCTGCCATGTAGTGATTATCTGTATTAATTACTAATCAGCCTTATATTGTGACATTTATATTCTATGTGTACTGTATATTGTGAGTCGGCCCCTAAGCTCAGTAAGTGACAGCAGCACAGAGCATGTGCAGTGAATCAGCAGAAAAGAAGATGGGGAGCTACTGGGGCATCTTTGGAGACACAGATATTTACTGCTAAAGTGGTTGCCTTTGGCTGATACAGAAGTACAAAACATAATGTACAACATTTCTAGCTACTTCTTTAGTTAAGCTTTAGTTCTCCTTTAATAAACCTTGGAACAAAAACAAGAGTTAGGGTAATGGCACACAGGACAATTTTGGGAACGTTGCTCCCAAATTGTCCAAATCTCCCCCCCCCCCCCCCAATTGTCTGAAAGTGCTAGTACAGGCTATTTCAAAAGACTGGCTTATAAATGTGCCAGGCTATAATTGCCGAAGCAAACAAAGTCACATTTTTCTTTTTGTATAAATCTTTTTTTTTTGCCTTTGCCACAATTAAGCATGTAAAATATTTATATAGTATAAATGATTATTCTTTCAATTATCTTGACCCACTATTTTGCAAGGGGCTGTAAAGTGTGCTGTAAGCCCTAAAATATTCTCATCTTTGATAATTGAACCAAAGTCAGATGTATAAATTGTTTCCTAGATCCTGTTGACAAAGAACAAGTATCTGTTTAGATAAGAAGACCTCAACACACAAACACACCTACACACATGTATACCTCCATTTGCCCTGCAGGGTATCATTAAGCCTCCTCTGTTTTGCCATTGTGCGGTGGACTAACAAAATTAATTAACCAAAAGGGATACATTATTGTGCTGTCAACCTACAGAGCAATGGACTACCTCAGGGCAGCAATGGAGCCTGATCCATACGAATTTACCTGGGAACTTGATCCTGCAACTGTGATAAGGACATGGATCTCATGTTGCCAGCTTTATACAGTCTTGGAGATGACAGCTGGTACATCCTTGTAAATTTGCCTTTTTTCTGTCTAAAGATAAAGCGCCCAGCATTCTGATCATAATGTAGCCAATACGGGCAGTCGGATGGCAGGTCATATCAACTAATAGAATTAGTGGATTTTTAACCCTGATCGAAATCTGGCAGACTTTCGGCCTGATACTGATCGGGACAGCCCTTCGGAGGGCCCTACACACTTAAGATATCATTAATTCTTATTGGAAGCAAAACCAGCCTATTGGGTTTATTTATTAATGTTTACATGAATTTCTAGTAGACTTAATGCAGGCATGTCCAAAGTGTGGTCCAAATTTAAAAATGTTGCTGTGAATGTCACAGCGCGCCTCTAACTAATGGAAATCACTGCCGTCCGGGGAGAATCATTTGTGTTTTGACTATTAATCAGCCGACTTCTGTGTTATCACTTTCTATCAACATCGTACTTGGCTCATTGATTGTCAACCAATCCCTAGAAAAATCTGGGGACACTTCTAAACAATCCAACTGGAAGGGCTTCATTTGAAGGAAATCAGGGCAGCCCTGCAACATGCATGTTTTAGCAGTGTCCCTGATTAAAGTGAACGGATAACCTTGTTGTGTAGACGGTACTTTCTATGCACAGTCTCTGGGCTCAAAAACTAACAATGGGCACATTTTCAGAGGAGCTTAAAAGCTCTGTATTGCTATGGTGGTGCTGAGCTTGTGTTTTACAGCATGTTATTAAGTACTTTCCTATATAAGCAATTTCTATTTTAGTTAGAATTTTACATTATACACCACAATAAGCTTTAGTTTTAGATAAAATGGCAGATTAAAACTGTATTTGTCTCAACCTAGACTAGATTCAGATATATTTATTTACCTTCAGTGTTGTTTTTCCTCATTAATTACGAATGAGGCAACACAAGAGGTGATAAGGGCAAATATATTGTACCCTCCATAGCCCCACACAGCTGATTAACATCAGCATGCCAATTAAATAAAAGGCTATGGCTAAGGACAAGGAAAGTTAAACTAAAGAAGTAGCTAGAAATGTTGTGCATTATGTTTTGTGCTTCTGTACCAGCCCAAGGCAACCACAGCCCTTTATCAGTAAAGATCTATGTCTCCAAAGATGCCCCAGTAGCTCCCCATCTTCTTTTCTGAATGGTCGGCCCCCACACATTTTCACCTCACCAAATCTGGCCCTTGTTGCAAAAAGTTTGGACACCCGTGATTTAAGGTATGAAGATTCAAATTACTGAAAGATCCATAATGCGGAAAACCCTAGGTCCCGAGCATTTTGGATAACTGATCCCATACCTGTACTGTGTCACAATCCTATTGCAATGGCAAATGGTAAGAAATATTATCTAAGATGGATAAATTAGGCCCATTTCAATCATTAATATTAAATAATATGATCCTAATTTTAGGAATGTTTATTAAGGAATTTTAACTTCTTTACTGTATTAATTAACCAACTAGTGTCCAGAAATCATCCAATAGTGACATGGCAAAATGCAAATGCCTATAAAGTATATTACACGCATGGGACCTGTTATCCAGAAAGCTTGGGACCTTGGCTTTTCTGGATTCTGGATTTCTGTAATTAAGGGGCAGATTTATCAAGGGTCGAAGTGAAAATTTGCATTTTCGAGTTTTTTTTTTTATGGCCAAAACTGTCAAATTTGACTAGGGAATTGTTAAAATTCTATTCGAGATAGTAATTATTTGGATAAAATGCATTGCCTTCCCATAATTCTGAGCTTTCTGGATAATGGGTTTACGGATGAATGAATCCCATACCTGTATTAAGAAAATAAGTAAGATTATATGCTATCACTCAGTAGATAATAAAATGTAAGCTTTTGGGACAAGTTAGCTTCATGCTTTAGTTATTGATATTCAGTCATTTCCCTAGAAAAACCCTCCATCCTGGTCATCATTTTATATCAACTACTGTAGGAGTGTGTGTAAGAAATAGTGAAGGCCATAGTTGTTAAATGGAGCAGATTCGATAAAATGTTGATAAACATCAATATGCAGAAATCATATTAGACATACAGTATATTAATATTTTGTAAAGATTCTTTTGTATATTGTGCGGTGCTTCGTTTGTAAAGGAAAAGCAACTGGTTTGCATGTAATGTTTTCTTTGTTTCATTAACGTAGATAATGTGTGTATATGTATGCATACAAGTTGAAATATGATGTAAGTTATCTCCCAGAATCTTTAGCACATCCCCATCTGTTGCATAAGAAAGGGAGCCCAGTGCACAAAGCTGCAACTAAATGCAGTGCACTGTGTATTTATCCATGTTTGATACTGAGATTTTTCTTCTTGGTATAAAGACTGTCTTGTCAGTTAAATGATGTCTTGTTTAGTTTGGATAACCCTATTGTATCATTGTTCCTCTCGCATCAGCGCATCATGTAATTGAACTCGCTATAAGCCCTATGGCTTTCACTTTGCAAGGATAAAGCTGGAAGTCCAAAGGAGAAGAAACATGCTCGACTCAGTCTTTTAATGAACCAAAGAAGGACCACAATGATTTCATTATATATGTAACAAAAAAAGTGAATATCTGTGTACATAAATGGGACCGGACTAATCCCATTGCCTCTTTACAAATGCTATGTAGTACGTTTTTTAGAAACCAATAGAGCCACACATATTTTCCCACTTCATTTAGATGGTGATATCCTTGTTTTCTGATTATCCTGAGCAATGGCTTAAAAGTGACAGTTCTATAAATGTGCAGGCCGATAAGCACACATTGCATTATGCCTGCTAATTACTTGTGGAAGGCTTGTTAAAGTGCACTGGAAATTGCATTATATAATCCCTGTGATTGGTTATTTTATGAACCCCGACGAATA